>NC_138178.1:177658373-178952930 GCF_964165515.1 Mesoplodon bidens
AAGATCACGTGTGCCTCAGCGAAGATCCCACAAGCCTCAACTAAGACCTGATGCAGCCAAAAACAAACAAACAAACAAACAAAAAAAACAAACGAGAATTTAAAAAACCCCAGATATTGAATATAGTTACCTGTGCTATACAGTAAATCCTTGTTGTTTATCTATTCTATATATAGTAGTGTGCATCTGTTGATCCCAAACTCCTAATTTATCCCCCTTTTCCACTTTGATAACCGTAAGTTTGTTTTCTATGTCTGTGAGTCTGTTTCTGTTTTGTAAATAAGTTCATTTGTATTATTTTTTTAGATTCCACATTTAAGTGATATCATATGCTATTTCCATCTGATTTACCTCACTTAGTATGATAATCTCTAGGTCCATCCATGTTACTGCAGACAACATTGTTTCATTCTTTTTTATGGCTGAGTAGTATTCTGATATATATATATATATACACACATATATATCTCACATCTTAACCCAGTCATCTGTTGATAGACACTTAGGTTGCTCCCATGTCTTGCCTATTGTGAATAGTGCTGCTATGAACATTGGGGTGCATGTATTTTTTCAAATTAGAGTTTTCATCTTTTCTGGGTATATGCCCAGGAGTGGGATTTGCTCTATCATATGGTAATTCTATTTTTAGTTTTTAAAAGAACCTCCATACTGTTCTCCATAGTGGCTGCACCAATTTACATTCCCACCAGCAGTGTAGGAGGGTTCTCTGGGCCTGTTTCTATAGACTGATTTTTCTCCTCATTTTGTGGTTTTCTGTTTCTTTGTGTGCCTGGTAATTTTTGATTGGCTGCCAAGCATTGTGGCTTTAAACACTGTTCGGTGCTGGGTAATTTTGTATCTTACAAGCACTGTGAGCCTTTTCCTGGGATGTGGTTGAACTACCTGCAGAGAGTTTGATCCTTTTGAGGATTGCTTTTAGCTTTGTTAAGCAGGAGATGTTCAACATTTATTCTGTTTTATTCTGTTGCCCCAACAATGAGGCAGCCCTCAAGTCCTCCACCCCACACCTTGCAAACGATGAGGCTTATTCCTTCTGGTCAGTGGGAACACACACCATTCCCAGCATGTTTAAAAAATTTTTTTAATTATGGGAAAATATACAATACATAAAATTTATTCTTTTAACCATTTTTTTTCTTGGTATGCGGGTCTCTCACCGCTGTGGCCTCTCCCGTTGTGGAGCACAGGCTCCGGATGCTCAGGCTCAGTGGCCATGGCTCACGGGCCCAGTCGCTCCGTGGCATGTGGGATCCTCCCGGACTGGGGCACGAACCCATGTCCCCTGCACCAGCAGGCGGACTCTCAACCACTGTGCCACCAGGGAAGCCCTCTTTTAACCATTTGTAAATGCACAGTTCTGTGGCATTAAGTACACTCACATTGCTGTGCAACCATTACCACCATCCACCTCCAGAACTTTTTCTCATCTTGTGAAACTGAAACTCTGTCTCCATTAAATAATAGTTCCCAATTCCCCTCCTCCCAGCCCTTGGAACCACCGTTCTACTTTCTGTCTTTTTAAAAAAATTATTAATTTATTTGGCTGCGCTGGGTCTTAGTTGTAGCATGCGGGATCTTTGTTGTGGCACAAGGGATCTTTAGTTGCGGCATGCATGCAGGATCTAGTTCCCTGACCAGGGATCGAACCTGGGCCCCCTGCATTGGGAGCGTGGAGGCTTAACCACTGGACCACCAGGGAAGTCCCTCTACTTTCTGTCTTTAAGAGTTAAGACAGTTACCTCAAATGAGCAGAGTCGTACTGTATTTCCATGTTCCGTGACTGGCTTATTTCACTGAGCAAATGTCCTCAAGGCTCATCCATCTTGTGGCAGGTGTCAGGATTTCCTGCCTTTTCAAGGCGGAGAGCAGTGTTCCACGGTGTGGAGGGACCACAGCTTGCTGACCTATTCCTCTGTCAACGGGCACTTGAGCTGCCTCCACCTTTGGGCTGCTGTGAGTGATGCTGCTGTGGACATGGTGTGTGCGCCTCTGTTTTGGTTCCCACGTGGTTGAAACGGAGGCAGCTTTCCTTCCGTTCCCTCCCGGTGGCTCCTTCTCTGGCCTTGGGAATGTCCTTTCCTTCACGTGCTGACGGGCACTGGGCTAGAGACTCAAGGGGCCCCTTGGCCGGTCTCCAGACCCGTGTTGGTTCTGGCAGCTCTTCTCTCTGAGACTCTGCCCTGCAGACTCGCGCAGCCTTGGCTGCCCCAGAGTCCCGATGGTGTGCCGTCTGCCCGGGGATGCCTGAGAGCTCCCCCTGGTGCCTCCTCCATGTGCTGAGGCCCGTCAGCTCTCCCCGGCCAGTGGGCTGGGCCAGCGCACGCCCTGCCTCACCTGCTGCCCTCTCTCAGGGGTCCCTGTCCCGTCCTGCCTGAGAGCCAATGTCTGTGAACGGTTGTTTCATCTATTTTGTCCCTTTTTGAATATTTCTGGTGGGAGTGTGAATCTGGTCCCTGCTGCTCTATCTTGGCTCAGAAAGCACCCCCGCCTCGTTACCCCAAGAATACTAGCTCAAACCTCTCCCTGCGGTCTGCTGATTCTCTGCCATGGTCCTTTCCCAGAAACGTTTCTGGCTGTCCTCAAGGGATGACAGTATTGTGACAGACACACAGGGGCGTCTCCCTCCTGCTCTCCTCTGGAGCTAGACCTCTCCTGGACTCTTCGTGCTCACCACCCCCGATGCTGGATTCTCCTGGGGACGCAGATGTTCCACTGGCTCAGTGCTGGGCATGGAGGCTCCGTCAGAGCCCACCTACATCCACGTGTAGCTCGTCGCATGTACGCACAACTTCCTTGAGGGCCTGGCCTCAGCAGAAGTGGGGGGAGGTGGCCACCTCCAGGAGTGCTTCCTGGGGGGTGTCTAAGTGGCAGAGCCAGCTCAGTCCCAGCAGGGGGGACCCTCCAGGTACCTGTCCTCCTCCCTCCAAGACGCAGCCTCCCTTTATCTCCAGGCCACGTCCCCAACGTGCCTGAAGAGTGTCTTGGGAAGATGCCCCAGCACACAGGTCAAGGTGACACGCCATGGGCAAGGCGACACTTGGCCATACATTTTGTGAAGTCTGGCTTCTTTAGTCTTTGCTCCTCATTTTAAAAAACATTCAGATAAGGGTTTAATTTTCCTTTGGAGTCACTTTGGTCTCAGACCGTGGGTGGTGGTATAAAGCACTCAATTGCTTTCTTTGTAATTTCCACTGGGATTTTTCTCTAGAGTTATTCAGAAGTATGTTTTCACTTTCATCTACATTTCTAAATTAAACAAATACTTTCTTTTAAACGTGAACTTTAAGCATTTATATAATTTAAAAAGTCAAATAATAATTATAAAACTTGTTAAGAAAAACAGAAGCTTCCTGTCCTATATTTTCCTGCCCCAAGTTAGCATACTATGTCACAATCCCTTTCTGGTACAGCTTTTTAATTAAAAAAATAATTGCCTCATTTTTTTTTTTTTTTTTTTTTTTTGCGGTACGCGGGCCTCTCACTGTTGTGGCCTCTCCCGTTGCGGAGCACAGTCTCCGGATGCGCAGGCTCAGCAGCCATGGCTCACAGGCCCAGCTGCTTTTCGGCATGTGGGATCCTCCCGGACCGGGGCACGAACCCGTGTCCCCAGCATCGGCAGGCGGACTCTCAACCACTGCGCCACCAGGGAAGCCCCTCTTGCCTCATTTTTTGATTTGCATAGTTATGATGGAAGTTTATATCCCGTCTAAATGTGTTCAACACATTATGTAATCTATATCCTTCCTTCCCTCCCTCCCGCCCTCCCTGCTTTCCTCCCTCCCTTCCTCCCTCCCTCTCTTCCTTCCTTCCTTCCTTCCTTCCTTCTTTCTAAGGCCTCCTTGTACAGTGCTCTGAATGCCTGCTCCAATCTGGACCCTTAGGACTCAGCTGACACCTGTAAACCTCTGTTCACCACCCTGGAAATGCCTTTTATCTCTTTCCTGGGTTGGAGTCCCATTTCCTTGATCCCATGTCCTCTTTTTCCTTGCTTTAGTTCTTTATTTGGGAGGAGTCCATCTGCCAGGAACTTGGAGAAAGGGAAAGATCAAAGGCCAAGTTTTTGTCTTTATTCTACTTTTCTACTCAGTTGATAGTTTGGCTGGGTATAGAATTCTAGATAGGGAATAATTTTTCCTCCGGGTTTTGGAAACTGCTCTATTCTCTTCTAGTTTCCATTGCTACTGTTGAGAAGTTGGAGGCCAATCTGCTTCTTGCTTGACATGTGGATTCCTCCCCCCATCGCAAGCTTTTAGTATCTTCTGTTTGTTCCTGGTGTTGTTTTGAGATTTCACAAAGATGTTGGTCTTTCTTTCTTTCTTTTTCTTTCTTTCTTTCTTTTTTTTTCATTGTGGAAACCATTAAATCCTCAGTCCTTAGTTCTGGGATTTTTTTTTCATTATTTCCTTACCCATATTTTTTCTGCTTTTTTCTCCTGCAACTACTATTATTCAGATATTGAACTTCTTACTCTAATCCTGTAATTTTTTTTCTTTCTCCTCCTCCCCTTATTTTTCTCTTTCTTTTTCTTCTACTTTCTGGGGTATTTCCTTGACTTTATCTTTCATCCTTTTGAATTTTATTTCTGTTATCACAGTTTTATTTTCCAAGTGCTTCTCTTATTGTTCTCTGAATTGCATCTGTACTTAAGTTCATGGAACTCAACATCTTCTCTTCTTTCTTTGAGGAACCCCCATGGTCATGCCCAGGATGAGTGAGGGATGGTGGCTCATGAGGCATGCAGCTGTCCTTGACATGGTCAGTGGTGTGCCTGGACCCTGGGGTCTGGAGGGCATGGCTCCCTCAGCACCCCCATCTTTATTCATCCAGCATACCAGCTCATGCTGTTTGCATTCTCAGTGTGTGTGGTCCATCATGCTGTACACTCTTGTGTAAGCTGTATTACACACACACACACACACACACACACACACATACACACACACCCAACCTGTGTTCAAAAGGGCAGCTTCATGTCCAGCCCTGGTTCCTGCAGATCCAGAGCTGAGCTGGACTCTGCCCCTGCCCTGGAGAGGTGTAGGGAGCTGTTTGTATGCGACAGTCACCCAGACGGGCTCCTCAGGAAGCAGGAAAGCCATTTCTGGCACGTTGTCAGGGCAGTGATGCAGCTGCAGTAGGGGTTTCCCAGGGCTTTCCAGCTTGCACCCCCTGCCCCCATGTGTCCCTCTACCCTGGTCATTGCTTGTCCTCGAGGTAGAGGTTGAGCCCAGGTCTTTGAGGGGTAGGGGGAGACGGAGCAAGAATGGGGGTGAGGGAGGAGGAGGGAGTCAGGGGTGGGCTGAGGCCTGTGGGGGTGGGGGGGACACAGGGAGGCACGTGGAGGGGAGGCTGAAGAAGTCTCAGGGCTGGCACCTCTCACTCTCAGGGGTCTAAGCAAGCCCCTACCCTTCTCAGGGCCTCAGTTTTCCTATCTGCATAAGAGGGAAACCAGGCGGTTTCTCTCTTAAATATTGATGCATTCTTTTTCACCAGCGACTGTGGCCAAGGGGCGCCTTCTGCCGGCCACAAGTGGCAGTGTCCCCATTGCAGCTGTGACTGCGTGAACACAGGGGATTGGCTTCCCAGAGTCCTGGTTCCTGCCCTCTGACCCCATCAACCAGGGAGTCGGGGAGGAGGGGTCTGCTCCTGCTACTTGGTGACCTTCCTGACTAGTTTCCTGTCTTCCTTAAACATTCACTGACACCTGGGAATCAGTGACACCTGTGCCTTGGAGGGGCACAGGAACATGCCAGGTGTGGCAGGAGTACCAGGACTGGGGGACTAGTTCTGCCTAGGGCTGGAAGCCTTCCTGGAAGAGGTGGCATCTGAGTGCACCCTGAAGTTGGAGTCGGTCAGCTATGAGGGGGAAGTCCAGGCAAAGAGGACAAAAGAAGTTGAAGGAGCGGAGTCCAAAGAGGAGGAGGTCCAGGCTGGTGCCTTGCGGGCGGGCTGAGGGACCACCACTTTCTGTGGGGCACCTCCGAAGGGCTCAGAATTTCTACTGGGGCTGGGAGCCTTGCAGGCTGGGCTGGAGGGCCAGAGTGCTCCTGTCATGGTGCGGCTGCTGATTACAGGGTTTGGGGACCACTCAGTGCCACGTACATTTCCTCTCAGGAGCTGGGGAGGTGCAGACAGATCAGGAAGGCTTCCATCTGAGCTAGGAAGTGTCCTCAGGCTGGTCAAACCTGCTGACCTAGGGCTGGGCTGGGCGGGTCTGGTCAAGTCATCCCAGGGTCAGGGTCTGACCCTGCAGCCTTGCTCTGGATCGGGTGGGAAGGAGGGCCAGAGTGAGGAGGCCAGAGCAGACATCCAGGTGGGGGGCCAGAAGGGCTGCACTCAGGGAGGGGATGGAGGGCAGGGGCCCCTCTGCAATGGGACTTCACACAGGAGTTAGCAACAAAGAGCATGCCGGGAATCACTCATGCCTTTATTTCTTCAACAACTATCAGTGGGTGTCTACGCTGTGTCAGGTACGAGAGAAACAGCTGACTTTCTAATAGGGATGATGGGCAGTAAACAAGACAAATAAGAAACATTCATAGTAACGCGTGGAAGGTGCTGAGGAGGAAAACTAAAGCACTGGGGTGCTGGGGAATATTGGGAGGGTTTGGGGTTTTAGGTAAGGTGGGTAAAGAGGGCTTTGCTGGGAAGGTGACCTTCCAGAAAAGAGAGAGAGAGCAGAGTGGATGTCTGGGGAACAGCGTCCCCTGCAGAGGGAACAAGAATGAGCCCCTGAGGGGGCCGTGCTCAGCAACAGCAAGGAGTCTGTGAGGCTGTGGGACGCTGGGGCTCCCAGGGCATGAGAAGGGAAGCAAGAGCTCTGAGCAGAGAGGTGGTGTGATGTCACCCACCTGCTCGAAGAAGGCACCCCTGGCTGCCGTGTTGAGAGCAGATCCAGGGAGGTGGCGGTGGTCACAGAGCCTCCAGTTAGGGGCCACTGCAGTAAACATGATGGTGGCCGAGACAGGGCATGGACATTCTGTCAAGGGAGCGGGAACAGGAAATCCTGACGGATAGGACCCAAGGGCGCCGAGAGCAAGCAGGAGTCAAGGATGACTCCAGGGTGATTGAACTGAGTGGACGAATGAGCAAGCGAATGACGGAAAACCCAACACCCAGGAGCCCCTCCTCCACTGCCCTTATCGGAGCCCATCCCCACGTGACTCGAAGAAAGGGCCAAGGGGCGGGCCCTCGCGCCACATTAGTACCTCTGCCGGCGCTGGCCGAGGTGCTGAAACCACGGTGCTGGAGGTGGTCCCATCTCTCTGGGCCTGGGGCTCCTCCTGGCGTGGGGTGCTGGGCAGGGGTGCGGGGCAGAGGGCAGGAGGGGCTGGCCCAGTGACCAGTGAGGGTCCCTGTTCTACAGGGAGCCGGCCTGACTCTGCTGGTCTCTCTCTCTCTCTACTTGACGCACCCTTATGCTGCAGCCCACTGCGGCAGGGGTGGGGGTGGGGATGGAAGATGGAATGTGATCATCCTCGCCTCCTGCTTCTGAGCCCCGGCTGAGAGCCCCCAGGTCAAGGCCCTGTCCTGCCCTCCACAGCTGCACTACTGAGGCCAGGCCCTGGGGGTGAAGGGGCTACCTGCACAGACGCTGGATCCAGACGGCCTGGGATGCATTCTGGCAACTTAGTTCACCACTCTGCCTGTTTCCTCATCTGTGTGCTGGGGATCGCAATAACACCCCCTGCTAGAGTTGTTGTGAAAATTAAATGAGTGGCCCCCAGCCCTCAGCCACCCCTGAAGGAGAACTGGCAACGTGGCTGATCTTCTCCTGACCTGAAGCCTGCCCCCCCCAACCCCGCCAGAGACCCTGCCCTGAGCCGAGGTGGGCTTCCCTTGTGGACACGGTGGGGCTGTCATCACGGGCTGCCCTCCTGAGGCACCCCTCCCCCCCAGACATGAGCCCAGACTCTTGGAGGGGTGCTGAGGGGGCGCCTGGCGAGCTGACGAGACTTGGGGAAGTTGGGAGGGTCCCAAGCCCCCCTTGAGATGAGGGGGGAAGGTTTCTTTCCCTCCCCCACCCTGCCCATGGAGGGGAGGGAGGGGCTGCTCCATGCTGAGTGGGGTCCTAGTTCGAGGACCTCAGATCATCTTATCTCTGGCAGCTTAGGCACTGCAATCCTTCTTGAACTCTTTATTAAACGCCCACACTCATGGTTTAAATGCCCTGCAAGAGTTAAAACCACACGGGGCGAGAGAAAGTGGAGAGAAGCCTCTCCCTGGCCCACCCTCTCCTCTCCACAGAAGCAACAACTCCTACCTGTCCCTTGCATCTCTCCCAGGAAAGGTCCAGGCCTTTATGGGCATAAATGTGCTCTAGAAACGCAAACCTGACCCTGCTGCACACTGTGTCTGGGCATCTTTCCAGGATCCCCTGGTTTTTGACCTGTGTCTACTGTCAGTGAAGATCGAGTATTAGGATCTGTTGGTCGTTTCCCTACGGGTCCCCTTTCCCACCATCATAGAGACTGCTGCCAGGCATTCATCTTCCAAAGTGCAACGTGGACGCATGTCAGGACGCCAGTTCAGCTCTCAAACTGCTGGCTGGAAGGGCTTGGCCCCTCTTAGAAAGGCTGGCTGGGGGTGGGCTGGAGACCACCCATGGGAACTTGGGTTGCATGTGGAGCTGGGGGGGTTTCCCAATGTCCCCAGCAGGTCGTGGTGAGGTGGTGGTATGGCTCAGGCTCCCCATGCCCGGTGCAGGACTCTGACCCCTGCAGCCTGGTGTCCTCCTGCTTTCCGGAAATACTGCCACGTGGGGTCTGATTGGAAGCCAAGTCCAGCAATTAATCCTGTCAGAGCTCCACTCAACTGCAGGGGTTTTTCTCCTTTGCTCCCTTGGCCTAGATTTCCCCGGGGACAGCTCTGACTGGCCGCGGCATGCTTGGTAGATTAAATGTTTAAAAAAATCCCCACGATGGCTTTAATCAATCCACTGAGGTGGTGGCAGCCCCCTCCCAGAAGAGCGGGGTCCACTGGAGGAAGCCTCCCAGGATCAGGGTCTTGGAGAGGTGGGGAGGGAGGAGGGTGGGAGGTCCCCAGGGTGGCCTCCAGTGGCCGACAGGAGGGGCTGAGGAGGGAGAGTGGGGGACTCCGGACCTCCTTATGGCTTGCCCTGATCTCTGCCCCAGGCCAGGAGTGGCCATGGGACTGGGGAGGCAGGCAGCTCCTCCTGGGGTGTCTCTCCTGACGCGAGGCCCGGGTTGGGCAGAGCAGTGGTAATGGTCCTGTGCCGGGCAGATAAGGTGTTTATGATGAGCCCGTCGGGTGCAGTCAGGTGGAGACAATGTCCTCCAGTTGCCACTGGAGTGTCGAGGGAGGAACCCCGTGAAGCAGGAGGGTCTCCCGGCGGCGGAAGAGGGGTGAGTAGGGAGAGTCCATGGTCCTTTCCAGGGGGCAGAGGGGGCTGCGGGGCTGGCCCAGCCCAGCTGTCATGTCAGGCCATCTGCGCACCTGCGCCTCTGAAAGGGCCCAGCGCTGTGACCGCCAGGCCCTCGCTTCTCTGGTCTTCTTTCCATGCCTGCTTACCTCCCGGATCCTGTTCAGGTCCATCTCCCGCGGCAGTGCTGCCTCATACCCGCCCTGCTAACTCCCAAAGACCTCCCCGTGGGCCTTGGTTATTTAGGAGACCCTGTCCCGGGGCTCCACCCTCCCCAGGCAGGCGTCCCGCCGCCTGGCCTGCGCCCACAGAGGGCGCCCGTCAGCTTGCGAGGCTGGGGGACTGCGCACTGAAGGAGCGCGGGATTCGGGCCTGAGTTTGTGTCCCGGTAGAACCCACCCCCTGCTCCCCGAGCGTCCCGCCACGGACTCCGAAATTTGGTGGCGCCTGGCGAATAGCAGGGATCCTCCAGCCCGCGGGAGTTCCAGGAACGGCCGGAGGGGTTCAGGTCAAGGGCAGAGAAGGCTGCAGGTGGCTGCGGAATCGGGGTCCTGGAGTGGAGGCGCGCTGGGGTCCTGGCGGGACGGGCCTTAGGAGTCCGTTGACCGAGGCTGGGGTGTGGGATGGGGGGCTTCCGAGGAGGGGCCCCAGACAGGAGCGCTGTGGAGCATGGGCAGAGGGGGGAGCGCAAGGTCACTGGGCTCCCTACACGTGTCTAGGGACTGGGACCCCCAAGGCGCGGAGTCCCCGGGGCGGATTGGAGTGGGAGGGGCCACGACACGCCCCCTGTCCGCCGAGGTTTCGCGGAATCCCGCTAGGCGCTGCTGCCCAGACCCTGTGCTTCCCGGCCAGAGCACCCGGTAGGAGGCGCGCGAAGCAAGGGGGTGCGGACCCGGGCCGGGTCCCGGCCCCCATCCTCCGCCCCAGGCCCCGCAGGGTACTCGTCCCCCGCCCCTCCTCCTCGGGTGTGCGTGTCCGGGAGTCTGGCTCGCCGCTCCGACTGAGGGGGCGCTGTCGGCGCGGGCGGGCGGGGCCGGAGCGCGGGGGCGCGCGGCGCGGAGCCAGCGCAGGGGCCGCCGACGCGGGCCGCGGAGGACTGGGGACCTGGCGGGCTGCCCTGCGCCGTGCGGGGCGCGGCGGAGGCGGGCGCGCGGCTAGTGAGCGCGCGGGCGGGGAGGCGGCGGCGCGGCGGCGGCGGCGCTCCCCGCGCTCCGCTCTTCCATGGCGCTGCCGGGGCCGCCCGAGCCGCCCCGCGGCGCGCCCCGCAAGGCGCCCAGCCTGCTGGAGATGGGGGCGCTCTGCCTGGACTCGGAGATCATCCTGGGGTTCACCAGCCACCTCCTGCGGCGCCGAGCCAAGGTGAGGGCCGGGCGGCGGGACCCGGCTGGCGGCAGAGGCGCTGTCCCGCGACTTTGCGGCGCGGCTCCCGCGGCTCAGGGTGCGGCGCCGGGAAAGAGGCGGCAGGTCCCGAGCAGCGTCGCGCAGGCCGGGCCGCACTTTTCCCCCTTAGTGCTGCCCCATCTCTCTCTCTCCCCTCAGCGCGGCGTCCTGAGCGGGGGACTGTCGGCGAGGGAGGAGATCGCAGCGCGGGGACTCCGAGTCCCACCGCGCGCCTTGCTGGGGAGGGCGAGGCAGGGGGCCGCGGGTCTCGCGGCTGATCCCGAGTCCCGAGGTGGTCCAGGTTCCGCGGGGCTGTGTCTGGCTGTCCCCGGGAACCCGGGTGTAGGGTGTGAGCGTGTGCTTCTGGAAGCGCCGCAGCCGCGCGGACAAACGAAGTTGAGGGTGTGGCCGGCCCCGGGCATAGGACAAGGGCTCCTGGGGCCGATGTGTTTCCGGAGGTGCAGGTGAGGAGTGTGTGCGTCGGCGTGCTACAGAGTCGCGCTTCCCGGGCCTGCGTATGTGTGTGTCTGTGTCCCAGAGCAGTTGAGGGGCGGGGGCTGCCATGTCCCGCCGTAACCAGATCCGGACGGGGTGACGCCCCTTTCCTTCAGGAGGCTTCGAGGAGCTAGGAAAGGGGAAGAGCTTCGGCCTCCAGGCCGAGTGGAAAGGGGCTGCACGACGTGGGACCGTGGAGTGAGAGTGGGGACCCTCTGCCCACTTTATGCTCCCCTCGCCGCTTTGCAGGCCAAGAACAACTGGGAGAGCCGGGGTTGGGGGGCAGATCACCCCGCTCCACTCTTTTCTGGGGAGTGAGTGCGTAGGTGGAGAGGACCTTTCAAGTGAAAGGGAGGGTGGGCAAAACATGAAGAAGGAGTCGCTTTGAGGGGCTCAGGAGAGGCGGGGAGCGGCTCGAATCTGTGTGAGGGTCTCACTGCGTGCCGGGGAGCTGCGGTTGGGGTCTACGCCTGGGCCGCGGTTTTCCAGCCGCCCTCTGCTCTGGCTCCGCTCCTTCTAGCCCCCCTCCCCCGGCGCGCCTCTTCGCCCCGGACGTGTGGCGCGGGGCCTCTTCCGAGCCACGCGGCGGCGGGTGCGCGGCGGCCAGCAGGGGGCGCTCGCGTCGCGAGAAACCGGGTGGCCGCGCCCGCGGAGCCCGACCCTGGATTTCTGGCTGACCCAGAGCCGGACCCGGAGCCGCCTGCCGCCTCGGATAGCGAAGACACTTAGGGCTGAGCTGGAGCGGGAGCAACTGGTCGCCGGAGAAGGGGGGCGACCTCCCAGCCGGAGACTAACAGGCAATTAATTCCGGAGCTAAGTTCCCATCTGCCCGGCCGGCTGACAACAGGTCCCGAGCACACCCCCAGGGCCACCTCCTCCCTCTTCCCGGGCGCACGGCGCGCACACCGGCCTTGTTGCACACGCGCGGCTGCAAAGACTCGCGTGCCGTTTGCAGACACGCCTAGGCACAGATACACTGGCATGGACGCTGCATGTTCCGAGACGCAGAGCCCGGCGATACTCACCCACGCGTGACAGTTAGACCCAAAGTGTGGCCACCGACACGCGGAGTGCGCTGGATTTTCAGGGAAAAGCGATCGGGAGCCTGGGGGCCGGGGTTCCCTTCCACTTTGTTGTGTGACCTTGGGCAAGACCTTCCCCTCCGTGGCCTCAGTCTTCTCGCCTGTAAAGTGACGAGTGGGTTGGGGCCTCCCAGGGGACCCCAGTGTTCCAGGAGAGGAGCGGGAAGGCGCATACGCGCGCGTGTACGGGGCGTCTCACCGCGGCCCTCAGCGCCCCTCCCTCGGGCTGGGACTCGCCTAACAGGTTGGGGGCCTCGGAGTGGGTGCGGCCGCGCGGCGCTGCGGGACCCCCTCCCCCACACACTGCAGAGCAAGGGCTTGGGTTGGGCGGGACAGCTCTCCCGGAGCCCCGCCCCTCCCCGCCCCCGGAGCCCCCGGCCCCGCCCTCGTTTCCGAGCGCGCTCGCCGCCGCAGCCACCGCGCTCTCCGCCACTTGCCTGCGCCGCGAACTTCGGAGCGGCCGGCCGGGCCATGGGGGCGTCCCCAGGCCGGATCACGTAGCCGCGGCGACCCTGGAGAGCCCTCGTGGCCCCGAAGCGACGGCCCAGCCCTTCCTGCGTCCCGGCCATGGGCAGCCGCGGCGCCCCCCTGTGTGCGGCGCAGCCCGCGGTACGCGCAGCGGGGCCCGAGAGGGAGGCGGGCGACGGGGGACGGCGGACGGCCCGGGACCGAGCCCGGGACGCAGAGCACACTGGCAGGGTGCGCGGCGCCCCCTGGGGGCCGGGCCTGGAGCGGAGCGCGGGTGGCGACGGGCCTCCTGCTTGGGGTGGGGGGGCGGGCAATGAAAACCTCCCGGGATGGAAGAACACGGCGCGCTGCAGGTTCGCGCCCAGCGCTCGTAACTTTGTCGAGTGTGTCACTCGGGCTGGGTCGCTCAGAGGTCTGGAGTCTCCGGTGCTGGGTACCGGGGTGGCGCCGCCCAGCGGCCCAAGCTCACTGTCCCCTTCTGCCCCCGCCCCAGGTGGCAGAGGGCGGCCCGGCCCGCGAGCCGCTGCAGCTGCTGGAGGTGCCCCCCCGCAAGAGGCTGACCGCCGGGCCCGAACAGGATCCATGCGGCAGCCGCCCTGCGCCCGAGGGCGCCGGCGCGGGCGCGGAACAGGGCCACTCGCCTGGTGGAGGCGGCTGGTGCCGGCACTGCCACACGAAGCTCGCCGAGCTCAAGCGACAGGCGTGGAAGCTGGTCGGCGGGCCCGGGACACCCCTCCGGGTAAGTGACCCTTCCTCAGGCCGGCCCCTGGAACGGGTCCCAGGCTGGAACTTGGGAGTCTTCGGGGCCCGGAGGGAGGCGAGGTTCCACCGTGGATTTGGTGCCAATCCCTTCCCTTCTCTGGGCCTCGGTTTCCCGTGTGTTAACACCTTGTGTGTGAGTTGGGGCGTTTCATCCTAAGAGGGTCCCACTGTCTGATCGGAGGGGCTGGGCGGGCGTTTCTGCTGCAGATGTCCCACAGCTGGAAGCCTAGTGTGTGTTTGGGAGAGGGAGAAGAGGGGGAGATGGCAGGGCCTCCACCCCGGGCGGGACAGCTCCTGCCTTGCCAGCGGCAAGAGGTTATTTGGTGCGTTGTCGCCCTTGGGGCACCTGGGCCCCCAGCCAAGTGTCTGGAAACTGCACACCTGGGGCAGGAGGGCTTGGAGGGCCAGAGGGTGGGCCAGCTGCTGTGGGGGGGGCCCTCCCTGTCCCCTCCCAGGGCCATGGATAAGAGGTGCGTATGGCTCACAGCCTGGGGCTCTGCCAGTTTAGGCAGTGGCCACCCATCTGGTTCCCCAGGCTCCAGCCCCAGCTGCCAAGGTGTTGGCCAGGGGAGGGGGCTCTGCCGAATTCTGCAGCCAATGGGCTTGCCCTGGTCTTGGAAGGAGCGGGGACCATTGTTCCAGGAACAATGCGCTCTGGAAGTTTGCACAGCCTGGGAAGCTGGGGGCTGGGGGGGGGGTCTCCAGAGGAAGCCCTTCCCGCCTGACCTGAAGCCTTTCTGAAAGCCGTCCTGGGAAGTAAGCCTGCATAATCCCCATTGAATCTAAATATAGTTCTCCGAGGAGGCCCTGCGGTCTGGGCGAGACCCTGGCCTCCTGGGGTCCAGCGGTGTTCCCCGTGGCATTGGGAGTGGGGATGTGAGTCTGGTTTGTGTCCTGGGCACCCTTGCTCTGCGGTCAGGGGAGGGGACCTGTGGCCCGTCCTGGGGTGGGGCTGCACGGTCCCGCATCTGCTGCCCTGAGCAGGGTGCAGCCTTGCCACGCTCTGTGCCCCAGATGGCCTGAATCTGGTTGAAAAGACATGAGAAGACCTTCACGGCCCCGGGAGAGGGTGTTCTGGGCTAGACTCCTGGGGGCCTGACAGGGCCACAGGGCCATCTTACTACCCCGTTAGGGGCAATTGAGGCCAGAGAGAGGAGAGGCTTTGGTGACTGAGCTGGGCTTTGCCTGGTGGTGCTGGACATGTGACCGGTGGGTCGCAGGTGGGCAGGGGATCCTGGTGGAGAGAGCTGCAGGTCACCCCAGTGGCTGGTGGATTCGGGGTCCCTCACCTGGGAGGTCTCGGTGGTCCTCTCCTGCAGACACAGCGCATCAGGGAAGGCCCTGGACCTCCCAGATGCTCACCTCCCACCTCCCCTGGCCTCCTCGAGTTTGGCTTTTGACACTGGGTACCCCTCGGTGCCAGGTGAGGGCTCACCCCCTTCCCCAGCTGTCCCTGGCCCCCAGCGGCCTGTTCACGCAGCAGACCAGGGTCTCTGGCTTTGTTGATCTCTTTGGCCCCTTCCCCCGCTGCATTTCCTCCTTTGTCAGATGGGGGTAGCCTCTGGGGTGCTGTCCAACCTGTAGGGTGCTGTGCCTGAGGAAGGGAGGGCCCCGTCATCCACTGTTTCTCCAGAGAGGGTGGGCATGGGCCCAAGGGGGCTTCCGGCCCTTGGGCTGAGCCACCTGGGCCGTGGGCCGTGGGACAAGGTGGCTGGGGCCTTGGCGGGTGTCATTGTCCTGTGTGACCCAGGCTGATTCGCACACAGCCTGCAGGCTCACCCGGCCTGCCCCAGCGCTTCCCGCAGGGCAGGCTGGGGAGATGGTGCCCGGGATGGGCTTGTGCAGCTGCTTCTGCTTTTAGTTTGGGAGGGAGGCTGGGGCAGCCGGGGGACCCGTGTGTGCCCGGCTCTGGGTGAGCCCCAGGGGGTCCTCCCAGGAGTCTGGCCCGATGGTCCAGGGGCACTGGGCTCTGCTCTGAGGCTGACAAGGCACTGGAATGTAGAGTTTGTGGTCTAGAATTTTCCCTAGGGGGCCCTTCCTTCTTTCTCATTGTGAGGAGATGAGCTTTGTGAGAACGGCACTTCACAGTTTACAGAGAACTTGGCTGGCTGTCATCTCACGTAGTCCCATGCTTGGGGCATCTGGGGAGGCCCCGCACCGGAGGTGGCTTGCTGGGCTCCCATGGCCTGGGGTGAGGGTGGAGCTGGGACCCTAGCCTGGCCGAGAGGCTCTTGCTCCTGGGGTCCCTGCCTGGTCTCAGGTGGGAGGGAGGCTTGCAAGGGTCGAGGGACGTGATCTTTCACGGCCACCCCATCCTCTGCCTGAGGCATCCCTGCCAGGGCTCGACTCCCCGCTGGCTTCTAGCCCACCCTCCTGCCAGCTGACAGCTCCGGGCTGGGGGACCTTGGGCAGTTTCGCTGAGAGCTCGTGGCCTCGGTTTCCCTCTCTGTACCTGGGACCACCTTCGCACCCCTTTCACAGGTGTGTTGGGCCGTGTCTGGCACAGGCTGGCCCGTATGCCTCAGCCCTTGTTGCTTTTGCTGGGATGTGGGCTCGGGGGTCATGCTGTGCCCAGGTCTTTGGTGCCCATGGGAGGTGGGCGGGCGGCCTGGGTGGAGGGCCCGCCTCTCCCTTGCTGCCTCTGCTCCCGTCTCCCTGCGCCTGCCTCAGTTTCCCCACCTGGGCAGTGAGGATGACCGTGGTTCCCGCCCAGGGACCTCATCCATGCGGAGCAGATAGGACTGTGCCCCCTGCTTTTGAGCCCCAATGTCCCTGGGGGCTGTGGGGGAGCGAACATGCTCTGCCTGCCCAGCTTGGAGCCCAGAGACCGTCCTGCCTGAACTGAGAGGGGCGGTGGGCCGGGCTGTGGAGGGGATGCCAGGCTGGGGCCTCTGGGCCTCCCCGGAGCCACCTCTGCTCTCACCAGGGTCCAGGGCCTTGTCTCTGAGTGACCCCGTCGGACGCCTGCGTGGCCTGGAGCATGCCCTTCGGACTGTCCTGTGGCCTCCGTGGGCCGCTCCTCCCGTGGGCCCCGCTGCAGATGCCCTGCTGCTCCCCAGACCCCCTCCCCCTGCCCCGGCTTCCCCGGGTGGTCCTGCCAGTTCCCTGCCCGTGCCTCCAAGGGGCCTCTGCTGGGAGCTCCCAGAACCCCCCACCCAGGGACCAAAGCCAGGCCTTCCTCTCCTCCACGACTGAGCGCCCTCCAGCTTAGCACTGGCCACTCCATCCCCCGAGTCAGAACCTGAGGCCCCAGCCTTCCCTGGCAAACTGGTCACCAAGTTCCTGCAGGCCCCTTTCATTGTCCCCCGGCCCAGCCCACCCACAGCTGCCCACCCTCAGGGCAGCCAGAGGGGACTCTCTGAACCGTGGGGCCCTCAGGAGGGTCCCTGGCCAGTCCTGGGTCCTGCTGTCCAGCTGGGCCCTGCCAGACTGAGGCCAGACCGAGGCCCCCCGACAGGCACAGCCCCTGGGCACGGGGCCGCTTCTGCATTGCATGGTGGTCTGCCACAGCGCCCCTTTGGCAGACTCCCCCCACCGCGTGCCCCTGTGGCAGACTCCCCCCACCGCGTGCCCCTGTGGCAGATTCCCCCCCCGTGCCCCTTTGGCAGACTTCTCCCCCACCCCCCGCCCCATACTCATTTGGTGGAACCGCACAGCCTGAGTTGCCCTGAGCCCTGCTTGGGCAGCTGACGGTGGTGGGGGACTCAGACCTCACTGAGTGGCCTCACTTTGAGCGCCTGGCACAGAGCCTGGCGGCCCTCCATGTGCAGTGAACCTCCCCTCCCCTCCCCTCCCCTCCCCTGAGCTTTCCCTCCCCCACATCTCCACCGTCCTCCCCGAGGCTACCCCTGCTGCCACCTGGCCCCGCCTTTTCTCAGCCCTTCCCACACTGCACGACCACTGTGTGGTCTCTGTGGCCAGTGTGCTACCCCCAGGCAAGGAGCTCTGTCAGGGCCGGCACGGGGTCTGGATCACCCAGAAACGTTTGTCGAATGACTGAGTGACCAGATCTTGCCTCCCACGCCCTGCTGTGTTCACCCCGAGGGCTGCTGGACTGGATCTTGGCTCTCCCCCCCGCCCCATATGAGGCCCTTGTGGAGGATGGTGGTCCCCAGCCCCTTGCAGCCGTGGGGGGCAGGGGTCCTGCTCGGGGATCTGCTCCAGCTGCCGCCCAGATGCGTCGCGTGGAGGTGGTGACTCTTCTGGAACCCGTGACTTCCACGTGTCAATACGGCACTGAATTGATTAGTGCTCAGATGGGGAAAGTGATCAGTTCTCCTTTCGATCTTGCGAATCTCTCGCTCACCCGGGCAGGGGGGTCTCGTCCTCCCCCACCCTGCGAATTCCAGAACCACTGCCCACCCACGCAGCCCCAGCACTGGTTCGTGTTTTTCGCCAAGCTGGACAGCGAGTCTGAAGGCTGCCGGGAGGCTGTGGGCTCACCCCGGGCACAGCTCGGGGTGATGTGACCAGGCTCCTAAGGCTAGAGGCTTGGAGACACTCCCAGAGCCATCTCTCTCTGGGGCCTGGCTCAGGAGTGGTGGGCCTCTGTCACCACCCCCAGGAAGCCTGCGTGGTCTGTCCCCACTGCCCCCAGCTCTGACCGTACTGGTGTGCCATGGTGGGGTCCTGGGGGGGGCAGGGGCTTGGCCCAGCTGGTGCTGGACATTTGCCACCTGGGGTCACGGTCCCTGGGCCCCTGTCCCCCATGCTGTTTGGAGCCTGGCCTGAGCTCCACCAGCTTCTGGGGGGGTTCCCCGGGGCGGGGCACCTGGTGTCAGCAGCATTCTCCAGCTGAGCCAGGTGTTGGCAGGCTCCAGAGGCAGCTGGGAGGTGTGAGAGGGGCCGGTGCTCCCTGGGGCTGGCTGCTGGGCAGTCTCCCAGCTGGTAGGGGACTGATGACTCAGCCAGGGGGCGGATCAGGCTGCGGGGACCAAGCCTGGGCAGGAGGAGGGAGGAGGCCGCTCAGGCCTTGCCTTGCCACCTGGCCTCTGCGAGACCTCGGCCGGCCCCTCCACACCCTGCCCTGGCCCCCTCCTCCCTAGGCGGGCAGTGGTCTAGCTGGTGTCCCCTGCTGTCCCTGAGAACTTCCTTTGGTCCCATCCGTGTGCCCGTCTTGGGTCCTTGCTGGTCGGGGGTTTCGGGGGGAGAAGGTGGGCAGTGGGGGCGGGACTGAGCTTTGGGTCCTGAACACCTGCCCTCTGAATGTCAGCCAGAAGCGGAGATGGGGCTTTGGGGGCCGGCCGGGGTCTGGGGTAGGGAGCTCTGTGTCTCGCAGGAGGGAGCTTGAGGGGAGTCCAGCTGCAGTCAGCACTGGGGCTGAGCAGGGGAGTGAGTTGTGGTGACTTTCCTCACTGCCTCTCTGCTGAAAAGGGGAGTGTCAGGGTGTCACCCCTGTACCTCGGGCTGCTCAGTGCCTTGCCGGGGGCTTGTCTTGGTCTGGCATGGCTTAAAGGAGGGGGTCTGGGGCCTTCTCAAGGCTCCCTCGAGTGTCCTGAAGGGATCGTTTACTTGGCAGTTGGAAGAGCTGGTTGTTGTCTTGAATGACAAGGAAAGTCTAGTTTCCTTTTTCCTTTGCCTGCCAGGAAGCTCACAGCAAATGCAGTCTTCAGCTTCCGCCAACCGCATGGGCCCTTTCTCACACGTCTGTGGGAACTGATCATTCCTAGCTGCTCTAACATGACTGTCTCTAGCCACGTGGTTTTACTTCCAATTTATGTCGAGTAGTTCCTGGAAGCCACCGCAGTTTTTGTGCAAGAAGGTGTGGGGTATGAATAAATAAACAGGATAGAAGTGGATCGAGTGTTCCTCAGTGCGTCTGGCCTCCGTCCACTTGTCTGCTTCCTGGGGACGGGGAACCCCTGCGGTGGGGGGTGGCATTCAGGGCCAGGCTGTCCCCTGTCAGGTTTCTGGAAGCAGCCAGTCTGGGCTGGCTGGGAGCCTCTGGGAGCCGCTCTCTGGTCATCCACCCCTGAGCCCTGACCTCTGAGCCCCATGATCTCCCTTCCCGCTGGGTGGACGCGTGGCGGACAAGCCTCTCTCCCCACCTCTTGTGGCCCCAGCTCCTGTGGCCCCAGCTCCTGTGGCATGGTCGCTTCTTGGCAGGGCCTCAGCTGCCCTGTCTGGGAACAGTGTCCTTGGGCTAAGTAGACACTCTGGACCCCTCCGGGTGAAGGGGCGCTTTCGCTTCTGGTGCTACGTTTTGTGGCCGAGGGACCCACGTGGACTGCAGGGCTCCTCGGAGGACTCCCCGGACTCATCTGGTCTGGTCCCTGCCCACCCTGGGCAGCATCCCAGGCTTCGGCTGTGGGCGCTGGGCTGGGGCAGGGGTGGGTGGGCTCAGCTGGGTGCCTGGGGCTGGCGGATTTATGGTCCTACACGGCCCAGTGACAGGCTGCTGTGTCCACCTCGGGTGGATGTCCTTACACCGCCGTGTACATTCACCTCTGATCCTGTGTGATGGATGCTGGCCTGCGCAACTCCCTCTGTTTCCGGGTGGAGCGTGCCGGCGCTTGCCCTGCCCCGTGCCCTGTGCGGGGGTGTGGGCTGCAGGGTCGACTCCTTCCTAACTGTCCCGTCCTAGGCTCCCCGTCCCCATCCTCCCCCACACAGCCTCGGTGCAAGGCCACAGCCCAGTTTTGCTTCCTGGAATCCCCGCCAGCCCCACATACTTGGTCTGCTCAAAACCAGTCACCAGGAAGCAGGCCTCTGGGAATTATGTGCTTAGCTCCACCACCCCAGGCGCCAGGGGAGGAAATAGCGGACACACGGGTGTGAGTGACTTGCCCGAGGCCACGCACCCTGGCTTCTCCGCCTCTGAAGTCTGTGCTCTTAACCAAAGTGCTCTGGGAGGGAGGGCTCTGGAAAGGGGCACCCAGGAGGACCTCCTGGAGGAGATGGTATTTGACCTGGGCTGGAATTAGCTCAGAGATGGGGTGAGGGTCTCCAGGGGTGGAGCATCAAGAGCTCAAGGATGGGGATGCCCGGAGCACACGTGGAGACTGTGTCTTGGGTGCCCTGTAGGTTGACAAGGGGAAAGCAGGATGAGGTCGAAGGTCGGGAGGTGGGGTGGAGTGCAGTTGCGCTCCAGCCCTGGAGTAGAAGTGGGGCCTAGGGTGTCCTGGGAAGCCCTCTGATAAAGAGCCGTAGTTCTGGGCTCTTCTGGCAGCCTTGTCGGAGGGCCTGGCGGGCGGGGGTGGCCCTGTGTGCAGGAGAACACGGTATCTGGGGCCACCTGGGGGCAGGGGCCCCATTCGGCTTCTGCACCTGCCCCTTTTGCCGGGGCTCAGAGCCCCCCAAGTGGCATTGGGGGCCCTGGCCATGGCTGGGCTTGCGGGGTGCGATCTGCCACGGCCCGTTGTCCAGATGAGGAAACTGAGGTCCACAGGCTGTGCTCGCATCCAGAGGTGGACAGTCAGACTGAAGGTCATGTCTGGCTGGGCTCCAGGCAACCCCTCCCACCCCGCAGCGGGTGTCCTGATGGAGCTGCTTCTCCACCATCCTCACCCGCTGAGGCCGTCCTGCCTGTCTGGCCTTTAGCCCCCCGGGCCCCCGCCAGCCTTGTGTGGCCTCGTGTGGAGGATAGGGAGGCCATTGAGGGGAGGAGGTCTCAATGAGCTAGTGTGTGCCCCGAGCTGGCCAGCTGGCTGGCGCCTGGCACAGAGCCTTGGGGATGGGTGCCGGGCAGCGCTGGGTGGGCCAGGCTGCGGCCCCCCTGCCCCTCCCCCTGTGTCAGCTTGGGGCCTCAGAGCTGCAGGCCTGCAGGCCGGGGTGGTCTCTGGCAGCCTGGCTGGCAGAGGGAGGGTCGGGTTTGGGTCTCCAGGCATCCCACTGGACCCAGCAGGTGGTGGGGCCTGGGGCTGGGGGCCGGGCCCCTGGTGAGGCTCTGGCTGGGTGGGAGGGAGGGAGGGAGGGCCTGGGATGGCTGCGGTGTGGCTGGAAACCGAGCCCGCTGCACGCGACTTGGGAATGTCCTCGACAGCAGAGCCTGGGAGGGCAGCGCCCGGCCCGGCAGCCAGGGGTCCCTTCCTGGACCTGTTGTCAACTCCGGAAAAGGGGGCCACGCGGGGTCACGGCCCAGCTGCTTTGTTTGTGGAGAGAAGGGAGGATGGGGCGGAGGGAGCTGTGGTGGGTGGGACCTTGCTCAGCGCCTGCTTGTTGAGCCTGACCGTGTGCCTGGCCTCTGGGCCCGTGTGCTCTCCTAGCCGCCCTGCCAGTGGGTGCCAGGGCCCCCTTTTAAAAGACGGGGTGATGGGGGCTCAGAGAGGGTCGCCTCATAGCCCTGCGGCCTGGGGTCTTTTCTGAATTGGGGAATAGAGCCCCTTCCCACCCCCTCCCAGGGGGGCATCCGTGGCGGTGGGGTGGGGGGCTCCTGGTCATCTCCCCTCCTGCCCTGCGGGGCGGCCTGGCTGGCCGGGCTGGGGAAGCCTCTCCTGGTGGTGATGGTGGGGCAGCGCGGCCCCCTCCAGGACTCCCTCACAGGAGCAAATGGAAAGATTACTTAAAGCAACTTGGAGACCCAGAAACAAAGCGAAGAATGAGAAGTCATCATTTTTAAGTGCGGGGAAGCTCCCTGAAAGCCAGGCAGCATGCAGGGTAGCTGGTACGCAATGCTCAATTGAATCAAATTAAGAAAAACATTTTCCAATGCAAGTAAAATATCTGTTTAATTAGGCCACAAAGAGGAAACTAAAAGTAATATTTTGCAGCAGGAAAACTACTGTCTTTCTGAAGTTGCTGGGCTCCGGAGGGGAGGGGTGGGTGCCAGGCTGCACAGTGGCCGGGGCTTTCAGGGGTTAAGATTCTGGAACTTGGGCCTGTGGACCCTGGAGCTGCCAGGAGCTGCCCCAGGGCTGGGAGAGGAGACCAGGCCCAGGGGAGGGAGGGCTGCTCTGCCCAGGCCTCCCCCAGCTCCCCGCCCCGTGCTGGGGTCTGAGAATTATTGGCTGCACTGGGGGAAGGGGTGGCTGAGGAGTGGGGAGGGGCCTTTGTCTCCCTGAGGGCTGCCCAGGGGTCGGCAGGTGGTGTGGAAGGTGCCGTCACCCCTCACCTTCTGGGGTCCAGGGTGCCCGTCCTGGGGGTGGCCCATGCCAGCTCCCAGGAGAAACCCCCTCCCTGGAGCCCTGAGCGCTGGGCCAGGGGGCGGGGGGCGGGGATCCTGGCTCTAGGCCTGTCCTGCCCAAAGCTTGCGGTCCCCAGGCCGGTCTCCCCAGTGTGGGCTGTGGTTCTGAGTGACCAGCGTGCAGTGACTGTCCCAGGCTGCTCAGTGGCCCAGCTGCCGCCCGAGCAGCCGCTTTGGCCCCTGCACTGGCCCTGCCGCTGCTGCCTGGCCTGAGGGGCTCAGGGTCCACTGGGCTCTCCGTGTGGTCACCCCAGGCCGGTCCCTCCTCCTGTTGGCCTTCGCCATCTCACGTGTGTGACAAGAGACGGAGGTTGGAGAGACGGGCCTGCCCCATGCCGGGAGCCCCTCGAGGCCCGGGGGATCGGCCAGGCCTTCGGCAGTGATGATGTGAGGGTCCCCCAAGGGGTGGGCTCGGCTGCCAGCGCTGCAAGGGGGTGCCTGGCCCCTCAAGGGGGCTTTAGCCATGGGGTGGGCCCGGGTGTGTTGGGCCTGGCCCTCCTGGGAACTTGTGAAGCAGGACTTGTGGGGGCGCCACAAGCGCGGAAACCCCTGCAGTTGGCTCACCGAGCAGGTGACCGGGCAGCCCTGGGCTTGTCTCCCTGTGCGGGGGGTGATTGAGCTTGGGGGGTTCTCTCCCCCCAGAGCAGACCCCTGTGGTTCCCATGTGGGGCTCTGATGCTCAGAGCCTGAGGCCTGGGGCTGCTGGGGCCTCCCTGGCGCCCCACCTGAATTCCTCGGGACTGGCTGGGGGCGGGGCTCGGGCTGTGGGCTGCCGTGGCCGCGCGGTGGGGGTCTGGTGCGGGCCCAGGGCCGTTAGCAGCCCCCCATGCCCTGCGCTTCCCACTTGCCTCCTGCCTCCTCCTGTGCAGGCCGTGGAGGGGATGCCAGGGTTCCCCAGAAGCGGAGGCCCTAGAACAATGGGCAGCTGGGCCTGGGCTGGGCGGGGTCTGGGCCGCCTTTCAAGTCGGTTAATGGCTCTAGCGGGCCGCCCTCCCTTGCCCTCTCACCAGCCCACCATTAGCTGCCTCCCGCTGAGTGGAAAAACCAGAGTCATCAGGGCCGGGCCTGGAAAACTGGCAGGGTTGGGGGTGGGGGATGGAGTGACAGCCGGCCCGTGTGAGCCAGGCGTGGCTGGGCCGCTGTCTGGATTCCATCTGTGGCCCACGGGCAACACGAGTGGGGTCCCCGCGGCGTTTCCGGGCCTCCCCGGGGCCCCACGGGGGAGCAGCAGGCAGGGGTGGTGTCACTGATTGGGACCAGATATTCTGGGCGCTTCCGAGGCTCTGGGGCCCGCCAGCCTCAGCTGGAGAAAAGCCAGGCCTTCCGGAGCGGCCCGTAAATCAGGTAGCTGGCAAGGCCTGGACTGGCTGGGGTCATGCTGTCGTTCGACCAGGCCTGCCCGGGGGCGCGTGAGGGGGCAGCTCGATGGCCGAGCGTGCCGGGAGCGTGGGGTGGCGCAGACACACCCTGTTGGACGTGCTTTGCTTTACTGCGCTTCACAGGTGCGGTGTTTTCTGCGAGCCGAGGCCTTGTGGCAACGCTGTGTCCAGCGAGTCTGTCAGCGCTGTTTTTCTGACAGCGTCATTTTTAAATCCGTGCTGTTTTTTAACGTTAAATTGTTTTTTTTAGACACAATGCTGTTGCGCGCCGAACAGATTACAGTGCGGTGTAAACATAGCTCGTATAATTGGGAAACCAAAAAACTCATGTGACTCGCTTTATTTCAATACTCCCTTTATTGCGGTGATCTGGACCGAAACTGAAATATCTCCGAGGTCTGCATGTCCTGGGGACACAGAAGCAGAGCGATGGCCGGCTGATGCTGGACCAGCAGAGTGTACTTTCGTGGCAAGGCCACTGTGTCTCAGCTGTCACCCCCTGGAGCCCTCCCAGGCGTCTGTGGACACTGGTCAGGCTGGCCACAGGTCAGGCTCGGGGAACCCTGCTGGGATGAATGAGGCACCCCCTTCTGCATGGTGCTTACGGCTTCTGCATCTGAGGGTTTGGGGAGATCATGGTCCCTTTTTGGCCAAGAGGGTGGCTGGACCGGAGCCAGGCCTTGCCTAGAACCTTTTGGGAGAAGTGTGGCCAGGGAGGGGGGAAGGCCCCGGCTCTGCAGATTTGCAGCGGGTCCAGGCTGTGGTGACGGGGAGGGATGGGGCCGGCCGGGTCCACCAGCTGGCCGAATTGGAGACCCAGGCCCGCATTTGGGGTTTGCTCTGTCAGGTGGCGCTGGGAAAGTCCTGGGTGGCCACAGCCACAGCCGGGCTGGGCTCCTGCCGTGCTGAGGGGATGTCCCAGCCAGGCACCTGTGGTTGGGGCTTGCCCCTCGGGGAAGGGGCAGGGATGCTGAGGGGCTGGTCTCAGCACAGACCCGGAGCCCCGTGGGGCTGCCCCGGGCAGGGGCTGCGGCAGAGCCTGGCTGGGGGTCGAGGTGCAGCGGCTGGGCCCCGGGAATGGGGCTCTTAATGGCTTCCCTCCAGTGAGCTTCCTTCGGAGGATTGGCTCCCTCCTCCTCTTCTTTCTTCCAGAGATGTCACCTCCTCCAGGAAGCCCTCTAGGGAGGGCTTCCTCTGGGCTCCCCTGGCTCCTGTTCTTAGCCCTCTCTGGTTACCAGGCTTGCAGTTAGACCCGTGTGTCCCCCTCAGTGCAGGGCAGGGGGTGGGCTGCAGGGACCAAGTCCATGCCCGGGATGGAGCGTGGAGGCCATCGAGCCTTGCCTCCTGTCTCTGCTGGCCGCGCTCGGCCTCTGTCTTCCCGTGGACTTGGAATTGCCAGCTCGGCCCTGTGGAGCAGGGCCGGAGATGCCGCAAAGGCAGGGGGAGGGTCTCCAGCCCTCCAGCCCCACCTCCACTGGCTCTGGAATAGACGTTGCTTCCAGCCGGGCCTGCTGCTGGCCGCCCCCAGCCCGCCGGGGATGCCTTGTTCTGCCGGCCCCCTGGCTGCTCCTCGGCCAGGCGGCCTTGGCCTTGGCTGCTGGCTGCACGTCGGGGAGCGTGCGAATGCCTCGTTAGCCGTGAGCGAGCGTGGTGATGACGGCAGGAGGAGCTGGGCAGTTGTCAAGGGCACCGCGAGCCTCACTCTCAAGCCGCGATGGTTATTTCCTGCTGGGTGTGTGCCGACGGCACCGTTCGGGGCTTTTTAGTCAGCTGAGGATGGTGCAGCGGCCGCCATGCATGCTGGCCTGGCGCCGTGGACGTGAGGACCAGGCGGTGAGTCCTGGCACCCAGGCACTGATCCCTTTGTCCCTTTGTCCCCTGTTCCCCCAGGACCCGTGCCTCTCCGCTCTGCTTCTTGATGAGGTGCCTGCGTGTCGCCCGGAGGCTGAGCGCCGCTGTGACGTCTGTACCACGCACCTGACCCAGCTCACACGGGAGGCTCTGCGGCTGCTGCAGGCGCCCGCCAGCCGCGAGGACCCGGACGCCCCCCATGGAGGCCCCGGACTCATGCCTCCCAGCCCCGGTGCCACCGCCAGCCCGAGGGATGGACCGGCGCCGGTGGGCCCGGTGGGGCGGCAGCTGGGCCGAGCGGGGCCAGACCGGAGGAAGGGGCTGGGCTGGCCGTCCGGGCCCAGCGTCCAGGTGTCAGTGGCACCCGCCGGCCTGGGCGGGGCACTGAGCACGGTCACCATCCAGGCCCAGCAGTGCCTAGAGGGCATGTGGAGCGTCTCGAGGGTCAACAGCTTCCTGCCACCGACGTGCCTGGTGAGTGCCCGGGGCGCAGTGGGCTGTGGGCCCCCTGGGATACCAGGCAGGACGCTTACAGCCGGTCAGGGCTGGGCGCTCTCTGGGGCTGAGTGCCCAGCTCAGTGGGTGCCCTGTAGCACGGCCCCCCCTAGAGCAGGGGGGCTGTGCCTTTTGGAGGAGGCCCCAGACATTCCCAAGGCCCTCGTCAAGTCAGCCTACAAGGTCACTGGGGGGCAGGGTCCTCTTGTGTACCCTGGAGCATCGCTTCCACCTGGCACAGCCCTGTGGTTGGGGACGGTTTGGCCACTCTCAGAGCATGCGTGGTGCCGTGGGCTGACGGAAGGGCCCTGTGGGCTGCTGGGACAAGATCAGACCGTCATCCAACATCTCCTCCTGGTGACTCCCCGTCCAGGCTCTCCTGCCTGGAGCGCAGCAGCCCTGGGTGACACAGCCCTGCCCCGTGGACAGGTGACAGAACCTGGAGGGTAGCGGGGGGCCTGCAGGTGGTGGGGACCCCGTTCCCACTTAACACGGGGCCTGGTTTCTCAGGAGCCGCCTCTTTTTGGGTGACTGCGGGATACCCCCCTCCCTGCTCCGGGGCTCCCCTCCTCAGGCCCACCAGATTGTCACCCACAGCAGTGGCATAGCTTCTGTGGAACCAGCTCTGGGCACCAGGGGTGCTGGGGGTGCCCCGGACCTGGGCTGGGTGTGCTCAGGGAGGGCCCCGCGGCCTGAGATGACCCCAGCTCCGGAGGGCGGAGCTGGGGGCCCGGCCCCACCTTGGTCACAGGGCTTCGCTGGTGGGAGTTTCTCCCAAGTGTCCTCTGTGTCCCCACAGTCTTCCTTCTAAGAGAAGGCGTACCAGGGTAGGGGGGTTGGGAGAGGGTGGGTTTTTGGATCGGGGGTTTCCTGGGACGCTGGAGGGAGTTGCTTTGAGTTTGGTGGTACATGGGACTAGGTGTGCTAGGCACTGGCAGGGCCTTTCCCCAGGAGGCCCAAGCCCTGCACGACATGGTGGGGTTGGGTGCCTTCTCCTGGGGGCCCAGCCGTGCCCGGAATAGGGGCTCACCAGGCGACAAAGTAGAAGGGACCCTGTAAGCAGAGGGACTGGTCTGTGTGCGTGGAGGTGGGGAGGCCTCACTGGTAGACAGAGCTGGGGGTGGGGTCGCGACCGGCAGGGAGCAGGTGGCCGTGTGGCACAAGTGTTTGTGGCTGTACCGTCCGCCCTGCGTGGAGCCCCAGGGGCAGGGAGACGGGTAGGTGGCTGTGAAAGCCTTTCTAGTCGCCACAGCGCCAGCCGCACCAACTCGCCCAGCAAGTGTCTCTGAAATAGAACACGAGGCAGACGTCTCCTGGGGTCTCCGTGCCCTGTGGAGCTGTGGGACATGGAGGCACGAGGAGGGCCCCCAGCTCTTGGGGCAAAGTCCGTACAGCCCCCGGGCGGGACTGACCCCCACCCTGCCCCCGCCTCTGGGCTTGCTGGCCCCTCTGAAGGCACTGAGACGTGCTGGCTGGACGTTGCCGCCCCAGGGTGGCCCTTGGCGACGCCCTGCCCTTGCTGGGAGCTGGCCCGCTGTGACTCGCTGCTGGAGCTGGTCTGCCCGAGGCTGCCCTGTCCTTGGGGCCTCCCTGGCCCTCAGTAGCCTGGGGTGCACAGGGGGCTCCCAGGAAGAACTTCTGGTCTGAACTAGCCTCTAGTTGGTGTGACAACGCACCCTGGGTGTGGCCTCACTGCTTCCGACTCCTGCATTTGTTAAGTCCTGAGTGAGGCCAAGAAGAGGGAGGCCAGCCTCTGCCGTGCCAGTCCCATGGTGCCTCCTGGCCCGAGAGCTGGGCTGCCCGGGAGGAATGTGCCGAGGGGCTCTAGAGAGCTGGGCGGCTTCCTGGAGGAGGTGGCATTGAGCTGGGCCTGGAGGGAAGTGTCAGAGATGGTGGGCCCAGCGAGAAGTGTATGGGGGCAGAGGAGGCTGCTGGGAATAGCCAGGGGGCTCCTTACCTGGGAGGGAGCCGAGCGCAGTCTTGCAGGTGGAGAGCGGGCTTGGCCGCGGCTCTGAGGGCTCCAGGAGGTGGAGGAGTGGGGTGAGCGGAGGTGGGGGAGGGCGGGATGGCGCAGCGCCTTGGTGGCGTCACTGGCCTCTAGCTGGGCAGCCCCACCGGCGGCCTGCCCACCGTAAAACGTGAGCGTTTAAGGCTCCCTGTTGGTTTTATGTGTGCATTGATTGCGTTCAGGGCGGGTGGGAGTGGATTTATAATTAGACAACAGTCCTGGCGATCAATAGAGAGATTATTAGAACCATAAATAGAACTTTTGGACTCAGATGAGGTAATTTCCCCTGAACCGGGTATTGATCATTAGAGGTGGCCCTGGAATGTTGAAATACTGCACATTAGGCTCTAGAATTAAATACTTCTGGGGAGACGTGCCGTGAATCTCCACCACTGCCCATCAGCGGCCCTGGGTGCCATGTCCTCTAGGCAGACTTGGATCTGGGTGGGCGAGGTGGGCGGAGAGGGCCTGGTGTGTTCTAGGTGCTGTGGCTGGGAGCCTGCCCCGTGGGCTGCCGGGGGTCATTCTGTGCGCATGGCTATCTAGTGTCCGGACAGAGCAGCCCTCAGCCAGCCACGCTATTGTTGAGACTGTAGCCCACTTCCCCGTCCAGAGCACAGAGCTCAGCCCTTTCCGGGTCATTCACCTCCGGAGTGTCCAGTGATGATTCCCGACAGTGGGAGCCGCCCAGCGGGACAGTCGGGCAGTTGCTTTCCAGACTGTGTCAGGCAGAGGCACTTCTGCCGCCGTGGGGGATGGAGGTGCCCGTGGGCCACCCCAGGTGCTCGGCCCTGGCCTGCTCCACAGGGACACAGCTGTGAACTGTGATGTCTCCCCCATGTCGGCAGGGCCCCGTCAGATGTTCACAGGACATCTGCACTCATTTTACAGCCTGATGCCAAGAGACTGAGGCTTTGGCCTCCTGACCCCACGGTAGGCTAGAGGTAGCACTGCCTGGGGCGGCCGAGGGCGGGACTGAGTAACTGGGTGAAGGGTGCAGCCACCTTGGGTCCAGGCTAGCAGAGCCTGTGCGAACCTTCCCTAGTCTTGTAGACACGGGTCGGGCCCTACCCAGGGCCCCACAGTTCGTGGAGGAGGACCTGGAGCAGAGGGTTCCCAGCCTGCCGCAGGGGCTGGGGCAGCGGAGGCTCGGCCTGGACAGGGAGGATGGAGGGCTTCCTGGTGGAGGTGCTGCACGCTGCTTTGAGTGGGAGGTGAGGTCATTTTTGGTGGAGCCAGGATTTCCCTCTGTCCATGGAGGCTGGGTGGCCCTGGCTTGGGGACCTGGCTCCTGCTGCCACTGTGCCCGCCTGCTTGCCTCCCCCCACCTTCCCGTGAACCCTGGCAGGGGTCCCTGGCGGGTGCTCACCTGTCCTCGGGGACAAGGCCGAAACGGTGTGGGATGGAGGGAGCTTTGTCTCTCTGACCTGGCTAACCCGTTGCTGGTACCCCCTCTGGGCCTCAGTTTACACACCCGTGGAGTGGAAGTTGGACAGATGGCCCCCCACTTCCATGTGAGGTGCTTCTGTGACATGGGGGTGGGACAAGGCACCTGCAGAGGCTAGGACCGTCCCAGCCCGGGGCCCTCTGGGTGACCGGGCAGAGCTTTGAGGGGGCCCAGCACACGCCCAGAGGACGATGCCACCCGTGCCCCCTGCAGCTCCGGCCGCCCCTTGGCCACCCCGTCCTCTGCCTCCCCACCTTTCCTCTGGGCGCGAAATGGCCCCCGGAGAGGTGTTTATCCTGAGGAGCTGGGGAATGCTGTCCTTCACGGGCCACAGTCTTGCAGGTACGGGATGCAGGCCCAGAGGGCTCCTAAGGAATGGGTTAGCTTGGTGTTCCCCAAACCGTGCTCCTTGGCACCCTGGCGCCCCGTGGTGGGCACCCTGTAGAGAGATCTGGAGCCTCCTGCAGGGGCCTCCCGGGACGGTGGGCCCTCCTTAGGCTCTCCTCTCTTCATGCTTTTCTTTCCTTGCTGCTGTGGCGCCTCCATCACGTTTTCTGTTTGGCCGCCCGCCCACCCCCGCCCTCGCCCCCCCACCATCTGCTGTCCCCGTGTTGTGTCGTGTCGTGGTCTTCCCTCCTGCCGCCCTCCCCCTCGACTTCTTTTCGCGCGTCTGGGCTCTGCTTCCGGCAGGAATCGGCAGCGGCCTCCCGGTGGCCGGAGCCGGGTCTCGGCAGCTCGTGGGCCGGCGGAGCCGAGGCGCGTGCGGGACCCCCGACAGGTCAGTGTGGGGCTCGGCCGGCCGTAGGCAGGCTGGGTGGCCTGCACCATTGCTGGTGGGGCCGGGCGTTCTGGCTGAAGGCAGAGATGCCAGCGTGGGAGGTGGGATGCTTGGGCCCTGCGGGAGTGGGTGGAGGGCTGTGTGGGGCCGTGACCTCACAGTCCTGTCCCCTGCCGTCCAGGCGGCCTTGCTAGCCAGCGTAAATGGGCCAGCCTGGGCCGCTGGATGTGGGCCCCGCCTCGGGCCAGTTGGAGCAGCGGGTACCAGGGGTGTTGCGGGGATGAGCCCTTCCCCGGCCCCCGGGAGCCCCCGTCCGTGCGCTGCTCACAGGGGGTTGCTCAGCCAGACCCAGGCCAGACCCTGTGGGTGACGCAGCTTTTAACATCAGTCCTGTCCTCCACCGCTCTGCTCGGCAAAGGAGTTTAGATCTCTCATGGGGAGCACGTATGTTAAGTGACAGAAAGGGGACTGACGTTTGAGGTGAGGGAGCATCGCACGTCACGTGCGTGTAAGGCCGCAGGGGAAGCAGGCAGTGTCCAGGCTGTGGGGGACCTTGGCTGCCCCGCGTCACTCACGTTTGCCTTGAGCTCCACAGCTGCCTGGAGGAGAAGCAGCGTCGGTTCCCGTTGCCCAGGTCTCGGCCTGGCTGACCCCCCCCCCACCTTGTGGAATGTTCCCTGTGAGCGGGTGCCCCTCTGTTCCTGCAGCACCCCCCCCCCCCCGCCCTGGGGCACAGGGCCCACCTCCTGGCCGTGAGCCCCGCGTGTCCCTGCCACACCTTGTGCTCCTGGAGGACAGATTTATTGAACACCTACTATGTGCCAGGCAAGGTGCCGTGGACGTGGAGGAGACCGGGCAGGCGTAGAGGCTCCCTCAGGGCCTTCTGACTCCTGAGCACTAGGTGCTCATGCAAGCTTGGGGGAGGGGAGAATATGGTGCTGGGTAGCTGAGCCTGGCCTTGTCTCTCTGAGTGGGCAGCACTATGTAGACTGGGGGAAGCTGGGGGAGGCCAGGGCAGGCACAGAGAGTGTCCTGGAGAAGGAGGGGGCTGGCCGGGCTGGGTTCTGAGGGATGCATAGGAGCTCCTGCCCTACAGGCAGATGCGAGGCAGGTGGCAGGGTGTGGTGCGGTAGCACAGAGCCTGGCGAGGGCCTGGACTGCTCCAGGTCGGCCCTTCTCTGCCCCTGACCTGTCCTTGTAGCCTTGGGGGCGCTGCTGGTGCTGCAGGGGGGCCAGCTGGGGGTGCTCGGCGCCCATCCAGCTTACGGTTTGGGGCTCGCTTTGAACTTCCTTTGCAGACATGGTTATGCTGAGTCCCTAGGGGGGTTTTGGGAGCTGGTGCTGACCACAGGCTGGGTGGGGTGAGACCCTCTGCTGTGGTGAGGAGGGATGCTGCCGTGAGGTGGCGGGACCTCCTGCCAGAACATTCCTCCTGGGGCGCATGATGGCTTATTCTGCTGAAGTGCCACCCTGGCTTGTGGCCGTGTCACTTGGGAGACCCCGAGGACGCTAGGCCCTCTAGACTGTGGGTGCTCCCTGGGTTCCTCACAGGCAGGGTCACCAGACAGGCCCCTGTCCTTTCATCCAGGTACAGAGGACGCCCTGGACAGGGCTCAGGGCCAAGTGAAGCCAGAAGCTCCAGGGACTGGGCTGTGGTGCCTGGGGAGCCTTGGAGGCTGGGGCCCCTGGGGGAGGGGATGGGGCTGGGGTGGCTGATGTCCATCCCCCTCCAGGGCCAGGTCTGGCCTGGGGGTCCAGGGCCCGACACGTGTGTATAAATGTAACATACAGTGGCCAGATCTCAAGTTGGCCAGCGCCGTCCTGGGAGCGTTTAATTACCTTTGTGCTTCGTTACGAGGCTGTCTCCCTTTCCGGAATTTATTTTAGCTAATTAGCTGGAAATGCCAGAGTAGTGTTTCAGGTGATGGGAAGACAATGTATTATCATACGTGGGGCAGTTAGTGCTCGTGACAAATATTTATTGTGGTTCCTTCTCAGCTGTGCCTCTGGGTGCTCCCAGACAGATGGCCCAGGGGTGAGGGGTGGTCCCTGTCCATCGGTCCTGCCCACTGTGGTCACTGTGTTTCTGGACCTGGAAGGGGGAGGGGCTGGAAAGTCCAGTGCCCGGGCGGGCGTCTGTGCACACCTCTGCTCCAGCCACTCCCCGAGCCAGCTGGTCCCGTGCGTGCAGGGCCCAGGGAGCTTGCTGGGCTCCGGGGTGCACGGGCCTGCTTCCCCGGCTCCCCGGTGAGGGACCGGTGCCTGTCCCTCATGCGGGCTCCCTGCTTCCCTCCAGGCCGAAGCAGCGGTGGCCGCGGTGGCGGTGGCAGACACGGTCCGGGACGGCCCCCCTTCCGTGGGCCCTGATGGCGCGTCGAAGACGTGGAGCCGCGGCGGGGCCTGCGCAACGGCCCTGGTCACCCCAGCCCCGGGCACCCCAGCGGGGGCCTCCACGGGCCCATCAGCCGCAGCCTCCTTCTTCCTCAGGTACGTCCTCCTGGGGCAGGGCCGGGGCCTGCCTTGGGGGCAGCTTGGGCGCGGACGATGTGAGGGGGCCTGGGGACCTCAGCCCCTGGCCTGGCGGCCTGCGGGCCTTCCCGCGGAGACCTGTGGCCTCGCCTTGCCGGCAGTCGAGCAGAAGGGGAGCTCGCAGCCGTCCTTCCGTCCGTCCGGCCTCTCAGGGCGCCACGTCGACGGCAGTGTGAGTGGAGGCCTCTCGCCCTGGGGGTGGGGTACAGCCAAGGCCAGGGTTCGAGCTCTGCCCCTCTGAGCTGTGCGGCCCTGGGCGAGTCACAGAACCTCTCTGTCCTCTCTGTGCCTCAGCTTGCTCAGAGGTGCAGCGAGCGGATGTCTGTGAGGCCCTGCGAGGACGCTGGCCCAGCGGGAGGACGCTCAGCCGTGGACGGTGGACGTCCTCGGGCGGCCCTGAGCCAGGGCCGGCGGGAGGGGGAGGGGGGCCATGGCTGGGAGGCAAATGAGGCAGGTCTCAGGGCAGCTGTCCCTGCAGTTGGGGAGCACGGGCCCGGGGGAGCGTCCCTGGGCGACCGAGGAGGTTGGGGTGAGCTGGGGGGCCGGCCTGGGGGCTGTCCTGGGGGCTGTCCTGGGGGCTGGCCTGGGGGGCCGTCCTGGGGGCCGTCCTGGGGGGCTGTCCTGGGGGCCGTCCTGGGGGCCGTCCTGGGGGGCTGGCCTGGGGGCTGGCCTGGGGGTGGCCTGGAGGCTGGCCTGGGGGCTGTCCTGGGGGCCGTCCTGAGGGCTGTCCTGGGGGCTGGCCTGGAGGCCGTCCTGGGGGCCGGCCTGGGGGCTGTCCTGGGGGCTGTCCTGGGGGGCTGTCCTGGGGGCCGTCCTGGGGGCCGTCCTGGGGGGCGGTCCTGGGGGCCGTCCTGGGGGGCCGTCCTGGGGGCCGTCCTGGGGGGCGTCCTGGGGGGCCGTCCTGGGGACCGTCCTGGGGGGCCGTCCTGGGGGGCGTCCTGGGGGCCGTCCTGGGGGCCGTCCTGGGGGACCGTCCTGGGGGGCGTCCTGGGGGGCCGTCCTGGGGGGCGTCCTGGGGGCCGTCCTGGGGGGCCGTCCTGGGGGCCGTCCTGGGGGCTGGACGGCCCCCCCACGGCCCTGCTGTCATAACCGGCTCCACCGTCATCAGAGCCGAGTGGGTCCCCGTCCCAGGCCCGGGCTCCAGTGCGGGGGGCCGGCCGGGGCCCGGCGTTCGCTCCGTCCGCGCCCACGGGATGCCTTCGTGGCCCCGCAGACACCAGGTCCTGGGCCGTCGGGGCGCCGCGTGAGCCAGGTGCGAGGTGCGGGGGAGCAGGGGGTCCCTTCTCCCACCTGCGCGCCCCCCGGCGATGCCCTTGGTTCCGAACCTCCCCCTGCGGTGTGGGGAATGCAGGATGTGACGTTGGTGACGAGTGGTGGTGGCTGGCCCAGCACGGGTCGCTGTCCCATTAGCAGCCCCTGCGGGCGCTAATCTGGTCCCCGGATCCCAGGAGCCTGCGCCGCATCAGCTTGGCCCAGTGGCGGGCACACGGTGGGGCGCTGGGGGGCGCCGGGCTGGTGAGCACAGCATTGTGGCCCTGTGCGGGCTCACCACCCCAGTTAGGTGCAGAGAGCCCGGCTGGGACTCTGGCTGCGGGGCAGGTGGGGCCTGCCTGGAGGGCCCGGCAGCCCTGTGGAGGGGGCGAGAGGGGCAAAGCGGGCCTCGGGAGGTGTCCTGGCCCGGGTGGTCTCTGCCCCTGGGCTTTGGGCAGCGGCCGTGCTCCATCAGGCTGTGCTTGCTGGGGGATTTCAAGCCTGAGACCCTCTGAGGAGGAAGACCAGCTCCGGGGGTCTGGGGGCCACACTGGCTCATTAGCAACCCAGGGCCTGCAGGAGGGGTGCGCCTTTTGTCTCCAGCCGAGCTAGGCTGCCTCCACTGACCTTGGGAAGTTACCATAGAAACAAGCGCTCAGGCTGGGGGCTGGGGGCTGGTTTACAAGGCTTGGGGCCGGGGGTGGGGGACACTGCCGGCTGCCATTACTTCCAGCCTGTTGGATCCCCCCAGTCACAGTGGCTTCCGGCGGGGCATGGGCCACGTTGTGGGGTGGGTGTTCCTGATGGGAACACCATCTCCAGCTCGTGCCTGATTTGGGCCCGAGACCCTCTGCTCTTTGAGGCTGTGGCACCCTTCACTGCTGGGGTGAGGTAGGGTGCTCTCAGCTGTATGTGCCCTTCTTTGTTTTGTGGGGCTGTGGCTCAGAGGGGGAAGGGGCTTGTCCAGAGTCCCCGAAGACCAGGAGCTGCTGGACCCTGGGGGGCCTCGGGCATGAGCTGAGCGTGTGTTCCGTGCTTCCACCTGCATCTCTCACTGGGCATCTGGGGGGCAAAGCTGACACCCAGCCCATGCCCTGCCCCTCGGAAGTTTCTGGTACTCGGGGGTCAGGGTGGGGTCTGTCAGCCTTTGACGGCAGGATGGAGCCTTTGAAGGAGCCGAGCAGTGTCGCAGGACACAGGCTTTGAGGGTTGAGTAGGAGTCCGGTGTTTGCCAAGTGGAGGCGGCATAGGGTGGGGTCAGGATCTGGGTTCTCCACTGGCCCCGAGCACTCCCTGCCGGCACGCTAGCCACAGGCCTTCCCGACCACCTCCGAGCCCCTCGCCCTGCTCTGGGCAAGCCAAGGTGGGGGTGATTCTGTGGGTAGCTTGGTGCCCAGGGTCTTGTTACAGGACGTAGGGCACAGGGGTGAGGCCCGGCGCCCTGCAGCCCTCTGCTGGTCTGGGTGGGTCGCTCGGGCATTGCAGCCACAGCTGTGACCGAGAGCTCAGCGTGCCAGCCCCCACCAGAGTCCTGAAAAGGCCGGGCCGCCAGTAATTACATTTTCTCCGGAGGCTCTGGTGACCTTGACTCCCCCTTCCCGAGTCCTCCCACTCCCCGCTGTGTGATGTCCCCATCCTTCCTGTCTCTGCAGCCTCTCCTCCCCCGAGATGCGTCCATTAGCGCTCTCTCCTGCCTGCGCTTCTGGGCCTTTCCGGGGCTCACCACCTGGACCCCTGGATCTAGATGCCGTGGGAAGAACTGCTGGGGGTCTTCTGGGAGGTACAGGGCAGGGGGAGTGGTGGGTTCCTTCGGCGACAGGAGCCCCCTGCACTCGTAGGCACCCCCGCTGCCCCATTGCAGCCTCAGCGGAGCCCCCTTCCCCATGTCTGCCCGGGTGCCCAGGCCACGGAATGTCAGCCCGGGTGCCCAGACCACGGAACGTCAGGTGTGGCACCTGGCAGAGGCCCAGAGCCAGAGTGGGTGCTGCCCAGAGGCGCACGGGGAGGAGGGCCCCACGGAGAGGTGTCACTCACCTGCAGGGTGCGCGAGGCAGCTTCATAGCCTCAGCGTGAAGTTTCGGGTGACGTGGAAAACGCAAGCAGGCCACGGCAGGGAGCAGCGGTCCAGGCCAGGGCTGCTAGGACCTTGGGCCTCGGCCTCGGAGGCGTAGGCCCCCTTAGCAGGCAGCTCCGAGGGGGGGATGCGGGCGTGGGGCGTGGCATGTGGCATGTGGCCTGGTCCGCCGGCCTCCAGGTGGCCCAGGCAGGAAGCCCTGGGTTGGCCGTAACTGACCCCCACACACATCCAAACAGGCCCGTGTGTCTCCTCAGGGTGATTAAGGGCCTCACCATCAAGGCCAACTGCCTGTGAAATTACCTTCTTGTTTGGAAGAGGCAATTTTTCTTTGTAAAAAGGCAAATATTTTCTTTTCTGTTTATGTGAATTAATGACCCGGGCCAGTGAGCCTGGGGAAAGGCCTCTGGGATTAGGTGAGAGGGCTGGGGGCTCAGAGGGAGGTTGGAGGAGCTCGGTCCCTCCCTCATTCGTTAGTTCACTCCCTCCCTCCTTCCCTCCCTCACGGCCCCATCCTGAGCTTCCCTGTGATCTAGGCCTGGGCTTGGCAAACCCCTGCCCTCCAGAGTCCCCACCTGATGGGACACAGCCGTGTGAACCTGTGGCTCAGGGCATGGAATGGTTCCCGTGGTAGCAGCAGGCACAGGGTTTGGGGAAGCCCAGTGTGGGGGCATCAGGGCAGGCTTCCCGGGGGAGGTGTCCTCTGAGGACGAGGAGAGCTGCACGTGCAGGTGAAGTTCCTGCTTTTCCAAGTCTCCTCTCTAGAGCCAGACCACTTGGACGTGCCCACACGCCCCCTGCGGGCTCTGCCTTGAGCACCCCGCACTCCAGCCCTGCTCCCCAGCAATGCAGTGGGTGTTCGGGGTCCTGAGTGTGGTGCCTGTGTGTTCCCTTAGCCTCTGTGAAGCCTGGCATCACTTCCTCCCCCACCCCCACTGCCTGGAAACCAGGTCTGTGCACCCAGAAGGCTGGGACCCTCCCGAGACCACCCCCAGACCGTGTGAGCTGAGGTGCCGTCGCTCAGTGGCTGACGGGCTTGTCCCGGTTTTGAAGGGAGCTGGATTTCATCACAGGAGACAGTGCTGTCCCGAGGCCTCTGAGTCATGCCCGGTGAGGCAAGCCTGTAAGAGCAGAGACCTGGAGGGCTGGGCAGGCTGGGCACAGCTTCTCAGCTCCCAGCCCCCCGGGGGCTGACCCAGGGCCCGGGAGGGAGGAGGGGATGCCCCGAGTTAGGTCAGACCACGGGGCAGAGACGCCCAGCCAGTACCGTTCCAGCCTCGTGGGGCTGGCGGGACTTCAGACGGCTCCGGGCCCAGCCTCTGTCCAGGCGAGACCTGGGCGTGTCCAGCGGGGAAGGACACCTCCCCGTGCTCTGCTGCTGGGACCTGAGGGTGACGGAGGGGGCTGAGGTCTGTGCCGGACACCCTGGTTCCACAGAGGGTGCGGAGCCGTCCGTGGCCTTGAGCACCGGGCAGAGCAGTGCCTGCGGTCGTGGCCTCTGCAGCCCGATGTCGTCCTGTCTCCCCCAGCGCCTTACCCGTCCTCCCGGCCTTCACGTGCCCTTGAGCCTTGGAGGGTTCAGGGTGGCCCCACCCCAGCCTCGGGGACCCTGGGTGGCCCTGCCCGACCTAGGGAGGAGCAGGGAGCCAGCTGTGACGGGAGCGGGGGACACACCTCGGCCATGGTGGTCTGCTGACCCATCCAGTCTCCCTGAGGGCCCAGGCGGTGCCTCCCAGGACAGGCTGGTGCCAGGCAGTCCCTGTGCTGCCCCTCCCCCATGTCCTGGGGACAGCACCGCTGCGCACGCGTGGAGCTGGGGAGCCCAGTCCACCGGGCCTTCTCCACCTTTACAGGCGCCAGTCTGTGTCCCCGCTTCCCCAGCCCGCCCCGCCCAGGTAGGCTGAGGGCCAACCCACCTGCCCTGGGTGTCCCCGCCCTGGGGCAGCGCCCGGGGATGGGGCTGCCTGCTGGACCCTAACATCCTCCAGGTCCTCCAAGTCGGGCTGCAGCTTCTTCCCGTGGGAGTGGCTGGCGGCAAGCTGTGGCCTAACCCGGGATGGCCGGGGTCGGCGGGGCCGGAGGGGCCCCAGGAGCTGAGCTGGTCCCCTGGTCCCCGTCCTGCCCTCTCTAGCTGCCTCCCCCGGCCCTCCCTTCTGAGTTCCTCTGCCCCCGGTCCTTCACCCTGTGCCCGGGGGACAGTGTCAGCACCTCTTCTGCCCCGTGTGCGATCCTTGGGCGCCGCGGGGATGGGGGCCGGGACGCAGGACTTCTGTTCAGACGGTTTCGGGTTTAGGGCACATGGGCTCAGGCAGGAATCGGGGCCGCGTCTCCGGCTGAGGGCCCCGGCCCGAGTTGTCTGGGCCGCTCGTGGGTTCCGCTCACAGGCGCCCGCCCCCGCCAGGCGTGCACCAGCCGCCCCACTGCGTTAGGAAGGGTCCGCCCCGCACCGTAGATTACTTTTATTTTCCTTGATGACACCTCGCTAGGAGGAAAGCCGTCCCTGGGGTCTCTTAAAAGACAGCTCCTGTGAAAGATGAGAGGAGTTAAGCAAAACGCTGGTAGCTGCTCCGAGTGGGAGGCGGGCTGGGGGCCGTGTGCCCGGAGGGTGCAGGCCCTCCTGTCGGGCCCCTTTGAGGGGCACAGGTGAGACTCAGGGGCCTGGGGGCTTTGGGAGAAGGAGGGCGGGCGCAGCAGGACCGGGAGAGGGGCAGCTGGGCGGGGCGGCGGGGGCTGCGTGCAGACCTGGTGGGCAGCTTCTTTCAGCCCTGAGCTGGCCCTACTCTGGCCTCCAGCCCCTTTCGCCGGGACGGCAGGCGGGGTGGGGGGCGGACGGAGGCCTGGGCCGTCTGGAACCAGGGCCATCTGGACCCAGGCCCGTCTGTGTCACCTGTGCTGGGCGCCTTGAATGCATTTGCTCCTCAGGGCTATACACGAGGGCCTCTGGTGGTCATGTCATCCCATGTTAGAGATGGGGAAACCGAGGCACAGAGAGGCTAAGTCACCACGTGTGGGTCACACAGCCTGTGAGTGGCTGACCCCAGCATGTGCCGTCCTGCCCCAGCTGCTGAGCTGGGGACTTGGGGCGGCAGGGGGTGGGGGGAAGGGGAATGCCCTCAGTGCGGGGTGTGGAGAGGGGCCGGGGTCCTGTGTCTGCCTGGCCTGTACTGGCAGAGCTGTCAGGGGCTGGACAATGGCGGCCCCAGCCCCGGGGGGCCCCTGCTTGGCGGGGCGGGAATGACCTGCCGTGTAGGCGCATTTAGGGCGGGGCGGGTGGCAGGACAGCTCTGAGCACCCGCACCCACCTCTCCTCCCCTCTCCACGCCTCCGCCCCTGCCCTCTCCGCCCGTCCCCTCCCCAGGGCTGCCCAGAAACTCAGCCTGGCCTCCAGGCGCAAGAAGCCCCACCCACCGCCGGCCCCCGCCGCCCGCAGAGCCTCCACCTACCCCACGGACTTCAGTGGGGTCCTGCAGCTGTGGCCGCCCCCTGTGCCCCCCTGCCTGCTCAGGGCCGCCTCCAAGGCCAAGGACAACCCCAGCAGTGTTGGAAAGGTAGGCCCTGCCCTGACTTGGGGGTGACCCTGGGGGGTGGCACGAGGCTGGGGTGTCTGGGCAGGTGCGGGATGGGGCGCGGGAGATGGAGGGGATGCTTCCTTCTCCCGGGCTGGACCAGGTTGGTGAGTGTACAGATGGGGCGCCGGAGGCCCAGGCCCACCTTGACGGCTCCAGGCGGCAGCAGGGAGCCTGGGAGACTGTGGTGGGCCTACGGGGAGTGGGTGGGAGGGTCCCAAGGGCACGGGCTGGTCTCAGTGTGGGGCGGGACGGCCAGGGCTTCCCGGGACTCAGGGGTAGGGTCTGGCCCCCGGAGCCCCCTTGCCTCGTCTTTGTTGGTATGCTGCCCTCGGGGGCAGGGGTGGGATCCCTCAGCTATCCAGAGTCCTGGCAAACCCCAGCCGCAGCCTGACGTGAGAAGTGGGGGAGCAGTTGAGTCAGGATGCTACCCGGCTTCAGGTGGGGAAGCAGGCCCAGAGTGGAGAAGGCCTCGCCCAGTCACAGGCCGGCTGCCTCCTGGCTCCTGTGCCTTCGGCTGAGACCGGGTTTCTGTCCTGGTCCCATCTGGGTTGCCTGTGACTGCCCCCCGAGTCTGGGTCGGGGCCTGCGTGTGCGGCTCTGTGTGAGTGCGTTAGTGGGGGGATTCTGTGCCTCTGGAGGGTGCGAGACCAGGGCACAGCGGGGTCGGGCCTGTCACCGGGGCCGCACGGCTCGGGGTGAGGACTGGACCCCAACGCCGAGCGTTCACCCCCCGCGTTTCCCTGGCCTTCTGCCCGCTCTGCCCCTCCCCGAGGGTGGCGGCCGCCCACCGGGCACTGGGTCCGGCCTTTCCAGCGCCCAGAGGCCCAACCCCTGCAGAGCTGGGGGGGCGGGTTCCACGCACCCCTGGACCCAGTCTGTCCTGCCGCCTAGGACACGCCCCAGGGGGCTTCTGCTCCTAGTGACGCGTCTGCAGAGGGGTCTGATGCATCTGCGGGGCGCACCCTGCCCGGGCCCGAGCTGCTCCCCAGGGCCCCACCCCACCCTCCCCCTGGCCCTCCTGCTGTAGCCTCTGCGCTCGGCCTCCCGGAGGTCAGTCCCCGTGTCCGGACGTCCAGGAAGCCTTCCCTCACCCCATCACCACCACGCCCTGAGATGGAGGTAGACATGTCCCCTGGGAGCTTGCTGAAGTGGGGAATCTGGGCCCTGCTTGGGTGGTGGGAGTGCCGGGGCCCGAGGGAGGACACCGCGAGCTGGCCGTGGGGAAGGGGCTCTAAGCAACTCTGGGCCTGGTCACTTGGCCCGTCTGGGGTGGGGGCTGGGTGGCTGGAGGGTTGAGGAGGCTCGTGGCACAGACCCTGCTTTCTTACTGCCGCCGTGTTACTTGGGGCTCCAGCAGGCCTCCCCGTCCCCCTGGGGCCAGGCCCCCCACCCAAGTATTCCAGAGCAGGGGCTCCTCCCCTCTCTCCGGCAGACCACCGCTGTGCGCTGGTCCCCTGCGGCAGGGAGCCTGTGGCCACCCGTCCTGGTCCTCTCATGGCCACCCGTCCTGGTCCTCTCACCGTGCCCCCCAGAGCCCCCTCCCCAGCTCCCTGGATGTTATTTGCACGAATAGCACATAGTTAGAAATGCAGAAATGCCTCCTGAAAGGCATTTAATATTGTCAGAGGAAAGAAAGTTAGATTACACTCGATTCCTGACATTAATGTGCCACTTAAGATAATTCATCATCCTGCGGTATTAAAGAAGACGGCCCCTCCCCCCAGGACTGCCTGGGCTGTCTCTTAGGAGCGGAAGCCCCTTTTTATGCAAAATGTATTTTTTTCCCTACCTGGCAGCTATTCAGCGGGGCTTTGCAATATCTGAACGTTTAGGGGGGGAGAAGTGCTTGTGTGGCGCGAAGACCCTGTCATTTCCCTGCGGTAACGAAAGGATTCTCGCAGACAGTGACCCGGGCATTTAGCTGGGACGGTGGCGCGTGGTGTGGGGCTGGCGCACGCGACGTCCCCTCCCCGCCGGGAACACTCTCCGATCCGCAGGACCCATTTGGCTCCTGAAGCGGCCAGGAGTTCACGCTGAAAAAAAATTGCCCCAAATTACTGGGAAGTGCACATTTTCATCTGCTTGGCAGTGGCGTTTGGAAATGAAATAGTTTTGTTCATGTCGTCGGGGAATAAGAGAATCGATTCTCGCCTAATGGAGCCCAGGTTCGGAGGAGCTCAATAGAAAAGTATGTCTTTCCGCGTCTCCCCGGAGGACCCCCTCTCTTTACGCGGCGCGAGTTTGCATGTCAATTTGCCACATGCCGAAGGGACGGAGATGGTGCCTCGTGCGAACGGCCCACGGTAAACCAATTTCGCCGGAGTTATGTATCTGTCACTTACAATTAAACCCGTGAAAAATATTGGCTCTGAGATGAGGCTGGTAATTTGATTTACACTGTACTGGAGAAATCGGAGATTTCACCGGAGAGCGGAGGGCGGTGTCCTCCAGCGGAAACCAGAGTCTGGTGCCTTCTCCTGGGAGGGGCCCTCCCCCTGGGTGGCTTGCCCTGTCAGCACTCGGCCCCCCTTGGCCACACACAAGAGGCGTGGCCCAGGGTGTTTGTTCTCCGTGCGGGTTTTGGGGTGTTTGCAGGGTAGCTTGTTCTGGGCTCTTGCATCTTGGTTCCTGGCCCCCCTCCCCTCTGAGCCTTCTGTCCCCTTGAGGGCCTTGGGGCTGGTAGTCCAGCCCCGGGAGCTGGCATGAACGCGGGTGGGGAGCAGGGGCAAGCCTCGCGTCTGTTTTTGTGTTCGGGGGACTCTCGGTGGCAGAGGCTGCCTGGTGGCCTGTCCAGCCCTGCTCTGTCCCCATCCCGGGCCCCCACCCCAGCCCAGCCTCCGTCTCTCCACCATCTCCCCTGGCCTGGGGCGGGGGATTCAGAATTCCCATCTCCTCTGGGATCATCCTGCCCTCTTCCTCCCGGGTTCTGTGCCAATGGGATTGCCTCTGGCGTCCTGCTGACCCGGAGTCCTGCCCCATGTGTCCAAGGGGTTTGAGTCTCCCCAGGTGTCCTTGGGGTTCCGAGCGGCTCTGGGGTCAGAAGCACCAAATCCCGTTTCTCCCCAAGGGCACCGCAGGCGTCAGGCCCGTCCCCCTCCATGTGTTTGTCCTTCCTTCACTCCACACACTCCTGCCCGCCCCCCGCCTGAGGTGCAGACATGGGAGGATGTGCCCAGGGCCCTGAAGGCCTCTGGCTTGGGGCTGGGAGCTGGGAGGAGGGGCTCCCTGGAGGAGGTGAGGCTGGACAGACACGTGGGGGGCCGGCGTGTGGGGCACTTGTCCCTCCCCTCAGCAGGGAGTCAGCTGCTCACACGGCCTGCATGCCCCTCGGCCTGCCCGGCCGCGGGGCACGGCTGTCTTTCCTTGGGGCTGCACCTTGCTGTGTGTGGAGCCCGAGGTTGGGAGTTGGCGGGTGTGTGGAGGCCCCGGCTCTGAGGCAGCCCCTGTCCTCCGCATCAGGGGTGGAGGACGCACCTTCAGAGGAGCGTGCGTGGGGCTCTGAGGGGACCCTGTGGGAGGGGCCAGGGCCTGTGCCTTCCTATCTGGTTGGGTCGGGTCTTGCTGCCCCGATCTGCTTGCCCCTCTCTCTCCGCCCTCAGATTTGGGGTTTGGGATGTCAGGAGACCCACTGGCAGGCTGTGTGACACGGGTGAGACAGTCGACCTCTCTGAGTGCGTTTCCTCCCCGCTTCTGAAGCCTGTGCGGGCCTGGGGGGTGGGTCGCCATGACGGCTGGTCCAGCGGGGAGCTGGCGGGCCTGGAGCGTGCCTGTGAGGGGGGACCCTGCTCTCAGAGGCTTGTGTCTTTGGGTTCAGCTCCCTCGGTGCTGGCTCTGCCTCGGAGTCAGCGAGAGGGCGCGGAGGAGCCCCAGGTCGAGGTGGGGTGCGCTCCGGGTCCCGTCCTCGTCCTCCTGTCTCTCTGCTCCCTGTCCTGCCCTCCCTCCGTCCTGTGCCCCCCGTGCTGTGCTGACGTGCTCTGTTCCCGGCCAGCCTCTCCTCTCGCTGGCCCTCGTTTTCTCCCTGCATGGCTGACCTCCTATGGGGGGCGCTCTGGCCTGGAGCTGGGGTGCCGGCGCCGCGTTCCTGCGGTGGGGACCCCACGCCGGGGCCTGGCCCACTGTCCTGACTCGCGTGAAGCTCCTCCTGCCCTGTACTTAGCAGCCGCTCAGATGCCCGCCCTGCCCGCCTCCCCAGGTGAAGGTCATGCTGCGGATCTGGCCTGCGCAGGGGGCCCAGCGCCTGGCCGAGTCCACGTCCTTCCTGAAAGTGGACCCGAGGAAGAAGCAGGTGACCCTCTATGACCCGGCCACGGGGCCCCCAGGCAGCGCGGGCCCCCGACACGCCACCACGGCTGCCGTTCCCAAGATGTTTGCCTTCGATGCCGTCTTCCCGCAGGACTCGGAGCAGGTGAGGGTGACAGTGGCGGCCTCGGGCGGGGGCGGGGCCCTTCTCGTGCAGAGCCGGGGCTGGGCGGGGGGAGGAGGCGCTGAGAGGAGGCCGGCTGTGTTTCCCCTTCCTCGCTGGCCTCCCCAGCCCTCGTGGTGTCTCCACTCAGCTCCTGGCCTGGTTCTCAGGCCAAGTTTTTCAGAGCCCATGCCCCATGGAAGCTTTCCGAGTGGTGCTTTGTTTCCCAGAGATGCTCCTCCATGCGTCCCGTGTGTGCCGTGCATGCCTGCAGCATGGTGTGTGCCCGCCGTGGCCGCGAGGGCACTGTGATTTCTGTGTGTGCACGTGTTCACTGCATGTGCCTGTCAGCTGTGTCTGGCTGGTTCATGCTATGAGTGTGTGTGTGTCGTGTGTCCACGTGGAGATTTTTGTGTCCTTGGTCTTGGGTGCCCTCCGGGCCACCTCGTGGACTCACTGTCTGCACGTGATGAGACAGAAGTGGTGGGAGGCCGGTGGCTGCCTGACTCTGTGCCCCTCCCCCAGGCCGAGGTCTGCTCGGGGACAGTGGCCGACGTGCTCCAGTCAGTGGTCAGTGGGGCTGATGGCTGCATTTTCTCCTTCGGCCACATGAGCCTTGGTAAACGCCCCTTACCATCCCCTCTCTGCAGTCGCTGGGCGCCATTTCTGGGTGCGGTGGTGGGTGGGCATATCCCATATGGGCAGCAGGTGGGCACCTGGGGCGGGGGGCTTGTGGAGAGGCAGCTGAAACCCTGTAGGCCTAGAAGGTAGAGCCATGGAGTGGGTCAGAAGAGGCCCCCGGGGTCTCAGTGGCCCCAGGTTGGCCCTGAGGGCCCCGGGCAGGGCCAGGGAAGCAGCTGCCGGGTCTGGCTGGGCTCTGAGGGCTTGTCACGCTGGCCCCCAGGCAAGTCCTACACCATGATCGGGAAGGACAGCTCGCCCCAGAGCCTGGGCATCGTGCCCTGCGCCATCTCCTGGCTCTTCAGGCTCATTGACGAGCGCAAGGAGAGGGTGGGTGCCCGCTTCTCCGTCCGCGTCTCGGCCGTGGAGGTGTGCGGCCGGGACCAGAGCCTGCGGGACCTGCTGGCCGAGGTGGCCTCCGGCAGCCTGCAGGACGCCCAGTCCCCGGGGGTGTACCTGCGGGAGGACCCCGTCTGCGGGGCGCAGGTACGCCGAGGCTGCCGCGCGGGGAGCAGGGCCGCGGGCTCGGGGGCCGCGTGGGGGCGGCGGCTTGGCCCCGAGCCACTCAGGCGCCGTCCCTGCTGTCCGTCTGTCTGCAGCTCCAGAACCAGAGCGAGCTGCGGGCGCCCACAGCTGAGAGAGCGGCCTTCTACCTGGACGCAGCACTGGCTGCGCGCAGCACCAGCCGGGCCGGCGGCGAGGACGCCCTGGGCAGCTCTCACTTGCTCTTCACGCTGCACGTGTACCAGTACCGAGTGGAGAAGTGCGGCAGGGGCGGAAGTAGGTGGCCGTGGCGCCTGCCTGGTGTGGGTCCGGCCGCCCTCCCTCTCGGCAGGACTGTCCCGGGCGTGGGCCGCGGGGCAGGGTGTGGGTGCCCTGCGGCCGAACCTTCACCCTCCTGCCCTGTGGTTTCAGTGTCTGGAGGCCGCAGCCGCCTGCACCTCATCGACTTCGGCAGCTGTGAGGGGGCACCCGGCCGGGGTGGGGAGGCCCCCGGGGGCCCGCCGTCTCTGTCCTTGTCGGCCTTGGGCAGCGTCATCTTGGCCCTGGTCAGTGGAGCCAAGCACGTGCCCTACAGGTGAGTGGTGGGCCCCTGGCCGGGGCCCTGGGGACCCAGCCCAGCCCAGCCCACGTCAGGCGTGTCCAGCGTGTCTGTGGTCCCCGAGCCCCTCAGTTCTTTGCTCCTCCATCACCTGAGGGGCCTTGCTGCCCGAGGGCTTGGGGGGGGTGTCCTGGTGCCCAGGGCATGGGGAACAGAGGTGGGCATCAGCCCCGACTCTGAGGCTCCAGGCCTGGCCCTGGTCCAGCGAGAGGCCCACCTCCCTCCCTCCAGCCCTGCAGCAGCCCACGTGCCCAGCCTCCCACCCGGCATCCCTGCTGGGCCCTCAGCCCCTGACCCCCGCCCCTCCCCGGCCCCCAGGGAGCACAGGCTCACCATGCTGCTGCGGGAGACTCTGGCCACCGCCAACTGCCGCACCACCATGATCGCCCATGTCTCCGACGCGCCCGCCCGCCACGCCGAGACGCTCAGCACCGTGCAGCTGGCCGCCCACCTCCACCGCCTGCGTAGGAAGAAGGTCAAGGTTGGCTCCGCCTCCCGCCTGCCCCTCCCTCTCCCCGAGGGCCCCTGCCTGCATGGTGGGGGTGCTGGGGCCCCGCGTGCCCTGGGGTCACAGGGCTGTGCCCACATGGCCTTGCCCAGAGACGGCAGGGCCCACGCTCGAGGTCGCCCCCAGCAGAACCGGACCTGCTCGCACTGGGGGCTGTGGTTGCCTGGTCTCCATCTGCCTGGCCCAGGGGTAGGTGTGTGCTCAGGGCAGCCTGGTGGGATGCCCGTGGGCTGTACCCCTCCCAGGCCTGGTCCAGCAGGCATGCACCACGCAGCCCTCCGTCGGGCCAGAGGGTGGAGTTAGGGGTGCCCCGGGGTGCCCTGGGTCTGAATCCTGGGTTTGCACTTACTCTCTGTGTGCTGAGGGCACGTGTTCTCACCTCCCTGTGACTCGGCTTAACGCTTCCTTGGAAGTTGCTGAGGAGGCCCGGTTATGTTCGGGGCCTGAGACCTTTCGTGCCGGTCCAGTGCTTGATGGGACACGGTTGGTGGCTGCGCTGTCACTTGCTTCACTGGAGCGTGGTGTGTGCGGCTGGGGTGCGGGAAAGGGGGGGCAGGCGGGGAGGCCGCTCAGGTGGGCCTGCTCTGTCCCCAGTACGCGTCCAGCTCCTCGGGTGGGGACAGCTCCTGCGAGGAAGGCCATGCCCGCCGCCCCCCGCACCTGCGACCCTTCCACCCGCGCTCTGCAGCCCCAGACCCTAACCACCTGGCCCCCAGCTCGCCCGGTGACCCCGACTACTCATCCAGCAGCGAGCAGTCCTGCGACACCGTCATCTACGTGGGGCCGGGGGGGGCGGCGCTGTCAGACCGCGAGCTCACGGACAGCGAGGGCCCGCCCGACTTCGTGCCCATCATCCCCGCGCTGAGCCGCCGCCGTCCCTCCCAGGGCCCGCGTGACGCCGACCACTTCCGCTGCAGCACCTTCGCGGAGCTGCAGGAGCGGCTGGAGTGCATCCACGGCAGTGAGGGCCCCCCAGGAGGCCTGGGCGGCACCAGTGGAGCCCAGGCTAGCCCGGCCCGCGGGGGCGGGAAGCCCTCGCTGCCCGAGGCCGCGACCCCCAGGAAAGCCGTGGGCTCCCCGCTGGCCGCCAGCACGCCTCGCGGCAGCCCCGGCCCAGATACCCACCGGGGTGCCCTGGAACCCTCCAAAGCTGGTGGTGACCAGAGAGACGACGGCGGTGCCAGGCCTGAGCTGCCTGTGCCAGATGAGGCCACGGGGGGCAGAGGCAGGAGGCCGCTGCCCAGCCCGGCCCCCCCACTGCCTCGGCAGCCGGAAGCTGGCGGGGCCTCAGAGGAGCCTGCGGGGGCCGACGGTGTGGGTGTGGTACGGACACCCCCCGTGGGCATGAGCGGGCAGGAGGGCTGCCCCCGCCCCTCCGCACGCGGCCAGTGTCTGGAGCGGGGCCTGCTGACCACCACGGTGACCTTGCAGCAGCCCGTGGAGCTCAACGGCGAGGACGAGCTGGTGTTCACGCTGGTGGAGGAGCTGTCCCTGGGGGCGCTGGCCGGCCCTGGGCGCCCCTCCAGCCTGGCCAGCCTCGGCAGCGACTGCTCCCTGCGGGCCCTGGCCTCGGGTTCGAGGCCAGTCAGCATCATCAGCAGCATTAACGACGAATTCGACGCATACACCTCGCAGGCTGGGGGGGCCCTGGACGGGGCGGCCGGCGCTGGCGGCAGCCACGGCTCCTCCATCGGCTCGTGGCTCAGCGAGGTCAGCGTGTGCACGGCTGACAGCCTCGGCCCCGCCCCGCGGCCTCCCTCGCCGGCCAGCCCAGACCCCTTCAACCCTGGCTCACCAGCGGGGCCTGACCCTCTGGGCTCCCCGATCCTGGACGGCTCCTTGGAGGACAGCAGCTTTCAGTTCTCAGAGCCTGACAGACCGGACAGTCCCGGCCCCACCCAGAGTCCTTGTCCCACGGAGGAGGCCACGGCAGCTGCCAGCCGACCTGGCCGGGAGCCCCACGCCGCGTCTCCACGGGGCGCCGCCCCAGCACCAACTATCCACTCCAGCCTTCCCCGCAAACCGAGGACTACCTCAGCGGCCAGTCGTGTGGGCTGCCCCCGCCTGGCCCCAGGCCCGCCTGGCCCTGGAGGCCTCTTCGAGGACCCTTGGCTGCTCCGGGCGGACGAATGTGGCCCGCTGCCCCTGGCCTCTGCCAGCAGGGCCCCCAGCCTGGCCCCGATGCTGGCTTGTGCCCGGAGGGTGGTGGACGGCTGTGAGGTGGGCAGGGCGGCCCACAGGCCAGAGGCCGTGGCTCAGATGCCACCGCTGCGGAGGGGGGCCACCACGCTGGGTGTGACCACGCCCTCCACATCCTTCGGGGACGCCTCGGCCGAGCCAGCGGCCTGCCTGGGCAGCCCAAAGGCCGCCTCCAGCAGCAAGAAGAGTGTGGCCTCCAAAGGGGACCTCTTCCCGCGGCCTGGCGGGGGGGCGGCCCCCCCGGCCCCGCCGGTGCGCAAGTCCAGCCTGGAGCACAAGAACAGCCCGGCGCCGGCCCCTCCCCAGGCCGGGAGCCTGGCTTGGGCCGGGGCTGCTGCCTTCCTCCGAGGGGAGGGGGAGGCCAGGCCTGGCGGCCGGGCCGACCACTCCATCCCCAGGGCCACGTCCAGCCTGAAGGCCCGGGCTTGCAAGGCAGAGGCAGGGTGCCATCCCGCCACTAACGGGTCTCTGGAGCGGTGCGAGGAGGGCCTGGTGCACGGCAGCAGCAAGGCCAGGGAAGGCCCTGGGAGGCCGGCCCGGGCTGTGCCCAGGTTGGGTGTGCCGCCTGCCAGCCCCACGCCTGGGCCCACTCCTGCCTGTAGGGGCAGCCCGGCCAAGGGCGTGGGGGCCCCCAAGCCCCCCACCAGCGGGGGCAAGGGCCGCAGCCCGGCGGCAGGGTCTAGGGCTCTGGGTGCTTCGGTGAAGCCTCTGGCCCCTGCGGCGGGCAGGACCCCTGGGGGCCCGGTGACGGGCCCCAGGGTCACCCCGCGAGCGGTGCCTTGCGTTGGGGCCAAGGCCAGCCGGGGCACCATCATGGGCACCAAGCAGGCGCTCCGGGCCGCCCACAGCCGTGTCAACGAGCTGGCGGCCGGCGGAGGCCATGGCCGAAGTGGCCCCTTGTGGGGCTCGGCCGACTCGGACAGCGGCAATGACAGCGGCGTGAACGTGTCCAAGGAGCGGCCGCCCGCGGGCCCGGTGCTTCCCTCCCCATACAGCAAGGTGACGGCCCCGCGGCGGCCGCAGCGCTACAGCAGCGGCCACGGCAGTGACAACAGCAGCGTGCTGAGCGGGGAGCTCCCGCCCGCCATGGGCCGCACGGCCCTCTTCTACCACAGCGGCGGCAGCAGCGGCTACGAGAGCATGATGCGGGACAGTGAGGCCACCGGCAGCGCCTCCTCGGCCCCTGACTCCATGAGCGACAGTGGGGCCGCGTCCCCGGGCGCCCGCTCCCGCAGCCTCAAGTCCCCCAAGAAGAGGGCCACAGGTGGGTGTGGCGCAGCCCCTGCAGGGTCCGGGCCGGCCGCACTTGACAGCTGGGCACCGCCTTTGTGGATCCCAGTGTGGGCGGCCCTCGAGGGTTTCACAGACCTGCCTGGGGCTGTTCAGGCCGTAGGCGTGTGCAGCCCCTGCCGTCTGTAGACGCACCCAGCGTGTGCCCTTCTCTGAGCCCCACGCTGCCTCTGAGGCTGGTCCCCATCCCCTGAGAGCGGGCTGGCAGGGGTGGGCCCACACGGGGCGCCCTGCCGAGGCGTGGGGAGCTGGGCGAGGACTTGGGTCTGGGGCTCGAAGCCTGGTGCTCCCCCCCGTGGCCGGTGGCCAGCTGCCTGGGAGCCCCCTGCTCTGCTGTCCCTGCCTCCATCCCCTGGACCTTCTGTCTCTGGGGACCCGGGTAGGGTGGGCCTGTTTCTCATGCTGTGTGGCTGGGGGGATTTGGCCACTGGCTGATGTCCTCCGGGGGGGTGGGGGATGCACGCCCTGGCTGAAGGTGGGCTGAGAAAGCAGGAGGCCGGCGTGGGGAGCAGGGAGGGGTGTGCTGGGAGATGTGGGTGGTGCCACAAGCGTGGGCCTGGCTTGGGAGTCTGTCCGGAGGTGGTGGCGGTAGAGACGGTTGCGATTAGGAAGCAGCGTGGCCCCTTAGGGTGTCCGAGGGCTGCCTCCAGGGCTGGCGGGTGTGCCCTTGAGGCTGCTGTCCAGTAGGGAGGGTGTGGCCGTCCAGGCGGGAGGCGGCTCGGGGAGGGGCTGGGGGACAGGAGCCCATCTGTTCCACCGGGCGGGCAGGGGTGGCCGTGTTTCCGGCCGGCGCTAGGCTGAGCATTTCAGGATTGGGAGGGCCCCCGTGGGCTCTGCCTGTCAGAACCGCAGCCCGGCACCTCTCTCAGTCCGAGGCTGGGGGCTGGGGGCTGGGGTCCAGCCTCTGCTCACCCAGCGCCCGGCTCTCTGTTGCAGGTCTGCAGCGGCGACGGCTGATCCCGGCCCCGCTGCCCGATGCCGCTGCCCTGGGCCGCAAGCCCAGCCTCCCCGGCCAGTGGGTGGACCTGCCGCTGCCCCTGGCTGGCTCGCTGAAGGAACCCTTCGAGATCAAGGTGTACGAGATTGATGATGTGGAGCGCCTGCAGCGGCACCGCCTGCCCCCGAGGGAGGACCCGGCCGAGGTCGGGGCAGGCGGTCCTGGGAGGGCAGGGTGGGCCCCTGGGGGTGGCAGGGCAGCTCGCTGACCTCACCTTGCCCTCTTGTCCACAGCCCTCCCAGAATGCAGAGAAGGTAGGAAAGGCCCCGCTCGGCCCTGAACCCCTGGCATCTCTCGATGGCCCTTGTGGGCCGAGTGGGGGGCTGGAGGGGTCCTGAGGCCACCGCTCTCGTGCCCTGGAGTTATGCCGGGGTGTGAGCGTGCTTCCTGCCGCCGTGCCCACTCGTCCTGGGCCCGGGTTCCAGACAGGCACAGGCTGCTTTGGGAGCACGTGGCGTGAGCCCCCTCGGGCAGGAGGGTCCCAGGTCCTACCCCTGCCCTCCTTTGAGGCCCCGCTGTGCGCCTGCCCGGGCCCGGGGGGTGGAGCAAAGCTCGCGGAGCCTCTGGGAGCAGGTCGTCCTCCGTGCCTGAGCCCACCCACCACCGTCCCCGCCGCCCAGGGCCCGGTGTGCGTCAGTGCGAAGTTGCGGCTGGCCGAGCGCAGGCAGCAGCGGCTGCAGGAGGTGTGGGCCAAGCGTGAGGCGCTCCGCGGGGAGCTGGCTGAGACCCAGGGCCGGCTGATGGTGGAGCCCGGCCGCTGGCTGGAGCAGTGTGAGTCTCCCCGCTCATCCCCCCACGCCCCGGGAGGCGCAGGTGCAGGACCCCAGGCTCCGCGCCCCACCTGTGCCCCCAGTCCAGCCACTTCACCCCGCCCCAGGTGGGGACCCAGAGGCTGGGAGGGAGAGAAGCATTTCCTGGGCCCTGCGGGGACCCCGGCCTGACCAGCGGTCTGCCGTCCATCCCTAGTCGAGGTGGACCCGGAGCTGGAGCCCGAGTCGGCCGAGTACCTGGCGGCCCTGGAGCGCGCCACGGCCGCCCTGGAGCAGTGCGTGAATCTGTGCAAGGCCCGCGTCATGATGGTCACCTGCTTCGACATCAGCGTCGCTGCCGCCACCGCTGCCCCGGGGCCGCAGGAGGTGGACGTCTGAGGCTGGGCACTGGGACACGGGGGAGGGGACGGGGGTGTCGGGGGCTCGAGGACGGGACGTGGGATGGAGCGAGGATGTGGCAGGGGTTGGAGGGACGAGGATGCGGAGGGTCCAGTGGGGGCCCGCGGGTCTTGGAGGCGATGGAGCGTGAGGCGGGGGAGGGGCCGGCCGAGCACGTGGACGGAGGAGCGAGTGAGCGGGACACGGGAGGACTATCGCCCCCGACAGCAATGCAAGTGCCTTTAACCTTGGACTGGATTTCTCTCCTTTTCGCGTTTGGTGCTAAGGACTCAAGACACCAGCAGACGGTGCGCTGGGGCCGCCGGCCCTACTGTTTGATCTGATCACGCCTTTACAGCCAAGCAGTTCCATGTAGCAAGACAGCCCCGGGCTCACCGGGCTCTGGTTTAGGATTCAGGGTTGCTTTTCTTTCATAGCTGTTTCCTCTCAGCAGAGCCCGCCTTGGTGGTCTCCAGACCCTCGGCCTGCATGTGTTCTCTGCGCAGATTGAGCCGGTGGGGTCTCCCAGGCGGGGATGGCCGACCCTCCTCTCCCCAGGACCTGCTCTGTTCTGAGGTCACCGGGAGGGCGGCACCCAAGGGCTGAGCTGAAGGCACCTGGCGCCTTCTTCCACGGCAGGAATTCTTACCAAAACCACAAGCAAAAAACAAACCAACACACACAAAAATGGTGGGGGGAGGGTTTTGTAAAGGTTCTGTTAGGTTCGTATTTTTATATCGTTTTGCCTATAAATGAGGTATTTGCAGTTGGAATTTGAAGACAAATGATCTATGTTTTTATGGTTTTCTATGGAAGGTGTCACTCCGGCTGGACTCTTTCTGGGGGGTCCCCAAGCAGGGCAAGGGTCCTCGGGGGCAGTTGTTGCCAAATGTAGACCGGGGTGAGCCTGCTGACGAGCGGGACATTCCCGTCACTACGGGTTCTGTTTTCTGATCGTCATGTATTTTCCAGGGTTGTCCAAACCTTTGTACAAACGTGTAGATAATATCTTGCTACAGCTTTTATTTGTGAATAAAAGATGCATCCATTGTTCACGTGGCTCCTGAGTTCACTGGGCATGCAGTCCTCTGAGGGTCCTGGGGCGAGGGGGCCGCAGAACGTTGGAAGGATGCATCCACGGGATCAGAGGGCTTCAGGGTCAGCAGGGGACCCTCCCTCTGCCCACAAACCCTACAGCAGCCCCTGCAGGGACCAGCGTTGTAGGCGAGAAGGCACTGACCGGGAGGAGGTCCTCCTGCAGGCTGGGATGCAAGCCCCCATCTCCTCTCTGTCCCCCTCCCCAGCCACTCCGTCTTGAGTTGCCCGGCTCTCGGGGTCCTGAGGAAGGGAGCCAGGGGCAAGGGCTGGGCTGATGGGAAGCAGCATTTTCTGGTGGGCTCCTGGCCCCCTTCCCAGAGGTTATGTTAGCTGGGGAAATCCTGGCAGCGGCCATGGTGACCCCTCGGGAGACTCCCACCTGCCTTTCCAGGAGGTAGACAAGTAGACACTCCACGGGCACGTCAAGGTTCAGGACCCCCTGAACTAGAGGGGGTCCCCACCCAGCACAGCCACCCTCCCCACTCCACCCCTCTCTGCTGTGCTCAGGCCGCCCTACCCGATGGCCCTGGATGCTCCCTGGCTGCCGCCCCCACCCCATCTGGGTGTCCCCACCGCAGGCACCCACGCGGGCACCTTGAGGCCCCTCCCAGCCAGCCGGGCCTCTCGCAGCCCCTACGTACACCTGAGACTTCCCCTCCGGGCGGTGAGTGTCGGGACCCCTCCTTGGTGGCCTGGCTGCCTGGGGCTGCATCCACCCAGCACGTCACACCCTGTTTGGTCTCAGCCCATCTCCCGGCCTCGATGGGGCCCCTCGGGGCGTGGTGGGGTCTGAGTCACGGCTGCATCCCCTCATCGGGCACAGGGCTGGGCCCCAGTGGGGCCCTGGGGGCACATGCCGGATGAATGAATGAGCGAACAAGTGAACGAGGCCTCGCCTCAAGGAGCGTCCCGGGACAGAGCAGGTCCAAGACCGAGAGCACTTAACAGTTTGCAAGGTGCTTCCCTGAACCCTCCCTGTCCTCAAACAGGCCCGGTCCTCTGTGTGGCCGTGTGACCCACGTGGTCCAGCCCCAGGGTTGCCCACACCGAGCCCGGGGCTGCCTCCTCGCTCTCCGCTCTCGATGGCATTTGAGGCCCCTGGGATCGGGGTTGCATGTCTGCCGAGAGGCACCGGGACCCTGGACCCCCCACCTCACCCTGCAGGCTCTCCCTCTCTGTTCTGAGGCCAGCCTGATGCCTCCCAAGCCTTCTTCTCTGTCACTGAATTTGGGGGGTTCTGGGGGGTTGGGACAGGTGTGGTGGGACTTGGGGTGGGATGGGGACATAGATCCTTTCAGGACCTGTGATCTGAAGGGAGGGGCTGAGAAGCCCCCCTGTGGATCCGGTGATCCAGGGTCTGACCTTGCTGTGTGGAGGTGCTGGCCCGGCTAGGTGGCCCTTCCATCCTGAGGGACCAGGGTGCTGCTGGGGTCTGGGTGGGTCAGGGATCCGTGCTCAGGGACCAGGGCTGGCCTGTGAGCCTGGGATCCATTCTGAGGGCTGTGCTCTTGCTCCCAGCATGCCTTGCACCATCTCACCTGGGCTGTGTGGGGGATGGGATGTTGCGTGGGGCATGCTGGGTGGGTCCCTTTCTTCCGCGTAGAAACCCCTGCTCCCCTACCTGAGCCCCAGTCACTGAGGGGCCCAGAGCCTGCTTCTCACCGAGGAGGCCCCTCCTACCCTTGATCCTCCTGGGCCCCCGTCCCAGCACCTGTCCTGGGTGGGGGTCTCTGTGGAGCAGGCCCAGGCTGGGGCAGTTGACCTTTGGGGCCAGCGGAGCCCTCTTCCCACAGTCCAGGGGAGGCTCGGGAGGGCAGCGCCTGCTCTTCTGGACGGGAACCCCCTGTCCTGGGGCTAGCCTGGGAGCCTGGGCAGTCTTTCATCGGGACCATCAAAGCCCTCAGCCTTGTCATTACAGGCTGGGAACCCAGCGGAGGAGCAGCTGTGAGGACGAGAATGCCCATTTTATGGATGGGAAAGCTGCAGTGGCGTGGGACCCAGCTCCTTGAGCAAAGCCCGGCCGCCCCCTGTCGTGCTGCAGGCGGGGGTCTGTGGGCATCCTTCTCATTCAACATCTGGGGAAGCCGACACCCAGAGTGGGCAGGTCCCTCCTCCTGGGAGGGGAGGACGAGGGGCGTTCCCGGTGGAGGGCCGGGATCAGCCGCGTCTGGGGTGGAAGCAGAGGGCGGGGGGCTGCCTGGGCCACTCGGGACAGGGGCACGAGCCCACCCAGGCGACGTCTCTTGCGGCCTCCGAGGTGCCCGCCTGACTCACTCTGTGAGTTCAGGCCTGCTCCGCCTGCCCCCCGCCCCAGCCCTGGGCACCAGGAGGCCACGTGGGGAGGTGGGGCGGGGGGGGCGGTTGGGCTGGGCTGGGTGACCAGGGGCGGGGGCCTTACCAGGCCCAGCGGTGGCTGGGAACAGGCCTGAGCCAGGGAGCATGGGTGGGCTGGCGGGGCGGGAACTGAGCACCTGGCTCGCGGCCCCCGGGGGAGACTTGCCCCCTCTTTCCTGGGCCTCATCTGGACCCCCGCCCAGTGCTTCAGGTGCCAGGAGAAGAGTCTGGATCTTCCAGAGCGAGCGTTCGGTCCTGAGCCTCCTGTGATCACCCGAGCTGTGGCCCTGGGGCGGGTGACAGCAGTGGGGACAGTGGCGGAGGGATCGGAGCAGTGGCCGCAGAGGTGCGGGGGCCTGGCAGGCCGCCTGAGGCCGTCTGGAGCCCCGGCTGCAGCAGGCTTCTTGCCTGCCTCGGGCCCTTCTCTGCCCGTGGGGCCATCTGTCTCCTGGGCTCTGGCCCCAGTGATGCCAGCTGTGGGGCCTTGTCCCCTCCTGACCTGTGTCCTCCCTGGGAAATGGGGGTGAGGTCACGTCAGCCTCCCCTGTGGGGCTCCCACTGGGCCTGAGCCCTGTGGCCTGGCGGGGGTGGAGTGACGGATCCTAAATAAACAGCAGTGACCCGCCGCCCGCCCGCCCCTCGGGGGGCACCTGGCGCTCTCCTCAGGTCTAGGGCAGGGGCAGCGGAGGGTAGTGGCCTCAGTTCCCGCCTCTGTGTTTTTTTTTTTTTTTTTTTTTTTTTGCGGTACGCGGGCCTCTCACTGTTGTGGCCTCTCCCGTTGCGGAGCACAGGCTCCGGATGCACAGGCCCAGCGGCCATGGCTCACGGGCCCAGCCACTCCACGGCATGTGGGATCTTCCCAGACCGGGGCATGAACCCGTGTCCCCTGCATCGGCAGGCGGACTCAACCACTGCGCCACCAGGGAAGTCCCCGCCTCTGTTTACGCCACCGTTTGTGTGCTCGTGGCTGGGCGTCCGTCCCACCCCTGGGTCTCCCCCCAGTGCCAAAACCCCTGGCCGGCCTCCTGGTGCACGGTGCCATCCAGGGGGGCATGCACGACCTGTCTTGGGGTGCATGACATTCACTTGGGAATCCCTGGCCCCATGGTCCCAGGGGAGTTCGAGGCCCCCAGTGGGATCTCCCTGCAGCCCTGGGTGGGGGAGGGTTTGTCTCACGGGTGGAGACCCCGCTACTTGCCCCAACAGGGTGCCTGGAGCCCCCGGGGGCCGGGGCTTGGCCCTGGAGTCTGCGCCCAGCAAACAGGAAGCTCGAAGGGTGACTTCTCTCTCCTGATATTGTGTTTACCAAGGCGGGATCCAGGGCCCGTTTCCACACAGGAAGCCCAGGAGGCTGGGAGGGGGCCGGGAAGGAATTCCCTGGGCCGGCCAAGAAGCCCGGCTTCCTGTGGGTCAGGTCTGTAGAGTGGGGTGGTGGGGGTGGTGGGGGATGGAGCTCAGGGAGGACCCTACCCTCTTGGAACTCAGGGCTGGGGGCCCTGGGGACCCTTGTGGTTGGGGACGGTAAGGCCCAGGCCCAGCGACTATCTCCCTACCAGATGGGCAAAGGGCCAAGGGGCATTGCGTCTCCCCGTCCCCGAGTCCAGCGTGGCCTGGCACAGGGGCAGGTGGGCGCACAGGGACGTTGGAGGTCTCGGGGAGGGGTCTTCTGGGAGGGGGTGGGAGCCGGGGCGGGGCCTCCGCAGGCGCCGTACCTGGAGCCTGCCCTGTGGGCCCTCCCTCTGTGCCCGTTGCCCTGCCTGGGGGCCACCCGCCTCCGCGCCCCACTCCAGCCTTGGGCAGCCAGAGGGTCCTCCTCAAACTTCCTTCTGACCAGGTTACTTCATCCCAGATTAAAAACTACCAATGCTCTGCTCAGCCTTCCAAACAAAGGCGGGCCTGGTAGCCAGGCCTGGAGGCCTTCATGAATGTATGTCTTCCTCCCTTCCCTCCCCTCCCCTCCCCTCCCCCCTCCCCCTCCCCCTCTTTACCTGGAGAAACAACCCCTACAGAGACAAGCACAGAGTTTCATTATGTACCCACCACCCAGCTGCACCAAACCTTAGCCTCCTGCTATCTTATATTTGTTTCAGAATCACCTTTCAAAAATAAACTTTATCTTAGATTTATAGAAAAATTCAGAAGGTAGTACAGAGAGTTCCCATATACCCCATACCCAGGTTCCTCTAATGTTAACATCTTACATTAGTGTGGTGTTGTACATTTGTTATAATGATAATTATTATTAACTGAAGTCCATTCTTTGTTCAGATTTTCCCTAATGTCCTTTATCTGGTCCAGGGTCCCACCCAGGGTAACACCATGAAAGGGCGGTGGCACCTACGTAAATGATTTGGAATTATCCTACAGAAGCGAGCTGTTAATTATACCATCACTTACGTCTACTGCTATGGACTTGCGGATATTTATTTTATACTTTGGGTTATAATCCAATACTACCTAATCATGTTACTCAAATCCCTCCAGCTTTGGCCACTGAGAGCCCTTGCATTTGGCCAGAGTCTTTTTTTTTTTTTTTTTTTGCGGTATGTGGGCCTCTCACTGCTGTGGCCTCTCCCGTTGCAGAGCACAGGCTCCGGACGCACAGGCTCAGTGGCCATGGCTCACAGGCCCATCCGCTCCGCGGCATGCAGGATCCTCCCGGACCGGAGCACGAACCCCGCACCCCCTGCATCGGCAGGCGGACTCCCAACCACTGCGCCACCAGGGAAGCCCCCGGATTCATTTTTAATGTCCTCGATGGTTGCATGGAGGCCCTTGTGCCCTACCCAGGTGGCCAAGTCTGGAATGGGCGGCCCACCAGCCATCCAGTGGCAAATTCGGGGCCCCCTCCCCACCCTGGCCTGCCCGGCCTGGCCTTTCTGCTGACTCTGTGTCGGTGGCCACAGCGTCCTCACCAGCCTCCCACTGGGCATTATATGCCTGCAGGCCTGGATCTCCAGCACGGGGTCGCCCCGAGCCCCTGAGATGACAGCTGTGAGGGCTGAGGCCCTGGGGGCGCTGCAGTCTCTGAGTGCCCAGGTGGGGGGAGCAGTCAGCCTAGGTCCCCTCCTGGGGCTCCCTGAGCAGAGGGGAGCTCCAGGGGACAGGGACTGTGCGGGGGAGGCACCAGGCCCCACCTCTGAGCAACCCTGGAGATCTGGGAGTGGTGATGGCGTCCTTGGGGGTTGCCCGAGGCTGGGTCCGTCTCCTCCAAGGCCAGGTGCCAGGCTCTGGGCCTCACAGTGGACTCCGTGGCTGACCCAGGAGGCGGCCTGCTGGCTGGAGGGCTTGGGGCTGCAGTCTCAGTGCCCACGAGGCTGGACTAATAGCTGGTGTGACCTGGCCACCCGGCCCGGCCCCAGGGCTGGAGAAGGGGCAGTGATGTCCCTGACAATCCATAGGGCGGCTCCAGGGTGAGGTCACCCTACACCCGCCTTCACGCTCTCATCACTTGGGGAATGTGAGGTCAGCTGGGACATGCCGCCCACCCCCTGGGCAGCCAGGCCTCCTGCCATGGATCATCTGGTCTGCCCACCGCCTCCAGCCATCTCCAGGGACAGCCATTGCCCACACCCCCAATCTGGAGAAAGGCAGCCTCTCCCCCACTGGCTTCTGCTTTTCTCAGCTATTTGGGAAAACACGGTCCAGGTTAACAAATGGTTTCAAATGTCCTCTGAAGACGACCTAGGTGCTCCACCGAGAGAAAACTCCCAACCTGGGGGCAGCTGGTGACCCGAGCACCCCCAGAATGGACCCCTGGGTATGGGGCCTGAGACAGACGTGGCACTGTGGGTCCCGGGCAGGTCCCCCTCCTGTGCCTTGATTTCCCCTCCAGTGGAAGGAGCCACTGCCGGGCTGTGTCTGAGACGCCCAGACAGCAGACACAGACCTCTTTGGTTTGGAATAAATCTCTCCTGTTTCTCCAGCAGCTGAGACATGGGGCCGTATTTCTTGCAGCCTCGGTGGCCACCTGGGGAGGCTGATCTGCCTGGCAGAGGGGTGATGCTCTAAATCCAGTGCCTGGTGCTGATTTGTGGGCCTGCCTGTGCTGGCCCAGGGCTCGCTGGCATCTTTACGAGGCAGGATGAGCCTCGGCTGGGAACTCGGGACTGGATGGGGATGATCTACAGCCTGAGCCGGCCCCGCCTGCCCACCCACCAGCCACACTGTGTCCCCTGAGCCGGGCCCGGATCAGCCACCATCTGGGCCCCAGACTGAGGTCCAGAAGAGGCTGGTGCTTGCTCCACGTCCTTGCAGTTTGGCTTCAGGAAGGAATTCTCGTGGGACACAGTCAGTGGTGGGGACTTCCCAAGCCCTGTGTGCCCAGCCCTGGGCTGGGGCGAGCCAAGGGGGACAGAAGATGCAGGAACCGGGGCTTTCTGGGCGCGGGGGCAGGCGGGATCTGCGGGTGGTGGCCTGCAGCCTGGAGGCGTGAGGAGGCCGTCCTGCACTGTGCTTCCCAAGGCTGCCGGCAGAGCGTCAAGGTTACAGGTGGGCTCTGGCACCAAGCCTGGGTGCAAAACCCAGCTCTGCACCTGGGGTTTCACCATCTCCAAAACAGGGCAACAAGGTCATAGTGAGGGTCACGGGGGCTCCATGGGCACGATTCTTCACCTGTGTCAGCAAGCGCCCGCCTCTGTTGTTCTAACCTCAGGGCAGGGCTGACTCACGGTCCCGCCCCCATCCACCCAGGGTGCGCAGCACACCCCGAAAGCCAGGCTTCCCCAGGGGGTTTCCCGTGTCGCTCCAGCCCCCGGGGAGCCTGCTGCCTTCTTCCCAGGAGCAAAGGTCCCGGCTCCATGTCTCGCCGCTCATCTTTGGGTGATTTGATTTGCTCAGAAGTGGACACAGTTCTAATGACGTGCCGAGCTCCGGGGCTCCTACAGGGATGAGTGGAGCCGAGGGGGAGGGGCAGCCGATGGAGGGAGGGGCCGCGCTAGAAGCAGGGTGGTGGGTCCAGCGTAAGGGTCGGCCTCTGACGAGGGCCCTGCGGGTCTCCCGAAGGGGTGCGCAGTGGCAGCCCTGGGATGGGAAACTGACCCTCCTGGGGGCCCGCTTAGCTGTGAATGTCACCTGCCGGTCCCTGCTGGTCACCACGCATCGGTGACTGTCCTAGCAGGACACGTTTGGAATCCCCTGAGCCTCCATGCCTGTCTCACCAACCCCTCCTAGAGCTCCCACCAAGACCCCAGCCTCCAACCCCGACAAGAACCTCAGCCCCTTTGGGTACCTGGGTGGCCATTGCCTGGATGGGCTGCAAGGCCCACTGTGCCCCCAGGCCTGCTGGCCACTCCTGACTTCAAGACCGCCCGCTGCCTACATGTGTGGCCCATTTCTGGGGTTCTGGTCCGTCCCTAAACCGCCCTGCAGACAGGGGGACACTGCTCTTGTCTCTGTAAGGGACAGTCTGCCGGGGGCTCTTTCTGGCTGAGCCTGAGACTTTCCTCCGGGGGGATCCAGGCTCAGCCAACACACTCATCTGCTGAGCCTGTCACAAAAGGCTGGTCTCATGCACTTGCTGGCGGGCATCCATCCCACAGCCAGGAAGCACAGTGTTGCCCCAGTTCCGTTTCTGGAACAGGACAGAGCCAGGTCTGTGGCCTGGTTCCTGCACTTCCTGCTGTGTGATGCTGGGCGGGGCAGTGACCTCACCTCTCTGAGCCTCAGTCTCCTCACTGGGAAAGTGAGAGGATAAGCAGGCCGCCCCTCAGGGTGGCAGTGAGGGGGACCAAGGGAGCACTCAGTGACCCAGAGCCTATCCTTCGAGGTCAGGCACCTCCCGGCCCTGCCTGGGCTTCAGGGCCACACTCAGGCAGCTGTGGGCTGGCATCTCTGCTCCCTGCATCCGCTTCTGGGCTCGGGTTTCTGGGGCCTTCTAGGGGTTTCCCGGCTTTTCTGGAAGCCGGGCAGGACCGACCCTTTCAGGGATGTGAGCCTAGATGTTCACGTGTCTCTCAAGCCTCTGGACCCTGCACTGGTCCACTCAGAGGGGTGCACCGGGCAGTGGGAGGCCTGGGATCTCCCAAGGATGGACTGTTCTGGGCTGTGTCATGCTGGGGGGATGCTGAGGTGCCCCCAGGGCCTGGTGAGCTCCAGCTGGGGACTCCCGTTCTCGAGCCCTTTGGGCCTGGAAACCCCAGCCTGAGGGAGGCCCCGAAATCACGCCTCCTGGTCCCCAGGTCTGGGGTGGGGTTGTCTCAGAGCAGCAAAGCAGACGGCTGTGAGCTGGGCGGCCCGGCAGGTGACCCCTCCTCCGAGATCCAGGCACCGGGGCAGGGGGTGTATCTCACGGTCCCATCTCCCTGCTGGCCCCCCTGCCGTGCTCTTTTCTCTCTCCTTGGAGAGAAAAGCATCTTCTCCTCCATCAGCCAGAAGGGAATCGGGAATCTGGGAAGCAGTGGCAGTGGGACAAGTGGTCTGGTGCCCCTGCCTGGCCTGGGAGGGCAAGGCTGGCCTCATGTTCCAGCCCTGTGTGATCCAGGGTGGGCCCTTCTACCCACAGTTCACTGTTGCCCTATAAACACCACGGTGACCCCGAGGGCCTGCCCTGAAGAACCCCAGTTAGCTTCACGCAGGGGTCGTGGGGGGCAGTTTCCCAGGGCTGGCAGATGTGTGAGGGGAACCAGGAGGTCCTGGGGACAGTCCCGGGGACCCCAGGCCCCTCCATGGGCCATGACGGGCAGTGAGGGCTGGGAATCTGGTGCGGCTCTGAGCCCTCGGCGGAAGGTCCAGACTCAGCCAGTCCTGGGCAGGGCCCAGGGCTGGGGCGGGTGGGTGGCAGGCAGGGAGGTGGCTGCTGGCCGATGGTGGCTGGAGCATCGCAGTGTTTACTTATTTCACATTATGCTGATCAGATGGGGAGATTTAGTCCCGGGGGAAACGCGTGTGAAGCCATGCGATTTGTTAATAAGCTGAGGAAGATAATGAGCTTGGTGGGAAGCACGCCACCCCCAGAAAGACACATTTATTACTTGGCGTGCACGGGCACAGATACACGCACGCGCACGCATGCAGGTGCGCGCGCACACGTGGGAGTTTGGCCCCAGTGCTCTGTGCTTGTCACGTCAAAGTCCTTGGAACCCCAATGCTGGGGGGGTCTTTCCCATCAGGAACCCTGCTCTCGGCCTCTTTCCCCACCTACCCTGGTCCTGGAGGGACAGCCGGCCGGCCAGCTTGGGGGCTCAGTGGCAGGAGTGGTGACCTTCCAAGCAGTGAGCATGTGACACTTGAGTAGAGGATGGGCGGGCTGCGTGTCCCATACTTGGCACTGCTGGATGCCTGGGGCTGTTGGGATGAAGAGTCCAGATTCTGGACCCACAGGGCAGCAGGAGGGCCCCTGAGCTGCTGCCGGGAAGAGGGTGGGGCTCTGCGCTGCAGCCGGCTGGGCAGGTGCCCTTGGCTGACGCTGGGGTTGAGAGAGCAGGGCGCAGTGGGCACCTTGGTCTGTGGAGGCCAGTGGACCAGCTGCCCCTCACCAGCCTCCCCGCTGGGTTGAATGGGGTCTTTAAGTGTAATTTAAGAACACCCCCAGTTAGCCACACTGGCTGACAGCAGCTGAGCTGGTCCTGGGCCAGGTGGGATGAGAAGCCCTCCCTCCGTCTCCCATGGGGGCAGGCGGGGGTCCAGCCTCCTGGTAGTCAAAGCTGAGGTGATGAAGCTGTGCAGGGGAACCCCTCCTTTTTGGAGCCCCCAAGGGGCTGGGGCCCCGGGGCTGGGAGGAGCGGGGGTCAAGGAGGCTGCAGGAGATGGGTGTGGGTGGTGGTGCTCGGGCCCCAGGACCGTCCAGGGTGAGGGCAGCCATCTGGCGGGCTGGGTGGATGCCGTTTGCAGGGCACGCACCTTTAAAGAACGATTAGTTCCTCATCCTTTCTCTGGGTTTGTTTCTCCAGAAATGTTCACCTCCAGAGCCCCTGTGGCTCCACGGCAAAGAGGGGCCTGGCTCCAGAGAGGGCTGCTCCCCGTCCCTGTAGTTCCTGCCCTTTTCCCGGGGTCCGGTGGAGGCGGGGGGCCAGCTGTCAGCTCCGAACGGCAGAGTCTGGACAGCCTCATTCAGCAAGGGGAGGGCAACTGAGGCGAGGGGCGCGGGTTCGTGCCAAGGTCTCCCGGGCACTTAGAGGGGTCAGGACCGGGCCCAGGCCCGAAGGTCTCCATCACCTCCCTTCCTGTCCTGTCTGTCCCCCTGCCCTTGTCTGCTTCCTCTTGCCCTCCCTCTTTGTCCTTCATGATGGGCTCTGTCCCCGGCCCGTTTAGGGTCCTCACAAGCCATGGTCACCGGCCCCAGTCCTCCCTGGCCGGCCCTCCCTGGGTGCCATGAGCCAGGACCCATGCGTCTGGCTTCCAGGCCTGGTCCTGGCACTTAGATCACAAGGTGGCTTCTCCCCAGGAGGTCCCCTTTCTGTCCCCAGGCACCAGGAATGGGGCAGGGGGAGGAGGGGGTGGGTGGGGGGCTGCTGGCTCAGGCTGCCTCCCTCCCCGCTCAGAGCCAGCCTCCACCCGCCATGCTCTCTGGGAGCTTCTGGCCTCCATGCCTCCCTCTCAGCCCCCATCAGCACCCCCTCCTGAAACGGGGCCTCGGGCAGCAGGGCAGTGTCTCCTGCCCTGCAGCTGGCAGGCGCCCTGTGTCCCCTCGCCCAGTGCTGGGGTCAGGCCCGCCTACCTTGTAGGGAGGAAGGTGTTGGTGAGGTCTGAGTGAGGCACAGGTGAGGGGCCGTTCCGTTGGGTGGCTGCTGGCAGCTTCCTTGTCCCTCGCCTATCCCAGGCCTCCACCGTGAGCTCTGCCCAAACTGCCAGCTCCCGTTCCAGCTGCTCCTCGGTGGCGCCTGGGGTAGTGAGACTGTCCTGCCTCTGGGCGTGGGGGCACTCTGTGCCCGTGACGGTCTGGTGTCTGGGGTCTGGGGTCTCAGGGCCTGCAGGTATGGGGGCCTGGGGGCCTGAGGGTCTGGGGGTCTGGGGTCTGGGGTCTCAGGGCCTGCAGGTATGGGGGCCTGGGGGCCTGAGGGTCTGGGGGCCTGGGGGCCTGAGGGTCTGGGGGTCTGGGGTCTGGGGTCTCAGGGCCTGCACGTATGGGGGACTGGGGGCCTGGGGGCCTAGGGGCCTGAGGGTCTGGGGCTCTGGAGTCTGGGGTCTCAGGGCCCGCAGGTATGGGGGCCTGGGGGCCTGAGGGTCTGGGGGTCTGGGGTCTGAGGGTCTGAGGGTCTCAGGGCCCACAGGTATGGGGGCCTGGGGGCCTGAGGGTCTGGGGGTCTGGGGTCTGAGGGTCTGAGGGTCTCAGGGCCCGCAGGTATGGGGCCTGGGGGCCTGGGGGCCTCAGGGCCTGGGGTTCTGGGGCAACGAGGCTCTAGGTGTCTCAGGGTCTGTGATCTGAGGTGGGAGGATTTAGGAATCTGAGGGTCTGGGGATCTGAGGGTCTAGCTCAGGTCTTTGGGCTGCTTTGGAGTTTCCCTTGAAGGAAGCTGGAGTTTGGTACAAGGATTTTCTGTTTGAAGCTTCTATTGGCCCCAGCTGGCCATGCAAGGGGCAGGTGGGCCTCCAGGGGCCCCTGGCCTCCCAGCCTAGAGTCCTGAGCAGACTGGCCCAGACCCCAAGGGCATCCCCGAAGGTGGTGGGCCAGGGGTCCCCACGGAGGCAGCAGGTGTGGGGCTCGGGAGGGGGCAGTGAGGGAGGGGCAGGGAAGCTTCTAGGGCTGGAGTCAGGGTGGAGTCAGGATGGAGGGGAGGGGGCAGGGCTGAGACCTCTGCAGTCCCAGAGCCACTCTCGGGGTCCCCACTGTGCTCATGCTCAGCTGTAGCCACCTTGAAGTTCTCAATTCCTAGCCCTGGGGGAGTGAGGTCCCACCTGCTCCCTGCTCCCTGCTGCACCCCAGTCCCTCCATTCTGACTCTTCTCCCTGTTCCCCAGCCGATGCTGCAGGAAGGAGCCTGCAGGGGCGCCGTGATGGGGAAGTGGGGAGGCGGGGTGGAGGGTGGCCCAATGTGAGCTGCGGGAGGTGGGGAAGTAGAGTGGGGAGAGAGCCCTGTCCTTGCATGTTCCCAGCCCCCTCCTCCAGGAAGGCCCCTGGGCCCCAGCCTGGCCTAGGCCCTCTCCCCGCACCTCCCTGCCTGCCCCTTGGGGGTCCTCCCTTTGGCTCCTGTGCTGTAAGTCGGGTGAGGAGGGGGCCCCCATACTTGTGAGCTTATAGACACAGCTCACCCAGGCAGGCATCTCGGCTCTGGGCTTCGGTGCCAATATATGGGGTGTGAAAGGCAGAGCGGGAGCAGGGCGATTAGACTTGCAAATGGACCCACAGCCCAGGAGCGGGGGCCTAGGGTGAGACCCAGCCCTGCTAGCAGACGTCACCCCAGTGCAAGGCAGGCGGCGGAGATTGAGGAGGGGTTGGGGCCCCTTGCTCAGGGCCGGCCTCCCCTTCCCCACACCGAGGTCACAGACAGGCTGCAGAGGAAGGTGCCACGTGGGGCCACTCCTCTTGGCACCTGGGCCCCTCCGCTCCGGGCTTCGCCTCCTCCTGGATGTTCCTCAGCCGCCACGCCCTGTGGGTGTCCTTTTGGTGGCCCTCCTCCCTCTCCCCTCTCCCCCAGGACCACCTTGCTCCGCCCTGTGGCTTCATGTCCCCAGATCTGTGATTCTGTCGCCCCTACCCCCACCCCTGGCCTCTGCCCTGTGCCCCTTGCACTCCCCAGACCTGCGGGATCCAAACCAGTGCTTTCTCTCCCCTCAAACCCACCGCTCACCCTGCCCTCCGCCCACTGTGGGAACGCTAGCCTCCTCCCAGAACCTGGGGTGACCTGGGCTCCCCACTGCCCCCTGAGGCCTCCAACCCAACCCCATGGCCGCACCAGTCCTGACCCTCGGCTCTCAGGCATGACCGGGAGGGACCCAGGTGTCTCCATCCTGGGGAGGGAGGAAGGGCGGGGGGTCTCTCAGTGACAGGCCAGAAGGTACCCTGTACTCGCAACTCAGCATTTCACTCAAAAAGACAACATGGGGCCTCCCTGGTGGCGCAGTGGTTGAGAGTCCGCCTGCCGATGCAGGGGATACGGGTTCGTGCCCCGGTCCGGGAGGATCCCATATGCCGCGGAGCGGCTGGGCCCGTGAGCCATGGCCGCTGAGCCTGTGCGTCCGGAGCCTGTGCTCCGCAACGGGAGAGGCCACAACAGTGAGAGGCCCGCATACTGCAAAAAAAAAAAAAAAAAAAAAAAAAAGACAACATGTATTTCCCGTGAAATCTCGTCTGCCCTTTTAGTCTGCTTTTGGTCATTGCTTTATTTGCTGAGTTGCTTCCCGATGTGGTTGAGCTGAGCAGTCCCGCAGTAGATTTCGCGGTCCGTCTGGTGTGTTCCTCATGGACGCACCTGAGGGTCTCCTGCTCTTTCTCGAAACAAATATTTGCACGGAATCCTCTGTTGCTCAGCTCAGCCCCAGGGAGCTCTGTGGCCGAGGGGGACGCCATACCCTGTATGGTGAGCGGTCAAAGTCGGGCTAAGGCTAGGATGGTGGGGGTGCCTTCCACAGAGACCCAGCTTCCGCCCCACCAACACAATCAACACGGGAGTGATGCTGTGCCTTTGGGGAGAGATGCCTGTCCCACTGCTGCTCAGGCTGAGCTCCCGTAGGTCCCAGAAGCAGGACATATGGTCTAGCAAGTGACCTGCAGTCTGGGAGGCGACCTAGGCCAGGAGAGAAGTCAGAGAACGTATGTGGGGTGGGGGGGGCTCGGAGGAAGAGAGGTCCTGGGACAGGGGTAGTCAGGGAAGGCTTCCTGGAAGAGGAGACACTTAGTGAGATCCTGGAAGGCAGAGAGGACTAGACAGGCAGGGCTGAGTGTCCTCCTGGCAGAAAGGATGCTAGGTGTAATTGCAGAGGATGTGCATGGCGAGGCAGGCAGTTCAGTTCCACTGCTGTCTTGGCTGCTGGGGGAGGGGAGGTCCATCAGGGTGGCCAGGCTGAGATGGGGCCTCGGGAGGAAAGCAGAGTGCTGGTCACCTCCCTTGAGGTCCACTGAGCACCCGAGACCTCGTTCAGCCCTCGCAGCATCCCTGCCCTGCAGCTCCAGGTCCCTCCGTAGACCCTCCACCAGTGGATGGGGAGCTGGACACAACACACTGCTGGTGTTTGGCGTGCTGGGCCTCTGGCCACGGCCTCACCCACAGCCCTTCTGGTTTAGGAGGCTGGTGAGGTGGGAGTCCCGGGACTACAGGATTTGCTAACATTGCTTTGGGAACCTGTTTAGTCTGAAATGCTTTAGACAGTCCAGGGGACCCACAGGCAGCTCCAGAAGGAAGCTTTGGGCTGAGACACAGAATTCGTCTGTTCATTCATTCATCCATTCATTTATGTCAGGCAGGTGTGGAGGCAGGGGCCATGCTGGGAGCCGGCTCCTCTTGGCCAGCGAGAGCTGCTAAGTTTTCCGGGCTTTCATGAGCCATTTGTGAAGCATGTATGTCGTTATGCTGGGCCGTGGTGCTAGGTCTGTCTCACCCTGTCCCCGCTGCAGAGCCCTGTGCGAGGCCAGTCCCTAGAAGTGGTCAGATGGTCTGAAGAGGGGGGGCTCTGCCACCCGGGTGTGTGGCCCCTGGCAAGTCCCTCGACCTCCCTGAGCTTCCATTTTCTCCTCTGTAAACTGGGGACAGTGATCCAGGACCTCTGCGCACACTGGCCCGGGCTCCCTGGAGCTGACCGCATGGGTGTGTGTGGTGGGGGCGACACAGAAGGGCCACTGGGGGCTCGGGGGGCTCCAGAGCCAAGACGCAGGAAGCCCTGGGGTCTGTGGCTCAGGGAACCACTCCTGCGGGCCTCGGAACTCTCTGCTGCTCCCTGGACCTGCAGGACTGAAGCCAGAGGTTTCCTGCAGAGGGTGTGGGCCGTGGGTGCATCGACACACGCGCCTGTGGACAGGGATGGGGCAGGTGTCTGGGTTGAATACGTCAGATCAGGAACCTCTTTTCAGTGCGGGGGGAAGCAGCGTCAGGAACAATCATTTGTGCAGACCCAGGGATCCCCGTTTCTGCTTTCCAGGAGAGGGCACTGAGGTTCCTAGCGGAGGTGACGCTCTTGGGGTTCGTGCAGGTGGCAGGTGGCGGAGCCTCTGGCCTGTGCCTCTCGTGGCCGGCACGAGTGTCCCCCTGAGCTGCTCTCCAGGACGGGCTGGCCTAGTCCTCGGCATCAGGGGTGCAGGGCGGTCGGGCGGCCGTGGCCCAGACGCAGGCTGAGCCCGGCCTGGCCCTGGCTGAGAGCATCATGATGACCGAGGCGGGGCACCGAGGAAAAGCGCTGAAACTTCGCGCCATCCGTCTCTGGGTGATTTGCTGTGAAGCCGGCTAGGAGCTGCGTCCTGAATCACGTCGGGGGGTGTTGCACACGTGTCACGAACAGACCGACTCCTAAATTGTCTTTTATGAGCTCCCGCGAATCTGCGGGCAGCGGGCGTCTGGACCCAAAGCCCGTCATTATTTGTGGCGGCAGACGAGGAGGCGTTAATTATTGATACGCCAGCCCACCTCTCCGCCACCTCCAGTTAAAATTCATGGTCCGGCCACGGGCAAATATTGATTCTGATCCAAGTTGATGTTTTCCCCTTAACATTATTATAATGAGGAATAAAAATCAAATTGCCTTCACTGAAACTCAATCATTCTTCTGTGCCATTCCTCATCGATCTTTCTTTCCCCAGGTTTTACCATAAATTATTCTATTCAATTAAGTAAACTCACACATAATGGCATTTTGCAAACTGAATAATTTATTGACTGTGTTTGGCAAAAGTCTGGTTTGGGGGGGCGGTCAGGGAACGGGGGGGATTTGGTCCCCAGCTCGTGGAGGCCGGTCTGGGCTGGGGGCTCCAGGGGTTACCTTCTCCTCCCCGAGGGACTCTTGGGCTGTGGGGTGGGCGGGACACAGAGCAGGGACAGTGAGGTCCTTGGGGAGGCTCTGAGGAGGACGGCTGGACCTGGGTGGCTTTCAGGAGGCGAGGGAAGGGAGGGGCCAGTTCAGGCTCAGGGCCTGGGGCTGGGGTCCCGGCAGCCCTGGAGAGGGACTGAGAGCGGTCACCTGTCTGCCCTCTGCCCGCCCTCGGCCTCAGCTTTGTTTCTCAGTATAAAACATCTGTGTTCGCCTTCTCTGGGCCGCCGGAACCAAGTACCAAGCCCGGCCGACTTAGATAACAGACATTTATCCTCTCGCAGTCCTGGAGGCTGGAAGTCCGAGATCAAGGTGTCGGCAGGGCTGGTTTCTCCCAAGGCCTCTCTCCGTGGCTTGCAGATGGCTGTCTTCCTGCTTTGTCCTCACAAGTCTTCCCCGTGTGCCTGCGAAGCCCTGGTGTTTCCCTGTGCGTCCAAATCTCCTCTTATAACCAGTCAGACTGGTTTAGGACCTGTCCTAAGGGCCTCGTTTTCACCTAATCCCCCTTTCAAGGCCCTGTCTCCAAATGCAGTCACATTCTGAGGTGCTGGGGGTCCGCTTTGACATGGGAACCTGGGGGACACAGTTCAGCTCATGCCAGTATCCCTGTGGCCAGCTTGGTCCTCTGACCAGCCTTGGTGTCTGGGTCCAGCTGGCTTCTCCCAGCCTCCAGCCTCCTCAGCTGCTTCTGCACAGGAGACCGAGGGGAGGGTCCCACCCCGTCCCCAGGGGCCTGGCTGCCCACCCCACCACTCACTCAGCCTGTGCCCCACCCCACTGTCCCCTGCATCCCTGCCCTCGGCCCGCAGTCTGAGGGGAAGCAGGACATGTGGGGGCATCTCCGCACACCCCTGGGCACTCTGCGGACAGCACAGGCGGGCAGGCCCCGGGCTTCCTGGGAATCAGCTTCCGCAGCCCCGTATGGCCAGCCCCGGACTGTCCCCTCGGCTGTCCCTGCTGCTGCCCTCACCCACCTGTGTGGCCCCACACAGCGCCGTGGCCTGCCGTGGCCGGGACAGCCTCAGCCGTGCCCTCCATCCACACCTCCACCTCCAGCTGGCCCTGCTGTTTAAACTCCAGATCAGGTGTCCAGCTGCCCTTTGCCTGTGTCCCCTGGACACCCCTCTGTTTCGACACACCCCAATGGAGACCATTGCTCCCCCCGTCCTGCCCCACCCTTTGCCTGGGATCCCAGTGCCAGCGGAGGGGTCACCGTTTACCCGTGGTCCAGGCCGGGAAGCCGGGGTCACCGGGCGCCTCTCTTCTTGACCCGCCTCTACCCCCATGGCCCCCGAGCGGTGCCAGGGTGGCAGAAGCTCTCGCTGTGGGTTGGGGCAGGGTGGGAGTCAGAGACCCGCCTCTAGGTCAGCCCTGGCCGGTCCTGATGCCACCTTGTCCAGGGCTTGCCTCCCAGCTCCACCCTACCCTGGAGCTGCCCCTCAACCTCAGATTCTCCTTGAGATGGGAACAGGTCCCCCCTCCCTCCAGGTAGTGCAAGGTCAGGGAGGGCGTGGAAGGACCCTGAGACACAGAAAGCGCTGGTGGGCGTGGGGCAGGAGCTGGCACTGCGTGTCGTCAGTGGGTGGGGTGCTGGGTGGAGCCAGCCTGAGGGGGCTGAGGCGGGGAGCCAGCCTGAGCCTTCTGGAACCCGGCTCCCTCCCGCCTTTCCCCCCCACAGACAGGCTGTCGGAGGTGCCAGAGGGCAGGGACAGGCCCCTGCTGCCACCTGGGGGACCCACGCAGCCCAGCCTCGATTTCTCCTTCATGGGCCTGGGGGCGCGGGGACCGGGGATAATTACAGTTAATTGCTCCTGGAACTGGCCCTGCAGAGGCTGCCCGGGAAAGCTGTTAGCACTCATCAACTCGATAATGAGCTGCAGTTGGCGGGGCTCTCGGGCTGTCCTGGGGAGCCCTCCCCTGCACCCTCCCGCACAGGTGGGGGCCCTCGCTGGAGAGAGCCTCATGAGCAGGCCCTCGGTGGGGGGAGCCGAGGGGAGGCTTGGGCTCACCCTGCCCTCCAGAACCCTCGTGGGGAGGGGCATCCTCGGCGGGGGTCCCTGTGGCTGTCGTGGGGTGAGTGAGCGGATGGGTGAGCGAGTGAGTGATGCTGGCCTGAACCGTGGGGAAGATCCACGGAGCCTGGGGCAGAGGCAGGGCCCACGCTTCTCCAGTCTCTGCATTTTGCCCGGGACTCACGTCAAGCGCAGGGGCACCGAGAATGCTGGACCCTGAACTCACGGTGGAGGCCAGGGGTCTGGGACACTCGGGCTGTGGAAGCTGCTGGATGGTGGAGGAAGGGGCCACTCCTCCTGAAGGGCGGGCGGGGAGCTCAGGCCTCTGCGGGGCCGGGGGGCTGGGTGGGCGTCCTGGGGGTCCCGTGAGCGGCACGCCATAAACTGCCCAGGCTGAGAACTGTGTGTGAAACTCTTAAGTATATAAACATTGGGCCCGCCGGAGCCACGCTTTTCCAGATCAGCAACTGCGGGGTGGCAGCTGGAGTGGAGCCCCGGAGCGGGGAAGGGGGGGCTCCTGGCTGTCTGCGCCCCACAGCAGATGCTGGTGGCTCGGACCAGCTTCATTCCTGGGCAGAGTCAGCTCCGGGTGGGGACACGCTGGCCACCAGTGGCGCTGACCCGAGGGTAGGTGTGCAGGGGGCTTTGGGGATGTGCTGCAATGGGGCGTGTGCGTGGCCTTCCTCCACCTCTGCCTCAGCCCCCGCCGCGTGAGGCCCTGGTCTGGTGGCCTGGTGTGGTGGGGACACAGAGGGGTCCCCCACTGCCCTCTGTGTCGCCAGCCTCAGCACTGGGCGAGCTCTCTCTGTGGCCTCTGGCTTCGGGGCTGGCGGTGTGCGGACCCAGGGCAGGGGCACTCCGTGGAGTCAGCCCGGGACAGAGCCGGGCCCGGCCCTCCACCCGCACGGCGGCTGTAGGGAACCCGTGTCCTGTCTGTGTTTACGGTGCTCTGGTAAGTACCCTTTAGGAGTTGTTCATAGGCAGAAAAGTGACAGAAGGGGACAGGAGTAAGGTGCCAAGAGAGGAGGCTCTGACTGCCCCAAACTCTGAGTCTCAGGGGAGCAAAGACTGCGGGGGCCGGCTGGGGGTGGTGACGCTGGGCAATAGACCTGCAGATTTATCCTGGAACAGCGCATCTGGCCTTTTCTGTGTTGTTTGGATTTTCTACGATGACCTTGAGCTGTTTTGAAACAGATGAAAAAAATGTAAGAAAGTTAAGGGATTGCACCTAAAAATGTGATTTGCAGAACAAGGTTTCCTTTCTCATACCCAGTGACATTTTCACTTATCCCGGGCCTGAGCAGGGGAAGCCTGACCAGCTCAGCCCTCAGACCCGTAGTTTAAACCCAGTTCCGGCAAACCCCTGACGCAGCAGGTGGGCATGCAGTGCGGGGCAGGGGCGCTGCTAGGGGCAGGTGTGGTGACCAGGTTGGGGGAGACAGCTGGCAGGAGCCTGGCACATCGGCTCCTCAGGGTATCCCAGGCCCTGGAATGCTCAAGGTCACTGCAAGGACACTGCACCAAAGGTGTGTCCCTGGCTGTGTTTAAGCTGAACGGTGGGCACACAGAGTCCTTATTTCCAACCAAGAGACTTGAAACCCTACAGCTAAGCCCTGGCACCTAACCGGGACATTTGCATTTGGAGAGCATCTGTGCAAGGTTGCCAGAGGTGGGGGAGGAGGGTGTGTGCTCCACATCTCCAGCTTTCCTCCATTAATTTAATCACTCAGCGAACAGCAGCCCACGTGGGTTGGGGTTCAGCATGTGCCTGCCTTGTCCTAAGGGCAAAAATGTCCTGTCTCCCCCCATGAAGGGAGGTGGCAGGGGGACAAGGCTCAGGCTGCCCAGTGATGGCCTGGGATTGGGGAGGGGGGAACCTCCAATGGTCCCACCCTCTGCCTCTGTCTGTTGTTGGGTGGGGACAAATACTGGTACTTGAGGAAGAGCTCATTTTAGGTGTGCAAAGGCCACCTAGGCTCGGAAGCTTCCTGCCTCCCAGGCCACCCAGAGGGGCTCAGCTGGCCCTGCCCCTCTGGCTGTGGGCAGGGGGAGGGCATTCTGAGGGGTGGCCACTTGCTCCCAGGGGATGGCCTTGGGCTGCATATCTGAGCAGAACCCGTATGCCCATGGGCCTGCGCGGTGGGTATGTGGGGGGCAGGCAGACCAGGGGCCGTTCCCCCGCCCTCTGTCTGTTCTGCTGCTTCAGAATGAGCTCCCAAAGGCACCGTTCTGATGGTGGCCCTGCCCTGCTCACTCACCTTCCATAGCTCCCTACCGCTTCAGCCACACAGCCTGGGTTCCCATCATTCCCCGTCCTTCCCTGACCTTGGAGTTTGCTTGGCTGCTGCATGGCACACAGTACCATGGCCTGTGGGGCTTAAACAGCAGGCATTTATTGTCTCAGCCTGAGCCATTGTGGGGGGCTGGGGGTTAGAACTTCAACATGCAGGTTCTGGGGGACGTAATTCAGCCCACAAGGCTTGGATCCGGCCAGATTGGGTGAAGCAGCCCCTGGAAGCGTGTGACACACCCCCGCCCCACCCGTCTTACGCTCTAACCCCTTCCTTCCCAGCTCCGCCTTCAGACCTGGTGGAGGTGGACGGCCCCAGGCAGCAGGCCTGTGGAGCAAGGGTCTGGGGGTCAGGACAAGGGTTGGCGGGGTTCGTGGGCCTGGGAGAGCCAGGCCGTGGGTTCCCGTGAAGCCACAACAAAGACTCCAGAATTCCCTGTCTCCTTTAGGAGGAAGGGGGCAAGGGACCAGTGGGCCGACTGCACCAGCTGTCGCGTGTGACCGGCCTGCGGGGTGCCAGGGAGGTGGGCAGAGGCCTGGGCAGACTGGGCGGCCCCCATGCCAGAAGCCCCGCTGGGCGTGTGGCCAGCCTGCGGGTCAGCATGCCCAGCTGGGTCATTCCTGGGCCTGGGGCTCGGAGGACGGTCCCCAGACGACCCCAGGATGGACTTCCAGGGTGAGGATTAACTCGTTTAAGGCAATCAAGCCGCAGCGAAGCCGGTAAGTGGATTTTGCTGGGGGATGTGCCTCCTGTGACGGCTTCCGGGCTGGCTGGTGGTCTGCCCTGTCTTCTCACCGCACCCCCTCTTACGGGTCCTTCAGCTCTGTCTGGCTTTTGTTCTACTGGGTGTCCTGGGGGTGCAACCTGGGAGGTGATTTAGGGGAATCTCCTGGCCAGAAATAACATTAAGGAAAAATGGGTCTTGGACCATCTTTTGGTTTTTCCATTAAATCCTGTTCGTTTCCATTTCACAAAATGGTTTTCTAATCCTATTTGTGACCTGCCTGTAAGCCACAGATAAAAATGGGACATTTGCATCCAGGACTGTGTGGGGCGGGCAGCCTCCTTTCCTAAAGATAATATCAGCTTCCTTAACGCACTCGCGCTCCTGGGGTTTAAAATTTTTATATGGAGGTTTAAATATTCAAAACCAGGTAGGGCTTTCCCCCTTCTGCTAACTATTAGAGACAGATTACATTTAAAAGAGATTTAATCTGTCAGCTTGTCTCGAGCATCAGTGGAGGATAAGTGATGCGTGTGGAGGGGACGTGTTGCCTTTGTCTGGCCGAGTCAGGGGCTGTCTGGGGTTAGCGAGGGGCGTGATGAATAGTGAACGATCTCACACGCTGCCCGGCCCCCTCCGTCTGCGCCAGGGTCATCAATTACCTCTGGGGACACCTTACTGGGAGGAGCGCCGGCGATGCCGCCCACGAGCTCGTGGGCACTTGGGGGTGTTTAGCCATCAGCCCCCGTCCCGTGGGGAGACCCTCGAGGGAGGGGACTCGTGCGGGTCACACCAAGGGTTGGGGTCAGGGCTGGCCCTGAGCATCCATCCAGGGCTCTGACCCTGGTGCACCCTGGCAAGCAGGGTACCTGAGCCGGGAGTGCAGCTGTGTGTGATGGGAGAGGTCCTGCTTGCTGTTGAGCTGGGTGTCCCCCGGGACAGTGGAGGAGGCCGGGTGCTCCAGTGGGGCAGCAGTGGGATCCAAGTGGGAGAACTGAGCGGGGCCATGGTGAGGATGGAGATTCGGGGAACGGCTCAGATCACCTTCAAGAATACTGGGCTTCCCTGGTGGCGCAGCGGTTGAGAGTCTGCCTGCCGATGCAGGGGACACGGTTTCGTGCCCCGGTCCAGGAAGATCCCACGTGCCATGGAGCAGCTGGGCCCGTGAGCCATGGCCGCTGAGCCTGCGCGTCCGGAGCCTGTGCTCCGCAACGGGAGAGGCCACGACAGTGAGAGGCCCGCGTGCCGCAAAAAAAAAACCAAAAACGAATATGAACTACAGCCCCAGGACGAATGTCTTGGGGGTCACAGAGTGGCGTGGAGGCAGCGGGGACGTGTGCCCGGGGCCCGAGACGGAGCAGGAGGCTGAGGGACAGACTGGGGACCCTTATCGAGATGGCTGGGCCCCGTGGGAAGGGGGGATCTGGGCGTCCTGGGCTTCTGCCTGGGAAACTGAGGGCTGGGTACCCCTTGGGGAGCTGGGGCGGGAGAAGCAGGGGGCAGGGGCCCCTCGGAGCCTGGGCTGGGGCCTCTCTTTTTGGGTGCCCCGTCCTCTCCTGCTTCCCCACTAATGGAGTCTGGGACAAAGACCCTTCTGCTGTCTTGTGCAGCAACCCCATGGCAGGTGTCGGGGTCTGATGTGCCACAGGTCAGGAGGGGGCCTCGGTCTCCCCACAGATGGTGGGACGGTGGATGCCCAGTGCTCAGGACGTCTGCTGAGCTGCCCTGGGGAGACAGGAGACTCATGAACCCCCCATGGGGCCCCATGGGTGGCTGACTGCCCCCCACTCTGGAACCGTGGATGAGGCTGTCAGGGTCTGAGTGCACAGGTGGACTTGAGGGTCCCGAGCACCCCTAGCCCGGGGCCCACGGCAGACCCTCCTGCTTCAGAGCCGGGGACGGGAAGCCCTGGCCCCTGGCTCACAATCCCCCGTACACCTGCGCCCGTGTGAGCGGCCCTGGAGACGGGCCCTGTTCTGGGCCTACCAATTAGAGCCTCTTAGTGGAGGCCTGGCCTGGCCCGGGCACCTGGGCACCCTCCGGGGACAGGGACGAGGATTAGGGGGCCCAAGCCCAGCCTGATCTTTTCTGGGGGATCAGCCGGTGGATGCTTTGTGTCCTGGCAGCAGGGTCTGTCTGTCCCTGGAGCTTCCAATTATAGCCCCCCTTGGGAAGGCGGCAGTGGGGTGTGTGGGGTTCCTGGGCCTTTGCCCTCGGAAGAGTCCCCCAAGCTCCTTGGCTACACCTCCGGCCAGAGCCTGAGCCCAAGCCCCGCCCTGGGCAGCCACAAAACCACCACCGTGCAGCGTAGGCGTGGCCAGGGCTTGGGGCCTGTCCTGCTGGCCGGGGGTCCCTGGGGTGCCAGGAGGCCTGGGCAGAAGCTGCGCTGGCACCTCCGGGTACTTGAGGGACCACGAACTCCAACTGGATGTGCCAGGGCTGCGCTTTCTCCCATGGCGTTTGGGAACCTGAGTGGTCCAGCGGGGGGCTGCCGAGGCTGTGGCTATAGGTGCTAAAGGCAGGACGGACCATCCGGGTCCTGGCCCAGCCCCATCCCCTGCAGACACCAGAGGCAGGTCCGGGCTTGTCCCCGCCGCCAACCTGTGCTACGTAGATGGGCACCGAGGGCTGGGAAGCTGGGCGGGTGTGGCGGGAGGGCCCCCCTCTGGCCATGGGGCCCTGCACCCCGCTGCCCCTGAGCCACGGAGATACGTCTCAGGAGCTGCCTCCCTGTGCCTCAGCTGCTGCACACCAAACGCATGGTGTTTCTGGGAGGGCCCGGAAACACTGACCCTCTGGAGTGGGGCCGCCCTCAGAGCAGCAGGAGGCCTGAGCCTCTTCACCTGGGCGGCTGGGCGCTGTGGGCCCCCAGGACGTGAGTGTCGAGGAAGGCCGGGGGGTGCGCTGTGGGGGTCGAACCGAGGGGGAGCAGGCCTGGCGCTGCTCGCCGGGGTTGGTGGTCTCCTCACTGGACACAGGTCCCCGCTGGAGCATGCCCGGCCTCAGCGCCAGCCCCGGCCACCTTGGCCTCCAGCCCCCCTCCGCCCTGGAGGTGCCTGAGTCACTCCTACCTTCTTCCCCAGGAAGAGCCATAAGCCGGCTGTGGCTGGGGTTTGTCCTCAAAGCCGGCTTCCTCTGCTGCACCCCACTGCCGGCGGCTGCAGGTTGATTTAGAATGTTCTCCGGGAGATCTGAGCCTCATGAGGGCTGGCAGGAGACAGCCTTCTTGGACCCTCACTTGGCGGCCTCCGCAGGACCCCTGAGGCTGAGACGTATGCCTGCCCCGCCCGCCCGCTGCCTCGTGCCGGGCTGTTGGCACAGCTGGCTCCTTCCGGGCAGGCGGCAGGTGCGACGGCCACAGCAGCTGGGCAGGTGTGGGATTTATGGGGGGGCCCTCCTGCTGTGCCCCCGCTGGCCAGTGCCAGTGAGCCAGGTGACCAGCGGCAGCTGGGGGGCCCCACCCGACCGAGAGGGGCCTCGTTTGCATCCACCACGGCCCAGGGCTGGCCTGGCCCTTCCTGATGGCCATCCGGGGAGGCTTGGTGCCCCCCTGCCCCAAGGAAGCAGACCGCCAGGGTCTTGGCTGCTCCCGTGTCTGTCAGACCAGCCTGTTGGAGCCTTTAGGAGGTAGCTTCGAGTCTGGCTAATTCCTTGATGGGGACGCATTTGTGCCTGGAGTGTGCATGTGCACCGAGTGAAAGCACAGATGGGCAGATGATGGTCAAACGGTGCACAGGGACACCTCCCAGTTTGGGACACACCGGCACTGTCCCCCCTGCAGACAGGTGACAGGCAAGATGTCTTATGGCTGGACCCTGGGGCGGTCGTGAGACAAGGAAGCCGGGGTGCTTGGGCTCCAGGGGTACAAGATGCAGGCACAGATGATGCTGGCAGAAGGGGAGAGTGAGACATGATCAAGGGGTTAGAGAAAGTTCTAGAAAGAGGAGGGAGAGGCTACTCTTAGCTAGGAGAATCAGGGAAGGTGCTTGGAGGCGGCCACGTGCCTAGTCTCCCCTGCCCTCGGTTCCCTCACTGGCCTCCCAGTGGAGGCTGCTGGCTTCTCTATCCCTTGGGCAGCTCCCCACACCTCACCCCCTGGCTCCAGCTCACCAGACCCCTGTGTCTGCCCACGGGGCTTGTTCAGCCAGCTGAGCTTTCCCATTTACGCTCAGGCCAAAGCAATCAGAGGGAGCTGAGGCTGCAGAAGGCTCAGCTGTTTAGGGGTCCTCTGGGTCTGCACCACCCACAGTGGGTCAGGGCGATGGCCCCAAGACATGGTACGTGGGGGGTGGCGGTTCCCCCTGGTCCCCTTTGTTCCAGCCCATGGGGCCGTGGACAGGTGGAGAGGGACACTGAAGCTGGCCTCAGAGGACAGCTTAGGATGGCGGGGTATTGTGGGGTCACTTTGCAGCTGTGTCTCACGGGGGCTGGAGCAGCAGGAAGCCTGTGAAGAAGGCTCCCTGCCACGCTGTCACTGGGAGGGAGTCCTCTGGTCAGTGTGTCCACCTGTCCCTCCCACCTGGACATCCTCCTTCTTTCTTTCCGTCCTTCCTTCCTTCCCTCACGCATCCATCCACAGCCTCCCTTTCCTTCCGTGTGTCCACTGACCTATCCATTGGTCCTCCGACCATCTATTCCTCCCCCTTCCCCTTTCATCCATGCTTCCTCCTGCCCGTTATCTCTTCGAACACAATCATGCCCAGTTTGGCCCTAGGCTGTGGGGTCACACTGGTCATTATGGTCCAGTGCTGTGGCCCAAAGAGAGGAAAGCCAGAGGCTGGGAGGACCCAGAGACGATCCCCGCTCAGCCGAGGGCCCGGGAGGCACTCCTGGGAAGACATTGCGGTGCCTGGACCAAGTGTGTTGGGGCAGTGAACCAGGACAGGCCATTGTGAGGCATCCTGGAGTGTCCCTGAGCTGGGACGTCCCCTTCGTGGGGGGAAGGCCGGCCACGTGTGCTTCCCCTTGGGGTGGGGCTGGAAGGTCCTGGGCCCTGTGACTCACCGTGGCACCCACATCCTCTCGGAGTGGGAGGTGATGGCGGGCGCACCGGTCCTGTGTGTGTGGAGCTCTGCGCTCTGTGGTGAAACTTCTCGGTGGTCGGCGGAGCCCATTTTATGGGGTGATTCTGTGCATGCTATGGGTGAGGAAGCCGGCTCTGAGCACATGCCTCTTGCAGCCTCCTGGTGGTGGCAGCGGCTCTGAAACCCGCCCTGAGGCCCAGCTGGGTGACGGTTGATGTCCTGAGCTGGGTGTCACTGGAAAGCTGAAGGGGCTCTGACCTGTGTGGGGGTCAGCAAGCCTGTCCCTGCAGCCCCTGGGGCCTGGGGACCCTCCCCTCCTGCTGGGACGTTTCCAGGGAGGGTCTCACAGAAGCCGGTGCCCTCCCCCCGGTTTACCTGCTTGTCCCTCTCTCTCTCTCTGTCTCTGGCCCTGTCATATATTCGTCTTCAGGGGACAGATGGTGGACACCTTGCTGCTGTCCAGGAGGGCTGGAGCCCGAGGCAGGCAGAGACGGCTCCCCGCAGGTGTTTGATGAGCGCCCTGTCCATACCGACAGGAGGAGGGAGGTGCAGATGAGGGCTTGGGTTACCGCTGCCAGGCTGGGGGTGGGGGTGGGGAAAGAGAGCCGCCCCCTCCCCGCCCCGGCCCTGCGCATGTCAAGAGCTCCCGGCGTGGGGTGCGGTGTAGCTGGGACGAGAGGCGGTGAGCCAGCGGGTGGACAGGCCTGGCTCTCCACGTGGTTCCTGGGCCACTTCTCGGCTCCAGCCCCGCAGCACTGGGTCCCGTGGCCCTGCCCGGTGTGGAGCGAGGCTCTGTGGGGAGCCGGGGGCGGACGTGGGACAACCTGAGCTCTGTGCCCTGGACTGAAGCGGTGCCAATTATAGCCGCGCCCACTCCCCAGGAAGGATGTCCCCCAGCCCGAGGGTCGGATGCCACTTCCCTGGTCATTCGGCAGCACTGGGTCCAATCATGAGTCTAACGGGGGCGGTCTTATGTAAATTCAGGGATTAGACCTGTCCCCCGGCTCCTAATGAGCTCTGCTGTGCGTGTGTGCACGTGTGTGCCCGTCCGTACAAGCTTGTGTGTGCATGTGTGCACGTATGTGTGTGCAAGCGTGCACATGCAAGCGTGTGCCTGGCAGGGTGAGGGCACACTGCTCTTTATGAGGGGAGCCCGCAGGCTGCCCCCTGCCGTGGGTGTCAGGTGAAGGCAACTGAGCTCTGGAAAGATGACAAACACAGTGATGGGGCCCCACACTTGAACTTGACCCACCCGGCTTTGGTCCGGCCAACCCAGACCAAAAGGGAGTGGGGAGTGGGTGGCCCCGTGTCCTTCCAGAGATGAGAAGCTCAGAGCTGGGAGAGAACCCCTCGCTGCCCAGCTCGTGAGGCTGAGTTGCGGGCTCAGGCCCAGGGGCAGGGTGGGCAGGGCTTCTTGGGCCGTGGGGGTCTCCCTCTGTGGGGGGCTTTGGATGTGGTGTCAGCCTGGAGGGGAGGGGCAGGGCCTGGGGGCAGCTCTGTCCTGGGCATGTTCTGGGGGCTCCTGGGCTGCACCCGCCCTAGTGCCGAGCCCCTGCAGGTCAGGGGGACACGGCCTTCCTTCCTTCCTGCCTTCCACCCGACCATCAGACCCGCTGGGCCTCGGACAGTGGATCTCCATAGAAACCCAACAAGTTCTAATTAGACACAAGTAAGTGCTTCCCGAATGCATTTTAATTACAGCTCTGCCGAAATAAACGTCAAGCTGAGGATTCAATTGCCACTCGCGTGATCCGAATCAGCGCCTCTTCTTCCCAGCCGTCAGTGCGCCCTTGGTGCTGCTTTGTGCCAGGATCCAGCAGGACCTCAGAAGTGCTCGGCGAGGGCCCATCCCCACCCAGAGGGGCAGCTGCACCGGGAGCTTGGGGGGCAGTGATGGGGGCCCTGGGCCTGGAGGGCAAGGAGTCCGGAATTCCAGGAAGCGGGATTGGCCAGCGGGCAGGTGGCCAGTGATGGGGGATGGGCTGAGGTGGGGTCAGAAGAGCCAGCCAGGCTGGGCAGGAGGGGGTAGTGGGCAGGGCACTCCAGAGCATGCCAAAGCCCAGGGGCTGGGAGTCCCTGTAGGGCTGGGTCTGAGCCAGGTGCCCAGGAAGGAGGCTGACCCTACACTGGTAGGTCCAGGTCCAGGGAACCGGGTGAGGCCTTGAGCAGTTAGGGGGTCTATGAACTCGGCTGGTTTTCCTTCCTACCTGGAAGGAGACCTGGGACCTTGGGGGCATCACTCGAGGAACTGACTCCAGCCCCCGAGTTCACAGCCGTGGTCCCTTCTGAGCAGGTGTTGTGCACATCTCCCCCCCCACCCCCCACCCCCACCCCATGCCTGTGTGTCACTCCTCCATCCCCCCCTACCACACCCTCCGCCCCAGGCAGGAACCTGCCTCTCAGGCACATGATGGGTTTCTGATCCCTGGGAGAAACTCAGAATGTGACAAATCAGCAGAAAGAAGATCCCAGGTGCTGAAGGCAGAATTTATTGTGGAGAAACTGCTCCTCAACTACTGTCAGCTTTAGAAATAGGCTCTTCAGTACATAAATCCTGCAGCTCCCGCCTTCAGATAAGCCCGGCCCATCCGTCTGGAGGGATGCACGAGTGACAGACTGGGTGGCGTTGGGGTGTGTGGGGACCCGTGGATGCTGCCTGGGGTGCTCAGGGGGGCAGTGAGCCCGTGCTCTGTGTCTCGGGTCTGCCGGGGTCTTGTGCTCGCTGGCCAGCAGGGTCCGAGCCATCCAAGGCTGCTTCTGAGGGAATGGACATTCGGGTTGGCCCCTGACTCATTGGGGAGGGTGCAGGACCGGGGAGGAGGAGAGCTTGGCAGGAACACAAAAGAACTGGAGGTTAGGAGGGTGGCCTCGCAGCCAGATGGGGTCGGTCCCCACTCTTGCAAATTACCAGTTTTGCCATCGAGGGTGGGTTATTTCATGTCTCTGCCTCGTTTTCTTCATCAGTGAAAGGGGGGCGCATCCTCTGGATCTCAGCTCTCAGTGTTTGGTTGAGGTTCCCCCAGAAGTGAGCCTTGAGACTGAGGGCAAGTGGTAAATTTGGAGAAGGATCCTGGGGTCACCAGCAGATAAGCTGGGACAAGACGTGGATGGAGCAAGCCAACACAGGGGGTTGACGATGGGGGGCAGAGCGCAGGCCCTCTGGGTGCTTCTGGTGCTGATACAAAACCTACCAGAGTCGGCCCGCCTGAGCTGGCTGGGCTGATCCGGGGGGCATGGCCGGAGATGCCCTCAGATGGAGGATCACAGGTGTGTGTGGCTGGACGGTGGGCTCTGAGGGCCGATGGCTCGTGGCCAGGGCACCCACGGTGTCTACACTCAGGGACTGACTAGATCTGGAGTGTGCGGGATGCTCACTTGCACCCCTGGGGTACTGAGCACACAGCCTCTGACATGGCGGGTGCTCCATAAACCCACACGGGCCCTGAGGCCCACGGCCTGTGCAGCATGGCTGGGACAGGAAGCCAGGCCCTCGGCCTCCAGGCCCCTTCAAGGACTGGAAGGTCAGCTTGGGCCCAGGGTGGACCAGATGGGGCCAAGAGCACCTGACTGGGGGCGGTGGGAGGTGAGGTTGGAGCCAGGGGGGAAGGCTCTGGGGTGCACCACGCAAGCTCGGCCCAGATTCTGTTGCCCTGTGGTTCCAACCTGAACATATTTGACCCTGAGCTATTTGACCTTATTTCTATGAATATTTTCATCAGCACAAGGCTGCCTGCGGTGGGCAGGTTTCCAGGATGGTCCCGTGGCCCGATCCACTCTTGTGTTCTGTTACATGACACCAGGGGCTTCATAATTAAGGTTATGAGTCCGCTGACCTCAACACAGGGAGATTCTCTGGGTGGGCCTGACCTAGTCACATGGCCTTTAAATGCAGAAGGTTTTCCCTGGCCCTTGGCAGAGGTGGGGTCAGGGGCTGGAAGCAGAAGGATTCCACATGCCACTGCCACTCAAGGTGGGGAGGCCACACGACAAGCGACCTCTGCTTGCGGAGATCCCCCATCCCTGGCCGATAGCCAGAGAGAGAGCTTCTGTCCTAGGCCTCAAGGAACTGAATTCTGTGAAAACAAGAAGGGGTCTGGCTGGGAGCCTTCCCCAGGGCTTCCAGGTGAGAACCCAGACCAGCCTGGGTGCAGAACCAGAAGGGACCTGCTGGCACCCTTCCCCAGGGCTTTCAGATGAGACCTCAGCCCTGCCCGAGAGCAGAACCAGGCCACGCTGCGCCGGGCGTCTGACAGACAGGCTGCGCATCCTCAGCTGGTGTTGTCTTAGGGCGCCAAGTTTGTGGTGATCTGTCACACAGCACCAGAAACTAACACACCACCCGATGGGGTATTTTTCTGGACACGTGCCTCCTATTAGCTTCCTGTGGCTGCCATAACAAATTACCACAAACTGGGAGGCTTAGAACAGAAAAGCATCCTCTCAAGGCTCTGGGGGTCAGAAGTCCAAAATCAGCATGACCAGGCTGAAATCGAGGTGTCGGCCGTACCGAGCTCCCCTCAGAGGCTTTAGGGAAGGACCCTTCCAGCCTCCTCCAGCTCCTGGTGGCTGCCGCATCCCTTGGCTTGTGGCCACCTCCCTCCAGTGCCTGCTGCCACCCTCACAGCGCCTCCTCTGGGTGTTATAAAATCTCCCTCTGCCTCCCTCAGATAAAATGCACATGATGCACCTGGGCCGCCCCCGCCCCGCCCCCATGGCCAGAAAATCCAGGATAATCCAGGGTAACCTCCCCAACTCAAGAGCCTTGATTAATCACACTTGCAAGGCTCTTTTACTAAATTAGGTCACACTCCCAGGTTCTGGGGTTGCGATCTCCTGTCTTTGGTGCCACGTTCAGCCTCAAAGACAATCGAATTCCCTGATCAATTTTCTCTGCAGAGGCGTGGATTCACATTTCTAGCTGTCTTTGTAAACATTTCCATCTCCCGGAAGCCTCCTTTGCCCATGGTTTTCTGGGCACATCCTGCATTGCACGGTTGATCTGTGCTCATGCCCTCCCACCCTGGCTTCTCACCCGGGAGCCGCAGCAGGTGGAGCACACTTCTGCCGGGCTTTATGCAGGCACAGCATTTTCCAGGAGAGTTCTGACCATTGCCAGTTTTATTTTGTGTTAATTATCCCTACCAGTGAGCGTCACTGTGAGGGGGACAAAGGCTGGGAGTGAGGCTCGGTTTCCAGCACAGGAGGGGTGGAGAGGGTTAATGGGAAACGCTGCTTCTCAGCCTTTCACACCCTGTCCTGCTGGGACTGCCTCTCAACACCTTGGAATGAACTGGAAGGAGTGGCTGGAGAGGCCAGCGGGCAGCGGACCCCTCCCACAGGGACGGGGCATGGGCTGCCAACAGCCCCCCCACGCTTGTCCTCCAGGAGGAGGGTGTGGGCCAGGGCTCCTGGGGAGCGGAGGGGCTCCCCCAGCTCCTTCCCTGAAGCCTCCCCACGAGCAGAGCCCGCGGAGTGTGGGATGTGGAGGGAGGCAGGAAGGGCCTGAGACTGGGCGTTAGGACCTGCTGGGTCAGCTGGGGGCACCGCGCCCACAGGCTACGAGGGGGTGAGAAGAGGTGTGCTGACCACCACCACCCCCAACCCGGGGCTGCTGCCCCGCCTCCACCTTGGCGTATCTGACCACGGAGCAAAGGGCTCTCTGCTGAGTGACACCGGCCCCGCAGGGTGCATGGAGGCGCTGAGCCCCTGCTGTGGGCAGGACGACCGCCAATTGGATTTCCAGTTGTGTGTAGCATCAGGCAGGTGGGAGGGTCACATGCAGCCCCAGCTGCCCCTTCTGTCGGGGGTGGAGGGGCCGGGGAGACCCCAGCAATTCAGTCCTCCCAGCAACAAAACGCCCTTCCTTGCCAGGTTTGGTGGGGGGACAGGAAAATCCTTTTCTCTCTTTCTTCCAGGCTGGAGAAAGTCCTGGAAGTATGGATTGGGGAGGGGAGGATGCTGCCCGCTCGGCCTCTGCCCAGATGTGTGCTGGGAGGAGGGCACACATGGAAGCGGGTCTGCCCAGCTAACCCAGCACATGCCCATGGGTAGGGGAAACTGAGTCTGCTGCTGGCCTGCTGCCCTAGCTTGTGATTTCGACATTGAATGATGGGGAGCGGGAGGGAGGCAGGGGCAGAGGCTAGGCCAGATGTGAAGAAGGTGGGACGGGGAGGCATCACCTCTGTGGGTCCAGGGGCACAGCTGGCAGAGAGGTCATCTGGCCTGGACTCTCGCCCCTGTGAAAGAAAATATTCATGGCGCTTGTTAAACAGGGTAAGGCAGGCTTTATTTAAGGGGCCATCAGGATAGGCATGGGGACCACGACCACGGTGATGGGATTTTGCAGAGGGGAGGGGCATTGGGCTCAAATCCGAATACAGCATGGGCCAGTGGGGTTTATAGCCAAGGAGCAGGTGGGTCAGTGGACAGAAAACTAATAAGAGGAAACAGAGGTGGAGGATCTGACTAAAGCAGGGGAGGTGCTGGGAAATGTTGGATGAGGAAACACGACAGTTGCCTTCTCTGGCTTATCTCCCAGGCTGACCAGGACCACCATGACTACAACCATCACCACCACCACCACCATTATCACCACCACCAACACGACCACCATGACCAACACCACGACCACGACCACCAACACCATGACCACGACCACAACCACCACCACCATCACCACCACCACAACCACGACCACCACCACCACCACCACCACCACCATCACCACCACCACCACGACCACCATGACTACCACCACGACCACAACCACCATCACCAGCACGACCACAACCACCATCACCAGCACGACCACAACCACCATCACCACCATGACGGCAACCACCACCACCAGCATGACCACGACCACCACCACCAGCATGACTGCAGCCACCACTACCATCATCATTACCACGACAACCACCATCACCACCACCACAACCACCACCACCACCACCATGACCACCACGACCACAACCACCACCACCACGACCACCACCACAACCACCATGACCACAATCACCACCACCAGCATGACCGCAGCCACCACTACCATCATCATTACCACGACGACCACCACCACCAAGACCACAACTGCCGTGACCACCACCACCACCACCACCACCACGACCACCACCACCACCACGACCACCACGACCACCACCACCACCAGAACGACCACCACCACCACCACCATGACCACCACGACCACCACCACGACCACCACCATGACCACCACGACCACAACCACCACGACCATGACCACAACCACCACCACCATGACCATGACCACGACCACCACCAGCACGGGGTGGCGCTAGGCAAGGAAATCCCCACCAGGAGGTCTGTTTCTGGAAATCAGAGGTTTCTGGATAGCTGAACAGCCACTTCTTAAAGAAACCACTTTGGAAAGGAACAATTTTGTATCAGAATCTCTCTAAAATGAAGGATGGACCTGCTCGTTTCTTAAGCAGAAGGCACAGTGCCTGGTTAGGGGCCCCTGGGGTCCAGCAGATGTGCATTTACAAACTGGCTCCGTTTCAGACAATCCAGGAATCGGGAGTGATGGGGCCTGGCACAGATGTGGGGCTCTCTGAGGATTAAAGGAGACAAGGCAATGCCACTGGACCGTCAGAATGTTCCACGAGAATGTACCTTTCTCTAGAAAGGGGGGGAATCTTTCAGAAGCTTCCATCCTCATGTACCGAGCTCCTCACCTGCCCGCTGTGATGATTTTAGTCTTACCTTTGGAAGGAGAGGGGAATGCTGCTAGAGCCCCTGCCCTTTCAAACAAAGGAAGACATTTTTATTCCTTCTTGAAAATGTAAGCATCACTGTTCTTTTTTTTTTTTTTTGTGGTACGTGGGCCTCTCACTGTTGTGGCCTCTCCCGTTGCAGAGCACAGGCTCCGGACGCGCAGGCCCAGCGGCCATGGCTCACGGGCCCAGCCACTCCACGGCATGTGGGATCTTCCCGGACTGGGGCACGAACCTGTGTCCCCTGCATCGGCAGGCGGACTCTCAACCACTGCGCCACCAGGGAAGCCCAGCATCACTGTTCTTTAAAACAGATATATAATTCAGTTCTTTGAGGTTTTTTACAAAGGGAATTTTCAAGAATATACATTTGCACTAGTACAATTGTCACTAATTTTTAGAGATTTACTATGCAAATTCATTTAAGATAAAAATGTCAAATCCTTCTTTAAAAAAACAAAAAAACATGCAGGCAGCAAAGCCAGAATGCAGATCTGTTGGTGGGGGGGACTGTATCTCACACCTGGGGCTGAGGCCCCCTCCTGCGGGGTGGCCCACGGAAGCAGGGGCTTCTCTTAGCCAAGGAGCAGAGGCTGGACAGCTGGACGGTCCCTCCCCGCCCCACTCCTTCCTTTGGTGCTGGGACCCTAGGGCTTGCTGGGCCCAAGGCCCCGTCCACGGCAGGCTGGCATGGGGGGGTCACCTCCCAGCGCCCTGGCCCTACTTGGTCCCCTCATTAGCTCAGCCCTGCCCGGGAAGATCAATCTCTAATTTGCATAGCTGTCCCCTCTCGCCTTTCATCAATATTTAACGACAAGCTACGGGATGCGATTGGTGGCAAATCCTCCTGCGGCCCCTTCTAATGTGACAGCGACAGAGGTCTTGGCAGGTGTCCGAGCTCACAGGTCACCTCCTCGCTGCGGTGGCCAGCGGTTGGGGGGCCTGGAACGTGGTGATGGATTTTAACAAAGTGTCTGGTGGCCTTGCGGTTAGGGGCCTGCGGATGTCTGGGTGGGCTCCAGATGGGACGCAGGTCTGGGCCTCCTTTCTGTGTGGGGCTGCGTGGTGAGGTGGGGGAGACGGGCTCCCCATGGGGAGGGCCAGGTGAGGGGGTGGCGTGCGATGGTGCATCGTCTCCTGGAGAGACTCGGCAAGAAGGAGCATTTCATTCGGTTCAGCAGCTGATCAGAAACCCTGCTCACACCAGGGCTGTGTACAGCGTTCCTCTGCAGGTGTCGCTGAGAGGGGACCACGCTGCCACCGCCCCCTCAGCAACAATAACACGGTGGCTGCCCCCTCCCATCCCCTTCAGCATTCTAGCCTCTAAGAGAGAAGCTGGTCCTGTCTGCATCCATGAAGTGCCCGCGATGGGCCAGGAGCCCGCGGTGGCTGGAAACCCTGGGCTCTCGGTAAATAAGGCAGCGCGGGGACATGTTTGGAGCCCGAAGATGAGCATGCAGTGTCAGCTTCCCACCTTGTCCTGGATAAATGGGGGGTGACAAGGCAAGCGTCCAGGGGGAGTCAGTTGTGGCTGCCGTGTGTCTCTGGGTCTGGTTTCCACGCCCATAAATAACTCAGCCCCCTTGGCAGGCGGGGAACACGGAGCCCAGCGTGTGGGGCTGGAGCTGGCCGGGAGGAGGATGCTACCACGTGGCTGGCAGCCTGTTCCTCTGATATAACGGAGGCTCCCGGCTCAGGGATTATTCTAGCCATGGATTTATGGCCCTTTGGGAAGGCGGTGGCAGGGTGCTATGGACTCAGCCCCACATGGTGTTTGGTGCTGGGGTCAGGGGTTGGAGAGGCCTGGCCTGCTCTTTGGGAAGGAGCATCCCCCGCAGGTGGGCAGGTCTGAGGCCTCCAGGGGCCTTCTCTGGGCTGGCTGTCTGCGTCGGGAGATGCTGCCCGGGGCTGAGGACACAAAGTCCATTTCATGCTAATCAGCTCAGGCCAGCGAGAACCTCTGTGGGACCCTCTGTGGCAGGGGCCTGGGCCAAGCGGGGGTGGGCATGGGGCTCCCCATCCCTCCCCATCCCTCTGTGGGCCACATGCTCTTCCCAGGGAGGGCAGGGGGAGGGTATCTCTGTGGCAGGTCCTCCAGAGGGAGAGGGGAAGGAGAGGGTGTTGGCCAGGGGGTTTACCACACTTTGAAGCAGGTTCAAATCCAAGGGCTGATAAACAGTGAGATCAGGGGCTCCCCTTGGTGCCCACATGGCACAGGCCAGGTTACTCAGTGCTCCGTGCCTCAGTGTTCCTATCTGTATATGGGGGTCAAGGTAGCAGCTTCTCAGGGTGCTTGGGGAGAGTCAGGAACATTGGGCAGCTGGGCCCTGAAGCTCCCAGAGTCCCCGGACCCACCCCCTCCCGGCTCTACACACAGGCAGCTCCTGGCCCCCTGGGTGGGCATTGGCGGCTGCCCTGTGGAGGAGGCGGGTCAAGGATCGAAAGCGTCTTTCTCTCTGCTTCTCTGCTCGGCGGAGCTCGTGTTCTTGAGTGCCTACTGTGTGCCAGGCCCGGAGCTGGGCCCCAGGCTCCTGAAAGGCGTCAGAGCCGGGTCTGTCCTCTGGGAGCCCACGGCCCAGCAGGCGTGGGGACCAGGGTTTGGGAGGGCCCAGGGGCTGGAGAGCCCTGGACAGGGAGGGAGGAGATGGCACCAGAGGAGCCTGGGCCAAGCCCTAGGGTCAGAGATTGGTGTCTAGGAGGGAACAGCAGGGGGGCTCTCAGTGTTGGGGGCTGGTACCTCGTGGGCAAACCCAGAGGATGGAAGAGCTTTGCTGCCAGTGCTGAGCGAGTGGGCATCCAGGGATGTCTGAGGGGCTGGATGCCAGGTGAAGAGGTGGACTCCATCCTGCAGGTGGGGAGGGCGGTCTGGACGGCCCCAGGCAGAGGGGTGACCGTTTCAAAAGGTCTGGGGCCTTGGCAGCCCTGGCGCCCACGAGGCCCTCTGCCCACCGTACCTGGATGCTCGGGTCCGGCTCTGCTAGGAATCTGCCTTCCCCGGAGGTGGGCAGGCCCTACTCCAGCCTACACACCCTCCACCCAGACCACCCACCACAGGCTGCGGCCACCTGACGCCTGGGAGGCTGCCTCCAGGGCCCCCGGCTCTGGGCCCTGACAGAGCAGATAGAAATGATGAGATGTGTGTTCTCTGACACGGAGACCCAGACTCTCGTGTTTGAGGTAATTGGAAAAAGCCCTTCCTGCTGACCTCGGTGCGTAGGTTAGAGACCTACCCTCAGGCCTCTGCCTGTAGCTTGCCCCGCCTTGGGAGGTGGCCAGTGTTGAGGACTACGCCTGGGTGCAGCACCCATGGGCGTGGGGCATCTGGTGGGTGTTAGGGAGCTTGGGGCCCGGGAGGGAGGAGGGGACGTTGGTGGGGCCTGTTTCGGCTCCCGCGGAGCCGCACTGTGGCCGGCTGGCCCGGGGATGTGTCTGCGCGTGGCTGGGGGCTGCGGGGACGGTCCTCATGTTCTCAGACCTTGGTAGTACAGGGAGGACATCGGGTGAAATTGAGGTTAACATTTCCATTAAACCCGGACGGATTTCCACTGGCTACAGGGAGCTACCTGTGCCGTGGGCTGCAGAGCAGGGGGCCAGCCTGCAGCCACGGCCCTGCACCTGCACCTCGCCTCCCGCGAGGCCGCGTGGCCCACGGTCCCCCACCCCACGGCCCTTCCTTCTCCTCGGATGAGTAAAGGGCCCTCGCTGCTGTTCCCCTTACAGCTGAGCTGTAGTCAAAACAACACAACCCCCCACTCCCTGTGGTCACTACTCTTGCCGTGTGCGTGTTGTCTGCTGGATGAGTCCTGTCTGTTGGCCTTCGGTTCTCAGCCCGTTTCTGTGAATTCTCATCTTCCATCTCCTTCCCATGATGAGCCTGCTCAGGAGGCTTTGCGGTCTGGTATCTGGGGAATGTCTCCAAAGAGATTTGTGGAGCTTCCCCCTCCCTGGCCCCTCCCTCACCTTTAACAGGCAGCTCGGGTTGGCGGGGCTGCTAGATCTGATTTGGTCCTGGAGCTTGGAGGACGGAGGTGTGGGCTGGGGACTGCAGCCCAGAGGCCGGATGTCAGCTTTGGACGGCGAGATATTACTGGCTAATGGTGCATGTGGCCCAAGGTGACCCAGGGAGAGTGAGATGCAGGGCTGGGGCTCTGCAGATGGCCAGGCTGGGCCCAGGCTCTGTCCGCAGACACGGCCACTTGACTGGCGCACGCACCCTCAGCCGAGCCCTCCCTGCCGGCAAGGTGGTCTTCCTAACCCCGTCTCGTGGGTGAGGGCTGCCCTGTCTCAGACCCACCCAGTCACACTGTGATAGTTGGCCTTGGGTCTGGGGTCTCCAGACCTGACCCGGGTTCTCCAGGGTCTGGGGACGCCAGGCTCAGTCCACTACCTCAGATGGCCTTGCCCGTGAGGCTTCAGCCCTGTTTCCTTGGCACAAGACAGGGCAGCTGTGACCAACGGGGTGTGTGGACTCCTGGGCTGGAGAGGATGCTGTGAAGCCAGAGCTGCGGGCAGCAGAAGTGCTTCTGTGGTGGCCACCCTGGTCAGTGAGTGGCCTGGCCCTGCCCTGCCGGGTGTGGGTTTCACCTGGAGACCCTGAGGTGCGAGCCAGGCGGGTGGAAGGAGCAGGTCCAGGTAGGCTCTCTGGGCCCAGCAGTGCTGCCCAGCCCTCTGACATGGGTGCCAGCTGGGAACCACGGTGGGGGGGGGACATCGGGGGTGTGCTGAGCCCTGCAGAGCTGTTGACACACGGCGGAAGGGGGCTCCAGGAAGCTGGAGGACCCTGCAGATGGCGGAGGGGCTGCCTGCCTGAAATTACCCTTCCTCAACCTTCACGCCCACCCCAGCTGGGGGATGAGGAGAGGGCACTGGGCTTGAGGTCAAGGTTGGTCTGACCTTGCTGCAAGACCTTGGGCGAGGCTCCCAACCTTCCCGGACCAAGTAGGACTAAGGCTGGGAGTTGGCCTGCCATCACCCTGGCCACATTTCCTCCTGGGACCAGGGCTCTGTGGGTGGTGTGGCCGGCAGGCAGGCTTGCTTCAGATCCCGCCTCTGACCCTCACCCCGGGGAGTGGCTTATACTCTCTGGAGCCTCAGTTTTCTCAGCTGAAGATTGGGTTAATAAGACCCGTGACACAGGGTGCTGATGGGAGCAGACGTGATCACAGCGTAACTCTGCATGCCTCACTGCTGCTCTTGTCTTGGGTGTGGTGGGGCATCCGTCTGCCTCTGCCTCTAGGATCCTGAGCTGTTTGCTGAAATAACGAGGGAGCTCCCACAAGGATGCTCCCGGACCCACACACTTGCTCCCAGCGTGACTGTGTCTCTCCAGCTGTATGGGCCCCGGTGCACATATCGCATCGTGGCCGCGGAGGCTGCTTTCTGGGGAGAGGCCGCTGTGCCTTTAAGAGGACACCAGTTAAGTTAAAGACACCAACTTGTCCCTGGTGTGTGCGCCTGGCCTGCCTCGGCAAACACACGATAAATTACCACTTCCCAGGCTGCCTGCCCCGGGCCTCCAGACAGCCATGTCTTATTAACATTTACGTTGCATTTTGTGTGGCTAATATTGTCTTAGAGAAATTAGGGGGACCTTATTCGTGTTTGATTTACTGGCAGGAACCCTGGTGAGCACGTTTTTGTTCACATATGTGGGGCCCCAAGGGTCGGGCATCCTGGGAAGATCAGGGGAGGGGCCTTAGCATGGGCAGGGCTCCCTGGCCGCTGGGGACAGTGATCTGCTGGAATGGCCCCCAATAGGGCCTGGGCGGACACGACACTGCCATAAGGAATGGGCTGGCCATGGGAGAGCATGTCCCCGGCTCCTGGCTAAGGGCACGCTTCTGTTACGACGAGGCCGTAAAACAGCCCTGCAGGTGCCACCAGCTCTGCGTCTCCACTTGCTCATGTGCCTGAGTTATTAAGGGGGCCTGGTCAGGAAGCACGAAATTAGTCATGACCCACAGGACCCCAGGGACATGTCCACACTGCCTGTGTGTCTTCTGTGTGCTGGGCACCAGGCCAAGAGAGGGTCACAAGACACAGTCCTGAGTCCCTGGGGGACCTCGGGGTCTGGGGGTGGATCCTGTGGGGTCTGAAGCTTATGCAAGTCGGGGGTGGGGGGAGTATTCTTTAAGAAAGAAAATCTAAAAATAAAAATATCACATGAGTTCCTGGGCCTTGCAAGAGCCCGTGTGAGTGAAGGGCCTGCACTGAGCCTTCTTGAGGGGCTGTCAGGTGGGGAAGGACATTTGCCATCCCCAGGGATGAGGCCTCTGGTTGGCAGGAACAGAAATACTCACAGTAAGTGGGGCTGAGGGTTTTCCTGGACAGGAACTGGGCATCGTATGGAATCCAAGGATGGTTGGACCCCCTGGAATGAGAAGGGTGGGAGGGGCTGGGCCTCAGGGGCCACTGGCACCTGAGCCCACAGGTCTGCAGGGAACACTCAGCCTCTTGCCTCCCATGCTGGGCTTCTGGTCTCTTCCTGGTTTGTTCCATATTGTGGCAAACACGTGGCTGGAGGCTCCTGAATTTTATACCTTACACCTTTGGCTACCAGAGAGATGGACTTTTCTTTCCCAGTTCCAGTTCCAGTCATCCCAGCAAAGTGCTCTAATTGGTCCAACTTGAATCAGGTGACTCTCTCAGGATTAATCAGCTGGGGCTAGGGTGGTAGGGCCACACCGTACTAACACAACAGCACTTATAATAGCTGTGGGTGTGGAGAACTGGGCGTAGTTCCTAGAGTATTGGGCTAAGGGTAACATTGGTCTCCTCTCTCACTAAGCTCAGAGGGAGGTGTGACTTAGCTTTACTTATAAGAATAATGAGGGACTTCCCTGGTGGCGCAGCAGTTAAGAATCCACCTGCCAATGCAGGGGACACGGGTTCAATCCCTGGTCCAGGAAGATCCCACATGCTGTGGAGCAACTAAGCCCTGTGCCACAACTACTGAGCCTGCGCTCTAGAGCCTGTGCACCGCAACTACTGAAGCCCGTGTGCTCTAGGGCCCACGTGCTGCAACTACTGAGCCTGCGTGCTGCAGCTACTGAAGCCCGTGTGCCTAGAGCCCGTGCTATGCAACAAAACAAGCCACTGCAATGAGAAACCCTCACACCACAACGAAGAGTAGCCCCTGCTCACTACAACTAGAGAAAGCCTGTGTGCAGCAATGAAGACCCAACGCAGCCAAATAAATAAATAAATAAAAAAGAAAGAATAATGGACAGTGTCATAGAGGGGGGGACATGTGGATAGGGTTTTGCAGTATCAATAAGAGTTCACTAGGCAGAGCTGGAGAGTGAAGAAACCTGAGGGAGGGGCATGGAGATCTGGAATTGCTTGGGAAGAACAAATTGTTCAACAAGATGGGGCATGGATCCAGAGCCACAGTGATGGCGGCAAGGGTGGAGAGCCTGGGGGAGTAGCTGGGCTCTGGATGGAGCGGCCTTGGACTTCAGTCTGGAGATGATGGAGAGTTACAGGAGGACTTTAACAGGGTGACAAGAGCAGATCCTTCTCGTGGCACTGTGGGGTGGGCGGGTGGTGACTGGAGGCTCAGAGAGGAGGAGGGCCTTGCCCCCAGTGGCACGCTAGCTGGAGGGGACACCAGTGCGCCTGGGCTCTGGTGCAGCCATCGCTCCCCCGAGTCGTGATCTCTGAGTCCCTCCCCCACCCAGGCCAGTGGCCACAAGGGACTCCCAGTGCCCCCAAAGCCTGGCTCTCCCTCCCCAGGCTGCCGGCAGTGCCAGGACCAGAGGTCTGGCTGGCCGATGGTGACCACCGTTGGCGCTCCTGTGTGCGGGCGGGTGCTGGGTGCTGTAGCTCACTTGAACCCCCCATCCTCTGGGCAGGAGCTGCTGTTTGTCCCTTTACAGATGAGTAGATGGAGGCAGAGGGTTATGCTCCTCGAGCAATCACTCAGTTCAGCCAGGTCTGGCTCCTGAGCCTGTGCCCTGACCATGTGCTGGCCCCAGATCTGACCATCGGGGTGCCCCTGATGCCTGGCCGCTGGCAAACTGCCAGGATCTTGTTCCAGGAGTTTGACTGTGAAGTGAGACCCACAGAGAGAGGCGGGGAGCAGCAGCCAGGGGGCGGCAGCCACGGAGGGACAGCCACGGGGGGAAGACCACGAGGGCCTCTCCCACGAGGCTGCAGCCACAGGTGGAGCGGCTGCAAGGGAGGACTGTGGGGCCCGGGAGGGTGGTGGGCGCCCCTCCCAGGTGCCCGGCCCGCTGCCGCCCTGCTCTGCTGCCCACGGACCCCGCTCCTGCGGCTGTCATGAGGGGGGCCCCAGCCGCCCTCACCCTCCCTGGGCTGGAGCTGCCCCGGCCCCGGGCCCCAGGCTCCCTCCTCCCTGCTGGGCCTCCTGCTCAAGATGTGGATGGCGGCTCCTGCTGGACCCGCATCTCCATTTAGATTGAGACGTGCTGAGCGGCGCATCCTCTGTCACTCCGAGGGGCTGTCGGGAGACAGGAGGACGCCAGAGAAGGGCTGTCTGTAGGCTGTTAGGCCGGGCAGTGGGCCTCCCCGCTGCTTGCTGAAATGGGCATTTCCATCCTGTCCCTTGTCGGGGGGAGGCCACCTCCCCATGGGCCCCCAACCCCCACGTGCCATGATTCCCATTTACTAGCCTGGCTTTCATGTGAAAGCGACCTGCTAATCCCAAGCATTACCGAGCGGGGATCTAACCGAGTTTTATGGGGCAGGCGGCATAAATTACTGGGCTGCCGTGGTTCCGGAGGGGCTGTTATTTATTTGCTTTGCAGTGATGTAGTCGCGGCCTTGGCTGCGCGGTATTTATGGTGTTTGATCGACTTCCAGCTCGCCTGTCTGGGAGCGTTTGTTGAGATGCTCTATGGAGCCCCTGGTGACTCCTGACATGGGAGGGAGTTGATCAGCTCGGAGTCCCGCGGCAGCTCACCCCTCCCCCACCCCACAGGACCCCTGCGCACCTGGCTTGCAGGGAGCATCTCTCGGTGTGGTGGCCTTGGATGGGCAAATGGTGCCGCATCACTGATGCTGCCATGGGGCGTACAGCTGCGGCTGGGCTGCGAGTGCCCTGCGTGAATGTGACGGGTGCAATATGCCAGGATGTGTGATGGCTTCACGTGGACAGCTGCAGTGTTAGCGGCAGCTGCACCAGCAGCCACTTACTGAGCAGCTGTTGCGTACCAGGCTCGAGTACAGACCCTTCACAGGACTCCCTCCTTGAGTGCGTCCAGCAGCCTGAGGTGGGTGTCCCTGGTGGGAAGCCGAGGCTCAGGGTGGCAGGAGACTTGCCCAAGGGAGCCCGGCCGGGGACTCAGGCTGCACCTTCCTCTGTGTCTTCCGGTGGGAGGGCCGCAGTCTGACTCTCTGGGGCCCGCCCCCCCCTTCCCTGCCCCTTTGTGTGTCTGCGCTGCTGGAGATGCTACCTCTGAGGGGCTAAGGCGGCTTTTGTTCTGGCCTGGAGAGACCTGATCACTGGAACTCCGCATTCACTTGCCTCTACTTATCCCCCAAGCCTGGCCGGCACCAGGCAGCAGATGATCAGCGTCGGGCTTGATAAATTGGACTCAGGGCTGAAATGGAAGAGAAATCCTGTTTTTATTATTGCGGACAAAGCTGGCGGGCGGGCAGCATATGTTGTGTTGGCAGCCCCTCAGTGCAGCGGAGGCTCAGGGCCTCCGAGCAATCGGGGCCTTTCAAGAGGCCCCCGCCTGCATGGGAGGCAGAGACCCTATTAGCCCAGCTACTGTGGGGGAGGGGTGACAAAGTGTCAGTGGGATGGAGGGGAGAAGAGTTGATCAACGATGGTCGATCGATTTGCATCTTTCCCCTTGATTTGGCGCAGAGCGGTATGGAGATGAGGCCTGCGGAAGGGGCGTTGGCCTGAGCGGGGCCAGCAGAGGCTTAGAGGGTCTTTTATGTTGTACAGGGTGGGGAAGGGAGCTGAGAGCTGCTGCTTTGTCTGATGCCTGGTGAGTATTGATCGGTATTAGAAATGATAATGAGCCATTTCTGCGGGGCTGGGGGGTCTTAACCGTTTCGCGGCTTGCTGGGCTGTCCCAGGTGGGGGCTGGAGGATGCTCGGCCTCGGTACCCCTCAGCAGGTCTGCAGCTGATACTCTGCCTGAACTGGGCCATGGCCCGAGACCATCCAAGGTCCTGGAGTTCTGGCCAAATAGGGCAGGGCACTGGGCTAGGAGCCTTGTGTTGATGGGCCAGAGTCAGACCCAACTAGGTTGACCAAGCACTCAGTGGGTGCCTGGCGCCCAGGGTATCTCCCCAGCCGCCTGTGAGATGGGTAACGATGACCCTGTAATTCTGAAGCTCCCCGCTGTCCAGTGGCTGGGCCTCTGCCGGCCTCTCGTCCCCAGAACGATGCGGCCTCTCACTCCGTCCATGCCCTGATGGAGCGCTGGCTTTTGTTGGGTCACGTAGCCCCCCTGACGCCCCTCTCCTCATCTGTAAAATGGGAGTCGTGACAGATGGGCTGAGAGAATTCAGAGAACAGGGACGGGTGTTTTGTACACCCCAGCCTCTACCATAAGGCCTGGCCTGAGTCTCAAAGTGATTCCAGCTCTGCGTCTGTCCACTTTGGTGAACATTTCATGTTGAGAAGTCTGTTTGTTCCTCCATGGAGGGAAGAAATGCCATGCACTTTTCTGAATGGTTGTGAGAACCAAATGAGTTGATGCCTGGAAGTACCTAGCATGAAGTTGGTGCCTAATAAGAGACGACTATCATTATTGTCATTGTCAACATCATCATCACTGCCACCACATCATCACCCTCACCATCATCATCATTATCACACCATCACCACCACCATCATCACCATGACCACCATCATCACCATCACCATCACCATCATCATCACCACCATCACCACCATGATTACCACCACCATCATCACCATGACCACCATCATAACCACCATCACCACCACTGACACCATCACCACTATCATCACCATCATCATCACCACCATCACCACCATGATTACCACCACCATCATCACCACCATCGTCACCATGACCACCATCAACACCACCATCACCACCATGATTACCACCACCATCATCACCACCATCGTCACCATGACCACCATCATCACCACCATCACCACCATGATTACCACCACCATCATCACCACCATCGTCACCATGACCACCATCATCACCACCACCACCACCACCACTATCATCACCACCAACACCACCACCACTATCATCACCACCATCATCACCATCACTGTCATCACCACTGTCATCACCATCACCACCGTCATCACCGCCATGACCATCATCACCATGGTCATTGCTGTGGTCACTGTCTTTGTCATTACAGTCATCATCATCGTTGTTGTCATCATCTTGGAAGATAATGCCTTTCAAAAAAGAGGGTGGAGAAATGGGGCAACACAGAAGAGACGTGACAGAAGAAGGATAATATTAAGAAATAATTTTACGTCAAAGGAGGGAACAAGGAGAGAGGGAGAAATTGACAGTGCAGGAGAGAGAGTGCTGGTTGCAGGAGAAATACACCTGCTTTTTTCCTCGCTGTTTTCTTCTCAAGATTTTCTCTTTATCATTAGTTTTCAGTAGTTTGACTGTGATGTGCTTATGGGTGCATGCGTCTGTGTGTGTGTGTTCACCCTGTTGGGGGTTTGCTGAAATTCTCAAATCTGTAATTGACATTTTCTTCAATACTTTTGTAATACTTTTCAGGGTATTTGGCCAACCTATCTTCAAATATCTTTCCTGCCCTTTAAAAAAATTTTTTTGTGCGATATTTTATTTTATTTTGGCCACACTGCATGGCTTGTGGGATCTTAGTTCCCCGACCAGGGATCAAACTTGTGCCTCCTGTGATGGAAGCATGGAGCCCTAACCACTGGACCACCAGGGAATTCCCCCTCCTTTCTTTCTTAATTCCAGTTACAGATATCTCTCAGGCCACCTCAGGCCATTGGGGCACTGTTATAAAATGTAGGTTTTATTAACAGTCAGGTATGGTGAGGCCACCAGATCGTGAGGCCATTGAAGAGACCCCAGGAGGCAGGGTCAAGCTGCACCGTGTAGGGCCACATGGGGAAGCCCCAGGGCCAGTCAGGAGGCAGAAGGAGAGGGGAGAACTGTGGGCAAGAGCCTTTACCCTTCCATGGTCAGGGCAAGGCCTGCTAAGCAGGCTGAGGAGCGGCTTGTTGGAATAGTTTCAGGGGGCTGTGGGCATAGGGTTGTCCCGAGCTGTCTGGTACCTGGCCTCAGGGGTGACGGGGGAGAGGAACAATGGGTGAGAGTGTGAGCACCCAGTGAAGGAGGTGACTGGGGTGTGGGTTCGGGACTGGTCTGTTTGTACATGAAAGATGCACCTGAGTCATGTCATGTAGTATCTCTTGGAATTGGCTGCCCTGGGAAGGGAGGTCATTCCAGAGTTAGCAAGGCCCCAGATGTCAAAGCATCAGAGTAAAAAGGCATGCTTAATACAGATACTCTTCATGTTCTAAAATTCTTCAATCTCTTTGTTCTTCAGGTTGAATAATTTCTACGGATCCACCTTTAATCTTCCGGAGTCTTCTACAGTCTCCAACCTGCTGTTAAACTTTTCTAGTGATTTTTAAAAAAAAATTCAGTGTTATATTTTTCAGTTCTGAATTTCTCTCTCGTTCTTGTTTATCATTTCTGTTTTTCTACTGAGGTTCTACAACAAATTACATAATATTTTTATTTAAACCCTGGACATAGTAATAATACCTGTTTTTAATGTCATTTTTCTCTTTGCTCGCCTATCAATTTTTTTACTACAAACTGGACATTGTAAGTGCCCTTCAAAGAACCTTAGACTTGGAGGCCAGGCGGTCACTGTGCTTGCTCTTCTGACCTCAGGAGGCCCATCTGAAGATGGTGCGGCCACACCATCCTCACGGGGAGATGAGCCCAGTGGGAGGTCAGGCAGGAGCCAGGCTCAGGGGACAGCGGGCCCATGGCACCGGGCATACAAAGAATGAAGCCACCCCACAGGGTCCCTGAGGGGGCCCTGCGCAGGGGGCCTCCGAGCCAGTCCTGAAGGCCGCGCGGCGGATGGGGTGATGGGCGGGGCAGCTTCCACCAGGCTGGGGGCTCCCGCTGCGGCTCTCAGCACGAGCGGGAACGGCAGCCAGGACCCCCCCTTCCCCCCTAGCTGGAAGGCGAGGCCTCCCCTCCCCCAGCAGGAGGCTGGAGAAGGACACCAGGCTCCCGGGGCAACTGCAGCAATCAGCTCCTTGTCAGACAAAGAAAACGCTTTTTAACGTTCAGATTAATTATTGACCAGCACAGCACGTGCCTGATTGCTGCTTCCTGTCGGCCAACTCAGGGTCCCCGCTGTGGGCGGTGGCCGCGTGGCGGGACCCCCGGGGTGGCAGTGACACCTCATCAGTCACCTTCTCTCTGTGTATTTGGGAGGGAAGCCCAGACACGCAGTGAGGGCGCCCGACGCGAGGGTTTTTTCTGCACTGGGGACGGCAGGTCCCCTGGAGGCACTGCAGCTGCCCCCAGACAGCACCCGACACGCTGGCCTGGCACCATGGAGTGGGAGCCTCAGCACGGGCCCTGTACCCAGAAATGCCCCAAGGTGCCCAAGGCTGGACCCGGAGCGACGACAGTGGCTGGAGATTTGCACCGTGAGTTCAGCAGAATAAACCAAATCACAGAACAAAGTACGTTCTTCTTGTTTTCTTATTCTTATTTTACTGTAAAATACGACACTCATGCAGAAAAGTGCGTAAATCAGAAACATACGATACAATGAGTAACTGTGAGTCTGTGCGAGAGTCACCGGGTCCTGAAATGCCGCCTCCTCGCCCTGCCCCCGGCCCCTCCTCCCTCGCTGCCAGCTGACCCCTTGCCAACCGCAGGGCCATCACCCTGCGTTCTCCCTCTCTGGTCCCTACCTAAGTAAGCAGCCCTCCGTGAGCTCGTGGAGCTGTCCCTGGTGGCGAATTTTATATAAATGTAATGAAACGTGACTTTCCCTTTGTTTCTCGTTTCTTTCACCTGACGTTTTGTCGTGACATCCAGCCCGTTTTTATAATATTTCTTCTCCCAGCTCAGCTTTGGTGTTCTCTGATGGTCTAGCCAGAATCCCCCAGCGTGTGTGGCTCTGTGCAGCTTCCTTGCACGAATACATCACAGTCTATTCGTTCATCCCCCTGCTGATGGAAAATTGGGTCGCTCCCCAGTTTGTCTGCCCGGAGCAGTACTGCTAAGAACATTCTCGCACTTGTCCGCTGGTGCTGAGTTTTCTAGGGAGAAGAACTTCCGGGTCATAGGGTGAGTCCATCTTCAACCCTTCTAGAGAGTACCCGTCTGTTTTTTTTTCTCTTTTACTTAATAGACTTTTTCTGGGTGGTTTTCGTTTTATGGAAATATTGAATGGAATGTACAAAGCATCCTCACCCACATCCAGCATCCTGCACTGGTATGTGCACTTGTTACGCATGACGAACCAGCACTGGTACATTGTTACCAATAAAGTCCGGAGTTTACATTAGGATTCACGCTGTGTTGTACGTTCTGTGGGTTTGGGCAGATGTATAATGTCATAAATCTATCACTACAGCATCATCCAGCCTTGTTTCATTGCCCAAAAATGCTGTGCTCCACCCAGTGCGTTTCTCAAAGTGACCAGCGTCGATGGGGGCTCCCGATGTGCTGTACTTGTTATCATCAGAATTTACCGTTTCTGCCCATTCGCTGGATGGGTAGTGGGATCTTGTTATTGTGGTTCTATTGTGTGTTTTCTTGACTTCTAATGAGATCAGGCCCCTGTTTTTACGTTTACTGCTGTGTGGATTTTCTCTTTTGCGAAGCGCCTGTTGGAGTCTGTCCACCGTTTTGAGACTTGCGCCGTCTCTGTTTTTCTTGCTGACGCTCCTCACGCGTCCTCGGTAAGAGGCGCGGGCTTATCTTCCCCCGCTGCGTGGGGTGTCTTCACTCTCGTTACAGGGGCCTCTTCTCGAACCAAAGCTCTTAAGGTAAATGTGGTTGAATTTATTCATCTTTCTTGTTGGTTGAAGCTTTTAGTGTCTTATTTAAAAATCCTTTTCCTACTCGGGGTCATGGTGCCATGATCCTATGTTATCTTCCCAAAGCTTGGTGTTTTGTCCTTTCCACTTGGGTCTGTAAATCTACTTGGAGTCGATTTTGTGCACAGTGTAAGGAGAGCTCCAAAGTCATTTTCCCCCTATCATTGCAAAGGCTGTCTGTTCTCCAAGCTCTGGGGTCCAACCTTAGTACAATCAAGTGGCCATCAACTCCCAGGGCTGTATTTGGGGTCTCTGTTTGCTTCTCTGTCCTGGCCTCAATATCCCACGTCTTGGTGGCTCTGGGATGTGTCTGGATGTCTGGTAGAGCAAGTTCCCCACCACTCTCCTCCTCCTCAAGGGGCTCTGGTCTGGTCCAGGCTCTTTATAACCCCACAGACCTTATAGAGTCAGCTTGTCAAGCTCCCCAGAGACACGGAAACAAGCTCTGTTGGGGCTTTGGTTGGAATCTTATGGAATCAAAACTATTTGGGAAGAACCAGCATCTTCACTCATTGTGTCTTCCAACACGTGAACATGGCTTATGTCTATTTATTGGGTGTTCCTTAATTTCTTGTCATATAATTTTTAGTCTTCTTCACTGAAGCCTTGTGTAACTCTGTTAGATGTATCCCTAGACAGCCAACCTCATTTGATGCTTTTACGTCACATTCCTACTTGTTTGGTGATGTCACCGTGTTGCATTCCCAACAGTATCTGCAGATGCACATTCTCTCCTCCGCTGTGTAAAATCTGCTGTCAAACTTGTCCATCCGGTTCTCATTTGTGATAATTTTTCAGATTTACACGTTTTTCTTTGGTTCTTTTTCAAATCTGCTCTGACGTGTTTTATAGTTTTCAGTCTCTGCAGAATTTGTTTTTTTATCCTTTGAAGGATCATTATTCCATATTTTGTGCTTATAACTCCAGACCCTAGACTTTCTGTGTGTGTGTTTCTCTTGTCTGTGTGTTTGCTGGCTCCTGAGCACGGAGCTTGGTTTACAGTATGTGGGTTTGTCCTTGTTTGCTAGAGACTATATTGGAAAAAGTCCTCATAGTCATCTGTGCCCTAGGAAGGAAAATCCTTCCATGAGAGATGGTTTTGGCTTGCTTTTTCCAGGTGCCGGGCGGGGCACTCCACCTGGAACTATTTTAGGCAAAATCAAGCCCTGACGTTTCTTGGGTCAGGACGTTTATCACAAAGTGTGAGGCCCAGGCAGGGCTGACTTGCCTCTGGTCCCCCTTGCCCTGAGCCGTGCCTTTGGGCTGAAAGGGCCAGGGCGCTGTCAGACCCTGTCTCTTACCAGCTCTGGGGTCCACTGTGCCAGTAAATCTTTAACAACCGGTTCTCCAAAAACACAAGCCCTGATGTATAGCCTCTGCTGATTCCTATGGTGCAAATACTCCCACTGTGGCTGATGTTAAGCCACAGGCACAGCGTCACACTGAGGGCCGACGGCCACAATCAGCTCTTGTGAACCAGAGGAGCTACTCCAGCCACCACTGGGCAGCCCTCGCCTGCTGCTTCCAGGGCTCAGTCAGTGGCCTTTTAAGCAAAAGCAGATTTGACTTCCGGGCTTACCTTGCTGGCCTCCTGCCTCCTCTGAGGTTGGGTGTGGTGATTCATTCCTCATTGTCTGATGTGTTCTTTTATGCTTTAAAGAAGATGAAAACCGTTTGCATCCAGCTTTTCTAGCTGTGTTCCGTGGAAGGGTTGGTCCCGATCGCCTAACCTGCTCTTACCGGAAGCGGATGTCTCCTATTTCTGTTTTCAGATTAATATCGGGTCAAGGTGGGAGAAAGAGGAAAATGAAGAAGGATATAAAGCAAGCAGCAGCGAGGACACTACGGATATTTTGGGGACTTTTCCTTTCAGCCCAGGGCCTGCGCTGTGCAGGGAGAGGGGCAGCTTCGTACGGGGCAGGGCAAGGCCAGGACATAAACGGTGGTGACCACGGCTACCGGCCTTGGCAGACCGCCAGCCTCTCTGAGCCTCAGTCCCCTCAGCTGCCAAAGGGACCATCCTCTGCTTTCCTTGGGCTGCGGAGATGAGCCCACCCTCGGTCTGGCCACTCGCTGCTCAGGGGACATCAGGGGACGCAAGGATCCCCACGGGCAAAGCAGATGCAAACGTACCGCTTGTGAACGGCCACAGGGACCAGGCCTTGCAACCCAGATTCCAGGGATCAGGCCAGCTGTCAGGCTCTTTGGAGTCCTGGGTTTATGGGGAGCCCGAGCCTCGTAAGAGCCCAAGAATGCATTCTTGGCGGCCCAGGAATCGGAAAATGTGTCTCTGAGGGCAGTATTCCTTCCGTGGAGCACAGCTGCCTGGCTCAGGTTTTCATCCTTGAGCCATAATTAGTCCTTGCCCCCGACCCCAAACTCCTGCCCAGGCCCAAAATACGCCGAGGCTGCTCCGGGTGGCACCGTGTCCCTCCTGCTCTCCTGTGGGCCGCAGCAGGTGGGAGAGGGGCCTGGCAGACGCAAGGGAGGGTCTGGGTAGGGGGCCCGGAGTCTGCCTGGCTGTGGGCTGGGGCCGGCGCCCTCGGTGCTGGGATGGAGCAGGTTACCCTCCCCGAGGGAAGGGTTGTGGCCAGCTGCTGCCCCCAGCCCTGAGTGGGAGGTGAACAGACCACCAGGTGGGGAGGCTGGGGTCCCACGTCCTGGTGCTCCTGCGCAGGATGGCTGCTGGGGCCTGGGACGGAGGCAGCCGCTGGAAACGCCCACCCTGCCCCAGACACGTCCATGGACACACACCCCGGGCCGGTGGTCTTCCTCAAGACCTGAGGCAGGGGGTACAGAGCAGGAGGCTGGGGCGGGGCTGCGGGCAGGTGAGGGCTCCCTCCTGGGGGTATTTTCACGGTGCTCTGACAAGCGCCAGGCTCTGCTGGTTCCCCGCTGCTCACACTGACCCTCCTCCCTCCCCTTGGGCAGCGCCGGAAGGATGGAGAAGTCGCCCCGTCCGCAGAGAGAATGTGGACACTGTGCGAGCAGCTGTGCGCCCCCAGCCTCCGCCCTTCCCGGCCCGGCCGGGCTGTGTCCCCAGTGCCTCCCGCCGCTGTCCCAACAGCCTGTCGCAGCGTCCCTGTCACCCCTGCTCTCAGAAGAGGCGACCAGGCCTGCAGATGTAAGTACCTCGGCCCAGCCATGGGCCTCCAAGCCGGTGGGTACATGACATTCGCCTAGCGACTGGCGTGCGGTCCGTGCCAGCCTCGCCTTGGCTCAGAGCCCCTGCCCCAGGCCCGGCCCGTGAGCATTTAGTGCCCAGTGGTGTGAGCGCCCAGGTTCCTGGCATTGGACCAGCTGCGTGGCGGGCACTGACCACTGAAGAAGTGACCGGATGAAAGGAAAAGCCTGTTTCCAGGGGGAAACCAAGTCTCTGGGAGTCGGTGAGCTGGGTCTTCGGGCTCCTGGCTGGGCCCTCAGCCCAGAGCCCTGCGGTCACTCGTCACACAGAGCAACAGGACACGCAGGGCGCCTGGAGAGGCCCCGCCGGGCCCCCTCCCCTCGTGTCGGCCTCACCATAGAGGGGAGGGGTCCTTGTCCTGCTGGGAGTGGCTGCTGATGAGCAGATCCGCCAACGCTGAGGTGGCCTCAACAGGCAGCCCGTGCAGGATTGACACGTGGTTCACGCAGGTGGGGCCTTTGCGGGGGCCGCGGGGACCCCCGGGGAAAGCGAGAGAAGATTGTTTAATGCGTCAGCACGAGTGTCAACACACCCAGCAGGAGGCTGCAGCCCATCCCAGGGCCCAGGGGCTGGAGACGCAGAGGTGGGCGCTTTCTTGACTACGTGGCCACCGGCCTGGGCTGCTGCTAGGACCTCAGCCGTGTCCTAATGCAGAGACAGCCCTGGTCACAGCCCCATGTTGGCTCAGGGGCCGCAGGCGCCGGCACAGGAAACAGACAGAATGGCGAGCATGGGAGAATGCTGAATCCTGTCCCCTCCATCCAGGGGACCCCAGCCTCCTGCTCTCCTGGATCTTCTCCTGATCGGGGCTCCAGGACACCCGGACTGGTCCTACAGTGTGTGGGATGTCGTCGGGGCCTGGGGGCCTCAGAGGGCTGGCCTGGCCGGAATCAGGAGGCTGGCACCCTGCAGTGCTCCTGCTGTGTGTGTGTGTGTGTGTGGTGTGTGTGACCCAGGAGGGGACAGGCATCGAGGGTCCGTTCTGCTCTGGGATGGCGCCTAGCATGAATTTCAAGTGTAGCCTCCTGGAGCTGTGGCCCCAGAGCCAGCAGCGTCAGAGCCTCAGGGCCCCCGGAGGGTCTCCCTGTCACAGAGCCCCTGGTGTGGCCACCGTCTCTTCTCAGCAGAGCCAGGCCCGGGCCCGGGGCTGAGTGCTCAGAGAGATCTCAGCTCCCACCCACACTGCCTGCCCGGCCGGACGCCCAGTCCTGTGCTGGGCACCCTGCGTGGACAGGGCGTGGCCACACACGGCCTCGGGGGAAGCGCTGTGCTCCAGGCTGTGGGCTGCTGGGTGGGCTCCAGGGTCGGGGGCAGCTGTGGCGGGCTTGGGGCTCCCGGAGGAAGAGGGAGGGGCTGCTCTGGCCTCTGCAGTCGCCGCGAGGAAGGACTGGGGCTCCAGGACCCCGAGCTGAGGGCGGAGAGAGCAGGAGGCCTTTGAGGTGCTGACTGGGGGGCGCCCGTCCTGGGGCGCTTGGGTGAGAGGGGGCTGTGGTCCGCTGTGGCCGGGGATGGACCTGCCGACGGGTCCCTCTGCAGAGGCTGCTGGGCGGGGCGGCAGAATCTCCCGGGAGCTTCTGTGTCCTTCTCTGGGCCCCTCTCGGGGGCCTGCCGCCACCTCCCCAGGGATCTTCCTGGCCGGGCAGCTGCGGGGGGCGGCGGGCCAGGCCGGGCGGCTGGCTCTGCTCTGGGCCCTGCGGGGGATGGTTTCTCCTGGGCTGTGGCCGCCGCACCAGGATGCTTTGGAGCTGCCACCCGGCCCTCCCAGCTCTCCTAACAAGGGTTTGAAGGGAGAATAAATCTCAGCAGCCTGATTTGCACGTAATTTGTTCCTTTGTGGAAGTGCTATAGCTCTTAAAAGCCTTGGTAAATGCCTTTAAGGGAATATGACAGCGCTAGACGGGGAAAATCAATAGCCCCGATTCTCTTCTCAGGTTTGCATTAGTGGAAGCTCCCCGCTGCGCCAGGCAATTTGGATGTCATCGAAATCTGCCCCTCAGAGGGCGGCTGGACACGGCTTGGCCCACGGGCTGGAGGGTCGGTCCCATGGAGCGCACCCGAGGTCCAGAGCAGAGTGGGCACGGGGCTGGGGGCCGGTGTGAGGTGCCTCCCACAGCCCCTCCCTCCGGCCCCAGGATGTGGGAGACAGGGGGTGGGGGGTGCCCGGCCCTTTCCCCACTTAGGCTCCTTCTCCCTTTCAATGCCCCACAGCCCTGGAGGTGGAGGTCGCTGGCCTGCTCCCCCGGTGAGAAAACCAGCTCTACTGGGACAGAATCCTGCCCGCAGCGACCAGCCAGAGGGGAGCTCAGAGCCCCAGGCTTGGCCCGAGCCCTCCTTGGGGATGCCAGCTGTCCTCTCGAAGCTTGGGTGAGGCTGGACCCCGCAGCCCGCCCAGGGTGGGCGTGGGAGTGGGGCTGCTCTGGCCCCGCTGCTGGGCCCCCTGCCTGCCAGGGGACGTGCCCCTGGCTTGCCCACTCGCAATCTTGCCAGTGGAGGAACACTGAGGTGGTGCAGTTAATGACTTAAGCTGCCTCCTCATCACCCCCCAAGGGATAATCCGACTAAATGGTGATCTGAGTTTTGTAAAAGCCAATGAAATATACATAAAAGTATACTTGGGTGATTTAAAGTTTTTGAAGCAGAATTGAACCAGTTACTTGCTCAAGGGTTGTTTCAGGGGATGTGTGCCGCGGGACCCTCCCCTCGTCGAGCGGAAGACGTGGGGAGGGTGAGAGAAGAGAGCAGCACCTCCCACTCCTCTCCTGAGCTCAGGGGGCCCATGCCTGGGGGGTGGGCATCGCGGGGGGCGTTTTGTCTGCCCTCTGGACAGCTGTGCCTGCTGACAGCAGAGAATGTCCTGCTCTCTGGGGGCTCCTGTCCCCGACTCCAGGATGCTTCGGGAGTGGTGGAGAGCTGCAGGGTAGCGGGGTACCTGGGGCTGAGGTGAGTGTACGTTTTCCTGCAGTGCTGATGCTGCAGCTGCCAGGCAGGGGCCACGGGCCCCAAACATCTTGTAGAACCCTTGTGCCAACCCCCAGTGGTGGTGCTGTTGCCTGCACATTTCAGTGGGGAGACCGAGGCTCAGAGGTTGCCCCCCTGGGAACCAGCAGGATGGAAATGGGGCCAGGACTGCCCCCTCCCCCTGCCAGCCTTAAAGCCCACCTTCTCTCCTTGCACCTCTGTGGGGAGGGTGCTTGGGGGCCGTCAGGAGGGCCTCATGGGTTTAGGGAGCACTTGCCCGGGGGCCGGGTGAGCAAGGCATGGGGACAGCGGGGTGTGGGGTGCCTGGAGCCTGTTGGGGAGCGGCCCGTGGGGAGAGGCCTGGCAGGCATCACGGGGTGGGGATGGTGAGGGTGGGAGTATGAAGTGCTGGTCCTGGGGTGGGCACAGGTTCCGTACTTGGGCAGCGGGTCCTGTGTGGTCCTATGTGTAGTGGCCTGGCTGACCCAGGAGACCAGAGGACTGGGCCGACCCCAGGGCTTGTCTGGTAGGGGCGGCTGAGGGTACCTGGGGCCACGGCGCAGTTGAGAGGGGCCAGAGGGGAGCCTCGTGGGGCAGATGAGGAGGTGAGGGCACTGGGAAAGGTGGGGGGTGCGGGAACGGAGGAGGGGGGCAAGGGAGACGGACTGGAGGAGGAGGGGGGAGGCTATGCAGAAGTGCCCGGTGATGGGCAGAGGGGACCCCGCTCTGGGGGAAGTATTAGACTGGGTGTCCCGAGGGCCCTGCCGGCCTTCGCTTGCACTTGGTAAGGCAGCGCATCCGTACATCCATCCACGATCCACCTGTGATTCATCATCATTCACCATGCATCATCCATCCATCCATCCACCAGTCCGTCCGTCCGTCTGCTCATCCATCCATCCCTTCCTCCCTTCACCACGTTCACTAAAGCCTCAGCGAAGATGCTCCCAGTCTCCGATGAGGGAAGGGGGTCTGTAGCTGAGAAGCCCCCTCCTCTGCCTCATCCCACCCCCAGAACTGTTGCCCTGGGGCCCTGCAGGCTCAGGCCTGCCCACTCCTGTCCCCGAGAGCACTGGGTGGTGGGCAGGGGCTCTCTCAAGCCCCCTTGAGGTTGCGCCTGTGCAGGGGCCTGAGCGCGGCAGGGGCCCTTTGTTGGCAGACGTTCCCGGCTGCTCCCCAGCTGCAGCCCAGCGCCGTTCCTCCCTGCCCCGTCTCTCCTTCCCCGTTAACGCCCACCCCCTCCGCCCCAGACACCTCACAGCGGGGCCCGATGATCGCACCCCGCTGCGGGCCAGCTCAGTCTGCCCTCAGTCTGCAGGCAGCCCTCTGTCCGGCACTTTGTCCAGCCCTGACGGCCCCCTGAACTGCCGTGGCCGGCCTGGTGGCTATAACATCAGGGAAGCTGAGAGACAGCTAAGGCGCCGTGCGGGCTCTAATTAAACCCCACTGACGAGCGTGGCCCTGCTTGGCGGCTCAGCTGGCGGGCAGGCGGGCAGGTGGGCAGCAGGAGTGGCCTCCCCGGCACCCCCTCCACAACCCCATGTGCCCTGGTCTCTGAGTTCAAGGGTGGCAGGGGCATGAGCACCCTGGGGACTTCAGGATTCCAGTTCTCAGGAGACTGCCTAGGACCAGAAGTGCTTTTTAGGTCAGAGCCCCGGCCCAGGTGGTCCTCAAGCCTCTGTCAGACCCCCACGGTCGGTAGCGCTGACCCCCCGCCCCTGTGAGAGCTGCTGCTCCCCCCTTGGGCCGAACCCAGCAGTCCTGACGAGGGGGCCATTGGAGACCACCGATCCACCAAGTGTTTCTCAGCAGAGAAGGGAGCCTGGCAGAACTGAGCAAATTGATGGTGAGCCCTAGGTGGGGACGGGCTCGCGGCACACAAGCTGGCTCCCTCCCTGGCCCCCCACTCCTTCCCCCTGACTCCTGGCTGCCACGCCTGGAGTGGCCGGGGGGTGTCAAAACTTCGGCTGTCGAAGGGAGGTGTTCAGGGGTCACTCCACCAGCTGCTAGCTGGGAGAACTTGGCAAAATGGATCACTTCCTTGAGCCTCGGTTTTTCCACTCATAAAATGGGCACAATTAGGTTACTGGGAGGAGGAATCCTGACTCTCTGGAATGGGTCTGGCCTATAGCACCTGCGGGCAGTGTCCTCTCCTCCCCCATAGCCGGGCCCCTGAAGCCCACTGCCTCTGCAGACCCTGCCGATCCGCTGCTTTGGCTGGCCCATCGCCCACTCAGGCTGGGCACTGCTGACCAGGCCAAGCCCTCTGCTGCTGGTGTGCCTGCTGGGCCTCCCCGTCTCTCACCGAGCCTGGCTGCAGCTGATGCCCTGGGGTCCCAACTCATTCTGATCAAGGGTGGCAGAGTAGGCTGCCCAGCCGGCCTCCACCCTGGTCTTTCTGCTGGGGCTGCAAACTCAGAGCCTGCAGGGCTGGGTGAGGCCAGAGAGTGTGATACCATGCAGAGGGCGCTGCAGCCTTCGCTGGGTGCCAGCCGATGGCTCTAGGATGGCCTGTGCAGCTGGAGCTTTCAGTATTTCAAGAAAGCCTGGGGCTTCCCTGGTGGTGCAGTGGTTGAGAGTCCGCCTGCCGATGCAGGGGACACGGGTTCGTGCCCCGGTCCGGGAAGATCCCACATGCCGCGGAGCGGCTGGGCCCATGAGCCATGGCCGCTGAGCCTGCGCGTCCAGAGCCTGTGCTCTGCAACGGGAGAGGCCACAACAGTGAGAGGCCCGCGTACTGCAAAATAAAAAAAAAAGAAAGCCTGAACTCTGGGTTTTGATCTGAAATCTGCTTATAAATGTCAGCAATAAGTGAATGTGTTTAAACACAGTGCAGTGGAGATGGATACGCAAGGAAACAGGAGGGGTCAACAGAGTTACCTGGGGGGAGGGTGGGCTCCAGGATTGGGGGGAGGGGAGGGGGAGGCAAGCAAACCTAAGGGGCTGAGTTGAGACAGAAGGTGTCCGGCATCTTCCCCCTAGCGCAGATTGTGAGTGTGGGTACCTGTGTGTGCGGCATGTCTTAATCTGCATTAACACCCTGCCCTGCCTGTGTGACTCCATGTGGCTCAGGGGACCTGGAGGAATCAGCTGTGCCCCATCCGTGGAGCAGCCAGCGTGCAGGGGTGCAGTAGGGGGCCCTTAAGGACACCGGGACAGGCTGGGCGGCGCGGGGGGTCCCAGGAGAGGGTCCTCAGCATCGCTGGGGTCACTGAGCCTGGGCAGGGGCTCCAGACGCCAGCTCCACGCATGCAATTTCAGACTTAATCCCGGCAACCTCCTGGGGCCGAGGGAACGTGTTCACAGCTTTGCGGAGCGGGCGGCAGCCCGCTGGTGTGTGTCTGCACATCGCGCTGCTGGCTTATAGGGTCGGGAGCCTGCGGGACTCCGAATAGCCCCCAAAGGGGGCAGCAGAGTTGGGGGCACAAATGCTGTTTCTTTCTGCAAGATGCACTTGGATGCCCGGGTTTGCTGGTGGGTGGGTGTGTCTGTGTGTGTTTCTGAAACTGTGTCTGTGTCTGTTTCTGTGTGTATGCTTGTGTGTGTGTGTCTGTGTGAGTTGATGCCTCTGCAGAGCTGTGGGCAGCGGGCCGGGTGCCTGGAGGCTGGCCCCAGGTCTCGGCAACTTCAGCCGGACACAGGGAAGAGGGGAGGTTGGCCTGGGAGGTGTGGGAGAGGGGCCGGGAGGGTCAGAACTGAGGGATCCCCAAGGCACAAAAGCCACGCTCGTTGGTGCAGGCGGAAAACTTGAGGCAGAGTCAGAGGCTGGGGGACAGGAGCAAAAGGGGGGAGTGCTGAGAGCCAGGCTGAGTGGAGGGAATGTCCCGGCCTGGCTTATCTTCTTGTAAAAAGCCATAAAATCTGCCAAGGCCAATTGTGGAGGAGAGGGTGCTGGGCTGGGTCCTCTCCCGCTTCCGCCACCCCCGCAGCCAGAGTGCCGCCCCCTCCTCTAAAATATGGGTGCTCAGGACGCTCTTAGCTCCAGGCAGCTGCCGTTTTCCAGTCAATCTGCTAAATCTATGCTTCTGAGAAGACACACGTCCTTAGCCAGGGCTGAGTGGGATTCATATAAAGGTGGGAGAAACCCTGCTTCCCTCATGTCAAGATGTCAGAGGCCGAGAACATCAGCTTCACCCTCTCTGACAGCTCCGTCCCCGGACACCCAGCCTTGCTGTACCTGAGACTCCACACAGCCAGAGATCACCTGGCCTGGCCTATAGGCACCTCAAGCCTTTAAAATATTGTGGTGAAATATAACCACATAGCTATCATCTTAAGGGTACAATTATTCAGTGGCCATCTAAGGCCATTCACAGTGCTGTGTACCCATCACCACCATCTGCATCCAAAACTCTTCATCATCTCTAACAACGCTGCTCCACTAAACACCACCCCTCCCCCTCCCCCAGCCCCCCACACCCACCTTCTACTTTCCATCTCCGTGAAATGACTCCTCTAGGGACCTCATATGAGTGGAATCATGCAGTGTTTGTCCTTCTGTGACTGGCCTGTTTTACTTAGCATGATGTCCTCAAGTTTAGTCCATGTTGGAGCAGGTGTCAGAACTTCATTCCTAATTATGGCTGAATCCTCTTCCATTGTAGAGATGGACCACATTTTGTTGATCAATTCAGCCACCCATGGACACTTGGGTTGCTTCCACCTTTTGGCTATTGTGAATAATGCTGCTGTGAACATGGGTGTGTAAATATTGGTGCAAGTCCCTGCTTTCAGTTCTTTTGAGTAGTTACCCAGGAGTGGAAATGCTGAGTCATATGATAATTCTATGTTTAACCTTTTGAGAAAATGCCAAACTATTTTCCATAGTGGCTGCACCATTTCATATTCCCTCCAGCAGTGCACAAGGGTTCCAATTTCTCTGCAGCCTTGCCAACACTTGTTATTTTCTGTTTTTCTGATATTGGCCATCCTAGTGGGTGTGAAGTGGTATCTCATTGTGGGTTTTTTTTTTTTTTTTTTGGTACGCGGGACTCTCACTGTTGTGGCCTCTCCCATTGCGGAGCACAGGTTCCGGACGCGCAGGTTCAGCAGCCATGGCTCATGGGCCCAGCCGCTCCGCGACACGTGGGATCCTCCTGGACCGGGGCACGAACCTGTGTCCCCTGCATCGGCAGGTGGACTCTCAACCACTGCGCCACCAGGGAAGCCCCTCATTGTGGTTTTGATTCGCATTTCCCTGATGGCTAACAAGGTTGGGCATCTTTTCATGTGCTTGTTGGCCATTTGTAGATCATCACTGGAGAAATGTCTATTCAAGTCCTTTGCCCATTTTTGAATTGGGACCTCCAGCCTTTTTTACGTCTGTCTTCCTAAGTCACAGAGGGTAGGAACACTGCCAGGCTGGGTCTTGGTGCTCTGGGTTTAAACTGCAGGAGCCCGGATCCCATCATGCTGAGGGATGCTGGGGTGGGGGCTCTCAGAAGCTGGGGGTCATTAGGGCAGGAATGACCTCTCGGGGGGACAGTGACAGGAGATGGGGTGCTGGATGATGGCAGAGCCTCCCTGGCTGCAGGTGCTGGGGGTGCCCAGGACCCGTAGGGGATTCCCCTGATGGACGAGAGTGAGCCATGAGGACCCCAGGGTGCACGTGCTGAGTGGGGGTCTTTGGGGAAAGTCTTCCTGGTGGTCTCTATCCTCCCTCCAGGCCTGGGGCTTATGCTCATCACATTTGTCCTGCCAGCTGTTCACTCAGCAAACACTCCTGGGCACACTGGCTGTGCCAGTGCCCGTGGTGCCCACAGGGAACCAGGCCAACTGGACTCTTGTCCCCACGTAGCCCACAGTTTCGAGCTGTGCTACCCAATTTAGTTAGTACTGGCCACTCCTAAATATTACAATTTAATACAATGAAATAAAATGGGGCTTTCTCTAGCCAAGATGGAGTATCATGGACCAGATCACTATCCCACCTGACATAAGCAAGAAGTGGACAAAAATATATAGAAGGTCCATTCTCAAGGTGCAGGACATCGGGTAGTGGAGTATGGTGAGAGACTGGAAATCATACAACCACCCCAGCTTACTGCCCTGGAGCTGGAAGGAGGGATGCAGGGGGCTCCCTGGAATGGGGGATGGAGCTGAGAGGGGGACCAAGGAGGTGAGGATGTGAGGTGAGCAAACTGGAGAGGAGAGAGCAGCACAAGAGAGCCCTGGGGTCACAGAGGGTCCTTTTCAGGGTTCAGTTGGTTCCGTTGAGGAATGATCAACGCAGGTGGGTCAGGGAACTACCAGAGGTGGGGAGAGGATTAGGAGTAACAGGCTCAGTGTTCAGGGATAGTGCATGTTCCACAGTCAGCCTGGAAAAGCTCAGGACTCCTGGACCTTGGGCAGAGTCCTCCCAAAGGCCTTGCTTCACCAGTGGGGTGACCAGACTTAGAGCACTGCTCCACTTCTGCCTGGAAAGTCTTTAAAGCAATGCCCCAAAGGATCAGATTATTTCCATGTGACTTAGCTACATCCCAGAAAAAGATCAAGAACTCAGAATCTGACAAGATAAAATTCACAATGTCTGGAATCCAATAAAAAATTCACAAGCATCTAAAGAAGCTGGAAAATACAATGCATAATGAGGAGATAAATCACCAAACCAAACCAGTGCTGACACAGATGTTAGGATTAGCCCACAAAAGCATTAAAACAGTTATTACAAGTGGATTGTTTTTGGATATGTTCAAAAACTTAAGCAGAGACATGGAAGATGTAAAAAAAATACTCCAATTAAACTTCTAGAGATGAAAACTCTAATGCCTGAAATGAAAAACATAGCATATATAATTAATGGTGGATTAGACATTGTGGAAGAAATGATTAGCAAACTTGAGGATGTAGCGTTAGAAATGATCTGAATAGAAACACAGAAAAACATTAATTTAAAAATAAGCAGAGGGCTTCCCTGGTGGCGCAGTGGTTGAGAGTCCGCCTGCCGATGAAGGGGACACGGGTTCGTGCCCTGGTCCAGGAAGATCCCACATGCCGCGGAGCGGCTGGGCCTGTGAGCCATGGCTGCTGGGCCTGCGCGTCCGGAGCCTGTGCTCTGCAACGGGAGAGGCCACAACAGTGAGAGGACCGTGTACCGCCAAAAATAAATAAATAAATAAATAAATAAACAGAGTATCAGTGAGCTTTGGGAAAACTCCAAGTGGCCTAATATGTTTAATTGGAAACAGAAAAAATACTGGAAGAAATAATGGCCAAATAATTTCCACGTATGATGAGAAGTATAAACTCACATCCAAGAAGCTCAAGGAATCCCCAGCATGAGAAATATGAAGAAAAAAGACAGCAAAGCACATCTAAATCAAATTGCTCAAAACCAGTGATAAAGGCAAAATCTTAAAGGCAGCCAGAAAATAAAAGAGAAGAATCATACTGTGGAACCAAAGTAAAGATGAGAGCAGGTTTGTGGAAAATGCAGGACAGATGGTAGAACAACATCGTCAAAGTCCTCAAAGAAAAAAAAATCTAACAATGTAGACTTCTATACCCAGTAAAAATCGCTTTCCAAAACAAATACAAAATAAAGACTTCTGCAAACATACCAAAGCTGAAAGAACTCACCAGAAGACCTGCACTACAAGAAATGATAAAAGGTGTCCTTCAGGCAGAAAGAAGATAATACCAGCTGGGCATTTGGAGCTACATAAAGGAATGGAAAGTACAGCAACTAGCACTTTTATAGGTAAATACATAAGACGTATTATTATTATTCAAACACATTTAACAGATAATTGTTTAAACATAGATGATAACAATGCAGTGTGGAGTTTATGACATACATACAAGTAAAATGCATGAAAACAGCAGCAGAAAGTTTTGGAGGGAATAAATGAAAATATTCTATTTTAATGTTATTATGTTGTACATGAAGTGCTATAATATCACTTGAAGAGGACTGTGATAAATGTTTCCTATAAACCTTAAAATAATAAATAAATGACAAATCAAAGAGCCATAGCTAATAAACCAACAAAAAGATAAAATAAAATTGTAAAAACACGTTGAATTAATCCAAATGAAGGCGGAAAAAAAGGAAAAGGAGAAAAACAGATGGGACAAATAGGAAATAAATAACAAGATAATGGACTTAAACCTACCAATAATACATTAAATGTAAATGGTCTAAATATCCAAAATGAGAGACAGGTGGACAAATTGGGTAGAAAAGCAAGATCCAAATATATGCTATCTATAAGAAAACATTTTAAATATAAAGATACAAATAAGTTAAAAGTAAAAGAAGTGGAAAAGATATCCTATGATAACACTAATCAAAAGACCTCTGGAGCGGCTATATTAATACCAGACAAAACATATTTCAGAGCACAGAATATTGCCAGGGATAAAGAAAATGGTTTCATGATGATAAAAGGGTCAATTCATGAAGAGGACATAATAATCCTAAATGTTTATGCACCAAATAACAGAGCTTTAAAATACATGAAACAAAACCTAATAGAACCATGAGGAGAATTAGAGAAAATCCACAATTAAAGCCAGGATTTTAATACCTCTCTTTGAATAATTGTCACAACAAGTCGACAGAAAATCAGTAAGGCTAGTAAAGACTTCAGATTCAACTGACATTCATGAAACACTCACCCAACAACAGAATGGTCATTCTTTTCAAGCACACATGGAACATTTACTAAGATAGACCATATTCTGGGCCATAACACAAGTCCAAAAAATATAAAAGTATCCAAGTCATAAAAAGTATGTTATCTGACTACAGTGGAATTAAATTAGAAATGGAAGAGTTCTGGAAAGTCCCTCAGATTTGGAAACTAACACATTTCTTAATAACCCATGGGTCAAAGAAGAAATCAAAAGGGAAATTGGAAAGTATTTTGAACTGAATCCAAATGAAAATATAGCAAATCCCACAGAAAATGTGTGGACTTAGCTCAGTCACTCCTTAGGGGGACATTTATAGCATCAAATGTCTATAATAGAAAGGAAAAAAGATTTCACATCAGTGACCTCAGTGTCCACCTTCAGAAACTAGAAAAAGGGGAGCAAATGAAACCCACAGTAAGAAGAAGAAAGGCAGTAATAAAGATCAGAGTGAAAGTCAATGAAATAGTAAACAGAAAAATGATAGAGAAAATCAATAAAACCCAAGCTGGTTCTTTGAGATAATCAATAAAAACAATAAACCTTTAGGTAGGCTGATCAAGAGAAAACGGGAGAAAACAAAGTACCAATATCAGGAATGAAAGAAGTGACATCAGAACTGATTCCACTGATATTAAAAGGACAAGGAGTGTTAGGGACAACTTTATACCAATAAATTCAACTACTGAAAGGAAATGGATAAATTCCTTGGAAGACACAAATAACCAAAGCAGAATGAGATATATAGCCTGCTAGTCTTATATCTATTAAAGAAATAAAATTTGTACTTAAAAACCTTTCTACAGGACTTCCCTGGTGGCGCAGTGGTTAAGAATCCGCCTGTCCATGCAGGGGACACAGGTTCGAGTCCTGGTCCAGGAAGATCCCACATGCTGTGGAGCAACTAAGCCCATGCACCCCAACTGCTGAGCCTGCGCTCTAGAGCCCTCAAGTCACAACTACTGATCCTGTGTGCCACAACTACTGAAGCCCGAGTGCCTAGAGCCTGTGTTCTGCAACAAAGAGAAGCCACCGCAATCAGAAACCCACACACTGCATTGAAGAGTAGCCCCTGCTCGCCTCAACTAGAGAAAACCCGTGCAGCAACAAAAACCCAATGCAGCCAAAAATTAAAAAAACAAAGACAAAAACAAAACCTTTCTACAATGAATACTCCAGACTTGGGTTGCTGATGAATTTTACCGAATGCTAAAGGAAAAAACACCACCAACAACCAATAATGATAAACAGACCGTAAATCAGCACAGAAAAGGATGCTCGACCTTGTTGGTCCTTAGGGAAATGCAAGTTCAAACCACAGCGAGGCGCTCCCACACGTATCAGAATGGTAACACTAAAAAGACTGGCCACACCCAGTGTTTGAGAGGCTGTGGAAGGGGCTGGGAGTCTCAGACCTGCTTGTGCGGGGGATGTAAAGGGGTACAACCACCTTGGGGGACAATCTGGCAGCTTCTTGAACCATTAAACATACACCTGGACTTCCCTGGTGGCGCAGTGGTTAAGGATCTGCCTGCCAATGCAGGGGACACGGGTTCGATCCCTGGTCCGGGAAGGTCCCACATGCCGCGGAGCAACTAAGCCCGTGTGCCACAGCTGCTGAGCCTGAGCTCTAGAGCCCGCAAGCCACAACAAGAGAAGCCACCGCAGTGAGAAGCTCGCTCGCCACAACTAGAGAAAGCCCGAACGCAGCAACGAAGACCCAACGCAGCCAAAAAGAAAGAGAGAGAGAGAGAGAGAAAGATAATGTGAAACCCATGTGTTTAAAAGAAAAAAAACAAAAAACCCCCCAAAAAACAAACAAAAAAAACGTACACCTGACATATGATCCAGCCATTCCTCTGCATGAGAAAGAACCCACGTACACAGAGCTGTGTGCGGCACTGCAGAGCAGCCTTATTTGTAACAGTGCCAAACCGGACACAGCCCAGATGTCCATCAACACCCGAATGGGCAAGCAAATTGTGGTATGTCCAAGCATGGACACTTGTCAGCGAGAAACAGCACACCAGGGATGAATGTCCATATGCCGAGTGAAAGAAGCTGGACAAAAGATAAAATGTAAGTTACGAGTCTGTAAAGAATATATAGAAAATTCTAGAAAATGCAAACTAGTCCAGGATGACAGACTACGGATCAGAGCTGCCCAGGCGCTGGGGCCGGGAGCAGAGGGTGAGAGGGCTGGTGACAAAGGGGCACCAAGATGTCATCCGCGCTGGGCCTGGATAGTCGTACCTCTCAAACTGTTTACTATAAAGGCATACAGTTTACTCTGTATCAGCTCTACCGCAATAAAACTACTAACTCATATAAAATTTTAAAAATCCAATGCTGCAGTTGGATTGGCCTCCTGTCCAGTGCTCAGTGGCCACAGCGGCCGGTGGCCCCCCCCATGGATGGGGCAGGTAAAGAGCATCTTTGCCTTGAGGAGAGTGTCCCTTAGAGGGAATGGTGCACAAGGGATGGACCGTGGCCAGTGGTGCCATCCGTACCGTGGGTGTGCACCACCTGGGGGACAACAAGGAGGAGGGTGACCAGGTGACCCTCCGAGGGGGAGGGCCCTTTCCCCATCCCGGTGGGGACAGAGGTGTGGTGGCCCCCATGCAGGGTACTGGTGATGCCAAATTCCAGTGGTGGTGAGGGGCCTAAGGCCAGAGGGGAGGGTGGTGCCCCTGGGGGTAGGGGCACAGATGCTGTGGCCTTGGTCAGTTCAGGTCGGGGGTGGGGTCAGTACTGAGCCTTTGGGGAGGAGAAGAGGACACTCCGGGGCGGGGGGGCAGGTGGACCCACCCCTGCAAGTGTGACGCTCGGGGTTACAAGCAGTGGGGGCAGGTCTCAGAGCCTCCCTGTCCCTGGCCCGAGGGGAGCTGCCCTGGGACAGACGAGGGGCCCAGGCAGGCTAAGGCTTTGGGGAACCCCCCGTTCTGAGCTCCTGCCTCTCCCTCCGCCTTGGGGACCCCCGGCTGGGACTGCAGGAGCCTAGCTTCCTGCACCCTGCCACTGTCTCCCTGGGGGGCAGGGACCAGCTCCGGGGGCAGGTGCCAGCTCAGGGTGGCCCAGCTTAGCCACTCAGCCCTCATGTGGGGACAGTGAGGCTGAGGAAGCAGCCTGAAGACGGAGGCACACGCCAGCCTTGCAGGGGAGCTGCGCTGGCGGTGGCTGGGGTGATGCCGTTCCCCAGGACGTGGGGCCGGGCGCAGGTGGCAGACCCTTGTGCATGGCTGGGCTGGGGCAGGGGGTGGGCAGGCTGGGGCTGGCGACATCCACTCTGGGGCTGGCACTTGGCCTTCACTCGTCCTGTGCTCGGTAGGACGGGTGGCCCTCTCCTTGCTTTGTCCCATCTGTCCCTTGGGTGAAATTGAGCAAACCCATAAAACCAAATGACTCTGATTGCAAAGGACGGTCCACGGCCCAGGTACGCGTCGGGACTTGTGAGGCCGAGTTGATAAAAATGTAATAAGTTCCAACAGAAGATATATTTTATGACAGGTGTGGCGTGGCCATGTGTAACTATGCTTACAATTAATTAACTTTTCATGCCGTTCATTAAGCTCCGTTATTTATGAGACCAGGCACCACATGATCAGGCAAAGTCACGGGAGGGAAGACACGATTAAAACCAGAGTGGGTTGTCGGACAAGGGGTCCCCCGGGCCGGGTCCCAGCTCTGGTGTCTGCAGGGGCCTTGCTCACTTCTGGGCCCGTGTAGGCTGAGGCCAGGGTCTCGCCATGGAGCAGCTGCAGTTACTCTCGGCTCATTCCTTGTGTGATTGGAAATAATTGTATTTGTGGTTTGCGCAGAAACTCTGCAACATATTGATTTTTCAATTACACCGGGAAGAAAACGAGAATGAGATGGAGGGAGAGGGCCCAGAGCGGGTGGCTGCAGGGTTACAGACGGTGACCCCAGGTGGCCGGCCGGGCACAGCTTCGGCAGGGGGCCTGACGGGCCAGGGACCTCAAGCTGGTCAGCCCCTCGGCGCCTCTGAGTTACAAGTGCCCTCAGGAGTCCGGCTTTTGTCTGACTGGGGAAACTGAGGCCTGGATGGGGAGAACGACCTCCCCTGCGGTCTGAGGCAGGGATGGACCGGGGGATGGACCGGGTCCCCCATCCCGGGAGTCCTCGGTCGGAGGGCGGCCACCTGGGAGAGCAGCCCTGTGCTGCCCAGGCATCCTCGGCTCCAGTGAGGGCGTCAGGCTGTGCTCTGCCCTGGTGTGAACATGTGAGGTCAGGACAAGCCAGAACCTTCCAAGAGGGGCCCATGAAGCCCCGCAGCAACATGCAGCCGGGGTAAGGGCGCTGGGGCTTGGCATCCTCTGCAAGCTGCTCCCAACGTCACCTGCCCTCAGGTGACTGTCATGACGGGCCTCTTCTCGCTACTCCCTCTTTATAAGTTCAGTCGTGGCCAGGGCACCCCCTCCTCTGTGTCCTCCCAGGGCACCCCCGTCCTGTCTGCCCCTCCCCAGGTTTGGCTTCTTGTTTCCAATCTGGCCGGCACCCCAGGGCCACTGGGGGGATGGCTAAGGTCTGTGGTGGGGGCAGAGCCAGCTCTCTCTGCGTCCTTGGCCCCAGGGGGGTGAGGACACTCGGGCAGTAGGGGAACATCAAAGTGAGGCTCACGGCCTGAGCCCCTGGCAGCCCTGGCGAAGGGGCAATGGGAGAGGGGCTCTGGCAGGCGGGTCTTGGGGGTACTGGGCCTGGCAGGGGTGCTGAGGTCGGAGTTGGGGGGGTCACAGTCAGAGGGGTGGCTGCAGGGTCAGTCACCGTCTCCACTCTGCCTCCTTCTTCCGTCCCCGAGCTTGGGTCCCTGGGCCCTGGGTTGGGTGGGGATGACAGTGCTGTGATGAGTGAACTGGGTGCTGGCAGCAAATCGAGGGCCCCAGGGCCCCCCAGCTCAGGGGAGGCTGGGCAGATGAGGGCTCTGAGCCACAGGAGCCGAGCTGGGGGCAGTGCAGCCCAGGGGGCTTCCTGGAGGGGGAGGCACCGCAGCTGGATCCGGAAGCAGGGCAGGGCCGGCTCTCCCAGTGCTTCCGCTGCAGCCTGGAATGTAAGGATGAGATTTCGCAGCACCAGACAGCGTGGCTGGGATGGGAGTGGCAGGCGGCGATGGTGTCCACAAGCTGTTTGCAAACAAGCACCCTGTTGGAGGCTCGGGCACAGTCTATACTGGGTTTTAATTGAAAAATCAAATTCTTATTTTCTCCAAAATCACTCCGCTCATTTCTAAGCCCCCATAAAGCTCTATGGGCAATTGCATTTCCCTGTGTTTTCCTTTTTTAAAGAAGTGGAAACCACACAAAACAGAACACACAGGACCCGGCTGGCAGCAGCCTCTGTTACCAGGAATCTCTTGGTGTCCCCTGAGGTGAAGGGGACACTTCCCTGGGCTCGGAGCTCTCCTGGATCTGACAGGTGTGTGTCCTGCGGAGGTGAGGTATCAGGAGGGGGGTGTGGACCGGGAGGCCGCACTTCTGGGACTCGATGGGCCCATCCCAGGTGTTGGACCCCTGGCTTCCCAGTGGGGCGGGGCAGCGGGGATCAGGGCTTCCGTAGGGCCTGTCCTGAGACCTGCACCCACCCATTCCCCCAGGGGTCCACAGTTCCTCACCTCCTCCTGAGTGGGAGATGGGATGCAGGGGCCCAGGCCCGGTCTGGCAAGCAAGTGTGAGCACCAGTGTGAATGCGTGTGTGCGTGCGCAGCGTGTGGGTGTGTGTGCACACAGGGCTGGCTGGGAGTGATCGCCTGGGGTGGGCAGCACTTCTCGACAACCACCTGTAGCCGCTGGTGGACACTGTCTCGGGGACGGGAAGTGGCAGGTGTTTCTCGAGTCGAGGTCACACCGTTTCTCCAGCTCCTTCTCTGGCCACCATCCAGGGGACTGGATGGTGACTCCTTCCCGTGTCCCGGTGGTCCCCGTGGGTGGGGTGTGAGGATGCCGGGGGCCTCAAGCCCCGGATGGGGGTCTGCCTGGCAGCACTGGGGGCTCACCGCTGTTCAGCCCCCACGGGCACTGGCCGTGCTGGGCTCCTGACCCACGGTCCAAGCCTGGGGTCTGGGTGCTGTGACCCTCCTACAGCCCAGGATCCCTGATCCCTGAAAGCAGGGTGCTGGGTGCCACGTGGCCTTGGGGAATTCTCTGGTAGCTCTGCTCGCTAAGTGTGTCTCTGTGCAGGTCTTTTGAGCCCAGGGTGGGTCGTCGGGAAGCGGAGCCAAATGTGACTGTCCCTGTCCGTGGGGAGGACCCCTCTTTTGGGCCATGAGCACCGGGCAGGGGGAGCCGAGGGAGGTTCCTCTGGCCGTAGGGAGAACCCACAGGCTTGGGATCCTATTTCCTGGCAAGGCCACCACTTCTGAGCGCCCAGCCCCCATTTCCTGTTTCTGTTTGGGGTTCAGTCTCAGCCCAGAGAGGCCAGGGGAGTGAGTGTTGGGTGTCTGGACTCTAGATGGGGGGGGGGCCCTGGGCAGCTGCGGGGCTGGGTGCAAGCGCCCCGGCTTGTGCATTCCAGAGGGAATGGGAAGCAAAGGTGGCCAGAGGGACAGGGGCCCTGAGGGACTCAGCCCGCACAGGGGAAGGGCATGGGCCCAGTGAGACCTCACCTCAGGGAGGGGCCCTCCTGCTTGGGCCTGAGGGGGCTGCGACTCCCACACGCCTAGCCTGGCTGGGCGAACAGGGCTAGGTGTGTCCTTGGGGACAGTGGGGCCACCTGCCGGCCCCCAAGCCCGCCCTGGCTGAGCTGGGCCTGGGGAAGGCCGGGGGCCTGGCTCTAGCTGTGGCAGCCCCTCGTAGACCCCAGCCAGGCCTCCTGTGCCCGAAGATGGCCCCAGGCTCCAGCCTGCCCCAGGGCTGGGCCTCTTCTCGGAGCAGTTTGGGGGGACGAGGCCCAGATGCTGGTCTTGTCTTTCAAGGAGGCAGGGGGACGTCCCAGGCGGCTGTCCTGGGCCCCTCCTCGTCCAGGGCACTTTTCACGCCAGGCCAAGGCCTCGGTCCACTGAGCCCCCTCCCCTCCGCCAGGGCTGTGGCCTCCGTGGCTCGAAGGGCTTCTCGTGGACCGGCAGCCTCTGCTGACCCAGGAGGAGCCTGGGCTCCCGACCACGCCGGAACTTCCTCTTGACCTCCTCCCTCTGCTGGGCTTTCCAGCAGGGCCTGAGGAAGTCTGCGCCAGCCCCTCCCTCTGCGTCTCGGGAGAGGCTGGTCAGCCACCTGGACTCCCACCCTCCAGCCCCCTCTACGGTGAACAGTGGGAGACGGAGGAACGTCCCCCATAAAGGGCAGGACGGGGCACTGGGCCGTCCTCTGGCCCAGGATGCGGGGTCCAGCCCAGCCCAGCCCGGCAGCAGAGGGCGTGGCCTGCACACAAGGGCCACGGGGCAGCCCGGCTGGGGTGTGGGGCTGGGGGAGCCCTGTCTTGCCGCGTGACTAGCACCTTCCCTAGAGCCCATCTGTCCACTCCCCTCTTTGGTACAGAAGGGTAAACTGAGGCCCAGAGAGGGCAGGGATATGCCCAAGGTCACACAGCAGGCGGGAGGCAGCCCCCACCTCTCATGGCGGGCTGGTCCCACCACGGCTCACAGCTGGCGGGGGTGGAGGAGGGCTGCCCCTGGCGGCACGGCAGGACGGCGGTGCCTGAGGGCGGAGGGCGGGGTCCACGTCCACCCGGGTGGTGGCGCGTGTCAGCCCAGCTCGTAAATAACCACGCAGGTAAAGGATTTAATTTCCCCTTGTTCGCTCCTGTGTTCTTGCTGCCTCGTAAATCTCTGCCCTTTATGACTCTCTCTTCGGCGCTTTTGCGACGGCTGATAATAGCTGAGTAAGTGGCAGAGAGGTTGGATTCTGCAGCAGACTTTAAACAAACACGCAGGTCGGAGCCATAAATAACTCTAAGCAGAGGCGGCTGTGGGTGCCACCTCGCAGCCACCCTGGGGGCGGGGGACACGCCACCGCCCGAGGGAAGGGCTCTGGGCCCCCCACCCCGAGGGGGGCAGGGTCCGGGGTGGGGGGAGGGGGCCCGTCGCTAGGAGCTCTCAGTCACCAGGAGCAGGGACCCGCCTGGGCGAGGGTGCACGTGCGTGCGCGTGTGTGTGCACACGTGTGCAGTGTGTCTCTTCAGGTTCCCGGCCCGTCTGAGATAGGTGGTCGCTCCCTGGAGCTCTGCATGCCCTCCGTAGGATGAGTGGCTGCCGGAGCCCTTGTTCAGTGGCTGAGGGGGTGGGGCTGGAGCCCAGCCAGCTCCACCCCCAGGCCCTGTACCCCAAGGGCACCCTTCTGCTGCCCTTAGCCTGGAGACCCCAGGCCAGCCACCTGCTGCCAAAGATGTCCCTGGCTCTGATGTCCATGCTCCTACCGGCCAGCTGGGGAGACCAGACCAGGCTGGAGGGGCAGATCCTACAGAGATCTGGGGCCAGAGGGGTGCAGAGGGGGGGTTCACGTGATGGGGGGTGGAGGCCGGGCCAGAGGACTGTGGGAGCCCCTTGGTCAGGCTTGTGGCCGGGGGACAGGGGGGTGAGGCTGGATCCCCGAGCAGAGCCGCTCTCTGCCCTGGGTGCGGGGCGGGTAGGGGCTCTTCTCCCCTAAGACCATCCTCTCCTCAAACAATGAAGAATGAGGGGCACACGCACACCTGCATTTACACGTGTGCACGCATGCACGCACACCCAAACATAAAGTCCCCCAAACGGCAGCTGTTGGTTTGTCTGACGTCTGCTGGACCCTCAAACACAGTCAGGGACCTCGGCGCCCACCGGGCACCAGTGACCCATGCCCACAATTGTTTATTTTCTGCTAAAACTTGCTTTGCCCTCCATGGTGCTGGAGCATCTCCTCATAAAAAAGCCATAAATGTAATTGATATTCTCAGCATTTCGAGAAAAAATACGAGTATTAAAGATATACAGTACACCCCATAAAATCTTCTCATATTTCTTCTTTATGGTGGGTTCTAAAATTGGCAAAATAAATTCCCTAAGACCTATTACACTTAACACAGAGTGTGTTTTGGAGGCGGCGGGTTGGGGGCTGGGGAGGCTGATCTGATGGCTGTGAGCTTCTCACCAGTACCGTCTCAGTCCCCGCTTGGCCGTGGGCCGTTTTCCTAGAAACCTGGTTAAACTGGGAAAGGTGATTGCCTTGTTGTTACCGTCTCTGACCACAGCCGAATGCTGGGCACATTTCATCTCAGTGCTGCGGGGGTTTCTGTCTTCCTCCAAGAAAATAAAATGCCTTACGATGTACCCCCATGCTGATCCGCCCACATTTGTGATTCCATGGGGACCGGCTCTCCTTGGGTGGGAGGGTTGGTTTCAGAGTCAGCTGTTCCGAAGCTCTGTATTGCCTCCTTTTGGACAAGTCAATGAACTGTCTGCCTCAGTTTCCCTGCTGGTCCCTATGGGTTTACCTCAGAGGGGCGGTCACAACCTGCGACGTGAATGCATGCTTTTCTGCTACACTATCTTCCTCCTTTTTTTTTTGTTTTAACATCTTTATTGGAGTATAATTGCTTTACAATGTGTTAGTTTCTGCTTCATAACGAAGTGAATCAGCTATACATATACATATGTCCCCATATCCCCTCCCTCTTGCGTCTCCCTCCCACCCCCCCATCCCACCCTTCTAGGTGGTCACAAAGCACCCAGCTGATCTCCCTGTGCTATGCAGCTGCTGTATCTTCCTCCTTCACGAGACTAAAGCTCCAAAGAGCAGGGACCACATTTTGCTTTAAACTTTAAAAAAAAGTTTTTATTTGAGTATAGTTGATTTACAATGTTGCGTTAGTTTCAAGTGTACAGCAAAGAGAATCAGTTATACATATACATATATCCACTCTTTTTTAGATTCTTTTCCCACATAGGCCATTACAGAGTATTGAGTAGAGTTCCCTGTGCTATATAGTAGGTCCTTATTAGTTATCTATTTTATATATAGTAGTGTGTATATGTCCATCACAATCTCTCAATTTATCCCCCATCCCCTCGTAAACATAAGTTTGTTTTCTACTTCTGTTTTGTAAATAAGTTCATTTGTACCCTTTTTTTTAGATTCCACATATAAGATATGTGTCTTTCTGTGTCTGACTTACTTCACTCAGTGTGACAATCTCTAGGTCCATACTGTTTTAAACTTTTTTATTTTTAAAATAAATTTATTTATTTTATTTATTTTTGGCTGCATTGGGTCTTCGTTGCTGCTCGCGGGCTTTCTCTAGTTACGGCTAGTGGGGGCTACTGCTCTTTGCGCTGGGTGGGCCTCTCATTGCGGCGGCTTCTCTTGTTGTGGAGCACGGGCTTCAGTAATTGTAGCACGTGGGCTCAATAGTTGCAGTTCACGGGCTCCAGAGCACAGGCTCATCAGCTGTGGTGCACGGGCTTAATTGCTCTACGGCATGTGGGATCTTCCCGGACCAGGGCTTGAACCCACATCCCCTGAATTGGCAGGAGGGCTCTCAACCACTGCGCCACCAGGGAAGCCCGTGTTTTAAACTTTAAAATCAAATTTACTGAGGTGAAATTCACATGCAATGAAACGCATGCCTTTTTTAAAAAGTAAACTTTATCTTTTAGAACAGGATTAGATTTACAGAAAAATTGTGAAGCTAGTACAGAGAGTTCTCATATACCCCAGCTCGGTTCCCCTCTTATTAACCTCTCATATTGGGTTGGTATATTTCATACAGTCAGTGAACTAATATTGATACATTATTACTAAGTAGAGTCTATACATCATTCAGGTTTCCTTGGTTGTTGCCTAGTGTCCTTTTTCTGTTCCAGGACACTGACTGACTCATCACCTCTCCTCAGGCTTCTCTTGCCTGATGATTCCTGGGACTTTCCTTGTTTTTGATGACATGGACAGTTTTGAGGTGAACAGGTTGGGTGTTTTATAGGGTGTCTCAGTCGGGATTTGTCTGATGTTTTTCTCCTGATTACACTGGGGTTCAGGGGGATGATGCAGGGATAAGTCCAACTTTCCTCACATCGTTTCAGCGGTTCCTACTCTCGACAGGACGTATCACCGTTGATGCTGACTTTGATCTCTGGCTGAGGTAGCCTGAGTTGGCTCCCCTGCTGGAATATGACTCCCCCCTCAACCCCCACTTTCCACACTGACTTTTTGGAAGGTGCCCCTGCAGCCCACACCTGAGGACTGGGGAGTCACCCTCCACCTCCTTGAGGGTGGAGTATCTACGTATTCTTCTGCAGGGAGATTTGTCTCTTCCGCATGTAGTTATCTATTTCACTTAATTATATCAGTATGGACCCATGGATATTCATTTTATGCTTTGAGATAATCCAGTGCTATCTATTTTACTGTTCAAATTGTCCCTGTCTTGGCCATTGGGAGCCCTTCAGGTGGCTCCGTAGTCTTTGACGTGCTTATTGTTTGTTGACACTTTCTTACTTTCTGGCACGACAAGGAGCTGCAGGTTCTCTGGAATTCTCTCTGGCCCAGCCCTAGGATCAGCCATTGCTCCAGGGAGCCCTGGTTCCTCTTATTGGAGGATCCTATTAGAAAGTGAGGTCTGGGCCCTGGCGTGCTGGTTGCTACTGGGATGTTGCTGCTGCTTGGCCCTCTCGGCTGACAGAGACAGGGAATACCCGTGGGTACTAACGTGTGTACATACCCGCATATCACGTACATGACTCATGTATCCATCTATATTTCTTTCTTTTTTTTTTTTTTGCGGTACGCAGGCCTCTCACTGTTGTGGCCTCTCTGTTGCGGAGCACAGGCTCCGGATGCGCAGGCTCAGTGGCCATGGCTCACGGGCCCAGCTGCTCCGCGGCATGTGGGATCTTCCCAGACCAGGGCATGAACCCGTGTCCCCTGCATCGGCAGGCAGACTCCCAACCGCTGCGCCACCAGGGAAGCCCTCTATCTATATTTCTTTATGTAAGCATCTGTATTAGTAGTCAGTGTTCTCCAGAGACACAGATGAGTAGGATGTACACCGACAGGGAGGTTTGTTATGAGGGGTCGGCTCATGCGGTCACGGAGGCTGAGAAGTCCCACGAGCTGCCGTCCGCAGGCTGGGGACCCAGGGAGCGGGGTGGTGCGACTCACCCCAAGTCCGAAGGCCTGAGAACCTGGGGAACCGATGGCACCACCCCCATCCGAGGACAGGAGATGAGACGAGACCAGCTCAACGGTGAGGCAGGTGCAAAAGGGCAAAGCCCTCCTTCCTCCACCTTCTGTTCTATTCAGACCCTCAGCGGATGGATGAGGCCCACCTGTACTGGGGGTGGCTCACCTGCACTGGGGAGGGTCACCTGTGTTACTGGCCCACGTGTCCAAGTGCTGATCTCATCCAGTAACACCCTCACACACACCCAGAAACAGTGCTTAATCTGGGCATCTGTGACCATGGGGCTGACACACAAAACTGCCCATCCCCCATCCATACACTGTTAAGCTAAGCTGAGCTCCTGCAGATGTCTTCACCTCAAATCACCATGTGGTCGTCCCAGCCTCCTCCCCGTGCTGTCTGTGACCTCCCCCTCCAGCTGTAGAATCTGGCCCCCACCGACAGTGGACCTCATCGTTCATTTCCAGTGTATACGTAGAGCAGTATCGGAATCGTCCACGTGTGCTCCCTGTGGGGGAGCAGGGGGGGACTTGACCAGGGCGCAGTGTTACACGAAGCTCCTCTTGTCTGTGATCTCACAGGCTCCACTCCTTTCTGAAGTCACTGAGATCAGCACTTTCCCTCTCACCTCCTTCAGTGAAGATGTTTCATACGTTTTTATTAGAGTTAGGATCTTCTATCCCAGTCTGCACACCTTCCCGGGAACCCCCAGCCTCCTAACTAAGTTTTCAACATTTGCATATATTAAGACCACTCATTTGCATAAAGCTGTTTGCTGTGACAAATGCATAGGGTCATGTACCCATCATTCCGGCCTCATACAGAGCACTTTTGCTGCCCTCAAAATCCTGTGTGCTGGGCTTCCCTGGTGGCGCAGTGGTTGAGAATCTGCCTGCTAATGCACGGGACACGGGTTCGAGCCCTGGTCTGGGAAGATCCCACACACCGCGGAGCAACTAGGCCCGTGAGCCACAGCTACTGAGCCTGCGCGTCTGGAGCCTGTGCTCCGCAGCAAGAGAGGCCGCGACAGTGAGAGGCCCGCGCACCGCGATGAAGAGTGGCCCCCGCTTGCCACAACTAGAGAAAGCCCTTGCACAGAAACAAAGACCCAACACAGCCAAAAATAAAAATAAATAAATTAAAAGAAGGCTCAACATTAAAAAAAAAAATCCTGTGTGCTTCACCTGGTCACCCCCTGCCCTCTGTCCTCTGCCCTCTGCCCTCTGCCCTCTGCCCTGGGACCCCGTCTCTATGTTCTGTCTCTCTGGCTTTGTCTTTTCCGGAACATCATAGAGTTGGAATCCTACAGAACATAGCCTTTTCAGATTGGCTTCTCTCCCCTAGCCATATACATTTAAGGTTCATCCATGTCTTTCTGTGGCTTGACAGCTCATTAATGTTTATCCCTGAATAATATTCCACTGTATGGATGTACCAGGATTTGTTTATCCATCACCTACGGAAGGACATCTTGTTTGCTTCCAGGTTTTGGCAATTCTGAATAAAGCTGTTATAAACATTTGCATATGGCTTTGTGTGGACATACGTTTTCAAGTCAGTTGGGTAAATACCTAGCAATTCAACTGCTGGATCATATGGTGAGATTATGTTTAGCATTGGAAGAAGCTGCCAGACTGTCTTCCACAGAGGCTGCACCAATTTGCATTCCCACCAGCGAGGAATGAAAATTGCTCCACATTTTTTTTTTTTTTTTGCGGTACGCGGGCCTCTCACTGCTGCGGCCTCTCCCGTTGCGGAGCACAGGCTCCGGATGCGCAGGCTCAGCGGACATGGCTCACGGGCCCAGCCGCTCCGCGGCATGTGGGCTCTTCGTGGACCAGGGCACAAACCCGTGTCCCCTGCATCGGCAGGCGGACTCCCAACCACTGTGCCACCAGGGAAGCCCTGCTCCACATTCTTGAGAGCAATTGGTATTGTCAATTTTGGGGACTTTGGCCATTCTAGTAGGCATGCAGTGGTTTTTCCTTGCTTTAATTTGCATTTCCCTAATGATAAATGGCAGTGAATATTTTTTGTATACATTTGTTTATATTTTTTAGTGAGGTGTTTGTTCAGAACTTTCCCTTATTTTAAAATTGGCTTGTTTGTTTCTGAATTGTTAAGTTTTAAGAGATCTTTGTGTATTTTGGATTTAAGTCCTTTATCTGATATGTGGTTTGCAAAGATTTTTTCCTGGTATATGGCTTGTCTTTTCATTCTCTTGACAGTGTCTTTTGTTTTTAATTTTAAAAAGTCTAACATCAATTTTTCTTTCATAGATTGTGCTTTTGGTGTTGTAACAAAAAACTCATCACCAAACTCAAGATCACACAGGTCCTATGTTTTCTTCTAGAAGCTTTATAATTTTGAGGTTTACACTTAGGTCTATGATCCATTTGAATTAATTTTTGTGAAAAGTGTCCATAGTCTGTGTCCAGATTCACTTTTAAAAATTTTGCACATGATGTCCGATCATTCCATTGTTGAAAAGACCGTCTTTCTCCATCGGATTGCCTTTGCCCGTTTGTCAGAGATTGTTTAACAGTATTTGTGTGGGTCTACGATCCGGCTCTCTATTCTGTTCCATTGATTTTTTTTTTTTTTTTTTTTTTTTGGTCTATACTTTTACCAATACCACACTCTCTGGATTTCTGCAGCCTTAAATAGGAAGCTTGGAAATCGAATAATGTGAGTCCTCCAACTCTGTGCTTCAGTGTGTGCTGTATATCTTAGGCCTTTTGACTTTCTCTATAAACTTTTAAGAATGCTTTTGTCGATAGCTACAAAGTGGCTTGCTGAGATTTTATTGGGAATGCACTGACTGGATAGATTACATTTGGAAGAACTCATTTTAACAATAACTCATCTTCCTATCCATGAACATGGAATAATATCTCTCCATTTATTTCCACCTGTTTTGATCTCTTTCCTCAGTGTTTTGTAGTTCTCAGCATATAGATCCCATACATATTTTGTCAAATTTATAGCAAAGTATTTCAATTTGGTGGGGGGCGGGTATGTTGTAACTGGTATTGTTTTCTTAATTTCAATTGTACATTGCTGATTTATAGAAAAGCAATTGACTTTCATATATTAACCTTGTGTCTTGAGACCCTGCTACACTTGCTCATCAGCACCAGGAGATAGAGAGACAGACAGAAGGGTAGATAGATTTATTTATACGTACATACATAGATTGATTTTTGAATGTAGAAATATACTTGGTCACGGTGTATAATTACTTTGATATACTGTTGGACTTAATTTGATAGTATTTTGTTGATGAATTTTGCATCTACATTCATAAGACTTATTGGTTTGTAGTTTTCTTTCAATGTCTTTGTTTTGGTATCAGGGTAATCTGGCCTTACAGGTAAATTAGGAAATGTTCCCTCTGCTTCTGTTTTCCATGAGAGAGTGTAGAGAACTGGTATCTTTTATTTCTTAAATGTTTGGTAGAATTCACCAGTGATGTCATCTGGGCCTAGTGCTTTCTTTTTTTTGAAGGTTCTTAATTATTAATTATTGTTCCAATGTCTTTAATAGACATAGTTCTATTCAGTTGACCAGTTTCTCCTTGTGTACGTGTTGGTAGTTTGTGTCTTTTACGGACTTGGGCCATTTCACCTTCAGTCTTCAGGTTTGTGGACATAGAGCTGTTCGCGCTGTTCTTCTTTGACTCATTCAGCGTCCTGGACCAGAAGTGATGCTGCCTTTCGTTTCTGATGTTGGCAATGCATGTCATCTTTTTTTCTTCTTGGTTAGCCGGCTAGAGATTTATCGATTTTTTAGATCTTTTCAAAGAACCAGCTTTTGGTTTTGTTGATCTTCTCTATTGCATTCCTGTTTTCAGTGACATTGATTTCTGCTCTAATGCTTAGGATTTCTTGTTTTCTACTTGTTTTGGTCTTAAGTTGCTCTTCTACGTCTACTTTCCTAGATGAAAGCACAGAGTTATTTCAGATCTTTCTTCTTTTCTAACACATACCGTTAATGCTATAGATTTCTCTCTGAGCGCTGCCTTCCTAGTATCCTGCAAGTTTTGATAATTTTCATTTTTATTTCCATTTAGTCCAAAATATTTAAAAATGTCTCCCAAGACTCCGTCTTAGGTCCATGTGTTAATTAGACACATGTTGTTTAACTTTCAAATATTTGGGGATTTTCCAGCTTCTCTGCTCTGTTATTCTTTCTAATTTAATTCCATTGTGGTCTGAGAATATCTTTTATACGATTTCTAGTCTTTTTTTAAAATTGGAGTACAGTTGATTTACAATGTTGTGTTAGTTTCAGGTGTACAGCACAGTGATATATATATAAAATCTTTTTCAGACTCTTTTCCCTCATAGGTTATTATAAAATGTTGAGTAAAGTTCCCTGTGCTATACAGTAGGTCCTTGTTGGTTATCTATTTTATATATAGTGGTGTGTATATGTTGATCCCACACTCCTAATTTCTATTCTTTTAAATCTGTTATGGTGTGTTTCCTGGCCCAGAATGTGCTCTGTCTGGGTGGCTGTGAGGAGGATGTGGCTTCTGCTGTGGTTGGGTGGAATGTCCCAAAAGTGTCCCTGGAGAAAGCTGATGGATGGTCTTCATGTTGGCTGTATCCTCCCTGGTTTCCTGACTGCTTGTCCATCAATTACTGGAAGAGGGCTGTTCAAATCTCAGCTATAAACTTGGACTTGTCCATTTCCCTTTGCCATCCTGCTGGCCTTTGCCTCATGTCTTTTGATGCTCTGTGGTGTAGGAGGGCAGGTCAGGCTCTCCCAAGGCTGAGACTATAGAAGTTATGGGGAGGTTCCACTCAATCACTCGGCCGCTGCGGCGTACCTGTCGCCAGCACATCCCTCTCTTAGTTGTAGGCCAGTTGCTATTGCCAAGGCTGTGCAAAACAGTGGGCAGCAGTGAGTCTGCCGTGGAGTTGGGTTATTCTCCCCAGTGGCCCCTCTTCCACGCGCCCCCCCCCTCCGCCCCATAGAGGGTTATAGTTGTCTCCTTCAGTGTGTCAGTGCCAGCTCCCCAGCCCGAATCTTGATGTATGGAAAATGCAGCCAATAGGTAGCTGGGGTGAGAAATAACCTTCTTTGTGAACCGTGAGGGTTTGAGGTCGCTGCTACCCCAGCATGGCCTGGCACGGGCTGGCTAATAGAGAGACTGGCACCTCGATTCGGGGGCTGCCGTCCACAAACCAAAGTGTGTGGCATTGGCCCTGGGGCTGGCAGGGTTGCGTGAGGGTCTGTGATTCGAGGCTGGAGGCTGCAGCGGTGGAACCTTTGCCCAGACTGTCATCTACGATGTCTTGGAAAGCAAAAGCTAGAAGAGGTTGTGGATTCAGGCAAAGAGGTTTGGAAACCTCAGGCTGCAGGAAGCAGGAGGTGAAGATGGAAACTGGTTTGCAAACAGCATTGAAAACATAGCTATAGGCAGACATGGCTTTATTGAGCTTTGCAGATACTGCGTTTTCTACAATTGAAGGGTTGTGGTGACCCTGCGTCTGCCAGATCTATAGGTGCCATTTTTCCAACAGCATTTGCTCACTTTGTGTCTCTGTGTCATATTTTGCTAATTCTCACAACAGTCCAGATGTTTTCTTCATGATTATTATATCTGTTACTGTGATCTGTGACTCACTGAAGGTTCAGGTGATGATTAGCATTTTTTAGCAATAAAGTATTTTAAATTAAGGCACATACATAGTTTTTTAGACATAACGCTTTTGCACACTTAATAGACTACAGTAGAGCATAAATATAAATTTATAAGCACTGGTAAACCAAAAAATTCATGTGACTCACTTCATTGTGATATTTGCTTTATTGGGGTGCCTGGGACTGAAGCTGCAGGATCTCCGAGGTCTGCCTGTGCTTCTTCTCTCTGACCAATACAAGGTAAAACTAGAAATGCTTCACTCAGTAAATGCCAGTTAGACTCATCCTGGTGGCAAAGACCAGATGGAGAGGGTGACCACCAGGCCTTCTGTTCCAGTCTCGGGATAGACTAAGGGGAGAGCCCAGTAGATCTTTTTTGCAGGTGAAACTTTGCAGGAAGAGAGATTGAGGGCCCTCCTCTCCCGAGGAAGCCCGGTAAGATCTAGGTGGCCGTCAGCGAGTCTAGAGAGAGAGGCACATCTCCAGAAATGCTGCAGGCCTGGTGACCAGAACAGGAAGTGGCCTGGGATCAAATAGCTACAGAGCCAGTGAAGTGCTGAGGGGACTGTGCAGCCAGCTTGGATTAACAGCGCCTGTGGAGGTGCAAGTCTCAGGGCTTCCAACCTCCTGTGGGCAAGATGCAGGATGCATTTCCAGATGTGGTCCAGAGGGTGATGGAAAAGGAAAGGCTCCCTGGACTGGGAACCTGATGCTGCTTTGAATGGGACTTTGGGGTCATTTCCCAGGTGTCACGTGAGAGGAGAGGAAGGCAAATGTTTGCAGCCAATGGGATGGGTCGCTGTCCAGTATCACCAACACCCACTCCTCTCCTCCTAAGAGGGTTGCATCTCCCACTTCATTCACACCAGGCTTGTCCAGATAGACATAGCAGAGGGGGCATGCCACATTCAAGCAGAAACTTTAAGGGTGCCAGGTGGTTCTGCCACAGTCTCTCTCCCTCGGCCTGAGAATGACCCAGAGAAGGCCTGCATCTTTAGCCTGGATCCCATGAGAAAGAAGGCATGCAGAGCAGACCTGGCCTATTGCCTGCATGTGACATGAGCAAGAAATAGTTCTGCAGCACAAGGCTCTGGGAATCAGGGATGTTTGTTACTGCAACATCGTATAGCATGAGCTGATGGATACACACTGAGTCCTTACCTTTCTCTTGGAGGTCATCACTGACCTCCAGGCTGACAAGCACAGTGGGCCTCCTGTGTTCTCCACCCTGCTCCCAAGCCCTGCAAGCACTGTCTGCATCCCCACCTTGCTGCCCCATGTGACATATTTTAAACCAGGGGAGAAAGGAAAAGTGAGCAGGAGCCAGAGAAGACTCCTGAGGGTGGACGCACACCTGGGCAGAGTGGGGCTTGGCCCAGGCAGCATGGGTGACGTGGGCAGCCCTTCTGGGACCCCAGAGACCCCAGGCATTTTTGGTGTCCACATTCTTTTAGCTTTAATGAATTCCTCTAAAATCTTCTGTTACAGGTTTTCTGTTCCAATTTGAATATGCATCTTTCAGAACACTTTACAAATTTGAGGGCTTCTTGCATATTATTTCGATCCTCCAGCTACTAGAGCAATTGCAGAATCATATAGATTAAGGACAGTTACTCTGGGAGGAGAAGGAAACAGGAGATCAAACACTTATCTGTATAAATAAATTCAGCGTAATCCACAATTAAGCAGCATTTGACATTTAAAAAATATTTGATCCATGTTTTGGCTTCCAGGGCTGCTTAAGGGGGTTGCGATGTGTAAATTACATTCAAATCAGGGTTAAATATAGTTCTCAGAGAAAGATTGTATGATTTAAATTGCCTGATTATTTGGGGGAAAAAATCTGTTCTCCAACAATTAGGAGAGTGAGGATATTTGGCTTGTTGGAGAGAGACAGAGACAGAGAGACAGACAGACAGATGAGAAATGGATATTTCTGCCCTTGGAGACCTGGAGGTGCTGCCTGGGGAGGGGTCGTGTCTACACAGGCCTGGGGGTAGGGATGGGGTCTACAGTGAAGCGGGACAGGCATCAGAGCAGCATCGGGGGCGGGGCGGGGGGTGGGCTGAGCCAGGGGCCCGGCGGCCGGGCCAAGCAGGGATGAGGCGCCATCTCTCCCTGGCAGGGCCGGCCGGCATACGAGAGCACCCAGGCTGTGGCCAGACGCCTCGGGAGGGAACTTGGCACTGCTTGGAGCCAGCGATCCGTTAATTAGGTGATATTTCTTAAAAGTCACGTTGGGGGAGGGGTGTGGATGGCAGGCTGCCTTCAGGAAAAAATCCAAACCGTAGCACTCCCTCCTTCCAGGATTAAGAAGTGGTGGGGTGGGGGACTCCGGGGTAGGAGATAGGCAGGTTCAGCTGCGGGGGCCTCCGAGCCCCCCTTGACACGAGGCACGCGACCGTGGGCCGACGCAGAGGGGCTCTGAGGCCCTGTTTCCTCATCTGTGAAATGGGAGCATTAACGACATCTCTCCGGTCCGCACCGAGGATTAAACGTGGGTGTGGATGGCATGCAGCATGGGAGTCAGCGTCTGGACGCAGCTGTCTGGCCTGGAGTCTCCGCTCTGTGACTTTGGACGAGTTACTTAACCTCTCTGAGCCTCACTTCTCCATCTGGAAAGCGGGGATAGCACCTGCAGCTGCCTCGCAGGCTGTTGGCAGGTTAGTTTAACCAGACGCTCTTTCTCTACCGAGGCTAGCGCTGTGGCTGGCACGCAGCAGGCACTCTGCTCCTGCATCTCAATGTTTCCTGAGCACCTGTGAAGTGCCAGGCGACGACCCAGGTGCCAGTCTTCCTCTAGGAACAGGGTCGGAAAGACTCCTGCTCTCCTAGTGTGGGAATCCGGCCGTGAGGAGGAAACGGGATCATTGCAGAAAGCCCTGTGTGCTCTAACGACAAGGGGTCCGGGGAGGGCCCGAGGAAGTCTGGGAGTGGGAGGGGCAGCTGCAGGTTGTGGGGTCTGCGGAGGCCGGTTGGGGTGAGAAGGAGCCTTTCCAAGAGTTGGCGGGGGAGCTCTGGGCTGGGAGGGGCTGCGAGGGTGGCAGTGGGGCACCGTGCCGTCCGCGCTGTGCGGGGGTCACTCTGTCCCCGCCGAACTGGACACAGCACAGGTCTGAGGGTGAGGCACTGCCCGTGGTCTCAGGCCTGGGGGCCCTGGTCCCTTCTCCTCAGGAAGGAGTCCAGTGCGTAGGCGGCCAGCGTGAGGGCCAGGGGCTGGTGGGGTGATGCCCACAGGGGAGTGGAGGTCGGCCGGCACCCGGGCATCTGGCAGGGTTTTCAGCCACTGCCTTTGGTTCCTGGAGAAACCCTCTCCCTCCAGAGCTGCCCCTTTGAGACACTTGCTCTCAGGTAGGACCCCCAGCTCCACCCAACACCACCTCCTGGGGGCTCTGAAAGGGTGGCAGTGCCTTGGGGGCCCCACCTAGCCTTACCTCCCTGCTGGAGGCCGGGACTTAACTCTTCCCGCCGTCCCACAGGCTATGTGTCCGCTCTGGGACGGTCAGCTATGGCCACAGGGCTGGATGCCAAGGCCCATGGCCCCAGGACGCTGGGGTCGGCCTTGAGGTGGGGGTGGTAGGAGTGCGGGTGACGTGGGGTGGCCACGAGCTGTTGCCCCCGGCGCCCGGCACAGACTCTTTCCACCACACATGAGGGACGGTGGGTGTGCATTCCCCACGCCAGGCCCACCTCCAAGCTGACCAGGTGGCCCTTGTCTGGGCACAGAGCAGGTCCCAGGCCCCTGGCTGGGAATATGCTCGTTTTGAATTTGGTGCACTTCGAGTGGACTTCTAGAAATTCCTGATCTGTCTCTGTGTCGGTTCTACAGCCAGGCAATGGCCTTGTACCTGTGCTTCCCGGTCCCTGGAAAGGGCGCTGGAGGTAACCTTGGCGTCCGCCCCTCCCCAGCAGCGCCTCTGCCATCACCCGAGAGAACAGGGTGGGTGGGGAGGCGGGCGGGGGAGCTGCGCAGCCAGCTGGCTTTAGGTCACGTTGTTATGTTGGAGCGTGTTGAGCGGCTGGGCTTATAAAGCCCCGGTGGTAATTGGATCCGGGCAGGAGTCCTTGACAGGGGTCGTTAAAGGAGTGGGCTTCGGCTTATGGCTCCCATCCAGACAGGCCAGGGCCGAGCTTCTCTTGGGACTGCGCAGGGGCTGGGGGATGGACACGATGACCCCTCCACGATGGGGACAGGCCTAGAGCCGCAGCCTGTGCCTTTCCACCACCAGGGTTAAGGCTGCTCAGTCCCCACCCCCCTCCCGAGTGTCTGGAACCTGGCTGTCTCCGTGGACGTGTGGTCACTCTGGTGGCCGGAGGGTGCGCCCTGTGCTGGCACGGGGGTGCCATGGTGACTTGGACCCTGAGCCTGGCCCGTGCCCCAGGTGAGCGAGGGGGGAGGGGGTGTCCAGGCACAGACCTTCCAGAAGGCCCAGATGGTGCCCGCAGAGCCGAGCCAGTGAGGGCGGGGTCCTGGGGCCGACAGCAGAGGCCTCTGGGTCGGGGGTGGGGGGAGCCAGGCCTGCGCTGAGGCTGGAGCGTCAGGAGGTCTGCTGCCCGCCGAGAGGACGGTGATGAGGGGTGGTGCTAATAGGAGTGCTCCCACCTGGCCCAGAGAGGCTGAGCGACGTTCCCCCAGGTAGCTCAGCCTGCCCGTGGTGGTCCCCAGGTAGGAACGCTGCAGAGATGGCAGGAAAGCCGGTGTGCTTGTCTCGAGGACCGGTTACCTGGTGCCCGTCAGCTGGCCTCTGCTTCAGGGACTGTGGGGCTTGGCCCGGCTTCCCGGCAGAGCGGGCGAGGGGGTTGCCCTTGGCACACCTGGCTGGGGCGGGGGACTGGGGGCTGGTGAATTATTTAGTGTTGCCAAAGATGATGAGTTAGAAGCTAATTAAAAAAGCGAATCTGCAGAGCAACGCAATAAAAGAGGCATAAAATTCCAATCTCATTTGTTCCACTCGGCTTCACTGGTGCAGGATGCCCGGTGCGCTCTCACTGTCTGTGGGCGGCTTGCCAGGCGCGAGCCCAGCGGCCGTGTGCGGCCTTCCGTGGGGTTCGGCAGGGTGCAGGGCTCGCTGGGCCGCCTCGCTGGCTGGGGCTGGGGAGGGTCCTAACGAGCGAGGCAGGGGCTGAGAGGTTGGGCTGGCAGCTGTGCCGGCTGTGGCGGTGCTGGTGCCCCAGGACTCTGCAGTGGCCTTGCCGTGGGTGGGGGCAGGTGCCTCATGCAGGGCAAGAATGAGACCCGATGTAGGTAAGCAGGTGGCTTTGCCAGACTGCAGGCAGGTGCCCCCTCCTCTGAGGCTGCAGTGGTCCTGCCTGCGGGGCTGGGCTGGAGGCAGGATCCCCACGTGGGGCGGGGTGGGGCTGGGCTTACCCAGCAAGGGGAGGGGCCTTCTCCCCACTGGCTGGAGGCCTGGCCTTGCTGGCATTTGCTGTGCCCTCACTATGCCAGGTGCCCTGTCCCAACCTGGGGAGACCTCATGGAAAAGGGGGTCTGAAGTGGGAGAGCCTGCGTTTGCCCATGTTGGCCCCGGTCACCCTCTGGAGCTGTGCCAGGCCTGTGTGCCGGCCACGGAGGGGCCGAGAGTAGCCCCCTTTGCGTGGGTCCTGGCGGAACGTGGCTCAGGGTTCAGGTGGGTACCTTTGGAAAAATCACTTTAGCATCAAAATTATAGGTCTCACCCTCCGGAACTAGATGCTGGCTTGGTCCTGGCTCTTCCCTCTATTGGCTGCAGGCCTTTATCTCTCTGTGCCTCAGTTTCTGCACCTGAGGAATGGGTCACAATGGCCACAGCTTTGATGGTCCACTGGGAGGGTACAGTGAGCTGGTCACCTCACCTGCCTGGCTCCGAGCACGGGCTCCCTAAGTGCCAGCGAAGACCGGGGCCTGCCCCCCAGACTGCAGTTCACAGAGCTTGTGTCCTGGGGGCCGTGAGCCCCAAATGCTCCAGCACCTCTCCAGTTTAAGGACAGGACATGGATGCTCAGAGAATTTGGTACCGGGGCCATTCATCCTGTGGCTGCACGACCTGGGTCTTCTGCTCACAAGAAGCCCCTGGCCTGGCCACCCTCCCATGGAGGAGGGACACAGGCTGCAGAGAGCTCCCCAAGCAAGGACGGGAGAAAAACCAGGGGCTGATTTGCCGTCTCCCTGGGGCTCCCGAAAAGCCCGGGGCTGTAGCAAGGGAGGTGGCATCCTGTGGTCCTGGGGTCAGTCGATGCCTGGCTCTTAGCTTCACCCACACGCAGACTTGACTCACCTGCCGGCTGCCCGCTGTGTGAGGGCAGCCAGTCACATCAGGAGGCAGGAGAGCCCAGCCACACCCCCAAGGCAGGAGCCCGGGCACCCAGGCCACTCTGCAGCTCCGGAGACCTTGGCGGGTCTGTGAGCCATGGCTGGCGTCCGAGGCTTATCTGGGCCGCACAGTCCAGCTGACAGCATCCTTAATCGAGCCAGGAGAGCAGGCTCTGTCTGGGATAATAGGAGATGGGCACTTGCCAGCCGAGCCTGCAAGCTGTAATTTGATACCATCTCAGCACAAAGAGGCCTGATTTCTCCAGGCTGGTGGCCTGTGTTGGGTGCCCTGGGGACAGCGTTAGTCTCCAGGCTGGTGGCCTGTGTTGGGGGCGCTGGGGACAGCGTTAGTATCCAGGCTAGGAGGCTTGGATGTTCCTCATTCGACCAAACTGGCCAAACACGATGAGGGTGGGAACAGAAAAGGAAGATGTTTGGAAAAGCCTCACTACAGGCGGTCCTGGAGGGGAGGGCTGGCCCCGTCTGTCCCCAGACCACTTGGGGACCAGGCCGTGGGGACGAGGGCTGTGACTAGTTCTGGGGCCAGGTCTACAGGGTGGGCCCTGGAGGAAGGCTGCCATAGCCTCAGGGTTTGTGGCAAGTGTATGAGTGAGAGTCAGGGCAGAGGGCAGGCAGGAGGGCGGCGGGGGGAGGTCTCCCTCTCCCTAGATGGGAGGCCTGTGTGAGTTAAGGCATCACTGCTTCAACAACAAGCCCAGTCTCGGGACTTGACCTTGCTGGTGGGATGGTTCCTGGGAGAGGGGCTGCTGTCTTTCGGGTGGTGACTCAGGGCCCTGGGTCCCTCCAGCCTGGGCTCTGCCACCCCCTGGGCCTCACTTCTGCCAATGGAGGGAAGGGAGAGCATTGGGGCCCCCTGGAAATGGCACCCCAACTGCAGTGAGGCAGGGGACGAGGGCAGGACGTGCAGCCAGAAGGGAAGGCAGCAGGCGCTTGGGCGGTCAGCCTCCTCCCCAGGGATACCCACGGCGGGGTGACCGGGATGGGAGGAGAGGCACCGGTACAGTCTGTACAGCGTGAAGCCATGTGTGGAGAAGGTCACACACAGCCAGGCCGCACACGCCTACACACACGTGCACACGTGCCAGCGCATAGAGGAGGTTCCGGAATAACAAGCACCCAGCGGAGAACGGCCGTCACCCTGCAGAGGCGCCTCGGACCGAGGAAGGGGGGACAGGGGGACTGCTCTGTCTGTGCAGTTGGAATTACCATGATACATATTTATTCACAAATCATTTGCATAATTAAAAAAACTAAACTGGAGCCGATTATGTGGGAGGTTGGGGATAAAGAAACTGAGATGCAGCCTCCGGGCCGTGCTGGGGGCACTGGCTGGCTGGCTCCCTTGGGCCATCTCTCGGGCCCCCAGGCTGGGAAAGGCCTCCATCCTCCAAGGCACCGGCTATAAGTTTTGGCTTCCCTGTTGGTCCAGGGCCGGGACGTGTCGGGAGTCCTCTGCCTCCTGCCTCGCCAGGCCCGGCTCGCGGCAGGAGAGGGGGCGGGGCCCGCTGGGATGCAAGGGTTGGGGAGGCCGCCACCCTGGGGCGTGTGGCGCGTCCCAGCGGAGCTTTCGTGTGGCCCAATCCCCCTGCGCGGCCCTGCCCGTGTGGGCCTGGGGCCCCGGGCAAGGGGCCGGCAAGAGCACCCGACAACAGGGGCTTCGGGGATGAAGGTGAGTTCTGGATGTGAAGTCTGGGAGCAGGTGGCCCGGGGTGGCCAGGAGACTCAGCCCTGCCGTCCTTAGCCCGTGGGTGGTCCAGGCTCACTGCCTTTTGGCTCAAGATGCCCCTTGGCCCATGGTGGCCCCCTGAGCAGGAAGGAGGGGAGGCCTTTCCCGCAGGCCCAGAAGACCCCTTTCACACCTCACTGGCCAGAGCGTCCTACATCCTGTGGTCACGCAAGGCCAATCGCAAGCGAGCAAGACAGGACTGGCCAGACCAGCCTGGCTCCACCCCACGCAGTGCAGGGGCTGCCCTCTTTACCTGCATTCCATTCGTTTTTATTTTATTCTGTCAACGGGAAGAAAAGGCAGTGGGGTGAGGTGAGCAGAGGGCCATCTGTCTCTGCCTTCCCGGGAGTGCCCGGGCAGTTCCTGTCGTGGGTCTTGTCCGTGAGGCGGGAATAATGACATTGGCATCAGACCAGATGCGCACCCGCCAGGCCTCGTCACGAGACTTCACACGTGTGGATTCTTCTGCTCTTGACAGCAGCACACGGCACTTTTGTTCATTCATCCCTCCCGCGTGAAGGGGAGGGAGTGGAGGCCCAGAGTCCCAGCCCAGAGCTGCTTCCGGGCGCCTGGGGGCCACCAGCCACTCCCGGCACCTGGGAGCCCCCCGGGTGCACTGCACCAGGGCCCTTGTGTGTGGGTAGACGTGCCTGACGCAGCGCTTCTGAGAACCCGGAGGTCCTCCCAGACGCACTGTGATACAACATGAATTTCATAAAATTTGAAAAGTCCAGGCAAGCACAAGGAAAAGAGTCACCCTTTAGCATCGTGTCCCAGAGACGCCCACCGTGAACACTTGGTGGCAAATGTGTTGGGGTGTTTTCTGTGCATGTGTTCACATCATTTAGATCATGTTCCACACACTGCTTTTCAAACCTTGAAGATCTTTCATTGTGAGCAAATGTCTGCCCCAAACAACGTCTAATGCTTGTTTAGGTTTCTGTTATTTGGCTGCACCACTAACGTGACCGCCCGTCCACGGGTGGCCGTTCAAGGTCCCTCCAGGTCTGTCCAGCTGTGACGGCCGTCCTCTGCCGCCTCCTCAAGCACAAGTCCCAGCCTCTCCCCTCCTCAGCCCTTAGCCACCTCCTCCTTGCACTGTTTTCCTAGACACCCCAAGCCCATTCTTGCCTCAGGACCTTCGAACGTCCCAGGAATTCAGACTGGAGTGTCCCCCCCACAATGTTGTCATAATTGATCCATCACTTTGCTGGGGTTTCTGGTCAGCTATCACTAGATCAGAGCATCTTCCTGACCCCGGCCTGTGCAGACGCACCCCTTGTCCTGCCCCATTCTGGTCAAGTCCTATTCCTCCAGCCCCGTTTTCTTCTTCATAGCATTTCTCACCACCTGGAATTGCTCCTTTGCTTCCACGCTGCCCCCTGGAAAGCAGGTCCCAGAGGGTCTGACCCCTGCATGCTATTCATGCTGCACCCAGCATGCGGACAAGAGTTCTCCTGAAATGTTGGCTAAGTGGATGAATGATGCCTCCTGGAACCCCTGAGAACTGCCCCCACATTCATCCTCTGAAATAGCACCGGAAGGCCCAATGGCACACACATGCCACCCGGAGCAGCCGCTGCCCGGGCAGCAGCCGGCGTAGTGTCCCCGCCTTTTCCATCTTTGTTGCCAGCTCGGTGAGTGATGTTTCTCGTTGTTGGGATTCGTCAGGCTACACGCGACTGTGAGTTTTCCACGCCCTGTAGTCGTTTGTCCTTCTTTTGTGAATTGCCGCTCTGAGCTTTTTGCCCATTTTTCTGCCCAGGTGCCCGTTTTCTTCTCATTGAGTCCTGGTTCCTAGCACAGTGTGTGGGCTCTGTTCTGTCTGAAAGTTTGGGGGGGGGCGGTGAGCAGGTACAGGGCGCCCAGGAGGAGGTGGCCCTGGGACCACAGTGGGACCTGGTGTCCCCCAGGTTGAGTCTGGCATTCTGGGGGGCATCTGGGTGGCCATCTGCATGAGGTGGAGGCTGGGGCTCTGGAGGGTCATGGGAGGGGCTGCCAGCCCTCCCTGAGAGGCAGACCTGGGGCACAGGGCGGGAAGCAGCCAGAGGGCGGGGGGACAGCAGGGGCCACAGTGGTGAGGGTCCTGCAGACGGCACCCAGGGATCCGTAGAACCTGCAGAAGCCCGGGCCTCGACCCTCCCTCTCTGGGGGCAGCTGTGTGGCCACACTGTGGGGCTCCTGCAAGCCTGCCCCTCTTTTCATTACCAGAAAATTAAGGGGTGTGCCTGGGGCCCCTGGGAGCCCAGCCCCCCACCCCTTTGAAGTGGTCTCGGGGGCAGCCCCGCGGCGCCTTCTGCCCGGGATGGTCGGAGTGTCCGCGGCGGTCGGAGTGCCCGCGGCTGCCCACGGACAACTCTGCCGGCACAGACATCACTTTCCTGAGCGGCGCCCTGCCTCCTGCGTCTCCCTAATAGACGAGCTGTTTTACTTACCGGTAATTGGTGTTTACCCGCAGCCTTTACGCACAGCTTCCGCCGAGCTCGGCTTCCTTACACAGGCGGGCTTTGCCGGGGCGGGGGGGCCAGGCTCCAGCCGCCTCCTCAGCCCATGGTCCTCCCACCCTCCAGGCCTCACCGCAGGGCCCCTTGGGCGACTGGAGCAGGCCGGGTGGTGACAGATGTCCCGCGGCCCCCATCCGTGCAGCATCCTCCTGTTGGCACCTCCCTTCTTGTCTACAGAGCCCGGCTGGCGGGGGACGGGCAGCACCTGCCTGACCTGGGACGAACCTGGACGGAGTAAGGCTCAGGGCTTCCCTGGCACGTTGCGAGCCTGCCCCGTCCCAGGCCCTGCCCTGGACACCCCGGTGCGGGTCCGGGACTAGACAGTGTTACAGTGCAAGTCACACAGCTGTTCCCTCTCCACCGCGGGGGCAGGGGGGCTCCCGGTGCTGGGCTTGGGGTCTTTGGGGATCCTTTGGACGATGGGTCCTGGGGCAGGAGTGGGCAGGAAGGAACAGGACAAAGGGTGTGAGGGAGGGGAGGGGTCTGGGGGCTCCCGAGCCGGAGGGGAGCACCCGGGCGCCCTCTGCAGCCTTACCCGTCCCACAACCTCTCTGTCCTCCGCATCCAGAGGCCGCACTGCTTCTGGAGTCTTCTCTGCCCCTCGAAGGGGGTGCTCACCCCACGGGGCAAACCGGGTGCTGCCCCAGCCAACCCCACTTTATGGAGAGCCTTCCTGATGAGCCGGGATGTCCCAGGGATGCTGGGGGAGTCTCTGGAGGGGGGATTTCCGGTCTGGCATCTCTTGTCCCCCAGCTGCAAGGCCCCTGGTGTGGCCACGCCCCTTCCCAGAGGTCCCAGGATGGGGAGCTCCTAGCTGGGTACCTCCATGGCCTGGATGCCATGTTGTCGTTCTGCGGCTCGATGCCCTGGGCCAGCTAGGGACCCTCAAGGGGCGAGCCCGGCTCTCTGCATCTTGGGGAGGGTGGCCTGAGTGGCTGACGCACCTGACGCCCTGCTGGAGTCGGCCGCGCGCAGCACGTGTGCAGTGTCAACAGACATTGACTGAACTTGAGAAGTCCCTTCTCTGGCTTCTTCAGACCCGCTCTGGGAGGGGTCTGTGCTTGGGGCTGGGAGGGGGCCGGCAGGCAGAGAGGGGAAGAGGGTGCGCTGGGAACTGGGGTGTCAGATGTTTGGGGCCCAGGAGCAACGTCTGACATTCTCACGGCCTCTTGCTATGACTTGCCGTCTCTTCCTGAAAATGGGGTTTTGTTCTACCCAGCATCTGTGGTTTTTGATGGATTCTGAAACATTTAATAAATATTTGGCTTCCTGTTTCAAAATGTTCTGTGTCCTTTTTCGTTTGCCTTATGGAAAGAGACCGGGATATTATTACCTCGACTCCTGGGATCCCACAAGCCAGGGTGGGCAGGGTGGGCGTCTTGGACCTCTCACCCCCAAATTGCCCAGGCCTGCCACAGGTGGAGACAGGCTCAGTATCCCAACTGGATATTGTGAGTGAGAGACACAGGTGAGTGGAGCGCATGCCCCGATGGGGCCGGGGTGGGGCGACAGGCCGGGCGCAGCTCTTTGGAGGTCATCCAAGCAAACTTCTGGGAGAGGCTCTCCGTAGAACCAAAGGGCTGTGATGAGGAGGAAGCTGGTCTGAGACGGCCCTGGGAGGGCCCGACTCCCACCCCAAGCTGGGGAGGGCTTATGGCTCCCAGGTTGCTCTGGGACGGGGGCAGGAGCCCTGCCTAGGGAGGGGGGCGAGCAGAGAGCCTGCCGCTGGTGGGCACGTGGTGAGGGGCACACATAGGGGTCCTTCTCAGGCTCCTGTGATCATTTCTGGAGCCCCAGAACCAGGCAGAGCCGGGCTCAGCCAGGGAACGATGCAGGGCCGGTGCGGCAAGGTCCCGAGCAGACCAAGCCTCCGGCCGGGCTAAGCCCTGAGGGACGGTGTCTCCCTGTGCCGGGCAGCTCGGTGGTGACTGCGGCCCAGCAGGACGCTGTCCTGGTTTGTCTCATAAATCTCACCATTTACAGCTATTGACGGCGCGAGCTCAGGGCCAGGCCGCCGCCACTGCCGCCCCGCGTGATGAATTGGCAGATCACCAAGCACGCTGTCCGACAAGCGATTGTTTCAGCGAAAATGAGAAATAACGATCAGGGCCAGAAGCAGGTTATTAAGAAAGACTTCCTGCGACTTCGCGGATTGTCTCGGCTGTTCTAATCATCAGGGCCTTTTGCCAAGAGACGCGCGCTTCTGGTGGCATCCTCCTTCCCCTACGAGACAGGCCAGCCATGTGGTTTACACGGACATCCCGGTGGAAGGTCAGGGGGCAGGCAGGGGCCCCGGCTAGGCATTGGTGGGGTCCTTCCTGACCCCGCTCGTGGCCCACGTACGTGGCCAGGGTGGGCCAGGCCGGGGCTTGCTGTATCTGGTTTCTGACGGAGCTCCTGCCCTCCCGGTGGGCTTGGAGAAGTGGGGGCACCTGTGTGGTCCACCCCCGGGAGAGGTGGTCATTCCTAGAGCTGGTGTCCACTTGCCTGCGGCCTCCCTGGGACCCCGGGCCCAGCACTGTTCGTCTTCTCTTCTTTTCTAAGGGGGAGAGCAGGCATCAGTGGGGATGAATTCTCCGGACCCCAGGCTGCAGACAGACGGCGGGATGGGGTCGGGGGCCTGCTGGTCCTCGGGGGGCCAGGCAGGGGTGGTCCAGAGTCTGGACTAAATGAATGAATGAATACAGGAAGGAGCCAGGGAGAGACCCCCAGACACCTGGCCAACTCCCTTCCTTCCTCCCGGCCTGCCCGAGTTCCTTCCTAGGGCTGACCCCGTGGCCGCAGGTTCTGCCAGGGAACCTTGAGGCCCGAGAATCCACCTGCTATTTAAAGGCTCAACGACCAGGGAGGGTGTCTGTCGTGTCTGCAGTCGTCCCTTGGTGGTCCCTGTGCTGGGGCAGGAGCACAGAGGGGTCGTGGCGGCCTGGCTCCTGGGCGGTTCACGTTTGGGGATTGAAACATGGCCAGTGGAGGGTTAAAGCAGGAAGCAGCTCGAGGAGCCCTGTTAAGAAAATGATGATCTGCTGTTTGACGTCATTTTAATTCCATTTCAAGCGCATTTAATCTCGTTTGCCGATGACTGATCCCTGGCTGCGGGTGGATTAGCTCACAGCCCCTCCTCCGAGGGGAAGCAGACCCTTGCAGCGGAGACGTGGCGCCATCGCGTCCTGCTGCGCCTTGAGTGGGTGGGGACAGTGGGGAGGACCTCACCCCTGGGCTTGGCATTTGCTCGGCCCTTGGAACTTTCCAGAACGGTGCTGGCCGGCTGTTTCTCCTCGGCCTCACCCTGGTGGGTGGAAGGCGCCCATTTCTCAGGCCTGGGATGAAGGTCCAGGGTCCAGTGATGGCAGGTGCCAGTGTCCAGGGGGCGGCCCTTGAAGGCAAGGGTGGGGACAAGCCCTTTCAGCCCTTTGTTTTGGGGAAACTGTAAGTCACAGGGTCTGGAGTTTTTCCCTCCATCCAGGCCTCCCCAGAGGCAGCGGCAGGCAGGTCACAGCCCCGGAGGCCACAGGAACCAGGCCCAGGGGGGAGAGAAGTGGCCGTAGGGGACGTGACCTCCAGTGACCTTCTCCCGTTCCCCCCACATCTGGTTTTCCTCCTGCTGGTAACTCCATGCTTTCCAGAAACTTCTGCAGATCACTCTAAGTGCTCACCCTGGCCTGGACTTCGCTGAGCTTTAGGGACTTAAGCTGGGGCCGTGTCCAAGCTTAGGGGTGGTGGGATCCGCGTGAGGGCCACTGTCCCTGTGGTGCAGGAGCCCGGGGCTTCCCACGTGGTCTCAGAAGCCAGTGAGCCCAGCCCCCAGCCCCAGGCCTTGTTCCCCACCTGGATGAGCGTCCCAACACCTGGACACCGGGGGGAGGGAGTGTGGGGCACGATGTTTGACCTGGGGACTGAAGGACAGTGTGGTCCACAGGCTGGAGAGGTTGGGACATTGGATTATACACAGAATGATGGATCATAACATTTCAGACTCCAAAGCGTGGCCGATGTGGACAGCATGGGGTTGACTTCCAGCATCCGTGCACCCTGGTGATGCCCCGGGCCCGTCAAGATGGCCCCTCCCTTGCCATCGGCTCAGGGATGCGAGGCCCGAACCAGCTTGCTCTGGTGCCTGGGAAAGGGGCGCCAGTGGGGCTTGCCCACAGCCTGTGGGCCATATGGGGGCAAGGGGGTTCATGCTTCATGGCTGCTGCAGCCAAGGTCCACTCAGGTGGAGCGGCCCCTGACTGAGGATGACGCCAGCACTGAGGATATTTGTCCATCTGTCCACCCACCCAGCCACCCAGCCACCCAGCCACCCAGCCTCCCACCCACTCTTCCTTCCTTCCATCCATCCATCCATCCATCCATCCATCCATCCATCCATCCATCCATCAACATTAATTTGGATCCTGCCGTTTCCTGACCAGCGTCTGCAGCATCCTGGGCTATGACAGAGGGTAGTTTGGGGGTGGGTGGGTGTGAGGGGGCTGTGGCAGCTCCGAGGAGGCGCCCGGCCCCAGAGAGCTAATAATCATATTCCTTTCAAATAAAGCTACCCATGAAATGTGTCATTTACCGGACATGCCCATCTTTTACAACACTTTTCAGGAGTCAGATTTACAATGCAGAAAATAATCCTCTGCCAGAATCTTAATTTGGGTCTGGAAAGTAGAGTTGTGCAGCTCTAGGAATTTCTTAGAAGGTTCCTTGGAAGTTCTGACGACCAGAACTGGGTCCCCAGAGGTGGGTAGAAACAGGATAGATGGGAACTCCATGCTCACAATAATTTTAAAAAAAATACGTGAATTAGCACAGGTGCCGTGGTCACATGGTCACGGAGGTTCTTCACGCCACGTTACAAAGTATAGAGCTCAGAGAGTGCTGGGTGCCTTCCTAGCAGCTGTGTGACCTTGGGCAAGCAATCTGACCTCTCTGGGCCTCAGCTTTCTCTTTGGCAAAATGGGGATGCGAATTCTAGCTTTCCGGTGGCTGGGCTGTGAGAGGCTCTCACCCGCCTGCTCCTGACGCTGGGGCCGCTGCTCTGGCAGGTGTCCCAGGCGTGAGCGGGACTGAGGCCCATCCCCCCTCACGTGGCCGGATCCTCCCCAGCTCCTCCTGGCCGGGCGGGACCTCCATGGCGGGGAGGAGTGCAGGGCGGGGAGGGCTTGGACGGGGAGCTGGCTCTCTCCTTATTGGATTATCTCATTTGCAAACAATAAATGTCAACAGCAGGAGACCTTGTCCGACTTCCCTTCCAGGATGCAAATGTAGCCTTTATCTGCCTGCGCCCTTTATTAAAACAACCACAGAGCCACGGCGGATAAACAAGACAATTAAATGTAAATGAGGTCATCTCCCTCCTCCGTTCGCATTAATGAGGCGCCCAGGCCCTGGCCAGGCGCTGGCTGGAAGCTGGAAGAGGCTGAATCCGATTACAACGCAACCAAGAGGCGACAGTGACCTTTTGCTTTTAACAACTGACCCAGCGCCCGAGCGGGTGTGACAGCTGGGACTGGCCGCCTCTGATTTTTACAGCGACTGCATTTAAACGGCGAATATTTACTGACTCCCCTTAATGGGCCGCCCTCCAGTGCTGACGCACCATGAAGAGCCCTGCGTGCTTGGTGGACCGAGGTCCCCCCGCCCCTGCTCAGCGCCTGCAGGCCTGGAGGGGGTGCCTCCCTGGGTGGGGACCCTGCGGTGGCCGCACAGGTGCCACGCAAGCGGGAAGAGACGCTGAAGGCCGTTGGCAGGACCGAGAGATCGCGGGGCTCCTGGGAGGAAGGGCTGGGGGTGGGAGACACGCTATGGAAGGAGCGGGGAGCAGCGGTGCGTCCTGAGACCCTGCCGGGCCGCGAGGAGCCGCGGAGGCAGACCCACGACAGCCGCATCTCCAGGGCGACAGGACCACCGCCACTGAGTTACTACCGGGTGGGGGAGAGCCCGCCGCCACCGACGCCACCACTGCTGTTCCTAGTACCACTGCTGTTCCTACTTCGAGTGCCACGGGAGGTCCGAGGTCTGAGCCCGCCGCGGCGCCCAGGGCCCGTGCCCTCTCCAGGGCGGCCTGACGCCCGGACCGAACACTCAGGCTTCACCGTGGATGTCGTCGTACAGTTCAAAGCGTCGCTCCTCCCCCGCCCCCCCCCCCGGGGGGCCATGGCCTGAGGTTCTGCTGGTGCGGGCCGCTCACGTGTGCGTGCGCGTGGATGTGCCCGGACCACGCGTGCACACATGGTACCCACGCGGGGTGCCTGCCCGGGGGCGAGCGTGGCTGCGCCTCGGCCCCTGCGCATGCGCACGGCTCGGGACGCCTCTGCCTTCAGCCTGTTCCTCGAGGGCTCACGCCTAGCCCCGGGGGAGCTTCAGCAACTGGGGCGGGTCACTCTGTTTTGGAGATTTGTCTCCTTCTATGAAGCTGCTTCTGGTTTCTGGGTGGCAAACAGAGGAGCCCTGTGCGGGCAGACGGTGGCAGGTCCCTGGGTCGGGGGGTTGGTGACCCACAGGCATCCTAGCCTCACTGCCTGCCTCCCTCTCCCGAGACTGTCCCAGCTGAGAGCTGGCGCCCTGCCCAGCGGGCTGGCCCAGGGTCAGGCCGAGGAGGATAAGCACTGCTTAACAGCACAGGCTCAGACACCCAGGCTCAAACCCCGCCTCTGCTCACGCCCGCTGTGTGACGTCAGGCACGTGCCTTAACCTCTCTGGGCTTCCGTTTATGCGTCTGTAAGGTGAGGGCCTCATGAGTTTGGTGTGAAGGTATGTGCGCTAAAACACTAGGACAGGGCCTGCCAGCACACAGCAAGCGTTCATATTATTACATTACAGCAGGCAAATGGGCCAGAATTTCAATAACTCTGACATTAAACACGCGTCAATTAAGCCTTCCCAGCTCTCCAGAAGCACTCCAGCACCACCAGGGAGAAGCAGTTTCGTGTACTGTCAGGTGCCACTAACGAGGAAGCCAAAGCTGGGGTTTCCGGAACCTCCTGCGCCCCCAGGAGCCCCATCTGCCGGCCTTCCCGTTGCTGCCGCCCAGTGGTCAGTTTGCTGGCCAGACGGTGAGCCCTGCAGGCAGACTGTGCTTCATCTCACCCCTGGCCCTGAGAGCCAATGGCCAGCTCCAGCTCGGCCCAAGGGGCCAAGAAGGTGGGCGGGCGGAGGCTAGGCTGTCCGGGGCCCGAGGCTACAGGACGTACAGGGGCCATCCCTGCAAGACCGGGGCCGGTCAGCACTTGGGCTGGGAGAGCCACGTGGGGCAGGGGAGCTGCCAGCAGGGTCCTGCAGACCGAGGACCAGGACCGGGGCAGAACCTCTGAGCCCCCAGCTGCTTGGGCTCTCTGCCTCGCAGGCCCTGGAACAGATGCCCTCCTGCGTGTGCCCTGTACGAAGACTGGCACTAATCTGCAAGAACGCAAGTTCACATCAGACTTCCGGCTGTAGCTCCAGACGGCAGACTCTGGTCATCCTGCCAAGCACAGCTGTGCTCTGAGCTGGGAGGGCAAAGGAGCACCACGGTCCAAATCACTCTCAGAGGCTGAAACGGGGCAGGGGGACCTTCTCAGAGGCCCTTCCCTGGTGGATCAGTCTCTCAGGGTGGCCCCAACAAAGGGTCAGAGGCCGGCAGGCTTACACACAGAAGCTATTCTCTCATGGTTCTGGAGGCTCGAGGCCCATAGTCAAGGTGTCGCGGGGCTGGTCCTTCTGGAGGCCCTGAGGGAGAGTATGTTCCATGCATCTCTCCTAGCTCCTAGTGCTGGCGGCATCTTTGGGGTCCCCGGGCTTGTGGATGCGTCGCTCCAGTCTCTGCTTCCGTCTTCACTTGGCCTCTCCCTGTGTCTGTCTCCAGATTCACCCTTCTTACAAGGACACAGTCATACTGGATTAGGGCCCACCCTCATTTTAACTTAATCACCTCTTTAAAGATCCCCATCTCCAGATACAGTCACCTAACTGGGGCTTTGCCAATGCCTGATGCCACCGGCCTTGTGGCCCCAGCAGCTGGGGGTGAGGGCGCCTAGGGCTCTGGGAGCCTGTGCTTTGGGGTCTTGCGGTGCCGAGGTCACTGTGGCCCACCGACCCTCACCAGGACCGGATCCCTCGCAGCTGCCTGCCCGGAGAAGCCCGTCCGGGCCCCCGCCCCCTGCTCAGTTCCTCCCGCCCGGCTTCAGCTGGAACCTCCACTCAGGCGTCATTGTCCCCTGACGCTGCAGGTGAGAGCCCCTCAGGGTCTCACTCGCAGCGGTCTGGCCCCGAGTGGCGCAGGCGCCCCACGTGGCGCAGGCGTGCGCCGTGGTTGGTGTGCGTTAGGCCCGACGCTCTGCTCCGCCTCTCGTGCTCTCTCACCAGGTCACCAGTCCCTGATCTCCTGGCCGGGCACCCACTCCCTGCTCTGTGGGTCCCGTGGGTCCCGTGGGTCCCAGCTCACCATCCCCTCCCCAGAGAGTCCTCCCCTGCCCCACACCCCGTCCCCCGGCGCACCTCCTGGGGGCCCCAGGTTTGGCTAGGGACCAGAGGAGGGGCCCAGGGTCTGGACGGGAGGAGGGGTCTCTGAGTGCCAAGGGGAGGCAGGGGATGAGCGCCGGGGCATCAGCAGGGTGAGGGACCAGCCCACAGCCGCCAGCGGTCTGCCAGCCTCACCCCTGGCTTTGTCATCTGGAGACGGGCCTTCATTAATCATTTGTGTGCAGCTCCCAGGGGCTTCTGACCTGCCCCCGCTGGCTCGGGGCGGGGGCTGGGGGCTGGGCGGCTGGGAGGAGGCCGGGCCATCTCTTCACACCAGCTTCAGGGCGTTGGCAGAGGCGACCTGGGGGGTTTCGACATGGCGGTGCTGTGGGCAGGGCTCGGCCCTCAGCTCTGGGCCACCTTGGGCGCTCCTGGCGAGGCGAGGCGAGGCTGCACGCCCAGCCCCGCAGAGATGACGGGGGTGGGAGGGACTGAGCGGGGAGGTGCCAGAAGCACCAGTAGGGAGAGGGAGGTGGGATGGGTCAGGGGACGCCAAGTGGAGGAGCGGCCCCCAGGAGGTCCAGGGGTGCAGACTGGCCAGAGGCCGAGTCTCTGGAAAATCGAGACCCACGTCCCCCAGGGGCCCTGGCAGCCTGGCACAGCCCCCGACAAGTGTGCCGCTGTCGCCAGCGTGAGCGAAAATGGGGGAGCGTCTGAGAGGAGGAGGGCGAGGCAGGGAGGAGGGTGGGGCACGGAATGACACCAACGGGCAAACGGGGGTACCAGGCAGGGCAGGGCTGTGGGGGCTGGGGCGGGGTGGGCCTGGGGGCTTGTCCTGGGACCCTGGAGGATGGGAGTGCCCCCGCGGCCCTCAGTCTGCTCATCTCTGAAATGGGGCCGTGACCAGGGCTCCCCAGGGTGTTTGCGCAGGGCCAGGACCAGAGGAGAGGTGGAGGGTTACAGCCGCCGTGTGACAGGCAGCGGATGGGCACTGCCGCCCGCCGAGGGCACGGGGCCGGGGCAGTGGGCTGGTCAGGCTGGAGCCCCACCCCGAGTGCCGGCATCCTGAGCAGGGAGGGGGGGTGAGGGCTGCCGTCTCCACCCTGGGGAGCCTCCCGCTGTCAGGTTCCCGGACATGGGCCCTGGTGGAGCCCCGGCCCAGCACCTCGTGTTTCCAGTTTGGCCCCTCCCTGGCTTCCTGGCCGCACCGCCCGCCTCCTCCTGCCCTTCCTCCGGCCTATCAGGGCTGGTCCTGTTTATCCAGCTGGGCCAGAGGAAACAGCTCCTCTGAGACGAGACAGGAGCGGCCATCAGTCAGGGTGGAAACTGGAAATTACCCGAACATGGGGGTGGCCTGGGGGAAACACAGGCGTGGGGGGGTGGAGCAGACGGACCCCGGGAGCTTCCGGCGGCTGCTGGCACTGCCCGGGGGCATGGGGCCAGCAAGTGTGGTCATCCATGAGCTGCACCTCCCAGCGCAACCCAGGCTGACCTTTCGGGAGCAGCTCCCCCTGCAGACCCGGGAGCCACGTGTACTCTTGCGGGACCCGGGCCGGGCGGGACACGGAACAGGTGGGTTGGGCCGGGGGCAGCCCCAGAGGGCGAGTGGTGGGCGGGGCCTGAGCCCATCCGGGCATTATGAGGGTGGACATTTGCCAGGGTCTTGATGGCCAAGTGGGAGTTTGCCAGTTGGGGCGGGAAAGCCACTTTGGGGTGGCACTGCCCTGAGCAGAGATCCCTAAAGTAGAGGTCCAGGGCTGATAGGGACACGGTCTGGGGCTCAGGGCAATTCTTCAGATAAGCAGCCAGTCCTGAGAAGAGCAGCTGCAGACTGCCATTCTTTACAGCCACGGGACACCAGCCGAGTTTCGCCAGGCCCAGGCCACACCGGCCACTGCCCTCAGCGGGGTCCTGCCATCCTGTGACCCTGCCCTCTAGCTGGCTCTTCCTGCCACCTGGCGTGGGGACACAGAGTCACACAGTGGACGGGATCCACCATCGTTCAGGCCACATCCCAACCACAGGCAGCTCACACACCTCCAGGGACAGCCCCCCGCTCCCGGACAGAGAGGAGAAAGAGAGGCCTCAGAGCTGGACCCCGATGTCCCCACAGCAGCCAGCCCGGGGCTCCCCCTTGGCCACCTGCCCAAACGGGAGCGGAGAGCTGATGGGCTGGCCCTGCCACTTCCTGGAGAGGGACACCAGCCCTGGAGCCCTGCTGGCCGGGGGCTGGCCCACCATGGAGCTGCTGGCGTGACCATGATGATCTGTGCCACACCCGCCAATCAGAGCCCCTACCCTGTGGGGCCCTCTTCACAAAGGCAGAGACTGCCATTACTAATTGGCTATTCCATAAATTAGACGCAAGGACAGATGTGAGTGTTGGAAAAACACTCTCAAATAATTGGGTTATTCTCCTAAGAGGAGAGCCGATTTGCTACCTGTTACGTGGCATTCCATCTCCTGCCTTTCTCCTGCCTGGTTGGCTAGAGGCTGGCTTGGGGGCCTGGGGATAGAGGACCTGGGGACCCCCAGAACTCTCTGGGTCCCCAACATCTGGGGGCACATCCGGTCGGTGTGGGGACACCCACTGCTGGCCCGGAAAGCCTGGGCTCCCCCAACCCACACGTCCCTCACTGTCCCCCACCAGGCGGGTCTCTCCTGGGCCGAACCTGGGCCATGGTCGTCCAGCCCCCAGGCCTCCTCCTACAGCCCTCCTGCCTGGGAGCTCTCAGGCCCCCTGTGCACCTTCTAAGGACCCTGCTGACACCCCAACTCCCCAGGAAGCCTTCTCATCCTTGGCCGCAACCTGCGGGGACCGGCGAGTCAGCACGGGCCCTGCCCGTGGCCTTCCTGGAGGTGAGGAATCATGTCTGCCCGTCTCCACGGCCTCATCCTGCTTTGCACAGGCCACCCTGACCTGATTGGGAAAGGCAGTCCTGGGTGAGAAGGTGCCTCACGCATGGGCTTCTGTGCACATGCTAGGGACACCCACAGTCCAGCAGCACCCGCCATGCTGCGGGCACTCACAGTCCAGCAGTAGCCCCGCCTGGGGCACCCAAAGTCCGGCAGCAGTCCCCCACCCCAAGGCTGCAGCTGCAGCGTGCTGGCACAACCTTGGCACAGGGAGCTCACAGCATCGGGACAGTACTGGCCATCGGCTTGGCTGCTGTGCACCTCTGCCCGGCCTCCCCGGGCCTCCCCGAGCCTCCCCGATGGAGATCTATCCCCAAGCATGAGAGGGACAAAGGCCCTTGCAGGGCAGAGGTGGAAGGATGGGCTGCACACGGACCAGGCAGGCAGGCACCTCCCCTGCTGGGAGGGGGGCTGGTGCTCCATCCTCGGCACCAGGCCCAGGGGGCTGTATCCTGGCTGCTTGGTAGCTTTAGGGCAGCCTCAGGGCCCAGGCTGTGGGGCAGGTGAGGATAGCTCTTGGGTTCAGCAGTGGCTGAGCTTTACTCTCCGTCCCTTCCTCCAAGTGACACAGCCCAGCAGGAAGCTGGTACCTCTGGGCCCAACAGTCCTGAGTGGGAAGAGAGAGTGTGGAGAGAGAGGCAGGAAGAGACCTACGTGACCCCAGGTGGGGCTGCCAGGGCTGTCTGGGAGGTGGCAGAGTCCAGAGACTGTCCTTACTGGAACCAGTGGCCCCACCCCCTCCTCTTTGACCCACTTTCCTGCTCTGGCCCTCCTTAGGGTAACAAATGGCCCTGAAGCCCTTCTCCCTCAGCAATGCTAGGATGTGGGTGGGACAGGGACCCCTCTACAGAAGCCCAGAGAAACAGACTGGGGAGAGCCCCCATGGAGGTGACTTTAGAACTGAGATGGGGGAGGGAAGAGCTCTCTAGGCAGGGGAACAGCAAGTGCAAAGTCCCTGAGGTGGGAGGGCGTGGGATAAGCACCAAGGGTGGAAGAAGCTGGTGGTACTGTAGGGCCGGGGGGCAGTGGGACAGCAAGAGGGAGCTCCAGGGGTGAAGGGGGCAGTTCATTTGTAACCAGTACCCTTCTAAATAATACATGTTCATAAAGGGAGTTTAGGGAAATAAAAAATTACAGTGAACTAAGTGAAAATGAAACACAACATATCAAAAATTGTGGGTCACAGTGAAAGCAGAGCTGAGAAGGAAATCTATAGCACTAAGTACACACATTAGAAAAGAGGAAAAGTTTCAAATCAAGGACCTAAGCTTCTGCCTCAAAAATCTAGAAGAAAGAAGAGCAAAATACACCCCAAACGAGCAGAAGGAGGGAAATAACAAAGATCAGAGCTAAATCAAATTGAAAACAGGAAAACAATAGAGAAAACCAATGAAACAAAGAGCTTTTTTTAAAAAAAAAAAGATCGACAAAGTGGGCATACCTCTAGTAAGAGTGACAAAGAAAAAGGGAGAGAAGACACAACTTAGCAATATCAGGAACAAACAGGAGCATCACTACAGACCCTGCAGACATCGAAAGGATAATAAAGGAATGCCGTGAGCAACTCTACACACAGAAATTTGACAACTTCGGTGAGAAGGACCACTTCCTCAAAAAACACAAACTACCACAACTCACTCAAAAAACACAAACTACCACAACTCACCCAAAATAAAGTAGATAATTTGAATTACCCTATAACGATTAAGGAAATTGAGTTCATAACTTAAAAACTCACAAAAAATTTCTAAATCCAGGTAGTTTCAATGGAGAATTCTAACTCATATTTCTAATATCGATTCTGTTTCATATCTTCCAGAAAGTGGAAGAGAAAAGAACATTTCCCAATTCATTTAATGAAGCTATTATTACCCTGATACTAAAACCAAAGACAGTAAGAAGAAAGAAAGCTACAAACCAGCATCCCTCATGAATATAGACACAAAATCCATAACAAATCCAAAGAGAATTCATCAAATATAAACATAATTATATACCATAACCAAATGGCATTTATTCTAGGGATGCAAGGCTGGTTTAATATTTAAAAGCCAACCAGTGTGATTCACTATATTAAGAGGCTACAGAAGAGAAATCACATGATGATATTAATCTATGAAGAAAATCATTTGACAAAATCCAATATCCATTCACAATAAACTCTAAGCAAACTGGGAACATAGGGGACCTTCCTCAACTTGATAAACAACATTTACAGGAAAACTACAGTGAACATAATACTTGATGTTATAACTAAATATGTAATTAATAACTGAATTATTTCCCTCAAGATAGGAACAAGTGAAGGATGTCCACTCTCACCACTTTATTTAACATAGTGGTGGAAGTGCTAGCCAGTGCAACAAGGCAAGAAAAGGAAATAAAAGGCATACAGATCTGAAAGGAAGAAATAAGACTGTCCCTGTTTTCAGATGGCATTATTTTCTACATAGACAACCCCAATGAATCTACAAAAAACTCATTGGACTAATACAGGGATTCAGTAAGTTTGCCAGATACAAGACAAACACACAGAAATCAATTGTATTTCTCTATCCTAGTAATGAACATGTGGAGACTGAAGTTAAAATACAATGCCATTTATAATCTTTCAAAAAATGAAATACTTAGGTGTAAATCTAATAAAACATATACAAGACTTGTGTGCTGACTGCTACAAAACACTGATTGAAGACATCAAGGAAGATCTGGGAGGGGGGGATGGTGATGGTGGGATGAATTGGGAGATTGGGATTGACATATATGCACTAATATGTATAAAGTAGGTAACTAATAAGAAGCTGCTGTATAAAAAAATAAATTAATTTAAAAAATCAAGAAAGATCTAAATAAATGGAGAGAATAACTGTGTTCATGGATTGGAAAATTCAACATAGCAAAGATGTCAGTTCTCCCCAAATTGATATGGTGATTTAATGCTATTCCTATCAAAATCCTAGCAGTATTTTTTGTAGATTTAGACAAGAAAATTATAAAATTTACATGAAAAGACAAAGGAACTAGAATAGCTGAAATAATTTTGAAAAAGAATAAAAGAATCAGTCTACCTGATTTTAAGACTTATTAGCCACATTAACAAAGACTGTGAGATACTTAGGGAGGGATGGTTGGATCAATGGAACAGAACAGAGAACACAGAAACAGACGCACACCAATGTGCCCAGCTGGTTTTTGACGGACGTGCAAAAGCACTTCAGTGGAAGAAAAATAGCGTTCAAACCAATGTTGCTAGACCAACTGGATATTCATGAGCAAAAAACCCCCCCAAACAAACAAACAAAAACAAAACAAAAACCCAACCCTGACCTAAGTTTACACCTTATGCAAAAATTAACTTGAAGTGGACCGTTGACCTTAAATGTAGATTGTAAAACTGAAGCTTTTAGAAAAAGACATAGGAGAAAACCTGTGGGATCTAGGGTTAGGCAAAGAGTTCAAAGACTTGACACCAAAAACATGGTCCTTCAAAGGAAGCATTTATATTTGAGCTTCATCAAAATTAAAAACTTTTGCTCTGTGAAAGGTATTGTTAAGAGGATAAATTACAAGCAACAGAGGAGGAGAAGATATTTGAAACCATTTATCTGACAAAGGACAAGGATCTAATCTATACATAAAACTCTCAAAGCTCAACAGTGAGAAAGGAATCCAATTAGAAAATGAGCAAAGGACATGAAGAGACATTTCATTGAGGAGGATTTACAGATGGCAATAAGCAGATGAAAAGGTATCTAACCTCATTAACTGTTCGGGGAAATGCAAATTAAAATCATAATGAGATGTCACTACACACCCATTAGAATGATTATAATAAAAAATAGTGGGACTTCCCTGGTGGTCCCGTGGCTAAGACTCCACGCTCCCAACGCAGGGGGCCTGGGTTCGATCCCTGGTCAGGGAACTAGATCCCACATGCCACAACTAAAGATCCCACATGCTGCAGCTAAAGATCCTGTGTGCCGCAACTGAGACCTGGCACAGCCAAATAAATAAATAAATATTTTAAAAAAGTGTTTAAAAAAATAAAAAATAGTGACAACACCAAATGCTGGTGAAGATGTAGAGAAACAGGAGATTGCTCAAAAGTTGCTGGAAGGAATTGTAAAACGGTACAGCCACTCTGGAAAACAGTTTGGCAGTTTCTTAAAAAACAAAAACATGCAATCACCATTATCTGCAGTAATTGCACACCTGGTCAGGTGTCCCAGATAAATGAAGATGTATGCTCACACAAAAATTAGTACATGAGTGATTATAGCAGCTTTCTTTATAATAGCCCCAAACTGGAGACAACCGAGATGTCCTTCAGTGGGTGGATGGTCAGAAACTGTGCACCCACACCAGGGGGCACAAGCGGGAACAAGCTGGCTCCATCCTCTGCCCTCCTGGAGCAAGCAGCTGCCCTGCCTCCATCATGGCCAGGATGGGTGGGGGTGGGCTAGGGGGTCTCCCATGTTCCTGACCAAGATTCACAGATGATTCTCAGGGTCACCCTTGTCGCCTGTCTGAGCACCACCCTGAGGTGGACCTCCGCTAGGGGCAGGAAAGAGGAGGTGCAGTGAGCAGGGGGCTGCAGCCCTCCCCCACCAGTGCCCGGGGCCACTTAGACCCTGGGATCTCCCTGGACTGACAGGCATGGGGTCACTCCTCTGAGCACACCTGACCCCTCAGTGTACAAGAAGAAGCTGCAGCTGCAAATGCAGCTTCTCTGCAGCACGGGGAGGCTGGCCGGCCTGACGCCAGGCACTCCGCGTCCAGGCAGGCCCTTGGGTCTCTGAGGACTTGTCTGCTGGCCCTGCCCTCTTCTGGGGCATTCTGTGCCTGCCCAGACCCAGCTGAGAGTGGAACCCCACCCCGGGACCAGAACCGAGCATCCCATGGGGCTGTTTGGATGAACACACCAGAGCGGTGGGCGGTGTGGTCCGAACTGCCCACTGGAAGCCCACCTCGCCCGGTGGCCATCCGCTTACCCAGCCCCAGCCGCTGGGGTCTCCACCTGCTGTGGAATGGTCTGGCCACGCTACAGCACCCACCCCGTTTTAATCGGAATTGCCCTATCGAGGGCTTAAATTAAAAACCAAACACTCAAAGCACCACTGCCTTTTAGGTGACTAAAATTAAAACCTAATTGAATTTTCCTAGGGAAAAATATCTTGTGGAAATTTAATTAAGGAAGTACAGGGCCGGGTTTTTAAAAATAGATATATATGGTTTTTAATTCAGGGTTATTTGCAAAGCAAATTAAAAAATAAAAAGAACTCGCTCCATGAAGAGGTTGGATGCAGACACCGAGGAGCTCGGCGAGGTCCCTGAGCACGTGGCAGGGCTGTGCGGGCGCCCTGTGTGCAGCCACCTGGACAGTGACTCTCCTGCCCCTCCGCCCCTGGACCGAGCGCCGCTGTCAGACTCGGAGGACAAGCTCTGCTCGTTTGGGCTGGTTTTCAGGCTCTGGGCTCTAAGGGGAGTCCTTTGAGGACTGTGGGAACCCCGCACCCCAATGCCGTGGCCTGCACAGCGTCTTCCCCTGGGCTGGGCCCCCACCACACTTCCTGCCCCCCCCGACCGCAGGCCTGGGTGCCGTGTCTTTGTCGTTCTTCCTTCTATTCAAGAAAGCATTTTTGAAAAACTAAAACTATACTGAGAACCAGCTAGTGCGATGCTCACGCCAGCATCCGGCCTCAGCTGCAGCCTGTCTCCTCGCAGGCTGATCAGGCCCGGCCAGTGGTGGCCGACACCCCGGCCTTGGTCACCGCAGCACCTGTGCCCTAGAAGATACAGGATGGCCTCCCCACCCAAAACTTAGTCCTGATGCTGAGACTGATTGTGCCACATGTACCAAAGGCCATGAAAGGGCTTGTTACTCACATAATGAGGCTTTTGGGGGAGAGCAGGGGACCCCACGCTGCTATGGAAATGGCTGGGGAGCACCGACTGGGGGTGGGGCTGCGCTGATGGGCCCCATGCAGGCCAGGCTCCTACGGTTTGAATTTTCTACAGTGCCAAAGGAAGGGCCACCGGGGACTCCGAAAAGGGCTCGGCCTTTTCCTTAAGCCTCATTCACCTCCGCTCGCCTTCCGCCTGCCTGGACCCTGACCCCAACTCCAGGGCCACCTTCCTTAACCCTGACTGCTGGCCCCCAGCAGTGGCCCTCCTGGGGCAGCGCGGCCCATCTTTCAGATCTCAGACTTTCCCACCCCCGGCCTTCCCCTCTGTCTCCCACGTGGCTGTTGGCTGAGCCTGGTCTCTCCCGAGGGGTGGCGGGTGGGCACGTCCTGCTCCCAAGGGGGTCAGCAGAGAGTTCTTCCAGGACCCTGCCAGCCGGGGACTCACCAAGGGTGCCTCGTCTCCGCAGAGCCGCAGGCTGACGACGGCTCCCACCTTTGTTCTGGGCGCTCCTGTTTGCACCTGTAGGGAAGCCGCCGCCTCGGCATCCTTGGCTGTGACGAAGGCCGGATTGAAGGTCGAAGGAGGGGGTTAGGTGAGATCCCAGGTAGGGAGACCTGGCAGGTGGAGGTGGGTGCTTTGATGGGGGAGTGTGTGCATGTGGGGTCACCAGCCTGGCCGAGGCCACCTGTCAGCCCTCCTGTGAAGGCACCCCCTGGGTTGGAAATTCGGAGTTAATTCTGATGAGCTCGGGGTGTGAGCAGCTTGGGCAGAGGCCGGGCTTCTGGGTCCCCCAGTGCCTCTGCTGAGGGGCATCCCGGCCTGACTGCCAAGGCAGGGCCTGCGTCTCCCCTCCCCTTCCCTGAGGAGTGGCTGTCATGCCCACGGAGAGATCCTGGGAGAGAAGGGGCTGCAGACGTCCCCTGGGGGCACATGTGGAGGCGGAGGGCTGCTGTGCCCCGGCTCCCCCACTGGGAGGGTCCCCGCCCATCTCCTCCCACCCCCCACCTTTGCCTTCAGACCTTCAGGATCTCAAAGTTGTACTGTTTTTGGTAGCTAAAGGGTTTTCACAGTCTCATCAGTGAGCCTGGCACGTGGCGGGAGGAGAGTCCAGGGCGCTTGCTGTTTATTTATCAAAGGGGCAGATTGCTGAAAGGTGCCGGCCTCGGCCCCTGTTGGGGAACATGTTTTAATTAAGTGGGGACAAGCGAGGTGCCGGGCAGTTTCTGGGGGACGCTGGGTGCCACCAGCATCTCATTACCTGCCTGTCAATTTGTCATGGGCCTGGCAGGAAACTCCGGAGGGGAGGGGGAGAAAGTTTGCCGCTAGAGTCAGCCTCAAGATGCTCATGGCTTCGAGGAAGAGGGACGCGTGTTCATTTCTGCTCCAGGTCTGCCGGTTTTCACTGAGCACCTACTATGTGCCAGGCCTGCATTCATAGCCGCAAATGTCCTCCGGGTCTCTGCCCTCACAGGGTGGTGAGGAATGAGGAGCGGGTATAGGGGACCCCAGGAGGGCCCAAGAGGGTCAGAGGAAGTAGCCACAGGGAGAGCAGCCTGTGCAAGGGGCCTGGGGCCAGGAGGAGCAAGGGCGGGGAGTGACGGTATGGCTGGACTAGGAGGCCAGACGGCGGGGGTGCAGGACAAGCTGCAGCCTGTGGGGTGCGGGTGGAGAAGGGGGGCGTGCAGGCCCTGCAGGGAGTTTTGGTTCCAGGCTGGGAGCTCTGGAGTCCCCTTCCCTGGTTCCAGTCACATTTTGGAAGAATTGCTTCCATGGGGCGCTGTGTGGGCAGAGTGGGCGGGGTGCAAGCAGGGAGGCCCGGGGGCAGGCAGCGACCGTGCAGGCCCGCGTGGGTGGCCCTCAGCGCAGCCGTGGAGCTGGAGGGGCTTCGGGACTTCGAAGGCCTGGGTGCCTGCACACCTGAGGGTCTCCCACCCTCTCTCAGCCTCCCCTCTTCCCTCCCTGTCCTTGTAGCCAAGGCCCCTGCTCTGCAGCATCCCCTTCAGGGGACACCCCTGCCCCAGGCCTGGGGTAGCCTGGGGGCCTCTGGAGAACAGTGTCTCAGGGTGTGGTCCGAGTTTCTGGCCTGTTTATGTGGGGGCCACATCCTCCCGCTTCCCCTCAGGAAGCGGGGAGCCAGGGCTTTGCTTAATGTAGCCCCTTGGACCAGCCCCTCCAGTCCAGACAGGCCCAGCTTTATGACTGACCAGTGTGGACCACACACTGTTGGAAGGACCCTGCCACGTGAGGCTTATTTCTGTCGCTGCCCTGAGAGGACGGTGGTTAAGAGCAGACAGCCTGGGTTCAGGCCGGGCTCCGCCCCTGCTGGCTGTGTGACGTCGGGCAAATTACTGAGCTGCTCTGTGCACTGCCTCACCCGCAAATGGGCCCGTGGTGACCAGGGAGCTGAGAGGGCAGAGCAGAGGCATGTCTGTGCTCGTGGAGGCCGCCTGCCCTGGAGATGGACACTAACAGGCCCAAAGGAACGGACAACAGAGAAATCAATCTTGTACTAAGCGGTGCATTGTCTAAAGTACGGATGCTTTTCTGTGAGCTATGCAGGCCCGCCGCTGTGGACCTCAGGGCTTTGCCCAGCGAATCCCTTTCTCAGGGTCCCCAGGACGCTGACCATATGGAACCCCCTCACCGAGGACCCGAGAGCAGTGGGTCCCCTGAATTATTATGGAGTCAAGCCGTTTCCCCCATGGCTTGGTCTGGGGCTCCCCCAAGATGGTCTGCAGGTGGGACCCGTGCATCTCCCTGCCCCCCTCCCCGCAGTCACCTGCCTCTTGGGTGGTGGCCTTCGGTGGCTTCCCCGAGGCACAGGGCGGGGTGCTGGGTGGGGAAGGGGCTCCCAGCTTCCCCCTCCCGCCCGGAACGCACAGTCCAGGAGGACGGGACCATCACAGAGCCGTCTGCGGGGCCCGCTGCGGCCTGGCCCCTCACCCCTGTGCTGGGCCCCTGTCCTGTCGGTGGCCGGTCCGTGTCTCTGTCCTGCTCTCACCGCCACGCAGGGAAGCCGCAGTGGCTTTGTGGCCGGCCGCCTGCAGCCAGAGCCTTTGTTGGCCTGAACGTGACAGAAGTTGGAAAGATGACACGTTGTAAATGGATAATTAATGCGCCAGAGCGGCTGTAGGCTCCCACAGAACGAGCTTCCACACCCCGTGTCTGCCCCTGCCTGTCGGGGGCCCGCACCCGGGCCGGCAGCTTCTCCCCCGTCTCCGGTGGTCTCCGCCTGCTACCCATAAGGCCCGTCACCTCCAGCTTCGGGGGCACCTGAGTGAGCCTGTGTGTGGACAGCATCCCCAGAGTCAGAGAGGTGGGGACGCCGAGGCCTGAGGCGGTGCAGGGCAGTCCCCCCATCCCAGGGCACTTTCTGAGGACCCCGGGCTCCATGGCTTCAGATCTTCTAATGAACCGAGAGGGGCTGCAGGCCGTGCGGGGCAGGACCCCCTCGGGGGTCCCCTCCCGGCTGCCCCGCCTCCCTCGTCTGACTGGCAGCTCTGTGTCTTCGTGTCCTCAGCTTGGGCTGGCCCGGGTTGGGTGAGCCTGACCCTCCTCGGCTGAGGTGCCTCCTGGGATGCCCAGCTCTGGTCACTGTGCACGAGGCCCTGGGGACGTTGGGCTTCAGCCTGGAGGGGAGACGGAGGGCCGAGACGCCAGGCCACCCCTCCCTCCCCCAGCGCTCTCGCCCGCTCTGCACCCCTTGGCGGGCTCTCTCCCAGCCTCCTGCCCGCAGCTCCGCCTCCCTCTCTTGGTGACCGCTGGGCCTTGTTCCTGGGTGAGGGCCACATCGTAGAGCCTGGTGATGCTTTCGGAAGCAGCTGTCGCTCTGGCAGGACTCCTGTTGCTGGGGTCCCCCCCACACGCAGCCCAAGCTGGCCACATGGGGGGGTCGGCCAGGACAGGTGCCATCACATGGGCGGCAGCAGGCAATAGCAGCCCTGTGTGGGCCCCCCCCCCCACCGCTGCCGAGGGGCCCGGGTCTCAGGCTGCGGAGACCCAGGTGGGAAGCGGGCTTACAGCTGAACCCCTCCCTTCCGGGAAGACCGTGAAGGCCGCGCTTACACCTCCTGCCCGGGATCTGTCTTCCCCGGGGTCTGGGGTCTCCTCTCAGGGGCTGTGCTCTGCTCTGCTGGGTGTGGACTGAGGGCCGGGGGTCTCCCTGCGCCCCTGCACTGCCCCGCATGGCCTCTCCTGTGCAGCCGTGCTGGGCCGGGCGAGGGGGGCGGTCAGAGTCCCATTGTGGGGGCCGCGCGCCTCTGGAAGTGTCTCCCGGCTTAGTGAGGGGCACCACGGCCCTCAGCTGGGGCCACGACGCCCGGGGTTTCTGCCACCGTTCACGAGGACCCCGGGTCAGTGCTGAAATGTGCGGCACCCAGGCCTGTGTACAAGATCCTGGGTGCAGGGTGTCTGGGGGCTGCAAGACAGGCCCCCCCGCCCCTCTTCCGAAGGAGAGTGGCTACGGATGCTTTAGAATTCATCAGACTCCCCATGCTTTAAAACGCACGCACGGGGAAAAGAATGGGTTTTAAATTAGTGAAACTTTTTTTACAGGGGACGTTTGTCAAGGGTAATCTTTAATTGCAAAAGTATAAAACTAAGAAAAAACCCGCTCCGAAAGCTGGCTGTGTAGAGGGCGTTCTGACTGCTCCTGCCCGTAGCAGGAGAAGGGCAGAGAGATCCGGCCCCCCGGCCCCGACAGGCGTGTCCTCCTCAGCTCGGCGCCCAGCCCTCCACACCCCAGAGTTCCTCCCTTCTGGACTGGCTAGGCCTGACCCCGGGCTCCTGTGGGGATCCAGGGCTGTCACTGCCCAGCCCGAGGTTGCATCCTTAGGACCACAGTGCCCAGAACACGGGAGGTGAGAGTCCCACGGACGGGAGGTCTGCTCAGAGGACAGGGGCAGGGGGCTGGGGCCGGGCCACATCCGGCTGGAGAGTAGGAGAGGGAAGATGCTGGCCATGGGGCCCTGCAGGCAGAGGCTGGCCAGGGGCGCGATTGGTCCCTGGGGAGGGAGGGAGCTTCCCGCCACCAGGGGTGTGCAAGCAGAGGCGTCAGGCTCCTCTGGCAGGGAGGTGGGGTTATTTTAAGTGCCCCTGCTCTGAGCTGGGCCAGGGAGGTCTCTGGGCAGGCCTGGGCGGGCAGGGGGAGAAAGACCTGTGGCTAAAGGCAGTCCCTGGTCTCAGGGGGGTGGGGCCTGTGCCAGTGGAGCAGCGGTTGGGTCTCCAAGAGTGTTTTGCGCAGAGCCGGCCGTGGAGATAATAACACGTCTTAAAACGTGGTAATTAACACCCTCTCTGCACACAGCAATAAATCCACGCAGCACAACTTTCTTGTAAAAATGACCTTGGGAGATGATGTTTTCCAGTCGTGGGTTTTATCAGTGTCACACTTGGACAGCCCCCAACATGCAGCACGGGTCTCCCTCCCGTCTTCCCGCAGAGGCTCCTCCGCCCTGATGCCCACCTCCCCGCCCCCAGGCCTGCCGCCTTTCTAGATGCTGCTCAGATGCCTGGGTGCCACCTCAGCTGGATGCCTGCCCACGCCCCCGTGCCCTGTGCTGGGCATTTGGTTCGGGCTCCCACCCCCACCACTGACCTGTCCAGAGCTCCCGGCCCAGCACCAGAACTTTCCAGGCTGTCTGTTGTTGAGGCAGGGACACTCCTCAGCAGGGAGCTTGGGGGTCACCCGCGCTGGTCCTGTGCCGTGTCGGGGGAGAGAGAGCAGGTCCCCCCTGCTCAGCGAGGGAGGAACGACGCGTGTGCGTCCTCCCGCCCGTCACGCCGACGGTAACAGCTGCCGGTGATTGTCCCCAGGAAGGGAAGGGACGCGTGGCTGTCCCCAGCAGGGCTTGTGGCGATGCTGTCTTCTTGCTCGTGGGCAGGCTCTGCGGGGCCCTGTAGCTCCGCACAATCTTCCTGCTGGGACCATGGGAATCCCTATGACAGACGGGGAGACCGAGGCTTGGGGGGACTCACAGACACACGAGTCACACGGGTGGCCGGTGGAGGAGAGGGGCTTTGTGGCCAGGGGTCCGGCTTGGATATGAGCAGGTGCAGATGGAGAGATGAGCCCTTCAGCCCCTGGAGCTGCCCCAGGGGGCGAGGGCTGCCTCCAGGTACAAGACGCATCAGGCGGCATCAGGTGGGGCCTGAGGACCCCTTCCCGAAGCTAGGCCCCACTTCCTGATTACTTCCTAATCGCCTGGAGCCCGCGTCTGCTGCTTCTGCTGCTGTTTCTCCCTGCTCCGGGGACCGAAGGCCCGTGGGGTGCTTCCTTCTCCGACGTGGAGCGGGGGCAGGAAGACTCCGGGAGGCGGGGAGAAGAGGCTGTACAAACACTGTGCATGCACCGCCTCTCCTACCTCCAGGCCTCCTCTCCTGCACCCCTAGAGCCTGCGCATGCCGCCCCATCCTTCAGCCTCTCTTTTAAAATAGTTTTATTTTGATGAAATTCATTTACCATATAATTCACGCATTTAAAGCGTGCACTTCAGGGACTTCCCTGGCGGTCCAGTGGTTAAAACTCTGTGCTTCCACTGCAGGGAGCTTGGGATCGATCCCTGGTCGGGGAACTAAGATCCTGCATGCCACTCGACCTAAAAAAAAAAATAAATAAATAAAAATAAAGTATGCACTTGAATGGTTTTTAGTAGATTCACAGACGGGGCAGCCACCTCTCTGCCTCCCGTCTCTATGGATCTGCCCGTCCGACTTTCATGTGAGCGGGGTCACATTCCGTGGCTTTTTGCATCTGACCTCTTGCACTTGACACGTGCTTGTGCGCGGGTTGGGCTGCATCTCCTTTCAGGCCGTGTCCTACTCCACGGTGTGGATGGACCGCATGGTGTTTATCCGCTCAACTGTGCACAGACACTGGGTTGTTTCCACGTTGGCGCTGCCGTGAACGGTGCTGCTGCTTGTGCACGGGGACACTCACGCACGTGGGCGTTGCAGGCCACGCGTCCCTGTGCACACGTGTTTGCCTCCCTCCTGGGTGGACACGAGATGACGGATCCCAGATGCAGGTCTCCCTGGCTTCTCCCATGCAGAGCTCTCACTCCTGCCAAGTCCCAGAAACAGGCTCCACCTCCCCCCGGGGGGTGGGCAGTAGCTCTCCAGCCAAAGGGCCACGTCTGAGGCCTCGAGTCTGGGAAGCACCCCTGCCTGGTCCCTCTTTGTCTTCTCTGCCTGGAGAACACGCGCAGGCCTTTCAAGTGCATTGATGAAGTACAGGAGTTGAATGTCTCACAGGAATATAATTGTATTTTTATTGCTCATTACATTTCAAGTTAATTACATAGCAACTAGGTTTGTGCTTTATGATATTGCAGCTAAATCAGCGTGCGCACGCCTGGGTCTAGAGCAGGTTTCCCGCCCCCGCACCTTGCGTTTGTCCCATCTGGATCAATGCCTGTTTCTTTCCATTTAGCACGTTTCACAATCATGAGATGGTGCCTTAGCAACTTCTAAAGGTGGTCAAGAACTTTTTCTGTCATTTGGTGTCATTATGGTACCGCTGAGTTTGGCTTCAATTCTTTGCGGCCACGTATGATGTAGGCACAGATGAAGCTATAGATTCTGCTGACGAACAGATCATTTTTCAGCCAGACGGAGGCTATGCCAGTTGTCTCCTGAGTCCATCTGAGCATGGTGAGGGCTGCCTTGCTTTCTGATATGACAAGTTGTTCCAGATTCATCTGGTGTATTTCTTCCTCGAGGCCTCAAGTTGGCCATTTCTCCCAGGAGCTCTGGTGCCTTTTATTGGAAAATAGGATTTTGTGATTGCAGTCTGGGAGCTAAAGAGGGGTCATTACTACCAGACAGGTCATTGCTCCTAAACCTTTCTGTGGCCAAAGCTGGGAAAACATTTTTTTTTTTTGCAAAAGAAAAGTACGTAGTGAGTTGATACTTATATTTCCAATTTAAATGTAAGATTCGAGCGTTTTGGTGCAGCTTCTTTGAGTTTACATTGACATCTCTCTCCTCTTATGCTGGGATTCTTGGTTCCTAATGACATCTACATAATTACTTACTTGCTTTATCTCACGGTACATCGTCTGTATAACTATCATGTAGCAGGGCACATTCAGCTTGTACACACATTTTTTGCTAAGTCCCCATCAAGAAGGAGAATCTATTTCCCCATGTTTGGAAGCTGGGCTGATCTTATGACATGACCGAGAAAATGCGGTGGAGCTAACGTGGTATGACTTCCAAGGCAAGCCCTTAACAGATCTTACAGTCTGCTTTTTGCTCTTCTGGATCCTGGGACCACCATGCTACAAAGAATCCTGAGATGAAAAACCATGTGGGGAGGTAGACCAGCTGTCCTACATGCTCTAGGTTAGCCTGGCACCAGCCGAATGCAGGTGAGGGAGCCCAGGTGAGGCCGGTAGGCGGTCCAGCGCTGACCCCCAGCGTCGTGAGAAGTATAAGCTCTTATTGGATGCCACCACATACTGGGGTGGTTTGTTACGTAGTAGTAGATAAATGATACGGATGTTGGTACCTGGAGTACAATGGTACCTTAACAAAAACTTGAAATGTGACATTGGCTTTGGAGCAGGTAGAAGCTGTGAAGGTGGTCAAGGGAAATGTTGGAGGCTGGAGAAAGGGTGACCCTTGTCACTTAGGAATAAATGACAAACTGTCTCCTATAGTAACTGGGAAGGGAAAACAAACTTGTGGCATGTGGCTAAAGAAATCTCTAGACAGAATGTTAAAAGTGTCAGTTGGTTTCTTCTAGCTGCACGTGATAAGATACAGAAAGAGAGATGAGCTAAAGAAGGAGCTGTTCAATTTGTAAATAAAATTGAAAGACAGAAAGCCCAGCACTTGCTTGGTTAGAAAATAATACTGTCCCTCACACTCAGTATTTCCAGCTGGTAAAAATATACAAAGTGCGATGAGCCTGGGGGCCAAGATAAAATCAAGGCTGTGTCTGCAGGATGCCTTGTTAAGATCTGTGTAAGGTTGAAGGTAGTGCCAACAGACCCATTCATCCAGGCAGAAGGAATTTTAGGAACCCTAAGGGTTTCATTTCACAGCTTCATGTATGGCTCAAGATAGAGAGAAATCTGTCTCAAAAAAGGACTATGGATGTGGCTGTTGGAATATGGAGCAAACGTTAATTAGATTCATGGGAAATCCACCAAGTTTTAAAAAGAGTTGTACTGATGAAAACACCACCAGCTTGGATAAAGAAGATAGCTCAGGGCTTCCCTGGTGGCGCAGTGGTTGAAAGTCTGCCTGCCGATGCAGGGGACGCGGGTTCGTGCCCCGGCCCGGGAAGATCCCACATGCCGCGGAGCGGCTGGGCCCGTGAGCCATGGCCGCTGAGCCTGCGCGTCCGGAGCCTGTGCTCCGCAACGGGAGAGGCCACAACAGTGAGAGGCCCATGTACCGCAAAAAAAAAAATGACAGTTCAAAATGGAAAGAGGCTTCTGGGAAGGAAACAGGTTGAGAATGTTACTCAGCTGCCTGTATGGGCCACTTCTTATGGCAAAGGAAAGGTATCTCGGAGGGTATAGTCAAGAGCAAAGAACAGTGGATTAGAAAACCACTCCCAGAAAGGAAAACTGGACTTAATCAAGGACCTTTCCTTGCCCCTGGAGTAGGGGAAACGGGCTAGATTTCATAATTGCCTTGGATCTGCCCGTATCTGCTTCCTGCCCTTTTCCTTTTGAAGGGGAGTGCCTGCTGCCTTTGAAGGTTTCCTGTCCCTGTCTCACCGTTGTACATTGGGTGTGTGGGGGACAGATAACTCTTGTATTTTGCTCACAAGTTCCTGCATTAAGAGGAGCCCCACTCAAGTCACTGCACACCCAGAGGAGCCACATTTGCACCTTGATCCCATGATTGGATGCGAGTTTGGAGGTCATGGGAGAGACGTGAATCACTGGGACCAGAGGGAGGACTACAGGGCACTGTTGCAGTAGTGGACCCGATGAATCTCATTTCCCTGTGTCCATGCTCCTTTGTGGTGTGACATTACGCTACCCCAGCCTGAACAAAAGTGGGATTTATTTCCTCACTTCCTGAATTTGGGCTGGCCTCGTGACTTGCTTTGACCAATAGGATATAGTGGAAGGGACACTGTGTACTTCTGAGGCCAGGCCCTAAAAGGTCTTGAAGCTGCCACCTTCACTTTCTTGGGATGCTGCTCTGTGACTCAGTATAGGGAAGTCAATCTGGCCTACTGCAGTGTGAGAAGAGAACTTCTACGAGCGTACACTGGAGTATAAGAAGCTGCTTGGAGGAGAGCTGAAGTGCCCTACAGCCACCTCCTTCCAGACACGCAGATGAGGCCATCCTGGACCTCCAGCTGAGCCTCCAGGTGACCACAGCCACAGGAGAGAGTCCAAGTACGACCAGTTGGGGAACTGGCTGTGCAACCCACAAAATTGTGAGGAATAACAAATCGTTGTTTTAAGCCACAAAGCTTTGGGGTAGTTTGTTACACGGCAATATGTAGCTGATATACACACACACACACACACACACACACACACACACAAACATACATACATACATACATACTTGTATCATATATATATTAAGACTTCTTTATTGTTATTTTTTGTCCTTAGGATATGTCCCAATTGAGATTTGTAGTCAAATGACCATGTTTTGAAGTCACTTGAAATAAATCTCCTCTGTGTGGTGAAGCCACTGACTTGATACACAGATTCATTTTGATTTTTAGAGACTGCGTTTCTATTATGCTTTCTATGCTTTTCTATTATTTAATTTTTTTAATTAATAGACTTTCTTTTAAAAAGCTCTTTTAGGGCCTCCCTGGTGGCGCAGTGGTTGAGAGTCCACCTGCCGATGCAGGGGATACGGGTTCGTGCCCCGGTCTGGGAGGATCCCATATGCCGCGGAGCAGCTGGGCCCGTGAGCCATGGCCTCTGGGCCTGCGCGTCCGGAGCCTGTGCTCCGCAACGGGAGAGGCCACAACAGTGAGAGGCCTGCATACCGCAAAAAGAAAAAAAAAAAAAAAAAAAAAAAATAAAAAAATAAAAAGCTCTTTTAGGTTTACAGAAAAATTGATCAGAAAGTACAGAGTCCCCATATCCCCCTCCTCCCTCCCCAGCCCCTATTACTCCCCCTATTATTAACATTTGCATTAGTGTGGTTCGCTTGTTACAATTGATGAAGCTACATTGACAGATCACTATCACCCAAGGGGCATTGTCTACATTCGGGTTCACTCTTGTGCCGTACATTCTGTGGGTTTTGACAAATGTATAATGACATGTAACCACTATTACAGTATCACACAGAATAGTTTCACTGCCCTAAAATCCTCTGTGCTCTGCCTTTGCATCCCCCCAACCCCCCAACCCCTGGCAACCACTGATCTTTTCAGTCTCTGTGGTTTTGCCTTTTCCAGAGTGTCATATAGTTGGAATCACATAGCATGTAGCCTTTTCAGACTGGATTCTTTCACTTAGCCATGTGCATTTAAGTTTCCTGCATGACTTTTCATGGCTTGAGAGTTCATTTCATTTTAGTGCTGGAAAACATTCCACTGTTTGGATGTTTCAGTTTGTTTATTCATTCACCTGTTGAAGGATGTCTTGGTTGCTTCAAAGGTTTGGCAATTAAGAATAAAGCTGCTAAAAAAAAGTAAGATAAAATAAAGCTGCTATAAACATTGTGTGCTGGTTTTTGCGTGAACCCCGTTTTCACTGCCTTTGGGTGAATACCAAGGAGCGTGATTGCTGGATCATATGGTAAGAGTATGTTTGGCTTTTTACAAAATCACTAAACTGTCTTCCAAAGCAGCCGAACCATTTTGCATCCCCGCCAGCAACGGATGAGGTATCCCGTTGCTCCATATCCTCACCAGCACTTGATGTTGTTGGTGTTCTGGATAGCTGCCGTTCTCATAGGTGTGGAATGGCAGTTCATTGCTTTAGTTTGCAATCACCTCATGACATAACATTAAGCATCTCTTCATGTGCTTACTTGCCATCTGTGTATCTTCTGATGAGGTGCCTGTTTAGGGCTTTAACCCATGTTTTAATTGGGTTCTTTGTTTCCTTATTATTAAGTTTTAAGTATTTTTGTATACAGTCATCTGTTGATATCCACAGGGAATTGGTTCCAGAACTGCCCCCCACCCATCTCCAGATACCAAAATCTGTGGACGCTCAAGTCCCATATATAAAATGGTGTTGTATTTGTGGATAACCTGTGCACATCTTCCCAGATACTTTAAATCATCTCTAGATGACTTATAATACCTAATACAATGCAAATGATATGTACATAGTTGTTGGTGAACAGCAAATTCAATTTTCGCTTTTTGGAACGTTCTGGAATTAAAAAAATTTTTTTCTTTTTGGATCCTGGGTTGGTTGGATCCTCAGATGCAGGACCTATGGATACAGAGGTCCGGCTGTATTTCTGACATCAGTCCTTGATCAAATACGTGGTGTTTTGCAAAGATTTTCTGTGACTTGTCTGTGACTTGACTTTTCTTTCTCTGAACAGTGTCTGTCACAGAGCAGAAGTTCTGTGATTTAATTTTGTCTTACAATTATTTAAAATATTTACAAGATTCTGAAGTCAAAAGGACACAGAAGGGCACATTCAGGGAAGGTGGGTTTCCCTGCCTGCCCCCGCCTCCTCTCGTCAGCAACTGTTTCCATTCGGGTTGGGTTTATTCTTAAATAATGGTTTATTCTGCCGTTTTCTTAAATAAAAAGTGACACAGGAATCGCATGGTTCTTCACCTTGCTTTTGAACAGACCGCAGCATGACACGGTGAGCTCCCTCATTTCATATTTAGGGGGACGGAGTTCCATCATGGGGACACATTCTATTTACCCACCAGTCATGTGCCAGGGCACTCGGTGACCCCAGTCTTCTGCTGCTACTAACAGTCCCTTGGCAAGCTGCACGCACACAGCTTTTTGGGTTTCCCCGTGTATGTCTGAGGCAAGATTCCTCCGAGCAGGTGGCTGTCAGAAAGGGTAATTGCATTTTGCAGCTTCGTCAGATTTTGTCTGTCTCCCAGGGTGGGAGCTGGACCCTTTCACTTTCCCACAGCTTTGTCTAAGGCCGCCTCTTCCTCACAGCCTCGCCGGCAGAATGCTGTTAAACTTTTGTATTTTCGCCAATCTGATAGGTGGGAAATGGTATCTGGTCTGGCCTGCATTTGTGTGTCTCTCATTGTGGGGAAGCCGCAGGGCCACTTGCATTTCTGTCTGTGAACCGCGTCCATATCTCTGACACGGCAGATGTGTAAACCCAAAGGTGATATGAAGGCAAGAAACCCCCATCCGACTCACAGCCCCAACACCACTGCCTTCAGGTCAGGACCTTCTGCATCTTAAGGGAACACAGAAAGTACTGAACTTGGGGGGGGGGTCCTGAGGGCTGCTCTGATGGCCAAGGAAGGACCTGGAGGGGAGCCCGGAGACGTGGGGGGCGGCCCGGCTTCCTTCCTTGGGGGGCGTTTTGTCTTGTTGAATGAGAGAGAAAATAAATGAGGCCATCGAGGGCGCAGTCCCCCTCCCCCAGCCCCCTCCCTCACAGTGGGCGCTGGCGCGTAGAAAGCCCCTCCGGGAGCACACAGAGCCCCAGCAGCCAGCTTGCTGGTTTCAGGCCAAAGCTAGAAGGGGTCTATTCAGAGAACTTTCCGGGCACCGCTGCTGGTGCCGAGGAGAGGGACCTGCCCTGAGGGGCTCGGGCTTCTGTGGAGGCAACAGCAGGACGGGGGACATTTGTTTCTGGAGCATCAGCTGGTGGGGGCCAGGGGACAGCAAGGACTCTGGGAGACCCGCACACCGGGGGAGGTGAGGCCGCGGTGTGAGGGCCAGAGGTGCTGTGATGCGTGACGACGGTCGGGGTGCTGGACAGACAGTGGGGACCTCTCAGGCCCGGCGCTGGTGGAGGGGTCTTGCCGGGGAGATGCGGGGCTGACGTGGCCACTGGAGGAGTTTGGGAAAGTACAAGGCAGACGCACCGAGCAGAGTGGCTGGGCGTCTTCTAGGAGGTGCAGGTGGGCTTTGCAGCCGGGAAGGAGCCAGAGAGGACAAGGAGGACGGGGTGCTGGCCGAGAACCTGGCTTTGACTCAGGTTGCAAAGGGCAGCGTGGTGTGGGCTTTGGGAAGCTCTGTCAGTGAGGAGGATGGACGCCAGGGCGGAGCCTGCAGCCGGGGGGCTTGGTGGGCCGGTGTCTCAGCTGTGGGGATGGGGTGGGGGTGACTGGGATCCTGTGACTTGGAGCTGGGTTGGCAGGACCTGCACATGAATTAGAAGTGGTGGGAGAGAGAGAGGAGAGTCAGGGTGGCTCCTCCCGGGCCTGGCAGAGTCAGCGAGTCGTGTGGCCATCAGCTGCCATTGAGAAAGTGTGGGGAGCCGTGGAGGTTTGGGAGGAGAAATCCATGGTCCCCTTTTGACCATCTGGGAAACGTGCAGGGAGAGATGTGGAGAAGGCGGTGAGGGTACAGGTCTGGGGCTCAGTGGAAGCCATCAGCCCTCGGGTGGGATTTAAGCTGTGGGTCTGGGGTCAGGTAGGGTGGGTTCAAGGGGGCACGGTCAGCTGACAAATGGGAATGCAGGTAACGTGTTACCGGGGATGGTGGAGCCAGGAGCTAGGGGAGCCCACTGGGGACCTGGCCTGGGCTGCACCCCCTTTCTTCTCCCCCGACTGTTGAGATTCTCCTTGTTCTGGAGGCCAGCTTGCCAGACCTTCACCTCTGAGGTACGTGGGGTCTCTGCCCCCCACGTCTGTGCCACCGTGCTTCCAACACCCCCTTGCACCCCGCCCAGGTCTGTGTGGGCCCTAAACCTCGCTGCTTCCCGGCAGTGCCCTGCCCTGGCCCCTGACCCCACTGGTATTGGGAAAGGCCTGGCCCGGGGCACGGACGGCCCCTCCTCCTCTGGGCCCTGTCATCTCACCTGTGCCTCGAGGCCCGGACAGGTGAGCTCAGGTGCTGCTGGATCCAGCACCCCGACGCGTCCCAGGTGCACGGCTTGTAGAGAAGAGAAGCTTGCAGAGTCCCGGGTTGTCCCAGGCCGTGGGCGGGGAATGGCGCCTCGGGTGGGCGGGGCCTAGTATGGGCGGGGCCTCGTAGCAGCAGTCAGCGCTGTCGGATGAGCCCTGAAAGCCAGACCCCAGCGGGAGCAGGAGGTCGGCCCGTGACACCCCCGCCCCTCCACGTCCCCCTCTACACCCCGCCGTGAGGAAGGCAGCCAGACAGCACATTCCAGGGACTGCTTTTGGGGTGGAACTTTGATACGCTGGCTCTGCGCGGTCACACCCCTCTTACCGCCCACACCTCTGTGGTCAGAGGGGTGGGCGGGACACCAGCCCCCCAGGCCTCAGTGGGCAGCCGAGCTGAGTCTCTGGACCCCTCTGGCCCCTGCAGGGAAAGCCCGTCCCTCTCCGGCGCCAATATGAGCGCTTGCTGCGCCCCCGACACGCTCCCCGTGTGGACCCTGGGACGTGCTGGAACGGGGCTGCTTGATTCTGGAAGCGGGGCTGCGGGGCCAGCCTTGTGGAGACAGCGGGCTGTCCTCTTCCTCCCCTGGCGGTTTGGGTGGCCCGCGGTGGGCCTCTCATTCCCAGGCCCCGGGCTCTGGCTGGACACAGCATCACACGAAGCGGGTGCAGCTGAGGCGGGGCCCGGGGAGGACGAGGGCTGCTGGCGCGGGCTTTACAGTTCTGCAGCCGGGGTCAGAGGGCGGACCCCGAAGGGAGCGGGCAGAGCCGAACCCAGTCTATTCTCGCGCAGAGGGAGGGCCTCCACGGCCGCCCTGCCCAGACGCCCAGGAACATACTCACCTGTGACAGTGTTGGGGTCACATGGCCTCTCTGTGCCCCCATTTGTCCCTGTCCTCACCTCGGCTCTGCCCGCCTGTCCTTCCCAATGGCAGCAGAGACCACCGCTCAGCCAGCCACATTTGGCCGGGCTGCCTGGCTTGTGGAATCTTGGTTCCCTGACCGGGGATCAAACCTGGGCCCTCGGCGGTGAGAGCGTGGAATTCTAACCACTGCACCGCCAGGGAGTTCCCAGCTGCTTTCTTTTCTGGGGGAGGACTTAGCCAGGCCACAGCGGGCAGCTGTCTGCAGGGCTTCCTCCCTCCACGCTTGGGCCAGGGTAGGACAGCTGGGCCGCAGGGCGGCAGCTCCACTGACTTGTCTGTCGGGGGTCTTGGTTCTCTCTGTTCCTCACTTCTCTTCCCACTGGTTCCAGGGCCTCTTCCTCTCTCTTCTTGTGGCTTCTCCGCCTCTCCACGTGGTATCAGGTTCAAGGGGTTGGAGAAATAAACTCTGCTTCCGCACAGGGGCAGTGGCAGGGAATTTGCAGCCACCTCTAATGCACCACAGATGAATCCAGCATCTCAGACGCGGGACCCAGTGCCCAGCATGCAGACGCGCTCAAGCAACAGCCCTGGGTTGAGCAGAGCCACCTCTCCGTGGTGGCCTTTGAACTAGCCAGAAGTGAGACCAGACCTTACGAAGACGTCCCTCCCCTCCCCTTGATGGCCGCCAGCCTGGAGACCCTGAGCTGCCCCAGGGTAGCTGTGCACAAGGGACTTCAGCACAAGGGCAGGTGTGGACAGGTTTGCAGTGGGGTGGCCGCATCTATGGGCTGAAGAGGCACCGAGAAGGAAGGAGGGAGGGGTGGGCTGGGCTGGCACCCCCTCCAGAGCCTCCGCAACCCCTGCCCGGAGCCCTTCCCCATTCACTGCTCCTCCGCAGGCTCCAGCTTCCCCGTGGGAGACCCCAGGGTCCAGGGAGCCGAGCTGAATTCAGACCAGTCTGCATTCCATCAAGGACTTCACCCTGTTCCCTGCTCTTGCTGACCACCCGAGTGTCCCCGTGACACAGGACAGAAGCAGCAGTCCAGGGATGCTGTAGGTGGTGACGCCCCATCACACGCTTTCCATGTACTTGTCTCGTCTTTCGTCACTAATTCAGATTTTTTTTGTAAGAGAAAATTCAAAGGGAAAAGTATCTGGGTTTAAAGTTCAGGGGGTCCTGTTGGTTTCTGGAGATGGACACATTCTTAAACTGTGGACAGGCAGAGGAATTGCTCAGTCCTGTCCTTCGACTCCTGGAAGAAGGAATTTTTCTTTAGGCTTTAATGTGGGATCACCCAGATCTAGACGTTTTTTGAAGCCAAACCACTAAGGAACCCACATTTTTTGCTTAGGGAGAAATATTACAGAAGATCAAAATGCTTCAGTGTTTCATTTTAAGAAATTCGAAGGCACAGTTTCCATCGGTTCAGATTTTGTTACGTGGACATAAAATTCATGAGGCCACCTTGTTATAACGACTCGGGGCTAGCGATCGGTCAGATGTCACACCTCTTTCAAAAGCATGACGCTGTATTTCGTGCCCACTTTAACATCTTCCAGGGCAGCCAGTGCTCCGCAGGCTGCAGAATGAGCCAGCGGCAGCCGGAAAAACCAGACAGCATGCCGTCCACGGCCTCACCAGGGATGGTTATGCCAGCAGGGGTCACCTGTCTCTCAGGGCTGGTCTCAGCTGGAGGGTGAGGTGGACACTGGGGTCCCCTCCAGGGATGCGCCTGTCAGGGCCCCTTAGACAGTGCCTGGTCCCGCCTGCTGGCGGCTGCCGGAGGACGGGCCCGGGTCAGACAACACATATGTTGCAGCAACACCATTATCTCCCGGGTAAACGGCCCCGTCTCTGCGCAGCCAGGCAGAGCCCCGGCTGCCGTGTAATTGGACCATTCAAAAGTAAATTATCTACAGCTGGAAACAAGACACTGCCTTTTAACTCGGGCATTATAAGGTCAGGACTCGAGACATCACGGGGAAGAGCATTTATTGAAAAGCGATGGGAAAATGAAATTTTAAATTCAAAGCCTTCATATATGGCGGGGGAGACGGGAAGCTCTGCGTTCTTCGGTGGCCCTGGGGGCGGGTCAGGGGATTTATTTGCATCTTTATTTTGCTGACGCCGGAGAGCACCGCATGAAGTGACTCTGATATCTATCTGATGGAAAAATAAATCCTGGGACAAAAGCCGCACAGTGTCACGGAGACTGGGCAGTGCCGGGCAAGCCTCACAGCAGAGTCCAGTGCGGAGGTGGGAAGCAGGGAGGGCTCTGGGCGCCCAGCTGGCATGGGCGCCTCGTCCAGGCCGGGTGACTCAGTTTCCCTGACTCCACCCCCACCCCCGCCCCGACCCTCTCGAGGGCGGGCTCACCCAGTGCCTCCCGTGGTCCTCGGCACGTGTGTGGCTCCAGCCCGCGTCTTCCCTGTGGCTCGTCTGTCCCACCTCCTCCTTGTCCTCAGGTCACCCCAGCTTGGGCACCCTCCCCTGCCCTCTGAGACCTCGCCCTGTGCGTCCTGTGCTCCACTGCGGGCACTGCCAGGGACTTTCCCTCTGCCAGGTCCCCACGCTGTGCACGCAGTGCTGGGTACTTACCCGGGCTTCCCCACACAGCCACGCTTTATGGGACACTTTGAGGGCCAGCGGACTCTTTCCCACACCAGCAAACAGCTCAGAGTCTTAAAGGGACTTGGCCAACATCAGACAGCCAGTTGGTGTGTTGGTGACAGGATGGGGCCCTGGTCTGCCTGGTGTCCCAGGCTCCCCAGGCTCCCTGGCCTCCCCCAGCCTCCCCCAGGGTCCCCGAGGATTCCCCAGACTCCCCATCTCCTCCGGGCTCCCCCAGCCTCCCCCAGGCTCCCCCAGCCTCCCCAGGCTCCCCCGGCCTCCCCCAGGCTCCCCCAGCCTCCCCCAGGCTCCCCCAGCCTCCCCCGGGCTCCCCGAGCCTCCCCCAGGTTCCCCCGGGCTCCCCCAGCCTCCCCCAGTTTCCCCCAGGCTCCCCCGGCCTTCCCCGGGCTCCGCCAGCCTCCCCCAGGTTCCCCCAGGCTCCCCCGGGTTCCCCCAGTCTCCCCCGGGCTCCCTGAGCCTCCCCCGGGCTCCCCCAGGCTCCCCCGGGCTCCCCCAGCCTCCCCAGGCTCCCCCAGCCTCCCCCAGGCTCTCCAGCCTCCTTTGGGCTCCCCCAGGCTCCCCAGCCTCCCCAGCCTCCCCCGGGCTCCCCCAGCCTCCCCCAGCCTCCCCCGGGCTCCCCAGCCTCCCCCAGCCTCCCCCGGGCTCCCCCAGGCTCCCCCAGGCTCCCCCAGCCTCCCCCAGGCTCCCGCAGCCTTCCACAGCCTCCCCCGGGCTCCCCAGCCTCCCCCAGCCTCCCCCGGGCTCCCCCAGGCTCCCCCGGGCTCCCCCAGCCTCCCCCAGCCTCCCCAGGCTCCCCCAGCCTCCCCCAGGCTCTCCAGCCTCCTTTGGGCTCCCCCAGGCTCCCCAGGCTCCCCAGCCTCCCCCGGGCTCCCCCAGCCTCCCCCAGGCTCCCCCGGGCTCCCCCAGCCTCCCCCGGGCTCCCCAGCCTCCCCCAGCCTCCCCCGGGCTCCCCCAGGCTCCCCCAGGCTCCCCCAGCCTCCCCCAGGCTCCCGCAGCCTTCCACAGCCTCCCCCGGGCTCCCCAGCCTCCCCCAGCCTCCCCCGGGCTCCCACAGCCTCCCACAGCCTCCCCCAGGCTCCCGCAGCCTTCCACAGCCTCCCCCAGGCTCCCACAGCCTCCCACAGCTTCCCCCGGACTCCCCCAGCCTCCCCCAACCTCCCCCGGACTCCCCCAGGCTCCCCCAGCCTCCCCTGGGCTCCCCAGACTCCCTTGGGCTCCCCAGCCTCCCCCAGGCTCCCCAGCCTCTCCAGCCTCCCCCAGGCTCCCCAGCCTCCCCCGGGCTCCCCAGGCTCCCCCGGGCTCCCCAGCCTCCCTCAGGCTCCCCCGGGCTCCCCAGCCTACCCCACCTCCGCCAGTGGTTCCCTGAGCGTGTGGGCAAGTAGTGGTCTTTAGTTGTTCTACTTTGATTTTGGAGAATTTTCTGCTGCATCTCACTCCTATACCAAATTAGGATTAGGCTTGGCTGGATATAACAGAAAACCCACACATAATCATGAATTCAAAGTGATATAAATGTATTTCTCTTCATGCCTGTACAGTCTGAAAGGGTCAGCCCAGGACCATCATGGTGCACCCTGTGTCAGGCCCCCTGGATCCTTCTGCCTCAACTGTGTTCCACTGTGTATGAGTTTTATTCCTGAGTTTACACCATGGTCCAAGATGGCTGCTGATGCTCCAGCCATTACATCACATTTTAACCAACAGGGAAGAGCAGACCATGAAGGGCACACCTTCCCCCTTCCCCAGTAAGAACACTTCCTAGGAGTTACACACACACACACACATTCCTCTTAATTTCCATTGCAAGAGGAACGTGGTTGAACTATATTGCAAATAGGACAGGGAAATTCAGTCTTTATTCCTGGTGGCCACATACTCAGCTAAGAACTGGGGGTTCTATTGCTCGAGAAGAAGGGGAGTGCAGATACTCGGGACAGCTAGAATCCGTGCATGCCCTAAAAGTGTACACCTGAGAAAAAATATGTTAAAGAGTAATAATAATGACAATAATAAAAATAATTACAATGTGAACTCTCGTGTAGCCACCACTCAGACTGAAAAGTAAAATCTCTCTTTAAGTGCAGGCTGCTCATGACTAATCACTCTGTCTTCCCCATCCCTGACCCTTCCCCCAGGTAATACTAATTGCAATTTATATTCATCTTTCCCTTGCTTCTCTATATCATTTTTACCATTTATATTTGTAGTCCCCCAAAACATATAGTTTAGTTTTAGCTGCTTTTTAAACTTTATGTAAATGCAGTCTTCCTTTATATGTAATATTTGTGTTTTGCTTCTTCCATCTAATATTTCATGTGTGAGATTCACCCCTTTTAACGCTTACGGTGTCACTCACTAGTCTTTACTCTTGCTTGGTATTCCATTGTGTGACTCTATCACAATTTGTCTACCACTGCTATTGTTCATGGACATTGATGTTGTGTCCAGGGTTTCTAGTATCACAGCGCTGCTGTAAACATCCTAGTATAGATCTCCAGGTGCACATGCATAATCCTTTCTCTGGATGAGCCCACTGGGTGCTGTGACTGGGGTGCAGATATGTCTGAGTGATGGACCTGCCTATCCTTGAGTAGCTGGGCAGGGGCTGGGGCAGCCTGGACCCTGGACCTCCTGGCTTGCCCCAATGTCCTGGAGAAGCCTTGCCCACTTACTCCACTGTGCCATGCAAGTACTATCATTTTTTGCACAGTGAAAAAGGTTGGGGAGTGCTGCTCTAGGGACGTCACCAGGTGGGGAATTGCTGCTCATGGGTTACGTGTAAATCAGCTTCACTAGGTACGGTGAAGTGTTTTCCGAAGTAGCTGTAGCTCTGCTGCTCCGGCTGACAGGCCCTATGGCCCCACACCCTTTCCGGTACCTGGAATTGCCCTGCTTTTTAATTTGTGCAAATTTGGTTGTAGTAAAATGATATTTTGTTGTTTTGTTTTAAATGAACAAATAATGCAAGTTAAATACAATAAATCAATTGTATATTGTTGAACGTGCATCTAGTAAACAAAACAAAATGCCAAATTCATGTACAGATCTTCCTCTACTGTGGGGTTATGTCCCAATAAACCCATCCTAAGTTGAAAATATTGTAAGTTGAAAATGCACCTTACCTACTGAACATTGTAGCTTAGTCTAGCCTACCTTAAACATGCTCACATCATTAGCCTACCGTTGGACAAAATCATCTAACACAAAGGCGGGCTTCCCTGGTGGCGCAGTGGTTGAGAGTCCACCTGCCGATGCAGGGGACATGGGTTAGTGCCCCGGTCCAGGAGGATCCCACATGCCGCAGAGCGGCTGGGCCCGTGAGCCATGGCCGCTGAGCCTGTGTGTCTGGAGCCTGTGCTCTGCAACGGGAGAGGCCACAACAGTGTGAGGTCCGCATACCGCAAAAAAATAAATAAATAAAATTTAAAAAAAACCAGGAAACACAAAGGCTATTTTTATAATAAAGTATTGAATTTCTCATGTAACTTACTGACTGCTATACTGAAAGTGATAAACAGAATGTCAGTGAGTGTATCAGTTGTGATTGTGTAGCAGACTGGGAGCTCCAGCCTACTGCCCAGCACAGTGAGAGAGTATCACACTGCATGTTACTCACCCAGAAAAGGTAAAAATTCAAAAGCAGGGACAGTCTGTAGTCCTAAAGATCTATGACAAAATACAGTAGTGCATTGATCCTCCCTTCCTCGATCCCTCCAAAATCAACCAGTATTAGCTTTTTAAATAATTTTTCTGGCTTTCACACACCACATATTTCTAAATTCTATCTATCTATCTATCTATGTATCTATCTTATTATCCTGCTACCTTCTTTTTTTTTTTGCAGTACACGGGCCTCTCACTGTTGTGGCCTTTCCCGTGGCGGAGCACAGGCTCCGGACGCGCAGGCTCAGCGGCCATGGCTCACAGGCCCAGCCGCTCCGTGGCATGTGGGATCCTCCCGGACCGGGGCATGAACCCATGTCCCCCACATAGGCAGGTGGACTCTCAACCACTGCACCACCAGGGAAGCCCCCTGCTACCTTTTGATGAATCAATTTAAGACATAATTTTTAAGATTTCCTATTAGAGTAGATGACAGTTTAGCCCTTGTATTCTGACACTCCCTCTGCTTCCTCTCTCTATTCTTCCAATATAGTCATATTACAAATTTTGGTTAAATCAAACTGAATCTGTTGGTACAGATCACATTATATCTATACAGTCATAGCTTAACTTAGCGTTACAGTGTAGCCCAATTGTTTCCATTCTTACTCTGTATTTCCTAAAGTTATTAGTTGCCTCGCTTTTTCATTTGCTAAATATTTTCTAATCTATTGCTCATTCTGCCCATGTTTTCCAATACCCTTTTTTCCTGTACTTTTCCACATTACTTGATCCCGGAGACTCTCTGCCTGGAGGTCTCTTTCTCCTCTGATCTGCCCTACCCGCTCTCTGGGCTGGCTGTACCCTGTCAGCCTAACATTGGCTTCTGCTGATGCCTTGACTTTCTCCTGGGTGGGAGCCCTGTTTCCTGAACCCCACCCATGCCTTCCTGGTTTCCTCTCTTGTTTTGGTGAGAACCACTCTCCTATGGTTAAGTGAAGATAAAAAGATGGTTCATTGGTAGAAATCATAATGATGACAATTTAGTCTCCTGGAAATGCTCCTCTGATCTGCACTGGTTGCCCTGGATGCTTGGGTTTGCCCTTCATCATCATCCCTGAAAGTTTACTTCTCTCCTGTTTTCTGGACGCTGTGGCTTCTTTGTTTACTCTCTTGTTTATGGAGCACATCCACATTCATTGAGGAAAGACACACAGGAGGTAAATTGTTTGAGATGTGTTTTTCTGAAAACAATTTTATTCCACCTTCACAGTTGATTGACAGTGGGTTTGGATATGGAAATGTGGGTTGGAAATCAGTTTCCTTTAAAATTATGAAGGCGTTGCTCCATTGTTTTCTTGTTTCCATGTTGTTTTTCTCGAGGCTGGGGCCATTGTGTTCCTGATCTTCAAACATGCCCATCATTGTGCCACAATGAAGATACAGAACTAGTCCATGACCAAGAAAATCTCCCTCATGTTACCTCTTTAAAGTCAAACCCCTCCATCCCCTGCCCCCCCACTATCATCCCTAACTCTTGGCAACCTACATTCTGTTTTCCTTCTATATAATTTTATCGTATCTAGAATACTGAATAAATGGTATAAGAAAGCATGTGAACTTTGAGGCTGGCCTTTTCTCACTCAGCATAATTGAGAGCTATCCAAGTTGCTTTACATGTCAATACTTTGTTCCTTTCTATTGCTGTTCCATGGTATGGGTGTACCATTTTGTTTAACCATTCACCTGTTGGGGCTCATTTGGTTTGTTCTAGTTTTTGGCTCTTACACATACAGCTGCTATGAACAATCATGAATAGAATTTTTGGCACATTCATAAATTTTCATTCATCTGGGACAAATGCCCAGCAGCACAATTGCTAGGTCATATGGTAAGCGTTATGTTTGTTCATTTAAGTCACTGCAAACTATTTTCCAGAGTGTTTTTACCGTTTTATATTCCCACCAGCAATGTATGAGAGATCCAGTTTTCTGCACCCTTGCCAGCATTTGGTGCAGTCATTATTTTCTATTTTAGATGTTATAGTGGGTGTGTGGTGATATCTCGTTGTAGCCTTAATGTGCATTTCTCTAATGGCCAGGATGCCACCTCCTTAAAGCTTGTGCTCTGGCACGACTTTTACCTCACTTGGTCCTGGTTCTGCCGCCACCTCTGCATTCCCAGTCCCAGAAACACCTGCTACCACCACTTCCTGAATATTTGAAAAGTCTGGGGAACAAACCAGGTTAATTCACAGTTTTTCCCCTGTTAGCCTAGAATTTATCTTCCTCTGGTCTGCTAAGGCAGTTACCACTTGTTCATATGTTTTTCAGTTTCCAGAATCTTCTTGTTTTTGTCTCCTGTTCTGTTCTTCTATCCTTAATGGTTTATGTCATAACAAATTCTCATTACTATAGTTTTAGTGGGATTTTGGAGGGAAAATAATGAGATGTACATGCTCAGCCTGTGATCTGAACCTGAATTCCCTATATCAGGGGTCCCCAACCCTTGGGCCGTGGCCTGTTAGGAACCGGGCCGCACACCAGGAGGTGAGCGGTGGGCGAGCGAGCAAAGCTTCATCTGCCGCTCCCCATCGCGCTCCCCGTCGCTCGCATTACTGCCTGAACAATCCCCCCCACCCCATCCGTGGAAAAATTGTCTTCCACGAAACCAGTCCCTGGTGCCAAAAAGGCTGGAAACTGCTGCCCTATAAGATTTTAAAGAGACATATCGTTGACTGCTAGTGACGTTGGCTTTTTTCAAACATTTATGAGGCTGTATGTTTCTTTTTCTGTGAAGTGTTTGTTCCTAAGTCTTGCCCATTTTTTCTATGAGACTGTTTGCCTTGTCATATTGATTCCTAGGAGTTCCTTATGTATTTTGTATGTTGTCTCTTGTCAGTTAGATGTGTTGCAAATATTTTATATCAGTTTGTGACTTCTCTTTTCACTTTCTTTATGGTTTCTTTTAATTAATTGAATTTCTTAAGTTTAATGTAGTTGAATTTGTCAGTTTTTCCTTTATTGTTTGCTCTTGTTTGAGAAATAATTTTCTATTCCATAGCCTTTTTCGTTATGCTTTTCATCTTTTGTCTTTAATCACTAGAGCTTTATTTCTAAGTATGGCATGAGGTAGGGATTCGTTATTTTCAATATGATTAGCCAGTTTCCTAGTATCTCATAAAAACTCCATCTTTTTTACACCAATCTGCACTATTTACTCAATCACAAACTATGCTTCAAGTTTCCATAAATATATATTTTAATTGTGTTCTTATTCTCTTCTATTGTTCTCTTTGTCCATCCCAGCATCTATGCCAGATGGTTTAATGACTTTGGCTTTATCATAATTATTGATGTTTTGGTGGGGCAAGCTCCCCAGCTTACTTCTCTTCTCCAGGACTGTCTTAGTTGATATTGGTCATTTTCTCATACATAAAATTTAAAATCAGTTTGCCAAGCTTCATGAAAAGACTTCTTGGGATTTTTGATGTAATTGTATTAAATCTTTAGATCAGGTTTGGGAAATTTGACATCTTTATAAAATACACAGCATATCTTTCCTTTTACTTAGGTTTTCTTTAATGTCTTTAAAGAAAGTTTTAATAATTTTCCCATAATGTGTTTACACACTTCTTTTGTGTGTTATATATATATATTTTGCTGATATTGTAAATGGCATTTAAATTTTATATTTTCTTACTGATTGTAGTTGATATCAATGTATGGAAATGCAACTGACTTTGGGATATTGATTTTGTATCCAGCCTACTTATTAAACTTTCTTATTAAGTAAGTAAGTAAATAAATAAATATTTGTTTGTTGTTTGTTTCACTTGTTCATGGACAATCATATCACCTACAAATGATGAAGATCTTTTTTCATTTTTATGCATTTATTTCCCTTCTTCACAGAATTGTTTGAAAACGTTGCTTAGCTTCTATTTTTATTGCGGTAAAATATACATATCATAAAATTTACCATTTTAACTATTTTAAGTGTACAGTTCAGTGGCATTAAATATATTTACATTGCTGTGTAACCATCACCACCTTCCATCTGCAGAACTTTTTCGTCTCTCCAAAATGAACTCTGTGCCCATCAAATGTTAACTCCCCATTTACCCCACCCCTAGCCCCTGGCAACCACTGTCCTACTTTCTGTCTCTCTGAATTGGACTCCTCTAGGGACCTCATATGCACGAGTGGAATAATACAGAATTTGTCTTTTGGGTAACGTCTGTCTTTGTATATAAGCATATTAAACATGAATAACCACTAAAAGAATGCAAGTAGTATGTATAGCTTCCAAACCAGAAGAGGAGGAAAAATAAGAAATAAAAAAAAGCTTAATTCTTATGAAGGCCAGAAAGCAGGGGGGAAAACGAACAAAAACCAAAACAAAAAACAAAAAACAGAGGAAAAGCACTAATAGGAACGTTATGATGCAGAAATCAGGGGGGATTGCCTGCAACACCACCTGTAGTCAGGAGGAACTCATGGCATCCCCAGCTCGGCTCCCTGGATCTAGCTGGCCCACCTTGTGGTCCCTAAGGACTAGATCCTGCAGAGACCTCACCACCCACATGACCCAGGGTCCGTGCTGCCTGCCTGCAGAGGACTCTCAAGAATTCCAAGAGGTGCAGTGATCCCGTCGTAAAGCAACATAAAACGCTATAAAAGAGTTGAATTGTGCACACATGGCAGACATCGCATTTAATTTATCTGCAAAATTAAAGCCGTTCCAGGGTTTGCCATCACCCATGCAGCATGGAGTTATTTACTGGACACTGTCAGAGCTGAGGGGATCCGAAATTCAGGTCAGGAAAAGTCAAGCTTTACAAAGGCCTGAGTCCTCAGGGGCCCAGCCAGCTCAGGGCGATGCTCCTGGGTTGCTTTGCTGCAGACACAGGAAGGGGAGAAATGACTGTGTTCACTTCCCTCATGAGAAATCGGAGGCTCCATGTAGGTGTCTGGAATGCCACCTCCCCTGTTCTCCTTGCTCTGACCCCCTGGACTAACTTCTGGAACTCTGAGTGGGCTGTCTCCTGCACCTGTCCTCGAACAGTGTACCAGGGGACAGGTGCTTGAAGTGCATGCTTCCACCGTGCCCAGCCCTGTGAGGAAGGCGTGATCACCCCCATAGGACAGATTCGAACCCAGGCTCAGAGAAATGGATTGCCTGGCCCGGCGCTGTCCACCCAGGAGGTGCTGAATCTGTGATTTCAAAGAGAACCACCAGGCAGTGGTCCCGGCCCTGGGAGGAGAGGGGCAGGGCAGACACAAGGCCTCTCTCGAAGGAGAGAAGCTGGTTTGAAATATGTCTGGGCAGGGAATTCCCTGGCGGTCCAGTGCTTAGGACTCCGTGCTTTCAATGCCGTGGGCCGAGGTTCCATCCCTGGTTGGGGAAATAAGATCCCACAAGCTGCAAAAAAATTTAAAAATTAAAAAAAAAAAAGAAATGCGTCTGGGTAAGTGCTAAGGCACACACCATGGATTCTCCCTTTAAAGCACTTACACAGGCAATTACACACCAAGACTGATTAGGTGGGGGCCTTTGGCCGAGCCCCTGGGCTCTAATCAGCCTGGTAATACGGCCGTTTGTGTCAATATGCCGAGGCAGGAGGAATGGAGGCTCAGCCGCTGCCTGACGAGGTGGGGATTTGGGGTGCGTGGCTCCCCAGCGGGCGGTGGCAGCCCCTTTGTTCTCCTGTCCACAGGGCCTGGGAAAAGAAAGTGGGGGCTGGGGGAGCCCAAGGCAGGCGGCCCATGGTGGTCATTTGCCCCCAGACCAGCAAGGCACTGCCCGCCTTGCTGAAGGTGTTCTGCCACCTGGGGAGGGGGCGCTCACTGCCCATTGCTGCCAGGAAACACTTTAGAGGTCAGGGCACCCACACCTCCAAGTCTTGGCTCTGCCCCAGTTCCTTTGAGAGGAGAGATAATAGAGGCGGTGAACGGAGCAGGGGCGAAGCACTGGCAGCCCTTGCCTACATCCTCTCCTTCCAGCCCCACCAGCATCCTGACACCCACATTCCAGAAGAATCAGCCAATGCTTGTCCAGAGCAGCCGGCTTGGCCTCAGACACGCGGGAGAAATGGTGTGGAGACAGGTTCTGTTGATGGGCTTGCTGTGACATCAGGCAAGAACCTTCCCTCTCTGGGCCTGAGTTCCTTCTCCGTGGAACAATCTGGATCTTCAGCTTGGACTTTCTGCCCTTCAGAGACTTGGCATGCCAGGTGGCTGTGGGGTTTGGGGGTGGAGGAGCCTGGCAAGTGGGTGGGACCTCTGCATCCGCATGCAAAGTCTGCCTTCTCCCCACTTGCCACACCCAGGGAGTCCCCTCCAGCCACGCTGAGTCACACAAGGGAGTCCTGTGACAAGCTCAGGGGGGAGAGACACCCTCATTCCACGCATCTTTCTGGAACACATGCTCAGTGCCAGATGCCACGATGGGGGCTGGAGACCCGCGGGAGTTCACGAGGCTTAGGTCACGTAGAGGCAGGTGTCAAACTGTCACACATAACTGTAGGATAGGGCTGTGGCCAGTCAGACCTGACCTTGTGTGGCACTTGAAGGGCAAGGTCAAAGTCCCCAGGCCCCTGCTGCAGCTTCCGTCAGTCCCTTGAGGACCCCTGGGCTGGGTCAGGCCTGCTTCCTCTCTCCTTCTGCACACACGTTGTGTTTTCTGGCCCCTGCCCACAGATCTGCCCCCATCCCCAAGCCCCGTCCACCCACCCCCGTCCCGTCCGTGCTGAGCTTTCCCACCTCCTTCAACACCAGGTTCCAGCAGGATCCCACCCAGCTTGGAATGATTTTGGAGTCACTTCCATGAACCTGTGTGCAGGTGTCCCACCTGTACAAGGCCCGGGTCCCACCCTCAGAAGCAGACGGTACCAGAAGTGTGTACACGAGGTGGATGGGCAGGTGCCAGGACAGACCACAGCCTGGGGCTGCGAGCTGAGCACACTCCGGGGAGGCGTCAGCCCGACGACCTCAAACAGTTTTGGTGACAGTACCAGACTGCACGTGTGTCTCGGGGAGGGGGCCTGCTTGGATGCCACCCTCTCAGGAAGCTCTCTCTGCTGCCCATTCCTCCTCACCTCCCGCCCCTGTTTTATTTCCCTTTGCAGCCCTGATCCTTGCCCAGAAAGCGCTATTCATTTATTAGTATCCCCACTAGAATGCAAGCTCCATGTAAGCAGAAAACCTCACCCGTATTTCTTTTCTTGCTGAATCCTTGGCATACAAATCAGCATCTGGCACATGGTAGGTACTCAATATCTGTTGAGTAAAGGAATGAAAGAATTAGCTGCATATCCCCCACCAGGAAGGTCTGCACACAGCAGGGGTAGCAATATTGCACTCACAGCACAGGTGACGTCTTGTGTCCTCCTGCTTTCCCCTCTTGTGTGCACTGCTTTCACACATTTCCATGAAATCTGCAGAGTTTTCACTTGTGTTGCCCGTATGCAATTCAGCAGGATGGCTGTGCATTCCTTCTTTCACTCTCCCAGAGCGAGCTTCGGACCCTGGGGGTCTCCCCATCACGTTGCTCTAGACTTGGGTCAAGGTGCACCTTAGTGGCAAACTTTCCTCACTCAGTGGAGCAGTTTTTCAGGGTAAGTTCCCACGTGGTGAGATTACTCGGCACGGGAGTCCTCATTGCTCTCAGCACACAGTGCAAGTTGCATTCTGGAAGCCATGTGCCAGCTCACAGGGCCACCACCAGGCAGGCGTACAGGGTGAAGTTAAGCTGCATCTGGCCATGGGGAGACCTGGCTGAGCCCAACCACAAGGGCAGGGTGATGGAGAGACATGTGCGACCTGCCCACTCGGGAAACGTGTCATCAGGGGCCTTGCCTTGGTGGTGCCGGGCATCCTTGGGCGGGATGAAGGGCGCAGGGGGTTCAGGGGCTGTGGTAGGGGAGGAGAGTCCATGGGGCCCATGGAGTCAAACACCATGCAGAGAACCGTGGCTACGTCCCTGATGGAGGAGGTCGGTGGCAAGGAGCTTACCAGATGGAAAAGGAGTAAGACACGGAAACAGAGGAGAGAGGGCAGGAGGGCAAGACCAGAGGGGCCAGCAGGCCTGCATCACCGCACTGGGTGGCCGTCTATGCATTCGTGGGCCTGGCACCCTCTCCTCTCCTGGAGTGTAAGAGCAGCCCCCTGAAGTGTCCCCATCACAGGGCTGGCTTCCACTGCCCCACCCCAACCCCTGGTGGGAGGATCAGACTCCAGGCCAGTTACTCAGCTCCAATGCACGCTGAGTGCCAGGCACAGTCCGGGGCTCACAGGCACTGAGAAAAGGAGAGAGAGAAGTTTGCAGAAGAGGGGGCCACCCAGTGCCTTGGAGCCACGGCAAGGAGTTAGGCCAGGCTTTATCCCGAGGGCACCGCAGAGTGTTTCCAGTGGGGATGACGGGGAAAGCACACGCTCCCATGCACCATGCCAGCTGCAGTTTTTCCACCTACAGGACAGGGTTGTTGGGTGACAAGTTCCAACACAAGCCATCCAGGCCATGCCTGCCTCACTCTCTGGTGGGGAGCCAGAGGAGGCCTGCCTTGAACTTTTCTTGAGGTGAGAAAAGCTGACATTTAAAAAAGTTGTCAGCCAAGCCCCACTTCTTTTATCCAATGCAGCTCCAACTGGACTGATCCTGCAATAGGTACAATGACACACTCTGGGCAAAATAATAAAAATAAGTAAACAACAGGATTTCAGGTTCAGCTCCAACATGTAAAGAGTTTGGAACTCATCACTCCTCTCTTTACCACTGGAAAAAAAAAAAAAAAAGCAGACCAACTGGAAATCAATGACTTTTCTCAGACCCAGCAGAGAAAGGAAGTTGCAAAGCAAACCACCGCCCTGAAGTCTGGAGAGTCAGTCAACCACAGAGAAACAAACCTGAGAACTACTTACCTGGAGCAGATGCCGCTGGAGCACTGAACTGGTAGAAACACTGATGGAAACTTTGATGAATTGCTAGAGGCTGAGTGTGAACCAGCATGACAGTGAGGAATTCCTGGGAGCCACAGTCGTAGGGGGTCCCCAACACTTCCATGGGCGTTTCCTCCAGAAACCTGACCAGGTTCTCACAAGAAGGTCTGAGAAAGATCCCAGCATCTCCAGCAGTGGGTGGAGAAGGTAAGGGTGTGAAATATGCCCAGAGCCTTCTCCATAACAAAGGCCCACACTTGAGGGAAAGGCTTTGCCAGAGGGCAAGTCCCCAACCTCATCCACCTGGGGGAAGGGGGGTCCTCCCACTCCAGCCCCCTCCAGCCTTCCTGTTCCACCTTAGGATAAAAAACAAACAAGCAAACAGTAGGTGAGGGCCAGGGCTTCAAGGAAGTAGATTGAGACCGTTGCAGCAGGAAAGGAGTAGGGGCAGTGGGAAGTAAGCTATACCCTCAGAGAAGCACATGGGAAGCTCACAGCCCAAGGTCACAGGGTCAGTAAAAAACTGACATTGCTTGGAAGGTTATAGGGTGCCCCCCAACCCCCCCCCCACCACAGGGCCCCCTAGAGTAACAGTGGACTCTGGGAAAGACACAGGCTCTCCCTAAGGAGCAGGACTCAGAGAGGCTCCAAGTCAACAGGGGGGGCAGGCATTAGGCACAGCCCAACTGCTAAGCTAGATTAACATCAAGCCTCACACTAAGGCCTGGTTACCTCAGTCCCCGTCACCCACTCCAAATAGGTCAGCTTTTCAGCAGAAAATTGCAAAGCATGTTAAAAGGTAAGAGACAAAAACAAAAACATCATCTGAAGACACCATGAGACCATCAGAAACAGACTCAACTATAACATAGCTGGTTGAATTATAAGACAGGGAATTTAAAATAACTATGATTAATACGTTAAAGGCTCTAATGGAAAAAGACAACATGCAAAAATGGATGAGTCAGCAGAGAGAAGATGTTAAGAAAGAGTCAAGACTATGCTAGAAATAAAAACCATTGTAACAGAAGTGACAAAGCCCTCATCCGTAGACTAGACACGCCCAAGGAAAGCATCAGTGAGCTTGAGATAGTCTGACAGAAACTTGTCGAACTGTGCTCCATGTCTCTTAATATCCCTCTTATGTTTTCTACCTCTTTTCTCCCTGAGCTGTGTTCTGTGGGATTCCTTCAGTTCTATCTTCTGATTTAGTAATTCTCTCTTTGGCTGTATCTAATCTGCTCTTGTAAACTTCTGTTGAATTTTTAATTTCAATAATTTTTATCTCTAAAAGTTCACTTTTGGGCTTCCCTGGTGGCGCAGTGGTTGAGAGTCCGCCTGCCGATGCAGGGGACACGGGTTCGTGCCCCAGTCCGGGAAGATCCCACATGCCGCGGAGCGGCTGGGCCCGTGAGCCGTGGCTGCTGAGCCTGAATGTCCAGAGCCTGTGCTCCGCAACGGGAGAGGCCACAACAGTGAGAGGCCCACGTACTGCAAAAAAAAAAAAAAAAAAAAAAAAAAAAAAAAGTTCACTTTTTTTCAAATCTGCCTGACCATTTTTACTATTCTCTCTTTTACAAATTTGTGTCTTTATTTTCCCCAACAACTTCTTTCAGAATTATTGAAGGTCCTTTTAAAATTTTCACTTCTGATAATTCCAATGGCTTGTGTCCTACTAGGTCTGTTTCTACTGTTTGCTTCTCTGCTGATGCTTACTCAGGATGCCATATTTCATGTACATTTTTGAATTTTGTTTGTGAGCTCATACTCCCTGAAGTCCATTTATAGACATTCCTTGAGATTTGTGTTCAAAGTGTGGTTTTCCCAAAAAGGATTTGTCTGGGGACATGACCAACCCAGGAACACTTTAAGTAAATTATTTTTAGGGCACACAGATGTGGATCCCAGCCCCCAAATCTTCACACATGAGAGATTATGAGTGAGCATCCTTAGTGGGCAGTTCCCCTCACACACACACCCCTTTCACCTCCACTGAGACCTCAGGCCAAGTTAGGTGTGTCTCCTGGGTCTTTTCTAGTCTGTCTTCTGGGCAGCTTGACCTTGGGACCCTGGATTTGTGAAGAGGATCGCGGAATCAACCCATCATCCTGCAGGCTTGTCTCCCTTGCCAACTCCCCCCTCTCGACCCCACACACACCTGGTCTCTGAAACCCAGGCTGAAGGCCATCCAGGACCAGTGGGGGCCTTGGGGCAAATGCCAGTGACTGTGCTCACTTTCCATCTTGGAGTCAGGTTTTTCTGACTCTGGGGTTTTCTCTTACTTCCTTTCAAACTCAAGCAAGTTTAAAAAGATCACTTATCTTTTTAAGTCTCTGCACACCGAATCAGCCGTGTTGCCAGAATGAAGGTCTGTTTCTGTCACCCTCTCCTCTTTAGCACAGATACCACCAGATGAGCCCTGGGGCCCCCTGCCCTAGAGGCAGGTTGTGGGCACCACAAGAAAGCAGGACTGCAAGGCTTTGGCAGGCAGATGCTGCCTTAGGACACTCTTTTAAAAATGGTTGAGACAGAATTCACACACCGTGAAATTCACCATCAGTTTGCCTCTGCTGTGCAAGAGACCATCCCCCATCCTCGTGGCTGACAGCAGCCGTTCGTGCTGCTCACGACTCTGCGGCGGGTGCTGGCTGGTCTCGGCTGGGCCCCTCATGCGTCTACAGTCAGCAATGTGCCAGCTGGGGGCTGGATGGTCTGGGTGGCTCACCCGTCACTCAGTGGCTGTCAGTGGGGGCGACTAGGCTGGAGGCTCCACTTCCATGCTGCGGGTCTCAGGGCCCCACGCCCCTGGATCCCCATGTGGAGTCTCGTCCTCCAGGGCCTCCCCACGTGGCTTGGTTTCTTTCATCTGGTTCATCTCAGGGCAGGAGAACTTCCTACACATCAGCTGATTTCCCCAGAGCGAGCATTCTGCTGAGCAAGGCAGAGTTGCGAGACCTCATATGACTCAGTCTCTGAGGCCCCAGCACATCACACCCACAGGCTTTCTGGTCATGCCACACAGGCCAGTGCAGATCCAAGCCTGGGGTGGATTAGAGTTCAGTTCTCAATGGGAGGGGAAGCAAAGGACCATCTTCAACCTCCCAAAGTCTGCCCTGCGGGCACAAAGTGTGTACATGGCTTTCACAGGGAAAACACACACCACCTCACTCGGGGCTCCCACTAAACAAACTGGACCCCATTCCAGCCTCCACTGGCCTTGCCTGGATTTGGCTTGCTTGAAGTCCAGGATCACCTTGTCAAGTCAACGCTGCCTGCCCACGGGGGTCCCCGGTGTGGTTCTTCAGCGCAGGGCTCTGAGACCCCAGAAGACCTGTGACCCTGACCTGGTCGTCCGACCCCACCCATCAGCGTCCATGCGGAGATCTAGATGGGCTCGCCAGGATGGGCTCTCCTGTTCAACAAAGCAGAAAATGATGGTCTGTCCACAGCAATCCCGAAATCCAGCCGGGTCCCTGTGGCCAGTTCCTGCTCCCTGAGAAAGACCGCCCCGGGCCCCAGCTTCACCCTCTGCGTCCCGGTTTGCCTGAGTCACTCTTCCTTTTCCATAGGAAATATCCGTTGCTTGGCCCTCCTCCTGCCCACAGGAGGTGGAGAGTGGTGGTGCAACTTCTCTAAAAGCTGTGTGGATTCTTGCGCATTAATTGGTGACAAAAGCCACCCACCCTGCCTTCCGAGGAAGCCTGTCCTCCCCTTAGGTGACCTGCTCAGGCTACTGGGGGGGTGAGGCCCTCACCATTCTTGGCAGCCTGTTGATTGGCCGGGAGGGTCAGGGCACACCCTCGAGACTTTGAGACGCACCTTTGTTGAGCTGGGGGAGTAGCTGCGGTGCCACCTTACACCTTCCTGAAGGCTGAACAAAAGGTCGGCCAGCGCCCTGGCTTTCGGCCACGTGTCTCTGCCCCGAAGTCATTTCTCGTGTTGAGAATCTCTGTGGAGGGCTTGAAGTGTTATTTTTGAGCGCAGCAAACCGTGGATCCTTCATGTTTCCTCTAAATTCTGCTCAGAAAAGTAACCGTGCCTGCGTTAGCTCTTCTCTCCTTTTGTGTTTAATCACGGGCTGCTAGAGGAAGCCAGCTGGCTCTTCTGAATCCTGCCTGGAAGTTTCCACAGCCAGACTCACGCCTGCCCATCTTTCTCCCACGGTACCACAGCCAAGTGCTGGCGAACCTGCCATCACCAGGTACCAGGGAGCCTTTCCTTCAGCCTCCAGGGACACCCCATGGCCCCTCGAGCCCTCACAAGCCCCTTGGCCTCAGTGCCCTTCCAGCCCCATCTCTACCTGGTGCCCAAGCCAGTGCAGTGACCCTTGTTTGAAGCTTCTGCTTTTTTTTTGGCTGCACCGCATGGCATGTGGGATCTTAGATCCCCGACCAGGGATTGAACCTGTACCCCCTGCATTGGGAGTGTGGAGCCTTAACCACTGGACCGCCAGGAAAGTTCCTGTTTGAAGCTTCTGCTGCAGCAGCACCTACTCCCAGGCCCCACTCTGTGTCTCGGGGCCTGTTGTGAAGTAATAAACCACCCCAAATTCAGTGGCTTACAATCCCCTTTTATTTCTCTCCTGATTCGACGGTCAGAGCTTGGGAAGAGCTCAGCGGGGAGGTTTCCCTGGCTCCGCATGGCATCAGCTGGGGCCGCCACTCCCCAGATGGTGGGCTCACCCACATGCCCAGACCCTGGCACCCCTCGGTCCCTCTTTCTCCACACGGAGGCGAGGGAGGTGGGCTCTTCCATGCAGTGGGTCCCCTAGGGCGAGCTTCCCAAGTGAACCGGCAGAGCTCTGGTCTTCAGAAGACTTGGATAGCACTTCTGCCACATTCTCTTGGTCAAGCCAGTGGCTGAGGCCGGTGCAGACTCCAGGGCGCCAGGACGTTAGACCCCGTTTCTCAAGGGAGGAGAAGCAAGGATTTGCCTGCGTCTTGACTCGGCCGTGGTCCCTGCAGTCTGGCGTCTCCGGCACGGCTCTCTGCTTCCCAGCCCCTTCCAGGAGGCCAGCTGCCCAAGCTTCTCTTTGCTTCTGAGGCCCAAATCCCCAGCAGGAGAACAACGAGTGTGGCGCCCCCAAGTCTCCACGCCTGGGCAGGGGGGAAACCCAGGCAGCTACTCCCAACCTGGGTGGCTCTGGGCCCCCAGGTGTCTACACAGCAGCCCACGGGCAGGGGGACTTGGAGGACCAGGGGGCAAGGGCCGAGGAGGCTAAGGGGCCTACGGAAGAGCAGGTGGCTTCAGGAGGAGGTCACGGGGTCTCAGCGGGTGGGGGCGGAGCGGGGCTGAGGGGCGGGGCTGGGGGACGGAGCGTGAACAGAGCCTGGGAATCTGTATGAGCCCTCCTCCTTCCAACTCCCAAGCCCGCCCCCAGGGCAGCATCCCTGCTTCCCCACTTGGTTCCCGGGCTCCAGCCAGGTGGGGTAGAAAGGACACTCCAGGGCAGGACGGCGAGGGGCGGGGCTGAGCCAGCGGCAGCCTTGGCCAACCCACTTTACTCTCAGAGTCTCGGTTTATCCATCTGTAAACTGGACGGAAGGGTCGTGCCCACCGCCAGGAGGCTGTCAGGAGGATCGGGAGTCTGAAGGGCTCAGTCACAAGAGGTCTTTGGAAGGAATTAAATAGCATTCGTTTTGGTGACAAGTTTTCCAGGCAGAGGGGAGCATAAGGGGACAGAGGTGAGGCCGGGGGGGGGGGGCCGGAGCACCACCTAGGGGAGAGGCGGAGGGAGCAGTGAGGCTGGGGGTGCGTCCGGCCGTGCTGGGGAGCCTCGAATCTCATCACTGTGCCGTGAAAACCACGGAGACGCTCGTGCGACGTGGAGACCCCAGCCTCGTTTCTCAAAGATCACGGAGGAGGGAAGGCTGTGGGGTGAGGACTTGGGCCCGGCCGCGCTGGTGCAGGAAAGGAGGTGGAGCGACAGGCCTGCTGAGGGCTGCTGTGCAGGGACAGGGTGGCGGCCCGGCTTGGCCCACGGGGAGGCCTAGGCAGGGGTGAGGGGTAGTGTTGGCTGGGCCGTGGCCTGGGTGCCTGCCTGCCCGCTGGTGCTCTCTGCCAGGAAATGCTGGCGTGGGGGCGGGGGGGGGGCAGGACGGCGCGGGGGTCCAAGGCAGTGGGCTCCCTCACCACCCAGGAGCCTGCCCAGTCCTGGTAACGATGCTGCACTGGCTCTGGGGGTGGCTGTGACGTTCAGTATCCCGGAAATTCATTGTTATTGCTGCCCACTGAATGGCAAAAGAATCCATAATGGTGGCGGGGCAGAACTAAAATATTATCCACGTTTCAAATGACTTTGGATTATTGAAACTGTTCCACCAGCAGGAGGGGTGCGTGGAGGCGGAGTGGCTGCCCCGCGAGCAGATGTGTGGCTACAGGTCCCTGCCGTGGGGCGGGGCCCCCAGCTCCGCTGGGGGAGCGGGGCCGGCGCGGCCGGAAGCGGCCCTCGCATCTGTCCTGGCTCATGAATCCTGTCCCGGGCCTGCCCCAGGGAACCCAGGGCACCGGGAGGCCGGACTGACATGGCCGCAGAGCAGGCAAGGTGTGCCCCTGAGCTCACACCCACAGCAGGACCAAGCCGGTCGGGGAACGCCTTGCGCACGAGCTGAGGGCCAGGGCTCCCCCGCGGGCTGCTCCCACGCCTGCCTGACCAGTCCAGCGCCCTCACGTCACCCAGCTCCAGCCGCCAACCTCAACAGCTACTCCGCCAGCCCCCCACCCATTTTCATCTGCTGCAGACTTGACCTCGCCCCCTGGCCGGGATGGGCTCCTCCTCGCCAAGCCACGGCTCCTGGACCCCTCGTGCCGGCCAAGTCTGCACTCACCCACCCCGGCCCCCCAGCGGCTCCACAGACGGAGGCCCTGGGAGGAATGTGGGGTCCTCAGCATTCCTGCAGTGACCTTGGGGAGGGGAGGCCAGAAGGAAGGGGGCGGGGCAGCTGCCGTCCTAGTCTCGGTCCCGGCTGAGCAGTTGCCTGTGGTCACTGTCCTGCGGTCGGCTGTGTGGCCGACAGACGTGGGTGGACGGGGACAGCCTCCCCTCCTGAGGCCTGCGCCTGTCCCCACCCCCAGCGTAGCCGCAGCTGCCGAGGCGGCCACCTCCGCGGGGAGCGCCAGCTGGGGAAAAGGCTCTTTCTTTCTTCCCTTTTCTTTGTTTTCTTCCATTGCCACTTAAAAAAGAAAAAAAAGAAAAAAAAAGAAAGAAATTGCTCAGCGACAATTTAGAGCCTTTTGCTAAAAATGCCTTTTATCATCTCACAGAGAAGGCACCCCCGCCCGCCCCGGGAGGACAGATTTTCAGCTCACTCTCTGGCCCTGCCCGGCTGCAGCTCTCTCCCCAGCCCCCGAGACTGCCCTGGACACCGCTGAGGAGGGAAGCTCCTCGTCCTCTTAGCCCCCCAGGAGGCCCTTCCCCTGGACCCTCCATGCTGGTTCGGGTGGGGTTTTGAAAAGATGGGCGGGGCCTCCGGGAGTCTGCGTCAGCCACGGGGCGGGGGTGGGGGGCCGGTCTGTGGGGGAGGAGAGGTCGTGATGTAGTGCCCTGGGCGTCCGGGGCTCAGTTTGGGACAGGCCCCTCCTGCCCATTAGACCTTACAGGTGGGTTTTACGCCCTCCTCCTGTCTGTCCCCCTCAGGAGGGAACTGCCAACTCTTGTACTGAAATTCCGGTGGCGGCTGCCTTGCCCAGGCCTGGCCGTGGGACGTCCATGCGTCCTGATGGAGCCCGCGGGGGGTGCTGTCCCGACGCAGCCGCCGGCCGCTCTGTGCAGTTTCCTGCACCTGTGCACATGTGGCACGGTGGCCCCGCCGCTCCAGGGCAGACGGGAAATGGCCAGCTGTCCCCCGGTGCTGGTGGTCCCTGTGTCCCAGGGTGGGCGCCACCGGCCTGGCCGAGTCCCACCTGAGGGGCACCTTCTGCCACCATCCTCCCCAAAGACGCAGCTGGAAGGCCCGGCCCACCCACGGTGTGGCTGCTAGGAAGGCTTCAGGTAGCCACATGCCTGGGGGCCCCAGCTGGCACAGCTATCCTTAGGTGCAGCTGAGGGAGGAGCCTCAGGCCTCAGCCGGCTCCCTGTCTTCTCCCCTCTGGGGGCCCCAGTGGCCGGGTGGAATTCAGTCTTCTCTGGAAACATGCGCCTTTCCCATAACATCTGAAATCACAGAAACCAGGTCCTTCAATGTACAGATGGGGAAGCCGAGGCCCAGGGTTGGGAGGGGATCTGACCCACCCCCAGGGGCCAGGGGAGCTGACTGGGCCCCGTCCTCACCCTCAGCTAGGCCTCCTGGCTCCACCCCGCTCTGGCCCCTGACAGGCTGTGGTCTGTCTGGGTTGATGGATGCCTTGGCCTTTCCCGGCATTTGACTTCGACCTGAGGGAGCGCTGACTTCAACCAGGACGTGGGGGTCATGGTCACAGGGCCTGGGGAGGGGCTTTCCTCTGTGCCTCTGCCCCTGAGATCCCCGGAGTACCTCCCCTGCTCTCCTGGGGGCCCTTGGCCTGGAGCAAGCTCCCGGGACCAGCTCGTGCATCCGGTTCTCACCGCCCCACAGGGCGGGGCTCCTCCACGTTACCCAGAACCATGGGAAACAGACAGCCTGGGCATCCACCAAGGGCACAAGGGGTCAGCAGGCGGGGTCAGCGCCAGAACCCCTCCAGGCCTGGGGACAGAAGCCCCTTGGGAAGAGGGTCTTGGAGGAGCAAAGCCTGTGCCCTCACCAGAGGTTGAACTGGGACCTGAGCTTGTGGCGGGCTCACCAGGGCCTGGTGGGCAGTGGCTGAGCTGCTTTGGGAGGATGTGGGGGCCAGCAGACCTGGGACAGACATCTCTGTGTGCAGAGGATGCTGTGGTTTTGGAAGCAGCACGTCCTCCCCTGGAGCAAAGCTGTCAGCCAAGGCTTAGCCTCCTCCAGGAAGTCCTCCATGATTCACATGGTTGTGTGCCAAAGAAAGGAAACTCTGCCTTCTCTGCCTTCCTGCCTTCTCTCCCCAGTTTGCCCCAAATCATGAGCTCTAAAGAAAGCTCTGGTATGCCCACTTTGTCTTCTGGAGCCCGGGAGGAACTGGCCAAGGACAAATCGATACCAATAAGAACAAGGGCTGAGTGTTGGGAGGGACGGGTGTGGCCCTCCAGACCACATCCTGTGCTCATGGACGGAAGGCTGGGTGGGCATCAGTGCTCAGGCCCAGTCCCTGCTTTGTGTAAGGGGACAGGCTTGGAGACACTCAGCGACTTGCCCGAGCCCCCAGAGACACACGGCAAGCCTGGAGGGAGCCTGCGTGCCCCGCGCTCTCTTTGATCGGTCTGGATACTGGCCAGGAGTCAGGGGTCATGCCCTGGAGCCTCGGACCACGGTAGATCCTGGCCAGAGCCTGCACCCCTGCCTTGCCCTGGAGGCTGTGCCAGACCCACTGCCCCCAGGGGAACCTGAGCACACAAGAACCCCTAGGGTAACCCATTCACAGAGGACCCCCCAGGGGAACCCACCTGCCCACAGGAGAAGCCCCACTCCCTTCCCCGGGGCTGTTGCGGTTCCCTGGCTGTCCGCACTCTTACTTCTCACGGCTGGGGGGGGGGGTTCCCATCCTCCAGAGAAGCTGCCGGGTGTTTTATAAGAGCCAGACTTCATGGTGCAGAACCCAGGGCCATAAAAGGGAGGGCAGTGAAATTTCTTATTGGGGTCAATTGCTTGGGGCCCCGGGGGCAGGGAGGCGCATGTCAGGGCTGCTCCTGGTCGAGGGGGGTTGGAAGGGCCCTAGCTGGGCACTCGGTCACCTGCGCTTGGCTCGGCCTCAGGGGAGATGGATGGGTGGGTCAGCTTGCTATTTACATGAGGTTGGAGCTGACCAGGAGGGGGTGACGCCCCAGGGAGGAGGGATCTCCTGACTGTGGTTCTAATTCCCTCTGGCACCCACCGATCCCTTCCCCTCGGGGCACCCAGCTGTCAGAGGAGGCGACTAGCTGGGAGAGTCCTCGTTCCCACGTGTTGTCAGAGAACAAGTTCTGGGGCAGCGACTTCAGTGCAATTCTGCGGGGCCAGCACCGCCATGGGGTCTGCACAGCCCGAGGGACCACCGAGCGGACCACCAGGTGACTTCGGGGGGGGGCACTTCCAGGACACGCACCGGAGCAGAGTGAGGGTCATCCAGGTCACTGGATGCAGCGGGATATCCGGGACGGGGTGGTGGCCTCAGCCGTGCAGCCACATCGATGTGGCTGGATGTCCTGGGTCACAGCCACTCCGCGAGGACTCCATCTGCCCTTGGCAATGGGGCTGAGTCCGTGTCCCTGGAGGTGACTGATTCCTCACAAAGGGTCCCTCTCTTTTCATGCAGGCAAGCCCCAGAGAGGAGAATGGTGACACCCCTTCCTTCCTCCACCTCCAGCTCGCACCTGCGCCCTCTTCTGAGTCATCTGGGGGCTGAGACCCCAGTCAGTAGGAATCAGAGGGACCCCAGGCTTGACGGGCATCCACACCCAAAACACCGTTGCCCTCACTTTGTGCCTGCAGGTGACAGGAACCCTCGGAGGCCGATGTCGGGGAGGGCTGGGGTGTCACCTGAGCCAAGAAGCAAGGCCAGGGTACTGGAGTCGCTCAGAGAACATTCTCTACTGCAGCGCAACGAAGATGGAAATTGCGGCAAAAGAGCGCACCAAGGTTACATGGAGAACATTCTCTACTGCAGCACAACGAAGGTGGAAATCACCCAGGTTCCTGGGAATTAAGAAAATAACCCATCAGTCAAAGAAGAAAGCATAATTAAGAAGCTAAGCATTCGGCTCAATAAATTAGAAAAAAAAGGAGGGAAGTAAAAAGAAGAGCAGTAATTAGTGAAATAAGAAAATAAATATACTAAAAAAAGGCTCAATAATGCCAAAAAATGATCTTTGAAAGGATTTATGAAACCTATAAATCTCTGGTAGGTCTGATCAAGAAAACTGAGAGAAGACATAAATGACTGAGATTTGGAGTGAGAAAGGGAGCATCTCTACAGCATTTGCAGATAACAAAAGTTTAGGAAGAGGAAAAATTTAAATGGAATATTATAAGCTAATTTATGTCAACGCGTTGGAAACATTTGATAAAATGGACAATTTCTAGAAAAATACACTTAAAACTCGCACACTAGAAAGAGAAGACCTGAAAAGTCCTTACCTATGACTATTAAAGAAATTGCATTTAGGGACTTCCCTGGAGGCGCAGTGGTTAAGAATCCGCCTGCCAATGCAGGGGACACGGGTTCTATCCCTGGTCTGGGAAGATCCCACATGCCACGGAGCAACTAAGCCCGTGTGCCACAACTACTGAGCCCGCGAGCCACAACTACTGAAGCCCACGCGCCTAGAGCCCGTGCTCCGCAACAGGAGGAGCCACTGCAATGAGAAGCCCACGCACCACAACGGAGAGTAGCCCCCGCTCGCCGCAACTAGAGAAAGCCCGTGCGCAGCAAGGAAAACCCGACGCGGCCAAAAATAAATAAATAAAATAAATAAAAATTAAGGAAAAAAAAGAAATTGAAAACCTTCCCTCAAAGGAAACTCCAGGACTAGATAGCCCTCACTCACAAGTTTTGCTTAAATATTTGAGGAAGAACTAATGCCAATTTTATACAAGCTCTTCCAGGTGACAGTAAAAGAGGGAGCTCTTCCCAACTTATTTTATCAGGCGAGTGTACCCTTAATACACAGATCCAAACAGGAAAGTATAAGGAAGGAAAATCCCACTTATTAATACAGATACATTTTAAATAAAACATCAGCCAACTGAACTTTTACAAAAGGTCACCCATCACGTGCAAGTTGCCTTTATTTCAGTGTCACAAAGTTAAACAGAAAAAATCTATCAGTATAATTACCCATAAAAAAGATATTAGGGCTCTCCTGGTGGCGCAGTGGTTGAGAGTCTGCCTGCTGATGCAGGGGACACGGGTTCGTGCCCCGGTCCGGGAGGATCCCACATGCCGTGGAGCGGCTGGGCCCGTGAGCCATGGCCACTGAGCCTGCGCGTCCGGAGCCTGTGCTCCGCAACAGGAGAGGCCACAACAGTGAGAGGCCCGTGTACTGCAAAAAAAAAAAAAAAAAAAAAAAGATATTAAAGGAGAAAAATTATATGATTATCTCAAAAGATGTACCGAAAATATTTGATAAAATTCAACACTAATTTATAATAAAAATATCCATTAGTGAACTTGGAGTAAAAGAGAACTCTTTAGTACAATGAAGAATATTTTTGTAAAACATACGAAAGCATAATACTTAATGGTGAGACAGAGAGTCTTTCTCTTTGCGATTAGAAATCAGAGAACGGTGCCCTCCTGAGCCTAGTTCCTGGACAAACCTGTCAGAGAGGAAGCAGAAAGGGTGTAAGGATAGGAAGAGACAGGGCAAAACTTTCATTATTTGTAGATAAAATTGTTGAGAACATAGTGAACGTCATACCTCATCGTTAAGTGATTAGAATCAATAGGGAGTTCAGCAAGTTTGCTGAATTAAAAAAAAACAGGATACACAGTTCAATTATGTTTCTACAATGCTTCAGTCGACAATTAGAAAATAAAGTTGAAAACAAAGGTACTATTGGTAAAACATCAGGAAATACAGTCAGCCCTCCGTATCCGCAGGTTCTGCATCTGTGGATCCAACTAACCGCTGATAAAATTGTTGATTGAAACAGCAATCGCGGAATCCTCGGACACGGAGGGCTGACTATACTTTGTTATTTTGTATAAGGCACCTGAGCATCTGGGGATTCTGGTATCCACGGGAGGACGGAGTGGGCGGGGGGTGGGGTGGTGGTGGGCGGTCCTGGAACCAATCCCCCGAGGATAAAGACAGATGGACGATTGTGTTAGATACCCAGGAATGAACCTAATAAAATGGGGGTAAAACTTCTATTCAAAAGTCTATAAAACGTTATTGAGAGAAATCTTTAAAAATTTAGATTAAAATTTAATTTTGAAAAAGACCAGGAAAATGATGGTCGTGGATTTTAAGATTCAATATCTTCACGATTTAAAATTTCTCCAAATCAATCTAATATTTCAATGCAATGCCACCCAAAATCCCAATGGATCTGCTCCCTCCACCCCCCACCCCACCCCCGCCCCCATCTCTGTGTGTGTCATGACCAGGAAACTCTACAATCTATTTTACAGTATAAAGGACCAAGAATCACCAGGACACAAAAGGTATGGGAGGGAGAGGAACCGTAGTACCTGACTTTGACATTTGCTGTGTTGTTAAAACTAAGCCAGTACAGTATTGGCAAAACAACAGACATGAGTGGATTTAAACAGAGAACCATGAAACAGACCTGTGCATAGACAGATACTTGGCTTGTGAAAAAGGTAGCACCGAAGAGCAGTGGAGAACTAGTGGTGTGCTGGGATGATCGGATATCCAAGGGGATACAGATGAACTTGAACCCCACCTCACACCACACACTCAAATCTGTTCCAGGTTGGATGGAAATCTATGTGCAAAAGGCAGAATGATAAAGTCTTTAGAAGTTCATGTAGAAGAAAAGCTTCATGCTGTTGGGATAGAAAACATTTTATCATCACTAACCCTAAGGGAAAATATTGATGTATTTGACTACCTTAAAATTATGAACCTCTGTTCATCAGAAGACATCACTCACAGAGGATAAAGACAAGCCACAGCAGGGGAAAGGATATTTGAAAAACGTAGTAAATAAAGGGCTTGTATCCAGAATTTAAAACAGCCTCCTACAAACAAGAAGAAAAAAGGCAAGAAAAAGGGCAAGAGACTCAGACAAACACTTCACCAAAAAGGACATCCAAATGTCCAATAAATGTATGAAAAAGTATTCATAGGATCATTTATTATGAAAATGCTAATTAAAACCCCAAAGACCTATCACTACATAGGTACCAGAATGGATAAAAAAAGAAAAAGACTGACAATAAAGGTGGGGGTAAGAACACAAGCAACGGGGTCTCATCACTGCAGTTGGGTGTGTGAGTTGCCACACTCAATTTAGAGAATTATTTGCCAATATCTGGGTACGTTGGAGGTGTACATTTGCTCAGACTCAAAAATTCCACACCCCAGGAGTACAGCTCAGGGAAATGCACACACCTGTGCACCACAAGACGTGTGTAAGGATGGGGCATTAGGTGTAATATGTCAACTCGGGAAAGCCAAACATCAATTGATGGTAAAAACTTTGCGGTACAGTCATGGTGCAGGAAACTGCAGCCAAGAGAGTGGTAAGCTGCAGCAACACCCAACACGATGAATCTTCAAAACATCATTTCATGGGAAAGAAACCAGAAATGAAAAAATGCATGCAAGTGACACTGGAGAGAAGAATAACAGGTGATAATAAAACAGGTTGCAGCAGTGATCTTGGGCTGCACGCTGAAGGTCCCAAGGCCACGTTCTTGGTGGGCATGAGCATCTTCATGGGGACAGAGGGATTTGTGGCTGGAAGGCAACTGGGAAACCAGAACATAGAGGAGTAGAACACGAGCTGAGGACCCAGCTAAGACAGCCTCCACACGCCGGGAGAGCTCTGGAAAATAAAGAGCTAGAGAGTACACATCACTGGTACCCTACCTGAGGACCTCAAATACCCGTGAACAAGGACAGGGAAGGTGCCTGGAGGAGCAATGATCTTTACAGTGTCTCTACATTTACAAGAAAATCAACGGAACATTGGAAAACGGCTCTGTTTTCTTTATTCATTCTCGCCCCCCCCCCAACTCGTGGTCCCACCTCTGGGCACAGCCCTGCTTGGGGACCAGGAACAGAGCAGACATCCTGGAGCAGGACTTCCAGACCATCCTCAGGACTGGGGACTCCTGGAGCCCCTCCCTCCCTCTTCAGGGGTCCTGTGTCGGACCTCCGTCCTCCAGGGCCAGGAGAAGAGGCTGGCTGGAAACTGGTGGGAAGCAGGGTGGCATCTCCCACCCACGACCCCATGGGGAGCGATGGCTGCCCTGCCCCAAACCAAGTTGGTCAAGATAAGGTGCAGGTCCAAGTGCCAGTGGGTCAGCAAAGCCCGTCCCACCAGGTCAGCACCCTGGTCAGCGCCCTGCATACACCGTGTGGGGGTGGGGTGGGGCGGTGCGCACGGAGTCACGGTGGGGTGGCCGTAGTGGCAGTGCAGGGTAGGGGTGTTGCCTCAGGCATGGAATGCCTTTACCTAGATGTCCAGCTTCTCCCACCTGCACACTGATGGTCCCCATGCCCCTGTGTCCTTGACCCCTGCTGGTGGCCCCTGGGCATGGAATCCAGAGTGAACCCTGGGAGAGCAGGACAAGGACTTGTGAAGGGGGGATGGGATGCCCAGTCCCCCAAGAAGGAGAGGATTCTCCAGGCATGATCCTCAGGACTTCCGGGTTCCCACTGCCCCCCCCTTCTGCTGCTGGAGGCCGTGACCCACCAGCCCCTCTGGCCACGACAGATTCCCCTGGGGGCCTTGTTTTTCTCCCCCTTGGGCTCAGGCCCCACTGCATGCATTCGTCCAGCGTTTATTCAGCAAATGTCTGCCAGGCTTTGGCTCCGCCTCGGCCCTGGGCGGGGGGGGGGGGGGGCTCGAGGGGCGGGGCTCGAGGGAGCTGCAGCGCACCATCTCCCCGCGTCTGGGACCCTCTGCACAAATTCTGGGGCGTTCCTGGGCCCATGCCCAGGAAGCGCCTTCTCAGAGAAGGACTCAAGGTGAGCGGGGACCTTCAGGAGATGAACACACGTGGGAGGGGCATTGGCTCCTGGCCCGAGAGCGTCCATAAATCTCCCTGACAAATGTCCTCTCTTAGCCCAGCACAAAGCCTGGCCGCTCCTGTTTATCCAAAGGCAGTGAAAACGGCCGGACCTGGAAGCAGCGGATCGCAGCAGAATGGATGGGCCACTCAGTACCCCTCATTTGTAACCCGAGATGTGATGGAAACACAGGCAGGCGTGACCCGGAGAGAGGGCGGGTGCGGAGGGTAGGGGAGGGGGCCCAGCACCCACTTCCCGGCGTGTCCACGCTCGGCCGCAGTCTCCCACCCAAGGGCAGACGGGGCCAGGTCGGCAGCAGCACCTCCTGAGCCCCTTTCCGTGGCTGGCTGCTTCCTTCCGGAAGAAGGCAGCTTGTGTGAGGCTCTCACTGGACACCGGTGGGACCTCAAGACCCAGCCCCTGCTGGGCAGTCTCCCCCCAGCAGCTCCACAGCCCCTTGTCCTCTGCTGCCTGCCACTTTTACACCTGCTGTGACTTACCCTGGGGCCCCTGCTTCCTATCTTGGTACGAGAGTCTAGAGAACTGCGGTTCTCCAGACATCAGGGCAGGGAGTGCCCAGAATGCCAAGCTCAGGCTTGTCCAGGCTCTTGGCCTGGGGTGCAGGAGGGCAGGGGGGCCTGGAGCATGAGGGGGTGTCAGATGGCCCCTCTCTTTTGGATGCTGGTGTTGGAACCAATTGGAGGAGGACTTGGGGGCAATGGCAAATGAAAAGCCAGTTTCTTTTATTCCACAAGTTTCAAGCTCCCCTGTAACCCCGACAGGGACTGGAGCCTGCTGGCCCAGCACTGCCCATTGCCCACTGCCCACTGCCGCAGCCCCTCGTCCTTTGCGGGTCCAGGAGGTTGCTTGCGGCCCGCCCTTGAAAGTCGTGCCCTTTTTCTCAACGTGGGGACACTGTGGGCCTCTCCGGACACCACCTCTCCCTCTGAGGCTCCCCCCAGAGCAGGAAGGATAGCTGTGGCTGGGTCACATCCCACATGGCCCCTGGCTGCCTGGTCAGCCTAGTCAGTGGCCAAGGGACAGATGCAGAGCACAGGGGCCGGCTTCCACCTCCCCCGCTTTCCACCTGCAGAGTGTGTGCACGTGTGTGTCCATGCGTGTGTGCATGAGAGAGTGTGTATGTTCGAGTGTGTGTGTGTGCACAAGACGAGCCCACACGGTCCTCTGGAAAGCCAGTCCCATGGTGATGTGACCCTGGGGGTTTGGGGATGACTTCTGGGTCCACACAACCCAGAGTCTCTGGGCCCATAGGCCAGGCCTGGGTAAGTCAGCATCACACAGGGGTCAGGACAGGCCCAGGGGCGTGGGTGCCAGGAGAGCCCCAGGCCCACCATGCAGCTCCGGCCCCTTGGGAAGGGCTCACGTACACCCGGCCCTAGAGGGCCAGGCCCGGGAACACTGAACCTGTTTGAGGAGGTGACCTATCTCGGACCCGAGTCCCAAGCCCTGGAACCTTGGGACTCAGAACTGAGAGACCAGAGGGGCAGGACGAAGGTCACAGTGCAGCCTCTCTGCCTGATGCCTCAGAGAAACAGCGCAGCTTGGTCCAGCTGGGCAGTCCCCCCCCATCCCTGGTCACCCCCGGGGCAGGCGCCACGCAGGGCCCCCTCCCACCGCCGGTCAGCACTCACCTCTGCACGGGCTGAGGTCAGACGGGCACCGTGCCCTGCGGGCAGGTTCTGAGCCCCTGCTGGACCAGGTCCAGGATCCGGGGAGACCTGCCGAATCCAGGAGGGCTTTGTGCCTGGCTGGGTGTTTGAGAGCTGGGCCCTTGCAGCCCCTGTTGGCCTGGCAGACGCCGAGTGGCAGGTGGGGCGGAGCAGACACGCAGGACGGGGTCTCTCCACTGCCCCCCGGCCCGCCTCACGGTGCGCTTGGCTCACCTTGGGCCAGTGGGCAGGCGGTCAGAGCCTAGCGCGCCTGTCCCTGCCCCCCACACGGCAGAGGCAGCGGCTGACTGGCCTTGTCACCTGTTCCCCACTGAGGTCTGCGGGCTGAGATCGGGTTTAAGGGGACCGGCAAGGCGCTGTGGGGTGCTGGGCGGCGCTGGGCGGTGTTGGTTGCAGCTGCTCAGCTTCGGGCGGTTTCTCATGAAGCCGTAGGTGACTGCTGCAAGGCTGCAGGCTGCATCCGCCTCGGGAAGGCCTCCCCCTCGGGGTCGCTGGGCCAGGCAAAGGGGGTCCCGTTCTCCTCCTGCCCCGCCCTGTCCTGTCAGTGACGTGGGCACGCCCACCCCCCTCCCCCCACTGGGCCTGGTGTCCTCGTCTGGAACTAGGGGTCGGGCTGCCTTGTCCGTCCAGGCCCTTCCAGCCCCGTCAGGCCATGCGTTACACCTGGGGACCCCACACCCCTTCGTTCCCCCCTCTGCATCTCCGTCCGGGGTACCGGGCACCTCCCCACGGCTGCCCACGCACCAAGAGAATCAGACGCTGGCGTTGTTCCGGGGCAGCTCAGGGCCTCGCCCCGGCTGAGCGGGGATCTGCGTGCTCTGGGCTGGCTAACGCGACAAGCACGGCCGTCAGCGCAGTCATGATGCGATTACACGGCTAATCAGCTCAGCGCGCCCTCCACCACCCGCGGCCCCCGCCTCGCGGGGGGGTCTGCGTGGCCTGTGCCCAGGATTTCACCCCTAATGAGCGGGGCTCCGCTCTCCTGGAGGCGGCCCCGAGGGAGGCCCGTGACCCAGCTGCTCTGGTGACGGAGGTGTGGGTCGAGTGGCCGGGGGGCCTCTGCCTATCGCCCTGCCTGCTGGGAGGCGGTCCCAGGGCCTGTTCCACGGCTGCCTGTGGACAAAGGCAGCGCTCTTGGTTTCCGTGGTGATGGCCTGCAAACGCCCTCCCCGGGCTCTGGGCACCTGCCTGGAGGGGGTGGGGTCTGGTAGCTGAGAGAGGGACGAGGCGGGAAGCTCTGCTTCCCCTCCCCCAGGGCCCCGCCGCACATCGGATTTTCAGCAGGAGCTCAGGGTCTGAAGTGCGCCAGCGCCCGGCTCTGACCCGGGACGATGAGGAGCGGCAATGTCGCAGCAAGAGACAGACGTGTAACAAGGGGGATTCTGTGTGCGGAGAGGCGGCGCTGGGCGCGTGGCTCGGGCAGAGTCGGGGGAGCCCTGTGACCGTGGAGAGCGTGACCATGGGCCAGAGTGGGGACAGCCCGCGATGGGCTCCCAGCGAGGGCCCGGGCGATGGCCGTGGTGGGCGGCCCCTGCTCTGGGCGGCCCCGATGGAGACCTGCCACCAGTGTCTGTGGAGGCCTGTGCCCACGCTCTGCGACACAGCACCAGCCCCGCCCGTCTCCCTGCCCTACAGGGACACAGAGGCTGCAAGAGCAGGGCCTCAGCCCCACCTGCCGCCCGCACCCAGCACGTGGTCCCTCGCAGGGCTGCCACCCAGAGGCTGAGGCCCCCCTCGCCCTCAGGTTCCCCAGAGCCCTCAATGGGCCCTGGGGTCCCTGGGCCGCCTGCCTGAGATAGATGCAGCCTGCAGCCTGCACTACCGTCAGCTGCTGTGTACCCAACAGCCCCAAACTGAGCAGCTAAAAACAGTGCAGATTTACCATCTCACAGGCTCTGGGGTCAGGAATCCAGGCGCAGCTTAACCAGGTGCCTCTGGGTCAGGGTCTCTCGCGGCTGCAGTCAAGGTGTCAGCCGGGCTGGGGGAGGAGGGTGCACCAGGGGCCCCTGAGATGGTGCAGGGAGGTGGGTGCAGGGCTCAGGTGACGAGGGGGCTGGTGGGGACGGGGCTCTTCCCGTGTCACTCCAGGAGCCCATTCCTGCCTGGCACCATCTCCTCCAGGCACAGGTGGACTTGTCCTCACAGAGGGACAGGGCTTTGTCCAGCCTCTGCTTGGCCTCACCCTGAGGACACAGGAGGCCGGGATGAGGTGGGAGAGGCGGGGACGTCTCTCCGGGAACCCAGTGGGATGCGTCACTGTCACTCACAGTGGACCTTCCTTCCTCCCTCCCTCCCTCCCTCCCCCCATGCCCTCCCCACGTGTCCCCTCCCTCCCTGTGGTCCTTCCTCAGCGTCGAAGGATGAGGCCTGGGCTGGACTCCACTACTGCACGAAGTGGACAGAACCCTGCCCCGATGCTGCCCCCCACCTCAATTTGCAGAGTGACCTTGGGTAAGTCACTTCCCTTCAAGGAGCCTCAGTGTCTCCATCTCCTGTGGGTGATGGGATTAGATTTTTTCTTCTCTTCTTTAATCTTGGAGTCATAGAGATCCAGGGCCGGGGGTGGTCAGCTGGTCACCATTCATTCATTTATTCACTCATCAAACATTCACTGTACGTCTCCTGTAGTGAGGCGAACGGTGGCCCCCAAACACCTCTGTCCATGTAACCCAGTCCTCAGAACCTGTGAATGTGAACTTATTTGGAGAAAGGATCTTTGCAGATGTAATTAAGGCCAGGATCATCCAGACACTAAATCCAACAACGTGTGTTTGTAAGAGACATACACAGAGGAGGGGGCCATGGAAAGATTGAGGCAAAGATGGGAGGGATGCAGCCAGAAGCCACAGAAGAGGCTGGAAGAGGCAGGAAGCCTCCTCCCCTATAACCTCTGGAGGGAGCATGGCCCTGCCGATACCTGGATTTTGGTCTCCTGCCTCCAGAACTGTGAGGGAACAAATTTCTGTTGTTTCATGTTCCCTAGGTTGTGGTCATGGGTTACGGCAGCCCCAGGAGACACGCAGCTTCTGTGTGCACTGCTCACTGACAGGGCACAGAGACCACAGGGACAGTTATCCTGGGAAGGGAAGGTGGGCTGGGGCCCGGGGGCATGTGGAGTCGGGGGCTTCTCTGCCCTCTTCCTCTCCCCTCGTCCCGAGGCCCCGCGGGACCAGCCACCCATCAGCTTACTGCAGTTATAAATAGCATCCACAGTCCTTAAGCCTTGGGGAGGACGACCTCCCATTTCAATAATGATCTGCTATCGGATATTATGAGGAATGGGCTGACAGGCCCTGGGAAACGTCCTCTAATGGACACAGCATCAATCCTAAAGGACGCGTGACCGTGTGTCAGGCTGGAGTCTCTCCAAGTTTGCACATCACAAGGAATTTAAGCAAGACCCCAGTTAAGTGGCTTACGATAAAAATAGTTAACATGTACTGAATGCAAGATGTGAGCTCATCAAGGAAAGAGACACTTCATTCTCTTTGAGAAGAAATAACCACAGAGTCAGATTTAACCACCAAACTACCTCCTATAGCTTCTGCCCAATTTTGCAAATCATTATTTGCACAGTTAAGGGCAGGAGTTGATGAATGGAGTGAGGTTGCTCTCAGCCAAACAGGGGATGCTGGTGATGAAGCCACAGATGGAGGGCATGGAGCTTGTGGCGGGGCCCCTGGGCTCGCCCCGGGTGGACGATGTTGCGGGAGAAGGTCCACCTCCGGGGGCTGCACGAGGAAGGGCTTCTCCACCCTGGACGGAGGTGGGGGCTTTGGTGGGTTGGGGGGCAAGGACCGCAGAGGCCGAGTCCAGGGACATGGCCCCCAGGCCGGGCCATCTGCCCTCCCAGTGCCTGCCAGGAGTCTCACCTCGCAGCTGTCAGTCACCCTAGAATCCACGCACCCTCGCTTCCCAGGATGTACTGTTTGCCAAAACCCTCTCCTATCTTTTCTTTTACTTGCTCCCCACACATCCAGTGACAGAGGTCCTATTCTCTCCTTTCTGCAGAAGGACTGTGGTGGCAACTACCAGGAACAGAAAGCCAGACCAACGTGTTACCCAAAGTGGGGTCTGGCTGCTCACCGATCTAAAGCCAATACTCGAGAGGCAAAGCTGGTTGAAAGGAAAATTTGCTTTATTCCGGAGGCCGGCAACTAGAGGGGAGGGAGGACTTGTATCCAAGAGCTTTTTTTTTTTTTTTTTTTTTTTGCAGTACCCGGGCCTCTCACTGTTGTGGCCTCTCCCGTTGCGGAGCACAGGCTCCGGACGCGCAGGCTCAGCGGCCATGGCTCACGGGCCCAGCCACTCCGCGGCATGTGGGATCTTCCCAGACCGGGGCACGAACCTGTGTCCCCTGCATCGGCAGGCGGACTCTCAACCACTGTGCCACCAGGGAAGCCCCGGGCAAGAGCTTTTAAAGGGGAGTTTCAGGGGTGTATAAGGGGAGGGAGGGCGTTACATGCAGAACAGCCCAGTCAGCTCTGACAGTTACCTTGAAATCGGCCATCGGTGGTCTGATTAGCGTCTTCTTGATTAAGTACAGTTAGTCTTCAGTTCCAGGGTCAGTTTGTTCCCATTTCTTTGAGATCAGCTCTCGAAATTGTGGCAGCTTATGTCATGGCTAGAGGCTGACCATCATGCAGTTAACTTCTTCTTCCTGGTGGCAGTTTCAATATCTACAAGACAGCTCACAGGACAAGGCTCAGAATAGTATCTCTAGCCCTTGAGGAGGAACTAAAGGTCCTTGTCTCTGCTTAATGACTGAACTATTATTATTCTGTCCTGTCTGACTCTTTTCCTTTGCTTCTGCATTTTCTCACTTCGCTGATTAAACTTATTCTTTGTCTAAAGTTTTCCTACAGACAAAAGGCAGGTGGAGGACCTGGGGGGCAGGGGGTGGGGGAAGGACCATAGGGTCCTGCTCTATTTCAAACAGAGGACTCAGCAGGGCAGTTCACTGCCTCACGGCGGCATGCTGCTGCAGACGCTTCCTGAAGACGTCCAGGTCTTTATCGTCGGAACCTGTGAATACCATCTTACCTGGAAAAAGGGACTTTGCAGATGGCAGTAAATCAAGGATCTTGAGATGGGGAGGTTTTCCTGGATGACTCAGGGGAACCTTAAATGTAATCACATGTCTCCTTATGAGAAGGAGGCAGAGGAGATATGACAAGAGGATGGAAGAGAGAAGGTGATGTGACCATAGAGGAGAAGTTGGAGTGATGCAGCCACGAGCGAGCCAGGGAATGAAGGCAGCCCCGGAAGCTGGAGAAGGCAAGGAGTGGATTCCCCCCAAGAGCCTCCAGGGGAAGCACAGCCCTGCCAACACCTTGGTTTCAGCCTAATGAAACCCATTTCAGACTTCTGATGTCCAGACTTCTGAGAGAATACATTTCGGCTGTTTTAAGCCAACCAATTAGTGGTAATTTTTATACAGCCTCAATAGGAAACTAAGACACTCCTGAAACAAGAAGTATGGAGACGGGCATCACTGGCGCTGAGAAAGAGGCAATAATGTCCTCAGGGACCCAGGCTCCTCTCCTTTCCCTCAACCGTCCTTGAATGTTGGCTATTTGTCCTTTGGCTTGTCACCTCATGGACATAAACTGGTTGCCATAGCTCCAGGCATCACATCTTCACTTGACAGCATCTGAAGCAGGAAAAGATGAAAGTTGGGGTGGGAGGCGTGGCTTCTCCTTATGTGGTCCTGTCTTTCATCAAAAAGGAAAATCTCTTCCAGAAGCCACTCAGTGTACTTCCTAGGCTGGTCCAACCAAGGGCACATGGCTACCCTGGGCCAGTTGATCGCAAAGGGAATAGACAGCTCTGATTGGCTTAAACCAATCCCAAGTCATGTCCAGGCCGGGCACAGTCTCCCCCCGCACAAGCGGGCTCTGTTGGCAAGTTGACGAGCGGACCCGTCTGGGCGCTCAGCCTATCTCAGAGAGTGAGCGGTGGGGTGGGCTCAGGCTGTGGCCTCCTGGGTCCCCCGCACCCAGCTGCCTCCCTAGGGTACCCCCTACTGCCTGTCTCTGGAGGGGTCACCACCAGGATGTCCTTGTCACAGCCCTGCCTTGGCAGGACACCGACGCCTGCCTAATGTCACACACCCAGCAGGCAGGCCCTCTGCCCACAGGGACCTGGCTGTCCACGCCTCCCTGAGGGTCTCCCTTCCGTGGCTCCTGCGTCCTCCCCTCAACCAACAAGTCTGTTTCAGCCTGGAAAGAAACCGAGGCCTGTCATGTTAACATTAACCCAGCAGGACTCAGTGCCCCTCTCACCCCTTCCTCCCCTCCTGGGGGCTTCCCAGGCATCTCCAGGCTCCGGGTCTCCTGGCTCTGCCTGTGGTCCACGTCGGCCACCTTACCAGCCCTGACCCGAAGGACTCCTTCCTCCAGGCTGCCGGGTGGCTCCTCCCAAGGTCAGTGTGACCCAGCCCTCCTTGGCCTGAAGACCCACGTCCTCATGACCACAACCCCCGCTGCCCGGAAAAGACAGACAGACCCCCGGGGACCCTGTGCTCATGGGCCGTGGGGCAGAGGAGGGCTCTCGGCAGGTTTCAGGACGGGCTTCCTGGAGGAGGAGGAGGTTACCTGGGGGCTGTGGTGGGGAGAGCCCTGGGGCTGGTGGGTAGCAGCCCCTGGTCCCGCTGCCCTGAACTGGGACACTCGGTGCCCCGGGTCCTGGGGCAGCCGGGGTGGCTGGCCTTTCCTGCCGCTTCCTGTCCTCCCAGCAACTCAGCCCCCAGACTCCAACCCGCCCACGCGGCCTTGTCCCTGGAGACCCAGCTGGCCTGCCCCCTCCTGGACAGTCCCTCTGGGCCTCCCCCGGGGCCCGAGGTGCCTCCCCACGTAGGACTCACTCGCTCGGTGGCCTCCCTCCTCACGGTGCCCCTGTCACGAGAGCCCCTCTGGAGGGGCAGGGCCCAGGCCGGCCCCCGCCTTGCCCGCGGCCCTTCAGTGAACAAATGAGCAAGTGCTGAGCTCCTCCCCCACCGCTGTCAGGGCATCCTCTGGCCTCTACACACCCAGGGCCCCAGCCCCTCGGCCCACCTCTGCCTGTCCGGGAGGATTCCCAGGTCGGTGGGAAGGGGCTGCCCGGGAGCCGAGGGTGAGGGCCTCTGCCCCCCTGCCCGTGCCCCCCACGGAAGGCTTTCTGGGCTCCGGCCAACCTCCGCCAAGCCTCAACCTCGGGAGCCGCTGAAACCATCCTCTGAGGTCACCGGCCTCTCGCCGCCGCCTCTACAGATGTGTCCTGTGGCCCCCTCCCGGGTTCTTACGATGCCCTTGGTGCTCCGTCGTCCACCGGTCCAGTCTGGCTGCAGTTCAAAAGCCTGGCTAGGCTGAAGGGGCCCCTTGGACGTGGACCCGGCAGGGGCGAGCCGCAGCTGGCTCTGGGCAGGGCCTCCCGGGTCCCTCGGGGTGAGCTGTCCTGGGGGCATCCTCGCTCCTCCACCTGGGGGGCACGTCCTGCTCTCCTCAGACCCCCCGGGCAGGGGCCAGTGTCCACAGCGGGGCTCTTGCTGGGGCTGAGGTTCTTGTGCGTGGTAGCTCTTGGAGCCCGGTGCCTCTCCTAATGTTATTTTTATTTATACACCTGAATCCTCCAAACATCTGCTTTATTGAGATTCATCCATCACAAGGCTTAATTAAAATTACGCTGAGCATCTAACTCAGCGTGCATCACTAAAGCAAATGTTTGTTTTGCCGCAGTCAATTAGGGCTGTGCGCGGGGAGCATGAGCCCCTGGCAAGCAAGGCGAGCGGCCCCGACCCCCCTGCACTCCCTGGGATGCACTGATGGGGGGATGCTGAGAGGGCAGGAGGGAGCGGGGTGGGTGGGGGAGAGGCATTTCTCAGCCTGCGTGGGGCGGGCCCTCCCCTGCAGGGTCTGGAGGGCAGAGGGAGGGCCCTGGTGGGGAGGGGGCTGCAGGGTCCTGACACTGATTCATGCCCCACCCCCGTCCACTCTCAGCATCTGAACTGGAAATCTGAGTCCCACTCCCCAGGGGTGGGGGCTTCTGCTGTCCTCAAGCAGGGGCACAGATAGATTCCCCAAGACAGGACATGGGACACGCATGGAGAGGACTTCGTGGAGGAGAACGGCTGAAGGGGAGGGGCCCGGCCAGCGGTGGGGGGGGCCTCCCCAGGGGTCTGCAGGAGAAGAGTTGAGCCCCCTGCAGATTCCTGCAGCCGCTGCTATAAATTACAACAAACTGCCTGCCTTAAAGCAACACTACATTAACACCTCCTGGTCTGGAGGTCAGAGGTCTGACACAGGTCTCGCTGGCTTAAGGTCAGGGTGTGAGCAGGGCGGGCTCCTTCCAGAGGCTCCAGGGGAGAATGGTTTCAGGCCTTTTCCAGATTCTAGAAGCCACAGGCATCCCTGGCTGGAGGCCGAGCCTTCCTCTGCGCAGCCATCAGCGAGGCACCCGGCCCCTCTCCCCTCCATCCTGCCCTTGCCTCTCTTTCCTGCTCCGACTCTCCTCCTATAAGGACCCTCGTGAGCACCCACTCCCACAAACCAGCACAGTCTCCCACCTTCGGGTCCTTAATCACACCTGCGACTCTGCAGGGCCCATAGCGACAGGTGGCAGAGATGAGGACGTTGACGTCTCGGGGGGCCAGGAATCCGCTGCGTCCCCCGAGGTGAAAGGCTGTGGTTGACGGAGAGGCGGGTCCAGCCCAGAGCGTTTCTGAGGGAGCAGAGTGGGGCCTCAGGGCAGCCTGGCTGTGGGGGGTCAGGGCGCCCGGCCGGGAAGGGCTGCGGAGGGCGGGTGCCCGGGAGAGGGTGCAGACCCAGGCCTTAAGGTGGCGGGGACACAGGTGGCACCAGGCTTGGAATTCACTGTTCCTGAAGGGGCGGTGTAGCTGGGTGGGGCAGGGGCGGGGCTGGCGGTGCTAGAGCCATGGTGGTCAGGGTCAAGCTCGGGGAAGCCGGTGGGGGGGGGGGCCCAGTGGGTCCCGGTGTTGGCTGGAAGCAACACCAGGGGGCAGAGCCCCAATTCCCAGTCTGTGCATGCTGCCCGGGATGGCCAGGGGCTGGAGCCCCTGCAAGCCTCCCATCCTGTCCCAGTTCATGCCAGGTCAGGGGCCCAGCACCTTAGGACCACTAGCAGTCATGGGGCAGAGGAGGAGCCTGGGGTCCCTCTCCTTACAGGACAGGGGGACAGGGGTGCAGGAGGAGCCTGGGGACCCCCTTATAGGACGGGGGACAGGGGTGAGCAATTGCTGGAGCAGCAGGGGTCAAGGAGGCCAGAGGGCACCAGGGCCGTGGGTGACCCAGAGCCATGTCGGAGGCATCCCAGCAGTGCGCAGGAAGATGGGGCCATTCGCTGGGTCCAGAGCCACCAAGAGGGCCAATATGACGTGAAGGTGGACTTGAGGCTATGGGGATGGCTTCCTGATGAAAGAGCTGGGCTGGCTCAGGGCAGTGAGGAAGAAAGGGGGTGACCTCAGCCCGAGTGGACAGGGAAACGGGGCTAGCTTGGGATCAGCTGCGAGAGCCAGAGCAGGGGTCCCCCTCCCCCAAGGAGCCGGGGCAGGGGAAGCGGGAGGCATAACCTTTAGGGACAGCAGGATGTGGCTTTACTTGTGTTAATCAGCCTCCTTTGATTTGCCCGAGATGTCCCGGTGACTTAGTACCCTGGCCGTCTCTGATCTGCCATCCCATCTGACCCTGCAGGACAGGCCCCTAGTGAGATGCAGGCCTTCCCAGGGAGATCCTCGAAGCTGGTTCCTTCTGGTGGGTTCCACCTCCCCAGCAAGACCGCCCCTGGTTGCCTGACTTGGGGTCCCCGACCCTCTCACTCATGTGGTTCTATTCTCACCATCACTCACACCCCATCTGAGACTGACTAGCTGCTTCTGAGCCAGGCCCCCACCAGGGGTAAGTCCCCCGGGGTGGAGTGGGGCTACAGGAAGCTCCCCCTGCCACAGTCTCGGGAGCTCAGACTCCCCTTTGCTGGAGGACCTTTCCCTCTCACCCAGAAGTCACTTTCCTTTGTGCCCGGCCCGGTCCTGTGTGAACCTCTGTCCAGTATGAAACTCTGTCCCATGTGGCCCTGTCTCTACCCCTGTGACGCTGCAGGCGAGGCCCCCAGCCCGGCCCCTCACCCTCACTCTCCCCAGCAGGTCCAGAGCCAGGTGACCGGGGCAGCCCAAGTGCTCGCTGAGGCAGGGGACACAGCATGCCAATTTCTCCTCTGACCCTCCGCTTCCCCATCCTCCCGTTAGGACCAGGACCGGCCCATCCCACGGGGATGCTGTCGGGCCACAGAGGTGGTGGATATGGAGCCCAGAGCCTGGGCTGGGGTCGGGGGACTCAGGGCCCCCTGGGCTGCTCTCGGTGTAGAAACCGCCTCATTCACCATCCCAGTGGGACCCTGGGGAGTGACGGAGGTGCTGACAATAGCTCTGCCGGCCACAGGAGCCCTCTGGGACTGTCCCAGCCAACCGGGGTGCTTGGTGATCACTCGGCTGCTTGGGGTGTCTTTCTCCTGCCTAGGGATATTCTCCCAGGGCCTCCTTCTGCTCCTCCAGCCTCGTCTGTATGGCTGTGGGTCCCTCCCCTATTCTTTGTGTGCTGTCCATGGCCCCCACGCACCCCCATCCCCAGCTGCACCTCAGGGCACTTGGGACCCCTTCTCCCCACTTCCAGGCCCTCCTCCACCTCTGCTGGGGTCGATTCAGCACCGACCCCAGATCACATCCCTGCTGCCCCAGGAGCCTTCCCTGGCTTGTGCTGACCATCCACAGGGACCCTTCCTTCCTCTGTCTGCGTGGACCACTCATGGACACTCACCGCCTGGGTCCTGGTACCCGGACTCTGCTGCTGGTGATGACGTCATGGGAGGTGGTTACTAGGCAACCAGCTGCTGCAGTCAGGGGAGTCTGCTCTGTGAATTGAAGGGCCCTGCCAATTTCTTAAAATATCAGAGTCAGAGCTCATTTAGTCCCAGAGAACAGAAGAAAATCCAGCCAGGTTCACGTCGCTGGCAAGCTCCCCTTCTCTGCCCTCTGACTACATGGGATTTCCAAGAGGCGACCATGTGATACTAACCTCATTTTCTTTTCTTGTCATGGTCCTTAGCCTCGTGGACGAGGTGCCCGTTATTGTTGTGATTTTAGCAGGCACTTGCTAATTCTGCCGTGTTATCTTTGAGGATGAAATAGGACGCACCTCCCAGATGAACTGTTAGGTGTATTTTGTCCGTTACAGAGAATTATAGACAAAGGGAGCTGGTGTGACCCTGGAGGGAGGATGCCACCGACTCTTGACATCAGTCCTGTGTCGTTGAATATTCTTATCAATGAGTTATATGAAAAAATAAAAGACCTGCCTGTCAGACTGGTGCTGAAACAAAGGACGGGAAATACGTCATAGGGAAGAGTCACAATTCAGAATCAGCCCCATGGGGAGGTGACTTAAGATTTAAAGAGAAATTTCAAACAGGGCCCAAAGAGCATGATCCATAAAGAATAAAATTGATCAACTGGACTTCCCTGGTGGCACAGTGGTTAAGAATCCACCTGCCAATTCAGGGGACCACGGGTTTGAGCCCTGGTCCGGGAAGATCCCACATGCCAAGGAGCCATTAAGCTCTTGCGCCACAGCTACTGAAGCCCACGCGCCTAGAGCCCGTGCTCCGCAACAAGAGAAGCCACTGCAATGAGAAGCCCGCGCACCACAACAAAGAGTAGCCCCCACTTGCCACAGCTAGAGAAAGCCTGCGTGCAGCAACAAAGACCCAACGCAGCCAAAAATAAATAAATGAATAATTGATCAATTGGACCACATTAAGGGTGAGAAAAGATCAGCCAAAAGGTGATGTTTGCAGTACACGTCTCTGACAAAAGACAAAGGTTTTTCATCCAGATTAAAAAAACTCCAGCACATCCATTTTTTAAGAGGAGGGCGAGGCAAGTGGATGGAAAACAGGCAAAACATTTGAACTGATATTTCACAAAATGGACCCAAACGCCCACGAAGTGTGTGAAAAATGAAATGCTCACTCCTGTTAGCAGGGAGACGCAGGTCCCCACCATGATGGGACACACCCTGCAAATTAATGTTGGCCAAAATGAACAAGAGAAAAGATAGATGGAGTGAGGCTGTAGGAGGGCAAAACTGGGCCGGTCCCCTCGCAGAACTGCTTGGCGGTATCTGCGAAAGCCAGACACACACAAATCCTAGGACCCTGAGTAGTTTCCACCCTTAGGAACCGACCCAACAGAAGTGTACACGTGTTTTTTACCAAAAAAACATGTATAAGAACATTTATTGCAGTTTTCAATGGCCAGAAACTGGAAATAACCAGAAAGTCCACAGCTAGGTGACCAGGCACCAAGCTGGGGTGTGTATAGGGTGGAGAACTGGAAGCAGTGATCACAGAGGGACTCTTGCTATGCTCCCCAGTGCGATTGAAGGTCACCGATGTATTGAGTGAAAGAAACCAGACATGAGAAAGTGCACACTGCACAACCCCATTACAGAAGCATTAAAACCACGAGCAACCGGTCTGTGGGGTAGGAAGTCACAACCGGCTGCCTTTGAGGTTGGGGCATGAGGGGGTGTCTGGAGGTGAAGGTGTTTTCTTTCCCAGTCGGGGTTCTGGCCACGAGTGGGCTCTCTACTGCGCAAATCCACCATCATGTCTCATCTGTGCACTGTGTGCTTCCACTCTGAGACGTTCGGTGAAGGCACGTATGGAGAATATTTTACCACCACAGATGAACAAGCACGGACTCTGCCCCATGCCATGGACAACTCCAGAACTGAACACAGTGCATAGAAAGACTGTTTTTAGACACTGGACAGCAGGCAGTGTCAGCTGTGACCCGAGGGAGGGCAGGCTGGTGAGCGCTCTGTTTTTGGCTCTGAGGACCTTTCTGGAATTCAGGGAGCATGGAGACCTGACCAGGCACGGCTCTCTTGCTGAATTGAGGAGGCACGACTGGGGTCCAGGGAGGTGGAGAGGCTAGAATCCATGGGGAACAGTGCCAGAGACATGGGGCTGCACTGTGGGGCAGCTCTAGAAATCTGTCTAGGGGACATATGAGTTTCGACCAGCCAGAGAGAGGAATTTTTTTTTTAATTTATTTATTCACTTAATTTATTTTTGGCTGTGTTGGGTCTTTGTTGCTGCGCGCGGGCTTTCTCTAGTTGCGGTGAGCGGGGGCTACTCTTCACTGCAGTGCGCGGGCTTCTCATTGCGGTGGCTTCTCTTGTTGCGGAGCACGGGCTCTAGGTGCGCAGGCTTCAGTAGTTGTGGCACATGAGCTTCAGTAGTTGTGGCTCATGGGCTCTAGAGCACAGGCTCGGTAGTTGTGGCGCACGGGCTTAGTTGCTCCACAGCATGTGGGATCTTCCCGGACCAGGGATCGAATGCATGTCCCCCTGCATTGGCAGGCAGATTCTTAACCACTGTGCCACCAGGGAAACCCCAGAGAGAGGAAACCTTTTAAACACTTGTATTCATCAGCTTGGGCTGCCACAACAAAATACCACGGACTGGGAGGCTTAGACCATAGACATTTGTTTCTCGCAGTTCTAGAGGCAGGAAGTCCGAGATCAAGGTGCCAACACAGTGGGGCTCTGGTGAGGACGCTCTCCCTGGCTCTCAGGATGTTGGCTTCTTGCCGTGTCCTCACATGGTGAACAGAGAAGACAAGCTCTCTCTTCCTCTTTTATAAGGTCACAGTCCTACTGGATCAGGTCCCCACCCTATGACCTCACTTAATTTTAATCACCTGCTAAAGAACCTATCCCCAGCTATGTCAAACTGGGGCTTCACCCTATAAATCTTGGAATGAGACCAATTCAGGCCATAACAACACCCCAGGCATTGAGTAGAGACCACAGAAGGGCCATAACCTCAGTAGGGGAGCTAAATCAGCCCCGGAGTAAAGGCTACTCTGATCCATCACTAACAAAGATCTAAAACAAGCCTCAAAGCTCTGAGTCTGGCAGCAGCCAAGTAAGTTCCTATCAGACCAACTCTTCTGAAGGTAACAACTATAAACACTGGACTTAAAAAAGGTAATAAAACAACCAGCTGAAGACCCTGGAGACAACCCAAAGCAGGCAAGCTCTGGGAGGGAGTCACTCTTAGACTAGACTGAGGAAGTTCTCCACTTCAACAGCATCCAGCCTTAGGGCAGCCCTGAGTCTATACCATGCAGGTCATGGAAATAACCCCAAAGTCCAATACAAATGCACAGTCTTTATGGCTTGAAGACCAGAGCATGAGGTTTAGGGCAACCTCAGCCATGGAAAGGTAAGGGAGGATCCCAGAAAGGGGTAGATTCCAAAGTCTGTGTATAAATTCTGTGCCAATTTCTGCTTGACCCCTGAACCACACACAAGCACGGCAGACTCCAAACAGCCCAGCCAAGGCCAAAAAGCTCAACTGAGGTTTGAGCTGCACCCCAAAGAAAGATTTTTCAGTTTGAATCCTATCAGACAAATTGCCTATTAAAACAATGAAAATTAAAGCCCTTCAATCCAGAGCCTCCACAGGTTACATTTACAAAGTCCAGGATATAATCCCAGATTACTCAATATCTAAAGAAAGAAAAAAATATGGCCCATTCTCAAGAAAAGAGGACAATCCATGGAATCTAACCCCAAGATGACCAAGATGGTGAAGCAGGCAAGGATTTTAAAGTTGTATGGTTACTGTGCCCAATGAAATAAAAGAAAATATGCTCACAATGAATAACTAGATTGGATACTGCAGTAGAAAAATAGAAACTGTAAGAAAGGACCAAATGGAAATTCTAGGACTGACAAATGTAAATCGGAAATTTAAAAGTTTGCTAGATGGGCTTAACAGCAGGACCAAAACTACAATGAAAAGTTAGTGAACTTGAAGAGAACTCAATAGAAATGATCCCTTTTGAAGATGGAGGAAAGGAAGAGAAAAAAAACAATAAAAGGAAGAGTGCTTCAGGCACCCATAGAATAATATCAAAAGTCTGACATATGTGATATTGGAGTGCTGGAAGGAAAGGAGAGACAGAAAACAAAGAAGACATTAAAAATTTTTTATTGTGTGTTTAGAAGTCATGGCTAAAAAATGACCTGAATTTGATAAAAAACACAATTTATAGATTTCAAGAGCTCAGAAAACCCATGTCAATATAAGTGCACGGAAAATATGCCAAAGCACCTGATAGTCAAATCGATGTTAACCAAAGGCAAAGAGAAAATCTTGAAAAGCAGCCACTGAAAATGACACGTTACGCACAGGGGAGCAGAGAACTGAGTAACTGTTTACTTCTTACGAGAAATGAAGGGAATGGGAGACGGTGGAAAATATGTTTTTCTTTTCTTCTTTTTTTTTGCAGTACGCAGGCCTCTCACTGTTGTGGCCTCTCCCGTTGCGGAGCACAGCCTCTGGACGCGCAGGCCCAGCGGCCATGGCTCACGGGCCCAGCCGCTCCACAGCACGTGGGATCTTCCCGGACCGGGGCATGAACCCGTGTCTCCTGTATCGGCAGGCGGACTCTCAACCACTGCGCCACCAGGGAAGCCCGGAAAATATTTTTAATGTGAAAAAGAACCCTATAAACAGCAAAAGTATTCTTAAAGAATGAAGGCGAAAGAAAGAAATTTTCAGATAAAAGAAAACAAAAAGAATTTTTGGCCAACAAATAAAAGGAAGTTCTTCAAATGGATAGGAAATGACACTGCACAGAAACCTGGAACTTTAGTTCCAGGGGATAGAGTTTCATGATAGATACGTGGATAAATAAAAAATACCACCTGGGGGACTTCCCTGGCGGTCCAGTGGTTAGGACTTCGCCTTCCAATGCAGAGGGCATGGGTTTGATCCCTGGTTGGGGAGCTAAGATCCCACATGACTTGCAGCCAAAAAACCAAAACATAAAACAAAAGCAATATTGTAACAAATTCAATAAAGACTTTAAAAATGGTCCACATCAAAAAGAAAATCTTGAACAAAAAAATACCACCTGGAGTTAAGAACACGGGGAGGGAATCTGCATTGTTTCTCCTATTATTTATCTCCCTGTAGTATGTCTGAGCCCTGGTCTCAACGGGGCTGGAAGAACTGTCTTCTGCCTTCTCCCCTGCCCCCAGCCATGGTCCCTGTTCTCAGGGTGGGTCTGTGGGGTCCTGGGCACGTGGGCTCTGCCCTGTTTCTGGAGTCAGGGCCCTGGCATCGGTGGCCAGTGGGAGAGGCTTCTCTGCTCCCTGTACATCTGCTTCATTTCATAGTGCCCACACATTCTGACCAGAGACGCTTCTTCTAGAACATGCTTATAAACACCTCCCCCAACCCCATGCTCAGCTGGGTCTGGATTCTTTCCTTCTGCTTCCTTGACTCCTGGTGAATTTAGGCCTCCTGTCCAGGGCCTCACCCACTTGAGGGCATCCACTCACAGGAAATGCCAGGGAGGGGCAATCCCCCAGCAGGGCCCAGGGCAGAGAAGAGGGCACTCAGCGGCCGCCTCTCAGGGCCAAGCCGGAGCTGGACAGAGCTCTGCAGCCTCCCTCTTGGGCTCAAACCCCCAGCCACCCGGACCCCCGGGGCCTGCCTGGGCTGCTGGGTGCAGGCCCTTCCTCTGTGGAGAGGTGTTGGGGGGACAGTGACAGCCAGAGCTGGTGGCCTGGGAGTGGGAGGGGCACGCATGGGGGTCCTCTCTCCTCACCCCCTTCCCAGGAAAGGCCTCCCGCCCCAGCACGTGAATATGGATTTGTGCCTCAGGACAGGAGGGGCTCTTGGCCCTAATTAGTGCACAGTGGCGGCCCCCCTCCGCCCCCGGGAGCCAGGGTCGGCATCAAAGCAGAGCAGCCAGCTAATCCTCCCCTTCCCAGAGCAGCATCTGCTCCTTCCCCTCCCCCCAGCAAGGCTCTCTGACAGCAGCCGCAAGAGTCCTGGCTATTTAATTAGGATGGAAGGTTCCCCCAACCCTGGGAAATGATTTAATTTCAATATTTCCTTTGCTGAGCAAGAGAGGCTCCCTCCCCCCTCCTCTAAGGCCTTTCATCTGCAGCTCAGCCCATCCCCCCTCGGGAGCTCTGCCGTCCCCTCTCATTCCGAGTCTGTGTTCAAGGGACCACTCAGGCTGGGGGTGGCGGCGTCCTTGCACGTGCCGGCCCTCTGGCTGCTGGCCCGGCTGCATCAGCCCAGCCAGCACAATCTCCTGCCCAGACGCCCAGGGTCCCCCGTTCCTCCTCCTGGCAGCTACTTGTGAGGGGCCTCCCCTGACCTGGCCTCGAGCAGTGCAGGGCCTCTCTTCCCCGGACACAGCAGCCTTTGCTCGATGGGCCTCTTATTACGGACTCTATTCTGGCCTGCCTTATTCTGCTCCCAGTGTCCATGTGTGTGTGTGCGCACAGGCACACACATGTACATGTATGTGAGTGTGCACACACGTGAGGGTGTGTGCATGTGAACTTGCTGTGTACGTGCGTGTGTGTGCCTGTGTGCCTGTGCACACACATGCGTGTGAGTGTGCCCGTGTGAGGTTGCGTGTCTTGCATGTGTGCACACAAGAACATCTGCATCCGAGCACGTGTGTGCCTGTAGGTGTGCACATGTATTGCACACATGTGCATGTGTGTGATGATGTGTGCGTGACTCTGTGCGTGAGTGAGCTTGTGCACATGCCCGTGTGTGTTGGAGTGTGCGTGTGTGTGTCCGTGTTTGCGCTTATGCGCATGCACATTTGTGTGTGTGTGTGCACGCGCGCATGTGGTGTGTGCCAGCCCAGCTGGGCTGGGAGCTTCCCCAGGCCTGAGCCTGGTTTCACCCACTTCTCTTTAAACAGCCGCGCTCACGTCCTCACTGACCCCTCCCGGGCCGGCACCAGGCCAGGTACAGGTGGAGGCAGGGCGGCCCAGGCTCTGGTCACTCTGTCCCTGGCTCTGTCCAGGCTCAGTTTCCACGTCTGTACAAACACAGTGGTCCCAGCGCCTGGTGTGCAGCCAGCAGAGCGGAGGTCAGGCAGGCTTTGCCGAGCCTGGGGAGTCAGCCCATCCTGCCCCCCTGCAGGCACCGCCCCCCCACCGTGGTCCAAGGCCCCACTTTGCGCCCGCAGCAGCTCCCCCCTCTCCCCTAGCAGGGGAGGCCCTCCAGCCCTGGAGGCAACTAATGAGAGGTGTCAGCTGGGCGGCTCTTCCAGAGAACCCGCTGCCCTGAGCAATTTCTTAAAAGGAAAATTCTAACCTTAAAGAGTCCTTTGAACATGTCGTGAATGAACAAGGAACACGGTGAGGTGGCCCCTCGGAATGATGAGGAGTTGGAGATTAGAGAAAAGAGAAGATTGATGAATCCGCCCCGTGCGCTCCAGGAGCTGTTTGTCAGCCTGTCCTGGAGGCGAGGCGGGGCCCTGGGCTAACAAATTACGATCATTGTTATTCCCCCCCCCATGCCCGTCCCCCCCACACCACAGTATAGGCCTTTTCCAGACAAAACGTGCTCTGGCAGACAGGCGCCCACACTGTCTTCACGGCCTCAGTACTGATGGCATTGATCATGCTGTCCCCGAGAACAGGCGTCGATGGATCACCACTACCCACGGGGTGATACACTCGGGGCGCCAGGGGCCCGCGGGCTCCCCCCAGCAGGCACCCAGGCCTCTGTCAGCCACCCGTGTTCCCAGGGTCAGTGCACTGCCTGGCGGGGCACACGGCAGTCACTTAGACACCAGATGAGAGAATGAATGAGTCGAGAGCGAACGGTTGAATGAATGCGTGTGTGCGTGTAATGGGTCACAGAACAGGGGCCAGGAGCCGAGGGTGGGTGCTTCCCCAGCCTGTCAGAGTCTCTGGGTTAGAATCCTGTGTCGTCGGCTGGGTGGGGCCCCCTCGGGCTTCCTCTCTCCACCCCCTCCAGTACCAGCCTGGACGGTCTTGGGGTCCCCAGAGACACACGATTCCCCCTGCGGGGCGGGGGTGGGTGAGGAGCTCGGAAAGCAAATGTGCACAGAACATGGTGAATTGCTTTCTTTCCTGTTTTATGAAATACTTCGCTAAATGCCTGCATAGTGCTCTCCTGAGGGATGGAGGGAGAAAAATAGCAATTAAAGTCTTGTCATCCGACTTGTTCAGGCCGTTAAGTTGTTCAATCTTGCATAAAAAATCGGCGAGCGCACTGAACACGGAGGGAGCACCTGGACACGAGGCAGTAAGTGTAAATCAGCGCATAACGGTGCACGCCTGCCCAGCCTGGCGGAGTCTCTGCGGGCGTGCCACGGGGCCCAGGCCCCCCCGTGCAGGGGGGAGCCAGGCGCAGGGCCCTTGGCCCATGGTGGTCCCCGGCAGAAGAGAGGACGGTGGCCCTCGTGGGCTGGGAGGAGACCTCCAAAGCCCCTCTGCTTCCTGGAAGCTGGAAGCACATTTGGAAAGGCTGCTGGCTGGGCCACGTGCTTGGACAAACACAGACGCGTCCCAGGGCTGCGTTGCCATGGCATTCGGGCCACCTCGATCCCCCGTCGGGGCTGGAGGGCGCTGAGATCAGGACCAGCTCCGGTGGGAGATGGGGTGGGGCGGCCGTGGCCCCGGGCTGGCGGTTTTTGCACAGCCAGCTGTGTGCCTGGGGTGCTTGCTCCTTCCCAGGCAGCCTGAGCAGGTCTGCAGGGTCCCGTCTGCCAGGTGAGGACAGCGGGGGGCAGGGGCCCCTCTGTCGCCCCCGGGATGGCCTCTCAGCCGCTCAGGCAGGTCTGCTGCAGACCCTCCCCTGCACTTGCAGCGGAAGCCAGGCCTGTCCCCACTTTATGTCCCTGTTTTATGGCGTCTCAAGAGAAAGATAGCTCAAGCTGCAGAGATTCATTCCCCCCTGCAAGAGGTTCATTTATTTTGACACGTGTGGTTTAGTTTCAGTTATTTATCATAACACCGGAGAGGGCACTGATAAAAGCACCAAAGTGTGTTTACCCAGAGCCACGCGAGGGTGGGTGGCACTGCACTCGGGGCTCGGCGGGGGGGCGGGGGGGAGCCAGGCAGACGGAGGCAGAGGTGGGGGAGGGGAGCAGCCCTGCGCCAGGGAAGGGGAGTGGGGCCGGGGCAGGTCGGGGTCTGGTGGCCGCACATCGGTGATGGAAATGCTCCGTCGCACTCAGAAATGGCATCTTGTTTCAGTGCCTTATGAAGAGCTGGAGAGAAACCTGGAGCCGGTGATGTGATTTTAAGAGAGTGGCCGCAGCTTTTAAATCAACTGGAGCCAGAGGAGAAAACAGGAGTGGCCCGGCTTCTCGGGTTTGTTGAGATTCCCCAGCCTTGTGACCCACCCTCCAGCCGTCACCTGCACCTGTCCCTCTCTCCATCCACCCACCTGTCCATCCACCTGTCTGCCTCTGCTTGTGACACCTGCGCTGCAGCCAATCCCATGGTGGGGGCGGGGCACTGGCAACACAGAGGCACATCAGACCTGGCACCGCCCCGGGGAGTTCTTGCCTGGGGGAGGGACGGGCACAGTTAATTACAAAGTGACAGCCCTGCGGCCTGTGCTGTGTCCTTGGTGATGTTCTAGGACCCACTGTGTGTTAGGGCTCCTGAGACCCGGTGAAGGAGCCGGGACAACTCCCCAGTTGACAGCTGAGGGCACCGAGGCCGGAGAGGCTGACCAGCCCAGGCTGCATGACCGGGCAGTAGGGGAGTCGGGAACCTGTGCCCTGGTCATCTGGCTCCAGAGCTGGCCCCCTGGACCTCCACCCCGGGGTCCGTGTTGCCGGCCCCGCCCACAGCGCCACCCTTCCTGCTGGGGTGTGGAGAGGTGCACCATCGCAGCCACAGCTGGCCCTTCCCTGGGTCCCGCCCATCAGCTCTGGGTGGACACCGGGTGGAGTAGAGATAGTGGGTCTGGTGGGACTGCAAGCCAGCGCATCCCCCCTGCACAGCTGGGTACTTGCTCCGTTCTACAGAGAAGCTCAGAGAGCGATGGGCCTGCAGGGTCAGCTGGTCCAGGCGCCTCCCACGGCAGAGTAGGAAACGGAGGCTTCAGAGAGGAGAGCGCTTGCCCGGCAAGTTCCCGGGCTCAGGAAGCGCTGTCTCTGGCGTGGCCTGGGGAGCCGGGAGGACCCCACCAGCGTCCACCAAGACAAGCCGAGATGAATGCCTTCCCAGACAGCTACTTTAACCCTCCAGAAAGCAGCCGCATCCAGACCGACTGGCCGAGGTGGGCCCTGCCTGCCCCTTGGATTTATGGTGGAAGGAATCGGTCCCTGAACCGCTGCCCAGTTCCGGTTCGGGATCCTGCATGATTCTCCGTGGACTGCAGCCCACCTTTTATTGACACCACTGGAGTGTGAATTCCATGAATAAATTGTATGATCTCGGGGGCTTCGGGATGACAAAAACACAAAAGCTGCTCCAATCCTGAAATGCCTGTCTCTCCTTGCCGTGCCAGCTGGGGCCGGGGGAGTGGGCCCTCCTGGGAGACTCATTTAGATTTTAATTAAACTGGCTTTCCCAAACAATTTGCAATAAATTAGCAACAACCAGTGCTGTGGCGTCCAGGCATCGAGGCCAGCTGCACTGCAGGCTCTCACCTGGGGTCGCCTGCACGCGAGGTCGGGCACACCTCCAGGCCAACCGTGGTCCTCACGTGCAGGGCTGCATCCCTCGGCCGCAGGTCTGTGCGTTCCCAGCGCCTGACTCTGCTCAGGCCCCTCGACCGAGGGGCCCCACCGCACTCCATAGTGGAGGACCCACTGGCAGCCACAGGCCTGCATCCCACGCCCAGTGGATACTCCACCCGGCCCCCACTCGACCGCCCCCTCCCACCTCTCGTGCCTCAGGTGACTCGAAGGTAGCCAGAGAGCAGTGGAGCCCACCCTGCACGCACGCCAGTGGCAGTCCTCCAGAGACCCCTGTCCATGGCTCCCCGGATGTCCGGCGGCTTAGGAGCTGAGATCGGGCCCACCATCCTCGGCCCTGACCGGATGGGTCAGGCAGGGTGCCTGTGTCACTCTCTGGAGGGCTACCTGGGTCCTGGGCCCACTGCCTGGGGCTTGTGGGAAGAGGAGACTTAGGCAGGAGGGTTCAGAACCTGCAGTGTGGGCCGCTTGAGGTCAGCTACCAACTGGGTTGGGGGTCGGATGCCTGCTGGGGTGTCCTGCGGGGTTGGGGGAGCAATCCTGGGACTTAGGGCACTGAGGGCCGCAAGTCCCAGGCCCCTTCCAGGATGCAGACCCTGGCTTCCTAAGCTGCTGGGACCCTGTAGACCCAGACTCATGCCGGGCAGAAAGCGATGGTCGAAAGCACAGTGGTGGCTTCTGCACATCCTGGCTGCCGCTAACCACCTGTGTGGCCTGGGTGAGTGAGCCCGGCTACCTCATCCACTCCCTGCCCCAAAGCGGGACAGGGCTCGAGCTCGCGGCATGAGCTTGGTGTCAGCCCGTTGCAGTCAGCAAGGTTTCTAGAGACTTCCATGTCACTTGAGTCTGTGTTTCTAACATTCTGAGAGTCTGGGCTCCCACGGGCTGCAGCTATGAAGTTCCCTGATGCCGGGTTCTGGGGCGCTGCGTCCTAGTGAGGGCTCACGGATCCCACGGGGGGACCCAGGCCTCCTCGTGCCTGGTGGGCAGGGAGCGCCACCCACACGCCCCGCTCATCCACGGACATCTCACACCCCCCTCGGGAGAAGGGCTGAGTCCCAGGCCACGGCCCTAGAGGCCACAGCTCCCCTGGCCTGCACGCCTGTAGGGGCAGACCCTGGTGTGTGGCTTTGAAATAACCAAGCCCGGTTAAGGGAGCGGGCGGTGTGCAGTGGCCACGGCAGCCCTGCCTGCTGGCTGGCAGTGTCACTGACTGGCCTCTGCTCCAGCAGCCTCTCACCCACAGCTAGGCCCACGCTCCTCGGAAGCAACCTTTCTGGGCGGTTCCAGGCCGAGGAGTCACAGTCCACTGGTTTTATGCAGGCGTCTCCAGGTTCCCCTCCTGCGCGGGGGAAGGACAGCTGTCTTACATGCATGCGGAGCAGCACCTCAAGGGTTTTGGTGTTAATTACGTTGGCAGGACTGTTCTTAACAAGCACCCGCCGTTAGGGAAGGTGGAAATGAAGTGCCTGGCCTCCCGATGATGTGGGAAAGGGGGTCTGTGCACCCCGATGGCTGTCCCGCGCCTCTTGGTGCGGGGCTTAGGTGTGTTGGCATCTGTCCAGGACAGTAAAGCAACCTCCTGAAATGGTCCAGTAAGTTTAAGAGCAACCAGAGCGGGCTTCCCTGGTGGCGCGGTGGTTAAGAATCCACCTGCCAGTGCAGGGGACACGGGTTCGAGCCCTGGTCCGGGAAGATCCCACATGCCGTGGAGAAACTAAGCCCGTGCACCAAAACTACTGAGCCGGCGCTCTAGAGCCCGCGAGCCACAACTACTGAGCCCACGTGTCACAACTACTGAAGCCTAGGCGCCTAGAGCCTGTGCTCCACAACAAGAGAAGCCACCGCAATGAGAAGCCCGTGCACCGCAACGAAGACCCAATGCAGCCAAAAATTAAAAATAAATTAATCAATTAAAAAAAAGAGCAACCAGAGATGACCGAAAAAGACACCAGCTGGAGAGCAACTGGGCGACTCTGAATGAAGGGGCTGGGGGGTTGCCAGCACTTGGGGGGTGGGGGCGGAAGGCGGACAGCCTCTCGCCCCTGTCAGAGCCCCCTTCCGGGTGTGGGACCAGGGCAGGCTCTCAGACAGTGGATGTCAGCTCGGAATTCTTAATAATTTCATCCCTGGATTTGGGTTTTGTACATGGGTCTGATGGGACAATGGAGCCTGTGGGGCGCTGGGAGCCTTGACTCCCACGGGTCCCCCCCTTCTCACTGGCCTGGCCCGCTCCCTGCTTCTCAGCCTCCTGTTCCCTGCCCTGGTGCCCTAGGCTCTTCTGGCTCCCCTCCAGCCCTCACACCTGGCAGCCGGTCCTACTGCGGGTGGGAGGCCCGTGCTTCACATTCACCTGTATGTTAGGCATCGGGGCTACCTTGGAGGGGAGGCTGCCGCAGCCCCTGCCCTTAGGGAGGTTGACAGTCTAAGGGTGCAATTGAGCAAATCCTCACAGACACGTGCACTGAAGGGAGGGCTGGAGTCCTGGCAGAGGAGTGACAGACGAACCTGAGCAGGGCCCGGGCTCAGGATCTGGGCCATGGGGGGCCTGGGGGTGGCAGATCTATTGGGAGGCACTGCTCTTGTTGCACCCAGAGGCAGTGTGACAGGGGCCATGGCCTGGGCCAAAGTCAGGAGACCTGAGCCAGGTCCAGCTGTGCCCTGACCCGCTACGGTGGCCTTCAGACCCTCCCTGCTCCTGGCCTCTGAATCTTGGACACGAGATGCTTCGACCCTGCAACTGGGAGGTCAGTCTGGGGAGCAGGCGGGAGCTGGTGTTGGGAGTGGTCAGGTGGGGCCCCCCGGGGGGCATGGCCCCGGGAGGTGGGGCTCTGAGAGGTGTGGCTCCAGAGGCGGGGCTCCAGGAAGCCGCCACCTTGCAGCTCTTTGGTGGCCTTGAGGCTCTGGACGGCCCACGGTTAGCCTGGCCCAGCTTTCCAGCCCCTCCTGAGAGCCGCTGACCCGACTGTGACGGCAGCTTGCGACAGAGTTAATTGAGCCCTCACCCTGGTTTTGTCTGCAGGTGCCTGGCAGGACCTCGGTGCCAGCACTTGGCTTCCAGTGCAATTCTTGACTGCTTCCAGGCCCGCAGGGGCGGCAGCTAGGCCTGGGCCAGCTCTCAGAGGCATTGTTCTGTCCGTGGGAAGAGCCTGGGGCTGCCTCACCCACCTGGCACCCCTCCCCTCCTCCCGGCCCTCCGTGCTGGGTCACCCTTGTGGACGGGGCTCTCTGCAGGAGGGCCAGCTTGGCCGGCTGGGGTGCCCTCCCCCTCCTCGGCTTCCTGGACAGCCCGACGGCAGTAACTGAGCCTGAAAACTTGCGGTCCCGAGAGGCACGTCCAGGCACAGGTGATTGTTCCCGGCTGCCTGGCAAGGGGGCCACCACCAGGCTTCTGATGGGCATCATCGGGACCCCCTCAAGCTGGAGCCCTGCCCCCGGGCCCACGAGCTGTGACCTTGACCTGCCTGCATCCCCTGAGCACTTTCTGCCCGAGTCACCAGCTGGGCGTGGCTCCAGCCCCAAGCGCTGGTAGCTTTGGTGTCACTGCCGACCCCCGAGACCCTTGGTAAGGCTGGGGGAGCACACCGAGACTGGGAGACGGGCCTCTGGGATTCCAGCCCTTGCTGCTCCGAGCCTGTGTGGCAGTGGTGGTCCTGGCCTCTGGGCCGCTGGGCTGACGGCAGGTTCAGGGCCAAGTGCCCTTCCTGAGTGTGTGTGCGGAGGGTCTTCAGAGAACCGCCTTCACAGTCACCCTCTGCGGCCTCCCTGGGAGACCTTCTGCACGGCCCCTCCTCCACCTGCTCGGCTCTACTGGTAGCTCCTTGCTTCAGGCTCCACCCTGCCTGCTCTGGGGTCTGCCTTCAGGCCCCCAGGCGCTCAGATGTCTGCTGCCTCCCAGCTGGCTCTGCAGGGAAGGGGCCCCAGGGGAAAGCAAAGGGGACGGGCAGTGCTCTCCCCGACACCACCCCTGTTAGTCCTACCTCAGCCTTGGTGAGGTCACAGGTGGGCCCGGTCATAGGTGGCTTCAGCCCCAAGCATGACAGGCTTCAGTCAGGCAGGGGCTGAGCCGGAGGCCGGTCCTGTGACCAGAGCCAGTGTTTCCCCCCAACACTGTCCTTGTCCCTCCGAGCCTGGCTGAGTGAGGAGGGGTCCTCCCTGGAGACAGGGCCGGGAAGATGCCCCTAGTGAGTCCCTGGAAACATCGGCCTCTGAAATCTGGAAAATTCTGCCTCCGACCTTCCTACCGCTGACGCCAGGAAGTGGTGCGTGGGCTACAATGATTAATAAAAGTCACCACCCCACGAGACGGAGCGAATTGAAAAGCTTGCTTATTCCAAGTGGAAGAAATGGGATTAGAGCCTAAAATATTTGAAAATGAACTGGAAACAGCCTGCCAAGTAACTTTCAGAATCAGTGGCTTAGGAGTTAAGTTAAGGACTTAAACTCTATGATAATCTGGCAAAATTGCCTCAGCATCTTCTGGCTGGGGTTGGGTTGTGGGCAGAAGAGGGTGGGGCTGGGGCTGTGGTCGAAATGTGTGCGGCCTCCTGGAAGAGCCGCTGGCAGGTTAACACGGAGGGGACTGGTCTGGCCTGGGACGCCTCCTCCCAGGACCCTCCACCCCTGTGCCCCCACCCCACCAGTCGCCCCGGAACTGAGCGTTGAGGGAAGGTGCCTGCAGAACGAGGTGTCATGCCCCAGGTTCCAGGTGTGAGGACTGAGGTGTCACAGCAGCTGAGGGGTTTGGTTCTACAGCAGCCCTTACGACGAAAAAGCAAGAGAAAACCACAATGCACTTGACAATGCGTTAATTCACCCACTGGTAGTCTAGAATCCATCATGACAGAAGGTGGCAAACCTGAAGGATGCTTGGGGCGTGGAGGCCAGCCCAGGGCTTGGCTGAGTCATCCCGAGCACGCTCAGCGGAGCTCCAGCTTCTGCAGGGGGCAGAGGGCATATAGGTGGAGCAATTGCTCGAGTCCAGGTGCTACATTAAGGCTTGGCATGAACCCCTTTAATTCTCGAAGCAGCCTTTTGAGGGAGGTGGAGGGTGAGCTCGCTTGGAGGGACCAGGGGATGAACACCCACCTCGCCCTCCTCCTGCTCTCCTGTCCCCTGACTGGCTGAGGACATGGGGGTCATCCATGTGGTCCACGCAGCTCAACCTCTTGTGGGTCCAGAGGGGTGGAGAGAGGTCAGTGGGTCTGGAGGATCAAATGGAAAGTTCCAGCACATCACGCTATTTAAACAAGTCTCCCTTTTTCTGTTAACTGTGCATCTGATACAGCTCTACCAAGCACTAGTTTCTGCCTCTCCAGCCAAGTCCGGATGAGGTGTTCATTCTTTCTCAATATGCATTTTTTGTTTCACCAATGCCAAAGGAGCACCTGTTATGGGCTGGGTACTTTCCCGGGCCTGGGAGTGCAGGAGACACGCAGACAAGGCTATGCCTTCCTGGGGTTATGTTCTGGGCGGGGGGTGGGGGGGAGATGACAGCTACCATCAGATGGAAGGAGAGAGAAGAGGGGAAGGGAAGAGAAGAGACCAGACTTTCAGGCACTAATGAGCTTGATGAAGAAAAGTGGGGCAGTGCAAGAATGGGCGGTGGGGCTGCCTGAGATCTGGAGGGCCAGGAACGTCTCTCTTAGGAGGTGATGCGGGAACAAAGACTGAAGAGAGGGCGGGCAACTTGTGAAAGTCTAGAGAAGAACAATGGAGAAGACAGCAAATGCAAAGGCCCTGAGGTAGGAGCTCGTCATGTTCAGGGCCCTGGTGGACCCAGGGTGCTTACACAGGCTGAGTGGTGGACGCTTTGCTGGTGCATTTGGAGACGTCAGTAGGGTTGGATCTGCAGAGTCCTGTGAAGCATTGAGGAAAGTGGATTTTATTCTAGGTCTGAGTGAGGAGGCATTGACTCTCGTTGGGGGGGAGGGGTCACTCTGACAGCTGAGTGGACTCAACAGAAGTCAGGGCCCAGTGAGGACACTACTGCTTTCATCCAGAGGAGGGGGCTGGACCCAGGGACGGTGGTGGGGCCATTAGATTCTGGAGATATTCCTGAAAACTAGAGCCAAAAGAAGGTACCTAAGAGAGTGAGTTGGCCTCCTGGCAGGGCGGTGGGGACGGTCAAAGCCTGTACTTACCCTGGGATGCCGACACGGTGCTGTTGGTAGTGACCGTGGGTGTGGACATCCTGGGTACGGGAAAAAGTCAGGAGGCTGGGGGTGGGATGCACGGCCCACTCGGGCATCTGGCAGAGACCCCTGTCCCACTGCTGCTCTTGGTCCTGTGCCGGCCTCCCCTCCCCCACACGCACCCTCCCCTCCAACGCATCTCAGCATCTGCGTGTGAGCTTGTCAGTTGCGGTGCTGGTTATACGTGTGTCTCTTTGGGAACTGTGTTCATGCGGGATTGTACGGATGTTCTCCACGGTGCATCACACACAGAGATCGTCCTCATCTGAACAGCATTAATCAAAGGAGGATGCAGCGCACAGCCCCGTCTCTCATATTCACTTTCCCCTGCTGTTTTCTTTCATGTCATTTTTCTGCATTAAACAAAAAGACTTGTTTGCCCATTACTTGCCCGTTTATTGGCAGGCTTCCCTCCCTGCCCTGACTATAATGCGGACTCCAGTGAACGGGACCAGGTCTATCTCACTTAGGCTGCATTGCCAGGGCCTGGTAAGAGCTCTGTGGCCTCCTTACCTAGACGGGGCTTTTGAATGAGTTAATGATAGAATAAGTGTCTGAGTCAGTCCGAGCTACTATAACAAAATAACACAGACTAGGTAGCTTAAGCATCAGACATTTATTTCTCTCAGCTCTGGAGGCTGGACCTCCAAGATCAAGGTGCTGGCAGATTTGGTGTCTGGTGAGGGCCCTTTTCTCCTGGCTTGTAGATGGCCACCTTCTTCCTGGTGTCCTCAGATGGTGGAGAGAGAGAACTCTGGCATCTTTTCCTCTCTTTATAAGGACACTAATCCCATCATAGGGCCCCATCCTCATGACCTCATCTAACCCTAATTACCTCCCAAAGGTCCCACCTCCAAGTCCCATCGCATTGGGGGTCAGGACCTCAAAGTATGAATTTTGAGGGGACACAAATATTCAGTTCGTAGCAGTAAGTGAATACATTGCTGTGGAGGCCATTGTACTAGGCCACGCATGTCTGAGTTGTGAATGTCTTGAAAACCATGCAGAGTTGTTGAGCTAAGGGTTTGTATTTCTTTTGTTGTTGTTTTGTTCTAGCAAACAAAAAACAGCAAACACCAAACAAACAAAAAGAGTCCATCATTTGTTACAATGATAGTTCTAGTAAAGTTGTCTCTCCTTGTCCTCCCTGAGAAAGAGAAGCAGACATGGGAATTCCAACTTCATGGAGAGCAGGAAACACCCATGTCTCCAAATCACCCCTCACGTGAAGAGGCTCTGCCACGTGCACTCAAGGCTGGTTAAGAGGCTGATGGAGGCCCCTGTGCTGGGCCTTCATCCTGAACCACGGAAGCTTCTGCTCACCCAGACAACTGCCCTCATTCCTGAAAATGGTTGATTTAGGAAGAACTCACCTCACGAAAAAATAAACAAGGACAAAAAGGAGCCAAAGGGCTTCCCTGGTGGAGCAGTGGTTGAGAGTCCACCTGCCGATGCAGGGGACACGGGTTTGTGCCCCGGTCCGGGAAGATCCCACATGACGCGGAGCGGCTGGGCCCGTGAGCCATGGCCGCTGAGCCTGCGCGTCTGGAGCCTGTGCTCCGCAACGGGAGAGGCCCACGTACCGCAAAAAAAAAAAAAAAAAAAGACCCACATGGGAAAGACCTCCCACTGGGGAAGCTGGTAAGTTTTTTTGTTCAAATTGGGAACTTAAAGATCTAAATAAAAATATCTTTTCTGTAAAACAAAAGCCGGAACAGGCTGCAACAAGAAACAGGAGATGCAAAACAGGCTCAAGAACAAAAAGCATCCCAAGATGAGGCCACACCAGAACTGGAGAAGAGGTGGTGCTGAGGGGGCCAGGCTTGAAAAGAATGAGAAAAGTGAAACAGAAGAGAGCTGGAGTTTAAAGGGATGAAAGAAAAAGCATATAAAGGGAAAACAGCTCAAATAACTCAAGAACATTTGTGAAGTTAAAAAAAAAAAAAAAAGGATTAGCTCCATGGATTGAAAGGGCACTGTATTCCCATAAAACAGATGCATAGAATTAACACTGAGGCCTGTCCGAGGATGGTGGGTCCAACCTGTGAGTTAACTCGGGTCCAGGCAAAGTATCGAGGCTCTGATGGGAGAAGGAACACGCAGGCTCAGATGTTCTACTGTGACACCCAATGTTAGGAAAGAGTGAAAGCCTGCCTGCAAAATCCGCAGGGGGAGAAGGATGAGCCAGAGCTCCGTATCAGAACAAGATGCCATAACTACCATTCCAATTTAACCATAAAAAAAGCATTTCAAAAAACAGCCACGAGTCAGGGACTGTAGACTACTTAAGTTTTCTTTAAAGAAAATGATGGAAACTGATTTTGGTCAACCCGGAGGTGACACTATGAGCAGAAGGGCTGGTAGCAGTGATGAAGGTGACAAAGGTGAGGACGACGGTGGGCCTTGTGCCACAGAGCGGGGCAACGGCTGGGGCTACAGCCCAGGTCGGTGTCTGCAAACAGGGCTCAGGAACAGTGTCCCCGCCCCTGCGTCTGCACCTCTCTCCACACCCCCAGCCCCACTCCCTGCACGTGCACCCCTCTCCCCTCCCACCCTCCCTGGAACCCATGCTGGCTGTAGGGCTTCCTCACCGATGGGCCGAGTCACCAGCTGGAGCCTGGCCTTGGGGAGTGGGAACCTCGATTCTCACCCTCCTGTCTGTGAACCCCGAGGGGAAGCTCACCCTCTAGAGCTCCTGTGGGATCAGTCCAGGCCTGAAGTGTCCTGGCAGCTCCGGCCTCATCGTCTCCCCAGGGGGAACCGTCTTTGCAAATCCTTTGCCCACCCACCTCCCTGGCTTGGGGTCTACTCTGAGCTTGGTCTAAAATGACGTCTAAGATCCACAGTCACCGGACCTGGCCTGGCCCCAGATTTTTCTCTACAAGCCCCTGCTCAGAGCACGTGGCCCATGCAGGGACCCCCCTGGGTCCTGGACATTCGGGGCCGGCCTGAGGCGACTCCCACCAACTCCCAGACACAAACTTGCTAGAAAGGAACTCACTCCTGGGGCCTGGCAAGACCCCTGGCTTGGCAGGCAGGGTTGGGGAGGGCGATGTGAGAACACAGATACACGAAGACCCAGCTGTCCCCTGCAGGGACCCCACCCCCGCTGCTCCAGGCAGCCACCCTTCCATGTGCTGTGGTCCAGGCCTTGGCTCCAGTGTCCCCGCTGCTGGGGCTCCTCATCCATCTCCCAGGCAACAGAGGCGCCCTCGAGTCCCCGGTCTCATGGGGGGGCTGTGGTATCTCCACACACATCACCATGGCTTTCCACTCTCAGCTGTCAGAGAACAGGCTCCTTATCTAAGGAATGTGACCAAGATAATTAGCCCTAAAGACACAGCCCGCATGGTGGCTGCCACGCTGACAGAAGAGGTGGCCGCCAAGGATTCTGTGTCAGCCTAGGTGTCACTCTCGGGCACAGACAAAAGGCAAGCTGTGTGAGGACTCAGGAGATACGTCGCCCAGGTGGTTCTCCAGAGAGGAGTGGAGCAAAATAGACATACTCAAAATAGCCTGTCCAGCCTCTGCTTGCTGAGCCCTAATCTCTTCTAGCCACTGGCGTCTCAATAATGATAACATAAAAAATGATGACAGGCCCTGACGGGGCACCCCACCCCTGGGCATTCACAGTGAGTGTCAGTGAGGAGGATGTGAATTCTATCCTGTCAACGAAAGAAAGGAGCTGGGGGTTAAGTGGCCGAAGGTCCTGGGGTCCTGAAGGGGGAAGCCACGGTTCAAACCAAAGGCCGTGGCCAAAGTCCGACATGCTGCCCTGTGCCACACGGCCAGCGGCCGAGGCCACCTGCCTGTCTTCGCAGGCCGCAGGTCCAGCAGGGGTCAGCGGGTGGCTGAGCTGTGGGATCACAGGGATGGAGATGGGCACGCCCCCTGGAGGGTGGGTCATGCCCAGTGCGTCTGAGATTCTGTGCAGGGTGATGGGGACCCAGGAATGGCAGCCACAAGGCAGCTCTGGGCCACTGTGTGGAACAAGAAAGGAAGATCCCTGACCCAGCAGGGGCCACTGGTGACCAGTGAGAGGAAGGAGGGAGCCACAGAGGATGCTGGAGATCATGCAAAAGAAGTGGCTGACAGAAGGAGTGTCGGGAAAGAAACACAGACATGTGACTCTGTGACACTGGGACAGGGACGGACTGCACCAGCCGGCACAGAGGCCCTATGCGGGGAGGACCACGGGCGGCTGGTTCTGGGGACCAGGAGGTCAGGGATGAGCACTGCTGGCGTGGGTGGGAGGGGAGAGGCAGGCCCACGTGGGAGGAAGAGGGCAGGGGGTGAGAAGGGTTAGCTAATAGTGGGAGGAGGATGTGGGGTCACAAAGGGCTTCTCCCCTTTCAGAGGCAAATGGCTCAGCTGGTCTGTGACTTGAGGGTAAAAACCAACCGGTGAAGGAGGCATTAAAGACACAGCCAGAAAGAGGGAGCTCATGGGGCAGGAGTCCACAGGGCGGGTGCAGGGGTGCAGGCGGGGGTGACCGAGAGCATCCGCTGGACGGAGACAGGACGGGGATTCAGGTCACATTGAAAAGTAGAGTCCCATCCTGAGACACCTAATACATTGTGATATACGGTTTAAAAACAAAGCACTGAGGGACGTGTTTGCACAAGAAGAACAGAGGAGTTAATATTATCATCAAAAATAATTCAAAGGGGCTTCCCTGGTGGTGCAGTGGTTAAGAATCCGCCTGCCAATGCCGGGGACATGTGTTCGAACCCTGGTCCGGGAAGATCCCACGTGCCACGGAGCAACTAAGCCCGTGCGCCACAACTACTGAGCCCGCGCGCCTAGAGCCCGTGCTCCGCAACAAGAGAAGCCACCACAATGAGAAGCCCGCGCACCGCAACGAAGAATAGCCCCTGCTCACCGCAACTAGAGGAAGCCCACGTGCAGCAATGAAGACCCAACACAGCACTTGAGGACACGGGGAGGGGGAAGGGTAAGCTGGGACAAAGTGAGAGAGTGGCATGGACATATATACACTACCAAACGTAAAATAGATGCCTAGTGGGAAGCAGCCACACAGCACAGGGAGATCAGCTTGGTGACTTGTGACCACCTAGAGGGGTGGGATAGGGAGGGTGGGAGGGAGACTCCAGAGGGAGGAGATATGGGGATATATGTATATGTATAGCTGACTCACTTTGTGATACAGCAGAAACTAACACAACATTGTAAAGCAATTATACTCCAATAAAGATGTTAAAAAAAAGACCCAATGCAGCCAAAAATAAATAAATATAAAAAAGAAAATAATTCAAAGCACAAATCACTCAAAGAAAAAAAGAGACCAATATACGTTAAAAAGAGATATTGTACCTGGTAAAGCTGTAATGAGCTTGAGCCTTTATGTGTTCAACATCTAATATCCAAATAGATAAAGAACAACTGCTAGCTATATAAGGAAACCAACAAGGCCCAGGGGTGATGGGAAATTCAGCCTAGCAGCATTAATGTACTCCAGATCAAGTGTACAAAAATAAGTAAGAATACCAAGGGTATGACTCATCATTACTAACGAAGAATTTATAAATATGTTCTATGTAAAATTTACACCACAGTCGTAAAATCCAGCTTACTTTTCCGTAAGTTGATGGAAAACAAGAAACACCTGAACAGTCACCCAATCTCATTCATTAGGGAAATATTTACAAATGTTTAAGAAATGTGCTATTGTTTGATTACCAGATGAGCAAGATTGAAAGTATTTAAGTGTCAAATGTGGTGAGAAAATGAAGAAAAAATGCCCCCTCTTTGGGAGGTGGTGTAGACCAAAGTGCTGATCACAGACATCCACTCTCCCGCCTGGCCAGGTGACTTGTTCTGATCAGTGACAGGTGGGGAGAAGTGACGTGTGTCGTCTCCCTGCAGAGGCTCTAAGGGCCAGCATGGGGTCCACTGTGCTTGCCTTTCCTCAGCCACGATGACCCGCGGTGACCCAGAGAGAGGCCGCTGCATCCTGCTGGCTCCCACCGTGGGGAGAACGAGGAGCAGGGTGAGCCAGGCACAGTGGACGGGAAGCACAGGTGAAGAACAAGCCTTTGCCGTCACAGCCCCTGAGATCTGGGGGCTGTTTGTCACCGGCAGAGCCCAGCCCTTCATGCCCAATCTGGGGATGATGGGGTAGTTCCTGTTAAAATGGGAAATGCTCATAAAACATGACTCAACCAATCTACTTCTTAGCCATTGCTCTTAAAAATACCCAGTGCAATTCTCCTTCTGAGCAGTCGACTAACATTCCAGGCTGAGAGCAAATAGGAAAGCTGGATAAAACAAAAGTAATCTGTCAAAAGGGATCAGAGAGCCATGGAAGCAACGAGGACAAGAGGGACTAAAATTCCTGAGAGGGGAGACCCTGCGAGAGATGAGAGGAAGAGCTTCAGCCATGATTCTCCTGGGGGCCTTTGCGATTCTGGACCTTGTTAGAGTCTTGGTCCAAGCAGAGCAGCAGCTCTGGGGAAAAGGGATCAAGAAGATTCAGAAGAGAGATTCAGAGACTTGAGGAGTTTGAACACACAAGACAGTTTGAAGTTCTGAAGCTGCCCAGAGTGGAAAGCTAAAATATGGTCTTAAAACCTCTGAAAACAGAGCAGAATATCCTGGAGACAATCAGTGCTGAAAGGATCGAGACCCCCCAGGGCGGGAGGCTCCCAGGAGCCCACAGGCTCATCTTTGAACTCCCTAAAGGGCTATGTTCTGGAAGCAGAGGTGAGCCTCGGCTGAGGTCACTGGACCTGGGTGGTCAGCGCCTATCCTCTCTGCTGGTCAGAGTGCCGGTGAATGTTTTCTGGTGGAAGACACCAATCTGCCTTCCTCAGATTGTGTCTGTGCATCATGCCCAGTGAGCAATTAAAAACTAACTAAGTATACGAGGAAAACCAAAACAGGACTGAAAACCAAGAAGGAAAAAAAGCAGTAAGAACAGAATCAGGTGACTGAACTATTGGTATTCGCAGATAAGGATTTTAAAATAACTCTGATATGTATGTTCAAGAAAATAGTGGAAATGATGGGGGAAATAGATGAGAAAAAAAGAATTGATCAAAGAAATAGAATCTATAAAAGGACCTAAATGGAAATTCTAAAACTGGAAAAGACCTAAAATCAAGCAATCAAAGCAACAGCATTTTAGATACAGCAGAATTCTGGGTTAAGGAACTGAATGAAAGGTGAATAGAAATGTCCAAACTAAAGCAGATGGGGAAAAAAAGCAAAGAAGAAAGACACGAGGCATTCGGTGGAAACATCTATCCTGTGTGAATTGTAGCCCCGGAAGTAGAGGGAGAAGGGGACAAAGCCACATTTGGAGAAATGATTGAGAACTTTGTAAGACCAATGAAAGGCACCAGCCCACAGATTTAAAGAATCTCTGCAAGCCCCAAGCAGGATAAATACAAAGGAAACCACGCCTTGACCCATCAAGGTAAAACTGTGGAAAACGAGAGAAAAAGGGAAAACTGGCCAGAAAAAAATGATGCATTATCTTTAAAAAAGCAAAAATAAGATTGAGAGCTGAGTTCTCACCACAAACGAAGGAAGTTAGAAGACGGTGGAATGACAGTTTTGAAGAGCTGAAATAAAAAAAGAACTGCCAACCTAGAATTCTACGTTGGCAAAAATACACTTCAAAAACGAAGACATTTCAGGCAAAGAAATACTGAGAGAATTCAAGACCACAAGACTTGAACTAAAGAAATTCTAAAATGAGGGACTTTCCTGGTGGACCAGCGGTTAAGACTCCACGCTTCCACTGCAGGGGCTGCAGGTCCGATCCCTGGTTGGGGAGCTAAGATCCCGCATGCAGCATGGCACGGCCAAAAAGAAAGGAAGAAATTCTAAAATAAGTTCTTCAGATGCAAAGAAAATACTCCCAGCAGAAACGTGGAGCTATCAGGAAAAATGAAGAGCAAAGAAAAAGGTAAAACTTGGGTAAATATAAGCAGGCATTTGTGGTAATGGACTCTGGCATGTAAAGTACACGTTGAATTAATGCAGTACAACAATAAAGCAAAAGACAGGGAGAGTGATGGAGTTAAAGTCTTCCAAAGAGCTGGCAGAACAGGAAATTGGCAAAGCCTCAGTTCATATTGAACTGTCATGAATTAGTCAAGGATGAATGTTGAAATCGCTAGGATAACCACCTAAAACTAGTAAAGCAATGTATAACTTGTGAGTTAGAGAGGGAAAACAGGATAAGACAAATATTCCACTAATCGAAAAGGAGGCAAGAAGTGAGAGGAAAATGGAACATAAATCAGATGGACAAATAGGAAACCAGACAACAGACAATAAACCGAAAATACAGACAATTACCTTACATAGAATGAGCTGAATAATCGAGTGAAAAACTAGTAATGTCAGACTTCATGCAAAAAATAAAACCCTATTATAAACCACGTAAAGTAGACACTCCGTCGATAGAGGAGCACAAAAATGTTGAAAGAAAAAACAAAGGAAAAGGAAGAATTGCAAGCACAACCAGAAGACAGCCTGTGGAGTCCTATGGTTGTGAGACAAAGCCGGTGCTAGGGCAAGATGTTTTGCTGGCGAGGAACACAGGCTCCTCTGACGCTGAGGGGATCAGTCCTTCAGGAAGATGGTACAACCCTAGATAAGCATCAATAACATAAAAAATAGGAAACAAAAAATGACCAAACTAAAAGAGGAGAGAAATCCAAAACCATAAGGGGAGATTTAACCCACCTCTCTCGATGGCTGATTTACTGGACAGACAAAAAATCAGAAAGGAGATCGAAGTTCTGAACAGCACCATGGACAGACCTGACCTAATTGACAGGTGATCCAGACCACTGCACCCGCCTACAGCCAGGCTCACGTCTTGTCATTAGCACACAGGATGCTCACTGATATTGCCATGTCCCAGCCCACAGAACAAGTCTCAGCACATTTCAAGGGACTGAAATCACTCAGAAGCATGTTCCCGGGCCGCAGTGGAACTAAGCTGGAAATAAAAACATAAATAGAAAAAAAAAAAAAAAAGACAGAGGAAACAAAATAAATTTTTTAAAAAGATAAATAAAGAAAAGAAAACATAAATACAACTGGAAAATCCCCAACCACTTGGAAATTAAGCCATATACCTCTAAATCACAGATCACAGAAGAAATCAAAGGAAATGAGAAAACAGTATGAACTGATTGCTACTGGAGATGTAACATATCAAAGTAGAAGAATATAGTTAAAGCAGTGTTCGGAGGGAAATTTATAGCCAAACATGTATATATTTAAAAAGAAGGAAAGCTGAAAATCAATTATCTAAGCTTCTATGTCAAGAAGCTGGAAAAAAGGCCAGCCTAGTGAAAGCAGAAGGAAAGAAAGAATAAAGATATGACAAGAAATCAATGAAATGGAAAACATACATACATCAGAGAAAATCCATGAAGCCAAAATTTGTATCTTTAAAAGATTAATAAAATGAATATACATCCAGCAAATGTGATCAAGAGGGGAAAAGAGGAGAGAAAACATAAGTAAGTAATATTAGGAATAAAAAGATGCTAATAAGATGAGAGGATACTATAAATAACTTCAAGTTAATTTCATGATTTGGATTCAATGGGCAAATCCATCCTCCAAAACACAACTTATCAAAATTGACAGATGCTATTTGATCTGAATAGTTTCATATTTATTAAATAATTGTATCCATTATTAAAATGTTTCTCACCAAGACAACCCATGTCTCAAATGGTTACATTGGTATTTTTTTAGAAATTTAAGGGAGAAACAACACTGGTCTTACACAAACCAATCTAGGGAATAGAAGAGGGAAAAAACACATCCAAACTCATTTTTTGAGGCTAGTATGGCCTTCCTATCAAAACCTCACATGGACAGTAGGAGAAAGGAAAATGACAGACCAATTTCCTTTGTGAACATACGTGGGAAACTATTGGCAAATTGGATCCAGTGATATATAATAATAATCATATATTGGAATCATATGAGGTTTATGCTAGGAATGCAAAATCCGTTAATATATTTCAAATTCTAACATATAAAAGAGAGACATCAGGAGATCATCTCAATACATGCAGGATTTAATAAACTCCAACAATATGCATTCATGAAAAAACTCAGTAATTTGGAATAGATTCGATTGATTTTCCTTAAACTGATAAGAAGACTATACTAAAAACAGAGTAAACATGAGACTAGGAGTGGGACAAGATACACAGCATCAATATTTCTATTCACCACCTAGAGGGGTGGGATACGGAGGGTGGGAGGGAGACACAAGAAGGAGGGGATATGGGGATATATGGATACATGTAGCTGATTCACTTTGTTATACAGCAGAAACTAACACAACATTGTAAAGCAACTACACTCCGATAAAGCTGTTAAGAAATTTTTCTATTCAACACAATATTGTACTCTGTAGCAAACGCATTCAAGCAAGAAAAATAAATGAAAAGATAGGAAAGAAAGAAATCAGTCATTATTTGCAGATGCCATGACCAGTACATAGAAAAGCCAAATTAATCTAACCATACAAGCTTAGAATTAAGAAGTGAATTGAGCAAGATCACCAATTTTATTTTTATATATCAGCGACAATATTTTGGCAAATAAAAATTTAAAAGCCACATTCTTTACAATAGCATTAAAAAGATCTAACACTTAGATAAGGCCCTTGTTACTTTTGTAACAAAAGATGTATAAGACTTCTGCACTGAAAATTACAAAATACTTTTAAAAGAAATTAACAAAGACCTAAATAAATGGGGAAAATACTATGTTCAGAGATTGGAAGACTATTGACATTTTTATGTCAATTCTCACAATAATGTAGAATCAATACAAATTCTGATCAAAATAAAAGTTTTTTTTCATAAACTGAGAAGGTTAAACCAATCTTGAAAAAGAACAAAACTGAAGGATTTGCTCTATCAAATATCATGACCATATTGTAAAGCTACAGAAGATACTATAGCATGCATTTAGCATGAGGAAGGATTAATTTACCACTGTACCAAACTGGAGAGTCAGAAAGAGACCTCCATCTAAACAACTGCCTGCAAAGCTCACTGAATAGGGGAGTGGCAGCCTTTACAATAAATGCTACTAGATCAAGTGGTTATATATATATATATATATATATATATATTTTTTTTTTTTTTTTTTTTTTTTGCGGTACGCAGGCCTCTCACTGTTGTGGCCTCTCCCGTGGTGGAGCACAGGCTCCGGACGCGCAAGCTCAGCAGCCATAGCTCACGGGTCTAGCCGCTCCACGGTATGTGGGATCTTCCCAGACCGGGGCACGAACCCGTGTCCCCTGCAACGGCAGGCGGACTCTCAACCACTGCGCCACCAGGGAAGCCCGGTTATTTATATTTTTAAAAATCCATTTTTATCCCTGCTTCACACCATTAAAAAAAAGAAATCAATTCCAGGTGGATAGCAGATCTAAATGTGAATGGAAAAAAAAATTTAGAGAAAAGTACAGCAGCAAAGCATTGTAACTTGGAGTAAATAAATATTCCTTAAATAGAAAATACAAAAGCACTAACCACTGAAAAATTGAGAAACTGGACCATATTAAAATTAAAAATTCCTGCTCATCAAAAGACACCATTAAGAGAATTAAGAGGCACACCACAGAATGGAAGATGCTGTTTGCAACATATATGTGACAAAGAATTGTATCCAGACTCTATTAAAACTTCTGTACATCATTAAGAGAAAGACAGATGGCCCAATGTGAAAGTGAACAGAAGACTTTTCATATACTGAGATCTGGGAAGTCATTCTGGCTTATACATGAGTTAACTTGAATTTTATGCTGACTAGAACAGCCTTTTTGTGGCCTATCCAAAATACATTGTACACCTGATTTAATTATTTTAAAAAAGGGTGCATTGACCAGAAGTAAAGAATGTCCATGTTAAAAATAAAGATTAGGGCTTCCCTGGTGGCACAGTGGTTGAGAGTCCACCTGCCGATGCAGGGGGCACGGGTTCGTGCCTTGGTCCGGGAGGATCCCACATACCGTGGAGCGGCTGGACCCGTCAGCCATGGCCACTGGGCAAAAAAAATAAATAAATAAAAAATAAAGATTAAACGTCTCTCTTCCTGGGATGCCAATGCTGGTCCACTTTTGATAATAAGACTCCCTCCCCAGGTGCCAAGGCCATGCTGACTCACTGTGTACGTGCTGATCTGTGGTTTTTTTGAAACCTTGAAGAAATGTATCCTTGACTTGTTTGATGTTCTTCGTTATGACAACACATAAAACTATGCTGAAAACCATGCTTCTCTGGAGCAGTTTCTCAGAGTAATCTGGGAAGCTGGCTTCTGAGCTATAGTCCTCAATTTGGCTCAAATGAAAGTCTTCTATTCCTATTATAGATTGTTTATTGATCACTTTCATCATCATTGCTTGGTGTAGTTGGCAGGATATCAGAAAAACCCACCGGAGGTCACCTGGAGTCTACTTTGGACTAGTGCTTAGTACCAAGCATGGTCCCTTGAGCCCCTGCAGCTTCACAGTACCCTTCAGATTGTTTGGTGAGTTTTTCCTGATATCTGGATATCCTTGTATTTAGTGATGGTCCACTACTTTTATCTGAGCTGTTATCTTAAGACTTGGAGTCTTAAGGGGGTACAGGGACATTTCCTAGGTGAAAGGGACCTAGGGAGAAATTCTAGGCAGGAAGGTCTGGAAGGAATTTTGGAGAAATTGGGTTAGCTGATCCTTTTTTTTTTTTTTTTAATGTTGCTTAAAATTAGAAAGATTTTTACCGTATGATAAAACAAAACTAAAAGAAAGTGGGAAATTATGCTTCTAAATCGTACCAGCTCCCAGACAGGCAGCCACCCACTGGAACTCCGGCTGGCTTCTACAACAGATACAGAACCAATACTTGCAAGTACTTTTCTAACCCTAAAAAGGCCAGGAGGAAACTTTACTGACATTCCAAAACTGATTTTTGCATGTACAATTAAAGAAGCTGGCTTGATAAAAACATCTTTTCAAAATTCTGACCCCTAGAGAACAAAAGTACTCCTAGGAGAAAGCTTGAAGTTATAACTCTCATCATGTCCTTGAAATGCAAACACAGCCCACATTGCCTGAGACCACAGCCTTGGTGCAATTAGTAGAACATAAAACCAGAAGAAAAAGGGAAAAAAAGACCTTTTAAAACTCAAGCAGGAAAACTATGAGTTTTCTTGTCTGTGTCTATCTGGATGTATATATGTCTGTGTGTATGTTATAAATGAGACATGTTTCTACCTCCAGATGGTCTTATCAAAATTAATTTGTAGGGCTTCCCTGGTGGCGCAGTGGTTGAGAGTCCGCCTGCCGATGCAGGGGGCACGGGTTAGTGCTCTGGTCTGGGAAGATCCCACATGCCGCGGAGTGGCTAGGCCCGTGAGCCATGGCCCCTGAGCCTGCGCGTCCGGTGGAGCCTGTGCTCCGCAACGGGAGAGGCCACAGCAGTGAGAGGCCCACGTACTGCAAAAAAAAAAAAAAAAAATTACTTTGTAAAAGAGCTCCATTTAATTGACTTAGAAGTAAGTGCTTACAAATCAAATATTTCCAAATGTAACAAAAAAATTAAGCCAAATTTTTAAAGGACCAAGTGATCTAGGATTAGTCTTTAATAAATGAAAACAAGTTTAGGTTGTTGGTTTGATTAATATACGAACTTGTCTTTAGAGCCATCAACATTAGGTATAATACTTTTATTTGGTACCTAGGTTTCCTAAAAGTCACTAAGTTTGTGTTATCTCTGTTATAAAATTTGTCAACAGGAAAGTTAACTTGGTAGGATGATATTTCCAAAAATAATGAAATAGAGATAAATGGGGTATAAGTTCTTTAGATGAACTCTTTAAAAATGATTATGTCCTATGGTATGTCTACCTAAAAATTGTTTCTCCAGATTTTTGGTAACTTAAAACTTTAGAGTTTTGCTAAATTAAATTAAATGATAGGAATTTACTGAATATCCAGATGATTTCCAATTAAGATAAAAATACTAAACATTAATTGCTAAGCATCTAAATTTACCTACTTTGTCTTCTTATTAGAGAAAAATTAAAGATGTTTGGGTTTATTGGACACATGGCTTGTACCACATTGAGAAAAGAAATTATGCTGTTAGAAAATGTATGTTTCTAGAGGTTATGGAGTATGTTCATACGTTTGCCAATCAGGAAATTCTGAAAATGACAAACAGTTCACAACTGCTGATACTTGGTTTTTGCTAGAAATTAAGTTTCTAAAGGGTTAAAAATTATAATATATATGTAAATAGGTCCTCTAGAAATAATAAGAGAAACATTTCAGTATTCAAGGAAAATAATAAGATGTATGTTTTTAGTAAAATAAGGTATGAAGAATGGAAATGCATTTTGTTAAGGGAAAAGAAAGTGATATTGTCCTGAAGCATCTCAGAGATATTGAACTAATTATGCTTCTTTGGATATATGTTACATGGGAAGCATTGTCAAACAAAAGGTAACATTAAACTTTCTTTACATTATGTCGATATCAGTGATATGAAATGATATGAGGACTTCCCTAGTGGTCCAGTGGTTGAGACTCCACGCTTCCACTGTGTGGGGTGTGGGTATGATCCTGGTCCGGGAAGTTTTGCATGCTGTGTGGTGTGGCTAAAAAAAAAAAAAGAGAGAAAGAAAATGAAATGATATGATATGAAATTCTTGGGAATCTTATACGTCCTGACGTAAAATGTTATCTGTCATCAAAATTGAGGCTCCCACTAAAGGGACTAAACCCAAGTATTAGGGAAATGCCCTAGCTGACTTTCATGCCAAGGCAACAACAGAATCTGTAAAGATCGTGGCACATGTAGATAAAGTCCATTCTGCTTCTACAAAAGATTAACCCCTCATTGTCACGCTTTTGCCATCCTGATGTGCTTTTAACATGGCAACAGTCTGCTCCTAAATCAGAAATTAAATGGGTAAACGATAACTGTGAATTAAATAGTTGGGGCTATGGGAAACCCAAGACGGCCGCTTGGCTCTTCCCGGCTCCCTGGCAAACACTATTTTTTATTTGGTGGGTTAAAGCCTTCCCTGGCTGCAAGGCTGATGCCCTCCAATGACAAAGAAACGATTAGAAAATATGTTTTCCACTTGGGATGTACTTTCCACAATCTCCAGTGATCAAGGCACCCATGTCATTGGGCAAATCATGCAAGCCTTAACAAAAACCTCAGAAACTTCTTGAAATTATCACCGTCAATATCACCCTCAACCACCAGGCAAGGTCAACAAAACTAATGGAAAAACTGGACTCAAGCAGAACAAAAAATAATTACATAGAATTGAATGAACTGATAAACATGATTATGAGTTTTATGACGTTTTATCTGAAATGTTACTGGCTTTTCATCTTTGTTTTCCAGGTAAGGGAACCTTTCCCCCTTAATCTAATTATGACTTACAGCAGTTTAATAAATTATACATTTTTAAGTAGATTTGAAGCATTTATCTTTTCTCTCTACCTGATCTCTCCAGAATTTGGAAACTCTTGGGTTCCCAGCGGCCTTTCCAGGTGAATAGGGAAGGCCACTTCCTGGCAGGTATAAGAATCTCAAGATATTTTGGACCTTGAAAAGAGAGGGATCCACCGAAATCTGTAGGTATTGCAGGCGGAATCTAATAGCATGGCTTTCCTGGCCTTGAGAGGCCTTTTAAAAGTTCAGTTTGAGATCCCTTATGAAAAGTTCCAGCAAAACCAAATTTTAAAAAGCCTATTGGGTCAATTACACTTACGTAAATAATCATGTTAACTTTACTGAAATCAGAGTTATTTTGCAAATGAATTAGTCTTAATTTGACTATATTTGGTAAAAATAAAGATAATTCAGAGAGAAAAGTTAAGTTTCAATCCTATACCTTTAGGGCTTCCCTGGTGGCGCAGTGGTTAAGAATCCGCCTGCCAATGCAGGGGACACGGGTTCGAGCCCTGGTCGGGGAAGATCCCCCATGCAGTGGAGCAACTAAGCCTGTGAGCCACAACTACTGAGCCCGCGTGCCACAACTACTGAAGCCCACACACATAGAACCTGTGCTCCACAACAAAGGGAAGCCACCACAGTAAGAAGCCCGCACACCGCAGCGAAGAGTGGCCCCTGCTCGCCACAACTAGAGAGGGCCCACGCACAGCGGCGAAGACCCAACGCAGCCAAAAGAAAATAAATAAATAAATTGATATTAAAAAAAAGACTATACCTTTGTGGCTACTGAGGTTTTCTATATACTGAAGTTTTTTATTTACTACCTACAATCAAGACGTCTCTTTGTTATGTCATTATTGTAAAGTTTGAGCAAATTATTAAGAGGATGTTCTAAGTTTATTTCTGAAGCTGACCGCAGTAATGTATCTTTGGATGAAGATCAGATGCCCCATGACCTGCACCCAGGAGATTATGCAGACTGGGAAATACATCATTTAAAAGACTCTCTCTCTGACCTAGATAGAAGGGCCCTTATTAGGCACTCGTAACTAGCTCACGCACAGTGAAATGGAAAATAATTGACTCTTTTTTTGGCCGCACTGTGCATCATGTGGGATCTTAGTTCCTCAACCAAGGGTTGAACCCAGACTCCCTGCAGTGGAAGCATGAAGTCTTAACCACGGGGCCGCCAGGGAAGTCCCTGCAAAGAATTGACTCTTGACTTCATATTTCCCACTGAAACAGGGCCTCTGCATGGAACTGGTCTAAAGAGAGGACTGCTAACCTCAAACTCACCTTAAAACAACCATGAAGCCGGGATGAGAAGAAGATGACAACAGTGGTAGACAGCTGACCCAAGAATCTGGGCCAGGCCCGTTTAAGACCCATCCTACTAGTTCAATTAAACTGTTTACCAAATGTTTGTCTCCCTATCAAAATTGAAAGTTGTTTTACCTCCAGCTATACTTTTGCCCCAATATTCAGGATGGAAAGAAAATTCTTTAGTAAAGTTGTCATAAAGTATAGCTACTGGGATACTCCCTTTATAATACTTATCACTGACTTTTCAGATGTCCCTAACATGACCACTCACCCAGACCAACCTTCTCTCAGCTAATCTTTCAGGTTCAAATTCTTCAACGTATTAATATGTCCATCCCTTGTCTGACACTGTTCTCAGTCCCTAGAGATGGAGCATGACTTACCCCAGAAGCCCCTCGCTCCGTCCCTTGCTTAATCGAAAAAAGTCTTAAAGAGAAAAATGTGAGTGAATTGTGCCAGCAATGCCCTTATATCAAATACTTAGTTGACTTTTGGAAACCCTACAAGAGGAGAGATCCATAGTTTAAAATTGTGTTGACAAAACTCCCAACTCACGAGGCTATCAGTGATAGCACTCTGGGAGGGACCCCCTGTGCTCCCCCAGGTTTTGTCTTCATATGTGGTATTGGAATTGACACAGCTTCCCAAGGACGGGCACATAAATGTCTCAATAGCTGACAAATAGAAGGTTTATGTTTATTAGGACATTATGTTTCCCATTGTCTATACGTCAGCAGATAGATGAGCCTCCTTTCTCTCTTCATTACAGAGTTAAGAGATCCATGTTAGCAAGATACCAACATACCTGGTGGCAAAAATCTTTTGGGTATCTTGGTTCCTAATGCAAGAATATATGTAAACAAAGATATGCTCAGAAATCTATCAGCCACCGTGTGTCAAATAAATGGAAAGATTGTAGCACAACAAACATCCCTAAATTTCTTAGCCCAAGTAGTGTTAGATAACAGGGTTGCCTCAGGTTGTCTACTGGCTGAACAAGGAGGTACTTGTGCTATTGTTCATAACACTTGTTGACTTAGATCCGTACCTCTGGAGAAGTTGAGACACACCTAGAAAGAATTTCCCAAAGGGCAAAATGGTTACAAGATGTAAAAAAAATGACCCTTTAAATTATCTGTTTTGTTGGCTTCCCTCAGGAATAGACACTTTTTTCCTCTCTGCTTTACCGATGATTATCATTTTCACAATATGTATTATCACTCTTTTCCTAACTATCAAGCTCCTCATGACATGTATCACTGCTTGCTTTAAGCCTACTGCTAAAAGCACAATTACAATGGTTGTGCAACAATTTGTTATGATTGATAATATGTACAGCCTATAAAATACTTCCCCATCAGCGTGTATACCTCTGTTTTTGCCCACTATATTCAATTCAAAAAAAAAAAAAAAGAGAAAGAAAGAAAGGGGCAGACCTAGCACCAAGGGACATGGTGGACCCAGGTAGCAACCACCTTGGCATCAAGGGACAAATTTTCTTTTTATTGAAGTATAGTTGATTTACAATGTTGTTTTAGTTTCAGGTGTACAGCAAAGTGATTCCGTTATATATGTATACATGCATAATATACATTCTCTCTATATATGTAAATATATATCTTTTCAGATTCTTTGCCATTAGAGGTTATTACAAGATACTGAATATAGTTCCCTGTGCTATACAGTAGGTCCTTATTCTTTATTTTATATATAGGGGTGTGTATCTGTTAATCCCAAACTCCTAATTTATCCCTCTCCCCGCTTTCCCCTCCCTTTGGTAACCATAAGTTTGTTTTCTATGTCTGTGAGTCTATTCCTGCTTTATAAATAAGTTTATTTGTATCATTTTTTTTAGATTCCACATGTAAGTGGTATCATATGAAATTTGTCTTTCTCTACTTCACTTAGTATGATAATCTCTATGTCCATCCACGTTGCTGCAAATGGCATTGTTTCATTCTTTTTATTGCTGAGTAACATTCCCTTGTACATCTATCATCTATCTATCTATCTATCTATACCACATCTTCTTTATCCATTCATCTGTTGATGGACATTTGGGTTGCTTCCACGTCTTGGCTATTGTAAATAGAGCTGCTATGAACATTGGGGTGCGTGTATCTTTTCGAATTAGAGTTTTCACCTTTTCCAGATATATGCCCAGGAGTGGGATTGCATGATCTTATGGTAGCTCTATTTTTAAGGACCTCCATCCTGTTCTTCATATGGCTGCACCAACTTACATTCCCACCAACAGTGTAAGAGGGTTCCCTTTATTCCACGCCCTCTCCAGCATTTATTTTTCTCCAACATTTATTATTTGTACTTTTGGATGATGGCCATTCTGACCAGTGTGAGGTGATACCTCATTGTAGTTTTGATTTGCATTTCTCCAGTAATTAGTGATGTTGAGCATCTTTTCATGAGCCTGGTGGCCATCAGTATGTCTTCTTTGGAGAAATGTCTATCTAGGTCTTCTGCCCATTTTTTGATTGGGTTGTTTGCTTTTTTGATATTGAGCTGTATGAGCTGTTTGTATATTTTGGAAATTAATCCCTTGTCGGTCCCATCATTTGCAAATATTTTCTCCCATTCCGTAGGTTGTATTTTCACTTTTTTTATGGTTTCCTTTGCTGTGCAAAAGCTTTTAAGTTTAATTAGGTAAGGGACAAATATTTTGATCATCAATGCTTTTCATAAATCAAAAGATTTACGATCAAAAGGGGGAAGTGATGAAAGAAATTTTCATATGTTGGAGTATGGGGAGGTCATTCTGGCTTATTCTTCTCCAGAGCAGTTTCTCAGAGTAATCTGGGAAGCTGGCTTCTGGGCTATAGTCCTCAGTTTGGCACAAATGAAACTCTTTTCTATTCCTATTATAGATTGTATATTAATTTTTTTGTCGACCATTTAGACATGTCAAAAAAGAGGATATCCAAATGGCTAATAAATATATAAAGACATGCTCAGTGCCATCGGTTGGTACAGAAACGCAAATTAAAACCAACAGAGATAGCACTATACCCACCAGAATGGCTAAATGGAAAGGTGAAAAATGCCATGTTTTGACAAGGCTGTGAATCAACTGGAATTCTCATACGCTGCTGGTTAGCTTGGAAATTGGTACAAAACTTTTGGGAAATGTTTGACAAAATATCTAGTGCCTGATACCATGTTTTCACTCCTAGTTATAGATCTACCAGAAATGGGAAAATATTTTTCCAAAAGGCTTGATCAAGAATGACCATAGGAGGGACTTCTGCGGTCCAGTGGTTAGGACTCAGAGCTTCCACTGCAGGGGGCACAGGTTCGATCCCTGGTCAGGGAACTAAGATCCTGCAAGCTGCGTGCATGGCAAAAAAAAAAAAAAAAAAAAAAAGAACAACCATAGCAGCACCATTTATAATAACCCCAAACTGGAAGTGAACAGAAAGCCCACCAAAAGTAGAAGAGTAGAAGGGGCAATGTGTGGCGTGCTCACCCAGTGCGTGCTATGTATCAGTGAGATTCATGAACTCCAAGGACACATAACAACGTGTGTTGATCTTTCAAACAAAACAGTGAGTGAAAGGAGTCAGATGCGGATAGTACATTTTGAATGAGCCCATAATCTAAAGTGTGAAACAAGCTAACGGAATCGAATACATGCTGTTAGAGGTCAAGCTGGCTGTTCATCTTGGGCAGGGGCATGATGACTAGAAGAGGCATAGAGAGGTTTCTGGGGGTGAGTGCTGCTCCGTGTCTTGATCTGGATGTTGAGTTGGTATTTATGATTTTCGTCCTTTTCTGTGTGTCTGCTATGCTTAAAAAAGGTTTACCAGGAAAACCTAGCACATGAGCACAGGGAGGCACGTATGAGGATGTTCACTGCAGCATTGTTTACAGCTGAGGAAAATTGGGAACAGCCTAAAGGGCCATTGATAGGGATAAGGTTAAAGGAATTATTGTCTATTAATATTGTGGTAGACGCCTGGAGGGGTGGGATAGGGAGGGTGGGAGGGAGACGCAAAAGGGAGGGGATATGGGAACATATGTATATGTATAACTGATTAAATTTGTTATAAAGCAAAAAAAAAAATATTGTGGCAGAAGTTGGAAAAAATAGAGCAGACTTCAATAAGCTTATGGGGCACATATGCAAAGTATACTGTGAGTGAAAAAGCTAGCCTACAGGACAATACATACAACTGCTTAAGCATATAGAAGTCAAAAGTGTGTATTTCTGTAGATTATATATTTATATGCAAACATATAGAAATGTATAATAAAGAAAACACCCCAACTGTACTAGTGATTTTTTTTTTCCTGGAGACTAGGAGACTAGAACTGAGGATGGAGGTCAGGGGTATTTTATGTTTATATGTATTTATATACAATTTTGTATATACTAATATAATAACATTATATTTTATTACAATGACAATGTAATCATGATTACTTAGGTAATTAAAAATAATACTTCAAGTGATCAATGAAAGATTTCCAAAGGGACATTTCCTAGGTGAATAAAAAATAAATACTTCAATATATTCAAAAAGTTAAAATTGTACAATTACATTAGTTTATTTTGAAGGATTAAAACTAGAAATTATTAACAAAGGTCTAAATTCAAAATCCTTACCAACTGGTGATTAAAAAGTACTCCTGTAAACATAGCATTTGAGGAAAAAGGAAAAAAGAAATATTACTTAAATTCTAGAATATCAGAAAAATAATGAAATTGCTAGCAACAAATGGGTTTCTACAAAGCTGTCCTCAAAGATAAAGTCACATCTTTAAATGCTTTCATTATCAAACAAAGAAAAAAAAAGTATCAAAGCCTTCAAGTCAATGAGTTTTTTAAAAGTAGTTCCAAGGAAGATTAAAACAGAGGAGATAATAGCAGAAATTATTAAATTAAAAAAACAGAAAAATTAGAATTGATAAGCAGATTAAGACCTAAGAGGTAAGTAAATTAAAGAGCTAGGTCTTTGAAAAATCTAACACAACACACCAGACTCTGGCTAATCTAGTTACTACAAAGAAGGAGGGGGTGAAATAGCAATTAAACAAAACTTTAAATCATATAAGCAGTAAAATAAACATGAAGACAATTTTTTAAATTGACAAGGAATTACTTGCACTGTTGTATGCCAATAAATCTGAATGAAAACAGATAAATTATCAAAGTAGACATCAAAAGAGCTAAGCAATATGCATAAATAGATATCCCTGGGAAAAATGTTAAAAATAGAAAAGAATTACCTCCAAAAGGGGTTCCAGACTCAGGCATTCTTGATGTTGAGATATTGTGAACGTTTAAGGCATGATTAATTCCAAAATTATGTACTCAGTTTTAGAAACTTATAAATTTGGAAATCTTGCCAAGTAATTTTGACAAATATAACTCACCATATGTTCTTCAAACTATATTACTTAGGAATTACATAAAAAGATGCCACTATTTCATAAAGTTAAATAAAAAGTTGGTTCACCAAGGTCAACATAATTTTTAAATGCAGAACCTCTCAAAGCCTTTAACTTGCAAATATGCATTGTGATTCTTAACAAGGGCAGGAAGAGAACCTCCAGTGTTTCCCAATCTTATTTGTCCAACCAGAAAACCATTTCTATCTTGAGGCATCTCTTGGGGGTGGGGTTCCTTTGGGAAAGTCTGCTATAAATATAAAAATTCATGTAAAGTGAAAAATGAAATACTAGCAAATAAAATTCAGCTGCAAGCTTAATCAACAATCTATGAAGTTGACCATGGGAAAGAAAGAATGATTTAATATAATACAATTATTTAGCAGCGTACAATTCATTAATAAGACTGCAAATATTATCTACATAAATGTTGAAATATTATTCAAAAAATTTAAAAATGTATTTCAATAAAAATAGTAAATCGTAAAAGCTCTTACATATATAAAAGCACTTTCAATGTAGCTACTTAATAATTCTGTGTATTAAAACATAATAAACAAAATTAAAAAGCAAATGACATTGTGAAAATATTTGCAACAAATATCGTGCACTGAGAAAGATCTCTTAAAAGTCCTCAACAGGGCTTCCCTGGTGGCGCAGTGGTTGAGAGTCCGCCTGCCGATGCAGGGGACATGGGTTCGTGCCCCGGTCCGGGAAGATCCCACATGCCGCGGAGCGGCTGGGCCCGTGAGCCATGGCCGCTAAGCCTGCGCGTCTGGAGCCTGTGCTCCGCAACGGGAGAGGCCACAATAGTGAGAGGCCTGCGTACCACAAAAAAAAAAAAATCCTCAACAAAGACCCTATCATCCCAAATAAAATTGGCAAAGGACAACTCATAAATGAAAGACTACAAATCACCAAAAATTATTAAAAAGTGTCCAACCACATTTAGCCAAAGAATGCAAAATTAAGACATCACAATTTTTATCTGTCAGGTTGAATAACATATGCATTGAAAGATACCAGAAGGAATTTGTCTCAGACTAATCCTCCTACAATAATGACAAATATAAACTTAGAGAAAATATAAAATGCAACTATTTGAAGACATCAGAGGAGAAACAAAAATAAACAGAAAGTTGAGAGCTTTGACCCTTGAAAGAAGAGAACTACACTGGGTGAGATTCATGCTTACACAACATTTTGCCTTAGAGAAATCCCCAGTCTCATGGTTTAGGGCAACTAAAACACATATTTGGTGTTAGGACAGAAAAACCTCTCAGACCCTTTGTAGAAAGAATTTGCCAATAAATTTCCACCTTAAAAGTTGGAAAATAAGAGCAACTTAAGCCCATAGAAAGAAGGAATTAACAAAGATACAAACAGAAGTAAATGAAATTTTAAAAACAACAGAGACAATAAACAAAGCCAAAAGTTGTTTCTTTGAAAAGATTAATGAAATGGCTAAATCCCTTCCCAGAGTAATAAAAGAAAAAAGAGAAACAAATGACAAAGATCAGGAAATAAGAAGGGGACATTACCAAGGATACAGCAGATAAAGGGGCCTCATGAACAACTTAATTCAACAATGCTGTGAGGGAGTTCCTTGGTGGTGCAGTGGTTAAGAATCCACCTGCCAATGCAGGGGACAAGGGTTTGAGCTCTGGTCCAGGAAGATCCCACATGCCACGGAGCAACTGAGCCCGTGCGCCACAACTACTGAGCCTGTGCTCTAGAGCCCGTGAGCCACAACTACTGAAGCCCGTGCACCTAGAACCTGTGCTCCGCAACAAGAGAGGCCACCGCAATGAGAAGCCCGCATACCGCAACGAAGAGTAGCCCCCAGTCTCTACAACTAGAGAAAAGCCCGCGCACAGCAACAAAGACCTAACGCAGCCAAAAATAAATAAGTAAATAAATAAATTTATTTTAAAAAATGCAGTGAAATGGACACCTTTTTTGAATAATGTATCAAAATTGACATAAGATAAAATAAAAACCTGAAGAGCCCTATATGTATTTTAATTACTGAATTCATCATCAAAAACCTTTCACAAAGAAAATTCCAGGCCCATGTGTTTTCTCAGATGAATCCTATTAAATATTTTTTTTTTAATTTTACACCAACCTGACACAAGCTCTTTCAGAAAATAGAGGAGGAAACACTTCCAATTTCATTTCATGAGGCCAACATTACCCTGATATCAAAATCTGACAAAGACATTACAAAAAAAAGACCAATATTCTTTATGAACATAGATGCATGTCTTTAATTATATGTTAGCAAAATGAATATAAGAAATTATATATTCTATTAATTATATTAATATTATATATTAGCAAATAAATAGTAAAATATAAAAAAGAGATTGCCTTGTGATCAAGTGGGATTTATTCCAGGAAATCATGTTGGGTTTTATTTAAAAACCCATACACGACTGGCTTCTCTGAAAAGCCATCTTTGCATTGTTCCCGTGACCGGCTCCCCGCCCGCCGCAGTCACCGCCGCTGCCGCGGACTCCGGCAGCTTTATCGCCAGAGTCGTCGAACTGCCGCTTTCTTTTTTTCTTTTTTCTTTTTTTTTTTTTGCGGTACGCGGGCCTCTCACTGTTGTGGCCTCTCCCGTTGCGGAACACAGGCTCCGGACGCGCAGGCTCAGCGGCCATGGCTCACGGGCCCAGCTGCTCCGCGGCATGTGGGATCTTCCCGGACCGGGGCACGAACCCGTGTCCCCTGCATCGGCAGGCGGACTCTCAACCACTGCGCCACCAGGGAAGCCCCTCCCGCTTTCTTCTTAGTCCGCTGCGTCGGATCACCGGCGTGCCCCCGTCATGTCAGACGCGGCCTCGGACACCAGCTCCAAAATCACCACCGAGGACTTCCAAGAAGGAAGTTGTGGAGGAGGCAGAGAATGGCAGAGGGGCACCTGCTCGTGGGAATGCTAGCGAGGAAAATGGGGAGCAAGAGGCCGACAACGAGGTAGATGAAGAAGCGGAGGAGGGTGATGGACATGAAGGTGAGGAGTCCGAGGCAGCTACACGCAGACGGGCAGCTGAAGATGAGGAGGATGACGATGTTGACACCAAGAAGCGGAAGACCGATGAGGAGGGCTGGACAGCACAAAAGGAAAAGTTAAACTTAAAGGGCCACCGTGACCTAGTCACCTTCCACTTCCCGTCGCAGAATCTAAACGTGGTCCCCTTAGAGGAGGGTCCCGCCTGTCCGCCCGCCCATGCGGGCAGCGCCACCCGCAGGTGACACGCGGTCCCCGCCACCCAGCCAGAACCACAACGCGAATTTGCAACAGGGGAGGAAAAAAGAACCACAACTTCCAAGGCCCTGCTTTTTCACCTTAAAGTACTTTAAAGAGGAAAATTTGTTTGTATTTTTTATCTACACTTTGTATTTTTGTACATATTGTTAGGGGGTCACCATTTTTAATGACCTCGGATGACCAAATCAGCCTTCGGAACGTTCTTTGTCCTACTTCTGACTTTACTTGTGGTGCAACCATGTTCATTACAATCTCAAAGGAGAAAAAAAAACTTGTAAAAAAAGCAAAAACAACAACAACAAAAAAAAATCTTATTCCGAGCATTCCCGTAACTTTTTTTGCGTATGTACTTAGCCGTACGATAAGTAGTTGGTTTGTGTGCGATGGTTAAAAAGGCCAAAGATAAAAGGTTTCTTTTTTTTCCCTTTTTTTGTCTATGAAGTTGCTATTTATTTTTTGGGGGGCCTGTTTGATGTATGTGTGGAACAACGTCGTCCAACAATAAACCAGAATTTTATTTTGCTGAGTTCTAACAACAACAACAACAAATTAAATAAATAAATAAATAAAAGCCCATACAGTATAATTCACTTTGTTCACGACAAGGAAGGAGATACTGCAGACCTCTCAGCCGTGTTTAGGTCAGAGCTTCTCAGCTTCCACTCCTCCGTCCACTGGCAGCAGAGCCCAGAATTTGGGCCCAGCATCCCCCGAACACAGGACTTCTGGTTCTGCATCCAGAACAAGGGGGCGGGCGGAGAGCACGCAGCCCCTCGGTGCAGGAAGCCCTCACTCCCACCTGTGCAGGTGGGGAGTGTGCAGAGCTGGGCCGCCCGCACTGTCGCCCGGCCAAGCCTGCAGGGACCCACGGCCTTGCAGAGGACAGGCTCCGCGTCCAGAAAGAAGCCTTTGTGATGAGGAATCACAGTTCCTGGAACGAGGGGCTCCAGCAGGTTCCTCACGCGCCATCTTCCTGGATACGACCGGAGCGTCCACTAACTTGGGGGATCCGGAATATTGACACAGAAACTCAGGAAATGAGTCAATACTTTGCTTTCCATGTTCTAAAGGGGTTACAGGGACTTCCCTGGTGGTCCAGTGGTTAGGACTCCGCACTTCCACTGCAGGTGGCACAGGTCCAGGCCCTGGTTGGGGAACTAAGAGTCTGCATTCTGCGTGGCACAGCCTAAACAAATTTTTTTTAAATAAAATAAAATAAATTAGAAAAGGGGGGTTGGTTACAGAGAGACAAGGGTCATGAGAGCCAGGCTGCACCTACCCACACCTGGCCCGGCAGCCTCAGACCACAGGCAGAGGTCCAGGGCACGGTGTGCAGGTTGTGCACTGCATAACTTGGGCACATCTGCTGAGCAGCCTGTGGGCTGACGTGACAGGCGGGTGGTGGTCCTGGGCTCTGGGCCACAGCACAGGGGGGAGGAGGCAGCGAGGACACCATCAGGAAAGTGTGTGCTGGAGCAAGAAATGTGAGGATCCTTCCAGGGTGAGGACACAGTACTGGGCGGGGACCGTTCCCCGGGGTCTTGGCTAAAACTGGTGAGGCCGCCTGAGGGAGCCCCTGAGAGGGAGAACACGACACCCCAGTGTCGGCTTGGCCGGAAGTGGTCCGGCAACGGGGGCTGAGGTGGGGTTTGGGATGAAAGGTCCCCCGAAAGCTCGGACACTCACCCCGACCTTGGGGCTTCTGATGGGTGCCTGGATGGAGCATGTTGGACGAACTGCTTCTTGGGGGATGAACTGTGGTGAAGAGGCAGGTAGGCATTCTTAAGATGGACACCGTGGTGTCGCAGCCACAGGATCGGACACTCGGGGGGAGGAGAGCCCCAGAAACCCAGACGCAGCATGGGTGAGGTCAGGGTGTTGGGGGAAGGTCCGCACCTCCGCCGGCCCTGCTGCTTCACGTCCGCAGGCTCCCGCCTGTGCCCCCAGGATCACGGGCACCCAGCGTATTCAGGCACCGGTACCATCTCCTGACCTGCCGCCGCCTGATGGCCGGTGGGTGCCTGTCCTACAGCAAAGGCCTCCAGGAGCAGCTGATGGCCCCCGAGATGGACCCGGAGCCCCGGGGACGAGCAGCTGGGCCCTGCAGCAGTGAGCTGTTTACAAGTGTGTCTGCAGGGCTGCCCCAAGCTCCCCAGGGTAGGGCGGCTGGGAGGGGAGCTGACAAGCAACGACGGGGTCCCCAGCTTGGAAAGAGGGAGTAGGTGGGCTGGCTGGACACCAGGGGGAAGAGCAGGGCCCCGGTGTGTCTGAGCCAACCCCCCACCAACCGTGGCTGTTTCCTCATCTGTGAATTGCCCAGAGACGCCTGGTTGGCCTGCAGGCCTGGGGAAGGAAGCCCTCGGCCACCGAGGCTCGAGGCTGCGACCTGGTCCCGGAGACGTCCGGTCTCCCGTGGGTTCACCCGAGCACGATGCATTCCTGCTGATGTGTAGGCTGACCTGCCGGCCCTCTCCTTGTAGGTCACACGGAGTGCCCACCTTCAATGTCAGCCGGGCCAAGGTGCCCGGGAGCCGCCGAGCCGGCCGGGCCCTTGGGGCCCAGCTCGCTGCCGAGCACACCTACCGCGCAGGTAGAGCCAGGGTCTCCCTGCACACACTCCCGCCAGGCTGGGCATCAGGGGAACCCGCATACCTCACACCTCCGACTGCTGTCCTGATCTTGAGCCATTTTATTCCACTCGATAAGTCTTATTTGTTAAACGTGTGAATGAGTGGACCTCACCTGCGTGTCTCAGGAACCCTCCTCCCTGTGTCCCCTCCGCTTCCACCTGCCCTTCCACGCGGCCTCTGAGATGCTGCCCCGCCGGGTCCACAGTGGCCCCCGACCCGGTCCGCCTCCCTGCCCACATCAGGGCAGCCTCCGGTGTCTGACTGGCCACCACACCTCCGTGGCCCCCAAATTAAAAGATCCCCCAGCACAGGGAGCCCCAGCCATGGCCGCCCGGGCACTCTGCTTTTCCACAGGCAGGGAAAACCGTTAAGTGCCATTTCGTGGGGTCCTTTGAAGTGGAACAATTCTCCAAGAGGAAATTATGCTCAGGAAAGTGTCGCAAAATGTCCAGCCCTTTGGAGCAATAACATTATAGCACTGTCAGGACGCTCGTCAGAACCCAATAGATCACTTAATTGCTGAGAGCCAGTGAGCGCAGGAAGCAAGTGTGTGCGCGCGACTGGGGAACGGGAGGCCCGAGGCGTGCCTGCTAATGGCTGAGGTCCCGGGGTGGCCTGTGCAGAGCGGGAGGGGCCGGGCTATCAGCGGGGCTGAGACCTGTCCTCTGACACCCTGCTCAAGGAGCGTCCCCGGAACTCCATCAAATTGTATTGAGCGAACTGGCGGAGTGCGGCTGGAGCGAGTGGAAGCCCCGGGGGACGCCGTGGCGGTCCTCCAAGCTCCGAAGCTCTGGGAGAAGGCACACGAGCAGGCCTGCTCCTCTAGGACAAATTGGAACTTTTGTAGTGCGAGGCAAGGCTGCAGGGCCGGTGTGGCCTTGCTGGGTGTGGCGGGGGAGGGGCATGGAGCCGGCCCGGGCCCAGCATCTCCTTCCTCTGACACCAGTGTGCAGCTCCCTTGGGGACCGGGCTGCCATGCTGTCACGTGACTGCCTTACACGCAGCTCACTAGCAAAGCTGGGCCCACTCCAGCCCCCAAAATACTGGATTCGGAGTGTCTGTGGGTCGGCAGGCTCTGCCCTCAGAGCGGAGGGGCAGGCAGATGTGCAGACGTAAACGGGGCCCCGAGGTGATGCCACAGCCTCCCTGCGGCGCCAGCCCCGCTCTGAAGGGTAGCCCAGGGACCCCAAGCCCAGGGCCTGAGCAGCCCCCGGGGAACCTGGCCGCAGCACTCGTCACAGCGTCCTGCTCTGTCCCAGCACCACTGTCAGGGGACAGGAGGGCAGCTCTGGGTGGGCCAGTCATGCCGCCCCCCGAGCGCCGTCCTGGAACCCACAGCCCCGCGCCCTCCGCCCTCCCGCTGAGTGCTCCCGCCCCCCCGGGCCCCGCGAGGACGCCACCACACCGCGACTGTGGGCCCCCCATCTAGGGAGTCAGCGGTGTGGCCGCCTCGCCACCTGGTGCCACGCACACCCTTGGCGGGTCATAAAACAAACCACCTTGCCTCTCGGAGCCACTGCCGCCTTGGTCATCCCATGGCAGCCTGGCAAGGCAGGCCAGACTTTAACATCCTTCTAAATGATGGTCATTGGATCCATTTACAAACTGTCTTAAGAGGAAGGCAGCTGTCCATGGAGGGCAGGGCCCGGACACTCCACGTGGGACACATCCAGATGGGACCAGAGACAGCAAGGCCTCCTCCCTGGCCCCTCCTCCCTGCGCCCTCCTCCCTTCCCTCCTCCTCCAATTCCCAGGCTTCAGGCAAGGACTCGGCCTTCCCTCCTTGTCCGGAAGGCTGCTCTGCCTGTCCCTGTCCCTCCCCTGGACTGCCCACCCAGGCCTCTGCCCAAATCCCCCCTGCCCCTCACCTGCTGGATCACCATGCACTCCCTCAGGCCCCAGGCATTCTCTAGCTGAGGCCCGGCACCTTCCCCACCCGGGTCTCCCCTCCGACCCCTGTCTGTTCAGCCTAGCGCTCTTTCTTTCTGGCCACGGCCGGCTGTCACCCTGACACCCGAGGACGGGCTCTGACTGCCCGTCTCAGGCTGCACACGGAAGAGGGGTTGGGGTACACAGCCTGGATCCACCCACCCCTTGACCAACAACCTGGGTGGCCGGGGATCAGGGCAGGAGGCTGGGGGCTCAGGAAGACACTCCTGGGGCTGGGGGCCAAGGGAGGAGAGCCTTGGGAGAGGCCTGAGGGCGAGAGTCCGAGGCCCAGCCGAGCGCAGGGCCGGGGGGTGACGGTGCGGCATCGGGGAGCCGGTAGGGGAACTGAGGATTCCTCTGTGAGGACCCAGAGTATCTGGGGCGTCGCCGGGGCTGGGGGGCATCTGAGGCCACAGGCAGAGGGGCAGCGGCCGCAGTGGCGGCCTGGGAGCCCCTGAAGGTTCTGGCAGGGAGGACTGGCAGACCCTGGAGGCCAGCCTGGAGGCTCCGATGAGCAGGTGGCCAGGGGTTCCACGCGGCTTCCACGTGCTGCAGCCCTCACCCCTCCAAGAGCATCTGCAGGAGCTCAGCTCAGGACGCAGATGCCAGAAAGTGCTGTTTCAAGGGTAAAGAGCTCGCCGGCAGAGGCTAAAGAGTGGCTGACGCTCTGCCAAGGTTGGCAGCGGGAGGGACAGGCTTGGGGCACCCACAGCCGCGGTGCCACCCCTTCCCCGCTCTGCACCCATGAGGGGCAGGAGCACCGGCCGGCCTCATCTTCCTCTTCACTGCAGCGGGGGCGGGGCTGCGTCTTGCCTGCTCCCAGCAGCTGTTCTCCAGCGGGACGGCAGCTAAGCCCCCGCCGGCCTGCCCCCAGCCCAGGCACCCTGGCTTCCCCACTCAGCACTCCTCCGACCTCCAGCATCCTTCCTCAGCCTCCCCAGCGCCCACCCTCCCAGGCCCCCTTACCCCACCCCTGAGGATGTGCTCAGGCCACTGTTCCTGGCTGCAAGCTGGATGCCCCCAGCACGCCCAGGGCCTCCCCAAAGAGCTTGACCCAGCAGGCACGGCCAGCCGTGGCTTCACCATTTCTCAGACAAGACCCTCCCTGGGTGACATCCCCCGGAGGGGCCACACAAGCCACAATACCTGAAGCACAGACACATTCAGAACCAGAGTGTCCTGCGGCACGCGGCCCCCAGGGACTGCAGGTCCACCCCGCCCAGAGCAGGAACCCTGTGGCCCTGACACAGGGTCCAGTCTGTGTCTTGGGGAACAGTGCAGGTGGTCTCTGTGGCCTGGTGGGACACTGGGCCCCTGCATGTGCACATGTGGGCCTGATGGCTCCTTCTGTACCCAAGGGCTGTGGTCAGGGATTGGTCCTGCGGTGGGCAAGTGGGTGACCAGGACCTGCAGGGTTGATGGGACATAAAGCGGCCTTAGATGCTCCACTCCCCCACCTCGGACAGCCCCTCCCTGCACAGGCACCGAATCCTGTTGTTCCTGGGGGGTGGGGGTCGAGAAAGGTTTACCCCTCAGCCCACCCTCGGTGTTGGGGGAGCAGTCCTGGACACAGCCTCAGCTCCCAGGAGGCCGTGGAGAGGGGACGGGAGCCTGAGACTGGAGATAGAGACCCTGACAGGGGTTAAGCTGCACAGCGCCCGCTGGGCCTTCAGCAAGTCTTGCGCCCCCGGCAACTCAGACACCAGCTGTGAAATGGGAGGAGAGGCCTGCCTCTCACGACACTGCAAGGACCACCCAAGATGCGTCGGGGGCAAGAGGCCCTACCCAGGCTCCAATCATGCACCACCTTCCCTCCCCTGCTCGGCCTCTGGGCCTTGGTTTCCCCAGCTGCAGAATGGGGGTGTAGTACCCAGCTTGGGGAGGTGGCAAGCTGGTGTGTGCATGCCCGCGAGTGAAGGGCCTGGTCCTGGGAAATGGCTGGATCATCTCCCCCAGACCATCCCCCCGTCTCAGACAGAGGTCAGCAGTGCACGCCAGGTCCAAACGTCCTGGATGCCGGGTCAAGCAGGCCAGCCCGGGTCAGAGTGCTGAGCGTTCCCAGGTAACTGACTAGGGCCGCTGTCTCCCCAGAGGCCACGTGGTGGTGTTCTCAGGTTCTGCCCCCAAAGTGACTGTGCACCCAGGACACACCCTCCTCAGGCTCCCAGGGCCCAGGGTCTGCCTTTCCTCCACACCCAGCCTCTACTCTCTCCTCCTCCTGGAAGCCTTCCCTGTTTTCCCAGGTTTCGCTTCCCAGACACATCAAGGGAGCCCAGCCAGACCGAGGGTGAGGCCAACTCCGGGAGCTCAGGCCAGGTGTGTAGGTGGGGACTCGGGTGCAGACAGAGGGGGTCTCAGGTGACCGTGGGAGGACCCCAGCTCTGACAGTCTCTGGGACAGGACTCTCCTGGCCTCAGCTTCCTTGTCTGTGAACCTGGGGACTTGTAGGTTGTACCTGCTGCGGGGATTAGAGGAGCCGGGATGGAGGTGGGAGCAGGGGTGCCACAGTGCCAGGCTCTGCCTGGGCCGGGGGTTAGGGGGGACAGGAGTGCCCGTCCTGCCCCAGCCTGCCCGCCCCCTCGGGACCGTGAACAGCGCTTCCTGCTGCCCCAGGTGCTGTGCTCCCCACCTCTGACGGGGGGCCGGGTTGGGTGTGCGAGGCTCCAGAGATCTTCAGAGAGCGGCACAAGAACAGGAATCGCCTTTTACAAGCATCTCTGGGGAAAATTCCAGAGAGACACTGGTGTTCCTCCAAGGCGTGGGCTTCCACAAACCACCCAGGAGATGGGTAGACGAAAGTGCTGCCTGGCTCTGCCCGCCCCAAAGCGTGCAGGCTCCACCCTCCTGATGCCCAGCCTGGTAACGCCCTACCCGGGGGGACAGTTAACCTGGGTTGGAGGGGGCGGCCGATGCAGCCAGTGCCTGCTGGGGCACCTGGCACCTCTGGTCAGGTGATTCTCCCTCCAGCTGGGGCCCAGAGGGGGCTCACCTCCCAGGGGGGCACTGCGGGTACAGCAGCCAGTGGGCACGGCTACAGAGCTGGCCTCACAGCGGAGACAGCCTTGACCCGGGCTCCGACGTGGACACCCCGAGTGTCACCAGAGGCCCCATCCTGGGGGAGGGGTTCAGCCCGGTGCGGTTCTTGCACACCCAGGCAGGGAGGGCGGTCCCTGGGCCAGAGCTCAGCCTAAGGGGTGGGAGCTGGGCAGGAGTGGAGGAGGTGTTTGGGCTGCCCTGTGCCAGGGCCAGAGCCAAGAACAGCGGGTCCCCATGCAGCTGAGAGCAAACATCAGGCCGACCCTGCTGGGTCTGTCTCGGCTGGCCCGGCCCTGATGCCACGCAGGCCCCTGCTCTGTGGGGTCTCTGGGGAGGGGAGCAGGGCCTGCCTGGAGCCCTACAGTGGCCGGGCGGCCAGAGGGACCTGGAGCCAGGACAGAACGAGAGCTGCTTGGAGTCCTGGGGTCACCGAGCCCTGGGACGTCCCGAGAGGTGCTCCGGCCAGCCCTTCACCCACAGTGGGGAGGCCAGGCTTGGAGAGGGACGGGGTTTGCCAAGAACAGGGAGATGGAAACGGCTGCTCAGACCTCCCTACCCTGAGGCAGCTGTGGTGGGACGACCCTACAGGGAGGGTGTCTCTGAGGCTGGCAAGCCCTCCCTGCCGCCTGTCTGTCTGCCAGCGTCATCCTCAACCCATCCTGACCCGCAGGCTGCAGCCCTGAGGCACACCTGGCCGGGCCCCAGCCCTGGGTGGGCGCACCCAGGCCCCGAGCAGCTCTAGGTGGCTCTCGCTGTCGTGTCTCCAGCAGCTGCCGTCTGCAGGGCAGCTCTGCCCAGGCAGGCCCTACACGGCCCTTCCCACCGGGGCGGGGAGCCTGCCACCGTGGGCGCCGACATCCCACCCGCCCGCCCGCCCGCCCGCCCGCCCGTTGTTCCAGGGCCCAGCCCAGCCCTGCCCGCCTGCCCACAGTGACACGGCTCCCGGGAAAGCAGAGCACAGCATCCAGCTTCTAGCAAAAACCTCTGCTCTGATGACCCAGATTTGGGGCCTGTGGAAGGAGATCTGGGCCCAAACAAAGAGGATCTCAAATTAGGACACCGAGCATCACCCCATCTGCTGTGGAGAGAATAACCAGGAGACAGGCGTCAGAAAACGACTCCGCTCGGCTGCGAAGCATCCCAGCCCCGTCCCGGCCGCCCCTGCAGGGTGGGCAGCCCTTGGCATGCCCCGCTAGTTTCCCTTCCACTCTGGGCCTCGGTTTTTGCCCCCGTGAGTCACGGGTTTGCGCTTTTCCTTGGCATCGCCCTGAGCCCCCTAAGGGTCACGGCTGCTGGGGGCCTGCCTCGGTGATGGTGTCTCCCTCGAGGCCTGGTGGCCACCCTGGCAGATCTTGGCCGACTGAGCGGTGAGGCTTTCTCAGGAAACAGCCCACTCCCTGGACGCACTCGGTGAGTCCGTCACTGCCACCAACGCCGACACCGCCAGGCTGGGATCTCCACAGAGTAACAATGGCATCAATGCCACCCACATGGATTGAGCACCTACTGTGTGCCCTGTACCTTCTGTCTCGCTGAGCCTCAGTCCTGTACGGAGACCCCGGTGGGCGGGCACCTGTCTCTGGGGCACAAATGCAGGGCAGGGCAGGCGGGCCCTCCCCCCAGGCAGGGCTGCCCCGGCACCTGGTGTGGGTGGCCTGAGCTGGACCTACAGGTGGTCAAGGGACCTCCAGAGCAAGACCCGCCCGACTGCCTGGTTCCCATCGGAGCAGCACCACTCAGCCTCTGTGTGACCAACGCGAGTTGCTTGCCCTCTCTCTGCCTCATTTCCACACTGTGAGGTGAGCGGAATAGCCGACCTCAGAGGGGTTTTGTGGGGCTCCAGTGACCCTGCACAAGGTGTGTTTTCTAGTGTCTGCACTGAGTTAGTGCCAAGCAAGTGAACTTATTACGACGGTGAGTGGGATGGACGGGGGAAAGGGGCGTGAGGGTGCCATGGCAGTACCCTGGGAGCAGCTTGAGGAGGCCGCTGGGGTGATGATGATGGTGGTGGTCAGGGAGAGGAGGTGGGGTCTCGGCCTGGAGCCCCCTGTGGGTCTGGGAAGCACCTGGAAAGCGGGGAGGAGCAGAGGTTGCCTCCCCTGGGAGCAGACCCCGCAAAGTGCTGACCCAGCAGCCAGCTGAACAAATATTCATGACGGCGGCCTTGGCGCCCTGAGTGGGGTGGCCTGTCCTGCTACTGAGGCTACAGGGAAGGGAAGCTGGTACCAGCCTGAGAGTGGTATTTAAATATCAAACTCTTTATAGGGTCCCCTGCCCTCCAAAAGCCGGGGCTGCCCGCCGCCACCAGCCAGGCTCCACAGCCTTTTCCTGATCCCACAGGCAGGACTCGTGGGCCCCCAGCCTCGTGAGGGGCCCTGGGAGGTCCGGCTCAGTGCACTGGGTGCGCATGATGCCCGACTTAAGGCCCAGCCCGCCCCCCTGGTGTACCCATGAGGCCTGACTGGGCCAGGAGCCGGGACAGCCGGGGCACAGGGCTGCGTGCTGGGGGTCGGGACAAGCTATCATGGGGCCAGCTGGAGCCCCTGAGGACAGACGCTGGGCAGTGTCCCATCCCGCCCTGGGGAAGGAGGTGAATTTCCTCTGACACGTACTCTGAGGGCCGTTGGCAGAGTGAGCCTGAAGGTGAGTGACAGGCACCCGAGACCACACATCACGTCCACTCGCACCCTGAGGCTGGCCCCCCGTTGCCGGAAGGAGGAGGTGTGGTCAGGGAGACGGCGTGGGCTCAGCTCAGCCCTGTTGTCTCCATGGAAACACTGCCCCTGCGGCCTGAGGCTGGTCTACTCACCCCACAGACATCTGAGCCTCCTGGACCTATAGCTTCCCTTAGCAGTTCTTCCAGATCAAGGAAGATCTGCCCCCTGCCCAAGCCCCACTCTAGCTGAGCCCCCCGTGGTAGTCACGGCCCCGCTGGTGCCGAAGGGGCCTGGAGCGCTGTTCTAAGCAATGGGGATGCGGGAACCCGTTCATCCTCCAGTAGCCCCACTGCTGCACCAGGAAGCCAAGGCTGAGAGAGCCGGTTCCTTCCGCGGGGAAGCTGGGGTCTGACGCGGGGCCCGTGAGCCCCCGGCCGTGTGACCGCTCGAGGGGAGGCTCTGGGGCCGACCCGGCTCCAGGTCACAGGGTGCAGCTGCTGCTCCTGACGCTGCTGGTGCCCCGCTCACCGCCCATGTGTCCCCCAGACTCCATCCTGGGGAACGCGGGCCCTGCCGCCCTGCTGGCCCTCAGCCTCCCCGCCCCCGCCATGCAGCAGCCGCAGGGCTGACTCTGCACATGCATCTGCTCCCTTCCTGCAGCCCCACGACGGTGAGCTGCTCGTGGCCAGGGGGCTGCCTGAGGGGCAGTGGGGCCTGGACCCCCGGAAGGGAGCGGGCCGTGGGAACGAGGGTGATGGAATGCGCTTCCCACGGCGCCCGCAAGAGCGGATAACGAGCCCACTGGACCTGATCCCGTTAGGAGCTGCCGAAGCACCAGCAGAGGCTCTGACCCGGGGCTGCTCTGGGAGAGACGGAGCCCTGGGGCGGGGAGTGCGTGGCCACCACCACATCACCCTGGTCCTCGCACCCGCGCTCCTGGGAGGTCGCCGACGTCATCCTGGCCGTGAGCCACGGGGGTCAGCGCTCACTTGGCGCCTCTCCTCCGTCCAGCGACCACCCTGCGCGCCCTGCTTGACGTCACACGACAAGTCATCAGTCCTGCTGCCCAGCCCCGGACGCACCTCACGGCCTGCAGATGACGGTGGGCCCCACATCACCAGGCTGGCCCCCGCCCCGCCTGGCATTTGCTCAGAGGAGCCTCAGACCAGACCTGCAGCGCCGGCCCTGGAGATGTGGCCCAGGGGACAAAGGCTGGGTGCCCGGAGACCACACAGGCCTGGCGGAGCTTAAGACCAGGTCGGGCTTCCCTGACCAAAGCAGACCTCACTTCCTATAACAACACAGCCTCTCACTCGTCCTGCCCGCCCTGTGCCCCCGCAGATGCGCCCGGGGGTCCTGAGGAGGTGGTGAGGGCCCGGGCCGGCTGGGGTCTCTCGGCCAGCGGCCAAACTCCAGACCCTGAAGAGGCCGGTAGTTAGGCAGACGGGCTTGGGGTGTGGCCTCGAGCTGTGCAAGCCCCTTTCACAGAGGGATGGACAGACAGACAGCACGTGTCTCCTTCTGTCCCTGTGAGGACGCAGCCGTGGTGAGCAGAGTGAGCGAGAGACGCAGTGAATTACTGCAGGCCGGGCGGGGCGGGGCCGCTGCGGTGTGCTCCCTGCCGCCCTGCTTCTCCAGGCGCCCTTGCTCACCTGGGCCCTCTCTGCCCGCTGGGAGCCGCCATCCCGGGCCTGCCCAGGCAGCCCCCAGGAGGGAGAGGCCCTCTAGACAGCGGACTTGAGAAGAGAGGAGAGGGCTCTGGACCTTGACCCCCGCCTGGGCCACGGGAGCGACCACGTATCACGTGTGGTTTCCTACCTCGTGCCTTCTCCCCGACTGACCACCTCCCTCACCCCTCCAGTCTGCAGGAGGCTCAGCTACATCTCCCACTGGAAGCGTTCCAGGACTGCCAGGCAGAGGGGCCCCTGGACTCCCTGTCCTGGCCTGCACTCCTGGGCCTCCCCTATCAGACAGGGCGCTCCCGAAGGAGGCCCACTGAGAGAGGCTGGTCGCCGGGCACCTGTGGGTGCCTCCACCCGCCCCAGGCCCCCTGCCTGTGGGGCAGCCTCAACTGGGACGGACTGAGAGCTCCTGAAGGCCAGCCCAGGACGCAGTCGATATCCACCCGATGAGCCTGTCATTATGAAGCTCTTAATTATTCAGTGTTGACTCTGGGGCCTGTGTGTTCCCACCCTGCCCACCCCTGCCTACCGCTGCCACAGACACAAAAGCTGTCCGTCCATGGAGCTGGCAGGTGGGGCCGCTGAGCAAATATAAGAGGAGGCTGGGCTTCCCTGGTGGCACAGTGGTTGAGAGTCTGCCCGCTGATGCAGGGGACACGGGTTCGTGCCCCGGTCAGGGAGGATCCCACATGCCGCGGAGCGGCTGGGCCCGTGAGCCATGGCTGCTGGGCCTGCGCGTCCAGAGCCTGTGCTCTGCAGCATGAGAGGCCACAACAGTGAGAGGCCCGCGTACAGCAAAAAAATAAAAATAAAAAAAAAAAATAAGAGGAGGCTAAGAAGCCCTGGCTGCTGTGGAGAGAAGCATGGGGGCCCCAGGCTGCTCTGCTGAGGGCTGAGGAAGGAAAAGAGCCGGGTGGGGGAAGGAAGCAACGTGCCCCCCAGCCTGCCCTGGGCCAGGCAGGGGCCACCACCAACCAGCACCACCCATTCAATCCACAACTGGAGGGGGGCCGCCCGCTGCTCCCCACGTGCCCAAGGTGACACCTTGGCAGAAGAGCGGGGAGGGATCAGGGGGACCCAGGGCAGTCAGAGGTGCCACAGGTGGGCCCGAAGACCCCAGCCGAGCACCCCAGGCTCCCAGCTCTCCCACCGGCTTGTGCCAACTCCCCCATTAATGGCCCACTGGCCACTCTTGCCCCTGTGCTCACTTCTGTAGGCTCCTACCTGGGGGTGAGTTCCCAGGGCCGGGACAGAGAGCCCGGACAAGGACCCAGGAGGCCCGGCCTCTGGCCTCAGCCCAGCCCCCCTCGCTGGCAGCCTCGCACAGGTCTCTGGCCGCCCCCGTGGCACCTGCCACCCCTCACAGGGTGTTGTGGGATGCGAGTAGAGCAGACGGGGAGGACGCTGGGGGCAGTGGCCGCTCTGGAGGGCGGACGGGGCGGTGCCATGTCCCCCGAGGGTCTCTGGGGATGCTCGTCATAAACCCTGAGGGGGGGCCTTCTCCTTTGGGCCACACCGTGGGGCCCGAGGCTCACGGGGCCCCTGTCTGCTCTCCACGTATCTGCCCACCTACCTCACCCCCCTCGCCGGACACCTCACTCTCCAAAGCTGTCCCGCGTCCTTTACCCCCCAGCACCTCCCCAACCCCACCAGGGCCGGCACCAGGAGGACAGGAACGCACCACAAAGCTGTGAATAAAGAACCCTGTGGCCAGGCCTGGACAAGGCATGGCTCCCACCTGCAACAGTCTCTCCTGCAGAGTTGGGGGTCTGTGCACCCCGGGATGGGCTCCCTGGGAGGGGTCTCCCTGAGCCCACCTGTGCCAAGAGAGCCCATCACACTCTGGGGGGTCCTCTCTCCCCAGCACAGGGGCACCCTTCTATATGTGGAAAGCCCCCGACGACGCTGGGTCTCCCAGCCTAGGCCACCGGCCTCGGCCTGGCTTCTCCGTCCACGTACCACGTGGTCGTGGGGCACTGTCCCTCCACACTGGAGGCGGGGTCCCTGCCCAGCCCGTAGTCACGTGTGGTGGACAGAGCCAGTTCACGGGCTAAGTGGCCCGAGCCAGTGTCCCCAGGTGTTATGGGCTGAAATGAGACCTCCCCACTACAACTCAAATGTTCACGTTCTAACCCCCAGCACCTCCGAATGTGACCGAATTTGGGAATAAGGCTGTTGCAGAGGTAATTTGCTAAGGGCAGACTGGAGTAGGGGGGCTCCAAATCCCCTCTGATGGTCCTCCTAAAATGGGATATTTGGACGCAGAGATTCTCACAGTGACGATGAAGGCGGGGATGCTGGAGGTTGTTGGCAAAACACCAGAAGCTGAGAGAGAGGCCCAGAGTAGACTCCCCCTCACAGCCTCGGAAGGAGCCAACCCCGCCCACCTTGACCTCAAACTTCTGGCCTCCGGGACTGTGATACACCTCTGCTGTTGAAGCCACCTGGACTGTGGTACTTGCTACGCAGCCCGGGCACACGCATACCCAGACCTGGGAAGTGGACGGCGGGGTTTCAAGCAGTACTTTCTGGGGTTCGCAACACTAACCCACCCGTTGTCTGAATGCACAAGGCTTCAGTGACAGATGGGGAAACAGAGGCATTGAGATGGGACGGGATTCACCCACAAGGCCCACAAATCTGTGGTGGACTTGGACCCCAATCCCAGCCCCTGATTCCCCATCTGACCCCCGTCCTTCCTTCTGGCGGCACCGGGAGGGCCTGTCCCACTGTCCAGGTGGAGGGATTGGGTCCCAGAGCCAGCTGGTGGCCAGCACTGAGGGAGAGGCAGCCAGACTTCCACAGGGCGGAGGAGATGCCCTGGACCACAGGCCAGTGAGGCTCTGCAGCAGGGCAGTGTGCAGAGGGCCCAGCGGACGGAACCACCAGGAGGGCTTCCTGGGGGAGGATGCTCCGAGTGGGCTGGAGGATGGGCAGGGCTGGGCAGCAGTTCTGAGCCAGGGAGCTGGGGCGGGCAGGCTAAGACAGGGGGCGCAGGACAGCTGCGGGCCCGAGACTCTCGCCAAGGCCCTTCTGCGGTGCGTGCCTGGCCCACGCACACCCCTCGGCGCTGCGGCTCCTGCCGCCCTGCGTGCCTGGGGCCCTTTAATCCGTGTTTTTCATTACAGAGCACAGAGCACGTTATGAACAACCTGTTTCACATGAAAGGGGAAGCCATGTGCTCTGGCCGCCCAGCCCAGCCCCATGGGGACCCCGTCAGCATCCTCTCCCGCTGGCAGGTGGAGCCTCTCTGCGCTTGGCAAAGGCCAGTGTCCCCAAGAAGCTGAAACTTTTCTTTCCTGCTCTTTTCAGGCAGCAACCTTGGCGGCCGGGGCTACTTCCACGAGAGCGGCGATTTGATCAGAGACAAAGAGAATGCTGTGGACCTCGCCTGGCCAGTCCTGTGGCGCAGCAGCAACCCCACCCACGAGGCCGGCGTGGGGCGCCCAGGCCTGCGGGCCCCCGCGCAGCGCCCCTTCCCGTCACCAGGCTCAGGGCAGCTGGCCCACGCCAGCTTCTCTGGCATCTCCAGGGACCCCCGGGGAGCCCAGGGCGTGGGGGGCAGCCAGCCCTCCTGAGGGTCCCCCAGCCAGCACTCCAGACACGTGGGATGAGAAGGTCAGTCCAGGCTAGGGAACGTTTTGGGAGCGGAGACAAACACAGACCACCCAGCTTGGGGAAAAAGACCCCTCAGAACCTGTTTCCTCCTCTGTAAACCAGGCATGGGGCTGGCTGGCCTCGCCCGCCAGGCCTTCAGAGAGTCATGGGCAGGGCCCTGCATTGCTGGCTCTGTATTCTGGAAGCATCCGCCTCCGACAGCTATGGAGGGTGAATGAATGAGGCGGGGACGGAGGGTGGGGATGAGAGCCTGCCCCGTCCCGCCGCGTCTGGCTTCCTCGTAGCCCTGCAGGGAGGACGGGACAGCGGGCAGGTGGGTCTGGGAAAGAACCAGGTGGGGGTCTCGACAGCCAGGGACCCATGGAGCCATTTGCATGGGTGAGTGAATGTGGGTCATTGTTACTGGGGAATTCCACAGTCTGCAGGGTGAGGGCGCGTGAGCAGGTCCTCGGGGAGCCCCATCCTCCGCAGGGGCCTGCACACGCAGCTGCGGCCGCCACGTGACAACCAGGGGGACCTAGTCGTTGGCCTGATGCTGTTACCTGTTTATTTGTCTCCAGCAGGACCCCCGCCCCAGCACTGCCGTTCAGTGGCCTTCGGAGCAGAGAGGGTGCGGGAAGCGTCTGGAGGCGGGTGACCCTGCCCACCCCAGCAGCAGGGCCCCCTCAGAAGGGTCTGTGAGATGCCTGCTGGGACCCGGTGCTGCAGCCGGGTGGCCCCAACCCCGTCCCACTGCACATGAGAGGGAAGCCCGGGTGGGAACCTGTGTGTTGTGACCCCAAATCTGGGATAGTCCCCAAACTGTCCCCCACGAGAGTCTTCAGGGATCGGAGCTCAGCCCCAGCTCCCACTCAGGACCTCCTGTCCTCTGGCCCCTAAGAATTACCCACCCGCTCCTCCCCTGCAAGGGGCTTCCCCTAAGCAGGCCTGGCCCACTGTCCACAGGGGCCTGGACCCTTCTAGCTGCAGCTGCCAGACCAGGGGCTTGGGCTCAGGCTGCGACACCCTGAACTCACGTGCTTATGTGTACCTCACCCCCGAACTGATGGCTCCCCAGCCTCTGATCCTCTCAGGCAGAAGTCCTTGCTCCCCACCCCTGCGCCCCGCCTCCCCCCACCTGCCCCTGCCTCCTCCCGCCTCCCCCCTGCCCCATTTGCTGATTTGCCCAGAATCCTCCATCCTCCCAGGTCTTGGGGGTCTTCCCACAAGCTGTCCCTCCCCCTCAAAGCCCCCGACCCACTTTTAAGGCCCAGCTGAAGTGCCCCTGAAGGAAGAGGCCCCGGCTACCCCTGATGACGGAGGCTCCCTCCTGTTCCCGGCCCCGGCTTCCCTCTGCTGCTGCATCCCGACTGCGCGTGTTGCTGTGTGATCTGGGGACCTTGGTCTGACCCCAGCACTCTTGTGAGCTCTGAGGGGCTTGGTTCAGGGTGAGTTCCCTGTTTGCTAAAGGGATGTGTGGTGATGTCCATCTCCAGAACCGGGGCACCCCAAGCTTGGTGCTGGGGACTCGAGATCACTTATTTCTGGGGTCTGAGGGACGGGGCTGGTCCCAGAGCTTCAATGGGGCTGAGAGGCTCCAACAGGAGGCCAAGGCGGCCACAGCGGCAGGACCCTGGTTGGCCCCCATCCCCATGGGGCTTGGGGAAGAGCCAGGGGGCCGGCAGTGGGTCAGGCATGCCCCAGGGGGGCTGGTAAAGGAGGGGCCTCGTGGTGATGAGCCAGCTTACCTGGACTTCTGCTCCGTGGTCTGGGTCCCTGGTGGCCCGTGAGCCACCAGAGACCCAGACCACTGTGTTCCTGAACTCGGGGTGTCCACACAGGAACAACCATCAGGATGGCTTGGACCACGTGCTGTTGGGATTAAGGGGGCATTCGCTCCCTCCCTCGCTCATACCTCCAGCAGGTACGCACCACGCAGCTGTCATGTGCCAGCCAGCCTGGTTGCCGGACGGACAGAGAAGCGAGCGGGAAGGAAGCCCCCCGTTCTTGCCAACTGGCAGCCGGGGAGGGAGGAAGGAGAGTCTCCCCAGAGCTAGAGGAGCCCGGCCCCTTCAGGAGGAATCGGCCGCACACAGGCCCTCGCTCCTTCTTCCCTCCGCAGAGCCATGCCTGCAGCCCCAGCCTCCCCTCAGGAGCCAGGAAACGTCTTCATAAAATATTGATTGGTTTGCACAAGGCTTGGGTTGTCAGGAAAGGGTGGGGAGGCTTTTGCATGTAGATTAGATTTGTTCAGCGCTTCCTTAACCCCTTCCTGCCGGGTACCTTGGACACCTCCTTGGAATCCCCAGAAAGCGGGCAGGGTGCCCGGGTGGGCCCAGGGTGGCCCAGGGGACCTGGGAGCTGGCCTGCCCAGCATCTCTTCTTGGGCACGGCTGTGGAAGTCTTCCCGCAGTTCACTTTACCCCTCTCCTCACTGGGCCACCTGGTCATTTTTCTGCTGGATCCAGAGACGAAGCCGTGTCAGTCCCTCCCACCCCCAGGTCCCTGCCAGGCGAGGCTTGATCTCAGAGACACAGACCCCAGAAGCGCTCCCAGCCAGACCTTGGTTCCACGTCATCTGGAAAGCAGCTTGGCTCTGAGGCTGGTAAGAACTTCCGTCTTGACTTTTAAATGTCATAATCCCACCTGGCTGATCGCGCTGAGATCAATAGAGGCAGCTTCAGATCTCATCCCAGCACCCAGGGCTCCGGGCACTGGGGAACGGGGTACAGAATGCAGAGGGTACCTGCTGGCCTCAGGTTCCAAAATCGTGAAATGGTGGGTAATGGTCCTGCCCTTTAAAATTGTGGCCAGGGTGGAATAGAGCCACATGTGGCAGTGACAACTGGACAAGAAACAGCATCTTTCCTTGTTGTGCATGGATGGAGGGAGTGAATGAATGGGTGAGTGAATGAGTGGGTGAGTGAATGAATGAGTGACTGAGTGAATGAATGAGTGAGTGAATGAGTGACTGAGTGAATGAGTGGGTGAGTGAATGAATGAGTGACTGAGTGAATGAATGGGTGAGTGAATGAGTGGGTGAGTGAATGAGTGGGTGAGTGAATGAATGAGTGACTGAGTGAATGAATGGGTGAGTGAATGAATGGGTGAGTGAATGAGTGGGTGAATGAATGAGTGACTGAGTGAATGAATGGGTGAACAGAAGAGTGGACCGATCGTCCTGCAGGACCTCAGCTATCCTGTGGGGTCTGACATCACTCCCTCAGAAGCCCTTGACCTCCAGGAAGCCCGTGTTCACCAGAAACTCTGGCTCTTCCGCTCAGTCCTGGGCTGCGGCTCAGGGGCCCGGCAGGTCAGCCTCCTCTCCAGCCCCTGAGCTCCCCTCTGCTGTTCCTGCCCCTGCCTTTTGTTCTGCTCCTTCTTGCAGGTCTGAAGCTCCCACAGGCCTGCATGTTACATGCCTTCCTCAGGGCCCCTTCCCTTCCCTGCTGCCCCTCCCCCTCCCTGCCCAGTCCTCAGCAAGCTTCTGTCCTGCTGACCCCTCTGACACCCATTCTGATGCCAGGCGGGTTCCCAAAGCTGCTTCCAGGGATGATGTCCCCCTCCCCGCTCAGCGACATGGAACCCAGCAGTAACCTAGGAAATAGGCAGTACTTTGGCACTTTAAAAGTCCAGACCCACCCTGGCCTGCCACCATTGTGCGGTACATGGGGGGGGCCTGGGCAGTCACAGCTGGGGAGTCCTCCCAGCCTTCTGTCCACCCACCCATCCATCCACCCACCCATCCATTCATCCATTTATCCACCCATCCATCCATCCATCCATCCATCCACCCACCCAGTTCTTTGTCCATCCATCTTTCTATCCATCCACCCATTTACCCATCCCCATTCCTGTCCACCCTTCCACCCTCTCAACAAACCCCAAAAGGAGTACTTTATGCCTCAATTCCCCCAGGTAACTTGGATTTAACTAACTTTTGGAGTCCTTTGGAGGATTTTTTTTTTCTTTTTGCTTTTCTGGCACTGATGCTGTAACTAGCTGGACTTTTCCATCATACCACAGGACCTGGCTTTACTCTACACATGAGCAAGGATGGGGGGGGTTGTCTCTTAGGACATGGTCACATTCCAGGACAAAAATAACATTAGACCATGCCCACCCTGTCCAATCATTAACCTCGCTGGCAGGTCAGTGTCCTTCCTTCTGGGGTGGGGACAAAGTTTTGGAGGAAATCTTGAACTGGGGCTCTGGGAGGTTCTACTACTCCTTTGCATGTGACCTTGGCCAAGTTTTGGCTCTGAATTTCACTGCTCCCAGATGGAAAACCAAAGTGTTGGACCCAACAGTGTCTCCCGCCCTGTAGGGCCAACACCAAGATGCTGTGATTGCTGGCCTGCCTGGGCCTCCCATCAAGGCACTGCAGGTAGCAGGTGAGGAATAGTCATCACAGCAGGAAGCAGTCAGATGAGTAAGCAAGAGGTCCAGGACAGTGTGGGATGGCCTCTGGGAGCAGAACTTGGAGGGGCTCTGTGGGTAAAGGGGGTCAATTCCTCTGCACTCCCTAAAACCCACCTTCTGTCTGTCCGGCCACCATTCTTTCACTCCCTCCATCTTTCAGGTGCTGTGCCCCCGGAATAAAAGTGGTGAGGAGGACACAGACACACCTTAGGGGTCAACCCCAAAATATGGAAGCTCCTTTCTTGGTTATTATCTTTTTTTTTTTTTTTTTAGTTTTCCAAGGAAATTCTATATAAGCAGCCCAAGTGTCTATCTCCGGATTCATTAATTTTGGACTGAAAAATGTTATTCCCTACTATGCAGGATGGAAAAAATGGAGTGTCCCTATATTAGTCACCACCGGGTCCCACTGCCAGCTCAACTCCTGAGATCTGCCAGCCATACTCCCACTTTTATTTTGCTGAGGTTTGCGGCATTCAGGTCAGTTCTGTAATTATAATGAAATCTTCCATGCTTTGTCTCTTTCCTGATTTTTAAAATTGAAAACCAATATACAGCATTTCAATACAATGTAAATATTATGCAGTGCAGATTTCTGTCCCAGCTATAATGGAGTAACAGGGACTGAACTTACCCTCCAATTTTAAGCAACTAAAAAAATGTAAAATATAAAACAATAGTTTTGAAGCATTGAAAAACAGGCAGTGCAAGAGAGTGACTTCTAAGAGATAGGAAACAAATGAAATGGTTCCTATGGTACCCTAGCTTACCGCCTGTAGGTGGTACCTAGGCTTCGGCACAGAGCGCAGTGGCTCCCTGAGTTGAGGGAACACAGCTGAGAATTCAGGGAGAACGAGTGACTAGAATTTGCAGAGCAGGGGATCTGAGGGAGAGAAATGTATGGGAAGGGGAGCTGCATAGAGACAGGGCTCCAGATTCTGCAGACTTCCCCCAGAGCCTCCAGCCATGTATTGATCAGGGCCTGCGTATAACAGGGTATATAGGAAATCAGTGAAGCTATAGAAGACTTGAACAATGAATGTTTCAACCACCCCAATTAATGGATATCCATAGACCCCTCCACCCAACACTAGCAGAATACACAACCTTTTCAAGTGCACATAGAGCATTTACCCAGATTGACCATATTTCAAGTCATAAAACAAGTCACAATACATGTAAAAGGATTCAAATTATACAAGTCATGATCTTGATCCAAACAGAATTAAATTAAAAATCAATAATTGAAAGATACTTGGAAAATTCAAAATATTTGACTGAACAGCACATGCTTCTAAATAACCCATGGTTCAAAGAAGAAATCAAAATGGAAATTGGAAAGTCTTTTGAACTGAGTGAAAATGAAAACCTGACATGTCAAAATTTGGAGGGTGCAGCTAATATAGTGCCTAGAGGAAAATTTTAGCACTAAGAACCTATGTTATAACCAAAAGGAAGGATTTCAAATCAATGACCAAAGCTTTCAACTTAAAAAACTAGAAAAAGAACAAAGTAATCCTAAGTAAGCATAAAAATGAAAATAAAGAGCAGTAATCAATGAAAGAAAAAGGGGGAAACTATAGAGAAAACCAATAAAAGTAAAAGCTGATTGTCTTAAAAGATCAAAAACTGATAAACTTCTATCCCAACCGAACAAGAAAAAAGAGAGAAGGCAAAACAATGACCAATATCAGGAATGAGAGAGTGGATCTCACCTAATATTCTAGTTACTATGAGGAAAAAATTGAACATTATGAAAAACATTTGGCCAATAAAATTGACAACATAGATGAAGTGGAAAACTACTTCAAAGATGTAAACTACCAAAATTAAGAAAAAATAGCTAATGTGAATAGTCCTATATCTGATAAAGAAATTGATTTTGTCATTAAAGCCCTTACAACAAGGAAAACTACAGGCCCCCATAGTTTCAAGGGTGAAGTTTATCAGTATTTAAGGAAGAAATAATATCAATTCTACACTAACTCTTCCAGATAATAGAAGAGGCAGGGCCCCTTCCCTTATCATTTGATGAAGCCAGTCTTATTGTGATATTTAATCAAGCGCATCACAAGGAATGATACCAGCAAACAATATTCCTCACAAACAAAGATGCAAAAGTTCTTACCAAAGTTTTAACAAATATATGCATACATATGTGATGTTATATCATGACAAAGTGAGATTAATCCCAGGAAAGCAAAGTTGACTTAAGGTCAAAAATCAGTCAATGAACTTTACCATATTAATGTACTAAAAAGGAGAAACCTATCATCATCTCAGTAGAAGAAGTACTTAAAATTCAATATTAATTTGTGATAAAAGTCCTCAAAAACTAGGAATAAAATGAAATTTCTGCATCTGATAAAGGCCATCTACCCAAAACCTATATCTTCCTAAGACTGAAAACAAGGTAAAGATGCCTGCTCTCATCTTTGATTATTTCATCACTTTTACTCAACTTTTTACTGGAGTTTCTATCTAGTAAAATAAGGCAAGAAAAAAAGGCATGCAGATTAGAAAGAAATAAAACTTTCTGTAGAAAAAAATCCCATGAAGTCCACAAAATAAAAGCTCTAGACTAATAAAGAGTTAGCAAAGTGTCAGGGTTCAAGACTGATGTACAGAAACCAATTGTATATTTACATACTCACAACAAGAAATCAGAACATGGAATTTTAAAAACCATAACCTGTAAAACACCACTAACAAATACAGAATACTTCACTTTGCTGTACAGCAGAAACTAACACAATATTGTAAAGCATTATACTCCAATAAACATTAAGAAAAAATAAAATAAAACAGAAAACAGCAACAACAAAAATCCCAAACAAACAAAAAACAAATATGGAATGTTTAGGCGTAAATTTGACAAAAGACATGTGAGACTTCTGCACTGAAAACCACAAACATTGCTGAAATTAAACAAGATCTAACTAAATGGAGTTGTATACCATATTCATGGATAAGAAGACTCGAAGTTGTTAAGATGTGAATTCTCCCCAGGTTGATCAATGGAATCTCAATCAAAATTCTAGTAGGCTTTTCCTGTAGAAATTGACAAATAGAATCTAAAATTTATATGGAAGTGGAAAGGACCTAGAATAGTTGAAACAACTTTGAAAAAAGAATTAAGTTGGAGGACTTACTCTATCTGATTTTAAGACTAACTATAAAGTTACATTAATCAAAACAGTATGGTGTTTGCATAAAGATAGAGTACAATATAGAGTTCCCATATATACAGTCAATTGACTTTTGACAAAAGTACAAAGATAATTCAATGGAGAAATAATGGTATTTTCAACAAATGATGATGGATTAAAAAAAAAAACTTTGATCCCAAACTCAGATTAATTTGAAAATTTAATTCAAAATGGATCATAGACCTTAAATTATAAAACTTCCAGAAGAAAATAGGTCAGGAGATCTTTGTAACCTTGGATTAGACAGAGGTTTTTTAGGCATGACATCAAAGCACAATCCACATAAGAACAAATCAACTGAATGCACTTCATCAAAGCTAGGAACTTTTGCTCTTCAAAGTACACTGTTGAGAGGATGAAAGGACAAGCAGCAGGCTGGGAGACTATACCTTCAAATTACACATCTCTAACGGACTTCTATCCAGAACATATAAAAACTCTCAAACCTCTACAAAAAGGAAACCAAGTACCCAATGAAAAGGAGGACAAAAATTGGGACAGATGCTTAAGTAGCACCGTGGATGGCAAAGAAGAGCATGAGAATTACACCATTAGTCATCAAAGAGATGCAAATGAAAACCACAAAGAGGTACCACGACTCACCTAGTAGAATATCTAAAATGAAAAACTCTGACCATCCACGTGAGGACGTGGAGCAGCTGGAACCCGTGTGCACTGCCAGTGGGAATACAAAACAGTGCAGCCACTTTGGAAAACAGTTTGGCAGTTCATTGGATAAACATATACCTACTGCTGTATGACTCAGCCATTCCACTCCTAGAGGAAGAAAATATATGTTTATATAAAGACTTGTGCACCAGTGTTCATAGACTTTTAGTTTTAATAGCCCCAAATGGGAGACAATCCAAATGTTCATCAAGTGGTGAGTGCATAAAGGAATTGTGTATATTTGTGCAATTAAACTATTCAGCCATAGAAAGGAACGATACTATTAATACTGGCAACAACATGAATGAATCTTAAAATAATTTTGCAGGGGGAAAAATTAGGATACGTTCTATGCTCCCCTTTATATAGAAATCATAGAAAATGCAAACCATATTGACTGAAAGCCTCTCAGTGGTAGGGAATTAGGGAGGATGGATTACAAAGGGCACAGGAAGTTTTGGGGGGTGATAGATACATTCACTATCTTAACTGTAGTTATGGTTTCATAAATGTCAAATGTATCCAATTTTATACTTTCAATATATACAGTTTAATTGCCTGTCAACTGCCCCTCAGCAATGCTGTTTTAAAAAGAAATATTATCAAATTGTAAAATACTGAAGAAAAAGATAAACATTAAAAGTACTTGGAAAGAAAGGACTTATTAGTGATTAAAAAAACCTGTAATTAGATTGAGAGCAAACTTCACACTTGTGACCATCACGACCACACACAGTGGATTAGTATATTCCACTAATAACATGTGGTATAATAGTATATCGTTGATCTAGAATTCTATACCCAGATGAACAGTGTTCAAGAGAGAGTATAAAACCAAAAATCCCTGAGAGATTGTCTCACTAAAGATCCTTACAGAACATGCTACCAAGAGGTGAATTTTGGCTAAAAGAAAAGTGAACCCAGGAAGACGGAATGGAATGCATGAGGCTAGAGTGAGTGGAAAACGACATAGGGACACCTAGAGAGCGTTGCCTAAGAAGAAGAAGAATATCACGGATAACTAATAATGGAGGTATAACAATACCACTGACTGGACAGCTACATGTAAAAGAATGAAATAAGAACATTCTTTAACACCGTACACAGAAATAAACTCAAAATGAATTAAAGACCTAAATGTAAGACAGGAAACCATAAAACTCCTAGAAGAAAACACAGGTGGAAGAGTCTTTGACGTAAATCGCAGCAATATTTCTTTGATCTATCGCCTAAGGCAAGGGAAAACAAAAGCAAAAATAAACCAATGGGACCTAATTTTAAAAAGCTTTTGCAAAGCAAAGGAAACCATCGACAAAATGAAAAGACAACGTACTGAGTGGGAGGAAATATTTGCAAGTGGTATGACAGATAAAGGGTTGATATCAACAAAATACAAACCGCTCATGCAGCTCAATTTCACAAACAAACAACCCAATTTAAAAATGGGCAGAAGACCTGAATAGACATGTTTCCAAAGAAGACATACAGATGGCCAACAAGCATATGAAAAGATGCTCAACATCAGGGAAATGCAAATCAAAACCACAAGGAGATATCACCTCACACCTGTCAGATGGCTATCATCAAAATGACAATAAATAACAAGCGTTGGCAAGGTTGTGGAGAAAAAGGAACCCTCCTGCACTGTGGGAGGGAATGTAAATTGGTGCAGCTACTGTGGAAAACAGTGTGGAGGTGCCTCAAAAAGTTAAAAATGAAATTATCATATGACCCAGCAATTCCACTCCTTGGTATATATCCGAAGAAAAAGAAAACAGTAATTCAAATAGATACATACACCTCAGTGTTCATAGCAACAGCATTTATAATAGCCAAGACATGGAAGCAGCCTAAGTATCCACTGATAGATAAATGGATAAAGAAGATGTGGTACATATATACACTGGAATATTACTCAGCCATAAAAAAGAATGAGATTTTGCCATTTGCAACAACATGGATGGACTTGGAAAGTATTATGCCTAGTAAAATAAGATAAATACTGTAAAATATCACTTATATGTGGATACTGTAAAATATCACTTATATGTAGTATAAGGCAAATACTGTAAAATACTGTAAAATATCACTTATATGTGGAATCTAAAATACTGTAAAATATCACTTATACGTGGAATCAAAAATATAAAACAAACTAGTGAATATAACAGGAAAGAAACAGACTCACAGATATAGAGAACAAACTTGGGAAAGAGAAAGAGGGAGGGGCAAGATAGGGGGAGTGGAGTAAGAGGCACAAACTATTATGTATAAAATAAATAAGCTACAAGGCTATATTGTATAGCACAGGGAATACAGCCAATATTTTATAAAAACTATAAATGGAGTATAACCTTTAAAAATTGTGAATTACTATGTTACACACCTAAAACGTATACAATATTGTAAATGAACTATACCTCAACTTTAAAAAAAGAAAAGAAAAAATACTTCTGAACCAAACGTTAGAGAAGAAAGACACTAATTCATGATTCTAGGGGGACAAAAAAAATCTTCGCAATCTACGAACACGAGAGAATTTCCCTGTCCTGATAGAGATGACCACATCCCACAGAGAAGGTTATCCGTGATGGTAAAATTCAGCACTGTTGCCCTTTCACATCAGACCCACTTTTATGCCTTATTGTGGTTGAACACCTAGAAACACCCTGTGGCAAGAAAAACAGAGTCTAGAAAGGGGAAAAAGCCAGAAACTGTCACCATTTGCAGACAGTTTCAAAAGAGAACAATCAAGGTAATCTACAGACAGCTATTAAAGTTAATCAGGGAATTCAATGAGTTGCAGAATATAAATTCAACATAAAAGTTACTTGCAAAGATTAGAAAACTTAGTATTGTAAGATGCCATTAACTGTCCAAAAACACAAGATTTCTAGGGGTGTGTGTGCAAAACCTTTCTAATAGGAATTTTGTTGGTTGGACTTTGTTGAAAGTGTGAAAGACCTAAAAAATGGGAGATGCACCATACTTGTGAACAGGAAGACTCAAAAATGATGAAAATTCCCTGTGTTTCCAGTCTATATCCAAAATGGGTTTTTCAAGCTGATTTACAAAATCAATACATAAGAGCAATGGGTCAAAAATAGCCAGGACATACCTGAAGATAAAGGTCAGAGACTTACCTCAGAGAACAAGACTTATTTTATAAAGTTACCTGTTTCAGGATGGACAAATAAAATAATGAAACTGGAGAGACAGCTGGGACAAGACCTACTGTGTATGTGAACTCAGTATGTGATAGAGGGGACCTCCTACCCCACGGTGGGCTACAGCCATGGACCCAGCACGACAGAAAAAAAGATGCTTCACGTCAGGTGGGTAAAAACCTCCATGTGAATATACAAAACTGCCAAAGACAACATAAAATTTTATACCAATATCACAAAACATAAGGGAAAGTTTGGTGTATCAGACACATTAAAATTTATAATTCTGTTCAGCAAAAGATACCATCAATAAGGTAAGAAATACAAGCCTCAGACTGGGAGGATATATTTGCAACCCATATAACCAATAAAGTATCACTACCCAGATACATAAATAATTGCTGAAAATCAATAAGAAAAAGACAAGCAACCCCAAAGAAAAATGAACACACGACAGGAAACTATAAATATGAGAGAAAACAATGTGCAATAAATACGTGAAAAGATGCTCAACTTCACTGCTAACACCAAGGAACACAAATTAAAACAACAAGATGCCATTTTTCACCCATTAGAATGTAAAAAATTAATAAGTCTGACACCACTGAGTGTTGCCTTGAATTCGTGGAAATGGGAGCTCCAGCCATTGCTGGCGGGCGTGTAAATTGATATAGATGCTTCAGACAGTAATGTGTCAATACTTAATAATAATGATGATGGTTAGCGCTTAGCACTTAGAACATGCCAGCCAGGCATGGTTAAAGCATCGCATGTAGGATTTCACGGAAAGCTGAAGGTACACCCCCCACACCCGAAACACTACCTGCAGTGGAGAGCTTCCACTCACCAGCACCTGCAGACAGAAATGAGGCCATCGGTGGGATGGCTGTTTGTAAGGTGGGAAAGCTGGAAAGGATCTGGGAGTTCTTTAGTGGAGAGGGACCAATCAACCATGCCTTATTCCCACCATTGAATGTTCTACCACAGTCAAAAGAAACACTGGGTCTCTTTTGAACCTCACTGGGTTTACATCCATCAACAGGAATGCATTTCAAAAACTTGACGTGGAGTGAAAAGGCAAGTTGCAAGAATTTCACACTCTCACCATTTACGTAAACTTTAAAACACATCAAGGGGACTTTCCCTGGTGGCGCAGTGGTTAAGAATTCGTCTGCCAATGCAGGGGACATGGGTTCGAGCCCTGGTCCGGGAAGATCCCACATGCTGTGGAGCAACTAAGCCCGTGCGCCACAACTACTGAGCCTGCGTGCCACAACTACTGAGCCTGCGCTCTAGAGCCCAAGAGCCACAACTACTGAGCCCGTGTGCCACAACTACTGAAGCCCACATGCCTAGAGCCCGTGCTCCGCTACAAAGCCCATGCACCGCAATGAAGAGTAGCCCCCGCTCGCTGCAACTAGAGAAAGCCCGCGCGCAGCAACGAAGACCCAACGCAGCCACAAATAAATAAAATCAATCAATCAATGACCGTTTGCAGATGTGTGCATGTGATATAAAAGTATAAACGTGTATGTGGAAATGATACGAACCAACCCTGGCCTAGCAGCCCCTTGCTCCTCCCTTGCACGTCCCCTGGAATGCTGTCCGTCTGTCTGCCAGAGCCAAGGTTCTGGGGTAGCAGAGGTGGGCAATGCTCAGGGACGCAGGACCAGCTCTGAGGGGCTGGAAGCTGCAGGAGGTCCTGCCGGTGCTTCCAAGACATTCAACATTTGAAATCTACTAATATGATTCATTATAATTCATGAAAGCAGAATGAACATAGGCTCAACTTAACGCACGTGGAAGAAACGTTTTTACAACCTCACATACTCTCAGGATGAGAATTCTTCGAGTGGTGGGAACAGAGGAAATCTCACGCTCGGTGAAGCAGCAAAGGCTCTGGGTAAAATCTGGGACAAGATGAGGCTGTCAGCCCTCACACTTCCGTTCCACGCTGCAGGCCCAACCTTGGAGAGTGATGAGGACCAGAAAGGAAGAGGCACAAACTGTGATTTACTAACAGTGTAATCGAGGATAGCAAATCCAGGGGAAAAAACAACAACAAAAAATAATAAGAGAGTTTAGTAAGATAGAGGCAAGATCAACATCTAAAAAGACACTGCTTTCTATATACACCAGGAATAGCTGTTTAAAAGAAGCCATCTGTCTCCATTTGCAATAGCCAGAAAAACTGGAAAACACCTTGGGGAAAAATAACTAACAGAAATGCAGACAAACCTATACAAAGAAAAGATAAACTTTACTGGTAGACACAAAAGAAAATCTGAGTAAATGGGAGAGAAATCCTGTTCCTAAATGAGAAAACCGATGCTGTAAAAATGCCCATGATGCCCAGTGATCTATTCACAGAGTGGAACCCCCATCACACTGCAATCACACCTTTTATGGAATTTGATGGACCTACAGAAATTCACCTGGAAAAGAAAATGCTTGGGCGTAGCAAACCCAATTTTGAAAAAGAGCAACGAACACTGGACTTGCAGACAAGGCACAAATTAGTCCAAAAACAGACCCGTGCACCTACCAGCAGTGAGGACCTGATGGACACCTCACTCGGGGTGGGCGGGGGATGTGGACACATCTGGAATAGGCTGCCCAGGGGGACAAAATACAAGTACGTTTCTAAGTCATGAACACAGGTAAAGTCTGCCGATTAAACAAATAGATACAAAGACACGCACACACACAAAGATAAATAATGCTTGATTTCACTGGTAACCAGGGTTCAGCCAATGAAAGCAACCATGAGATACTGTTCTTCACCCATAAAACTGGGGGAAAAGGTAAAGGATTGATACTTTCTAACAATGACAAATGTGTAAGGGAAACAGACCCCCTCCTGTGCAGCCAGTGGGGAATACTTTTTACAGCCTTCTCAGGAAGCAATCTGGGACTATCCATCAAAAACATCCGTGTGTCCCTCTGCGCCCAGCTCACCCTCTGAGATCTCTGCTCCAGGGAGGGAAGGGCACACAGGACGGTGGAAAGTCGCGGGCAGAGCTTGGTGATGGGAAAAAACAATTAGGAAGAGAAGGAAGGAGAAGCAGCTCAATTCTCATCGGCAGAGGAGAGCGTATTACACGGAAATGTCCACAGGACCAAAAACTCTGCAGCCACCAAAAAATAAATAAAACAAAACAAGGTCAGGCTGTGAATGCCAACCCAATAGCTCCCTGAGACGTCCTGTTAAATATAAAGAAGGGAGTTGCAGACAACCCATGAAATATGTCTGGTTCCATTTATGCAGTAGCAGGATCACCAGACGCAAGTGTGTGTTTTACCTTGTATGTACACACGTGCACGTGCATATAGAGAATGGTCTGGTCGCCTCCCTGCCCTGGGGGGGCAAGGGAAGTGAGCCTGCTTTGTACTTGGGATACAGCCTCGTGCTCACTCGGTCCCCAGACATGTGTCCCTGTGTGACCCGTACAATTCAAACAAATGACCGTGACAATAAAAAGAAATTAGAATAGGCAGCTGAGTGCACAGGTCTGGAGCTCAAAAAAGAAGGAAATGGGAGAAAAAAGGGCGGGGACAGACGGGCCCCTGGAGCCTGGGATGGTGACATGTCTGGGGAAGGAGCGGAGATGGGGGCCCAGGCTGACCCTGGGGACAAAAATGGGGGAGTCTCAGCAGACGGTGGGTGACGTGCCCTGAAGCAGGTGGGGTCGCTAAGCAGTGCTCGGGGCGCAAGGGGTCAGGCCAACGTGACTCTACAGAGGCTGCCAGCCCGGCGCAAACGTGCTCAGTGACCTGGGCAGTGGGCTCCTCCGTCGTGGGTCCTTCCCACGGCTGCAAGTGCGTGTGGGGGCCACAGGAGGGTCGGGTAGTTCAGGGCAGTGAAGGGACCTGAGGCCGGAGGGCTGTGGGCCACATAGGGATGAAGCCCTGGGGGCCTGGGAGGAGGAAGGGCATGGGGGTTGGCAGATGGGGATTCTGGGGGTCCTGCTGGGGCCAGAGAGCCCAGCGTGGGGCCCTTGGCCAGAGCTGGAAGCCCGAAGATGGTGCCCCGGGGAGAGATGCGGGCCCATGCTCGGGGACCGTGGCTTGGTGCTCACCTGGATGCCTCCCAGGCTTGCAGGAGGGGATGGCACCTCACTGCGGCACTGAAATCAGCGCCCATGTGACCTGACCAGGACAGTGGAAGGCGGCTTGCCCTGGGTGGAAGCCCTGGAGGACCGAGGTGCATGGGACCTCTTCCTCTGCATGGGACCCCTGAGCCCCGCACTCAGGGCAGCATCAAGAGATGGGGGATCCTTCAGCGTGGCCCCCCAAGAGCTCTGGCGAACAGAACCCCCACCAGCCCACGTGTGGAATCGGAACCAAACTGGTTCTTTCCAGCCAATGGGATCTGGACTGTCTGTCATACCAGCATGAGCCACCCGCCTTGCCCGACGTGCGTGGTCCCCGAGGGAGGGCGAGCAGGGCCGGGTGACGCGGATCTTGGCGGATCTGCGGGCGGATATGAGTGAGGAAGGGGACCCCACGTCCCACCTCCTCGGCCTGGCGGCCTTTCGTGATCGGGAATAATACTCCCAGAGCAAGACGTGAAAATTCAAACTGGTTTTGGAAGGAATGTGGCTTCTGGGTTAAATATAAGCCAACACTTTTTTTCCACACTCAGGTGTGTCTGCTGTGTTTTGGAGGACACCAGGGGTGCGAATTTGGGTTCAATGTGGTCATTCAGGGAATGGCTGGAAATGGTAGATTTCTGAAGCACAGGGACCACCTGGGGAGTCCCCAACACCAAGGCCCCAGCCCACATCCCAGGAGGAAAAATGACACCACACAGAATCCACTGAAACCAGGAGGGGATTTTTCCTAATTAGAGGCCTGCCGTTACATGTGCGTTGGTTCCATCTAGAAGATGCAGACAGTGCGTCTTCCCTGGTGGCGCAGTGGTTGAGAATCTGCCTGCCAACGCAGGAGACACAGGTTCAAGCCCTGGTCTGGGAAGATCCCACGTGCCACGGAGCAACTAAGCCCGTGCACCACAACTACTGAGCCCACGTGCCACAACTACTGAAGCCCGCGCACCCTAGAGCCCGTGCTCCGCAACAAGAGAAGCCACTGCAATGAGAAGCCCACGCACCGCAACGAAGAGTAGACCCCGCTTGCCGCAGCTAGAGAAAGCCTGTATGCAGCAACGAAGACCCAATGCAGCCAAAATTTTTTTTAATAAATTAAATAAATAAATAAATAATAAAATAAAAGATGCAGACAGAATCATACCAGTCCCCATTCCTCACCAAGAAAAGTAATTAGAATGCAAGGTCATCTCCATATAATGCATTATGACTTTAATATCAGTAAACTCCCCTTAAATATTAGATGCAGTGAGGAAATATTAGTTAAATTATCACAGACTAATATGGTCAGTTTCTTCTAGGATAAAATGTGATAAATGGGTTTTAATAAACTAAGGAGAATTATACACGTCCTATTCGTGGTTCCTGCCAGTTTTATTTGGAGTAAAATGCCATTGTAATAATTAGTTGGGTTTTACTGTGTTCATTAAAAGCTTTTCTAATGATCGCTTGGAGGAATAAGTAAAATTAATTTCTTGAATATCGGAGAAATTCATCAAACAAACAAAAAGCAAACTCCAGGGCCTGTGCAAGACAGGGTGGGGGCTGGTGGGACTGCGTGCCCAGCCCTGGGGACAGCGATTTCCTGTCTGTCACTGGCATTGAGACTGCCCCGGGATGCAGGATGCAGACCCCAGGTGGAGGCCCCGGCTGTCCCTCTCAGGTGCCACTGAGCTGTGGCTTAAAGACCTCCTCTGAGCAGCACTCCTTGACTCTTCCAGCCCCAGGGCCCTGGCTGGGCCTGACTCCCAGACTGTGGCTCCTTCATCTCCAGAGGCTGAAGCCAACCTCTTCCTTACCTGTGGCCCCTTGGGGTCCAGCACAGGGACAGCACTCCAGAGGGCTCAAGGGCCAGAAACTTGGATCATACCAATCTCTGTCCCCTGGCTACCTCCTTCGAACCCCTCTGGGAACCTGCATATTCTCCAGGGAGTGGGTGTGGCCAGAGGGGCTGGCTGGGGGGGTTCATGGTGGGACCTCAATACTTACCCGACTGAGGCTGCTCAGCAGTGAAGGGAGACCAGACGCAGTTGCCGTCTGGCTGGAGCTAAACGCCACGATACTTCCCACCTACTTGTGCCAGGTGAGCAGATGCCTCAAACCGGGGCCGGTGCACTCACAGGCATTAGGATGACAAGAGAACCATCCCAGTGAGCCCCCCACTGCACACACGCTCACACACAGCACAACACGCTCACACACCGCACACGCGCTCACACACGGCACACGTGCTCACACACCGCAAACATTCTCACACACCGCAAACGCGCTCACACACCGCACACACTCTCACAGCACACGCGCTCACACACCGCACACTTGTTCACACAGCACACACACGCTCATGCACAGCACACACATGCTCACACAGCACACACGCACTCACAAACAGCACACACGCTCAAACACCACACACGCACTTACACACTGCACACACGCTCACACACTGCACACATGCTCACACATCGCACACACGCTCACACACCGCACACACGCACCCACATGCACTCACAGTCCCTCCCACCTGCCAGGTTTGGACTCCATGGTCCTTCAACACCGGGCCGCACCTCATCCTCGTCGATGTGTCTCTGGGCCTGCCGGAACTACCCAGGACCCTGCTGCATCCGTCTCTCACCCTTTGGGCCCCTGCAAGCAGCTGCAGAGCCTCACTTGACTCCCCTCACCTGGAAGGTGAGAGGGTCCCCCCGACCCCTCAGGGTGGTGGGAGGACTGGAGCATCCACGAGCAGGGCAGCCTCAGCTGATGCCATCCTGGTCCCTGCAGGCTCGTGGAGGCCTCTCAGGTGAGCACAGACAGGAGGGGGCTGCTTCTCTGATAACCCCCGAGTCTGACAGCCACTGCCAGGCTGCACTCCCTGGGCCTCATCCTACCTGGGATGTGGGCCCTGCATCACTGCAGGATTTAGGGGACAATGTAAGCCTGTCTCAGCCCCTCCTCCCTTCTCTGCAGCCCCCCTTCGCCCTCACCCTAGGGTGGGCTGGCAGGGCACCCATGGGAGTGGTGCATCCATGCCCACTTGGCCGCCAGCTCTCCAGGGTGTTCTCTGGGGACACGCAGGGAGGCTTTTCTCCACTCCCTGACCCATGAAGCTCCCCAGCTCCACCCCTACCCCGCAGTGACCCAGGCGGGACCCCACCAGACCCCTGGCCTCTCCAGGCTGCTCCCAGGCCTGGGTGTACAAGCACGGCCCAGGCAAGCCAACAGGAACCAAGGTCCCAGCAGCCTGGGGGGCCCCAGTCCCCCGGCCTTCCTGGGGAGGCCTCGCTTCATCCCCTGGGGGCCTCTCTGGGAACTGTCCCCTCCAGCCTTGCATTCTGCCTATGGCGGGGAGGGGAGGGGGGACGGCAGGCCAGCTCTGAGGCCTCTGCGGAAACCCAGCTCGAGGTGGCCCAGCCCGCTGGCTGCTGTGCGGTACCCACACGGGGTGGGGGGCGCTCATCGCCTCTGCTGCCCGGCCACGCCCCGCAGCCCTCCAGGGTCTGCAGCACCAGCACGCTTGCTGCCTTGGGCCACCTCCTCAAAGCCGCCCTCTGGACCAGCTTCCCCCACGCCTCGTGTAAAGCTGCAGCCCCTCCCTGTGTCCTCGGCTGCCCCCCAACCTCCCAGGGCACCTAGCACCCCAGCAGGCTGTGCAGGGCTTAGCCCTCTGCCTCGGGCTTCACTGCCTGACCCCTACCCCCACCCCAACCCCATCAGCTCCACGGCCCCGACTTTGCCTGGTTTCCTTGGTGCCTGGCTCAGAGCACTGCTCAGAGAGTCCTTGGTGGACGAAGGTTCCGGCACGCCTGCCCAATTCCCTTGCAAGCCGCGTCTCTCTGCGCGCTGGGCTGTGCTTGTGTTCTCAATTACATTGGCACAAAGTGATCCACTAAAGAGCAGTGTTTTAGTGCTTGGGGGGGTCTCTGCAAAATTTTTTTAACTTTAAAAGCCATTCAATACTTGAGTTTGAGAAATATAGCCTGTAATGGTCCGAATGTTTGCATCCCCCAGATTCGTATGTTGAAACCTCACCCCCAAGGTGATGGTATTTGGAGGTGGGGCCTTGGGAGGTGATGAGGTCCTAAGGATGGAGCCCCCATGAATAGGATTAGTGCCCTAATAAAAGAGACCCCCAGAGAGCCCTCTCACCTCTTCCACCAGTGAGGACACAGGGAGAGACGGCTGTCTATGAACCAGGAAACTGTCCTCACCAAATACTGAATCTGCAGGTGTTGTGATCTCAGACTTCCAGAATGGTGAGGAATAAATTTCTTATTCATAAGCCACCCAGTCTGCAGCATTTGGTTATAGCAGCCCAAAAGGACTGCGATAAGAACACGCATGACCGTTCTCGGAGGAATTTGGATTCTTAGAAGGAGAGCTTTTAGCTGAACAGGGGGATCTGTGATGGAGGGGTGTCTTCTGATGGATGGCCCCACCGGCCAGTGCACGGTGGGGACGCGGATGGTAATTCCTAGCAGGTCGAATGCTTGTCACGACAGCAGCATGGTACCCAGACCAGGGTGGAACCTGGTTTCCCCAGAGCCCGCCTTGGGAATGCATCTTGATTAGGGGAGCTCAGAGCTGGAAGGCAGGGAGATAATTTTGCATTAGAAGTGTTTGCCAAGAGTGACTCTGCAGACGGGCAATTTAGCTGGTAATCACGCCGGCGCCTTTGTTTATTCATCATTAGAGGGCCTCACCTCGTGACTGGTTAGAGCAAGGGAGAGATACACTCAATTAAGCTGGGTGAGCAGTGTGTGTGAGGCCAGAAGCGGCCCGCAGACCAGGTAGAGCGGCGAGAAGTCTCCACGCAGGCGAGTCAATCAGGGCACCCTAATTGGAAAGCAGTCATAAAAAGTAATTGAGTTTAATACATAATTTAGATTATTACCCCGTTAAGTTAATGCCTCCCGTTTAGGTGTGGGGAGAAAATTATTTATCTGGTAGACGGGAGGATTTCATTTGTTTTTATAATAGAATGTTCGCCAATTGACTTTAATAAGAGCAGTTTGTTCAATCAGATTCTGAATTGGTACGTAGGTTGGAAGTTCATATGTTAATTTCAACGTGATCTGCCTGGTGCTGCCCTCCCCGGAGTGGCTGGTGTGTTCCCAGCGGGGCCCCTCATCACCGCCATCACCCAAGGTCCTCGCAATGGAAATTCAATCCCGTGTCTCCGGTCTCGATGGGAGACCGTTTGGCTCCTGACTTCTCCTTCCTCATTTTTATGTTTAAAAGAAGAGACATTAGAGACACTGCTGCTCCATTGAAGGGCCTTTTTCCTCTCGAACTCGGTCCTGTGGCTGCAAACAAATGCTTCTGTTAAATACCGAGAAGGAACTTAAAACCTCCCCTTACTGGAGTCTTAGCCGTCTGTGATTCATTAACTTGTTTGTTTTTCTCAGCAACGCTGTGAAGTTGGGGCATCCTCACTAACCCCGTTCCCACAGCAGCAGGCAGAGGGGCCCAGGGCGGGGCTGGCGGTGAAGGGAGAGCTGGCCCTACACCCCTCGGGGCAGAGAGGGGGCTTGGATCCCAGCTCCCGGGTGTGCGGCCTCAAGCCAGTCGGGTGCTCGCACCTCTGGGCCTCAGTCTCCAAATCTGTAAAATGGGGATAAGAGCATTAGGCGCTGTGAGGACAGAGGAGGCAATGCCGCTGACTACTAATGTCCTGGCCCCTCCCTGAGCGAGCTTCCCTGACCTCCCACCAGCTGTACATGAGGCAACAAGCCACTTGAGCAAGAAGCAGGAGACCCCTACGCTTACTCGCTGTCACTTACAGTGCTGGAGCCTTGGGTAGCGGTCTCTTCCTTTCTTGGCCTCCGTGCCCTGTTCCCCAGGGGCTGTGGCTGCTGTTTCCTTGGCCACCCCCCCCGCCCCGCCCCCCCATCATCACCGCAAGTCTCACTGACAGGCTGCAGGGCTTTCCTCGGACTCACTGAGGGGCAGGGGGTCTAGGGACCCCAGGCCCCCATCCTGGGTGGCTGGGCCTGGTCGCTGACCCCTTGTAGTTCCTTGAACAGCATGGAGAGCAGGAGGCCCGGTGCACACTGACAGCCCTCCAGCCCCACCCCCAGCGCTTCCATGGCTGCACTTAGCAAAGGCGAGCCCTCGCCGCACAGCCCCCGGCACTGCTGCACCCTCCTTCCCACTTCCTGTGGGGACAGCTCTGGAAGGGAGGTGTCACTGAGACCAGGGGGGTCTCTACTCCTAGAGACAGACAGCCCCGCGCAACCCCCAAAGGAGCAGGCAGCTTGGGAGCCACCCCAAGACCCAGGGGAGGCAGGAGCCGGGGGCCCAGGGGAGTTACACCCAACGGAACATTGGAATCAATATGTTTAGCTGGGAAGCCCAGACTTTACATAAACTCATAAAAGATAACCCTGGGCTAGAACAGAGTTTTTGAAACCTGGGACTTTTGAAATGGGCCTGAGCCCTGGAGACACATGACCAGGAGAGGCACCCCAGTCCCTATCGGGCAGGACAGTGCGGGAAAGGGCCCTTCCACTCTCCTGGAGAATCTGCTGTGCAGAAGCTTCAAGAATCATCACCTCCCGTGGTGCCTCGTGGCCCTGGAAGCCCAGGTGTGTATGTCTTCCACAAACTCTCCCGGACCCCCAGTCTCCTGACACAGCCAGGCTTGGCTCTGGACACAAGGATGAGCCAGGGCCCGTCCCGGAGGAGCCCCCCCTACCAGGCTGGAGCAGCAGGGAAGGCCGCTGAGAGCCGGTCCTGGTGCGAGGGTCCCGGTGGGACACCTCCAGTGCGTCCATCCATCTCCCACCGCCCCTCCAGGCATCCTGAAGGTCTTGGAGGGAAACGCCCCTCTCCAAGCCTTGTCCATCTCTGTGTCCCGCTCGGTGCCAGGCAGAGGCTCAGAAGCAGAGTGGGCAGGTCCCCGGTCAAGGGGCAGCGGAGCTTCTGGGCCCTTCCCAGGAGGACATGGAGCCACTGACACACAGCGAAGGAGGGCAGGAGAGTCGTAGGACCGCTGGAGAGTCAGCACCTCCCACGGAACCATCCCACACGCTCTGCCTGGCGCAGCGGCCCCCAAGCCCTGGCCATGGGGCTCGCCCCAGGCTGGCTCGGTACCTTTCGTTCACTTCCACGTAGCAGCCTCGCGGGCTGGTACCCCATACTGGTGTCATACAAGGTCACAGCCAACACCTGGCAGACTGGCCAAGGGGGTGCAGCCTCCCGCCGCTCAGAGGCCGCTGGCCGTGGCTACCACTCGGGAGCAAAAGGAAGAGCTTGTTTACAAATCGTCCGCTGAAATTTAAGTTGCCAACACTGGCATCAGGCCTCGCCTGCCAGGCCACCCGGATTGGAGGGTAATTTATGAAGATTGCTTTACCTGGGCCGAGTGGGTCTGTGCCTGCGAGTAATTCACACCAGGCTCGTTTCGGATGCAGTCGGAGACCCCGTATTTCACCATGACAATGTAATCACAGAGCCACATTAAAAAGTCATTATTGTTTAGAATCCAGCTTGGTTTGAAAAACACGTACTATAAAATTCAACAGCCTTTGTAAATTACTGGAAGGTTTACTCAAGAATACTAGGTGCGGTGATTCACACAGGGAACTTACCACGTTATTGATTCTGTGGGATTTTGTCGGTTCCTGCATTTATGGTGAATGATGAGTGAGTAACCAGAATAATAAACCCCTCCCTGTTGGTTCATAAATAATGATGAATCGAACTTGCGTCCTCAAATCTCCCAGGCAAACCACTCCCGCTCCAAAGACTCTTGAGTCTCAACTTCGGGGTTGTTTTGCAGAGAGTATGGAAATCAGTCGTCTCGAGGACAGAGGAAGGTGAGAATTTGCTTCTTGGCTTGTCTTGCTTCCGGGTGGCACCCCGGGAGGGGTCGGAAGCAGCGTCTGCCCGGGGACAGTGGCAGCTTAGCCGGGACTCGGCCTTCAGGCTGGCACCCGTCACACAACTCTGGCGAGGTCCGCCCTTGGTGGAGGTCCAGACAGGACTTACGTCTGTACAAGCTCGAAGCCCCTCACACGCCGTGGGAGAGGCTGGGCTCGGGGACTCCGGCTCGGTTGGCCCTGAGAGCTGGGAGCACCTGCGGGTGAGCCTGAGACACGGCGATCACGGGGGGCCCATAGAAGCTGGGGACCCCGGAGCTGTGCCGTCAGCACACACCTCCACCCCGGGAGACTGAGGCTGGGGCCCCAGCACACAACCACCATCGGTCAGCTTGGGCTGAGAGCCCAGCCATCCTGCCCCCAGCCCAGGACCTGCCCTCAGCAGCCGGGTTCGCCTGGAACTAGTAGAAAATTTCCGGAAAACTTTCCACGTCAGTCCTTCCTCAGCAGCTCACGGCACAGGTAGCGCATTGAAGACCCAGCAAAGGACTGCAGTGAGGAAGGTGATTCCACAAGTTCAATCGTGTTTCCTGTCGGCTCAGACACACCTTTGACCCGCAGGACACCTGCCCACGCTCACGGGGCTGCACCAACGCGCCTGGGGAACCAAGGGGACTTGGCATCCCGATTGGCGGGTGCCTCGCACGTGGACACACGGCGCGTGGCCTCTACTCTCGCCCTGCTGCCCCTGGGACACCTCTGGGTGAGACCCACCGCCCACCTCGCCCTGCCAGACCCCACAGCTCATCTTCCCAGGGGGACCCAGCTCAGGACCAGAGAACAGGAGCCACTCTCTGGACAAGCGCTAAGCAAAATAGAAACTGAACTTGGAAATGAACTGGGTTAAACCGACAATGACTTAGACTGAACCGAAAATGGATGGGAAAGGAACAGAAGCCGCATACGAGCTGAACCGAATTGAATTGAGTTGGGAGTGGATTAAAATTGAACTGCGCTAAACACCAAGGGGGGGCGGGTAGGGGGTGTAGAGGTAGACAGGCAGGTCCCCCGCCCACCGAGTCAGAGGAGAGAACTCAGACCAAGGAGGTATTAACCCTGTCTGGCTCTTGCCCTGGGGAATCCTTTTGTCAATATTGCTAATAGGAACTGAAAATTAAAGAAAATGTGTGCTGATGGATTTTCTGTAACATGCACTGATGCAGTCCACAGAGAACGATTCTGGAAAAGCAAATACCTTGACTTTGGAGGTTACCCCGCCTGCGCGCCGAGCCCCCGAGGTGCTCCTGTAATCAGCACCTACACGGGACTTAGGGTTGGGGCACGCTCCGAGCGTTAAGAGCTGTCCACTTTGATCACGTGCCTTCACGCTGGGCGTTTGCAGACCCTTGGCCACTCCCTCGGGCCGTCAACACACTGGGGTGGGACGCCTGCCCTGAGAGCCTCGGGGCCCTGGGGGTCGCCCCGAGCTTACTGTCTGGAAGGGACACACACGACCGAGGGGTAATGGCGTTCTGACACAGGGTCACACCCGTCTGCCCAGAGGATGCCAAGAACGCTGCGGGCTTCGCGGGGCCTGATGTGAAAACGCGGTCAGGGTGGATGAGTTGATGTCCCCTCCCCGGAGCGAGAAGCAGCAAGGCTGGCGGTCAGGAGGAGGGGCACAGGCCGAGCAGGGAGGCCAGCGGGGGCAGCCTGGGCTGGAGCAGGCAGGGCGTCGGGGGTGCTGGGCCCAGCGGTGTGACTGGAGCTGGGGGGGGCGCACCTGGGGCACCTGAGCCGGCGGCGCCGCTGCCTGAACTCACAAACCATGAGGGCAGGATTCATGGGCAGCAGGGCATGCGGTTGAGAGAGAGTATAAAGGGGAGTAAAAACCAGACCGTGAATCCTCCCCAACCCCGCTCAGCAGGACAGGAAGAAGGTACCACCCACTGCATAACCTTCAGTGACAGTTAGACCTTCATTTCTTGATTTATAAACGTTGACTGTACTTTTAACTTCCTGTGGTGAAAAATGGAGAAATAAACACATTTGTCCGTCCTGCGGTCTTACTGTTCCCCCCTCCTCAGTCCTCTTATTTCAGGTATTCTGCTAACTATTTATACCCCTTACATGTCCATCCATGACCAGACCGCACGGCTGTTCTGTCCTTTCTGTGCAGACATGGATAGCATCAGCGCTGGCTGAAGGCATCTCTGAGTTCTGGAACTTATGTTCTCAGGGAGTCTTCTTCTCGGATGCATGTTTGAAAATTTGAGATCGTTGCCCGCTGCCTCTGTATCTGAGCAACACGTAGGCTGGGTGCAAACCCCCCGACCCCAAATCCAGGAGAAGAGGAGACCCAGAGGACGTTCTGACCTGTGAGCGTGATTGTTCTGTCTAGATCACCTTTTCGTCCAGAGCAGCACTGACACCCACGGAAAAGCTGCAGGAAGTGTACAAGGAAATCCCCAGCCCTCCACGGACATTCGCCAGGGGTTGCTATTTTGCCGCACTTGCTTTATTTTTTCTCTACTGGTAGCAGGTTGAATAAGGGTGACAAGACCACTTCACGCGGTGACAGGGACTTGCAGGTGCAGTTGAGCTGAGGACCTCGAGACGGACACTGTCTTGCATCGTCTGCTGGAACCACACGAGCCCTTCCCTGAAGTCGGACACACACAGACAGGACAGGAGAGGCTGAGGGTGAGGCCTTGACTGGCGTTGCTGGCTTTGAATGTGGCGCAAGGCGGCCCCAGGCCAAGGGGTGTCGGAAACTTCTAGAAGCCAAGAGCGGAAGTCGCCTGACCACCAACGAGGACACGGGGGCCTCGGTCCTACAAACGCCGGAGACAACTCTGCCAACACCTGCACAGCCTGGAGGTGATCCCACCCCATCCCCAGGCCTTCTGGAAAGGGACACGGCCAGGCTGACACCCTCGATAGAACCAGTGAGAGCCAAGTCTGCCATCCAACCTGCAAATCCGTGAGGTGGGAAACGGGCGTTCCTTGAAACCACTGAGTTTGTGGTGATTTGTCCCAACACCTCTTACCAATGTGATTTGGTCTTATTTTTGCAAGAACTAAATCCGACCGAGGAGAGTTCCGCCCCGTTCCCATGGCCTTGACCTCCACTGCTTCAGCCCGCACCTCCCGGCGGGACAGACATTCCTTACAGAATCGGACGCAGCAGTGAGATCCAGGGGACGCCACGCAGACCCGGCTCTGGTATCTTCGCACCTAAGTGTTCTCACAGCACAGTCATGCTGGCCGCGTTCCAGGGACTGTCCCCATCCCCCCCCCGCAGCTGTGGGGCTGACCAGGCAGCTGTCCCCTCGGCATGCCCCCTCCTCCACTCTCGGGCTCCTCTGTATAGAGGAGAAGCCAGGAACTGACCTCCCCGGGGACAGGGCTGCCAGACCAGCGCGTCCCCTCCAGCTCCGGACCCACGGCAGGCGGAGGCCCTGCTTGCCCCCGCCCGGAGAGTCCAGGTTTGGGCAGCGTCTGGGGGCGGCCTGCTTTATCACGTCAGGCTCCGGGCCACCGCGCCCTTCTCCTCCCGTACTAGACCCCGTCTTCCAGCTCCGCCTGGACGCCTCTGCCTTCACGACCGGCTGGGACACATCATGCGCGAGTGTGTTTCTGCTCCATTTATGATGTTTCCTCCCCACCCCCGTCCATCCATTCCAGAGGGGGAGCAGTGTGGCTGGTGGGCTCCCCCAGCCCCGTCTGCTTCCGCGTCACCACCATCTCCCCAGGCACGCTGACCTCTTAGCCCTCTGCTTCCTCTGGGTGTCCCCTGCCCTGTCCTCTTGCCCCTTGTCCCACGCTGCGGGTGTAATGTCCACGCATGGCTGTAACATCGCGAGGCCCACCTGTCCCAGCTGGCCTTCCAGCTCCGGGAGCCTCATCCTCTGCCTCACTCAGCCTCAAGTCGGCGGTCGCCCCAGTCTCTCCGCTGCCCCATCCAGTCCCACGTAAGCAGAGACTGTCTGTTCTGACTCTGGAGAGATCTCTGGGTCCACATCTCGGCTGGGGGACGACCCAGCCTCCCGACTCACGTCCTGGATGCCCCACTATGGTCCTTGGTCTTCCCCAAAGCCATGCGCTCTCACACCCTCTCCGCCACCCTGGAATGCAGGCTCTGCTGGCCCCCGGCTCCCAGCCTCCTCCCAGGCTCCCAGGGACACGTCACAGAGCAAGCCCACCGTTCACCCCTGCCCCTCCACCAGCCCTTCTCCCAGCCCTTAGCAGCAGGCTCTGAAATACCCCCTCTTGGCTGCTTTTCTCCTTGTTTACTGCCCCCCTCGCTCCTTGAAGGGAGGGATGACTCCAAGTCCCAGGGCCTGGCTCTCAGCAGGTGTTCAGTTATTTGTTGAATGAATACACGTCCTTGAGGCTGTATTCTGCAGTCTCCTCCGCTTGCATTTCTGAAGTGGTTTCTTTTCCTCTTTCATTTCCACCCCGAGCTCTGCCGGCTCACTTTCCATCCCATTATCCTATTCTGCTATCTTAGCATCTTTTGTCTTCTCCTATTTCTTCTGAGTTCCACCCTCCTCCCTGATCTATGTTCTTTGTCCCAGTGTTTTATTATGGGATAGTTTGAACACAAGGAGCAAATGACACAGGATAATTTGTATGCACCACCCAGACCTAACAGACATTAGCATTCTGCCACATTTGCTTCACATAATGTTTCGAGAAGTGTTACATTAAAATCGAGGGGAGCCCCGTGCATCAAACACCCACCCACCCAATTTCCCTCTCTCCCCCTCGATTGCCTTACTGATCATGCCTTGATATCTTTACTACAATATATCGTGTTGTTTTTTAGTAAAGATATGTGTGTTTTAAGACTTTACACAAATCGGACCCGGTGTATAACTGCGTCTCTTGTATTTTCTCACACTACACCACGTGTCCAGGTTGGCCCATATCTGTGAGGCCTCCATCCTAAGAATGCCACGTGGTCCATCTCCACCTGACACATTCCACTGTTCTGACGGGTCGTGTCATAAGAGGGGCCGCCCGACATGCACATTTCCGGTTCTTGTGCAAAATGCAACAATGTCCCCAGAATGATAGATGGACTTGCCAGGGGGAGGGGTCTGCCAGGCTCCAGGAGTGAACACATTTCTTTTCAAACGGTAGAGCCAGTGCACCCTCCCTAGCTTTGTCCAACAGCTCATTCGTTCACTGCTAACATTATTACTGCTAGATCCTTAACCTTTGTTAATGGGACAATTGTAAAACTGCTGCTTTAATTTGCATTTCCCTGACTCCTGGGGAGAAAGTATCGCTGTTCATGTTCATTGGCCGTTCAGTTACCTCTTCTGTTAATTGTGTGGTCATACCCTTGGCCTATTTTTTTTTTTTTTCTGCTGTACGCGGGCCTCTCACTGCTGTGGCCTCTCCCGTTGCGGAGCACAGGCTCCGGACGCGCAGGCTCAGCGGCCATGGCTCACGGGCCCAGCCGCTTCGCGGCATGTGGGATCTTCCCGGACCGGGGCACGAACCCGTGTCCCCTGCATCGGCAGGCGGACTCTCAACCACTGCGCCACCAGGGAAGCCCTCCTTGGCCTATTTTAATTTATTCTTTTTTTGTATTGTCTTATTGATTATTATGAGCTCTTTATATATGCTGGATAATAATCATTTGTCTGTTAAGTTTATAGAAAATAATTCCTCATGGTCTGTGGCTTGTTTTTCTTTTAACATTTAACTTTATTAATGGTGGCTTTTGTTGTACAGAAGCTACTAATTATAAGGTAGTCAAATTTATCAAACTTCAATTTTATGATTTGTGTTTGCATGTCTTGCTTAAGAAATTTTTCTGTCCCTGACGTCATAAAGCCATTTTCCTATAGTTTTTTTTTCAGTGTTCTAAAGTTTGGCATTTCAAATGTAGGACTTTAACCCATATGAAATTTATTCTTTGTACAGAAATAGATCATGATCTGAATTATTTTACTTTTCTACTGGTGGCAAGTGGCTGCCTGCTGATCTGTAGCTACCTCTGGTGCGTCCCGTTTTCACGTGTGCACAGGTCTGCTTTGGGACTTTGCTCTGTTCCACGGACCTGTCTGTTCGTGCAGTCTATTGTAGCCATGGCCAGAGCCTTGACATTGGTGGAACAAGTCCCCTTCTGCTCCTTCTTCAAACTTGGCTTGACTATACGTGGTCCTTCAGTATTCCACGTGAAGCAGAAATTCACCTGAACAGGTGCCATGAAGAATGCTGCTAGGAGTTCAGATGAAATTGCATTTAATTTATAGATTATTTTACAAGAGAACCGAACACTTAAAACTGAGTTTTCCTACCCATGCTACGTTTCTCCCACAGTTAAATCTTCCCCGCTATCCTCCAGTAAAATTGTACTGTTTTCTCACTTGAGGTGTTGCACATCTTTCTCTACTGCTAATCAATAGTTCTATTGCTATTGTGGATGGCATGTTTTTTCTTTGCACTTTTCAATTAATAATGGCTGTTAGGTAACCATGCCATGGATTTTTTATATCCTTATATCAAACCTTATTAGTTCTAACTGTAAAGTTTCTTAGAAAATTTCTTTACGTAGAAAGTTATGTTGTCTACATAAATGGCGACTCGTGTCTCCTTTCCAATCCTCATCCCCACTTTTCTTCCTGTCTTGTAACACGGGCCAGAGTAATAGCTGTGAGAGACATCAGCTCCCCAGGTCCCAACCTCGGTGGGTTGCATCTGAAGTTTTCATGGAAGCCTGGGGTCTGCTGCGTTTGTAGCAGTTGCCCTTCACCTGTTAAGGTCGCCCTTGTATCTCTAATTATCCAAGAGTTTCCACCATGAAGGGGGTGGGGTTAAATCCAGTCTGCATCCTCTGAAATGACCCTGAGCTTCTCTCTTATGATCTGCTGATGAAGTGAACTACACAAGATTTCCTGGCGCTATTTTATGCTTATGTTCCTGGAACAAAACCTACTTGGTCATAGTGATTCCCCCGCTCCTCCCTCCTGGTGGGTGACCAGTCAGGATGGCCATGCGCCCATTCTCTGGTACCCACTGGCGGCCCCCCAAACCCTGTGGCTCTGGTTATCCCCACCCTGCCCCCACCCAGGAAGCTCACTGGACAAACTCTGAGAGGAGACTGGAGCCCTTATCCAAGGATTTATAGCCAAAGACGTTCCCATATTGAAATAAAAAATAGTAACTGGTCCAGTGAGGAGGTAGACTTATTTCTGTCCAAAGCAAAGGGTTGGTGGAAGTATGTCTGTTCCACCAAATAAGCAGCCCTGTTACTGCTGGGCTCAGAGCCCAGGGATCCCAGGCCCTTCTGGGGTCTCTGACTGCCCTCCTTCCCAGCCCCAGGGCCCCAGGGCTTGCCTCCTCTGCACTGCCATCCTCCACTCGTCTCTGGGAGGATGAGTCCACAGCACCTGCAGTGCACACTGTCTCCTCCAACCCACCCTGTGGCCCCCCCAATGGGCTCAGGTTTCCCAGGCAATGGTACACAATGGGCATAACATAGCAATGGGGTGGGGTGGTGGCCAGGCTCCTGGAACCTCCACATCATATCTCTTTCTTCTGCTCCCCCCAAAAGGAAGAAGTACTGTCCAGGATAGAGGATGTGAGCTGAACTCACTCATCAATTTGGGGTGCCTGGGTGTGCAGGTGAGGAGATGGTCAGATGTGTCCATGGGTCCGCAGCTCGTAGAAAAGATCTGACTCATAAAAAAGATGTCTGACTCGCTTACATACGGATCACGGGCCAAGGGTGAGTCGATGAAGGGAGAAAGGAAGGAAGGAGCCAGGAAATAAATCAGTCCTTCTTAAATCCGACAGTACTGTGATCAGTTGTTTATTCCCTGAGTCTCCAGCCGTCTCTCCCTGACATTATGGACTTACCATCGAGGTGCTCAGACCATGTTCTGGGAGATGGCTCCAAGTGTCCCTAGATTTCTCCCTCAGCCATTCTCATTACTCTGCTCTAATGGTCCCTGGCAGGGCACTGCTGTGGGAGAGAAAAGCTATCTCTTTATGTCACTTTGTTGCAGAGTTTGTGACCCAAAACATTAACTGACCGATGTGTAGAACACATCATCCTTGGTGGAATTGGAGATGTGCTTTCCTTTGGAAAGTTCCAGAAACAAGTGGCTTTGGCTTTGGTCCTCATGGGGACAACCTGGTCTCTTTATCTCATTCAAGGGCATAGAGTTGGCATGTCTGAGAGAGGTCTGATGTGACTTTCCAGGTTAAATGGTGGGAAGAATATTCTGGAAGCATAGCTTTGTCCTCTCCACTCTCAAATCTATCTATCCACCTCCCCTGAAATGGATCCTGCCTCCCAGGTGGCCCTGGGATGGTAGGAAGAGATTGAAAGATGGAAGCAGCTTAGGAGACCACTGGGTTGGCACCGTACCTATTTCTACACCACCAGACACAGCAGAGTCCACCCCCTGCAGAACTGCTGTGTGTAGGTAACACAACAATCGCTTCTGAGCCCCAGGGAACCAAGAAAGAAAATACCCCAAACAAGGCAGGTGGAGGAGGGCAACCACAAGAGACAAAAATCAGTCTCTTGTGTCCCAAAAGAACACATGTTGCTGATAGAGAGGAGACAGGAAAAGTAGAGTAAAACGATGACAATAAAAGACACTTAAGTAGCTTCAAGGGCAGTGCACACTTGTTACTGGAGTTAACAAGAAGAATTTCAGTAGACAGATTGAAGGATAGCATGGTCGTCTTTTAGACCCAAGTCAATGGGCTGGAAGATGAAGTATAAAAAATATGAGCAAAGAGCAAACATATAAAGAGAAAGAAATTATGATACAACAAAGGACTTTGAGGATAGATGTAGGAACCCAAACATGAAAAAATTAGAGGTATTTTATAGAATGACCCTCACTTGAAATTTGTCTGATGCTCTTCTCATGATTAGGCTGGAGCTGTGGGTTTGGGGGAGGAAGACCACAGAGATGAAGAACGATCCTCATCACATCGTATGAAGGGTACATGCTGCCAACATGACTTATCACTGTCAATGTTGACCTTCATCACCCAGCTGAGGTAGTGCTTGTCAGGTTCCTCCACTATTTCACTTTAAAATTTACTTTTTTTCACACTTTGAATACTTTATTCTTTGTAAGGAAGTCACTATGAGCAGCCCATACTTAAGGAGGGAGAAAAACAAATTATTTACATTGTTATTTAGAATTTTTTTACACAGGACATTTGTTTCTTCTTCTCCATTTATGTATTTATTCAATCATTTACTTATATCAGTATGGACTCATAGATATGTATTTTATGCTTTGGGTTATAATCTTATACTGCTTTATTTTGATGCTTAAATTTTTCTAGCTTTGGCCATCAGAAGCTCTTTCAGTGGGCTCCTGTGTAACTTGAACATAAACCCATCATTGTGGGGTTTTTAAACACTCATATTTCCTGGCACTACAGGGCATTCCCGGCTCCTCTTGTATAAGCCCTGCCCCAACCCTATAATCAGCCTTTCTCCAAGGATCTCTGGTTCCTTTTGCTGGTATTAGAATGGTATTCGAAGCCAAGATCTAGGAATTAGGTTTGTTTATTGTGACTGGGACGCCACTGGAAATGCTTGAGTTAAAAAGTACAAGAAGCAAAATGAAAAATCACTAAAGAGGCTTAACACTATATTTGGGCTGGCAGAAGAAAGAATCAGTGAACTTATTGGTAAATCAATAGAGATCATGCAATTTGAGGACTAGAGGGAAAAAATGAAGAGAAATGAACAGAGTCTCAGTAGAATGTGGAACACCATTAAGAACACCAACATATGTATAATGGGAGTACCAGAAAAGGACAGAAAAACTACTTGAAGAAGCAATGGCCAAAAACGTCCAAAATCTGATGAAAAACATTAAATTTATATCCAAGAAACTCCATATTACAAGTATAAACACAAAGGGATACACACCCAAATCCATCATAACCAAAACATTGAAGAAAAAGGAAATAAAATCTTGAAAGCAGCAAGAGAAAACTAATTCATCATATATAAAGGAACCCTGATAAAAGTAACAGCTCACTTAGAAACAATGGAGACCAGATTATTCAAAGTGCTGAAAGAAAAATCTGCCAACAACAAGTCTCATATCCAGCAAACCTATCTTTAAAATATGAAGGTGCGGAGCTTCCCTGGTGGCACAGTGGTTGAGAGTCCACCTGCTGATGCAGGGGACACGGGTTCATGCCCCGGTTTGGGAAGATCCCACATGCTGCGGAGCAGCTGGGCCCGGGAGCCATGGCTGCTGAGCCTGTGCGTCCAGAGCCTGTGTTCTGCAACGGGAGAGGCCACAACAATGAGAGGCCCATGTACCACTAAAAAAAAAAAAAAAAAAAAAAAAATGAAGGTGAGATAAAGGTATTCCCAAATAAAAACTGAGGTAGTTAGCTGTTAACAAATATGTTTTCTAAGAAATATCAAAGAAGTTCTTCAGACTGAAATCAAGTAACACAAGACTGTCATTCAAACCCACACAAACAAAAACATCAGTATAGGTAATTACTTTGATAATAACAAAAGACTGTATACTTACATATTTTTCCTTTTTTCTTGACTTACTTAAAAAGAAATTTCATAAAACAATGTGTCTGTAATTGTATTTTGGGGTCTAATCATAGACATGTAATATATTTGATAATAACAGCACAAAAGTGGTGGGGAAAAACTGTATGGGGGAAAAGCTACATTGCAGAAAAGAAGGCATGAGATATTAATTCAAATCCAAACAAAGAAATGAAGCAAATTTAAAAAGGTAAATAAAAAGGTTAACATAACAAAATCTATAAATATATACTTGTTCTCCATTCTCTTAGCTTCTTTAAAAGACATAATATAAAAATCACATGATCATTTCAATAGAAGCTGAAAAAGCTTTTGACAAAATTCAGCATACACTTATGATAAAAATTCTCAACAAACTGGGTATAGAGAGAACATAGAGAAAACAACATGATAAAGGCCATATATGACAAGCCCACAGCTAACATCATACTCAACAGTGAAAAGCTGAAAGCATTTCCTCTAAGATCAGGAACAAGATGAGGATGCCCACTCTCACCACTTTTATTCAAGCATAGTATTAGAAGTCCTAGCCACAGCAATAAGAGAAGAAATAGAAATAAAATGAATCCCAGTTGGAAAGGAAGAAGTAATCCTGTCACTATTTGCAGATGATATGAAACTATACATAGAAAATCCTCAAGATGCCACAAAAAAATTACTATGGCCCAACAGTGAATTTGGTAAAGTTTCAGGATACAAAATTAACAATTTATTGACCGGAAATGAATCAATACATTTTTACAGAGTGATACAATTAACATTGCCATGCAAAGTTGTTAGAGCTTAAAATTGATTGGGACTTCCCTGGTGGTCCAGTGGTTAAAGACTTCGCCTTCCAATGCAGGCGGTGCGGGTTCAATCCCTAGTTGGGGAGCTAAGATTCCACGTGCCTTGTGGCCAAAAAACTAAAACATAAACCAGAAGCAATAGTGTAGCAAATTCAATAAAGACTTTAAAAATGGTCCACGTTAAAAAAAAATCTTAAAAAAAATTGATCAAGGGGGCTTCCCTGGTGGCACAGTGGTTGAGAGTCCGCCTACCGATGCAGGGGACGCAGGTTCGTGCCCCGGTCTGGGAGGATCCCACATGCCGCGGAGCGGCTGGGCCCGTGAGCCATGGCCGCTGAGCCTGCGCATCCAGAGCCTGTGCTCCGCAATGGGAGATGCCACAACAGTGAGAGGCCCGCGTACCGGAAAAAAAAAAAATTGATCAAGGTTCATTATACAACTTATGATTGTCTTTATCATTCACATTTTGCTCCTTTAGGTTTTTATTCCAACCTTGTGTATATTGTAAATGCAAGTTTATTACCATAAAAATTTCAAAAATGATGCATCGCAAAATTTTGAGTAAAGAATTTTGGGGGGAATTTTATGCAGATACTTTCTCTGATTGTCCGAGTGACATATATACTAGTGTCTCGGAAGATGACAGTTCTTCAGAATATAATTCTGATTCAGATGATGTGACTATTAGACCAACAAAAAGACAGAAAACCTTAATGATTGACTCTGATACGGAAAGTGAAAATGAAACTCCTGGTGCTGTGGAATGTTCCTTTGTTTCTACAGAAGAGTGGATTGAGGACAACATTTCACGAAAATTAGAAGACTTTACAGATGTGTCAGGTAGAATGTAGAACTGTAGAATGTAATAACCCACAAAGAGTGAAATAACAGAATTCATTTTTGGTAACATCTTTTTTGAGTTGGTCACTTCTCAAACAAACTTGTATCACCAACAGAATGAAAGGTCATATAAAAAGTGTGATAAGGCTTTAAAATGGACTGATGTAACCAATAGTGACATGAAGAAGTTTCTTGGATTAATAATTTTTTAAATAAATTTATTTCTTTATTTATGGCTGCTTTGTGTCTTCATTGCTGTGTGTGGGCTTTCTCTAGTTGTGTCGAGAAGGGGCTACTCTTCATTGCGGCGTGTGAGCTTCTCATTGCGGTGGCTTCCCTTGTTGCGGAGCATGGGCTCTAGGCGTATGGGCTTCAGTAGTTGTGGCATATGGGCTCAGTAGTGCGGCTCGCAGGATTAGTTGCTCTGTGGCATGTGGGATCTTCCCGTACCAGAGCTCAAACCCGTGTCCCCTGCATTGGCAGGTGGATTCTTAACCACTGTGCCACCAGGGAAGCCCCTGGATTAATAATTTTGATGGGACAAATAAGAAAGTCGCACTGGAAAGAATATTGGTCAACTGATCCCTTACTTGAAATACCTATCTTTCCAAAGATTATGATGAGAAAAAGGTTCAAACAAATAATGACATTTCTTCACTTTAACGATAACTCAGAAACTCCACTTCCTGCAGACAGATTTTCAAAAGTTAAACCTCTTTTGGATTACTTTCTACCAAAATTTCAATTGATCTACATACCCAAACAAGAGCCATCACTTGAGGAAGCAATAATAAAGTGGAGAGGACAACTCAGATTCAAAAACTATAATCCCAGAAAACTTACAAAATATGGCATTTTGGTCAAGATGGTTAGCGAAAGTGAAACTGGATATGTATGCAACCTTGAGATTTAGATGGGTGAAGGAAAGAAACTACAAGAAACAATATTATCAGTTCTACAACCTTGTCTTGGTTCATGGCATCGTATTTACCAAGACAATTATTACAACAGTGTGTTCACATCCGAAATATTATTGAAAAATAAAACCAGAGTTTGTGGGACTATAAGGGAAAATCAATGTCTACCAAACCAATTAAAAGAGAAATCTAAAAATCTACAGAGGGGGGAAATGACATTCTTATGGAAGGGAGAAGTGATTCTTCTTATATGGAAAGACAAGAGGCTATGGTAACAACTATTCATGATGTCTCCATAGCATCTACAGGAAAGGAAGACAGGAGGACTGGCCATCAGATAACTATGGCCCTTTGTATATTAGAGTATAATAAATATATGAAAGGAGTTGATTGATCCAATCAATATCTGGTAAACTTCAATAGCCTCCAGAAAACTCGAAAATGGTATAAGAAAGTGGGTTTCTATTTGAGTAATTGCGGTTTATTCAATGCATTTAAAATTTATTGTAGCCTTAATGCACAGAATAAAATGACTTAGACAAGCAATTTTTGTTAGCAGTATCTAGAGAATGGGTAACTGACCATCCTGGTGAATGTACTGGTAGTCCCGCACCTGGTCCTTCTTGTGGTGTTTCTAAAAGAGCCCCCTGCAAAGATCTACCTTGTCAACTATCAAGTAAAATAAAAGAACATATTCTAGAGGAAATAATACCCACAGGACTGAAAAAAAATGTCGCCAGAAAGTGCAGAGTCTGCTCTTCCAGGGGAAAGCACAGTGAAACATGGTATATTTGTAATCGATGTTCTCTCCCCCCGCACAGAGGTGCCTGCTATACTGCTTATCACACTCTATTGAAATATTAGAATGCTTTACTAAGACATGTACAAAGTTTCAAATAAATGCATTAAATGCAAAAAAAGTTGTTGATATTTACTCAAATGCAGATGTTTCAATATTCACTTACATAACAAATTGCTGGCCACAGGCATTAGTTTCTGCAAAAATACCCCAGTCAATAATGTGTTAATATACAGAAATCTGTTGCATTTCTATACACCAACAATGAACTATCAGAAAGAGAAATTAAGAAAACAATCCCATTTACAATCACATTCAAAAGAATAAAATACCTAGGAATAAATCTAACAGTGGAGGTAAAAGACTTGTACTCTGAAAACTATAAGATACTGATGAAAGAAATTGAAGACAACACAAACAGATGGAAAGATATACTGTGTTCATAGATTGGAAGAATCAATATTATTAAAATGACAGCTCCATCCAAGGCAATCTACAGACTCAATGCAATCCCTATCAAAATGCCAATGGTATTTTTCACAGAACCAGAACAAATAATTCTAAACTTTGTATGGAAACACAAAGACCCCGATTAGCCAAAACAGTCTTGAGAAAGAAGAACAGAGCTGGAGATACCATGCTCCCTGATTTCAAACTATACTACAAAGTGACAGTCATCAAAACAGTGTGGTATTGGCATAAAAACAGACACATAGATCAATGGAACAGAACAGAGAGCCCAGAAACGAGCCCACACTTATATGGGCAATTAATCTACAACAAAGGAGACAAGAATTTGCAATAGGGAAAAGACTGCATCTTCAATAAATGGTGTTGGAAAAACCAGACAACTTTCAAAAGAATCAAACTGGACTACTTTCTCACACCATATACAAAAATAAACTCAAAATGGTTCAAAGACTTAAATGTAAGTCCAGAAACCTTAAAACTTCTAGAAGAAAACATCAGCAGTATGCTCTTTGACATGAGTCTTAGTAATTTATTTTAATATGTCTCCTCCTCAGGTAAAGGAAACAAAAGCAAAAATAAACAAATGGGAGGACTTCCCCAGTGGCGCAGTGGTTAAGACTCTGTGCTTCCATTGCAGGGGCATGGGTTCGATCCCTGTTTGGGGAAGTTCCACATGCCCTGCAGTGTGGCAAAAAATAAAAATTAAAAAAATAAGCAAATGGGAGTACATCATACTAAGAAATTTTTGCACAGTGAAGGAAACTATTAAAAAGCCAAACAGGCCAGAACTCCCTGGTGGTTAAGAATCTGCTTTCCAGTACAGGGGACACCGGTTCAATCCCTGGACAGGGAACTAAGGTTCCACATGCCGTGGGGGAACTAACCCTGCACACCACAACTACTGAGCCCACGTGCTCTGGAGCCCATGCACCACAACTAGAGAGAAGCCCATGCACTGCAATGAAGAGCCTGCGTGCAGCATCTAAGAGCTGACACAGCCAAATAAATAAATAAATATTTTTTAAAAAGAAAGTGTATCACTTTCATTTAAAAAAAAAAGGCCACCTACAGAATGGGAGAAGATATTTGCAAATAATATATTCAATAAGGGGTTAATATCCAAAATATACAAAGAACCCATACAACTCAATACCAAAAAACAAACAACCCAATTTAAAAATGGGCAGAGAGGGCTTCCCTGGTGGTGCAGTGGTTGAGAGTCCACTGTCGATGCAGGGGACACGGGTTCGTGCCCCGGTCTGGGAAGATTCCACATGCCACGGAGCGGCTGGGCCCGTGAGCCATGGCCGCTGAGCCTGCGTGTCCAGAGGCTATGCTCCACAACAGGAGAGGCCACAGCAGTGAGAGAACCGTGTACCACAAAAAAAGAAAAAAAAAATAGGCAGAGGACCTGAAGAGACATTTTTCCAAAGAAGACAAACAGATGGTCAACAGGCACATGAAAAGATGCTCAACATCACTAATCATCAGGGAAATGCAAATCAAACCACAGTGAAATATCACCTCACAACTATCAGAATGGCTATTATCAAAAAGACAACAAATAACAAGGATGTGGAGAAATGGGAACCCCTGTGTACTGTTGGTGGAGATGGAAATTGGTTCAGTCATTGTGGGAAACAGTATGGAAATTCCGCAAAAAATTTAAAATTCCACTCCTGCGCATTTATCTAAAGAAATCAAAAGCAATAATTGAAAAGATATATGCCTCCCTATGTTCATTGCAACATTATTTTCAATAGCCAAGATATGGAAGCAACCTAAGTGACAAGCGACAGATGAATGGATAAAGAAGACAGAGTGTATATATACAATGAAATATTATCCAACCATAAAAAATTGTGAAATCTTGCCATTTGCGAGAACATGGGTCGACCTAGAGGGTATTATGCTAAGTGAAATAAGTTAGAAAAAGAAAGATAAATACTGTATGATTTCACTTATATGTGGAAAAACAAATGAACAAACATAACAAAACAGAAATAGAGTTATAGACACAAAGAACAAATAGGTGGCTGCCAGAGGGGAGGGGACTGAATGGGGAAAGAAATAGGTGATGGAAATTAAGAGGGACAAACTACTAGCTGCAAAATAAATGAGGCACGGGTATGAAAGGTACAGTGTGGGGAAAACAGTCAATAATTATGTGATATCTTTGTATGGTGACAGATCATAACTAGTCTTTATCATAGTGATCTCTCTGAAATGTACAGAAATACCAAATCTTTATGTTGTATAACAGGAACTAACATAGTGTTGTAGGTCAATTATGCTTCAAAAACAAACAAACTCATAGAAAAAGAGATCAGATTTATGGTTAGCAGAGGCAGAGGTGAATATCAAAATGTACAAACTTCCAGTTATAAGGTAAATAAGTACTAGGGATATGAGGTACAGCATGATAAGGACAACCAACACTGCTGCATGTTATAATGACAGTCGTTAAAGAGTAAACCTTAAGAGTTCTCATCACGAGAAAAAAATCTTCCATTTCTTTAATTTTGTGTCTATGTGAGATGATGCTAAATTTATTGTGCTAATCATTTCATGACTCATGCAAATGAAATCATTATGTTGTACACCCTAAACTTATACCATGCTACGTGTCAAATATATCTCAACAAAACTGGAGGAAAAAAGACATGACTATATAAGTAATAATTTTAGCAATGTATTGTTGGGTTTACAATGTATGTGGGTGTAAGATATATAATAATAGTACAAAAAAGGGGAGGCCATGAAGCAATGTAAGAGTAAAGTTGCTGTATTTTCCTGGAACTAAGAATAAATCTGAACTAGATTATGATAAATTAAGGTAAATAACTCAAATATGTAATTTTTTAATTTTAAAGGAATTAATGATTCCTCATGTTGCATTAGAAAACAACCACTTTATACAAAATAAAGCAATAAAGAAATGAGGAACAAAAATAGCATGAGACATAGAAAACAAAAAGCAAAATGGCAGATGCAAATCTAATCATATCAGTAATAACTTTAAATGTGAATAAATTAAACAATCCAATCAAAAGGCAGAGATCGTCAGATTGTCTAAAAAATAAACCAAGATCCAGCTATATGTTGTCTACAAGAGACACATTTATATTCAAAGATGCAAATAGGTTGAAAGAAAGAATGGAAAAGGTAACATGTAAATAATCAAAAAAGTGTTGGCGTGGTTGTACTATAATCAAACAAAATAGACTTTAAAACAAACAAACAGACAAAAAACATTACCAGAGATAAAGAGGACCATTTCACAGTGATAAAAGGGTCATTCCATCGGGAACATATAAATACTTTAAACACATATGCAACAAGGAACAGACTCCAAAAATATGTGAAGTAAAACTGAGCAGAACTGAAGGGAGAAATAGACAATTCAACAGCAAAAGTTGGAGACATCAATACCCCACTTTCAACATTGGGTAGAACAACTAGGCAGAATATCAATAAAGAAAAGAAGACTTAACAACACTATAAACTCAACAGACCTAGAGTGTACAACGCTCCACCCAGAAACAGTAGAACACACATTCTTCTCACTACACATGAAACATTCTTCAGAATAGACCATGTGCTAGCCTATATAACAAACCTAAGTAAAGTTAAAAGGGTTTAAATGATACAAAGTATTTTCCCCAACCACACTGAAATTAGAAATCAATAAGGAAATTCGTAAATTCACAAATACATGGAAATTAATCAATACATTCTTAAATAACCAATCGATCAAAGAAGAAATCTCAAGGGAAATTAGAAAATACGTTTACACGAATAAAAATGAAAACATAATATACCAAAACTTACGAGATGCAACTAAAGTAAGTAAAGATGCTCAAATGGAAATTTATAGCTATAATCACCTATAAGAAAAAATATGATCTCAAATCAATAACTTATGCTTCCACCTTAAGAAATTAGAAAAAAAAGTAAACCAAGTCCAAAGCAAGCAGAAGGAAGGAAATAATAAAGATTATAAATAGATGAAATAGAGAATACAAAATATTAGAAAAAGGGAATAAAACCAAAAGTCTGTTCTTTTGAAAACAAGTTTAGTTCTTTGAAAAGATAAGCAAAAGTGACAAATCTTTATATATACTGACCAAGAAAACAAGAGAGAAGATTCAAACTAATAAAATGAGGAATTAAAAGGGGGCATCATTACTGATCTGTAATGATAAAAGATTATGGGAATACTATAAACAACCATATGTTAACAAATTAGATAACTTAGATGAAATGGACAAAATTCTAGAAAGAGATAAACCTCCAAAACTAACTTAAGATGAAGCAGAAATCTTAACAGACTTATAACAACAGATTGAATTAGAAATCAAAAATTTCCCACAAAGAAAAGCCCAGGTCCAGTAGGTTTACTGGTGAATTCTACCAAAAGTTCAAAGAATATAAATCCTTTATAAACTCTTCCAAAAAGATGGAAGAGGAGAAAACACTTCCCAACTCATTCTATGAGGCCAGTATTAACCTGATACAAAAACTTGACAAAGACATCACAAGAAAATTGTAGATCAGTATCCCTAGGGAATTCTCTTGTTAATATAGATGGTAAAATTCTCAATAAAATAACAGCAAACCGAATCCAGCAACATCTGAAAAGGATTATACACCATTACCAAATGAGACTTATCCCAGGAATGCAAGGTTGACTTACCATACAAAAATCAATTAATGTAATGCACCACATTAAGAGAATAAAGAGCAAAATTCACATGACCATCTCAATAGATACAGAAAAAGTACTTAGCAAAATCAATACTCTTCTGTGATTTAAAAAAATTCAACGTTCTAAGAATAAAAGAGAATTTCCCTAACCTGATAAAAAGCAAGTTCAAGAAACTCACAGCTAACTTCATACTTAATGGTGAAAGATTGAAAGCCTTTCCTCCTAAGATCAGAAATAAGACAAGGATGTCCGCTCTTGCTATTTTTATTCAACATTGTACCAGAGGTTCTAGCCAAGGCAACTAGGCAAGAAAATGAAATAAAAGGCATTCAGATTAGAAAGGAAGTAAACTATCTTTATTTGCAGTACTGTGTGTATTTTAAAAAATCCTAAGGAACCCACAAAAAGCTGCTATAGTTAATAAACAAGTTCAGGGCTTCCCTGGTGGCGCAGTGGTTGAGAGTCCGCCTGCCAATGCAGAGGATGTGGTTCGAGCCCTGGTCTGGGAGGATCCCACATGCCGCGGAGCAACTGGGCCCGTGAGCCACGACTACTGAGCCTGCGCGTCTGGACCCTGTGCTCCGCAACAAGAGAGGCCGCGATGGTGAGAGGCCCACGCACTGCAATGAAGAGTGGCCCCCGCTCGCCGCAACTAGAGAAAGCCCTCGAACAGAAATGAAGACCCAACACAGCCGTAAATAAATAAATAAATAAATAAATAAATAAATAAATAAAATAAACAAGTTCAGCAAGTTTGCAGGACACAAGATTGATATACAAAACTCAATTGTTAATCTGTACACTAACAGTGAACAATCCAAAAACAAAATTAAGAAAACAATTCCTTTTATAGTAGCATCAAAAAATAAAATGTTTAGGAATTAATTTAACAAAAGAAGTGCAAGACTTGCACACTGAAAACTACATTATTGAAAGAAATTGAAGACAATTAAAAGAAATAAAAAGACATTCAAAGCTTATGGATTAGAAGGCTTAATATTGTTAAGATGGCAATACTCCCCAAATTGATCTACTGATTCAACATAATTTCTATCAAAATCTCAGCTGACATTTTTACAGAAATTGACATAATTGAAATCCTAAAGTTCATATGTAAAGGCAGGGGACCCAGAATATCAGAGGTAAAAAGTTTTGAAGGTAAGTAGAGTTGGAGGACTCACACTTTATGATTTCAAAACTTACTACAAGCCTGTAGGTATAAAGACAGTATGTTATTGGCATGAGGATAGATATATGGATCAATGGAATAAAACTGAGAGTTCAGAAAATAATCTTTACATTTATAGTCAACAAATTTCAATCAAAAAATTGATTTCCAAGACAATTAAGTAGAGGAAAGTATAATCTTTTGAATAAATGGTGTTGGAACAGCCATATGTCCATTTACAGAAGAATGAACTTGGACCACTAATTCATACCATACATCAAAATTAAAATTCAAAATGAATCATAGACCAAAATGTAAAAGATGAAATTATACAACTCTTAGAAGAAAACATGAGTAAATTTTCATGACCTTACATTAGGCAATGATTCCTTAGATATGACACCAAAAGCACAAGTGGCAAAAGAAAAATAGCTGAATTATACCAAAATGTACCACCTTGGGAATTCCCTGGCGGTCCAGCAGTTAGAACTTCGCGCTTCCACTGCAGGGGGCACGGATTCAATCCCTGGTCAGGGAACTAAGATCCGGCATGCTGCGCAGCATGGCCAAAAAATTAAAAATTAATTAATTAATTAATTAATTAATTTAAATTGGGTTTTAAAACCTTTATGCTACAAAGGATACCATCAAGAAAGTGAAAGTACAACCCACAGAATGGGAGAAAATATTTGCAAATCATATATCTGATTAGGGACTTGTATTCATAATACATAAAAAACCCTTACAACTCAATAATAAAAAGATAAATAGCCTAATTAAAAACGGGCAAAGGATTTTAGCTGACGTTTCCCCAAAGATGTACAAATGGCCAATAAGCACAAGAAAAGCTGCTCTATATCATTACTTATTAAGGAAATGCAAATCAAAACCACAATGAGATTCCACCTCACACTCACTAGACAGCTAGAATCAAAAACACAGATAATAACAAGTGTAGGTGAGGATGTGGAGAAACTGGAACTCTCATAATTTGCTGGTGGGAATGTAAAAGTGTGCAGTTGCTTTGCAAAACAAAATCTGGAAGTTTCTTAAAATGCTAAACATAGATTTACCATATGATTCAGTAATTCTATTCTTAAGTGTATATACCCAAGAGAAATGACCTAAATGTAAGGCCAGACACTATAAAACTCTTAGAGGAAAACATAGGAAAAACACTCTTAGACATAAACCACAGCAAGATCTTTTGTGACCCACCTCCTAGAGTAACGGAAATAAAAACAAAGATAAACAAATGGGACTTAATTAAACGTAAAAGCTTTTGCACAGCAAAGGAAACCATAAACGAGACAAAAAGACAACCCTCAGAATGGGAGAAAATATCTGCAAATGAAACAACAGACCAAAGATTAATCTCCAAAATATACAAACAGCTCATGGAGCTCAAAAAAAAACACAAACAATCCAGTTAAAAAATGGGTGGGGCTTCCCTGGTGGCGCAGTGGTTGAGAGTCCGCCTGCCGATGCAGGGGACACGGGTTCGTGCCCTGGTCCAGGAAGATCCCACATGCCGCGGAGCGGCTGGGCCCGTGAGCCATGGCCGCTGAGCCTGCGCGTCCGGAGCCTGTGCTCCGCCACGGGAGAGGCCACAACAGTGAGAGGCCCGCGTACAGAAAAAAAAAAAAAAAAAAAAAAGCTATCTAGAATGAAAATGACAGTCCAGGGCTATTATCTGTGAGATACACAAACAATCCGATAGAAAAATGGGCCAAGAGTATGAATTCACTAACGAGTAAATTCGAATGGCAAAGAGCATACGGACAGTGCTCACAATCATTAATAGTCAGGGAAATGCAAATCAAGTCCCAGTGAGCTCTCACTTAGAATACAGGAATGACCTAACGGGATGCAAAGCAAGAGCAAGGTCCTGCCCCGTGGGAGGGAGACGGCCATCTGACAGCATGTGTGGGAAGTGCTCTAGTAACAACAGCGCAAAGAACCATCTGTGCTCTTTCGCCCCAAATCCCAGTCTGTACTGGTTTGCTCGGCAGCTGTCACAAAGTGCCACAGACATTTGAACAGCAGACATTTATTGTCCCCCAGTCCTGGAGGTTGGGAGTCCCCAGTGTGGGTGTCCGCAGGGCTGGTGTCTCCTGAGGCCTCTCTGCTTGGCTTGCAGATGGCCATCTTCTACCTGGGTCCTCACACAGACGTCCCTCTGTGTGCATCTGTGTCCCAAGCCCCTCTCAAGGACACCAGTTGTGTTGGATTAGGGCCCACCTTACTGTCTATACTGAAACTTAATCAGGTCTTTAAAGACTCTGTCTCCAAATGCAGTCCCATTCTGAGCTGTACTGGGGGGTAGGACTCCAACACACGAATCTGAGGGAACAGAATTCAGCCCATAGCACGTTACCTGGGCTTGCTTCCACAGAACTGAAAACACTGGTGTACTGGGACAGAAGAAAAAGGGTGGTTCCTGCTCATGACATTGTTCACAGAGGCAGGGAAAGTAACCCTAAAGCTGAAAACAAGAGGAGCCCACAGAGAAGCTGTCACACAAATGAGTAAGGTGAGGTCTGCGTGGGCTGTGGAGCAGCAGACCTCCTCTAACAAAGAGCCTGAGGGCCCTGCCAGGTGACCTGGAGGAGCTTCCTTCCTTTCTTTTTTTCCAGCTTGATTGACATATAATAGACATATAACATTATGCAAGTTTAAAACATACAGTGGGATGATTTGATACACATATACTTCCCGAAATCTTTACCACAATAAGGTTAGTTAACACATCCTTCTCACATAATTACCGTTTGGTTTTGTTGCTGTCAAAGAGAGAATTAGAGCTTCCCTTTCATAGCTACACGTTTGTATAAAATACAGCATTATTAACTAGAGTCACCATGCTGTACATGAGATCCCCAGAACTTGCCCATCTTAAATCCAGAAGTTTGTATCCTTAGGCCAGCATCTCCCCACTTCCCCCAACCCCCTGTTCCTGGCAACAACCCTCTACTCTCTGTTTCTGTGAGTTCAATGTTTTTAGATTCCACATAGAAGTCAGATCACACAGTGTTTGTCTTTCTCTGTCTGACTCACGTCACTTAGCCTGATGCCTTCAAGATTTATCTACGTTGGTGCAAATGGCGAGATTTCCTTCTTTTTATGACTGAATAATATTCCATTGTATGTATATACCACATTTTCTTTATCTATCTGTCAGTGGGCGCTTAGGCTGTTTCCATGTCTTGGCTATTATAAATAGTGCTGCTATGAATATAGGGGTACAGATATCTCTTCAAGATTGTGATTTCATTTCTTTCAAATATATACCCAGAGGTGGGATTTCTGAATCATATGGTGGTTTTGTTTTTAATTTTTGAGGACCCTCCATACTGTTTTCCACAGTGGCTACACCAGTTTACATTCCCACCAACAGTGCACGAGGACTCCCTTTTCTCCACACCCTCACCAACACTTGTTATCTGTTGTTTTATTGGTTAACAGCCATTCTAACAGGTGTGAGGTGAGGTGAGATCTCATTATGGTTTTGATTTGCATTTGCCTGATGATTAGTGATCTTGAGAACATTTTCATGTACCTGTTGGCCGTTTGAATATCTTCTTTGGAAAAATGTCTACTGAAGTCCTCTGTCCACTTTTTTTTTTTTTTTTTGGCGGTACGCGGACCTCTCACTGCTGTGGCCTCTCCCGTTGCGGAGCACAGGCTCTGGACGTGCAGGCTCAGCGGCCATGGCTCACGGGCCCAGCCGCTCTGCGGCATGTGGGATCTTCCCGGACCGGGGCACGAACCCATGTGCCCTGCATCGGCAGGCGGACTCTCAACCACTGAGCCACCAGGGAAGCCCTGCCCATTTTTTAATTGGATTGTTTGGTTTTTGCTATTGAGTTGTATGAGTTCCTTATATTTTGGATATTAACCTCTTATCAGATGTATGGTTTCCAAATATTTTCTCAATTTAATAGATTGCCTTTGCATTTTGTTGATTGTTTCTTTTGCTGTGCAGAAACTTAATTCTGACATGGTCTTACTTGTTTATTTTTGCCTTTGTTGCTGTGTTTTTGGTGTCATATCCAGAGAACATGGGAGAGGCGGGACAGGAGGTCTGGGTGACCTCGTAGGGGTCACCAGGGGCCTCTTGGGGCACACCTGGTGGGGTGCATGCACCCCTAGTGGAGATCCTGGTTCTCCCCCCAGCCCACTGGGCTGGCTGCACTGGGGCTGGGACATGAGCCCAGGAAGCAGGAGCTGGGGGTGGCCAGGTCAGGGTCCCAGGCCCACACCTCCGCCATACGTCTCCCAGTCAAGCTCCCCACCAACCTGGGTGGGGCCCGGCTCTGGAGCAGCGTGACCCCTGTTGATCTCCTTGGGCCAGGCCTGCCCACTCTGTGACCGAGATGTGCAGACTCCATCAGTCGAAACTTTCCTGAGCTCCCAGGCCCTGAATGCCGGCTCTCCTGCCCTGGTTGATAGGGTACATTGGTCCCCTATGCTGCATAACAAGTCACTTAGCAGCTTAAACACAAATGCATCAAATGAATGATCTCACAGTTCCCGTAGGTTAGGAACCCAGCCGTGGGTCAGACGGTCGTCTGCTCAGGAGCTCAGAAAGCTGCAGTCAAGTTCGCTGGGTGAAGCTGGAGGATGGTGGTCATTGTTTTCTTTCTGGCTATTTTCTGGGGACGCTCTTGGCTCCCAGAGGCTCCTGTGGGCTGCTCTCACAAGGCTGCCGGTTTCCTTCCTTCCCGACTGCAGGAGGGCATCTCTGATTCTTCACCTTCTATGAAGGCTCTTCTGAGTAGGACAGGCCCCCTTCCCCCGACTCGGACAATCTCCCTGTGGATTCAGTAGCCCTCTCACGGGAGTGAGATCTCGTCTCTCCCAGGTCCCTCCAGGATGTGCACACCAGGGCTTGGGGTCCCCTGAGAATCCTGCAACCACAGTGGGGGAAGGAGAGGTGAGGATGAAAGGAAGAGAAAGAGGCACAAACATGGCCCGAAAAAAAGAAAAGGGAAGTCAGGTGATGCTCATCCCTCCTCCACTTCCAGCCCAGCGAATCATCTTCTGCAGCCTGGTGCCCCCACCCAGGGGTGAGGTGGGGCTGCCAGAGAGCCTTCCTGAAGCACCATCCTCGGGGTGACAGCCAGACCCTGCCCTTAGCAGAGGCCAAGGGCCTCATCCAGCCCCTCTCCCACCCCCGGGAGCTTAGGTCTGCAGGTGGTCCGGGGCCCACACCCCTGCACTTGACGCCAGCCCCTGCGAGGGGGGGGTGTTGGCACGGGTGCTGGCACAGCCTCTGGCCAGGAGCTCGGTCCCTGCTCACGCGGGCACAATGCAGGCTTCACACACACACCACCGCCATGTGACCGCGCTGTCCTCCGCCCTGTCCCCCCGCAGCCCTGCTTTCTAGGAAGAGTCCACTGCCCAGTGGAAGTTCCTGCAGCCGGAGGTCACCCAGGCTGTCTGGCCCTCACTCATAACGTCCTCATAGCCCCCAGGAGGGGTGCCCCATGCCAGCTCCCAGCGCCCTTGGGCAGGCCAAGGCTGGCCCCACTGGGACATGCAGGACCCCCCCACCCCATTTCCGTCCAGGCCAGCCAGCAGCCAAGGCCCTGCATGTCAGACCAGACCAGTGGCCATCTGACCTGCCAACCCCTGGCAGCTGAGACCTACCTGGCCTCTTCCAGCGTGAAAAAGGCGAGGCAGGGCGCACACGTGAATGGACTGAGTCCAAGACCCTCCTCGCGCTGCCCGTGGGCCGCGGAGGGCAGACGCGTGGGCGCCTCCAGACGGGCGTCTTGTCTTGTCTGGGGGCAGGAGGGCTCTGACACTGCCTGCACTCACTCCCTCCGTCCCACCCTGAAGGGCTTCCTCCCTGGGTCAGAGGTCGGCCCTCAGGCCAGGGCACAGTGCTCACAGCGTGGGCTCCAGTTCTGGACTCCCCAGGTACCAGCTGTGGGGCTTCAGGCAGGTTGCTCAACCTCTCTGTGCCCTGGCTTCCTGGTGTATAAGGCCTGCCTAGCGGGACTGCGGGGGCGTGCCCGTGCAGCGGAGGGGGCATGTGGGACAGTCCCAGCAGCGAGTCGGGGGCCATGCCGAGGGGACGGCTGGAGCCCGGGGGCTCTGCCTCCATGACTTTGTGACCCCGGGTGGGTGTCCCCACCCCCTCCCCAAGGGCCCGCAGCTGGCCGGCGGCCGTGGTTCCCTGGTGAGGGCACAGGGATGGGCTTCCCCAGAGCGATGCATGCCAAAAGAGGGGATGCCGAGAGCAGCCCGCACCCGCCGGTCCCTCCCGGGCCTTCGCTACCCTGGGCCCCTTGGACACCGCCCTCCCCAGGCCACCGCTCACCCCTTCTCCAGAACCCCGGGGACAGAAAGGCCGCCTGCCCGACTGGACCCAGCACCCCCAGCGCAGAACCAAGGAAGGTTCGCCCCCTCTGCAGCCTTGCAGACAGCAACCAGGGGGGCTCGGGGAGGAGCTGGAGCCTGCGCCTCCCCCCGGGCATCAGGCCCACACCGCCTGTGGCAGAAAGAGCTGCCGGCGGTCAGGAGGTGGCAGGTAACTTCCCGCCATTAGTGAAGCTGAGCTAGAGGACCAGGGGGGCCCGAGATGTTGAGGGCCCCACGCGAGGACACGCACATCTGAAAGCAGTCGCAGTGAGAATCAGCATATCAATCCCCCCTCCCCGCCCCCACCCCCCGGCTACTCCGCACTGGACTGTGTTTGCAAGTTGATTCCTGTTGTCTGCGTCTGTGAGTGCCTGGGGTGGGCGGCCATGGGGTCATGGGAGGTGGCGATGGAAACCCGGCCTGGCTGGGCCCAGCCCCGTGTTTTCCGCAGAGAAAACAAACCTCAGAATTCTGGGGAAGAGAGGACTCCTGGACTCCTGCCAAGGCACCCAGGATGCAGGGGCCAGAGCAGGGGTGCGGCGGAGGCACCTCCTCTCACAAACTCCTGGGGGTGACCGTCAACAATGAAAGGATAAATAACCAGCCAAACAAGGGTGAAGGGCTCGAACAGACATGACTCCAGGGAAGACGGTTAAACGGCCGGTGAGCCCATGGAAAGATGCTTGCCAGCGATAATCACAGGGAAATGCAAGTTGAAACCATAGTGAGACATGACCTCACACCCACCAGGATGGCTGTTGTCAAAAGAAAAAACCAGAAAGCAAAAACCGAAACCCAGAAAACAACAAGTATTGGTGGGGATGTGGTGAAATTGGAACCCTCATATGTTGTCGGTGGGAATGTGAAGCGGTGCAGCCGCTGTGGAAAACAGCAGTTTCTCAAAAGTTACACATAGAGTTACCCATGACCCTGCAATTCCACTCCTGGGTATCAACCCTGGAAAATGAAACCACACGTTTGCTCAAAAACTTGTACACACATGTTCACGGCAGCATCATTCATAATAGCCAAAAGGTGGAAACGACCCAAATGTCCATCAACAAGAATGAATAAACAAAATGTGATTTGTCCTTACAACAGTATATTATTTTTGATAAAAGGAATGAAGTGCTGATACTCCCTAGAACGTGGACTGCAAACGGGATGCTACGTGAAGGAAGCCAGTGACCAAGGCCACATAGTAACTCCCTTTACAAGAAATGTGTAGAACAGGCAAATCCGTAGAGACAGAAAGGAGATTATTGATTGCCAGGAAGGGGGCGGGGGTGTGATAGGAGCGATTGTTAATAGATACAAGGTTTCTTTAGGGGGCTGATAGAAATGTTGTAAAATTAAATTATGGTAATGGTTTGATTGCACAACTCTGTAAATATATTAAAAACTATTGAATTCTGCAGCTGGAAGAAAAGAACCTTCTAGGCGGCATGAAAGAGTGGAATCTCCATTTTACAGATGACGAAACTGAGGCTCAGAGGAGTTAAGTGAAAGTTGTCCTGCCCTCTGCCCTCTGCCTAGGAAAGATCAGAGGGGCTGAACCCCCGCACCCAGGGCCCTGCACACGGGCCAGGAAACACAGGACGCGGGCCTGGGGCACATCAGGAGCTCAGCCAGAGCCCTGCTCCCTGGGAAGACAGGCTGTGCTGAGAGATACAGGTAGGGACAGGCCTGGGGACCCTGGGTCAACCCAGGCAGTTGCTGCCACTGCCCCATGGGTTTTCTACCCACTCTTTGTTAAAGTGCCTCCCCCACCCCGTGGTGGAATCAGAACCCTTTCCAGGCACTGGGCTCCTGCCAGATGGAAAGAAACCCCTAAAATGAGCTAGAACCACAGCAGATGTTTTCTGCTCAGGAGCTTGATTTTTTCAGTTTTAGGCAAATGGGAAAAGGTTTTGTAGCAGTCCCGCATGAATCGCCAGGATGTTGGAGGGGTCCCTCGGAGCCGGGGTCTCACCTCGCCGTGGCAGACTTTCCAGCCCAGTAGGGTGGAAGCTCAGGGGTTCCTGCCTCACTGCGGCCGCCAGGATGAGATGCTGATTGCTCCAAGTTCAGGTAATTGAGTTTCCTCCAAGTGGGACAAGCCAGCGATATAATTTCTAGGATGATCAAATCCTCACAGGGCCTGAACAAAGCTACTGAATCATGGGATTGGAAGGAGTGGGTCTGCACAGCGAGAAGATTGCTCCCCGAGAGGCCCCAGGGCGGGCTGTCTGCATGTTGAAATAGACAGAACGTCCCCTTCCTGTTCCCCTGGAGACGGACACGGGCAGCTTGTTCGGAGCAGTTTCCTGCCATCGGTCAGAGCGTTGGTCCCCGCGTGCAGTTCCCCTGTTGGACTCGTCTGCAGGTGCGACAGGCCGGGGAGATGCCCCAGCACATCTGCCTTGTTTGGCCTCCAGACTGCAGGTGCCGTGCAGGCCAGGGCCCTGAGTCTGCCCCCAGCAGGTAGGGGATCAGAGCCCCTGCCCTCCACATCTAAGGCAGCGGCTGTGCCGGGCACACACATCCCCCAAGGCGTCCAGCGGGTACAGCTGCAACCTGTAGGGGCAGGGTTCCTGGCAGGGACTGCCCATCGCCTGGACATCCAGCGCTCCAGGCCCAGCAGGGGATCAGAGAGAAATGAGGCCCCGGTGGGAGGTCCAGGGCTTGGGAGGTGACCGGGCCTCTCCCAGGCCTTCCGTTCACCTCTGCGTGGATTTCTAGGAGATCACAGCTCAAGAACAGGTAGCAGAGGGTGGGCAGGCTGAGCGGAGGCCTGGATGGGGGCGGAATCCCAGGGGTGGGAGCACAGATGTGGCAGGAGAGGGGTGGGGCGCTTCATTGAGGCCGGCCTCGCAGGCTGTGCCGAAGGGACCGGACCCCTTCCTGGCCCTGGTAACAAGCATGTTTAGGCTACTTCTCTCTAGGGGTCCAGGGCCTTCTCTCGGCCTCCGAGGAGCTCTCAGCCCATTTCCTGAGACCAGCTGGGCTTACAGGAGGGACACGCTGCCGGGTTGAGAGCCTGACGCAGGGCCCCTCTGCAGGGTCCCCCAGAGGAGCCTCTGTCTGGGGAACAGGGGCCCAGGAGAGGCTCTATGTGAGACCACTGGTCTGCCGCTTCTTGCTCCTCCGCCTGCCCTGGCCCCCCACCGCACCCCAGTCTCCCACCCGCTGCCCCGTCATCGCCCAGTTAAGTCCTGGCTGCTCAGTTCTTTGGGGGCTGGGGGGGAGGGGGCTGGGTTCTCTCCTGGGGCTGCCACTGGATTTCAGGGTGACCTTGGCAAGTTTTCCCCTCCCCAGTCAGTGATTCTGCTTCTGCAAAGGAGACACATAGACCAGAAGTCCCCAGGACCCTGCAGGCGTCCCCAAGTCCACAAGAACACCCCAGGGTATGGACCTGTGGCCCAGAGAAGCCCTCCCCAGCGGGTTTGAAGGCCAGTGGACCTGTCAGCCCTGTGGGGCTGCTCGGGGCCGGCGACCTCAGGACCACCGCCTGGGAGCCCAGGATGTGTCCTGCGTCCAGCTCTCTATGACCTTCCCGGCGCGATCTGTCTGGTTTTTGCATAAAGACACCCCGTCACCCTACACGGTGCTCGGCAATCCCGCAGCAGGACTGCCCACCCCACAGCCTGGAAACCAGGCAGGTCTCCGACTTCTGCTAACACGGGCGCTCCAGGGGACCAGGTTGTAGTGAGCTTATGTATCAGATGTAGTTAATGATCACCCAGTTCCATAATTAGATATTAAAAATCTCACTGTGCCACCATAAAATAACACAGGACGAATAATAAAGTATCATAGTTATAAAGTCATCAAAATGTAATAAAACAGTGTTATTACAAAGGCTTAAAATTTAACGATGGTTTTTTAGTGTGTCACTTATTATACAATTAAAGTTACAAAATAAGATAGAGTAATTAAAGCAGAGACTTGAGGCTTTGCAAGGGGGCCCCGACTCTCACCTCAGTGGGGAAGGGAGAAGCAGTCCAGCCTGCTGCGGGCCGTGGCCTCAGTCGTCTGGCTGGGGTCTGGCTGGGTCCAGGCCCACCTTCTGCTGTACTGGAGGTGGGGGCAGAGGCACAGCTTCTAGAATTAAATGACAGCCAGTTCACTCTGCACCGAGAATAGCTGTCCTGTGCAGAGGCTGCCCACAACGGAGAAGAAGGTCCTGGTCTCAGACAGAACTGAGAATCCTGATCTAGACTGAGCCCAAATCCCTGGTCCAGACTGAGTCTGAATCCTAATCTCAGAAGGATCCTGAATCGGATCACAGACGGAATCGTAATCCTGGTCTCAGACAGAACTGAGAATCCCGATCTAGACTGAGCCCTGCTTCCAGCCGCAGCGTTTCCAGATCTGTCTCCGTCCCCTTTTAACTGGCAACCTGCGCTCCCTCTTGGACGCTTCACTGGTGAATGACCACAGCCCCACGTGCTCCGAGCTCTAGAATGAGGGCTCTGGAAGCACGCTCACTTCCCAGTGCCCTCAGCCGTGTCCCCTCCCAGCCCCCTCTTCCAGCCTGAAGAGGCCTCCTGCTTCCAGGCCGCACACTTCTGCAGGGGCAGCTGGTTTAATACAAGAGGCAACCGGATGGAGGCCTCTGCGGTGTAACTCAGACCGGGGATGGCCCGCCGTTGCCTGCCCACCAAGGGGGCTGGGAGGAGAGACCCACCCGCTGGGGCTCCCAGACCCTGTGCTAAGCACGTCTTGTATTTTCTGATGCTTTGACATCTGGGGCCTTGCTGACCCCGCAGGGACCGCCCCTCCCAGGGCCACTCAATTCCTAGCGATAGTAAACAGCCCACCCCCACCTCCCCACCCCCTTCGAGTACATCTTTCAAATGCAAACCAGTCGGTCCAGAGCCCACACCCCCAACCCACCTCTTTGGGCCACTATCCCAGGTCCAGGTACCTGGGGACAGCCCTGTGCCCCAGAGCCCACTGACATTGTTCAGACCAGCCAGTCCGAACCTTGCTTCCCAGCCTCACCCCCTTCCTCCCGGGGAAACCACAGTAAAGGTCCCTGCCCTCAGTTCACCCCCCTCCCGCTGCCTCCCGACCGGTCCTGGTGCCCCCGAATGTGGCCCTGCAGAGTGTGGCCTGGCCCCTCCTCGTGGGATCTGTGAGCAGCAAACTACCCTTGAGTGGCCGTCATCTCCTGAGCCGTCGGCCTCCCCATCCCTGAAGGAGAGTGAGGCCTGCATTTAAGAACACGCTCCACCCTCACCTTGCTCTGATTGTCATAAAATTCTTTCGCAGGGAAGCCCACACCTGCCCCTGGGTCCCCTGCTGGCTCCGCCTCTGGGTCAGCCCAGTGCTGTCTGCGCGCCTGCCCAGGTGAGTTTGGAGGTGGAGGCTGGGTGCCCTCAGCCTCCCTGAGGCCCCACCAGCTGCTCCCCACGGACCAGGGTCCCAGGACCCTCCCCACCTTGCTCCCTTCCTTCGTAGGTTCACCTTCGGTCTTCATCCCTCTGGGGGCGGGATCCTCAGACAGGACCAGAGCTGGGAGCGGAGGCAGGCCTGCAGATGGGGCTCCTGGGCAGCACCTGCGAAGGTGCCCTCAGGGGTCCCACGAGCCAGCGCTGGCCCCTCTCGTTTCAGGCCGCGGCGGTGGGTGAGCACAGACGACCAGGGGATCATCCTTAAAACAGAAACCAGAGACACCCGGGGTGCCTCTCTGTGGCACCATAAATCTGGGGAGGTGGGAGCCGCACTTAGAGAACAGAGGCTTCTGAATTTTAAACGGCCAATTTGGTCAATGAATCAATTTCACTGGGCTGAGGCAGGCACGTAGATGAAAGCAGTTTTAAGACCTGTTTAAAGCAGTGAGAGCCTCTTTGTTCATGCTTTTTTCATACTGTCGCCCTCTAATATTTCATCTATATTCATTTTTATGGCTTTCCAAATTATAGATGTCAGCTAAAAACTGAGGCGAGGAGGAGGAGGAGAACACCGCGTTGAAAAGAAAAAGCTAAGTTTCCTGTCCAAAGCTAGGGTGTTGGGACGTGACTCTACCGCTCACAGCCGTCCCTGCATCCTGCCCCTCCCTGCATCCCGTCAGGATGGGCCTCGTGCCGGCCTTGGGGCACAGAAGGAGGCGGACATCCCTGCCAGCAGGGGCTCATGCTCTGGTGAGAAGAGACAGCCCTAAGAGCCAGCAGGACAAAGACCCCAGTGCTCAGGGCCCAAGGTGAGTGAGGCTCAGGGCCTGGGGCAGCTCGGAGGGCGGGGAGCGGCCACTGGCCACGCAAGACTCTCCCCAGTTCCCACCGCCCCCAAAGTGTAACCCAGGTTACCATTCCCATCCCGGGAGTTCATGTTCTACTGATGAGGAATCCCTCTGACCCACTGGCTTAAAATTAATATGTGCATTATCTTTGAGAAACAGGTTTGCTCTATAGTATGTGGTGTAAAGAGGTCACAAAGTAAATACTTGAAACTAGGGTCAGCCAACTTTTTCTGTAAAGGGCCACACAGTAAACAGTTCAGCCTTTTTGGGCCCCACGATCTCCATCACAACTACACAGCTCCGATGTAGCAGCGTGAAAGGCACCGTGGATGTCACATAGCAACAGGTCTGGCTGTGTGCCCACCAAACTGTTTACAAAAGCAGGGGAGCAGGCCATGTTTTGCCAACTCCTGCTTTTAATACTAACGTGAGCCCGCTGGTTTTTCTGTGGTGTCCGATCCCTTCCCGTGAAAATGTTCACTCTAGGATTGTATTTTCCGTCTGTATCTTGATTTCCATGTGGAATGTTTGTATCTCATTTCTCTCCTCATTCTATTCATGTTTTCCTTTAAATTCTTGAGCATATGAATATATTTTTAACAGGTGATTTGACATCCTTGTCTGCGTTTTCCATCACTCTGTCATTTCTGGGTCTGTCTCTATGAATTGAGTTTCCGCCTGTGTATGTTCACATCTTCCTGGGTCTTTGCTTTTCCAGTGGTTTTGGATTGGCTGTTGGATGTTACATGGATGTTGCCTATTGTTGAGTGTGGAATTCCAACATAACCCTTTGAAGAGTGTGGACTTTGTTCTGGCAGGAAGTGACACCACCTGAAGATGAGTCTGGCCCTTTGGAGGCTGGTTTGGATGCTTCTGGGGACGGGCGTAGGGTCAGCCTTTCCCCAGGATGAGGGCAGACGACCGCTGAGGCAGGACTCTCACGGGGTCCCTACTGAAGGCCCGTGTATTCAGTGAGTTCTCTCCTCTCCAGCTGGGGGAAAGGGTCCAGGCCGGTGTGAGCTCTGGACATCACTCACCTGGCAGCCCCTGGTCTCTGCTATTTCCCCAAAGTCGCTCTTAGAGCCTCACCCCCATGGATGGGACACTCGGCATTCAGGCAATGACTCCTCAGGGGCACCTCGATGCAGAATGCTGGGGCTCTTTTCCTGCCTTCCTCCCTCTTCTCTTGTCTTCTGTCCTGCAAGTTCTAGCCGTCTCAGTCTCCCCAAACTCTGACCCCTGTCTCCTCAGCTCGTGAAGACCACCAGGCCCTGTGCGGCCCCTCCCCCTGCACGCGGAGGTATCTCCAGGCAGGAAGCAGTGCATCGGCTTGTTCACCTCACCTGCTCCCCTGTTATCAGGGTTCTCAGCCCCGAGCTGCCCACTGTCTAATGTCTGCGAACAGTTGCTTCGTATTTTCTGTCCAGTTTTCTGTGTCCAGTTTTCTGGTTGTTTAAGACTGGAGAGTAAGCCCAGATGCTATGGTAGAGACGCCACCCAGTGATTTTTTTTTTTTTTTTTTTTTTTTTGCGGTACGCGGGCCTCTCACTGCTGTGGCCTCTCCCGTTGCGGAGCACAGGCTCCGGACCGCAGGCTCAGCGGCCATGGCTCACGGGCCCAGCCGCTCCGCGGCATGTGGGATCCTCCCGGACCGGGGCACGAACCCATGTCCCCTGCATCGGCAGGCGGACACCCAACCACTGCGCCACCAGGGAAGCCCCACCCAGTGATTTTTAACACTAAAAACGTGCTCCTCTCTATAGGTAGCTGATGAAAAAGAAAGACAGAAAAGGAAGCCTCTCAGGGAAGCGAATGAGCTGTGCTTGCAATAATTTCTCCAGACAATTTATGAAAAACCAGCGACATCCCGGGCATGTGGGACCCCATCGCTGACACTGGAAAGGAGACCCTGCTGCAGCCGGGCGCCTGCAGCGGTCCCCCACCCACCCGACTCAGAGCATAGCTGGTGGCAGGCAGGGAGGGGCTGCGGGGCCCTGAGGCTTTCAGACGAAGCCTTGGGGTCCCGCCTCACACCGGCCTCACATGGGGGAGGTGACCCTTGCCTGAGAGTGGGGACTGTGAGGGCTGCAGCCCACCCACCCTCGGCCTGCACCTGACCTTGAGTTCTGAGCAGCCTGCAGACCCTCAGCCACCCTCAGTTCCCCCCGCAGCGTCAGGGCCCCTCTCTGGGGGTCACCCTAAACCCTGGGGACGCGATGAGGCTGGAGATGATTTCTAAGCAGAAGCCCACAGGCTGGCCACGCCCCGCACGCCGCTGCGGTGTCTGCCCACCCACAGAGCACCCGTGCCCCTCCCTCTGCCCGCTGCCCTGGTCAGCGTCTACTGTCCAAGGCTCTTTGCCCACGCTCAGCTCTCTGTCCCCACCCCGTGGCCCAGGGGCAGCGTCTGGCAGGGCCCCTGTCCCCGTCCCTGGTCGCTGGTCCCAGCCTCCTTCGCTGCCCTGCTCTCTGTCCCACCCCAGGTGAGGCTGGCGACCTCGACCCCCTCCCTGCACCCCCATCCTGCTCTCCCGGAGTTGAGTGCCACCTGGACACTGATAAGCCCAATGCCATCTCAGCCCGGCACCTCCCCCAAACTCCAGTCTCGTCTGGAGTCGGTCACATCTCTGCCCTTGGAGGTGAGTCCTCCTCCCAAAAGCTCCCATCCATCCCCAGTCCAGACCCGTGTCCTCCTGCCCCGTTCCCCACCACACACAGCCACCGTGGTCAGCTGGTCAAGGTCACCTTGGCTGTGTTAGGCCATTGTTGTCACTGGCTGGAACAAGACCTCATCCGAAAGCGGGAGGCGGGACCCCAGCTGCCTGTTCCGCATCTCCCTGCGGGGCTGGGGGCCTCAGATTCAACACCCCCGAGATGACTCCGAGCTGCCCCCTCCCACCATGTCCCCCTCAGCGGGGCACCGCCATCCTTCCGGCTCAGGGCCCAAACCTCGGAGGTGGCCTGGGCTCCCCTGTCTCTGATGCCCCACCCCCCACGAGGAGGAGAAAGGAGGTCTTGCCCAGTGCTGGCAGAATAAGCACAGTGGGGTCCAGAGTCCCACCGGGTCCCTGGGTGAAAAGAGGAGAGCTAGCCTGCACACTTGGGGTGAGCGGGCCCCTTCCCTGACCCCAGCCCTGGCAGCCCCGCCAAAGAGCAAAGCGGGAGATTCTCTTCTCACGAGGTCCAGGCGGCCTTACAAGCTGGGACCAAAACAATTCGGTGACCAGTGCACCTGGACAGCCAAGGAAATACCCCAGCCCACTGCTCCCCAAGCTGTGGCGGCCCCTCCTGGGCCACAGCCCCTGCCCCCTGGCTCCCCGACCAGAAGCCCTTGATGTGTCGCTGGCGCCACTGTCCATCACCACTCCACCCCTTGCCATTCAGGGCAGGGTCAGTGGTCAGTGGGGAGATGGGAGTCTCCCTGGAGAGTACGTGCCAGGTCAGGTGCAGGTCCGGGTGCAAGCGGGCTGGCCCCCTGCGGGAAGGAGACCACCTGCCACCAGCCCGGGCTTGGTGGTGGGCTCCCTTCCAGCCCGTGTACACTCCCCACCCCGCTTCCCTGGCCTCCTGGATCTCCTGTGATGTCGTAATCTGGCATTTCGGAGAGAATGAGGTAAAGGCAATTTTACAAGCGCAATAAAACCAGCAAAGTGATCCTCTGATGGCTGTTAATGAGGTTCATTCTATCTCCCCGACGAAGCGGGCGGACTTTAACCCTGTGTATGAGGTCAAAATGAATGTCACGTGGTCCCCAGCAGGCTAGGGGACATCTCCATGGTGTTCCCCTAATCTGCTCCTGCATCCGACACCAGTGATCAGAAGATACCTCACAGGAAATTATTTTCCCCTTGTAACCATAACAACAGATGAGAACTGGATTTTGCTCAACTTTCTGAGTGCCTTTGTCAACGTGTAACCAAACCCCGGGGGCAAAAGCAGAGACCAGGGGTGGGTGCTGGCGCCTTTCAGGGATGCCAGGTTTGGGGTCCTGTGGAGTCCTGTGAGACCCCTTTCTTCCCCTCTCCTCCTGCAATAAGGGATAACTTGGAATGTTCCAAGGGTGGGAGGAGGGCAGCCCCCATGGAAACGTGTGTGTCTCAGCATCACCAAGAGCTTTTCCTTTTCCAGAGCCTTAGCACGTCCGGATAAGTTTTAGAATCATCTACGAACTTCTATCAAAAAGCCTGTTGGGGGCTCCCCTGGTGGCGCAGTGGTTGGGAGTCCGCCTGCCGATGCAGGGGACACGGGTTCGTGCCCCGGTCTGGGAGATCCCACATGCCGCGGAGCGGCTGGGCCCGTGAGCCATGGCCGCTGAGCCTGCGCGTCTGGAGCCTGTGCTCCGCAACGGGAGAGGCCACAACAGTGAGAGGCCCACGTACCGCGAAAACACACACACACATACACACACACAAAAAAAGCCTGTTGGCGTTCTGATGAAGGTCATGTGAGTCTATGGGTCAGTTGGAGGAGCCTGAGCCCCACTGGCCCTGAACAGAAGCCCAGTCTCCACTGCCCAGAGCCCGCCTGGGCCGGGGTCCTCACCTTCCAGATGATAGCCTGACACGCTGCCTGCACCGTTCCCTAACTCTGAAATGAGCAGGTCCAGACCCACGCCAGAAACATCTCTGGGAGAGACGGAAGAAAAGCAACCTGCAAGGAGGAGGGACAGCTGTGTGGGCTGGGGAGGGGGGGTAGTGTGGCTAAGATGTCCAATCCCCTCAAATGGATCCACAGACTCAGCGCCATCTTCATCAGAATCCCAGCAGGCTTTTTGATAGACGTTCACAGATGGATTCTAAAAACGTATCTGGAAGTGCCAAGGATCTGGAAAAAGAAAACTCGTCTTGGAAAAGACAGAGTTAGACCCACACCACCTGATAATGCCTCCGAAATCGAGGCAGTGAGGCACCAGTGGAGGGATGGATGTACATAATGGAACCAGACAGACTCCAGAACCAGGCCCACAAATATATGGCCCACTGATTTCTGACGAAGGGTCCAAGGCAATTCAATGAACAAAGGAAAGTCTTCCCAACAACTGGATAAATGTATGGGAAATAAACCCCTTCCTCATGCCGTATACAACAATTAATCAGGATGGATCACAGATCACAGACTAGGTGATGTATAGAAGGACTTGGGGGAGAAAACCTTTGCAACATTGGGGTAAAAACAAAGTGTCCTCAGAGAGGATACAGAAGACACTGGCATGGAAAAGAAACAATGACAATTGGAATTTCATCAAAATTGAAAACTTTATGCCTTCAAGACATCATTGAGAGAACCAAAAGTTTATCGAATTATTACGTGGCACACTTGAAACTAACATAATATGTCAATTAAACCTCAATTAAAAAAAGAAATAAATGTCTAATCCATGTAACACAGCTGTGGCCATTCACAGGAAAGTGTAAGCCCACTGGGAGTTGCTGGCCAGGTGTTTCTGGACTCAAGCATATGCCCCTTCACCTTCACCTTCACCTTTTCCTTCCTGCTTCCTCCTTTATTTTTCTGCTGTAAAAAGGCCCTAGTGACTTAAGTTAGCAGCCACTTCCAATCACAAGCAAAGAAAAGATCTCAACCCAAGAACCCGGAGCTTGCTGTTGCGTAAGAAAAGAACAAAACAAAACAATTTGTTTAAACACCATTTTGCTGAGTTTCCGTCATTTGCGGCTGGACAAATCTCTACCTGATGCACTATCTTTCAAAGTCCAGCCTCAGCCCGGCTCCTCCAAGGGCTCCGCTCAACGACCCCGCTAAGCTTTGAGCACCCAGAACACAAGTTAACGTTTCCTATATGTTGGTTTGCATTGCCTGCTCCCTTCCCGATAATTTCATGCGTATAAATTGTGTCTCCCCACCACCCATTCAAACAATGGAAGAGTTCCTTTGATCTTAAGAAAAAGGAAAAGAAAATGAAAGGAAAGGAAGGAAAAGAAAAGAAAGGAAAGGAAAGGAAAAGAAAAAAAGGAAAGAAAAAGAAAACAAAAAGGCACAGACTGGGAGAAAAAAATGTGGATATCTATACATACACACACACATACATCCTATGTCCAGAATATGTAAAGAATTATTATTTCAAAGTAAAAATAAAAAGACAAGCAGAAGGCAGTCAAAAGGTACAAATATCCAGTTATAAGATAAATAAGTCCTGGGGGTGAGGTGTCCAGCACGGTGACCACTGTTAGCACTGCCGTGTGGTGTCTTTGAAACTTGCTAAGAGAATACATCCTAAAAGCTCTCATCACAGAGAAAAAACATTTTTTATAACTATATGAGGAGATGGATGTTAACTAATTATTGTGACAATGATTTCACGATATATGTAAGTCTATACACCTTAAACTCAGTGCTTCATCTAAGTCATATCTCAATAAAACTGAAAGAAAAAAAAGAAAATCTAACAAAAAGCTGCAAAAGACATGAACAGATGCTTCACAGAGAAAATAGACAAATGGCCTATAAGCATGTGAAAGGATGTTCTTCAATAAGATTATTCATTAGAGAAATGTACGTTAAAACCTCAAAGAGTTAGGACTTTTGCCCCCTGGATTAATAAGGCCAGATGTTCGGATTCCTGTGGGGAACCAGAACCTGACACACTGCTGTGTGGCTGCAATGCTGTGAGCCACTCGGAAAAGAGTTTGGCGATTTCGTACGTAGTTAAACACACACCTACCCTGTGGCCTGGCCACCCCATGCCTGGGTATTGACCCAAAAGAAATGAAAACTTATGTCCCCAAATATACTTGCACAAGAAGGCAGCAGCTTTATTTGTAATAGTCAACACCGGAAACTACCCAAATGTGCATCAACAGAAAAAAGCATCAGTGCATTTTGGAATAAAATGGAACACAACTCAATAATAAAATAGAAGAAACTACATGAGTAAATCTCAAAAATGTTACGTTAAATGAAAGAAGCCAGAAACAGGATACACGCCGTATAATTCCATTTACTTGAGATCCAGAACAGGCAAAACCAAAAAGGATATGGCCGTGGCGTGGAAGGGCTACCCCTCCCCTTGGACAGGGCCAAGTACAGGGGTTGGTCTCTGACTCCACCTGGGTCTTCTGGCCCTGAGTCTCCGCCCCGACTCTTGACAGTGGCCCCCATGGCCCAGCTGCACCCGGTGCCTTTGCTCAGATCCCTTGGGTGGTGGGCTTGGGGGTCAGTGGGACGTGAGTGTGAATTCGCGTGCCCACTCAGTGGCCCGTGGCTGAAGCTCAGTCCCCTCTGTAACCGGGGACTGAGGCGTACCTCCCCAACACCGGGGCAGGAGCCCCGGGCAGCGCACGCACAGAGCATCTGCCGGGAGTCTGGCCACAGGAGGCCAGGGCGGGGCGGCGGCTTGCAACACATCACTCCTCGCCCGTCCCCCGCCCAGACCCCGTGCCCCCTGCAGCAGCGTCGGGCTTGCTGGGCCCCAGGGTGGGTGGCTGTGTCCTCCCCCGCGGAAGGATATAGAATGCGCGTGGTCCTCCACATCCTGGTCTTACCCCAACTTCTGACCTTTTCCAAACACACAGTCTCTCTGTGCCTCTAGCTGGACCCTCTCTGGAGTTCCTGCCCCTCCAGCCCCACCTCCAGCACTCCTGTGCCCCCCAGGGTCCCCTTGGGCACAGCTTCCCTCCTCCCACCCTCCGCCCGCCTGAGACCTCTCCACACGGGAGCCTGGCAGGGCCCATCCTGCAGGGAACCCGGCTCCTGGCCATCCAAGAGCTGTGGCACAGTCTCCGTGGCAGATGGGGGCTGCGTGGGCATGTCCCCTCCCACCGGCCCGGGCCCTTCCGTGGGCAGCAGCAGGAAGCCCCCCGATCTCCCACCTCTGCTGATGGCTGCAGCCTCCGTTCCGCCCACCACCACCACCCCCGGGCCTGGGGAGCGGGGAGCCGACTCAGGCCAGCTGAGGACGCACAGGCAATTTTCTCCTGAAACAAATGCAGAGAAATTGCTCTAACAGGCGAACAGCCTCTGTTTCAGGCTAATTTCCACGTAATAGAATCAAATGACTTCCTTTCCTTTCTGCCGGCTCCTCTGCATTTGACAAATTGCAAAAGAGATTTGATTCAGGGGCTCAAATGTAGGGACTGATTGTTTTGCACAAATGACAGGCACGGGAGGGTGGGGAGAAGGCAGAACGTCCCCAAAAAGTGCCGCCCTGGGGAGAGGACATTGCAGGGAGTCTCTGAGGCTGCTCCAGAGCCCCCCAGGAGGCAGGGGAGGGGCAGGGCGGCTGGGGGGCTGGACACCCCGCACCTCACATTCCACCACCGTTTCCTCTGGCAAGCAGAGGCCCATCTGCGCAGGCTGCCGTCTGCATGTTTGGGGCTCAATATGTCCTGCGGGGCTTGCCAAGGGCTCCTGGCTCTGAGCTGGGTCTGGCACCACCAGCTCTGCACCCAGCCAAGACCTCGGCTGGTGCCTGTGCAGCCGATTCCGCTGCGTGGTGAGAAGGAGCCGGGCCCAGCCAGCAGAGGCAGCTGGCGCCCTGGCCCGCACCTGGCGAGGCCGCCAGACCCTCCCCCTCCCCTAGCTCTGCACGTTCCCAGCCCCATCCCTCAGCTCCAGCACCCCAGCCCGGTGCGTGTCACCATGTGCTACTCAGACCCGCCCCCCTACACCCCCTACGCCCCGGATGGGGAGCCTGCCGAACGTGCAGTCCACAGCCTGGCACCCAGGGGGTGGGCATCCCGTATGCAGTGGACAGAGGAATAAATGCACCTGTGCAGCTGGGGTCGGTGGGCACAGAATCCAGCAGCCAGAGAGGCCGGGCCGCCCTCCCATCCGGCCTCCACGCTGTGCAGGTGTGCAGGTCCCAGGGCGCAAAGGGAAACAGCAGCGTTGACTAAGGGGACTTTAACGTGTTGCTTTTAAAGTTGTGTTTGTTTCAAAAGTACTTATTTTGAAATATACAAATAACACATGAAGCAGGCTTAATATTTTAACGTGAGAGTCTCCCAGCCCCAGGTCTTCCCCGGAGGTATTCCTGCTCTGGGTTTGATGAACACCTTCCAGGTCTTTCCAGGCATTTTCCTGAAAGGTGAGTGTGAAAACAGACCCATGTCAATTAGGGCGGTTACTGGATGAGCCCACATTTATCCTGTGTTCCCCTGACTGGCATTTGTGTTCAATGTATTTAAATGAGCAGAGCCATTTCTGACTCAGGAAACACTATTTCCTGACGTCCCCACCGTGGTGGAGCATCTGTGTCTGAGGTGGGCGCCCGGGCTGGGGCAGGTCAGGCCCCACTCGGACCCTCGTCAACTGTTCTTGCCCAGAACATGGAACAGTGGACTCCGTGCAAGATCCGGGAAGACTCAGCCCAGCTTCCTCCCCCAGGGTTGTGGTGTATGGATCAATCGCCCACCACCCGGTCCAGGCCAGCAGGAGATCTGCCAGGGGGACGGCAGGTCAGCTCCAGGCACCGGGGGGCTCTCAGGGGCCCTCGGGGAGCCGAGGATGTCGGGGGAAAAAGATCAAAAGAAATCAAAGCACAGGAACCGGACAGGTGTTGGGTGGCTGAGAAGAGCAGTGCGGGGGCATCGTGATGGTGGGGAGGCCGGTCATGTGTGGAGCTCGGAGACAACCTAAGCCAGACGGTGGGGCCTTGAACACCAGGCCAAGGGGCGGGGCACCCCCTGCGCTCTGTGCAGGGCCAGGCACCACGGGGATGGAGGACGGGGACAGGGGACCTGGCTGGCGTGGCTTCGGCCTCCTCCAGGCCCACAGGGACAAGGGCTAAGCCGTGGGAGGGGCAGTCTCCAGCCATCCTCAGAGATGGATATATTCTGGAAGCTGGCATATGCTCAGGGAATGCAAACTGATTGAAATACCAGCCTGAGAGACATAATTAAGAAGGCAAATCTGTTGCCAAAACATCTACCGTGTTTCAAAGCCAAAGATGTGTGGTAGGGGGATGGTCTGCTACTGTGATAACTCTGCCCTCCAGGGTGGCTAACTGGGAGCCGGCACGGTGGGCACATGTTCAGACCGTCCCCCAGGCATTAGTCGGCCCGGGGGCCCCGACACCCCGCCAGGCCTGGGGAGGAGGCGTGGCCGAAACAAAACCCTCCAAACCCTTGCTGCTGCTGAGAGCGAGCGTCCAGGAGCGAGGGCCCTGAGCTGCAGCACGTGCGCCAAAGCACAAGGGTGCTGGGGCCAAGAAAGAATCCAGGGCTGGACTGTTCTGGAAGGCCTCCAGGGAGGAGGGGCTTGTGCAGAGTCTCACAGGACGGGAGGACCGGGGACTCAGCAGAAGCCAGACGTTTTGGAGAAGGTGGGGATGGTGCAGGACCGGGCTGACGGAGGCTGAACTGCGCCGCGTGGTCCACCACAACCCCTCACAGCAGCAAGGCTTTGGTGGACTTCGGTTGTGCAGCAACTCTTCATCCCCAGGAGCAAGAATCTGGGGGTTTCAGATGAGTCTTGGGACCACCAGCCCCTGGTGGCTGTCCAGCCTGGACCAGGTTCACACAGACACAGTGGATGGTGGATACCTCTGAGCAGAAGGGCCTCAGCCCTCGAGGGTCCTCCAGAAATTCAGTAAATCAGCTCCCACCCAAAGGGGCTACCTAGCCCTGTGCTCCAGGGACTTGAGATTAAGGGGTGAAAATATCACCCTCTTGGCAGTCAGGGGGTTAATGCAGTCGCATAATTGCTGGTGACAGCCCCGGAAATGATTTATTGATTTTTTAAAAATAAAAATATGTCATATTCTCTGGGGTGGGTATAGACCAATTATGTGCACAGGCCAACTGGATAGAAACTTAGTAGTTGATACCAGATGCCAGCTTAGATCAGACGCCAAGTAGGCGCAGCGCGGCCGTGACAGAGCTCTGCTACCTGACGCCTCTCGTGCGCTCCCAGACACCCCCCTCCAGGAACGCACACACCCCGCGGTGGACGCCCGCCCTGTGCCAGGCACCCTGGCAGAGCGCACTGGGGGGATGCCAAGACCGGCCGGGCTGTCGTTCCCCATGATGGGCTCAGGGCTGCGGAGGCAGGAGAGCGGGGAAGTCGGCCGCGCGGCTGGGCTTCGACAGGTTCCACAGTCAGTGCGTGTGGCGGGCACAGTGTGGCTGGGGCAGGGGGGCGCCATCCCCTGAAGTGACCTTCAGATGGGGACTCAGAGGATGAGGATAACCCTGTCGGGGGAAGGGCAGAGGAGCGTGTGGGAAACCAAGGCGGCACAGAGCACGTGAGTTGCAGGGACAGGAAGATGGCAGCGGGCGTGGAGCCCAAGAGGCCTGGGCCAGGGGTGTAGGAGGGTCCCCAGGGGTCCCCAAGGGGGACTACACAGGATCTTGTGGATCTTGCCATGCCCTGGAAGGTTTTAACCGGGAGAGGCTTTACCGAATGCTGTGCTTTAAGACGCTCCCTCTGGCCCAAATATCCATCATTGGACAGATTAATCAAGAGACCATGGTCTATCCATACAAGGGAATATTATTCAGCCATGAAAAGGGAGGAAATTCTGGCACCTGCTGCGTTGTGGACGAACCTCGAGGACATCATGCTGCAAGAAGCCAGACACAACAGTCCACATATTGTCCATTTATATGAGAAATCTAGGACAGGCAAATCCACAGACAGAAAAGGGACCAGGGGTCCGCAGGGACTGGGGGAGGGGGAGGGACTGCTTAATGGGTAGGGTGTCTCTTTACGGGGTGTCAGTACTGGTTTGGAGCTGGATAGTGGTGGCAGTTGTACAACACTGTGAATGTACCAAACGCCACTGCAGGAGCAGGAAGGGGGGGGGACCATGAGGGGAGAGAGGCGGAGGAGGAGGGAATGGGTGGTCCTAGAGGGCCAGGGAGCAGGGCCCTCGGGGCAAGGCAGGAAGGAGAAGAGAAGCACTGAGGGAGGACCTTCCTGGATGTCGAGATGGAAAAGGTGACACCCCACGAAGAAACAGAGACGGGTGGGAAACCCAGGGACAGTGGGTCCTGGAACCAGAGCCCAGCGTTTCCTCACTTGGGGGCCGTCACCGTCAGCGTACCAAGCGAAGCCGGGAGCAGAGGGCGGGCTGCGAGGTGTGCGTGTAAGATACTCCCCGCAGGCTGGGGGAGGATGGAGCCCAGGGTGTGCACGTGAGGGTAGCCTTCACGGTTGGGGTTGAGGGTAGAGTCCAATTCTCCACGTGGCAGAACACGTGCTCCTGCAACAATAGGAACGAACTGAGGTGGAGAGGAAAAAGCAGCCTCCCGCCCCACGCCCTCCCCTGCCCCCCATGGGGCAATGCGCGTGCCTCCCGCCACCCTTTCTCCTTCCCGCACCGTAAATGCACCCGAGGGGCGCCTTCGTCTTTCTCGTCGGTTGGTTTCAAGAAGCGGTTGGGGGGGGGGCGGGGCGTAACCACGTAGAAAACACTCCCCACTCGCGGGACTTCATCCAGACGCAGCCGCGTCGTTGCGCCGCCACCTGCGCGCGTGCGCGGTGGGCGGGCTTCCTGCTCCCCAAGGGAAAAGGCCGGGCGTCTCCCGAGTTACTGCTCCCTCGTGGAGGTGGCCCCAGGCCGCTTTCGTTGTGAACACAGGCTCGGATTGGAGAGTCCAGCGCTGGCTGACGGTCACCACCCGGGCCTGGGGACGGCAGACCTTCCGGACCGGAGCCGCTGCCCTCGCCTTGCTGTCTTCCCTGCGCTTCCTCACCCCGCGCCCCTCCTCCAGCGGCCCAACTCCGCCTCTGCCAGGAGGGCCTACGCCTGTCTCCACGGCGGCTTGGGGGGCCATCCACACTCCCCAGCCTCACCTGCGGGGATCGGGGGGGGTCTTACTTTCCCAGCCGGGAGCCTCTTCTCTGCGAGGTGGGCCAGCGCCTCTGCCCCCAGCTTACTTGGGGCGAAGTCAGCCCCCGTGTCCCGGTCTCCCAAACCCAGGGACCCAGCTCAAGGCCAGGCGAGCCCGCTGGGGCCCCCTCCACTCCGGAGGCCCATCTCTCATCAAGGAACACAGGGCTGGGACTCCAGCGGACTCCACCCCGGACCCCCTGGCATTCCTTGTGTTGCGGTGCCTGAGTCGTTAGAGCCCGGAACTGGTTTTCAGATATTTCCGTTGAAAACCCACGTGTGCTTCCATCTCACACCCACTGGGGATCTGGTGTTGCTGAATCTCAGCCCCTTGGTCAGAACCTTCAAAGTAAAGTCCTGTGCTCCCCAGAGTTCTGGGACCTGCTGTCTTCAGTGAACAGACCTGGACCTCTCCCCAGGTGGTCACGTGGAGCTGTGCCCCTCAAGGCTGCAGCTCAGACACGCAGAGGAAACGTGCTTCTGGTTATTCTGGGCTGCCACCCTCCAGGAGGGAGCGGGAGGCTGCCGCACCTGATTCCGAGGGCAGTAATGTGCCCGGGAGGACCGGGGTGTGATGCCCGGGGCAGCTGGAGAAAGAAAATCACAAACAAGGGTTCTTAACCCTCAGTTCAGGCGCCCTGGTGTGAACAACAGCCTGAGAAGAAGAATTCATCCTCGCAACCATTGGGCTGATACTGCTGGGAATTGGAACAGAACGTCTTGTAGCGCCTGAGAGTAGGGAGATGCTCACAGCACACACACACACACACACACACACACACACACATCACACACATACCACACACACACACACACACACAGGTGGGGCATGGCAAAGGGACACAGGAGCCATAGAAGAGCTCCCAGTGGGCAAAGCTGGAAAAACATGAGTAACTGAATACAGTGTTGGATTTTAACCCAAAGTATAAAATATCCATAAAGTCCTACTGATATAAAAGTGATCACGTACATAAATTGGGACAAGGAGAAGACTCTAAATACCCTCCTGAGGTAGAGCCCAGCTCCCCATCCTGAGACCTGGGCAGCCCAGGGACCTCTCCCAGAGGACAGTGTGGACAGGAGGTAGGAGAGTCACTTCCCGCTGAGAAACCTGACCACACCCCTCACCACGTGTCACATGCTGTGACACGTCATGTTGACCAATGTGATGTCATGAGAAGGCGCTTCACTTCTGGGCTCTTCCTCCCAAAAAGGCACTCAATCCCAGTCTAATCACGAGAAAAACATCAGACAAACCCCACCTGAGGAGCATCGCACAGAACACCTGAGCTGTTCTCAACACTGGCAAGTCACCAAAACAAGGAAAACCTAAGAAAGTGTCACAGCCAAGAGGAGCCTAAGGAGACAGTGTAACTGTGATGAGGTGTCCTGAATGGGATCCCAGAGCAGGAGAGAAACATGAGGGAAAGCTCAGGAGTCTGAATAAAGTGTGGACTTGGGTTAATAACAGTGTATCCATACTGGCTTATTAATTATAACAAATGCACCCCCTTGCTGTAAGGTGTTGATGTAAGGGAAAATGAATGTGGGGCCCATGGGAACCCTAGGTACTGTCTTCACAATTTTTCTGTAAATCTAAATCATAAAATCTACTTATGCAGCTTGCTGAATTACGACGTCAGTGGAATCCAGTCTTGACCAGTTTATTGTTAAATGTTCAGCAGTGATTAGAGAAGATTGGGACCCAGAAGCTTGTCATGAGGACCCCTGGGTCACTCTGAGATCACTTGACACTGGACCGTCCTTACTAGTCTTGAACTCCGTTCCTATGCCGAGGTCAGGTCACAGCCCCAAAGTCCCTGAAGGCAGTTCCTGCAAGAACCCACTGCACATACACCCCAAACCTTTCCCAAGGGACTGCAACCATTTGCTGGAGTAATTGAACTACAGGAACTAAATACTCAGCCTTTTGAACACCGGCTCTGAACTAACAGTAATTCTGGGAGCCCGAGACATGACCTCAGCCCGTCAGTCAAGGAGAGAACTGGCAGTGGTCGGGTAATTGATGGAGAAGCAGCTCAGGGCTGACTCTCAGCGGTAAGCTGTCCATGGAGCCACACTTGGGTTATTTCCCGGGTCCAGCACAGCTTGTTGGGATAGATGTACTTGGCAACAGGCAAAATCCCCATATTAGTTCTCTGACCCATGGACAGGGGGTCGTTACAGCGATTCCATATTCCTTCCTCAGTATGGCGGGAGGGGCTGAATGGAAACCCTGGCACTTCCTCTCCCATCCAGATAGAAATCAGAAGAAACGACACGTCCCTGGAGGGACTGTGGAAATTAGTGCCCCATCAAAGGCTTGAAAGCAGCAGCAGCAACGATGCCTGACACCCCCCAACACGCTTAATTCACGTGTACAGCCCATGCAGACACTGGACGGACCTTGAAGAAAGACCATGCACCTCTGTAAACTCACTCAGATGGTCCGTCCATAGCACCTGCTGCCCCATGAGTCTTCACTGTACCTTTACTGGAGCAAACAGACATAGCCCCTCACACTTTGGATGCCACTGTTGACCTGGTAATGTCTTTTTCTCCCCAACAATTTGAAAGGATGACCAGAGCGCGGTTTTACCTGGCACGGCCGGTGGTGCACATTCACAGCCTCGCCCCAGGACCGCATCCATTCTCTGCTCTCTGCCGTGACAGGACCAGAGATGTTCCCCTGCACAGAGCATCACACTGGCCCACCACACTGATGGCGTCATGCTGACTGCATCCGACCGGGAAGTGGGAAGAGCTCTAAATGCCTTAGGAAGATAGGCACTAAACCCCACAGAAACTCAGGGCCGGTGAAGTCAGTGAAGTCAGTGAAGTCTCTGGAGGCTCCAAGACGTTCCCTCCAAGGTGGAATACAAGACGCTGTGCCTCACAGCATCGGTTTGAAGGCGCTGCTTTCCTCTACGGAGAGTGTTGCCTGCAAGGCTGCAGTGTCGGTGGGACCAGGAGCGAGGGACAAGGACGCAGCAGGTCCAGGATGCAGCACTGTCTCATGATCCCACGATGCGGATAATCCAACAGCCCTGAGCGCTCATAGCCATAGGGATGCTGCATGCGGTCTCTGGCAAACACCAACCAGAGAAACACAACGCAGCACTGTAGGATGTCGCAGCAGATCCATCCCCTCTTCTGCAGGTAACTACTCTCCTTTTGAGAAATAGCTTCTGATCTTGCTGGGTAGACCTCACCATGAGACATCAGGTGATGCCTGACCCACCCAGCCATAGCGCAGATCCTGGACAGGCAGCCAGCGCCAACTAGGAACGCTGCGTAAGAGCCGCGCTCCGGCAGGTCTGGGGTTTGTGAGCGAGGGGGTGCGTTAGGGGATCAGACCCCCTTCCGCGCAGACTTCGGCCGCATGACCTCCTTGATTCTGCCGATGGCACCCTGGGGCGTTCCTTACAACCCACTGATGGAGGCGGACAAAAGCTGAGCCCGGTTTACAGACGGCTCTGCATGACTTGCTGGTACCGTCCACAAGCAGACAGAGCTGCAGCCCCACTCAGGGTGGCCCCGGGCACAGCGAAGGAACCTCCTCCAGGTGGCAGAACTTCGAGCAGGATGTTTGGTCTGTGTACGAGTGAGAGGCATCCAAAGGTCCAGATCCACACTGAGTTACGGGCAGCTGCTACCACATTGGCTGGGTGGTCAGGGACTTGGAGGGTTAGTGACCAGGAAGCCTGGGAAAGAGACACGTGGGTGGAACCTCTCAAAGGGCACAGACTGTGAAGGGTGCCCAGCAGAGGGCATCCCCTGCAGAGGAGGCTCTTAGCAACCAGGACGGAAATCCCACCCTGCGCACGTGAACCCGTCAGCCCTGCCCCAGCCGGCCCTGTGCTGGCTTCAAGTGGCCAAGGTGGGGACGAGGGACCAGCACTGCCTCCCCGACTTCGATCCAGCGTAATGAGCAAACAGCAGAGACCAGCCCGACTGCCAGCTAAGGCACACCACCCCCGGGGGCCCTTTCTCGGGAGGTGCAGCCACACCCCCTCCTGGAGGCCTTGCTCTCAGCCGGGGCAAGGGGAGGCGCCCCTCCCCCAGCCCCTTCCCCTGGGAGGCACCGCCTGTCTCTGCTGTTTCACTGTACACGTCTTCCCCCCGCCCCTCAGCATGCGGTCTCTGGCAAACACCAACCGGAGAACCCCTTTCTACAGCCCCCTTTCTACCCAATAAGTCTTTTTTACTGAGCATCGGCGTCTTCAAACAGTGGGGCGAAGGCAGCTCTGAGCGGCGCCTGCATCCCGACTCACCTTCCTTTCGGATTCAGTTTCCTTCGTCCCTGAGAATTCCCTTTAGTGTTTCTCTTAGTGAAGGACGGCTCACGGCAATTTTGTCTGAAAATGTGTTTTATTCACCTGTATTCGTGAGAGTATTTTCCTCAGGAGAATTCAATGTTGAGTTGTTCCCCTCCGTCCTTTCAAGATAGCATCTCGTTGTCTTCTGGGCTCCAGCGTCTCTGTGGAGAAGCCAGTGGCGGGTATTTGCTGCTTTTTAGCAGATTATCTGTCTCTTCCAGGGACTTCAGCGAGTTTCTCCTCGTCTCTTGTTTTCTGCGTTTTAATAGAATCTGCCCAGGAGATTTTGTTTGTTCTGCTTGTTTTCATCTAATTTGGGGTTTGCAGAGCCGCTTGAATCCCCGGCCAGTGCTGCAGAGTCAGAACTGTACACCCGCCGCTCTCGAGGTCCCCGAGCCCCGCCTCTCGAGGCAGTTTTCAGGGAGAGTCGCGGGAACGGGACGTATCCTCAGGGCAGGTGTTTGGAGCCAGGCTGCTGGGCCAGACAAAACGGAGCATCCTTTGGGTCATTCAGAGGAGGACTGGGCCGCTCTGCTTTATCTCCTCAGAGCAGTGAAGGCCCAGCCCCACCAGTACCAGAGGGTCCCGGCCCCCTGCCCCAGCCATCTCACCTCCTCCCTGGCTGAGGGCCCTTGTCTCCTCAGGCTGCTGCTGTGTTTCAAGAGGATAAATCTTCCCTCTGGGCGAGGTTCCATCTGCTCCTGAGTTCCCCGCTGAAGCCTCCAGGCCACAAGTCTCCACCCGCCCTCTCCACGGCCCCCCCACCCCTTCTCCAGGTGGCCTCCCAGAGGGAGACAGGGCTGGGGCCTTTACCGTTCCCTTTCCTGGACTTGTCCGGGGCGCCCTCCGTCCCCTGCACTCAGAGGGGAGAGGTGGGGAGCCGAAGAGGCTCCAGCCACAGCAGGGAACCCGCTCTGGTGACACGCGCTCTCCCACTGGGACCAGGCCCAGTTCCTCACCCCGAAGGTCCAGCCGGGCACAGCATCCCGGTGAACCCAGGTGGGCAGGTTGTGTGTGGGCCTGGCCCCCTCCGCTCCGCAGGACCTACTTCTCCATCACCACCCCCTCCACTCTCAAGGGCTGCTGGGGTGGAGACTCGTGACATCACAGTGTCTCATTTGCATGGGCCTGTCGGATTGGCTGGGAGGAGACCTGGCCTGGCCCTCTGGTGTTCCCAGGGGTTCTGGTGGTCATTCCCCATTGTCTATGGGGGCCTCTGATTGGCTGGCCCTAGGGAGGCCCACTCTGGTGGTCCTACAGGCCCACTAGCTCCACTTGAAAGGAAAGGGGTCTGCAAAGGGCAGCTTGGACCAGGGGGCTGCCAGCTCGCTCGGTGATGGCCGAGACCTGAGTCAGGGCTCTGTGTCAGACAGTGACCCCACATTGCCAGTCCGGTCACGGCTACGGGATCACCTTCTGGTGAGACCCGCTCTCTGATTCTTAACCCCTCCTTGAGGACTGGGTGAGAACAGAATGACATGGATGACTGGTCTTTCCCTGGGGGCTGTGATGGACAGAGCCTCTGTGCCAGCCCTGGTGTCCCCAGTCGTAGCCCAGGGACGGCGGGAAAGTCACTGGATGGCTCTGCACCCCACCTCTCAGCTGGCCCTCGGGTGGGGGAACAGGGATGTGGTCTGGAAGGTGTGTCAAGGGGATGGGTCACACCCTTAGGGCGTCATGACTGCCTATGAGGAGGGGCTGCACCCCTGTCCTGTGGTCCCGGGCGCCTGGGAGGGTCGACACCACCTCACGCGTGCAACTTACCAGGGCTGCTGCGGCCATTGGGCCAAGCCCTGTTCTTGTTACCCCCATGTGGGAGCCCAGAGGAGGCTCCAGATGGTCTCATCTCGAGTGCTGGGGAGCCGGGAGAGGCTCAGAGGTTCCGGGCTCGCCCAGGTCAAGGCTGGCAGGAGGCAGGGCTGGAACTGTCCGGTCCCTCCTCCCTCCCCGTAAACGCCAGGTCGGGGAATACCTGAGCACAGCTGTTGCAGTGAAAGCCTTTTCCCGCTGATGGCAGCCCCTGCTGGGCCTCCCTGGGGGGCAGGGAGGCTGGCAGGCCAGCTATGCGGGGAATGAGGGCTGTGTACCAGCAACACAAACATGCAAACAGCTTCAAGCTGTTGGTTCAGTAAGAAACAAACACAGGCTTGAAAGCCGGCCACGGGGCCTGTGGCGGCCTCATCGACAACGCCACGTGGGGGGCACCAGACTCTGCAGGCCTCCTGGGCAGCCGGTCACCTTCACCTGCATGGTGTGTGCACGGCCACCACCTTCACACCAGCCCAGGGGCTCTCTGTCGCCCTTGGAACCCAGAGCCCAGAGGCTGCCTTGCCACAGGGGTGGTGGGGTCCCTTCCACGAAGCCCTAAGTGAACCAGAGGAGGAGCTGGGCACCCGCTGCTGCTCTGTGCCCGCCCGGGCCCTGCAGGAGATGACTGTTCACCGCGGGGCTCCCAACAGCACACATTCATCCTCATGCCGCTCTGAGGCCAGAAGTCCAAAATCAAGGTGTCCGCAAGGCCAGGCTCCCTCCGAAGGCTGGAGGGGAGGATACTTCCTGCCTCTTCCAGCTTCTGGTGGCTCCAGGCATCCCTGGGCTTGTGGCCCGGTCCCTCCATCCCCTCACGACCTCTTTTGTGAGTCTGTCCTCCACGTGTTATAAGGACCCTTGTCTTTGGATTTGGGGCCCAGCTGGGTAATCCAGGATGGTCTCATCTCAAGTGATAGGGAGCCGGGAGGACCAGACCCCCCTCAAAACCCTAAGTCCAAGGGGTGGGGCGCGTGGTGGTGGAAAACCCCAAACCCTCATGTCCCCCAACCTCCCAGCCACGCCCACCCCAGCCCGGGCTCTGCATCATCCCGGGGACCCGTGTGGGGCTCTGGGACCTTAGTCCAAGATTATGGCAACGTCCAGATGGGGGCTTGGCAGTGAGCAGACAGATCACGGGGCCGAGAGCCCTCGAGGTCAGTGTGCCACTGCTCTCAACCCGCCCCGCTTCCCACCTCCACCGTGGGGCTCCAGGGAGTTCTCTCCAGCTTCGTGATCTCTGCTCCCTTGTTCCTTCACATTCCCAGCTGGGAACACCCAGCCCCCTGATGAATCTGCTCCCTCGTTTCTCTGTGTCCTCATGCAGCTGATGAGCCTGGTTCAAAACACCCCACAGCCCAACGATGGTGCCTCACCCACGTGTGACCGTCCCATAGCAGCAGTGCACCACCCACAATCTCCCCCCACTCCCGTCTCCAGTGAGCTCACCCCCTCCACAGCGACTCTCAGACAAACCCCAAAGGAAGAGCATTCTTATTTTTAAAAAAGTGAAAGAGGGGCTTATTCCTTTAAAGTGTCCATGTCACAAGAGACAACAGCTACAGATGACCAGGTGAAAGGAGACTCAGGTACCTGATGCACCTGCACAGACCAATTGAACAGCCAGAGTGAAGGGACCCAGGACACGAAGTGGTGGTGAGAACGTGGGGCAACGTGGCACAGCCGACGGACGAGGGATAAAGGGCAGCGAGGGGTGGGGGGGTGGTTAAAGGGCACACTCACTGGGACGTCACCTGGCGGCCCCGCTAAGGCAGCACGCACCTCTGTGACTGTCACTCCTCTCCCAGAAGAAACAAACATGTCTACACACCACAGATCCGCCTATGAACGCTCATGGCCGAAAAGGAAACTGCCCCAACATCCATCAGCAGGGGAGTGGATAAACACCCTGTGGGCCATCCGTACAGTGAGCAGTCCATGAGCAAAGCAGAGGCACGAAGTGCCCGTAGAGGACGCGTCTGAGCCTCACAGGCGGCTGTGACACAAAGGAATCTTTGGTGACTCCATCCAGCCAGATGGAATGGACACAGTGAAAGGTCTAGAATAGCAGTTGCCTCCGGGTGCGGGAGGCTGAATGGGAAGGGACAGGAGCATCTCTCCGGGGAGGGGGGGGGGGGGCGCGTCTTCAGTGTCTTCACAGGTGTGGGTGATACCGGAGATGCATCTGTTACACTCCTCAAACTGTACACTTAACATACGTGCATCTCACTTCGATTTAAAGCAATGTGCTCCACGTAAGATCCAGCGTGGTAGCCCTGCCTGGGCGAGACACTCCCGAAGCTGCTGGTGGGAGCACACGTGGGGCAGCCCCTGTGGAGGGCAACCTGGCAAATGGACGCTTGGGAAATGCCATCTATAAATACAGTACTGAACATGCATAGCAGCAGATGCAGAAAGCCGGCCACTGCAGCGTAGCTTCTGATGGCAAATTGAACAATGCGTGCAAAGGAATACAGTGGGCTGCCTCTTGCATCAAAACAGGGAAATAAAATATATTCAGATGTGCTTATGATTGCCTGAAGAAACTCTGGAAGACACTGAAGATGTTAATAATAATGGCCATCCACTGACTGCATAAGGGCTGGCTTAGTCCGTTCAGGTTGCTATAACAAAATACCATAAACTGCATGCCTTATAAACAACAGGAATTTATTCCTCACAGCCTGGAGGCCGGACATCTGAGATCAGGGTGCCAGTGTGGCTGGGTTAGGGCCTCTTTTGGGTGGCAGACTCCTCACATCCTCACTTGGTGGAAGGGGCTGGGAAGCCCTCAGGAGCCTTTTATAAGGGCACTAATCCCATTTATGAGGGCTCCATCCTTATGACTTAAGCATCGCACAAAGGCTCACCTCCTCACACCATCACCTTTGAGGGTTAGGATTTCAACATATGAATATGAGGGACGCAAACCTGCAGACCATAGCAGGGGCTGCCACCTGAGTGCATATGAGTCACCTGCCCAAACTGAAGGCTGAAGGGGAGTATGTCTATGGGGAAAGAAAGGGGATGGGAGAGGGCTTTTGGGAAAACCAGCCTGAGTGCAGCTTGGCCAGCTGAGTGTCTACACACACTTCACAGAAAACCCATTTGTGTTACAGAAGAGTTATCATTACAACGGAAGCAACATCACACCTGTACATGAATACTTCAGAACATAAGATAAGGGCTTCCCTGGTGGCGCAGTGGTTAAGAATCCGCCTGCCAATGCAGGGGACATGAGTTTGAGCCCTGGTCCGGGAAGATCCCACATGCCATGGAGCAACTAAGCCCGTGTGCCACAACTACTGAGCCTGCGCTCTAGAGCCTGTCAGCCACGGCTACTGAGCCTGTGCTCTAGAGCCCACAAGCCACAACTGCTGAGCCCATGTGCCACAACTACTGAAGCCCACATGCCTAGAGCCCGTGCTCCACAACAAGAGAAGCCACTGCAATGAGAATCCTGCGCACCGCAACAAAGAGCAGCCCCCGCTCGCTGCAACTAGAGAAAGCCCGCGTGCAGCAATGAAGGCCCGATGCAGCCAAAAATAAATAAAATTTTTTTTTTTTTTTTTTCTTTTTGCGGTATGTGGGCCTCTCACTGTTGTGGCCTCTCCCGTTGCGGAGCACAGGCTCCGGACGCGCAGGCCCAGAGGCCATGGCTCACGGGCCCAGCCGCTCCGCGGCATATGGGATCCTCCCAGACCGGGGCACGAACCCGTATCCCCTGCATCGGCAGGCGGACTCTCAACCACTGCGCCACCAGGGAGGCCCCAAAATTTTTTTAAAAAGAAAAAAATTATTTTAAAAAAAACACATTAAGATCAAAAGGATCTTGTATAAAAGACTGATGAAGAATATCCACAAGAAGAATTACCCCAAGAAACACAGGGACATTGAAACCAAAAGGCTTCTATTGCTTCAAGACAACCTGATCTCCCTGAGGGGGAGGGCCTCAAGGAAGACACGTGTGGTTTCAAAGAGGAGACGATAAATATAACAGAAGCCGTGAGCATCCGAGCTCAGAAAAGGACGGGATAGAGAATCACTGTGGAGACGACAGCCACATCTGAAAGAAAAGAAAACTAAACACAACCGGAAATGCCTTTAAAGACAGAGGGTTTGGGCTTGAGGAAATCACACAAAATCAAGTGAACATAACTACAGTGTAAAAAGAATTGAAAGAATGGTAGGGACAGAATTCAAACCAAGGAGATGTAACACGTGCATCATTGATGTTCCCGAAGAGAACAAAACACACAGGACAGAAAAGATGCTCTAGCATGTAACAAAACACGCGTTCCTTCCCTTAAGCTTGAATCTGGAGTTCAAACGAGCATGTGTCCTGGGGACGTTCTCCTGTAGTTATTAAATTTCAAGGATGTAAAAATGATCATAGGAACCATCATTTAAATATCAGGAGACAGTAGCTGCAAGGTTCTGAGAACAAACACGTACGACCCAAGGATTTTCCCATCTACCTTTAAGAGCAAAGGCAAAAGAAACTCTCCTGTATACGAGAGCTTACAGCAGGGACAGGACCCACGATAGGAGAACAGCGGGAATCTTGGAGAGCCTGGGACGGCCCTGGATCCCTGTGGTCCAGCATAATTGTTAATAGCACACATTTTTGCTCACCAAAGTGGTCAAGTGTGAGAGGGTAAAGGTGCTATAAAGAATGTGATGGTATCAGCTGATAAAATTGGATAAAATTGGATGGAGCCTTAGACAGACATATTGATGTAAATTGGTGAGGTTGTGTAAGAGAGTACCCCTGTTCTTGGGGAACACAGTGAAATATTTCAAAGGGTCACCTTATGTGTAACTCACCCCCAGACTGTTCAGAAAGCTGAAGGGAGCATGTGAGAGAGATCAAATGATAAAGCAGACGGACTAAACAACAGGTGAATCTGGATGAAGGGTGTATAGCTGTTCCTTGTACTATTTTTATTTTTGCAACTTTTTCACAAGTTTGAAATTATTTCCAAATAAGAAGTTTAAAGAGAAGAAGTGCTCCAGGTTGGACAAAAAAGGACGTGGTCAGCCAGCCCATGAGCCCTCTTCACCTCCAGGGGACAAAATCCAGACGACAAAGGGCTGAAAGATGATAGAAGTCAAGGATGCGGAAGCCACGGCAAAAGCCCGGGTGAGCTCTCAGAGGATGTGTTACTGTCACGTTGGAGACCCCGTATCAGGAGCAGAAGTTAAAGCTACAGATTTGATCATGTAAAAAAGATAAAATTAAGTTAATAAACGTAGGGATGGTGGGCAGGGTTGGGCGTCAAGAAATAACTTCTAAACTTGAGGCACTTGGTTTAAGGAAACATAATAGCCCAAGTTAGATTTTCACAATTATTTCAGGAGGAGCTCCTGGTGCCATGGTCTTGGGGGATGATGAAAACTTTGTCCTATGTTGGTCATTCCTTCAGTTTTCACTTCGGTTTACTTTTGTTAAATGCAAACCCATGACACGCAATGCTTTTTCTTATAAATTATGATCCCACGATTTGTAATTCTATTCATGTCTCACTCCATCCATGTGGAGAGTTGGCCTTTACAATACTGAACAAACTTTGAACAAAGCTGATTATCTGGAAAGGGAGCTCAGAACATGTTTTTAGTTTCCTCTATTAACTTTTTAACAATGAGGATACGCCTGTTGACTAAAAAAAAAAAGCACAACCCAGAAGTTGGGAGTTATGTTTTATTCATTGGACAAATCTGAGAACTCAAGCCCAGGGACACAGCGTCTCAGATAATGCTGAGAAAACTGTTCCAAAGAGGCAAGGGGTGGGGGAGCCAGGATATATAGGAGGGTTTTTTTTTGGTTTTTTGTTTGCAACAAAAGACCAGGTAGAACATCAAAAGATTACTGTTAATAAAAGAAAACCAGATATCTCAAGTTAAGGACTTAGCCCTTTTCTCTGTAAGAGAAGATGCAAGAGTCTGGGCTCACTGAAAGCATTCCTTCGATGTGCACCTCATATCTGGGACCAGCACCCTTATCCTGAGTCTCTTCTGGGGGCACCGTCAGGGGTGGCCACAGCGGCTGACTGCTAGATGGGCTGGGCAGTGGGCAGCCCATTTCTCTCCATCCTGAGTTCCCTCAGGGCTCACCATCCAGGTGGCTGTAATGTGATGGCTTGATGGCTGCAATGTCCTTTTTTTACTGATACAGCAGGCAATATTTTAGTTCACACACCTTTCTTACCAAAACAGAACCATTATTCCAGTCTTGTACGGGGAGAGGAAATGCACCCTCGGAGGTTTGGGAGGCCAGGCCGTGGCCGAGCCTCTCTGATTCCAGCTCTTTCCTACACGACTTGGAGGACGGGGGTCTCTGCATGTCGCCGCCTGGATTCCTGCCAAGGAGTAGGTGGGGCCTGACCTATGACATTGAGTCACTCCAGGCCACCCACACTTAAACATGCCATTTCTCAGCCAAAGGACAGGCATGACTTGTACATCCTGGAATTAACGCATGTGAACAATGGGTTGTACTAATGTTTCAGCTCCATGGAAAACGAGATGTGTGTTTTTTCTTGACACTGGAATTCTAAATACAGACCTTTGAATGCCTCTGTTATTGTCAAATCAACACACTTCATGCAAAATGCCTCTGTGAGGGCTGCCCCTCATTCTTCAGAGACTTCACCCACTGGCGAAAAGCATGTTGTTTATAATTTTTAAAGAAGAATAGTTTTTGGAACAGTTTTAGGTTGACAGAAAAATTGAGAAGACAGTATGGGGCGTCCTCATACAATCCACACTTCCTTATTGTTAATATCTTACATGAGTGTCCTACTCCTGCTAAAGTTAATGAACCAGTGTGGATATATCTGTATTTACTAAAGTTCATACTTGATTAAGATTTCCTGAGTTCTCCCCTAAGGTCTTTTTCTGTCCCAGGATCCCATCCAGGATTCCACATAACATCTAGTCATCGAGTCTCCTCAGGCTCCTCTTGGCTGTGACGGAGTGAAATGGTGATAAAATAAGAAATATATATTTAGTCCTTGTTCCTGTTTCCTGGCAGGGAGCTCCTAAAACCCTTCATTTCCTGAATGCTGAGGTGGGAGGAGCATCTTTTGTTACTCATAATAAACCCTTTCAACCACACCTGAGCTTATGCTAATGAGGTGACCCTTGCTGAGCCACTAGAAGGCTTCAGGATGGGGGCTGGTGGCCAGAGGGACCAGCTGTGTGATCAGAGAGGGGGCTTCCAATCCCACCCCCACCTGAACACCGTGGAGCCGATGGGGGCTGGGGGTTGAGTTAGTCACCAATGGTCAGTGATTTAATCAATCATGCCTCTGTAAGGGGGCCTCTATAAAAACCCTAAACAATGGGATTCAGAGAGTTTCCTGGTTGGTGATCATAACCATGTGCTGGGGTGGGGGGGAGGCGGTGTTGCACCCCAGACTCTGAGGGGACAGAAACTCCCACACTCAGAATCCTTCCAGACCTCATCCTAGGCACCTCTTCAATCTGGCTGTTCATTTGAATCCTTTGTAATATCCTGTATAATGAACTAGTAAATGAAAGTAAAGTGTCTCTGAATCCTGTGAATTATTCTAGCGAATTATCCAGCCCAGGTACGGAGTCATAGGAGCCCCTGATGTGTGGCTGGTTGACCAGAAGTACAGGTGGCCTGGACTTGTGATTAGCCTGGGGTCTGAATTGGTGGCAATCTTGTGGGACTGAGCCCCTAACCTGTAGGGTCAGCACTAACTCCAGGGAGTGTCAAAACTGAACTAAATTGTAGGACACCCAGTTGATGTCCACAGAAAATTGGAGAATTGCTTGGTGTGGAAAACCCACACATTAAGTGTCAAAAGTGTTTTTGAGTAGGTTAAAAAAATCACAGTGGTGGGAGAGAGTTGATCTCAGACTGTCCTTGTTTTTGATGACCTTGACAGCCTGAGGAATACTGGTTCAGGTATTTTTTCAGTTGTTTCCAAATTCTATGGGAATGCGTCTGAAGTTTTTCTCATGGTTGACTGGTGGTACAGGTTTTGGGAAGATCTCACAGAACTCTGGTGCCATGCTCATCGCACATTATCCAGTGTACCTCCTGTTAACACGATGTGTCGCTGTAGATGTTGACACTGATCGCCATCAGGCTGAGGGCTGTTTGTCAGGTTTCTCCTCCATAAGGTGACCCTTCTCCTCACTTTCCGCATTGTCCTTTTTGGGAGGAAGTCACTCTGCAGCCCACACTTAAAGAGTGGGGAGCTGTGTCCCTCCTCCGGATGGCAGAGCATCTACATAAAATTTGAAATTCCTCTTTGTTACGAAGGCTGTCACCCCCAGAATCATGCCCCTACCCCTCCCTCGAATAGAAACCAGTTCCTCGTAATCTAAGTTTCAGGAGGAAGCTGCAAAGAGAAAAAAACAACTGGTTAGAGCCATCTAGGCCCAAAATGGCAGAAGACTAAACCTCCATTAGACTTTGAGCCTCATTATACACTCATTATAATGCATTAGCTAAATGACACACTCACCAGCTCCATGACAGTTGGCAGTTGCCATGACAACAACCAGGAAAAGCCCATACAAGGACTGAAAAGGAGGGTTGCATCAGTTCCGGCTCCAAACCACACCCCTGTTCTCAGATAACTCATGAATATTCCTCCCATTCTTTCCAATTCCCTCCCATTTACCTCATCCCTCCTATATATGTGGGGTCTCTGCACAAATTGGGTTGAGAAGTTGATTTGAGAACTAGGTTCCTGCTTCTCCACTCTTTGGCCATTGAATAAGGCTTGTGCCATTCCCGTCTCAGCATCAGCTTCATTACTGGCTGCATGAATCCAATCAGAAAAAGAACCTCGCTGGCTGAGACAGGGGGTCTCCATCTGAGCTAGGACCCCAGCATGGGTCCAGTCAACCAGTTGGGTATCATCTTCATGGGAGATTTGTCTCCTCCCCCATTTACTTATTCAATTATTTATCTTAATCAGTTTAGACCCATGGGTATTTATTTTATTCTTTGGATTATGACCCAGTGCTGTTTATTTTGTTGTCCAAATTTTTCCAGCCTTGGTCATTGGGAGTCCCTTCAGTTGGCCCCATGTCCCTTTAGCCTGCCCCCATCAACGTAAGGTGTGTTTGTTTTTTAAAGGCTTCCTTACTACGGGTTCATCTTGTACTTTTCTTGCCCCTAGTCCTAGAATCAGCCATTTCTCCATGGAAGCCTGTTCCTTTTTATTGGAGAACAGTATTAGAAGCTAAGATCTGGGCACGAGGTGTGCTCACCGCTACTGGGATGTCATTGCTCCTAGGCCTTCTCAACTGACAGAACAGAGATATATGCATAGACTAATCCATATATATATACACCTATCTATAAATAAATCTGTATGTAATCATTAGTATCTATATTATGATAAACAGGAGTTAATGCTGAAGTCCCCAACTCTAATCCACTATCACATGGATCATCCTAGCCTCCTCCCTTTGTTTATCTGTAAATTCCCATCCAACAATGAGAAGTCTGACTTGCCATCCATTTACTTAATGGTTCAATTGCAGCCTACAGATTGTGGCATCAGATTGTGACTCTGTATTTCCATGGAAAGCAACTTTATCAACCAGAGTGCAGTGCTTGTGGACAGTTCCTTTTGCCTTTAGTCTTACAGACATCACTCGTCTCCAAAGTTGCATGGGTCAGCAACTTCGCCCACTCTCCTTCACTGAGGTTGTGTCACACATTTGTATTACAGTTAGATTCTCTCGTCACAAGGTTCCCTCCTGGGAACGCTTGACCACCTAAATTCTTTATTTGCATACAGTAAGGGTCATTCTGGGCTGTAAAGTTCTATGGGTTTTGACTAGTGCGTAATGTCAAATACCCATCACTACAGGATCCTATAGAATGGTTTCACTGCCTATGCTCCATCTGCATCCCTCCCTCCTGCCAAGCACCTGGCAACCACTGATCTTTTTATTGTAGACTGGTGTTTTCCAGAATGTCATATCATTGGAATTATATACCATGTAGCCTTTTCACACTGGCTTTTTTCACTTAGCCATATGCATTTAAGGTTTCTCCATGTCTTTTCACTGCTTGACAACTATTTTTTGTTGTTGTTGTTGCTGTTGCTGAATAATATTCCATTGTCTAGATGCAACACAATTGATCTATGTGCCTTTTTTTTTTTTTTTTTTTGGCCACGCCACATGGCTTGTAGGATCTCAGTTCCCCGACCAGGGATTAAACCCAGGCCACAAGAGTGAAAGCCTGGAATCCTAACCCCTAGGCCACCAGGGAACTCCCTGATCTATGTACTATTTAAGGACACCTTCATTTCTTCCAGTTTTGGGAGATTATGATGAAAACTGCTATAAACATTCAGGTGCAGGTTTTTGTATGGATGTAAGTTTTCCAATCAGTTGAATAAATACCAAGAAGTGCAATTGCTGGATTCTATGGTGAGAGTATGTTCAGTTTCGTAAGAAACCACCAAATTGTCTTCCAAAGTGGCTGTACCATTTTGCATCCCCACCAGCAATGAATGAGAGTTCCTGTTGCTCCGCATCCTCACCAGCTTTTGGTGTTGCCAGTTTCTTTTTTTTTAATTTTAGCCATTCTAATGGGCGTATAGTGGTATCTCATTTTTCACTTTCATTTGCAGTTCCATAATAAGAGATGGATATGCTTTTCTGCTATCTCTATATCTTCTTTGCTAAGCTGTCTGTTTAGATCTTTTGCTCATTTTTAATTGGGATGTTTGTTTCAGAGGGAGAAGCTGAGAGACTGGATATACAAATGGACAGGCCATATATGAAAATACAACTCTGACCCACAACCTGCAGCAATCAGCTCAGAAAACCAATCCATCATCTACAGTAACCAGCCCAGGGAGCCATCCTGCTATAAGTTGGACTTCTAGGAAGTCAGACATCTACCTCTAGCAACAAAAAGGAAGCCAAGTAACAACCCTGGTAACAATCAACCCCAAATAGCCAGGACTTTTTTTAATAACTGAAATTTTTCCTAATATTTTTTCCTGCTTCCATCTTAGGACCAACCAGAGGAAACCAAATATGTTCCCCTAAGCAATCACATAGGATGTCTTCCCCAGGCTCACAGCTCCATCAGAGAACCACTAAGCCCCCTTTTTTCCACAATAAATGTTTCCCAACTTCTCCTTGCCTTTGAGCTCCTGTGAGACACTGTAATGGTGGCCGACTCCCTGCTACAGCAGACTCTGAATAAATAGTCTTTGCCTCTTTTCATTTGCTTGGTCTTCACTTATTTCTACAAAGTCCCTTATCAGATATGTGTTTTGTAAAGATTTTTTCCTCCATCTGTGACATGTTTGTTTATCCTCTTGTGTCTTTCACAGAGCAGAAGCTTTTTTTTTTTTTTTTTTTTGCGGTATGCAAGCCTCTCACTGTTGTGGCCTCTCCCGTTGCGGAGCACAGGCTCCGGACACGCAGGCTCAGCGGCCATAGCTCACGGGCCCAGCCGCTCCGCAGCATGTGGGACCTTCCTGGACCAGGGCACGAACCCCTGTCCCCTGCATTGGCAGGTGGACTCTCAACCACTGCGCCACCAGGGAAGCCCGAGCAGAAGCTTTGAATTATCCTGCAGTCTAACTTCTCAAAATTTTCCTTCATGGATCATGCTTTTGGTGTTTTATCCAAAAAAATCATTGCCAAAGCCAAGATCACTTAGTTTCTTCTATCTTATCTTCTAGAAGTTTTAAAGTTTTGCATTTTACATTTAGATCTATAACCCATTTTAAGTTAATTTTTGTGAAATTTTTGTGTAAGATCTGTATCTAGACTCAGTTTTCTGTTTCTTTGTTTGTTTTTGACATGTGAATGTATGGTAGCTACAGCACCACTTGTTGAAAAGACTCTTCACTTTCCATTTATTCATTTCTGCCCTCATAAAAGATCAGTTGACTATATTTGTGTGAATCAATTTTTGAGATCTCTATTCTGTTCCATTTATACATTTTATACTTTGTTGAATTTCATTAGCTAATATTTTGTCAGGGATTTTTGCATCTAAATTCGTGAGAGTTATTGGTTCGTAGGTTTCCTTTCTTGTGATATCTTTATCTGGTGTTGGTATCAGGGTAATGCTGGCCTCATAGAATGAATTAGGAAGCATTCCTTCTGCTTCTATTTTCTGGAAGAGAATGTAGAAAATTGGTACCATTTCTCCCTTTAATGTTTGGTAGAATTCACCAGTGAAGCCATCTGGGCCTGGTACTTTTTTTTTTTTTTTTTTTTTTTGGTTGTGTTGGGTCTTTGTTGCTGTGCGTGGGCTTTCTCTAGTTGTGGAGAGCGGAGGCTACTCTTCATTGTGGTGCGCTTGCTCCTCATTGCTGTGGCTTCTCTTGTTGCAGAGCATGGGCTGTAGACAAGCAGGCTTCAGTAGTTGTGGCACGAGAGCTCAGTAGTTGTGGCACACGGGCTCTAGAGCGCAGGCTCAGTATTTGCAGCACACAGGCTTAGTTGCTCTGTGGCATATGGGATCTTCCCAGATCAGGGATCAAACCTGTGTCCCCTGAATTGGCATCCGGATTCTTAACCACTGCAGCACCAGGGATGTCCCCGGGCCAGGTACTTTTTTTTTTCAGGTTATTAGTCATGGGTTCAGTTTCTTTAGGCCTATTATCTATGTCTCCTTGAGTGAGTTTGGGTAGCTTTGTCTTTCAAGGAATTGGTCCATTTCATCTAGGTTATCAAATTTGTTGGCATAAGTTGTTCATAGTATTCTTCTAGTATCCTTTTAACCTCTGTAGGCTCAGTAGTTAAGGCAGTCTGGCTCAAGATCCATAGAATTAACACATTGAGACCCCACCTTGACCTGGGTCTAGGGATGAGCATTGGCCTCAGGGGATTTGAGGCCATCTTTCCAAAGTTTGGCATGGGTTACTGGGATGTACTCTGACCTTGCTTTGTTGTTGAGTTCATTTTATTTCTGACTATAGCCTCCCTGTCTGGTATAAGCTTCTGGTATAAGGCTGTGTTAGAACTACCCTTCAGTTTCATGCAGATTAAGGTGGTAGACTGGAGTCCCAGTTGTTCTATTCTGAAGCAGAACTCTTCTCAGGATCGGGGAGCACAGCCAGGAGCATAGAGATCTGGGTCAAAGAGATGACAGGGCTTCTCTGTGCCCCAGAGGAGGCAGCTGTGCTTTATTAGGGTTACTGGCTGATGCTGTGGAAGTAGAAGCATGGGAGACAAGGCAGCCCCACCCAGTGGGGAGCAACTGCAGCTTGGAGTAGCGGTTCTTAAACTTGTCTGCATCCTGGAACTTAGGAAAAATAATGATGTCCAGGATCCATGCCAGAGACGCTCACTTAACTGGTTTGGGGTGCAGCCCACATTCAGGTACCTGCTCAAGCACAGGCACTGACTACATCTTGGAGTGTTTCACCCATATATGTCACCAAATATTGGAAAGAAAAGGGGTGAATGGGTTGGGGCTCCTTGGATGATCCCAACTCAGGAAGCCAAGGGGCTACATTCACCATGTGACAATGCTGCTTTATTCTTCCGTGAAGTCATAAACCATCACCAGGAGAGCCTAGCAGAGCCTGGTGTGGACCATTCCATCCCCGTGAGGTCACTGATATAAGTTACAACAAGCTAAAGAGAACAAAACCATCCTGATGGCTCCCACTCAGCCAGCCGTTAAACTTCTCGCTGGAAATTAAAGGAAGCCTCTGCCTAAGGGCCCTGAATCAGGAAGAAGTCTTGGCTGTCATCACTGTCAATCCTCTTGGACATAAAAGAAACATCACCTGAGGGAAGGAGAAGTGATGGCTGGGTTGTTTGCACAAGGCTTGACTGCCGGGACACCTCATTTTGCCTTTTCCTGCCTGGAGTCTACAGCTTGGCTTCAATCCCAGTTAAATGTCAGAAGGAACCCAGAACAAGCTCTAGAATGCCTAAGTGCAGCCAAGTAAACAGAAACACTCCTATGGGTTTAAGAAAACAGAACAGAATGTATGGGCTTGTCTAACTAAAAAGTCTGGCAGTAGAGTGACTTCAGGCATGGCTGGATCGAGGCGCTCCATGATTTGTCATCAATCTTCCTTCCACCTTTGCTTTTTACTGTCTTCTACATTGGCCACCTCCTCTCAAAGGCTTTCCATTCATGGCAACAAATGGTTCCTGCGATTCCCAGACTCGAGGCTTCCCAGCTTGGAAATCCGAAGGGGAAGGAAGTGTATAAACTGCTTCTTGCCTTTCAACGTCCATTTCCCCTTCTCTCATAGACTGGAACTTTGAGTGGGGCCCACATGGCACCATTACCTACTGACTACCTACCTGGGACTGCTGGAATCTTCCATGCGCTCCTCCACAACTATTTGTTATACCTCTCCACATGGCTCTGTTCCCAGGGAGGCTGACCTGCATGAACAGTAGCCCAGACTCCCTTGCCCTTTGCATTCTGGGGTGGGAGGGGGGAGGTCTGGCCAATGAGAAACTCTGGCAAGAACCTGTTGGTTGTGTTATTTATTCCCAGCTCTCTCTTGTCAGCATTGCCTCACGTTGGCTGTGTCATTTCTCCAGAGTTCACACCCTTTCACAGCAGCCTCTCCTCTGACTTTCTCCTTCCCAGTTCTGCTTCCTCCCCTCATACTTCAGACTCAGGGGTGAAAACAGTCCTCAGTTGTTACTAGCCCTGGGCACAGCACTATCACGTGAGGCTCCCTGTAACCCACCCACAGTTAGAATATGCTCTTGGGTTCTTTCCTGAACACTGATAGGTAGATGCACTAGGTTTGGTTATAAGACAAGGCTCTGGCCAATGGGATGTGAACAGAAATGATGTGGGCAACTCCCAGGTCACACCTTGAAAGGAAGAAGTATGCCTCCCACCATTTCTTCGCCCCCTCACCATCTGGAAATTGGATGAGGTGGTGAGCCATCTCAGACATGTGGACAATAACAACATCCTAGGGATGGCAGAACAAGAAGATAAAGGGGCCAGGGCTCCTGGACGCTCTGTGGAGCAAAGTCACCAAACCAAGTCAGACAAGCCCGCTGTTAAGGCATTGTAGTCAAGGTGATTTAGGGCCTCCGTCCCTGCAGCTGAACCCATATTCCAACCATACAGTGACGCTCTCTTTCTCAATAGTTCCTGTCAAAGTTCCAGAAGTTCTCTCTGGCCTTCAGCCACATTTCCAACCACAATCCAATCACTGTTGCCATGGAAATGAATGACCTTACTGATAAGCTGGGTCCACCCCTGAAGCTGGAGCCAGGACAAAACAGCCACCTGGCAAACATGGGCTGGGAGTGGGGGTTAGGTGATTATTCCCAAAGGGAACTTGGAAGCCTGTTACCAGAAGGGGGAAATTTTGCAGGGTAAGGAAAAGCAACCGCTCTCATTAAGAGTCACGTCCACAGCTTCCATCTGTGAGCACCTTCTATGCACCAGGCTTCTTGTATTCATGCCCTCATCCTTGCAGCCTTTTATTCTGAGCTCTTGTCATTCTGTGGGCAAATAGGGTTTAGTTGCACAGTTTTTGCTTGGGTCTTTTATGCAATTGCAGTAGAGGTTGAATGGGGCTCTGAAGGCTCAACTGGGATGGCCATCCAAGATGGCAGGAGTTGAAGCTGGCTATAATCTGGGAGCTCAGCTGGGGCTGCTGACAAAGGGTCCACAGGCAGCCTCCTGGCATGGTTTGGGCATCTCGCAGCAAGGGGGTCTCAGTGTAATCATATTTCTTAGGGGGTGGCCGGCTTACAAGAAGCAGGAAGAGGAAGCTACCAGGTGAGTTCTGAGAGGCCAGTTAAAGGCTATGCCAACAGCTAGCATAGTGTCACTTCTTCCATATGCTTTTGGACAAAGCAGCCTCAGGGCCACCCAGTTTCAAAAGTGTTCCAAAATATACTTCATTTCTGCAGGGGAAGTGGCAAGCTCACATTGCAAAAGAGAATTGTAGGATGGGGAATATTTTTGCAGCTATCTTTGGAAACTACAACCTGACACAGCCTGCCCTCTGGGTACAACAATTCTTATCCCTCCCACATGCAAAATATGCTCACTCCTCACCCAAGGGCCCAAAGTCTCACCGCATTACAGCATCAGCTCAAGATCCAAGATCTTATCATTAAATTAGGTCCAGGTGTGCATGAGACTCCTCAGGTGCAGCCCCTCAAATATGGTTCCTCTTAGGAAGACCCGTATGAGACAAGTAATCTGTAATCCCACACCCAGTATCAAATGGGGGTGGGGATAACTGCCACTGCAATACCAACCAAAAATGGGCCATCATAACTCTAAAATCCAGCCAGTACATTGTACAAGTTCCTTGATTAGGACCAGTTCTGTTCCCTTTAAGCTATTCTCTGTGGTTCTGGTTTTGATCTTTGAGCTCCATTAGGCTCCATTCTTTGAATCATTCTTCATTTTCCATAGTAAATGACCCATATTTTCAGCTGAGAAGTTTCTTTCAGCTACTTTCTGCCTTAGGAAGTTGGGGGCTCAAAGGTCTCTCTTGGTTTTAAACTCTGTTTCCCTTCCAATCCAAGCTAATATAATTTCTCTATAAACTTTGTGGGTTTCCTGTGTATCAACTTAGAGACACCCTTCTCTACCCTGGGTTGAGAAACAGATTGCTGTGAAACATCATCCCTAGCACTGTTTAAAACTCTGTTTATGGAAAAAGTCTATAGAAGTGGTTCTCAACTGGAGGTGGCCTTGCTGCTTCCCAGGGAACATGGGGCAATGTCTGGAAACATTTTTAGTTGTCACAAGTATGGGGGTGCTGTCCTCTAGCAAACAGAGGCCAGATAATTATGTTAAGCACCCAACAGTGCACAAGACAGCTCCAAACAAAAATGAATGATCCAGCCCTGAATGTCAATAGAACCAAGGTCAGGAAACACTGGTCCTATAGGAATTATCCTAAAATATTTCTAAAATCTCAAATAAGGGTCAAATAAGGGTCATATGATCATATGCTTGTCTTCATTTTTACCCTGAGACAATATTCTTGCTGTTCTGGATTTGATATTTACCTTAAAGCCACTCTTTATTTTGACAGTATTTTGCTGTCTGGAGAGGCTGAAAATAAGAAACAGTTTTATTTTCAAATTCAATAAGTCCTAACAATAGCATATGACCACTCCCTTCATGAAACCCCTTTAAAAGTTTTGTTTTATTGTGTGATACTAACATACAAAAGAATATTTGTAATACACACAAAAGTTACAGACCGTGATAATAAACCATCATGAAATAAAAACCAACTTAAGAAATAAACATGGACTTTCTTCCCCCCACTGGAAGGATTGTTAAGATGTGCGCCTGAAGCTGCCATCACACAGAACTTGACAATGAAGCCATCCCCAAAGAGTCAAAGTTGACACATGTATTCTGGTGACATAATTTGAGAAATAAATTCATCACAGTGTGCTGTCAGCAAGATGTACAATGGAGTTTTCCACCATTATTCCCCACAGAACATCAATTCTGACAATCACCCATGGATGACAGTACCTTTGTGGGAGCCTGAGAGTCAAGTGGAGAAGTTCCAGCACACTGTTGGAGAAAACAAAAGTACTATAATAGACACATTGAAGAAGGCGTGATTTTACCTGCATTGCCCCTCCCATAAGGCTGTACAGCTCAGTGCCGAGAGAGACCCCCTCAGCCAGTGATTTCTCCCACAGGGAAAAGTGAGAGCATGTGAATTAGTGCCCAGCTTCCCCAGCTATGTAAGATGCTGCCCAAGGGGCCCACTACTTTCCTCATCCACCCAGAATACTGAGGTGACCTGCAAAGCTGAGGGGATGTGGGAGGCTGGTAGCACAGCAGCCAGCACTCAGGACTCATCAAATGGTCACAGATCATACTATCCACTTCACAGACTCCATTAGGAAGCCTTCCCACAAGCCCCTGGGGACACCTTGTCTACAGAACCCCCGCATTGACCCATGAGCACCCCAATGTTGCACTTACCACACACACCCTCCTCCTCCATAGCAAGACATTTTAGTTGACAGACACTTAAGTTGTTTCCATATCTTGGCTGTTGTAAATAATGTGGCAATAAACATGGGAGTGCAAATATCACTTTGAGATACTGATTTTATTTACTTTAGGTATATACACAGAAATAGGATTGCTGGACCATATAAAAGTTATTTTGAATTTTTTGAGGAACCCACATACTGCTTTCCATAATGACTATACAAATTTATATCCCCACCAACAGTGCTCCAGGGCTCCCTTTTCTCCACATCCTCACCAACACCTGTTATTTCTTGTCTTTTTGATAATAGCCATCCTAACAGGTGTGAATTGAAATCACATTGTGGTTTTTATTTGTATTTCCCTGATGATTAGTGATCTTGAGCCCATTTTCATGTACTTGTTGATTATTTGTATGCTTTCTTTGGAAAATTGTCCACTTAGGTCCTTTGCCCATTTAAAAATCGGATTTTTTTTCTACACATTATGAGCTGTAATAGTTTCTTATATATTTAGGTATTAAATTCCTATCAAAGATGTGGTTGGCAAATACTTTCTCCCATTCCATAGGTTCTGTGACCATTCCATGGGTCACATATTTGTGAATTTTCCGGCTTTCCTTTTGTTATTGATTTCTAGTTTCATGCCATTATTGTCAGAAAAGATACTTGATATGACCTCAATCTTCTTAAATTTGTTAAGACTTGCTTTATGACCTAACACGTGATCTATCCTGGAGAATGGTAAGTGCACACCTGAGAAGAATGTGTGTTCTCTTGCTGTTGGATAGAAAGTTCTGTATATGTCCGTTAGGTCCATTGGCCTGAACTGTAGTTCAAGACCAATGTCTTGTTTTGATTTTCTGCCTGGATGATTTATCCATTGCTGAAAGTGGGGTATTGAAGTTCCCTACTATTATTACATTGTCATCTATTTCTCCCTTCAAGTCTGTTAACATTTGCTTAATATACTTAGGCACTCCAATGTTGGGTGCACATATATTTGCAATGGTTTTATCCTTTTGATGACTTGAATGCTTTATCATTATATAATGACCTTCTTTTTCTCTTGTTACAGTTTTTTATTTAGTCTATTTTGTCTGAAATAGTATAGCTCTTTTTGGGTTTTCATTTGTATGGAAAATCTTTTTCCATCCCTTGCCTTTGAGCCTATGTGTGTCCTTGAAGCTGAATTGAGTCTCCTGTAGGTAGCAAATAGTTGGGTTTTTAGAAAATCCATTCACCCATTCTGTGCCTTTTGATTGTAGAATTTAATCCATTTACACTTAAAATAATTATTGATAGCAGTAAGGACTTGCTATTGCCATCTTGTTAATTGTTTTCTGACTGTTTTGAGTTCTTTATTCCTCTCTCACTGTTTTCCTTCATGATTTGATAATTTTCCACAGTGGCAGATTTTGATTCCTTTCTGTACCTTTTGTGTATCTGCTATAGATTTTTGCTTTGTGGTTACCATGAAGCTTACATAAAATATCTTACAGTAATTACAGTCTATTTTAAGATGATAACAACTTAACTTCAACCACGTACAAAAACTCTACATTTTTATTCCCCACCACATTTTATGTTTTTGAAGTCACAGTTTACATTTTTTAATATTGTGTATCCATTAACATATTATGGTAGCTATATTTATTTTTAATACTTTTGTCTTTCAACCCTTTTACTAGAGTTAAGTGATTTGCACACCACCTTTACAGTACTAGAATATTTTGAATTTGACTATATACTTATCTTTACCAATGAGTTTTATACTTTCATATACTTTCATGTTACTAGTTAGTGTCCTTTCATTTTATCTTGTAGAGCCCCCTTTAGCATTTTTTGTAAGGCAGGTCTACTGATATGGAACTCCCTCAGCTTTTGTCAGGAAAAGTCTTTATTTCACCTTCAATTCTGAAGGATAGCTTTGCTGGGTAAAGTATTCTTGGTTGGAAGTTTCTTTCCTTTCAGCACTTTGAATATACCACTCCACTCTCCTGGCCTACAAACTTTCTGCTGAGAAATTCACTGATAGCATTATGGGGGTTCCCTTGTATGTAATGAGTTTCTTTTCTTTTGCTGCTTTCAAAATTCCTTGTATTTGAATTTTTTGACAGCTTTATTATAATGTGTTTCAGCAAAGTCTGCCTTGGGTTGAATCTCTTTGGGGACCTGTGAGCTTCATGTACCTAGATGTCCATGACTCTCCCTACATTTGGGAAGTTTTCAGCCATTATTTCTTCAAATAAGCCTTCTGCCCTTTCTCTTTTCTTCCTCTGGGACTCCCATAATGTGTATATTGTTCATCTAATCGTGTCCCATAGTTCACATAGGTTTTCTTCCCTCTTTTTCATTCTCCCCCGACACCCACAATTGGAGTCACAAATGACCTCTCTTTGAGTTCATAGATTCTTTCTTCTGCTTGGTCCAGTCTTTTGTTGATGTTCTCTATTGCATTTTTCATTTTATCCATTGTTTTCTTCGACTCCATAATTTGGGTTTTTTTTAAATAATTCCTATCTCTCTGTCCTCATCTTGTTCATATATTCTTTTCCTGATTTCTTTGAGTTATCTGTGTTCTCTTGTAGCTCGCTGAGTTTCCCTAAAACAATTGTTTTGAATTTTTTGTCAGGCAATGAATAGATCTCCATTTTTGGGTGGTCAGCTGCTGGAAAATTATTGTGTTCCTTTCATGGTGTCATGTTTCCTTGTTTTTTTCATGTTCCTTGAAGTCTTGTGTTGCTGACTTCACATCTGAAGAAGCAGTCTTTACTGTCCTCCAGTCCTTACTGACTGGTTTTGGGAAAGAAATATCTTCACCAGTCAGCTTGGCCAGGGATTCTGAGGCTTTCCATTCCTATGAATTCACCCACTCCACACTTCTTGTTCCCTGTTGGAAGGAATTCTTAAGATTGTATGACTTCTTTTGATTCTGCAAAGCCAGGCCAGGTGCTGAGAGCCTTCTGTTTGTTTTCCCTAGTGTGATGCTCTGAAATGTTCACGTTTGTGTGCCTTCTCCTAATCCCACAGAATTGGGCTGGTTTTCTGTGTGTATATATATATACACCATGGAATATTATTCAGCCATAAAAAAGAAGAAAATCCTGCTGTTTGTGATAACATGGATGAACCTGGAAGATATTATGCTTACTGAAATAAGCCAGACAAAGACAAATACTATATGATCTCACTCATATGTGGAATCTTAAAAAAAAAAAAGTAGAACTCATAGAAACAGCGAGTAGAATGGTGGTTGCCAGGGGTTGAGTGGGGTGGTTGGGGTTGGTTGAGGGGAATGGAGACCTGTTGGTTAAAGGATACAAACTTCTAGCTACAAGATTAATAAGGTCCGGGGATCTAATGTGCAGCATCATGGCTATAGTTGAAAATACTGTGTTATATACTTGAAAGTTGCTGAGAGAGTGTTGTGTTCTCACCACACGCATGCACACACACACACACACACACACAAAATGGTAACTATGTGAGATAAGTGTGCTACTTAATTTGATTGGAGTAATCATTTCACAATGTATATGTTTATCATATACATTGCCCTTCCTCTCTGGCAACCACCTATTTGTTCTCTGAATCTATGACTCTGTTTCTCTTTAGTTATGTTTGTTCATTTGTTTTGTTTATTTATTTATTGGCCATGCTGCACAGCTTGTGGGATCTTAGTTCCCTGACCAGAGATTGAATCTGCACCCTTGGCAGTGAAAGCATGGAATCCTAACCACTGGACCACCAGGGAATTCCCTGTTTTGTTTTGTTTTGTTAGATTCCATATATTAGTGAAATCATACAGTATTTGTCTTTCTCTGTCTGACTTATTTCATTTAGCATAATACCTTCTAGGTCCATCCATGTTGTCACAAATGGCAAGATTTCATTCTTGTTTATGGCCAAGTAATATTCCATTGTATGTATATACCACATTTTAAAAAATTTTATTTATTACCACATCTTCTTTATCCATTCATTTATTGATGGGCACTCAGATTGTTTCCACATCTTGGTTATTGTAAATAATGCCACAATGAACATAGAGATGCATATATCTTCTCAAATTAGTATTTTCATTTTCTTCAGATACCCAGAGTGGAATTGCTAGATCATATGGTACTTTTATTTTTAGTTTTTTGAGAAACCTCCAAAGTGTTTTCCACAGTGGCTGCACCAATTCATTTTCCCAACAGCAGTGTACAAGAGTTCCCTTTTCTCCACGTCCTCATCAACACTTGTTATTTTTTGTCTTTTTGATGAGAGCCATTCTGACAGGTGTGAGGTGATATCTCATTGTGGTTTTGACTTGCATTTCCCTGATGATTAATGATTTGAGCATCTTTTTGTGTACCTTTTGGCCATCTGTTTGTCTTCTTTGGAAAAATGTCTATTCGGGTCCTCTGCCCATTTTTTAATTAGGTTGTTTGTTTTTGACATTGAGTTGTATGAGTTCTTTGTATATTTGGGGTATTAACCCCTTCTCAGATATATTATTTGCAAATATCTTCTCCCATTCAGTAGGTGGCCTTTTTGTTTTGTCAGTGCAATCCTTATGAAAACACCAATGGCATTTTCCCAAAACCAGAGAAAATAATTTTAAAATTTGTATGGAAACACCAAAGACTCCAAATAGCCAAAACAATTTTAAGAAGAAAAACAAGACAGGAGTTATCATGCTCCCTGATTTCAAACTATACTACAAAGCTATAGTCATCAAAACAGCATGGTACTGGCCCAAAAACAGACACAAAGATCAATGGAACAGAATATAGAGCCCAGAAATGAACCCACACTTATACGGTCAGTTAATCCACAACAAAGGAGGCAAGAATATACAATGGAGAAAGAACCTCTTCAGGAAATGGTGTTGGGGAAATTGGACAGCTACATGCAAAAGAATCAAACTAGATTACTCTCTCACACCTTATACAAAACTAAACTCAAAAATGGATTAAAGACTTAAATGTAAGACTTGAAACTATAAAACTTCTAGAAGAAAACATAGGCAGTATGCTCTTTGACATCAGTCTTAGCAACATTTTTTTGGGTATGTCTCCTCAGGTAAAGGAAACAAAAGTGAAAATAAACAAATGGGACTACATCAAACTGTAAATAACACATAATTTTGATTACTGTAGCTTTATAATAAGTCAAAATCTGATAGTATTAATCCTCCAACTTTGTTCTTTTTTTCTCAAAGTTGTTTTGCCTATTCTAGGGCCTTTGTATTTCCATATAAATTTTAGAATCAGCTTGTCAGTTCCTACAAAAAGACCTGGGATTTTGATTTGGATTACATTGAATCTATAGACAATTTGGGGGAAATTGTTATCTTACATGTCTTCTGACATAACAGAATATAGTCATCCATTTATTTAGGTCTTATTTGTTTTAGCAATACTTGCAGTTTTTTTTTTTTTTTCTTGCGGTACTTGGGCCTCTCACTGTTGTGGCCTCTTCCGTTGTGGAGCACAGGCTCCGGATGCGCAGGCTCAGCGGCCATGGCTCATGGGCCCAGCTGCTCCGCGGCATGTGGGATCTTCCCAGACCTGGGCACGAACCCGTGTCCCTGCATCGGCAGGCAGACTCTCAACCACTGCGCCACCAGGGAAGCCCAATACTTGCAGTTTTGACTGTACAGGTCTTCCATATATTTTGTTATATTTATCCATAAATACTTATTTCATATTTTAAAAGTGTAAATGGCTTTGCTTATTTTAACTTCTGATTGCTGTTAATACATAGAAAACAGTTGATTTGTGTTTCTTAATCTGTATCATTCCACTTTTCTAAACTCACTTATTAGTTACAATTGACCCTTGAACAGCATGGGCTTGAACTGCATGGGTCCACTTATATGAGGATCTTTTTTCATTAAATATGTAATATTCAATCTGTGATTGATTGAATCCATGGATTTGGAGCCACAGACATACACGAATTTTCCACTCTGCAGGGGTCAGATCAGCACCCCTAACCCCTCATTGTTCAAGGGTCAACCTTAGAGTGTTTTTGCAGATTCTATTAGGTATTTTACATAGATGATCATGTTGTCTGCAAGTAAAAAGTTTCATTTCTCTGTTTCCAATCCAAATGCCTTTTTTCTTTTTCTTATTGCTCTGACTAGAGCTTCCAGTACAATGTCGAGTAGAAGTGTTGAGAGTAACATCTTGGTCTTGTTCTGTCTTAGGGAATGAGCATTCAATCCCTCACATTAAGTGTAGTGATAGCTGTGTGGGTTTTGTAAATACCCTTTGTCAGATTGAGAAAACTCCCTTCTATTCCTAGTTTTCAGAGTTCTTATTAGTAAAGGATGTTGGATTTTTGTCATATGATTTTTCTGCAACTATTGAGTTTACCATATTTTTTGTTGTTGTTTATTAATATGATAAATTGCTTTCCTGATGTTTAGCCATCTCTGCATTCCTGACTTAAATCCCATTAGGTCATGTTGTGTTGTCCTTTTAAAATATTGTTAGATTCATTTTGTTAAAATTTGTTTACAGTGTTTGTGCCTATGTTATGGAGGGATATTTGTTTGTAATTTTCTTTTCTTTTAATGTTTTTGGTTTGGGTATCATAGTAATGCTGGCCTCATAGGAGGAGTTAAAAACTATTTTCTCCCTTTCATTTAAAAAGTATTTTCTCCCTTTCATTTTTCTAAAAACATTCATGTAGAATTGGTATAATTTATTCCTTAACTGTTTGGTAGAATTCACTACTGAAGTAGTCTAGGTCTGAAGTTTTCTTTGTGGGAAGAATCTTAACTATAAATTCAGTTTCTTTAATAGATATAGGAGCATTCAGGTTATCTATTTATTTTTGATTCAGCTCTGTGTCTTTCGAGGAAATTGTTCATTTCACCTAAGCTGTCAAATGTATTGACAAAAAGTTGTTCAAAATATGTCATTATCCTTTTAATGTTTGTAAAACCTGTAGTGATGTCACCTTTCTCATTCCCAATATTTGGAGCTATAAAATTCCCTCTACTTATGTTTTCATAGCATGCAGCAGATTCTGATGTGTTGTGTTTTCATTTTAATTAAACTTAAAATACTTTATAATTTTTCTTTTAATTTCTTCTTTGACTCATTTATTTACAAGTGTGTTAGTTAAATATTTGTAGATTTTTCTGATTTCTTTTTGTTACTGATTTCTAATTTAAAACCATTGTAGTCAGAGAAAACACTTCGTATGATTTGAATCCTTTTAAATTTATTGAGACTTGACTTATGGCCCAGAATATGATGTTTTGGTAAATGTTCTGTGTGCACTTGAGAAAAATGTGCATTCTACTTATATTGTGTGGAGTATCCTATAAATGTCAATTAGGTCAACTTGGTTGATAGTGTACAGGTCTATCTTTGATGATATTTTTCTTATTTGTTCTATCAGTTATTGAGAGGAGCATAATCGTGGATTTGTGTGTTTCTCCTTGCAGCTCTATCAGTATTTGTTTCATGTATTTTTAACTTTATTATTAGGTTCATAAACATTTAGGATTGTTATATCTTCCTAAATTACACCCTTGTCATTATAAAATGGCCTTCTTTATACTTCACAATAATCCTTGTTCAGAAACCTACTTTGATATTAGCATAGCCACACAGTGTTTTTTTAACTAGTGTTAGCATGGTACATCTTTATTCCATCCCTTTACTTTAAACTTTATGCGCCTTTATATTTAGTGTTTGTTTCTTATAGGCAGCATATGCTTGCGTCTTCCTTTTTTATTCAATCTGAACATCTCTCTTTTTTTATAATTTTTTTTTTTTGGCTGCATTGGGTGTTCATTGCTGTGCATGGGCTTCCTCTAGTTGCGGTGAGCAGGGGCTACGCTTCATTGTGGTGTGCGGGCTTCTCACTGCAGTGGCTAATCTTGTTGCAGAGCACGGGCTGTAGGCGCATGGGCTTCAGTAGTTGTGGCGCACAAGCTTCAGTAGTTGTGGCTCACGGGCTCTAGAGCACAGGCTCAGTAGTTGTGGCATACAGGCTTAGCTGCTCCACGGCATGTGGGTTCTTCCCTGACCAGGGATTGAACCTGTGTCCCCTGCATTGGCAGCTGGATCCCTAATCACTGTGCCACCAAGGAAGTCCCATGAATATCTCTGTCTTTTAATTTGGGTGTATAGACCATTTTTATTTAGTGTAAATGTGGATAGGATTAGGTTTTAGCCTGTCATCTTACTCTCTGTTTTCGTTTGTCCCAACCCAATGAAAAAATGGAGGGAAGACAAGAGATTTGAGCAGATACTTAACCAAAGATGACATTTGAGTGACAAATAAGTACATGAAAAGATTCTCAACATCATTTTTCATCATGAAAATGCAAGTTAAAACCACGAAGAGATACCACTGCAGACCTCCTAGAATGGCTAAAATGACTGCCCTTAGCTAGTGCTGGAACTCTCATACACTCTTGGTGAGAATGTGAAATAGTACAAGCACTTTGGAAAACAGTGTGAGTAAACATACCCCTGCCATATGACCAGACAATCTACTTCTAAGTACCCAAGAGAAAAGAAGTCTTGTGTCCATACAAATGCCTGTACGTTTATGCTTGCATCAGCTTTATTTATAATAGTCCAAACCTGGAAACAACTAAAATATCTACCATCAGGTGAAGAGATAAATTGTTTATCCATACAATGGAACACTACTCAGCAATTAAAAGAAGTGAACTGTAGATAGATGCTACAACAGGGAAGAATCACAAAATAGTTACAGTAAGTCCCCTACATACAAACGAGTTCCGTTCCAAAAGAGCATCCGTAAGTCCAATTTGATCGTAAGTCCGGCAACATTAGCCCAGGTACCCAGCTAACACAATTGGCTATGTAGTCCTGTACTGTAATAGGTTTATAATACTTTTCACACAAATAATACATAAAAAACAAACACAAAAAATAAAGAAAACATTTTTAATCTTATAGTACAGTACCTTGTAAAATACAGTACTACCATACAACAGCTGGCACTTCTTAGCAGTATCAGCTATATCACCACTGCTTTTATGCTTGCTTCCAGATGTCCTGAGCTTGAAATAAAGACACTGTACTACTGTACTCTATACACTACTGTAAAGTACACAAAAGCACAACCACTTGTAGAGGATGCACGCACGTGACAATGTACGCCAGATACGTGAATTAACCTATGTGATTGGATGTGCGTATGCACATTTGCATCTTTGAAAGTTCACAACTTGAAGGTTCCTAGATAAGGGACTTACTGTATTCTGAGGGAAAGAAGCCAGACAAAAAAACTGTACATATTTTATTATTCCATTTAAATTCTAAACATGCAAATTAATCTGGAGTGACAGAAAGCAGCATCAGTGGTTTCCTGGGAGGGAAGAGCAGGGAGAAAGGCAGGAAGGAGGAAGGACATGAAGATACTTGTATAATGGATTTGTTCATTTTCTAGATTATGGTGGTGGTTTCACAAATGTATTTATGTCAAAACTTTCAAACTGTGCACTTTATGATATGTCAGTTACCTCAATAAAGCTGTTTAAAAAATACGTTTTAAACTTGGAATTTACCACCAAGAGAATACAAATAAGAACTAGGCATTCCAAAATACTAGAGGAAAATAAAATAGTAAACAGCTCCCAAAGCTAGAGACAAGGGAAACACAGCATAAATAACAGATGTATCAACAAACATGTCTGTTTTGACAATAAACACTCCATTTAAAGACAATACAGTTATGCACTCTTTACACAAAGTATACCTAAAATAAAATACTTGAATGTTAAAAAGAAAAGGAAAGCAGAAATACGTTGGGCAAACATAAACAATAAGAAAAAGTGTTGGTAAAATCAATATCAGATAAAGTTCAAAAGCACTAAAAAAGATAAAGAGTAACCTGGTCTGAGGAACGGTTCAAGACACAGGAAAGGCATAACAGTGATTAACCTCTAGGCAGTAAGTAACTTACCATCAAAATCTATAAAGCAAAACCGTAGGAAATACCACAGTAAATTAACAACTGAAATGTAAATGCAAAAGTCTTGAAACTGTTAACCCCAAAGCCCAAGGTATATAAATCATGTTCTGTTTCATTTTTCCAGGGGCTGGTGCCTACATACCTGGAGCAACTTGACCCAGCCAGCACCTAAGAGGGGGTTAGCATGTTCTGCAACTTCGGATGTCTTTTACCACCATGAATGCCTGTATTAAAGTCGTTAAGAATACGCTTGGCCTCCTCCAGGCCCTATAGCCGCCGTGAGCCGTCCTGCAGCGAGGCGCTGAGCCCAGTCCCGGCTCTGGAGCACACGTTTGCTGCCGTCACCCTAAATCCAGCAGGGAAACTGAGACTGGGAGAGGCCGAAGGACTTGGCCGACTTCACAGAGGGAGTGCGGAGCCGGATCCAAAACGGGTTTCTCTTGCATACAGGCACCAGGTGAGAGCCAGGCATTCAAAAGGCAGATTCCTGAGTGTCTCTGCCGGGCTCCCAGGTCCCACAGCTGCTGCCCCGTCTGCCTGGAAGCCACTCCGGGTCTAAGAACAGCAGGCCCGGTGTGAGCCGCAGGGGTGTGTAGGACAGAGTGTGTGTCGGACAGAGAGGGAGCGTGTGTACGTGAATGTCTGTCCGTGAGCGCCTGAGTCTGGGGGCTGAGGTCCCTGCCCTCCCACCTGTGGCCGCCACCCTCCCCGTTGAGACAGCCGGGGTGGAGGAAGGGTCCCCCCGCCACCCTGCCCCCTCAGGCCCACCCCCACGGAGCCACCCTCCCCTTGACAGTGAGACTGTAAGCTCAGAGGTGACCTCTGTGTCGCGCCCTTCCTTGCACTGGAGGAATGCCACAGGGTTGGGATGGCGCCGACCCAGCTCCCAGCTTGTAGGAGGGGGAGCGGGATGCGTCTGAAACGTTAAGTAGGGCTTTGGAAGCAGCTCTGCTCTTCCGATGATGACAACTTGCCTTATTCCAGATGGTTCCTGTGCGTTTTTCCCCCTCGTTAGTATGCTAATTTATTCTGACTCATCCCGCGGCTGCTGCACAGCGGGGCTGGAGCACACCTCAATGCCAGAGCAGCCCCCGGAGGCCCATGATTCCCAGCTGGAGCGGGACTCCTCCCTGGGCTGTCACCGAGCCGGGGGATAAAGGGAACAGTTGGGGAGGTGACTTCAGCGTCAGCCGGAGCAGCTGTAATTTCCCCTCCGGCGGCTCTGACATTCATGGCAAGTTCTCGGTCTGTGACAGAATCCACAGAGCAAAGCCAGAGATGGGGGCTCTGGGAACAGCGGATCCAGAAAGTTTCTGATAGAGCATCAAATGTAGTTAAAACGTAAGTAGGCATCTGAAAAAAGACCCAAAACAAGGGGACTTGAACATGACATTTCTTGGTCCAGGTCAGCGTCTCCAAGCCACATGGCAGCCCCAGCTGCAAGCCCAGGTCCCAGCCTCATTGTGGCTCCAGGCGCCAGGCCGTTACCTTTGTCCACTGGTCCAAGGTCACTGGTCCACCACGGCTCACCAAGACCCCGCTGTGCACGCTGGCAGACCCCACCACTTCCCACCGCAAGGCCCACGGCCCTGTCCAGAGGCACATCCTGGCCACCAGAGGAGGCTCGGCCTCTGCAAGGGGCAGGCAGAAGTGCCGGGTCGCCTCAGGAGCAGCCCAGGCGCTGTGATGCGGCACAGGCAGGGACCAACACCCAGCCCAGGTTGGGGTTGGGGTTAGAGTTAGGGTTGGGTTAGGGGCCCTGGTGGGAGTGAGACCAGTGGCCCAGCAGCCAGCGACCGTGAACAAGTCCTCCCTGCCCCCGGCACCCCCGGGCTGCTGGGATCACCTCCAGATGGACGGCTCACTCCCCACCTGCCCCAGGGCCAGCTTCTGTGTAACGCCCCGGAAAGGGGAGAGGCAGGGGAGGCAGCTTCTGGTCCCATCCTATCAGGCAGCTCTTACCTAAACGGCCACCCCGGCCTGCCCATTTCCCTGGGAGCCTGGGAAATAGGTGTTTAATCCAGCGAGGCTCCCAGTTGAAACAGCCCCACCACCACCACCCCGCAGCGGGGGCCCGGCCAGGCCTTCCCCAACCACTGCCGCTCACCCCCCTTTCTCCACCTTGGGGCTCCTGCCCCAGACTGGCAACGTCCAGCGCGACCCCCTGGGTGGGCACACTCTCTGCCTGCAAGGAGCTCCGTCCCCTGCAGAGACAGAGTGACCGCAACAAAGTTGCCTGGTGAGCAGCGCCTGAGCTCCCCAGGCACTGTCTGCGGTTTCCTGGCAACGAGGGTGGGGCCTGAATCCACAGAGGAGGAGAGTCTGCGCCAGGCCCTGGGCTGCCCTGGGCGCTGGACTCATGGAGCCGGGCTCAGCAGGAGGCAAAGGCTGAGCCCCGACCGCCGGGATTGTGATGGACGTGGATGAGGATGTGTGGGGAAGCCCCAGGGCCCCTGATGCCACGGGGACAAAAGGAGAGGTCAGAGCGTGCTGGTGTCCTGGGGGCTTGGCCAACCCCTGAGGCCCAGGTCCTCTCCCAGGCTTCCTGCGTCCAACAAGCACATAGCTGTCAGGCCACATTCCTTGGGGGGGGGGACACTAACGCCCAGTGTCACCCGCCACAGTCCTCTGCCGGGGACTGCCCGACTATCCAGGCCATGAGAGTGGCCTGACCTTGGCTCCAAGGGATGGAGACGGACGGACGAGCCAGAGGCTCTGCCCCCACCTTCTGTGTCCACAGCACCCAGAGAGAATGGCGTCCTTCCTCCCAGGAACGGGCAGCAAGCTGATGCCAGCTGCCACGTGGTAGCAAGAGGGAGGGTGACCACCCATCCCAGCCTGCCCAGGACACCCGGTGCACCTGGGGTCCCTGCATAACTATAGGAGCACCCCTCTCATGCCGTAGCGTCCTGGTTGCACAAGAAGGTATAGGGGCCCTGAGGCACCCTCCCCGGCTCCCAGGGCCAAGGGAAGAAGCACTCGTGATGGAGGGAAGGCCCGTGTGAAGGACCAGCAGGGACTGTGGGGAGAAGCCAGCCTGGCAGGCACGGGACACTCAGCAGGGCCACTGCGGGAGAGGCGTCTGCAAGTGCAGGGGACTTGGACCGTGGGGCCCTGGGGTGCCACACTGGGGGAGCAGATTTAACCCTGCAGGGAATAGGGAGCCATTGAAGGTTCAACAGGTGGGGCCCTGGGGGCTCACCTCCTTCCACCTGTTGTGACCCCAGCTATGCCATCCTGCCTATTTGGGAGGTGTGTTAAATTAACACCCGTGCAGTGGAGTACAGGTGCTGGAAACAAGCCACAGTTCAACAACAGACCACGAGAGAAATGGAATCAAGAGGTTCTCTACTCATGGGCCCTGGAGGAGACACAGGCCACCCCGTGGGGCCATGCAGGGAGGGCAAGGCAGGTGGTGCAGAGAAAGGCAGGACCTGGGAACACGCCCTCATCAGGGTTCCTGGGTGCAGTGCTTTGGAGCTCCCAGGCTGGGGTTGGACTGGTCAGTTCAAACCAAAAGAGTGGGGTTTTGGTGAGTCCCACGGGGGTCGGAACCAAGGGGCTGTAAGTCATATGGGGCTATTGGGAGCCACACCCGGAGTTCATGCTTCCTGTCCCTGCGGCTGCTCCCCAGGGCGAGTGCTTACAGGGGGGTCCAAGGTCTCCCAGGCCGCTTGGCCAAGCAAAATGGATCTGAGGCTACAGCTGAGCTAAACTCCAGACCATCCCCCATTCAGTGAGCTGGGGAGAAACAAGGCAGAGGGGGGATGTGGGGACATAGTGCGATCTCCCACATGGCAACAGTCACAGCGTCGGTGCGGGTGGCACCCCTGACCCCACCTCTGGTCACCCAGACTCTTCAGTTCCTGTCATTTTCCAAGCCTGGTGCTGCAAACTCCCTGGCAACTGTGTGGGCTGCCTGAGGTCCTGCCAATAGATTCCTTTTCTGCCTAAATGATCCGCAGTTGGATGCTGTTGCTTCAAGAAACTTGAATGACTCCCCACGAGGCGTTGGGTGAGGGTCAAGTCTCCGTGGAAACGGTGTGGGCTGGACTGGGTTTCCTGGCCCTGATGAAAACCTCACCATCATTTAGGAGGGGATGTTCCCGCCCAGCACATGTGGTATCGGCTTTGAGTGGCCTGAGCTACCCAGAGAAGACCAGAGGGAAGCTGGTAGGAAGAGCCCAGGCGGGGCGCTGAGCAGACGGGATGATTCCAGTTGCCGGGTGGCCGCTGTCAGAACTGGGGCTTCAAAGAAAGAGAACACACACACTTAGTCCCTAAATTCCTGGTTTCAAGTGTAGCCTGAACCCCAGTACTTGCTGGTACCGCGTGGGAAGCCATCTGAACTTTAGAAGACACAGGAATGGTGGCTGGAACCACACTCGGGTTCCTTCAGGTCACAATGTCAGCTTTGGGACACGGAGCCTTGGAGGGCCTCTGACGAAAGTCAGGACAGACCTCCAGGAAGAGACTTTGGAGGGAACCTTGAGTGTCACTGTGGTCCCCAAATCAGAGAGGGCTTCAGGGGGCCTGGGGTAAATGGAGCTTTGACCTATGTCCCCCCAGGTGCATCCAGGGGCTTCCCCTGCCCTCCCGCATCTGTCTTGGCTTCCTGAGGGAGTAGCTAGAACAGCATCTATTAATATCCATGTCAGCTGCTGCCCTGGGCTCAGTGGGAATCCGGGGCTATCCCTCCTGCCAACCCCAAAGTCCCCACGGTCCTGGAGGAATTGGAGAGACGGAGTCATAACAAGGCTTGGAGAAGCACTTCATGCCCAAGCACGGCTGGTGCAGCCCAGAGACAGGCGTGGGCATCATAAATGTCACCCGGCTGACCCCAGCCGCAGCTGCTGCTCCAGACCCAGGTCCCTACAAGCACCTGGTGCCCGCGTGCAGGCAGCTCTGGGGAAGCTACTGCCCATCTCCAGAGAACCAGGACGCCAACGTGTCCCCATCACCTCCTCACAGGCGCATACCAGTCCCTCTGTGCCATGGTATGGCCCACGGAAGTCTTGATGGTTTCACAGTAACCCAGACAAGGGGAGCAGGACATGGGCGCCTTGCCTGCAGAGGGTGGAACGTGAGGGGCCAGTGACCTGGGACTTGGCAGGATAGACCCCTTTGCCCCTGAACTTTAAGAAAAACGCACCGAGTTCAGGTGCCTTTGTGGCCGTGGAGGAAAGTGCTCCCCAGTGAAAAGCCCCCAGCTCTGAGTGGGGACCAAGCAAGAGCAAACCCTACAGCAGGTCCCTGATGACCGAGGGGCATCCCGGTGCCTGAAGGAGGCAGGTAGGAATACCCTGCGTGTTGCCTCCAGAAGTCCCAGTGGGAGGGTCCCAACAGAGGACCCCACGCAACAGGTAACCATCCTCACTTTGAGAAACAGCTCCTGGCTTGGGCCAGATGGGCTGAGGACACCAGACAGTGGAACACCGAATGCTCAGGTGGCCAGACTGCCCAGCGTGAATGGGTGTTGTCTGGACCACGGGCTGGGCTGGGTCCACACTGTTCCACCACCAAGTGGGTGTAGTGTGTCTCCCTCAGGAGTCCAGCACTACAGCCATGGCTTCATCTGTGGCTCCCAAGCTGGGGGAGAGACCACCAGATAGAGCCCAGTTTACAGGGGGCTCTGTACAGTCTCAGGCAACCACTGCAGCCACGACCACCCATGGGACCCTGCCGGCTGCCTGGGGCAGGTTGGTTACACTGGATCTTTCCCATCATGGATGGACAGTCATTCTGTCTCCAGCCCCTCCCCCATCATGGACTTTTGTCTTATTGTCCATCAGGGTCTCCATGGTGGCTACTTTCATATGTCACCTTGACTGGCCTGGGAGGTCGGAGTACCTGGTACGACATTTTTCTGGATGTGTGAGGTGTTACTGGGTGAGCTCAGCGTTTGAAGCTGAGGGCGGCCTGAGTGCAGTCGGCCTCGTCCGGTCCTGGAGGCCGGAGTGCGGCCCAAGGCCGAGGGGGAGCCCTCACCCCCTGTCTGACTGTGGGGCTGGGGCCGCGGCCTCCTGCCTTTGGGCCTCCTGTTCTCTGGCCTCCAGACCTGGACTGGGATCTAAATCCCTGTCTACAGCTCTCAGATCTCAGCCTTCCATCCACACCACTGGCTCCTGGTCCCCAGCCTGCAAATGGCAGTTCATGGGGCCCCTCAGCCTCCAGACCACCTGAGCTCACTCCTCACAATAGACCTCTTTCTAAAAAGACACCCCCCGGGCTTCCCTGGTGGCTCAGTGGTTGAGAGTCCGCCTGCCCATGCAGGGGACATGGGTTCGTGCCCCGGTCTGGGAGGATCCCATGTGCCGCGGAGCGGCTGGGCCCGTGAGCCATGGCCGCTGAGCCTGCGCGTCCGGAGGCTGTGCTCCGCAAAGGGAGAGACCGCAACAGGATAGGCCACAACAGTGAGAGGCCCGCGTACCGCAAAAATAATAATAATAATAATAATAAAATTAAAAGACACCCCCTACTAGTCTCTGGAGAACCCTGACTAATCACCTACCCCCCACACCACTCCTGACCCCCAGCTCGCTCTGGAAGGAAAGCCAGTGTCTTATCCCAAATCTGCCACGAGCCCCAGTGGGAGGCAAGAATTGTGGAGACACCAAAGGGGCCCCAGCGTCCCTCCTCCCCGCACAGTGTCCCTCCCCCCCGCACAGAGTCTCCACCCCGTGCTCTGAGTCGTGGGGAACGGGAACGTGGACCCCAGCGCAGGCCCCCAGCACAGGCATCCTCACCAGCAGGGCTGGCTCCATGAGTCCTGCTCCCTAGTCAGGACCCATGTCCATTGCTTGCCCCCAAGAGCCCCGAGGGGTCCACCACCTGTCTCGGACCCCCTGTTCTGCCCCGTCTCTGGTCAGCCCCGCCCATGCCCAGCACGTCCTCTAGGACTGCTGGTCCCTAAGAGGATCCAAGGCACCGAACGAGATTGTCAAATGCCCTCTTAAAGTCCATGGTAATTACTTCCAGAGGGTTTTATAGTCCCTGAGGAGTCGGATAGCCACGCCCCACCGTCCAGGAAGGCAGTATTTCACCATCAAGGACACGACCCTGGGTATTTACAGACGGTAATGAGACTGTCCACTGCTCGATGTTACCATAAATAAGCAGTGAAAACTGCTGAGTTTCATGCAATTCCCCCTGATTGCCTGGAAGGCGTCATTATTTTAATAAAAAAAACTAATCAGCCAGACTCCCCAGCATCTCAGGCTCGGCATTAATTACATAGAGGCTGGCGGGTGGGAGCTGACTGTCACGGGGTGGGGTGGGGGGTTCTTTTATGTTAAAAGGAGTGAATTAAAAGGAAGAGTAGGGCTTTCCGCACCTTAAAAATAAAGGTGATGGGGCTTCCCTGGTGGCGCAGTGGTTGAGAGTCCGCCTGCTGATGCAGGGGACGTGGGTTCATGCCCCAGTCCGGGAGGATCCCACATGCCGCGGAGCGGCTGGGCCCGTGAGCCATGGCCGCTGAACCTGCGCGTCCGGAGCCTGTGCTCCGCAATGGGAGAGGCCACAACAGTGAGAGGCCCGCGTACCGCAAAAAAAATAAAAAATAAAGATAAATAAATAAATAAAGATGATGTACAGGATGTCCTCCTGACCCAGGGGATAGACACTAAAGATCACCTTCCCATTATCCACCTGGCCTTCTGAAGTCATGACCCACAGCCCTTTTCCCATCCAAGGTAGCAATGCACCCCCCTCTACATGAATGTTTCTTGGTTCCCCTTATAGCTGGAGAGGGCCCGGCAGCACAGTTTGGACCAACGTGATGTCAGTAGAAGTACTGGGTGGGTTTCCCAGAAAGTAATACAAAAGGGGAAAGACTCAGTCATCAGGTTTGCCTTCGTTTTTCACTCTCTTTTGTATTCTGTCCTGCCCCCGCTTCCTGCTGGAACACAGATGTGATACTGGAGGTGGAGCAGCCATATTGTGACCGTGAGGCTATTAGCCGAAGGACAAAAGCCACATTAAGGATGGCCGAACAGAAAGAGTTGAGTCCTTGCATCACCACGGAGACCCTAAATCAGAGTTTGCAATCTGTCGACTTTGAGGACTGGTCAAGGCTCAGGTACCCATCCTCTCTTGTAGATGTCAAGGCCCTGGGGTCCTCAGCCTGTTACTCCAGGAGGTTCCTTCCCGAGGCCATGGTGGAGTGTGGGGGGCAGTGCCAGAAGAGTAGGGAGCTTCACTCCAGACTGCAGCTGGTTTCCCCCAGTCAGGGTCAGGGTCAAAATTACAGCCATCCTTTCATGGTGAGAATGAATGCCCATCCCACAGCCCCTCCTTTCCTCAGAAGAAATCGTCACACCCCTGCCCTCCCCGTCCAGCAGGGAGTCCAGCAGGGGTCCCCAGGGTGCCCTTTGGGGATCGGGAAGGTCCATCCACCTGATGGGAGACACTTCTCCCAGCGCCAGGTGGAACCTCCCAGACGAGTCTGAAGGTGGGTGATTCAGAGTCTGGAGGGCTGCCAGACACCCCTGCTTCCCTCTGACACATACGAGGCCCCAGCCCCTTCCCCACTCACATCAGGGGCTCTGCGCCCAGCGGTGTCTTTGAAGCCACACGGAGTGGATGCTCCCCTGGGGATGAGCCTGAATGGCTCTCGAGGATGCTCGGGCCAGCAGAGCCTCTGAGGTTGTCCAGGCCAGCCCAGCCCAGAGGAAGGCCCGGCTGTAGCCCCCCTGTGAGGCCCCGGCAGGTGTTACTAGGCCTGTCACTGCCCAGCCAGTCAGCGCGGGGGAAGGGAGCCCTTGAGACACTAGACAGGGCAATGGGGAAGGGGCTGACCCCCTACATCCCCTCCAATTAGCAGTCCCCACGCTGACGAGCAGGGCCGCGCAGGAGCCAGATGGAGCCTTCGAGAGGTCAGCTGACGGAACTGCGGTGGGAAATCTACTCTGGAATAAAACTGTTCATAAAAGTGAACTGTCGGTTAAAGGCTGCGTTTCCGCGGGGAATCAGTTTTTATGTCACTGCCTGTCTTGAAGACGCAGGGACCTCTCCACTCACTATCCGGCTGGGCTCGGCAGGGGGTGTGGGACCTCGGGGGTTCACAGGGGCAGGGGGCCCCATGAAGCTGCAGTTTAGAGGGACCCCAAATGCCTCTGCTCCCCCCGCCCTCGGCCCTAAACGGGAGCCGTGGGGACCGGCCACTGTGGGCACCAGCGTGAGGGTCCACCAGCAGGACAGGGTCCAAAGAGCAGGCTGGGGCGGGAGGCAAGCGGTAAAGAGGGGCAGAGGGGTTCTCCCCCAAACGCTTCTCCACTTACCCCAGGCTACGTAACCTCAAGTTGTGCAATGAGGCGAACTCAAGCATCCACTTTACAGGAGCCTCAATGGAGCCACTGGCCCTAGTACAGGTGGCCGAGTGGGCGGAGAAGCGGGTCTGTGGCCAGTTCCTGTGTCTGGAGGCTAATTTCCCGAGGAGTCTGGACTCGGAGGGGGGGTCTGACGGCACTAGGTGTGGGGAGGAGCCCCAGGCACGGGAGAGGCGGTCCTGGCATGAGGCGTAAGGGGTCACTGGGGCAGCTGCGTAGACGGCGCCTGAGGCTGGAGATGTCAAGGCTCCCTCCCTCACGTGGCCAGGGCTCTACACGAGGCCTCCCGTGTGGCCCGGGCTTTGTCAAGGCGCGGCGGCCACGTTCCCAGGGGCTGCCCCAGAGAGCCAGGTGAAGCTGCTACACCTTTACAGCTGAGCCTGGCAAGTCACACAGGGTCACGTCCCCCACATCTGGTCAGCTGGGGAGACCCAACGAGACCCGCCCTGTGCCAGGGAGGGAGGCGGGCTCCACCACTCGATGGCGGTGGGGCGGTGGGCATGAGCGCCTGGACAGGCCTTAGGCAGCCGCGAGAGGCTCCCCCAGCCGCCAGGGGCTCCTGGTCACTACGGTCCCGTGTGGTTGCCCCCTTGCGTTGGGCTGGACTAATTCTCACACTTTCAGGGACTAAAATACTGCAGAAGAGATGGGGTGTCGCTTCTAAGATTAGGTTAAGACAAGACTGGCTTCCGTCCTGTGGCCTCCCCTGCTGTCCCCCACCCCTACCTCCCTGGGGGGCCAGCTGCCGTGTCACAGGGCAGCCCCGTGGAGAGGCCCAGGTGACAAGGAGCGGAGGCCTCCTGCCAACAGCCGGTGAGGGAGCCCAGGTGGGTCCTTCCCCAGTGGAGCCTCAGGCAACGGCAGCCCCAGGCTGCACCTGGGAGACCTGAACCGGAGGCACCGGGCTAAGCCACACCTGGATTCCTGACTCGCACACGCTGTGAGGTGCTGAGTGTGGCTTTCAGCTGTTCGGCGTCGGGTAGTCTGTTACGCAGCCGCACATAACCGATACATCCCTGTGGTTTGGGGGCAGCAGGGACGGCTCAGATATTGTGGTTCTTCTTTGAAGAGTCCGTATTGTTGAGAGACGCTTACAGAGGCACCTGGGATTTGCAGGTGTGGAGACGGGGGCGCAGGTCGTGAGAGACAAGCCTGGAGGGGCGAGGCCCGTGAGGCAGGGAGCGCGCGAGTGTCCGCTGCTCGGGCTGCCCTGCTCTGGGTGCGTTTGCTCGGCATGCTCAGGCACGGGCCTGCAGACAGTCCCTGCCGCCCTGGGCGCTGCTGGGAGCAGGCCCGCCGCCCTGCAAGGGCACCCTCCCTCGTCACAGCCCCTCCTGTCCTCACCCCAGGGCCCCACTCCTGTGGGCTGGACACTCCCCGGGGCAGGAGAAGCCCCAGCCTCCCGGACGGTGGGCCACAGCTGGGCCGGGGGAAGTCATGGCAGCCCCCAAGGTCCCCCGGTCAGCCAGCTGGAGATGAAGGCAGAACAGAGGGGCAGGTGGGGGCCCTGCTGGGAGCCGGAGCAACCTGGGGTCCCTGAGTCTGGAGGCGGGTGGATTCCCCAGCCCCGAATGCCCTCCCACTGCAGCGCCTTTGCCCTTGGCTGTTGCCCCCTCTGCGGTGAGGGGAGACCCCAGAGGAGGGGCCTCCTCTGCCCTGCTCCTCCGGGAGCCCCAGGGCCTGCACGTGGCTGCCCCTGCGCCGCTTCCGTGCCTCCCCACCTGCAGGCTTCGTCAGCCAGCCTCCCGCCTTCCTCCCTCCTAAAGGCCTCTGCGGGGACCAGCAGCCCCGGCTCAGAGCCGGACCTTGATGCTGAGCTCCCAGCCCAGCCCCGAAGGCCTCCCTGCCCCCAGCCCACCCTGCAGGCCAAGGCCCTCAGCCCCTGGGACCTCGTTCCTGCACGGCTGTGACTGGGGGTGGATCCCAGCCACCAGGGCGCCTCCTGTCCCTCTACGACAGTCCAGGCGGGACTCTCCCCAGGAATTCTGTCCCCACACTGCCAGCGCCTCAGGGCAGGCAGTGCCCCTCGGGGGCCTGTCCCTGCCGCAGCTTCAGGAGGGCTCTGTCGGGGGTGCCACCGACCCAGGGGCCCGCAGAGTGGTGGCCGCTGCCTCTCAAGGGGAGGGGAGAGCGACCCTGAGCGTCTGGATGGTGGGAGGTGGGGGCGGGGTCCCCTGGCAGCTCTGGGTCTGCCCCCACCTGCCCCCAATCCAGGTGAGCGAGCCCGCCGGGGCTGGACTCAGCCTGCGTCTGCCAGGGTGGGAGCCCCAGGCCTGCCCCACGTGCCGTGAGGGCTGGGCTCCCCGCCGCCAGCTCCTTCCTCCAAAGGGGAAAAGGCAGGCTTCCCTGGTGGCGCAGTGGTTGAGAGTCCTGCCGATGCAGGGGACACAGGTTCGTGCCTCAGTCCGGGAAGATCCCACATGCCGCAGAGCAACTAAGCCCGTGAGGCATGGCCACTGAGCCTGCGCGACCAGAGCCTGTGCTCCGCAGCGGGAGAAGCCACAGCAGTGAGAGGCCCGCGTACAGCAAAAAAAAAAAAAAAAAAAGGGGGGAAAGTCTCTGCAGAGCAGCTCGCCCCAGTGCTGGCACCTGTGGGCAGGTGAGCCGGGCACCGAGATGTCCAGGGACCCTGGCCTGCCTGAGGCCCGCCTGAGTCCGTCCCGGGCCAGGAAGGCCGCACCGGCAGGAGATGGCCACGCAGCAGAACAAGGTTCCTCTCGGGCTGCCCGTGCACCCAGCCGGCCGGCCAGCGACGACCTCTCCCCATCTCAAGACGCTCTCCTTCCCAGCTGATCCAGCTGGGGTCTTCTCAACCTCACTCTAATTTACAAGGCAGCTGGAGCACAGGATACTTTTAATAAAAATTAGGTACAAGCAGATACAGGGGATTAATCGTTGGATTATGATTTTATAGTTCTCCATATACAGCGGCACGGAAAGGGCAATGACAGCAGATTCACTTCAGGCAGATAAAATGGGGCATTTATTTTTAATGGAAAGAGAATTTCAGGACTCGCCCAGCCGTGGAGAGAGCTGCTGAGGCCTCACTGGTGGGACAAAGACGAGCCAGAGGCATGGTGGCCTTGGTGAAGTGCCCCCGCCTCAGGGTGGGGCGGAGACCCCCGGGGCTTGCCAGGGCTGGTGGGGGGAGGTCGCCAGGTGGGGATTTCCCCCCAGATCAGAGGGGCATGAGGCCCTGCTTGAGACAGGGACCAGGATGCGGCCTTGCAGGCCTGAGCCTCCATTGCCCACCTGTACAGCAAGGGCAGGATGCCCCTCAAGGCCCAGGGGAGGGACGTCACACAGCGTGACCCGCCACAGCCTCAGCTCCCGTCCTGGGGAGCAACATTTATTGAGCACCTACTGTCTTCCCTGAAATCACAGCTCTGCCTTAAATTCGACCCAAACCTGGCTGGTGGCACGGTCGTGGGCCTGCCTCGGCCAGGCGGGTCCGGCCCAAGCTCAGGCCTTCCTCTCACCTCCCCCTCCAGGACCCACCAGGCGGCTTCAGACCAGCTCAGAGCTTGAAAAATGCACCATCGGGTGGAAAGAGAGCCAAAGGCTGCAGCAGCTGGGAACCCCCGGGGTGTCACTGGTGGGTGTGATCTGGCCTAGGGGGTAGGTGGGGTGACAAGGAGGGCAGAGCTTTGGGGACGTTGAGGGCTTTGGGGGAGGAGAGGACCAGGGCTCTCGTCTCAGAGCCCTGAGGTGCCTGTCCCGCCCTGTCCAACCTGCAGCCCTAACGGGAAGAGACAACACAGACACCAACTGGCCTTCCCTGGCCCCCAGGCTTCTGCGCAAACCACTGTCTCTACCCACCACCTGGCCGCCCACACAGCTCTGCTGCTGACCGAAGACCTCCCGCCCAGCCAACGAGGTGCAGGAACGCACGGACTGAGCCTGGTCGTCCCCGATCCTGCAGCCACCTGATGGGACAGTGACACGCCTCCAAAGACGGGGCTCAGCGCCAGCAGGGTGGTCACACCCTGTGGGGTCAGGGGGGGTCCTCCAGGATTCACAGTGGTCCAGGGACCCAGGGCTGGAAACCGTGGAGGAACCATGGTTACCCAGGGGACCCCTAAGTCACCCTGGGAGTCCGGTCCTTGAACTGCAGGTGGTCAGCTGACCTCAGAGTCTGGCCAAGGACAGTGCCAGTGGCGGCCCAGTGCCTCCAGGCCTCCCAGACAGGCTCACCCACCACCAGACCCCGAGGGTGCTGAGCCAGTGTTAGGACCGGCCTCTGAGGACACGGATTCAACTGAGCCTCCAAAGCCAACTAGATCACATCACGTACCTCACCTGGGAGCAGGGGATGTGGGCGAGGGCCTCTGGGTCCTGCACATCAAAACCCAGAGGTAGCGGAGGCTCCATGAATGAAGAAGTTGATCAACTGATCAACTGAGAAACACAGAACAAACCTCGGAACCAGCGCCAGTGGAGCCCCCCCCATGCCAGGGCCCCTGTAGAACCGGGAGGCGGGCGTGATGCTCCCACTTTCTAAATCACGCAAATTAATTTAGAAATCAGAACGGCTCCCGCAGCTAGACTGCAGATTTCAAAACAGCTTAACAAATTACCAAACCCCCTTTAAGAAGACAAATTACTCTGGCTCCTCGTGCCTGCCTGGTTAATTATGCATGCGCTTTTGTTAGGCCTCGTTAAATATTCAGTAGCTGCAGGTTTGCACTCGTGAACCACAGCCTCACTCTGCGCTGGGGGGGGCCAGCATTTGTGCCCCCTGCTGTCCCAGCACCCAAGCACCTCGGGGGGACCACCGTGCAAGTTCCCCCCTCAGCCCCCGGCAGGTGCCCCCACCTGACTGACCACGGACCTGTCACATCCGGTCTTTCTCCCAGGGTCCCTGCATGTCCCCGGGTCACACTGGGCAGGGGCAGTGCCTGCACGGGGGCAGACCCTGCACCCTCCTCCTGTCCCAGACTCAGCCGCCTGGGGTGTTCGGTATTGCCGGTGACAGCCAGTGCAAGCCATCCCCTGGGGCCCACCGTCAGCCACCCCGGCTGCCCCCTTTTCCCTCCTGGCTGCCCAGCATCCACTGATTCCTCCCTTCCCTCACACTGACCAGGCTCCAGCCTCACCAGTCCCCGCACAGGCTCTCATCCCTCAGCCCCTGAGCCCAGGCATCCAACCCAGAGGGGACACTCGGCCTGTGCGGTGCCGGGTTGGTGTGGGCTGGTGCCTCGGAGCAGATGACACCAAGTGACCGGGCGTAAGGGACGCACAACCAGGCCGGAGCTCAGGCAGCCGGACAGGTCTCGGAGGGAGCACCCTCCTTTGCTGGGGTGGGGTCTCCAGTCCAGTGCCCTCACTCGAAAATCTCAGAATCACCGAACCTCAGAGCTGGAGGCGCCTCAGCTGCCGCCAGCCCAGCCTGCCCTTGATGGGAGGCGAGGCAGAGACCTGGGGCAGAAAGGACCCGCCAGGCACCAAGGCACCTGGGCCACCTGCTCCAGGACGCAGGCCGCCCCCGGCCCGGTCCCTCAAGCCCCTGCTCTGCCCCCGCTGCCCGGCCCGTGAGCTCCCGTGGTGTAGACAGCTCTGGACAGCAGCTCCCAACGTCTCTCACAAATGTTCCACCCAACAAAGCCCACATGAAGGGGACCAAAAAGGACAGGGCAGCTGCCGTCGACCGCTGGACCCCACGCTTCCCCCTGGACCTGGGGAGCTCTGAAAGTGGGCCCTGCTCGCCAGCGCACACGCACACGTGTGCGTACATGCCCACGCACATGTGCGCACACACCCCTGACACACGTGTACACATGCCTACACATGCAGGCACACCGTGTACACAGGAGCGTGCGTGCGCACACACACGTGTGCACACTCACTCGTGCACGCGGCCACAAAGAAGCCCTGGAAGCCCCGGCCATGGCACCACCTCGTGGCTCCAGGGCAGGGACCCAACCCGCGGGGTCCACTCCCCATGGAGGACCTGTGGCCAAGAGAGGAAGGGGGACTCGATCAGGGTGTCCCCACGAGCTGGCGGCCAGGCTGCACAGGGCTGCCCTCAGGGCTGGTACAAGGACGAGCTGGGCCGGGCAAGCGAGGCTGGTTCATGCAGGCACAGGGGTGCAGGGGCGCAGGGGTGCAGGGGTGCAGGGCGGCCCCTCCCCGGCCCCGCGTCCCCCACCCAGCAGCCCACAGCCTGTCTTCACCGTAGTAGGACCCAAACCCGCACACCTCTCTTCCCTCCCTGTGCTGTGGCCCAGCCCCCGAGCTTGTGTGCTGGGTGCACTGTGGCCCACGGGGAGGTCTGCCATGTCTTAACCGGGCACCGATGGGTTAAAAGGCAGGAGATTCCATATCCATGTCCCAACTTCCGGCCTCGTGGAGAAGCAGGAGCGCAGGGAGGGCGGCAGGGCTGTTCCCAGGTGCAGGGCCGCTGCTCCCTGTGGCTGGGTGAGGCCTCCAGCCCCTACCTCACCTCCTTCCCGGGGCTCAGGACGTGCCTAGTCCTGGGTGTGGGGGCCTGACTCTGGACCTGCAGCCCTCCCCCCGCCCCACCCAGCCACCTGTCCCTAGCCCTGTCCTGGGCCACACCCAAAGGCAGGTGGAGAAGACTCCGCTCCCATCTTCCCTGGGGCACCTCTTCACCCCAGCCCCCTTCCTCCCCACCCACCCCAGCCCTCCAGCCTGACAGGGACCTTAGGGTCACTCCTCGGCTCCCTACCCTTCCTGGGGCGCCTGCGGCCCACCCTGCGCCGGCCACGCACCCCTGAGGCCCACTAGCCTCCCATGCCCTCCCAGAGCAGCCTGCGGTCGGGCAGGACACCCCGGGCTTTCTCTGCAAGGGCTGCCAAAGACACGGTAAGGGTCCCCTGGGCGAGGCACTGGGCGGCGCAGAGAGCACGCCCCCCGGAGCTGGGCGGCCTGGCCGGCCTTTGCACTCACTTCGGAAACCGTCAGTTCAGCAGTCTGGCTAACCACCTGCTCGGCGGTGGCCTTGAAACTGTCCACACTCATAAATCACCCCGGGATTTAAATAAGCGCTGGTGGCAGGCAAGTTTTCAGAATTCCCCACACTCACGCGCAGCGAGCGTGGTCGTGCAGGATCACGGGTGCGGTGCGAGAAAGTGAACTGAGGCAGGTACGGGGGCGCGGCGGCCCGTCACCCGGGGCAGCGCATAGAGGGAGGCAAGCTGCCGGAGCCCGGCCGGCCGGTCAGGACCTCCCCGCTGCGCTGAGGCCGCCGCCCAGCCCAGACGCCACTGGCTTGCAGCCTAGCAGCACGGGCCCTCCTACGGGGTCTGGACGGATGGTTTCCTCCCTCCAGGTCTGCTTTCCCCAAGGGGATCAAGTGCTGATGGCGGGCTCAGGCCCCGAGCACAGAAGGGGCCACAGAGGAGCTGCCTCCGGGGCGTCTCCTCACGCCACGGCCTGCAGGAGCAAGAGAGAATTAAACACCCCCTTGGGACATTTTCCCAGACTGCCCCCACCCCAGCAGGGGAGACAGGAGCCCCTCCACGCCCGCCCCACCTCTGCCGCCCTCACCCACTCGCTCAGCGCAGACCCCCAGAGCCCCGCTGCCGCCCCCCGGCCCCGAGCCTATTCTCAGAGGGGCCCCCCGGGCCACTCACCACCTTCCTATTCTTCCTGTTCAGGCAGGGGAAACGGGAGAACCCAACGCTTCCCACCCATCCCCAACGCTCTCGGGAGGGCTGGACAGGGGTCCCAGGGCGGTCGGCGACCCCATGACCCAGCACCCACCGTGCTGCCCAGGGTGTGACTGTGAGGACGGAGCCCAGACCCTCTCCCAGGATGCAGTCTGGCTCCCCACACGGCAAAGAGAGGTGTGCGTGGATGTGATCCCTGAGAGCCAATGGCCAGGCCCCCACAGGCTGGGAGCCCCCTGCCCTGGCCCGTGGGGCCCCTGCGTGCACCCCGTTCCCTCCGGCACGGCCGGGTCAGGCTATTCAGATGCGAGCAGAGGGCTCCTGGGGTCCGCCGAGCTGGGCCAGCCGAGGAGCACGGTGGTCCTGAGAAGGGCGTGCCCCCCACCCAGGCTGTGACTCACACTGTCGTGGCCTGTGAGTGCGGGCTGTCCTCACCCAGCTGGGAAGTGCACCCCTGGCGGGCCCTGCCTTGGGGAAATGCACTGCCCTCATTGGTTCCCCGGGTATCTAGTCGGCTGGGCCTTACGGGGGCGTGGAAGTGCCCCTCCGGGCGGGGCCCAGTCCTGCTAAGCCCCGCCTCACCCCCATGACCAGCTGGGACGAGCCCGGCCTCCCGGTCCGCCCTCCTGGTCCGTCCTCCACCGCCACCTGGTGGCCGGTCGGCCCACCCCCCGCGGCCACCCGCCAGCCTGCCCCTCCTCCGCCTCGCCTGCGCCGGCCAGCTGTCCTGGCCCGGGCTCCCCGCGCACAGCCCGGCGTCCAGGCAGCTCCAGCCCCGGTCCTGGCTGGGGACGGATGCCCTTGGCCTGGAAAAGGGGGTTCGCTCACCGGAGGGAGCTCTGTCTCCCGTGGGAAAGACAATGAAAAGAACATAAATGCATGAAATGAGAGCTGCCCCAGGCGGAGGGGGCCCGTCCTGATTGCTAATCAGATTCCCATTCCTGAGGATCTTTAAAATCCTTCCTGTGCCGAGTTATTGTCTCGAAAGAGCTGTTATTACTCGTGTAAAAAAAACTTATAAAAAATTCTAATCAGCGCGGGTCTTAAACCTCGGCGTCTGGCGCCCAGCGCTGCACGTCGGGAGGGCCGTTTACGAGCCATTTCACACCCGGCGGCCGGCCCCTCCGCCCCACTGCTTTTGTTGCCCATCATAGTGATAAAGACGGTGTTTTGTGACCCCAAAGTTATTTATTAACACTCAGTATTTTCCACACAATCCCGGGGGCAGCGAGGGTGAGCGCCTGGGAGGCTGGGGACCGTGTCGTTGGCGTGCACGACGGTGTCCAGGCCCAAGTGGCCCCCGCTCCACCATCCCCTTCAGCTTTACCTGGATAACTCGCAACTGCGCCTGCCCGGCCAGCACAGGGCAAAGTCGGGCAGACCCTTTAGCAGGACCGGGCGTCTGAGGCCCCCAGCAGCTGGTTGCCAGGTCCTGCTGCAGGTCCCACCCTGAGAGCCCGTGCGACCACCGTGCACCCAGGACACTGCGCAATTCCTCAGGCCAGGGCCACAGGGAGCGTGCAGAGCTCGAGACCTAGACCAGCTCCTCACTCAGTGGGCCCTACGGGTCCCCCCGTCTCAGGCCCCGGGCTCCCCGTCTGGGGCCCTGGAGTGGCCAGGCTCTCTGGGTTGGAGTCCAGCTCGACAACTCGCCTGAGTGTGACCTGAGTGTTTGCTTGTCCCTGGAGCCCCAGGCCCACCAGCTGAAGCTGCATCTGCCAGGCTGGGGGCAGTCCCTGGGCTTGGGTGAGGCGCCCACAGTCACCAGAGCTTCCTAGTCACATCCAAGGGGGTCCAGCTCCCCGTGGCTGTGGGGTCCCCTGGTGGGGGCCGCCAAGCCACCTCTCACCCCACAGGTCAGCGGAAGCCTGTCCCCGGGAGGTGCCGCTCAGCCTGGGGAGAGACGGGAGGGTGTGTCACCACACAATGCAGGGCACAGGGGACCTGGCCCCCGTGTGTCCCTCCTGGCCGGAGGCCTGGGAAACGCTGGCCATGTCGATCTCCCAGGGGGACGCTTGCCTTTCCGCCCCTTCCCTACTCAGGCTGCCCAGTGCCCACACAGACGTCCTTCAGCAGCTTCTCCAGAGGGTGGGAGGCCAGCCCTGAGGACAGGGACAAGCATGAAGGCCCAGCAGGGTGCCCCTCAGGCTCCACCACAGCTAGCAGAAGCACCACCCTCTCCTTCCCCAGGGGAGGCAGAGATGCTCTTTGCTGCCCGTCCTACAGGTGAGAGGGGAGGCCAGGCAGGCAGGGCACCCAGGCACACACCCCAGCCCACATCAGGCCCCGCTGGCTGTTCCACAGCACAGAATTTGCAGCCTTCCCTCCCTGGGCCCGGGGCCACCCACCCTCACAGGGATCCGTGTGACAGGGACAGTGACACTTGGGCCAGGCATCATGGCAGGTGTGGGAGGGGTGTGAAAGCAGGTGTGCTCAGGTGAGCACTGCCTGGGAGGCCTCGGGCTCCAGGGATTCCCAGTGGAGAGAACAGCCACATTCTCTCCCTCTGAGTCGCCTGTGAACCCCTGACCTCGGCAGAAGGAGATCCGTCCAAACGGCCATCTCTCGGAACCCGCTCGTCCACCTAGGATCCGAAAGAGGCCGGCCTGCCTCTCTGTTCAGGACGGGCTGGCGGTGGGTTTCGGGGAGGGGCCGGGCTTCCAAGTCAGGGGGCAGAGGATGACCCGGGGTGACCCTAAGCCCACCTTTCTTATTGAGGGGTCCGTCTCGGCTTCTTCTGTGCCCCTTGGAAAGTCTGCGGCCGGGCTGCATGGGGGCCAGTGATTGTTCACAGGGAGAAACAGTGAACTAATTGCGTTGTGAGGGCCTCCCCCTCCTCCGTTCCTTTTCTTTCACTCCAACTGCAGGCAGATGGGCTCCCACACAAAGTCATTTATCCACACAGCCCTCCAGCAGCCCACACGCACCGCAGACCCTCCTCGGAGCCAGGGCTGTGGGGCCAGGGTGGACAGCAATGGGCCGAGGGCCTTGGCCCCTGGAGCACCTGCCAAGCAAGACTCATCAAGATGCAAGCTCCAGAGAGGGGTCTGCAGGGACGCAGGGGACGTGGCAGGGCCAGAACCCCCCCCAGGGGTCCCACCGAGGAAACTTTGGGCAGGAGCTGGGGGGTGGGGGCCTGGGCCAGGAGGAGGAGCGAAAGGCCCCGAGGTGGGATCGGTGGTGAGCAGCCAGGGCACCTGGGCCTAGGGTACACAAGCGGGCCCCCCTGACGCAGGCTGCAGGGCAGGGAGGGGCCTCTGGGCCTGAGGAGGGAACAGGGGATGGTTGGTCAGGGGAGGCCAGCGCCCCCAACTCCAGGGAGGGGCACACAGCGCTCACTCCACCTCCCTGGTTCTGTTTCCTGCATTCTCCCCAAGTTGCCTGGAGTCCAAATATTCCCACTTTTAAAATCCCCCTGGGATGGCGGGGTGGCAGGATGTGGGGCTGAGGAACACCCCGTTGGAAGAGGCGAGAGGGCTTGCTGATACGATGCGAGAAATCCATCACACCGGCTCCTAAATCCTCGCGCCCTCCCGGGACACGGCCCAGATTAAAATGCATGATCCTCTGGGCTTCCCTGATGGCGCAGTGGTTGAGAGTCCGCCTGCCGATACAGGGGACACGGGTTCGTTCCCCGGTCCGGGAGGATCCCACATGCCACAGAGTGGCTGGGCCCGTGAGCCATGGTCGCTGAGCCTGCGCGTCCGGAGCCTGTGCTCCGCAACGGGAGAGACCACAACAGTGAGAGGTCCGCGTACCACAAAAAAAAAAAAAAAAAAAAGAAAATGCCTGATCCTCTGATGCCGGGGCCTGCACGGCTGGTCTCCCTCAGAGCCAAAATGGAAGCATAACTCAGCGGGCAGAGCTCAGATTTCCCCCAGGTAAACGCCGAGAAGCACCCATGCTGACACCCTAGACCACCCGCCCCAGCCCCCACGGATCCCGGCCCCTAACATGCACTTGGAGGCCCTGTCTCACTGTGTCCCCAGGGCCTTGACCCAACTGGGCGTGATGTCCTCGTCTGCAGGAGGAGGGTCGGCCAGAGTCTGGGCTCGCCAAGCTTCACACGCCAGGTATGGAAGGGACCTGGTGACCCTGCATCCCAGGGCCATGGCAGGTGGCTCTGGGGGAGGGGGCACTACAGCCACCCAGGTCCCCCCACCGGCAGCCCTAGGGGTCAGCGGCTCAGCCAGCTGCCTTGGCCAGAGCATTCCATTCCACTGTCTGATCCGGCACCACCAGCACCACCACGTACGTTCTGGCAGTGCAGACTCTGGGCTGCCCAGACCTCCGGAATCAGAGCCCTGCTTTCCCGAGATTCCCAGCCAGATGGCCGGGCTGCATGAGGCCACAGGAGGCCTCCTCTGCCTTCAGTCTGGATGTCCCCGGCTAATGGAATGGGGTACACTGTTTCTTGGAAGCGGGGAGCTGGGCCACTGCTGGGGGAGGCACTGAGGCACAGCCTCCATGGGCCACTCGGGCGGTCACGGGCCGGGGTCCCGCGATGGGAGAAGCCTTCCTGCTGCCTCTCCCAGGTCCTCGGCCCCCAGCCCAGAGTCCCTCCAGCCCTTCCTGCCCAGGTGCTCCGGCCCGTGGGCCCTCCCACCACAGGCTGGCTCTGTCCTAAGGCTTGTCCGAGCTCCCGCCCCCCCAGCACCAGCCTCTTCCGACTTCAGAAACTCAGTCCCAACTACCGCCATCGGCTCCCAGGACCCCTGACCCGCCCTCCTGCCACCCCCTGGGCCCACCTGGGCAGGGGGTCCCTATTGTCTCCCAGCCCACACCTCAGCTACCTGGACCCTGCCTGGCCTCTGCTCGCTGCTCGCCCGGGGCCTGGCACGGGGTCAGCCCGGGCACAAATGTGCCGAGTGGACAAGCAGACAGCCGCACCACCGGCCCCCGCGCACCCTCCAGCCCTCAGCCCCTCCAACACGTCCAGCAGGAAGGTGCCCGCGGGCCTGAGGGGCGTCCCGCGCCCACGCCAGCCACCCCTGCCTGCCGGGGGTGGGGCAGGGCGGCACCTGAAGCAGTGCGGCTTCGCGAACACTGTTCTACGGGGGAGGCGGCCCACGAGCTCTAAATAAGCCCCAGAAAGGAAAATAAGATTGTTTTACGGTGGAATCAATTCACCTCTGATTCTAATACTCTGAAAAGGTATTTTATTGTGATGACTCCATTATTCCATCAGACAGTGTGCAATAAACTCCCCCTCCCCGACTTTGCAGCCTGGCTCGCCCGCCGCGTGGGCAGGGCCCCCAGTGCTTATAGCCAACCCTGTACAGCCAGAGCGCTCGGTCCCCTTTAGCGTGATTTTATGGCATATCCAGCGTCGGGCAATGGAAAGTCCAGCACTTAATTCACCTCCCTCAGCTCCTCGGTGCTCGGTCCGCCGCAGGGCGGGCGTGTGTCTGCGGCTCAGATGGCGCGCAGGTGAGCCACCCGCGCCCCCAGGTACAGAGCACGAACCCCGCAGGGCCCAGAGGCAGAGCTCAGGGCTCAGCGGGGCTCCCTGTCCCCTGCCAGCCAAGAGTCAGTGGCCATGTCCCCAGGCCAGCTGCCTGGCCCCTGCCCCCGGGGGACCGAGGGCCCCGCCTCCCAGAGGTCTTGTTCCAGCCACACCTGAGACCGTGTCGTGTGTGTGTGTGCACGTGTACGTGCGTTCGTGTGGGTGTGCGCCTGTGAGTATGCATGTGTGTGTGCCTGTGTGTGTGCGTGCCTGTGTGTGTGTGTGCCTGTGTACATGTGTGCATGTGCACGTGCATGTGTGCATGTGCTCTGCATGTGTACGTGTGTGAGCACGACCCCCATGGGTGAGCCAGCAAGCACGGGAATGACCAACCACCCAGTGGGCGCCAAGGGACAGCAGGGGACAGCCCCGCTGAGGAGGGCACTTCCTGCCATCGTTTTCCAGACCCATAACGGCCAGCTGGCCCTGTTCTAGGCATCGGGGGAGGTGCGGGAATACAGAGGAGTGACTACGGGGGCCTCTCACAGGGCAGGGCCACGGGAGGAGGGCAGATGTGCTGACAATGGGCCCAGAACAGAGGGAGAGTGACGTCTGGGGGACGGGGACGCCACAGGGCCGTGGAGATAAAGCCGAGTCTTAAAAGAACAGACCCAGAGGCCACCATGTGTCTGTCCCACAGAGGTAGACACAGGGCCCGTCTCTGCCCCATCCTGTGTGGTCCCCAAGCACGTGCTGGGTCTCCTCAGACACGTGTGGATGGAGGGCAGCTGAGGTCAGGGACAGCGGGAGTAGCAGGGACAGGTCTGTGTGAGGGGAGCAGTGGGCCATACGAGGGAGGGCTACAGAGGGTACAGGGTGGGGCGAGGTGGGAGGGCCGTGTGTGAGCCGAGTAGGGAGAGCACAGGCCCTCTGAGAGCCCGTGTGGCCTTTGGCTGCCCAAATCTCTCATGTCCTCCATATCCAGGAGGATGGGCAGGGCCGGCACTGGCCCCTGGGGCCCCTCTGCCCCTCCCCCAGTAAATATAAGCTGGCTCCTTGTTGCATGCACCACCTGAACAACTGCGCATGGCCGCTGTCCAGGGATCCCAGAAACAAACTTGTTTGTAAATTGGAGACCAAAGCCTGTCTGCTCCATGTGGGACTAGGCAAGGCTCCTGCGGCTCAAACACACCCTTTCTGCTCCACCTGGCTGTACACACACACGTGCACACACGCCCACCCACACTCCTGCCGGACACAGGCACACACTCACACACATCTCCCCGGCGAGGTGACATTGCTCATGGGGTGGAGGCAGCTGGGCAGGAGTCAGGCCGAAAGAACAACAGGGCCCGAAGGGCAGGAGGGGGAGAAACCACCTCCGAGGACACCCTAGGTGCTGTGGGCACGAACACGCACGTGCCGCGGTTGAGCACGGCTGTGGTGTGCTCACCCAGGACTGGAAACCTCCCTGTGCTCTGGGCTGAGTCGGTCAACGTCGCAGCATGAGGAGGCTCCCAGGAGGTGGCGGCGGGCACCCTAGGCCACCCCGCTTTTGTTCCGGGGACCCAGAGGGTGGACAGCTATTCTGCAGTGTGAGCGTACACCCCTCCCCGGTTCAGTCGCCGCGGCCTGGACCTTCCTGAAGCGATGCTTGCGTTACCCGAGCGTGTGTGGACACTCGCAGCCGAGCCAGGGGCGCTCAGTAATCCGACGACACCGTGATGTCCGGCGCGTGGCTGCAGTCAACCTCTGGCACCCCACTTTGGAGTCAGGAAACTCCGCAGCCGTGGGGTGCTCGGGTGATGGGAGACCCAGCGAGTGGGCCACCGCGGGGGTGTCGCCGAAGGAGCCGGGATGCTCGCTGTCCGCGGGAGGCCAAGTCCTCTGCTCTGGGGACCCCACCATGCTCAGCGGCCTCTAGGGCCACACCCTGCATTCCTGTAACCCTCTACACCAGCCTCGAGACTGAAGAAAGAGCCCAGAGTCAGGACAGAGACCCCAGTGACTTTTTGGGCAGGGAAACTTACACATCAGAGACAAAGGTCCTGGAGCGACACCCCAGTGGGTACAGCAGACGGCAGGTAGGACAGGCAGCAGTCTTCGCTCATGGGGCGGGGGGGAGGAGGCTATCCGTACGGGGGGCACAGTGTCAGAAGGGCTCCTGGGCTGCTGGACCACACCCCACACAGCTCTGTGGGTCAGGACCGTCATTTCCATCAACAGGCGCCTCTGGCCACCTCTCCCCACACAGGGAACACGGGGGCAGTGCTCACAGCCCTGGTCACTGGAACGTTCCCCAGCCCTGTCATTTACCCCTCCCTCACCACATCAGCCGTTAGTTTTCGCACCACACTTTTTTTTTAAAAAACGATGATTTTTCTTTTTATTTATTCATTCATTCATTCATTCATTATTTTTGGCCGTGTTGGGTCTTCGTTGCTGTGCGTGGGCTTTCTCTAGTTGCAGCGAGCAGGGGTTACTCTTTTTTGGGGTGCGCGGGCTCCTCAGTGCAGTGGCTTCTCTTGTTGCAGAGCACAGACTCCAGGTGCGCGGGCTTCAGTAGTTGTGGCACACGGGCTCCAGAGCACAGGCTCAGTAGTTGTTGCGCACGGGCTCAGTAGTTGTGGCTCGTGGGCTCTAGAGCACAGGCTCAGTAGTTGTGGCGCACGGGCTTAGCTGCTCTGAGACATGTGGGATCTTCCCGGACCAGGAATCGAAACCATGTCCCCTGCATTAGCAGGCGGATTCTCAACCACTGTGCCACCAGGGAAGTCCCTTCGTATCACACTGGCAAACGCAGTCAGCTCCTGGGACCACGGCTGGAGTTTTCCTCCATCGTTAGCGAATCACACAGAAGGCCCCCGCCTCCGGAGGCCCCCGGTGTGGGTTGAAAGCATGATGTCGGTGTGGACCGTCCTGCCCACCAGGTCTAGTCAGCACGACACCTTGGGCATGGTGGAGCCACATGATTTTCTGCAGACTGAGGACGGGGAGGGAGTCCCAGCAGACTGATCGAAACAGGAGAGCCAGAGGTGGACGAAGCCCGGACACAAAGCTGCATGTACTGCCGTCCTGTGCAGGGAAAGACCATCCTCTTCACGGATGGGGAACAAGGACAAGGTATCCAGACCAGCTGGTGCAGCCCCTCCAGAGGTGGGTGACCTGTGCTGTTCCAGGGACTGCCTCAGGCAGAGCAGCTTCCGCTTGGGCTGCCGCAGGGTCGGGTTTGGGGTGACCCACCATTTCCTACCATCATCTACTTGGTTTTTGCTGGGGCCACACGGGTGAGCTGAGGGGGACATGGTGGGACCACCAACCGTGTATCCTTGGAGTCTTCAGGGATGGTTTCGATTTCCGTCACACACTCAGGATGCGTGCAATGACTCTCCTGGGCAGGGTGGGTGGGTTCAGAAGCTTCCAGTTGTTTCTTTGGTTGGTTGGTTGGTTAGTTGGGTTTGGTTTTTGTTATCATCATGGCTCTTACCCCACAGGTCAGGGGAGCAGTGAGAGGGCTCTGCAGCTGCTGAGAGCACACAGCCCAAGCGTGAGCAGGGGCCGGGGCGAAGGCAGCAAGCCTGGTCTACAGATCACGGGACCCACTGTGAGGTGGGCTCGAGCTGGTTCATCTGTCTCCTGGCCTCCATAAGCTTGCACTCGAATCCTGATGGTGCCTGGGTCCCCTGATATCGATGCCAGCCCAGACCCTTTATCCATCAGCCCTCTAAAGGTCTGGCTATGTCTCCTTCCAGCACATGGTTTCTCTAGAGACCTAGAGACTGACTCTTCCTGCCTCTTCGGGCCAGCCAACTTGGGGAGGCTTCTCTCTGCATAAGGCAGAGGGTCCGAAGGATAAGCATTCCCCCTCCGAGCCTGAAGGCTTCAGGCACAGCCCAGGGCAGACAACACCCCATGACAAGCACACCTGGGCCATGCAGACCTGTGGGCATCCAGGTCCTGGGCTGCTGAGCCGCTGCTGGGTCTGCCCCAGTGTGGACCAGCACCACGTGCCTGCCTGCTATTTTCAGAGTGTGGCGCTCAGAACCTCCAGAGCCTGCAGCAGCCCCAGGGTGAGGATTCCTACAGGAGAGGCGTCAGCGGCTCTCAGCTGGGCAGGCACTGGCCCAAAGTCATGTAGTCAGGGATGGGGGAGCTGGGGGGCCCTGCCTTCCGCCTCCAGGGCCAAGCTCTTTCTAACGTTCTGTACCTACAGGTCTAGGTGACCACGTGATACAGGTGCCAGGATAGCCCCAGTGGCCCTGGTTCAAACCCCGACTCTGTGAGCTACCTCCTCGGGGCCTTGTGTGGGCACTTCCCCCCAAAATCTGTGTTCTGGTCGGGCCAACAGGAGGGCCCATCCATGGGGCTCCATCCATGGGGGGGTCTGAGAGGCTCTGAGCCATGCAAGGGTCTGGCACACATCCTGGCCCAACGAACACACCTCACTTTTGTGGACAGAGCATGTGCCCACGTGTGTGTGTGCGCGCGTGCGTGCATGCGTGCACATGGATGCACAATCCCGGAGTGTGAACCTGGGGTGTGTGTGATGGGTATGAACACTCAGCCCTGGGGCCGGCCAGAGGCAGGTCCCCGAGACCAAGAATGGGAGTGACACCCACAAAACGGGAGATTGGCCACCACGGACGGCTCTAACCAGGAAGCCCAAGCCGGGGTCACCTGATCCCCCCATTAAAGGCCAAACAGACCCCCTCAGCAGGTCAGGCCAGCAGGCTGAGCTACCCCCATTCCCGCAACCCTCACCGCTGCTCCAGCCACCCAGGCCCTGCTGGAAAAACAGCTGTGATGGGCAGCTTCCCACGGCCCCTGTCTCAGTTATGGCTTATGTACGGCCCCCCAGGCAGCTGGCTCTCAGGAGGGACCGGCTTTACAAATAAAATTTATCATTATAATTGTGGCTCCTGTAGAGAGCTGAGGACTTTTACGGCTTCCTGGCGGTCGTGAATAATTTAGGAGAAGGGAAAAGGAGCCGCTCCTATTAGTGCACTATGGGGCCCAGCGGTTCCCGTTACCGCGGCTGCTGAAGACCAGGGGGCCCACGTCCGGTGCTTCTGACAGGAGCGGCCCAGCCACACAGTGACCCAGGGCCCCGCCAGGCTCTGCAGGGACGCTGCCCAGGCCCCCCCCCCCGTCTTGTGAAGCGGGGCCTTGGTTGGGTGGCAGGGTGAGCAGACACGGCCCTAACTGCCAGAGGGTCCGTGCTTCAGGCTGAGAATGACAAGCTGTGGGCTCCCCAGTTAAGGGCATTGATGCTGCACGCCCGGGGCCGTGACCTCAGGCCGGACCCTCAACCTGCATCCCAACCAGAAGAGAAGCGCCTCTCCTGGCGCTCGCAGGGCCGGACCCCAGCCTGCTCAACAGCTGGGCTCTCCTTCCCTCTGCACGCCCCCACGGCACACATGATCCTGGGTTGTGTGGAGCCCTTGAGAGGCCCCGATGTCAGCAATCATCTTTTCTTGCCTCCGAGGATGGAGGGCTCACTACCTGACAACTGGTGGAAATTCTCCCCAGCTCTTCTTTCCCCCAAGAAGGGCGGCCTGCACCTGTGGACCCCACCCCAGTCTCCTGTCCTGGATCCACCCAGATGGTACATCGGCCCCTCCGACCCAAAGTCTGCACTCTCCTTTCCCCCCTTCCCCTCGCTCCCTCTCTCCTGAGTCCCCCACCCTCAAGCCCACCAAGTCCACCTGTGACCTCCTCACAGCCAGGCCCAGCGGTGAATTTCCTCTCCTCGTCCCTGGCCTGGCGGTGGCCCTGAGAGCACCCCCTTCCTCCCTGCCCCCCGCCACCCTGGGCTGTGCGACCCCACAGGCCCCCTGCTCTACCCCCCTGCCTGGCTTCTCCCCACCATGCCAGCCTGACCTCATCACACTGCAGGGTCCAGGGCTCATGCTCGGACCTCACGATGCGCCTCTGTCCCTGGGCACCCCTGGGTCGCTCCTTCAGGCCCAAGGCTTTCTATGCCATCCCTAAGATGGCTGGTTCATTTCCCATAGCTGCCATAACAAAGAGCCATACACCCTATGACTTAAGCAACAGAAAACAACAGAAACTTATTCTCTCGGCGTTCTGAGGGATCCCAAATCAGGGCGTTGGCAGGATGGCGCTGCCTCCAGGGGCTCAAGGGGAGTGTCCCTCCAGCCTCTCTCAGCCTCTGATGGCTGCCAGTGTTCTGTGCCTTGTGGCCCCATCCCTCCAAGCTCTGCATCTGTGGTCACATCACTGCTTCCTCTTCTGTGTCAGATCTCCCTGTTATGGGAACACGTGTGATGGCACCAAGTAAGTTAACATCCACAGGTTCCAGAAATGTGATGTGGACATGTCTTGGGGAACCATTTTTCTAGCTAGCAAGAGGGTGACCCCAAATTCACATCTCCCATCTGGAGCCACCTGGAACCAGACACGTACATCCAACTCCCCCCGCCCCGACTCGGAAGCCCCCCACGCATCTCAGATTAACTGGCTCTCATATTTAATCCCCATGGTACCCCCAAAACCTGCAACCCGCCATCTGTGGTGGGCAGAATGCCCCCAAAAGATGTCCACATATGAACCCCCAAATCTGTGACTACGTTAGGTCACGTGGCCAAGGGGAATTAGGTTGCAGATAGAATTAAAGTCGCATGACTTTAAAATGGAGAGATGATCCTGGATTGAGGGGGTGGGACAATGTAGTCACAGGGTCCTTATTGGTTGAAGGTCGGGGGGGAGGAGGTTGGAGTGATGTGAGGTGAGGTGACTGGACCAGACAGCGCTGGCTCTGAAGCCCGAGGCAGGGACCACGGGCTGGGGAATGTGGGGCCTCCAGAGGCAGAAAAAGCCAAGGAAACGATGGTCCCTGGCGCCTCCAGACGGGCCAGCCCTGCCCACACCCTGAGCTCAGCGCACTTCCCACTCCTGGCCTCCAGCACTGCCGAGAGTACATGTGGATTGTGTAAAGTCACCGTTTGCAGTCATTTGTGACAGCGGCCACTGGCGACACCTACACCGTCTTCCCCAGGCCAGCAGCCTCACAGCACCCTTGACCCTCACACACCCACACCTGAGCTCTCCGTGAGTCCCACACCCAGCCGCCCCACCCTCCCCCAGTCCTTCCCCAGGGGAAGGCAACCAAAGGGCCCAGTTAAACCCTGCAGGTCACATCCATCCTCTGCCCCATCCCGTGGGTGCCCAGGCCCGTGCAGTGACCCACAGGGCTCTGCAGGAGCCTCCCCGCCTGACTTCCCGCCGCTCCTCACCTGCCTGGGGACCCTCCACCAAGCACCCCCCGGCGTCTTCCAGAAGGCGTGGAGCAGCTGACCGTCCGCCGCTGAGAGGGCAGTCGGGAAGGCGCGGCCCCGCCCAGCCAGAGGGGCCCAGGGCTGGCCCCGATGGGCAAGGACGTGGTCTGCGCCCCTGGTCCCAGCAGCTCGCACCGTCCCTGAAGTTCTGTTGCAGGTGCAGGAGGGGCGCCATCTGGGCTCTCCCACCCCTGTTCCCGCCTGGCCCTGCAGGGCTTTCTGCATTCAGGCAAGACCTCAGTCCCCGGAGGGGGGCCTGGTCGTCGGGGCCAGTACTGGGAGGCGAGTGGGGTGAAGACAACGTGGAGGGTCACCGTGATGCTCGCGAGTTACCCTCCCCGACCTCCGACCTCTGCGCAGAGACCAGGCCTGGGAAGCCTCGTTTTGCGTGTCAGCTTGGCTGGGCCACGGGCGCCCAGGTGTTTGGTGGAACTTTCTTCTGGGGTCTCTGCTTGAGAGGAACATCTGAACGGGTGGCCTGAGTCAAGCAGGTGCCCTCCCCTTGCGGGTGGGCCTCGTCCAGTCCTGGAGGCCTCAACAGAACAGAAGTGAGTGACGCAGAATCCGCTCTCCTGGCCCGAGGGTCTCCAGCTCGGACAGCGGTCTCCTGCCTTTGGACGTGGACTGGAACCAGCGCTGGCTTTCCTAGTCCCCAGCTTGCTGCCCGCAGATCGTGGCACCTCTCAGCCTCCGTAACCAACCATGAGAGCCAAACCCTACAGTGACTCTTTCTATACATGTCCTGTTGGCCCGTTTCTCTGGAGATCCCCGACTAATACAGCCCTCCCCCCTGCCCTCTCTCTTCTTGGGTTTCACAGCTGCTGTTGGGACCACAGAGCCACTGGGATGTCTTCCACCTCCTGCTGAGCAATGGCTGTGCTACTAGGGCACACGGCCCCAGGGCCTGGCACAGGGCAGGTGTGCCATGCAGACCTGTGGGGGGGGTGGGGCGGGGCAGGAGGAGGGAGGGAGGAAGGGAGGGGGAGGGAGGGAGGGAAGGAGGGAGGGGAGAGGGGGAGGGAGGGCGGGATGGTGCCCACCTGAGCTGAGCTAGTGCGGCTGAGCCTCAGAGCCAGTGCAGCTCTTGGAAAACCCAAGGGCCGGCATCAGAGGCAGAGTGTTGGGTTGGGGGGAGGCAGAGGGTGGGGTGATGTGGGGGCCTGGCGGGGTGCAGGCTGTAGGAGGGTGGGGTGACAACAGAGTCCAGCCCCCGACTGACCCTGCCCCAAGGTGGAGCCCTGAAACAGAGAGGGGCCGGCCCTGACCCCCACTCCTGCACCCCCATGCGTCCTTCCTTGGGGTCCCAGGAGGAAAAGGCAAAGCACAGATCGCAGGCTGCCGATTAAGGGCACAACGGCTGAGTCCCGACCTTGCCCCAGCAGGCGGGGCAGAGGGGGCAGCATTTCCCAGGGTCTGTCCTGCGCTGGGAGCCGGGGGCATTCAGCTCTCTACTGAGTCCTATCGCCTGGCAGGTGCCGAGCTGCCCAGACTTGTAGATGAGCAAGTGCACCTCACAGAGGGGAGGTAACTTGCCCAAACTCACACAGCCATGAGGGGTGGGCCTGGCCCAGTCTCGGTGCCCCCATTGTCCTCCAGCCAGCTCCTGATGTCCTGGCACATGTGGCAGCCCTGATGGAACCAGGTCTGAGAGAGGCTGGTGCTGGTGGCTGCGGGCCCGGTGGGTGCGCGCAGATCCCTGATGGGTTTGTACGGTGTCCACCAATCAAGGGGGCTGCCCGAGGGGCTTGGAGAGAGCCCTGACCCCTCTGCCTCTCTGCTGGGCGTGGAGGAGGTACAGCCATAGGAACCGCCCCGCCGTGTGCCTGGGGTGGACCGGGGCTGAGAGGGACAGTGGGACAGAGGGTGACTGCCCCTCAGTGTCCCAGGGTCCCCTGAGGGCTGCACGTGGCCACAGTGGCCTGGACCCCGCCGGTTGTGCATGTTCTGTGCAGAAGCTGGCGAGGGGGTCTGGGGCTGGCGCTCCCCCCGCCGCCATGTCCACACTGGGGCCGGGCAGCACACTCTCCTAGTAACAGGCCAGATGGAAGATGCTTTAGGCTCCGTGGCCGCACTCAACTTTGCCCTCATAGGGTGAAGGCAGCCGTAGACAGAGACCAAGGTTGCATGGCTGTGTTCCAGTAAAGCCCTACTCACTTTTATTTACAAAAACTGGGGGTGGGCAGGGCGGCCGAGGGATGGAGTTTCTGAGCCGTTTTCTGGAGGCGGGCTGGGCAGAGGGTCCTAGAGTCACACGAGAGCCCCTCCCACTGAGCCCTTGCCGGGAGGCAACCTCTGTCAGCTTCCTGTCCACAGGGGGCTGGGGCCTGTCCCACAGCAGGAGGTGCTGCACTGCTCAGGCTGGGGCTTGAGGGCAGACGTTTGTGTCCCCTCTTGCCGACCTGAGAGGAGGGAACGGTGGGTGCCCGCGTAGCAGTTTGCTCGGGTAATTTACTAGCTCTGGGGCAATGTCAGGACTCAGCCGTTGTGCCCTTAATCGGCAGCCTGCGATCTGTGCTTTGCCTTTTCCTCCTGGGACCCCAAGGCAGGACGCATGGGGGTGCAGGAGTGGGGGTCAGGGCCGGCCCCTCTCTGTTTCGGGGCTCCACCCTGGGGCAGGGTCAGTCGGGGGCTGGACTCTGTTGTCACCCCACCCTCCTACAGCCTGCATCCCGCCAGGCCCCCACATCACCCCACCCTCTGCCTCCCCCCCCACCCAACACTCTGCCTCTGATGCCGGCCCTTGGATTTTCCAAGAGCTGCACGTCTCCAGAACCGGCCTGGGAAGACACATGTGGGTCTGGAGGGCAGGGAGTGGGCACTGCCTCCTCATCTTTTCTGCAGGCCTGGCCTGTGTTCTCAGGGCCTGGGAAACGGCCACCTCCTCTCCCGCTCTGGGGCCAGTGGCCTGTCCTCGGGGTCGCTGCTATTTCTGCCAAAGAGGAGAGGTAATTATAGCTCAGCCTCTGCCAGCTGGCCGAGCTCTGCAACCTGGCAGAGGGGCCTGGGGCGGGGACACAGGCTGGCCACAGACTGGCTCCACAGGCAAGCAGGCAGCAGCTCCAGACCAGGGCAGCAGGAGGCTGGGCAGTCGCAGTCCCGTTCACCTGAGCAGCCCAGCACCCGCCTCTCCAGAGCACAGGAGGGGCACCGCCAGCGAGACCAGGCCAGGGCTATGCTGCACGGTGCCCACTGGGGGACGCCACAGAGCCCAGCTGGCACTACCCCTCACAGACCCAGGAGGGAGCCAGGTGAGAGCCACTCAGGGGCACAGGTGATGCTCACTCCCCATCTGGGAATGAGGCTGCCGGAGCGGAGAGATTCCCCGCAATGGATGTGGGTGGAAACCCTGCTGCAGGCGGGCGCGCGGGCAGTGGACTGAGGCCGGGCAACGCGCCCTGCGGCCCTGCACGGGGGCTGGGGGGCCGCCCATCCCACCCGCCCAGGCCGTGCGCTTTCAGCCCTCATTCGAGTACAGTCCCAGGCAAACCAGGCAGTGGGTGACGTCAGAAGCCCTGGCCCCTCTGAACCTCGTGTTTGGTGGGTACAGGGTGGGTGGCCAGCGCACTCAGACATGTCCCAGGCCACTGGTGCTCTGAGCCCCTCCTCCACGGCCAGGCCTGACATGAGGGACCCACCGGCCCTTCATCCACGCTCCTGCCTGCGGCCATGTGCAGGCGAAGCTGGACCGTGGGTCCCTCCACGCTCCACCATGCGAGGACCCAAGACTTCCGAGGCACGGGAGCCAAGGTTCTTGGGCTCTGGGCATCTTGCACGGGCCACGGCACAGGCTGCAGGGTCAGGCACTGACACCTCGGGGGCCCTGCTGTGGGCCGAGCCCAGAGGGAACAGATGCGTTACTGGGGTCACTTGAGCCCAGGCCATGGCTTTTGGGCATCCCCAGAGACACGGCTCTTTTCTGAGCTGACTCAATCAGAGGGAACCCATATCCTGGCCCACCGTGCACGTGGGGCTTAGGACGCATTTATTTGGCACTTGCTGTGTGCAGGTACCCCGGGAGGCTTAGCTCTCCATCTTGACAGCACTCTGGACAGTGGGCAGAACCTGGGGGCTGGACCTTGGGCTGATGTGGCCAGTGTCTGGGTGGGGGTCCACCTGCCCTATCACCTGGGGCTCCCGAGGCCGAGGCTGGCTATCCCCATACACCCAGCAGGCACACAGCCATCACCCGGTCCCGCTGCCACCCCACGTCCCGAGTGCGCCCTAGAACGGTGTGGGCCTCGCATCTCAGCATGGAAGGGGCCTCCGGGCCAGTTCCCACTCTCTGGATCCCCGCGCCGGGCAGGGCCAGCGGGCGCCGGGCAGGCCTAGTGAGCAAGGCCAGCCCCACAGGGCCTCCCTGGCAGTCCTCCCCTGGCTTAATTCAGAAATGGTGTGACCTGGGAAGCTGCCAGGCTGTGAGCTCTGGGCTGGGAGCAGCCAGTAGCCAGCCAGCCCTCACTCTGTTCCCCACCCTCCAGAGGGAAGGCCAGCATGGGGGTGTCCACAGCCTCCCGTCCCCGTTTCCCAGCTGAGGAAACGCGCAGCTCGTGGCCTCAGGCCCCTTAATTCAGCCAAATTGCTCTGGGCAGGGGGTCAAACTGCCACCAGAACGCCTCAGGCCAGGACAGCGCAGAGGGCCGCTGAGGCCATTGCCCCGTGGCTGTAATGGAAACTTCTCGGCTGGCCTGTGAGCCGGCGCAGCTCCGGTTCCCACTGCTGGAGGCTCTAATCGCCAGCGGATTATAGGCCGTCAGGTGGGCGAGCTCACACAGGGTTGCGACAGCTGCAGGAACCCAGGTGGGCCGAGCAGTGTGCGTGTGCGTGTGTGTGTGTGTGTGAGAAACGTGTGTGTGGGATGTGCAGATGTGTACGAGTGTGTGTGTTTGTATGTGATGTGTGTACATGTGGGTTGTGTGTGTGAGATGTGTGTATGGTGTGTGCGTATGAGTGTGTGTGGCTGTGTGTGGGGGGGTGTATGTGTACATGTGTGGCATGTGTTGTGTGTGGGGGGGGTTGTGTGTATATGGTGTGTGAGTTGCTGCGCAGGAGCTCAGCCTCCCCGGCGAGGTCCCGGCGGGTTCTCCAGCCCCGGGGCAGGCATCCGCTGCAACAGGACAACGGGGTGGGGGGCCCAGCCGTGGCGCTGCTGGCCCAAGCCCGGGTCTCCTGGGGGCTGCGGGACTCAGCAAGCTCGTCTGTCCCCTGAGCCCTGGGGTCCCCACAGGCGCACAGGCACAAGGAGGGTTCGAGGGGTGATGGAGCAGGTGTGGGGTCAGAGCCAAGGAAGGGCCCTCCCTGTGCAGGGCCGGCACCGCGCCGGGGGTCTCAGAGGTCCCCAATGAGGACAGACACGGGCCAGCAGAGGCCGCGGTGGAGGGAGCGGGGGACGGACCCGGGGCACCGACAGCCTGGCCCACAGGAGGCCGAAGGCCAGTGAGTGGTGTCACAAGTGGTGGGGCAGGTGCGGGCAGCAGGACAGGTGGCCGGGACTGAGGACTCAGCATTGCTCGAGGCGGTGGGCCAAGTGGAGCGGGCCCAGCCCAGCCAGCAACCCCTTGGAGGCCGGGGGAGCAGGCAGGGTGGGGGGACAGGGGTGGAGAGCTCGGCTGGAGGGACCCCGGTGGGTGTGATCGCTGTCTCCCAAAGGCGTCGCATCAAGGCAGGGCGGGAGGGAGGGTGCTCGCCCAAACCGCACGGACCGTCAGGGGTGGGGGTCCTGTGGGCGTGTAGTCCTGGCCAGGGCCCCTTTTCCTGGAACGCGGGCGGAAGCCTGAGGACCCCCGCTCGGTCCTGCAGGGCCCGAGCAGGACTGGAACAGGAGCTCTGGGGAAGCCCAGGGCAGGTCCCCACCCCAGGGAGTGCAGTGCCCCCTCCTCTCCAGGCAGTGTTCTGAGAAGCCCCACCCTCTGGGGGCGTGCCCTCCCCAGGCAGGGGCGGGGAAGGGGGGGTGACACTCCGCAGGCCCAGGCCCAGAGCTATTTTCCACCCTTTATCACCCATCTGTCACAAGGCAGCCTGAGAGCCAGGGCGCTCATATTACATGTATGACACACTGTCCCCGCCAGAGCCCAAGGCCTCCTGCTCCCACATGGGGCCCTGTCCTCACCATCCAGCCCGGGGTGGAGGGGGCCCTGCTGGCGTTGGAGGAGGCCTGAGGGGCAAGCGAGAGGTGGTACCCGGAGTGGCCTTTACCTGCTGAGCCAACCAGAGCTGCACACTCCTCCTCCATTTTCCTGATGGAGAAACTGAGGCCTGGGGCAGGCCCTCCGCTTGACCAAGGCTCCTGAGACAAAAAGGCAGAACCCAGGACTCAGGCCAGTCCTGGGGGTCTGCAGAGGCCCCACTTCCTCTGGGGAGGGGGGTAGCAGGGATAACACTTTAACGGGAAGCTGGAGCCTTAGCAAGGCTGCCGGGCGGGGTGAGGACGGTGGGCTCGGGGGACCACCTGGGAGCAGAGAAAGGCCCAGGCAAAGGCACAGGCCGGAGAGGGCCCAGGGCTCCTGAGAGGCGCGGGAGAGGGGACATCCCACAGGAGGCTCTCACCGTGTACGCAGGCTCCGTGCCAGGTGGTCACGCCCTCTCCCTGAGTGATGACCACGGCTGATGGCCGTGAGCACAGGCGGGTCCCCAGGTCGCCTCTGAGCCCTGACATGAGCTGCCTCACTCACCCCCACGGGAGCCACGGGGGAAGCTGCTACTGCTGTTTCCATTTTCAGCCGAGCAAACTGAGGCACCGGGAGGTTAAGACACTTGCCAAGGTCACACAAGGTCACAGGAGGCACAGGATGGAGCCGAGTGAGGCTGCCTGCCCTGGAAGCACAGAGCTGCCAGGGACCACACCACACACACGTGCACACCCAGTTGCAGGCACACACATGCATACAGGCACATTCACACACACTCACATACACACTCGCACATGTGTGTACACACAGCATGCACACACGTACATCTATGGACACCCACACGTGCACACTCACAAACACAAGTGCTCACACAGCTGTACACACACTCACACACTGTCCCACCACCCCTGGCCTGGGGGGAGGGCCCTGGGCACAGTAGGGGCTCGACAGCTGGGCCCCCTGGCAGAAGCTGGGCCCCCAGGCCACCCTTTGTGAGACCCAGTCCTTCAGATAAGGCCTCCCTCCCAGCCCCTCCTCCCCAGGCTGGCCGGCTCCCTCATGACCCTATTTGCAATAAAAAGCCTGATGCTGAGAAAGGAGAAAATTGCTCCTTTTTTAAATAACTGAATGGCTGGCCTGTTATCTCCCAGGCGGAGAAAGCCCTTTCCCAAACCGGCCCCCCTTGCAGCCCTCCCCAACCTGGCAGCTCCCCTTTGGGGAGGCCCTGAAGGAGCTCATCTGAGGTGCCCCTTACTCAGCTCCATCTCAGCCCCTGGGGGCAGGGTCCTTGGAGGGTGGATGGAAGCCAGAATACTCCTCATAAAGTGCAAACATTTGACCGCACAGGAAGGGAGCAGTAATGGCTGCCAAGGACCCAGACCAGAGACCCCTGGCAGAGCCTGGGGCTGGGGATAGGAGGGGAGATGGTTCCTGTGCCACCCCACCCCGTCTCATCGTCCAGTGGGAGGGGGGCAGAGAGGACCTGGCAACAGCCCCTGGTGTCTACGTTACCCCACATGTACAAGGAGGCGGGGGGTGGGGGGCCATCACCCCACAGGGCCCTCAAAGGACTGAGGCTAAATGCCTGCTGGGCTTCACCTGCACAGGCCCGGGGGGAGCAGGACAGGGGGAGGTCTCAAAAGTCAAGGACCATTCAAAGGATGTGAAAGAAAATTCACACCAGAAGGGCTGCAGTTAGTGAGGAGAGATGGGAAACACTGCAATCAGAGGCTCACTGATGAGAGGGGACAGGTACCACCTTACACCTAGTACATGAGCAATCCGAAGTCCGGGAGAGAGAGGGGGAGGGATAGACAGAGAGAGTCTGGGCAGGACTGAGGGGCAGGCCCACCAGCTCCAGCCCCCACGAACCCCTGGAGAAGCCTTTCCTAGCCCCCACGAAGCCCTGACAAAGCCCAGCCCTGAAGCCCAGCCCTGGACCCCATCATTCACGCCTGGAGCATCCCGAGAAGGAAGCAAGCAGTGATGTATATTGCAGTCTTATCTACGGCCTCAGAAAATTGCAAGTGACCTAAAGAAACTGCAAGTGACAATAATAAAATGCAAACCTCCCGAAGGAGGAGGGTGGTTGTAAATTATGGAATCAGCCCTGTGGAATATTACGCGGCCATTAAAGCTGATAATTAGGAAGACTGGCAGCAGGGGAAGCTGCTGAGGACCTGGGTTTTGAGCAGGCAGGCTTCCTCTGCATCCGGAGCACCTCAAAGGAAAGCGGTGTCTGCCTGTGGGCCAGGCTGATGGGGAGAGGGAAGCCAGCCCGGCTTCCTGGGAAGAACCTCTCCTCCTTTTATTTTAGTCCCATAAGGAGTGTTCCGTGTGCACTAAATAATGTCTTTGCTTATCTTAGGACCATGTTCCAGTAAATGAAGACGGCAGCACACGCCCTGAGCCCCGACTCCCTGCCAGAGACGCGGCATCAGACCAGAAAGAATGAGGAGGCGGCTCCAGGCTCACCCATGCTCAGGGCGGGGAGGGTGCGGCAGGGCCCTGGGTGGGCGCTGGTCTGGTGGCGGGGGCCTCAGCTGGAGGCAGGGAGGGAGAGAAGAAGGAAATGTGGTCCCTGCCCTTTCCCCGAGCTGTCCGCAGCCCCAGGATCCCCGGGAGGGAAATTGCTGGGTTGGGGGGCTGGAGGGGGGCTGGCAGAGAGGGTTAGAGGCCCCCAGGCTGGGGCACAGAATGACCAGGAGTGCACAGCGTCTGACCAGGGCTGAAAGTGGGGGTAGAGCTCACAAGGGGCCTGGAGGATGGGTCAGAGCAGAGAGTCCCAGGGGCTGGGAAGGGCAGGCAGAGGCGGAGGAGGTGGGAGCCATGGAGGGCTCGGGAGCAGGGCGGCAGCAAGTCTGGTGCTTCTCCTGGCGGCACAGGGAGGCGGGTGTTGCAGTGGGGGAGGGTGGGGACAGCAGGACCACGAGGTGACAGGACGCAGCCAGGTCAGGCCCGGGTCCAGGACGAGGGAGAGCTGGCAGCCGCAGGAGAGGGAGGGAGTGTAAGGGGGTCTCCCCAAGGAGCAGGTGGGGCCCCGACTTCAGGCCCTGAGTCCTGATCTAGCCTCCGAGCTCGCTGCTGGCCAGAGCAGGCCACAAACATCGGTGTCCCAGCCGAGGGAACGGGACAGCCGTGAGCTGGGCCAGACCCCGGGACCGGGTGGATCTCCCGCCCCAGCAGGACCCCCTCAGCCCCGAAGGCCAGCAGCGGGCTCACACAGCCGGGGGCCCCCCAGCAGGGGCCCTTCTCACAAGCCCCGGACCACAGGGCGTCCGCGCAGGACAGCCTGCTGTCACCATTCGATAGATGGGAACACTGAGGCCGGAGCAGGCTGCTGACTCCGGGCTCCACCTTCCAAACACACAGTGGGCGGGAGGGCGGCCCCTGGGTGGGCTGTGTCCAGGCTCTGCCCCCTGCCCTGGGCCAGTGGCCTCCTGCTCAGACCCCTCCCCTCGTCCACAGGTAAGTGACCGAGGCCCAGTGTGAGGCGAGGGCTGTCCCACGGCGGGCTCTGGGTGGTGCTGCTAGGCAGTCACAGGGCGCTGAGCTCGGGCAGGGCCTCCCCTAGACAGAGGAGGCCACCGGGCAGAGCCCCCTGGGCGCAGGGAGGTGCCGTGTGTACAGCTCAGACGTGAAGGCAGTCAGTCCTCGGGGGATGCCAGCCGCAACCGCCGTCACCGTTACTGACATGGAGAAGTGATGCCGGACCCCGTCGGGATGGGTGGGGCAGGAGACACAGGCCTGCGTGACCACGGACCGCACCCGTCCCCACTAACACGGCCATGCGGTCGTGACCAGTCCCGGTGGCTTTGTCCCAGCCCTCGCCACTTGGCAGCAGCCCTAGGGGGTCAGACGGCCAGGCTGGGGCCGGGGAAGGTCCGCAGAGGGTCTCCACGCCCCTGTCTGGTCCCTGCTGCATAAACCCAGAGGAGACGGCAGGGACGCGCAGGGGCTGCCTGTCTGCAGCCTCGGGGGGGCCGGGCGGGAGGGGCTCACCCTGCCTGCCTCCCTCTGCTTCCCACCCCCCAGGAGGACGACAGGAAGGGCCCCCCCTCTATCCTGAGACGAAGCCCGCAGGAGCGCCGCAGCCATGAGGCCGAGCCACGGAGGACCACGAGGCGCGTGCGGTTCCGCGAGCCCCTGGAGGTGGCCGTCCACTGTAAGAGGCGAGCGGGCCAGGTGGGGTGGGGGGATACCACCCAGGATCTCACTGAGGGCCGTCCGCAGGGACCACAGTCACTGCCCTGTCCTCACAGGTGTAAAAACCCCAATAAAACCCAGGGCCATGGGGTCGGTCTGAACAGAGTGATGGTCAAGGAAACAGCAGCTGGCAGGAAAAATATAAGCAGAGCCGCCCAAGGCACTCCTGTCCTCCCGAAGAAAGGCCAGTGGGCAGGCGCTCCCAGAGCCCACCCACTCTTCCTTCCAGCGCTCTGAAGTCTCCCACTGCCCCTCAGCTCCTCCCACCCCCTCAGCCTTCACTGCCCACCTCCCAAATTCTCCCCAACACCCCCCGCCCTAGGGTCCTGGTGCTGCCCCCAGAGCCCCCTCTCCATCCCAGTCTACCTCACTCCTTCTCCAGCCCTTCCCGTGGGACACTGCCCTTGTATCAGCTAGCTATGCCTCGTAACAAATCGCCACAAACATAGCTGCTTCAAGCAACCCACGCTGATGATCTCAGTGGTCCCGTGGGTCAGGGCTCTGGGCGCAGCCAAGCTGGTCCTCTGCTCCGGGTGGCACAAGGCAGGCATCAGGGTGTCATCCAAGGCTGGGCCTCGCCTGAGGCTCGGGACCCCATTCCAAACTCACAGGGTTATTTGCAGAATTCGTGTCCTTGCAGCTGTTTTATATGACCCTCTTTTATAAAGAGCTCGCCTGATGAGGTCAGGCCCACCCAAGACAATCTCCCTTTGATTGACTCAGTCCGTTGTGGGGATTTCCATCACAGCTGCAGAACCCCTGCCCCTTTGCCATGTTCTGTTGGTAGAAGCAAGTCACAAGCCCCCCACACTAAGCAGAGGGGACCACACAAAGGTGAGGACCTGGGCGGATCATGGGAGCATCTTAGATTCTGCTCCCACAGGCCCGCAAGGGAGGTGCTCCCTGAGTCCTGCCGAGCTGCAGATAAAACTCGCTCCCCCGACATGTGTCAGTGTCTCCCTTGAAGGCCCATCGTAAACGTCGGGTCCTCACCCGCCCCACCCTCCCCGGTCCAGCCCCCAACCCCCAGAGCACAGCTCAGCACCCAACTCCGGAGCTTCCCAGCAGCCCCAGAAGCAGAGACTCTCAGGTGGGGAGTCAGGGCCCAGACAGTCCGGGGCTGGTCTGGGGTCCCCCAGTGAGCTAAGTGGAATGGACAGGAGGTGGGGGGGTCCTGCCTACCTCTCCAAAGTGCCAGCCCCTGCTGTCCCCCAGGACCCCTGCAGTCTCCTCCTCCTAGGCTGCTGCAGGGGCTCCACACCCCACACTCCCGCAGGGCCCCCGGAAGGCTCTGAGAGCAGTGCCAGCATCTGGAAGCTAGAATCTGAATCAGTGGGGCTGCGGCAGACCCCTGGGTGGTGCCGGGCAGCCTGGCCGGCCGGGGGGTATGGACAGGCAGCTGGGTCAGGACCTGCAGGGGCCTGAGTCTCCATCTGTAAAGCGGGGTAGCTCTAGCTGACCCAGCCCGTCTTGGGGTCCTTAGGGTGGGCGGGTGAGATGAGGGGCCCCGGGGGCTCCTGGCTGGCGGAGGCAGCATGCTTTCCGAGTGGGGCGCCCCCCCGCTCCGCCAGAAACCAGTCTCTCTCTCCTCCCCAGACATCGCCTGCAGGGAGCCCTCCGCCACGGCCAGGGGTAAGTTCTGAGCCCTCGGCCCTCATCCCTCAACGCCCCAGCCCACACGCTTGCCCAGCACAGCCCCAGCTCCAGGCCACCGCCAGACCCCCAGGTGCTCCAGCCGGGCTCCCCACCCTGGCAGGGCCATGGGGTCCCTGACAGTCACGGGTCGGTGGCAGCACCCGTGGGGTACCGTCTGCCCCCCCCACTCCTTCCCCAGGGAGGGTGCGAGGGCAGCGCCTACGGGAGGCCCTGTTGCAAGGAGATCGCAGGCCCAGATAGGGACGGGGAGACCCTCGCCACAGGGGCCCACCCGACGGGCAGCACCGAGGTGCCAGCCTCCGGGTGAGCCATGCCTGCCCACTGCAGCCTCCCCACCAGCCCTGCAGGGAGGCGGGCGCCCAAGGGTCCTCACTGGGGCCGGGGCTCAGGCCCGCGGGCCGGGCTCACCAGTCCCCCTCGGCCCCAGTGCCCAGCCGGCGCAGGCCCCGCGACGGCACCCTGATCCTGCGGCTGACGGCGTGCGTCCTGCTGGTGCTGGCGCTGGGGCTGTGCTGCAGCCGGGCTGAGCCCGTGGCACTGGCCCTGGAGGACCTCCGGGCCCGGCTCCTGGCCCTCCGCCTGCGTCTGCGGCTCGCGGTCCTGGCCTGCTGGCGCCACCTCCTGCAGCTCTGATGGCCGGCGCTCACCTCCCCCGGGCCCGGGGGCAGCACCGCAGAGGGAGAGCCCCAGGTCAGAGCTGGGGGCTTCCAGACAGCCCTGAGCCCTGGACTCAGAGGGGCTGCTGCAGGCAGGGTGACTGGGAAACGGGGGCCCACGGCTTGAGATCAGACATGGGGTGCTACAGCCTTGGATGCAGCAGGCGGCCCCCCAGCTCCAAGCAGGCAGCCCCTCCTATTTCACATGTTGGAGTGCCCTGTGAGGTTTTAGGAGAACAAGAATTCCACCACTGAAACTCAGGGACCCACAGGTTCCAGCCCCCAGGCTACCCCTTGGGCCCCTCCCTCGCCCCAGCGGGAACTCTCGGTGACTTTGGGCCCAGCCCGGATGTGGCCGTGCGTAGCCCCTTGAGGATGGGGACACCCTCCCTATGTCTGTGGGAGTCCTAGGAGGAGGTAAAAGCGGGCTTTCGCTGCTTGGGGCCTGCAGCCCAGACCCCGAAACCCCTCTGGGAGAGGCTCTGGCTGCGGGGCGGGGGTACTCCCTCCTGCAGTCACGTGCAGGGCGGGGCCTCGGAGCCCCCAGCTCGTCTGACGCCTGCACTGGGCCCAAGGCCTGGGGATCCCCTTGCCCCGGCTCCTCCCTAGCCGTCGGCCTGGGGGTGTGGCCGGCGCAAAGAGGATATCGGGGGGCCAAGAGGACCCCACCACCCTCAGGACACAGCCGTCTGCGCCCGGGTCCCAGCCGGCGCCGCGCGGCCTGGGAGTCCGTGACTGTGTAGACGCCGAGTCTTCGTCCCCACTGCCAGGCCAAGGAGGCCACGTGATGACAGACCCCAGGGTCCCCTCAGACGCTGCATGGAGCGGGGCCCTGAACAAAGCAGGGAGGCCCGGGGTCAGACACCAGGAGGCACCGCTAGGGGAGCAGCTGCACCCCCATAACCTTCAGACGAGTGTCTACGCAGCCGTGGGCGCCGTGCTGCCTCTCCCGCGGGCCTTCTCTAAGCGTCCGTTCCCACGGCTTACGTGGGGAGACACTGATTCTCTATTAAAACACACTGCCACCTCTTTCAGTCTGGGGACATTTACCCAAAGGAGGGAAATGGGGACTGATTCGCCGTGGGAGTCACTCCAGCGGCTCGAGCAGAGATGGGCAAGCCGTCCCCTCTGGCCTCAGGGACCGGGGCGGTAGCCTCTGGGGTCCCTTCGGGCTTCAGGACTTGGGGAGCCCCGAGTGGGGAGCCCAGCCGAGGGGGGCCCACCTCCAGGAGCGGTGGCCCAGGGGGAACCACGGCGGGCTCCGGGCCCTGGCCTTCTGGGACCCTCCAGCATCACATCCCCCCCAGCCCACCCCACCCCCAGCCTCATCTCACTCTGCCCCCTGAAGCGGACAAGGAGGTTAAGTCAAGTGCCAGAGCCCCAGGCGGGGGTGGGGGGTGGGGGGGAGCCGCCCAGAAGGGACTGGGCTGCGGCACTCCCCTCCTCATGGCCCAGTGCGCTCAGCTAAGGGCTGTTCGTTCATTGCAAAGACATGCTCAGCCCTGGAGGGTCCGAGAGACCATGACCCCCATTGTTTTCGGAAAAATATTGCCCAAGGTGTACACGACAACCCCAAGAATTCCAAACTTTGAAATCCGTCCTCACACCCGTGAAGTCTCGAGGGGAAGCAGTGACGGAACCCATGAGAAAATGTGCGCATGTGAGGGTACAGCCACCGTGGGGGAGGGGGACCAACTCCCAGTTCCTAGTAAGTTTCGGGAACTCCAGGAGCAAACACGGAGTGCAGCGCTTTAAGTCTTAAATCGAAAGCAGATAGAACAATAGAAAAAAGGCAAACTGGAGATGGAGAAAAGACGGGCAAAGAGATTCCTCCTTGTCCACTTTAGAGGCTCAGGTATTTTTGTTTCTATTTTGACTTGAGAAATAGATGGATACGTTTAAGTTTAAGAATCTTTACTTTCAGTTAAGCCAGAAGTAGAAGTAAAACAGGATGTCCATTATCAAACAGCAGCGGGGAGAAGCAAGGCATCATGGAAGCGATCAGGTGGACCCACCTCAGGAGCCTCAGAGGCACGGCCACCTCTCCTGTCCAGCCCCGGAGGGTCCGTCCCCTGCCCACTGCAAGGGCGTGCGGCTCCTTTCCCAGTACCCCCTCCCTGGGGCCAGCTGTGCCTTTCCCAGAAGCCCCCGGGGTGGGGATGTCTGGGGGTGCCGGTGCAGCCAGCCAGTGTGTCAGCGACAGTCCTGCTCTGCAGGTGGCCCTGTAAGTGCACGCAGGTCTCTGCTAGCCTGACCAAGGTGCTGCTCAGACCAGCTCCAGGCCATCCACAAGTGTCAAATCCGCAGCAGACCCTCGGGCTCCAGGAGCCCACCTCCTGGCCCTGCTCCTCCCTCCAGGGCCCAGACGGCTGCTACCTGATGGGGGACAAGGCAGAGCCACCCCACCTTCTGCTGGAGACCAGGAACTCTCCAGGGCCAGACAGGGTCCCCACGGCCGGTGGACTAGGGCGGGCGCATCCCCTCGGGGCCCTCAGGTTCTGTCAAAACACCTCCCCAAAGACCCTGCTGCTCTTCCCAGAACTCTCGGCCAGGCCCGGGGCCAGAGCATCTGAGATGCCAGGAGCCTCAGTCACCCTGGCCCCGAGCCCCCACTCCCAACGCTGCCAGCTGAGCGGCGTCATGACAAGTGATCTGCAGCCTCGCTTCCCAGGCCCAGGCTGCCCGCCACACCTGGCACCTTGACCCAGGCCCAGATCCGTGGCCTCTGGACGCCCCGTTGCCCCGCTGTTTGGGAGACTGAACCATCCACTGGTGGTGAGAGCCATGGACATGGGGAGCTGGGGGCTCACCTTCCCCTGGGAGGGTGGGGGGCAAACCAGCACGTGGGCCAGACCAGGAAACTATTTACTAAGCTCAGGGGAGGGGCGGGGCGTGCTTACACCTCGGGCACCCCAATCCAGGACAGGACACGGAGGACAGGGTGTGGAAGCCGGGGAGCCCCGAGAGGAGGGGGGGCCACAGCCAAGCAGCCCCCTGGTGGCTTGTCCCCGAGCCCCAGGGCCCCAGTTCCCCTCCCAGCTCCTCCACCTGCTGCCGAGGGGGCAGGACTGTGCCCTCGGGGCCTCCTGAGTTGGGAAGGCAGCCCCCTCCTCTGGGGTGCAAGGGGCCCTGGGGGCACCCGGGAACGGGGTTGCAGACAGGTGCCCGCTCTGGTCTCCACCCACACCTGCACGCTCCCACACACCTGTGCACGGGCACGCTCACCTGCACACTCACACCCACATTCACACACGCTCACACCTCACCATGCAGGCCCATGTGTGCACACACACGCACACACTCTGACCACATGTGCACCCACATCACACACACACGCACACCCTCTTGTGCCTCACATGCACACAGACAAACACCCGCAGTGGCACCTGGCCCCCGCTCCCCTGCAAAATGGCACCTCCACATCTGGAGTCCATGTCTCCGCCCCCCAAGCACAGGCCCAGCCCACACGGGGGCCCCCGGGCCTCCCCAGGACGCCCACGAAGCCACCACCTGACCCCAGGCCCAGCCCCCCGTCCCTGTGCTTCTTGTGCTAAGACTAGTCTGGACCCAGGGGCTCTGGAGCCACAGCAGAGTGGACTCAGCCCTGGGTGGGGACCACCCGGGGCCAGAGGGCAGCTCCATCCCACACTCGGCTCTTTCTCACGGGTGGTGGGATTCTTGTCCACACGCGGCTCAGGAGCAAGTGACAAGAATGACGTGTGACCATCGTGGGCCGGTGGGGTTACGCTGGGGACTCAGGCTGCTGCCATGGAACCTTGCAGGAAACCACGCAAACGGCATCCAGCCGAGGCCCAGGGAGTGGGGGGACCACAGCCAGCCCGCTGGCCGGAGGGCGTCCCTCCAGGCTGACATGGGGACAGGCCCGTTGCCCCCACATGGCACCTGGGGGAGGCCCTCCCACCCCCGTTGGCTGCCACGCCGCTCAGGCTGGGAACGGGGCGCCTGGTGAGGGGGTCGCTCAGTACACGCAGTGCCGAGGGGAGGCATGCAAGTCGCGGGGGGCCGGGCAGAGCCCCGGCCGCGGCCCCAGGGCAGGCCATGTGCCCTGGACAGGGCGTCCGGGGCCAGGCCTAGATGACGGCGCTCTTCTCGCCCTGGAAGGCAGCATGGGGGGCCGGCCTGGCCAGCAGCAGCTCCTTCTCGTGGACCAGCTTGTCCAGCAGGTCCTCCTGGCGGTAGTTGTGGTACACTTTCAGGAAGGCCAGGATGGTGATGGCCAGCCAGGCCAGCCACGAGGCCCAGAGGCCGAACTGTGGGGGGCAGAGGGCACGGTGAGGGGCCAGCCAGACCCAGTGGCCACCCCCCCCCCCGGGAAAAGGACGGACCCACTAGGGAAGGAACGAGGTGCTGCGGGGACAGGACAGGACAGGGACGTCACCCCCGGCATCTGGCGGCCCTCCCAGCCCCCAAGCTGTGCAAACGCCTTGGGAACTCTGCCCACGTTTGCACCCTGACAGGGCCCACGAGGAGCTGGGGCCACTCGGCTCCAGGGGAGCTCGTCTCATCCGTAATGGAGCCTCTTCCAATCGCCGGAACAAATTGACCTTTATCTGCTGTTTCCAAACAGTTGAAGGGGAAACAGTTTAATCAGAACCAGCCTCGAGCTGCAATTAAACTGACTCAATTGAGGGTGTTTGTCATCAGACTTAGCCGGTACCTTCCTTGATCTGATCGGTATAAATTCCATAAATTCGGGCTGGAGCATTTCCCACTAAATTTGCGTGACGGTGTCCCTGGAAGACTCAGCCCATCTCAGCTGGACCCACACGACGTCCAGCGCCTCCACAGGGCTCCTCACGACAGAAAGAGCCCTCAGACCAGCCACTGGCCAATGCGGCTCCAGAGGTGGACCTGCAGGCTGGTGAGCCCTGCCCTGTGCTGAGAGGACCCACCCCCTGCCCGGGGGGCCCCGCCATCCCTGCCATCGGGGTCATCGTCAGGGTCAGATGCAGATTTTGAGGGACAGGCCCTCTCTGACCACGTGTCCCGACGTGCCTGTGTTCCAGCAGACAGGGTCCCCAGAGTTGCCCCGTGGTCTCCTGCAGGGCAGGGGATGAAGCTGATACAAGGGCAGGGCTGGAGGAGAAGGGTCTTCCCGACAGCGGCTGGGGGGCTCCTCCAAATGCAGGGGCGGATCCCCTCCTGGGACACCCTTCCTCAGACACTGCCTCGGCATCCCTCTCTGGGGACTCAATGTGAGCCCTCAAGCGTCGATCTGAGGGCCCACTTGGTGCCAGGGCCAGAATCCAGACTCCCGGCCCCGGCACTGCAGACCTAGGATGACGCCCGGCTTCCCTCCCAGCACCACCCGGCACAGGGCCATCCCCTCACTCCCCAGGCCCCCCCACGTCTGCAGTGAGCTCAGAAGCTAGCTGTTCCCTCCTCCTAGGACGCCCCACAGCCCACCCCTCCCCACCCCCTGCAAACATCCTCTCAGTCTCCAAGATCCAGCCGTCCGCTGGGAAGCCTTCCCGACTGCACCCCCAGCACGGTGCTCACCGGCTCTATGTCCTCTGCCTGGCACCGTCCTTGGCTACGAGTGTGTTTCCTGCCCCGGCTGGGCTGTGCACTCTGAACGTTCTGCAGTGAACGGCCCCCTGCCCCACCACGCGCGCCTCCCTTCTGCCTGGGCAGCTCCACCCACCTGGGCGATGGCGAACTGATCATAGAAGGCGGAGTTGTCCACGTTCAATTCCAAGTCGATGTCCTGGAGCTCCTCGCAGCTAAAATGGCAAGACGCAGGGTGGATGGGGGCCGCTGGGAGGCCAAGCGTGGCGGGAAGCAGAGCGTCACCCCCGAACGGCGAGGGGCTGCCCCCAAGGTGGGGCAGGGAACCTGCAGACCCGGCCCCCATCTGGCGCTGGACAGTGGGGACCACCGGCGCTGCCCGTCACTCTCCTGGAGACTCCAGCCTTGGCCCCCGCAGCTCCACAGCACTGCAGAGCCAGGGGCCTCAGAACAGGGGTGCAGGGCTGCTGCTTCTAGCCCCTTGGTCCCCGGACTGAGCTACACAGTAGCCCGGCTGAAGCGCCATGGGCATCCATGGGGGCAGCCCCACCCACATGACCCGCGCACCCTTCACCTCCTGGGGCTGGCAGCACAGGCCAATGTAACCAGCAGGGACTAGCAGGGCAAACTACAAAGTGCTGGTGACCTGCACAAGCTCCTTGTCTGTAGACAGGCTAGGCCAGGCCAGCCTCAGAAGCCTGGAGTGAATGAGGCCTGGGCTCAGGGGCCCGTAGCATCCTGAGATGTCAGGACACGTTGAGCATGATGCCTGGAAGAGGGAGGCCCGGAGGCCCAGGCAGGCCCTGGAAGGGGCTGGAGGATGGGGCTTAAGGGCTGGAAATGGAGTTTGTGAGGGTAAAGAAACTCTTTCTAGAGAAGCCCAAGGCCATGCCCAAGGCCATACCCAGGGGCCTGCCCATGCTCCGAGGGCTCGGTGGGGAGGAAGCAGGTGGCCGGGGGCCCATCAGGCAGGGCACAGCTCAGCACGGGCAAGACCCCAGCCCACAGAAGGGCTGCTCTGGTGTGGACCCCAAAAGAGCCACCCACCCAGGGTGCTTGAACTTTCCTCTCTTGTGTGCCCCAAGCTGCTACAGAGGCACCCCGGGGACTCCCAAGGTAAAGGTGCAGGACAGCAGGTAGATGCCCCCTGCCCCCGCCCACTTTGGATCTTTTGTGCATTCTATACTTTAAGGTTCCAGATCTGATTTTTCTTAAAGAGAGAATCTGGAGTCTCTGGAAGAGGTAACCCAAGGGTCCCTGCCTTTCCAGGGGAATGGCCTGGGGCACTGGACAATGCCCCTTAGGGCTGGGCAGTGGGCAGCCCTTTGCTGGGGATCAGGCAGTCACCATGCTCCACCTTGGGCCGCCCCCAAGCCAGAGATGGCCCCTGGCTCAGGGCCCAGAGGATCCGTCCCAGCCCCGAAGGCCTCTGTCCCCGACGCCCTCCGACCAGAAACTTCCACCCCCGTCCCTCACCGTCCCCGCCCCCTCCATCCTCATATTCCACACCCTCCTCATGACCACACCTGGGCCCAGGCCTTTGCGCCCAACGGCCTTCCGGGACCTGGAGCCCACCCTGGGGGGTGCCGTCACCCAACCACGTGCCAGCAATGACGGGGAAGCCGGAACCTCCGACCTCCTGGGCCTCCATCCCCCCCATACCCCGATCCACCCCCAGGGTTTGTGGGGCCCCTGCTCTTGTGTGAAGCTGCTGTGGGCTCCCTGAACCGGGAAGGGGGTACGGGCCCCAGGGCAGGGGTGCCCAGGTGTGCACAGGCGGGGAACAGGTGGGATGAGCAAAGCTGCGGGCTCAGGTGGGGTTCGTGCAGGAAGACGTCACCCTAGGAGCGGCGGGCGGGGCCCAGGGCGCACCTGTGGGGCATAGTGCCCTTCTCAGTGACCGCATCACACCACATGGTGAAGCCCACGCTCACGATGGTGCTGGCGATGAAGACCAGGAAGACCACGAAGGCGCTGACCAGCAGGTTCAGGAAGGCATAGAGGAAGGAGCTGCAGCGAGGGCGGGAGGGGCGGTCACCGCGCCACCCCCGTCTCCGCAGCACCCCTGCGGGCCAGGCAGCAGGAAGGCAGCCCCCGACCCGCGGGTTCCCAGCTGGGGTCTGGGTCCCAGATGACGGCGTAGGGCCAAGTGGGGCCACCAGAGGTCGCTTCCCCTCCGCAGCGTTCCTCACCCCACAGGCCCACGCGCCGGCCAGAGCTGCCCAGCCCGTCCTCCCAAAGCCCGGGAGTGGGGACCATCTTACAGCGGAGTCACGGCCACCGTTCAAACCCAAGGCCGCCTGGTTCCGAAGCATCAGAACCAGCACCCATGCTGAAAAGGTCAGACAGCCTTTCAAGGTGGATCACCCTCGCGGGCACCCACCAAGGCCATTTACCCACACAGTCACCAATGCGGCTGGCCTGCACCTGCATAGGGGTCTGTGACCCTGCTCTGATTTCTCCACTGAAACCTGAAAGGCCAAGGGGTGACCAGAGCGGGCACCTGGGGGACCCAGGAGGCAGGGCCGAGAGGGCAGAGCTCGCTCAGGGCCAGGCTGCACTGCCCCTTGGGGCCAGGGCCTCTCCAGGGTCCACGGGAGCATGGCCCCCACTGGGGTGCTTTCAGAGGGCGCCGATGTTTGCCCTCTGATGGCACGGCGGGTGGGGGGAGGGACGTGGTGGGAACACCCACCCACCAGACTCTCCTGCCGGCCCGCAAGCATCCACCGTCCCACCATCTCCAAAACACCCCCTGGAGATTCAGAGTCCTGCAGGAGAGCGGGCGGCCGAGCTGATGCCGCAGGGGGCAGGGGGCGCAGGGCTGCCCCACGGCAGGGGTGGGGTGGGCAGAGGGAACGCCCTCACGTGGGACAGTAGCCTAGACCTACATCTAACCTGCTGCAGGTTTGATGTGAACATCAGGGCTTGCAGTACATTGAATCTGAGGGAAACGATTGACCAAATCTGGCTTCACAGGGAACATTCACTAAATGAGGTGTCAGCTGGAGTTTCAGCCAAGAAAACATCAAAGTTATTGTCACCGGACGCGGTGACTATCAGCCGAGGCCAAGCGACGATGGACGCACCGCTCCTGCGTCTGTTGTTTCTTTCTTTCGTTTATCCACCCACTGGACGCTTTCTGGGCCTTCACCTCCCCCCCGTGCTGGGCCCCAAGGACAACGCAGCGTGGATGCCGCAGTCCCGGCCCAGGAGCGGGCAGACGGTAAACCGAGGTCACCAGTGCCCAACTCACAGCACGAGTGACCGGGCTGCTTTGTCACAGCTGGGACCGTCCGCATCTCCAGGGAAAGATCCCACAGGGCTGCTGTCGACAGGCCCAATCCAGGGCCGCCCTGCTGAGTACCAAGGCTGGGAGAGCTTGAGCCACCCCGACAAGAGCGTCAGAGGAGGGGCAAGCACGTTCCTAAAACCCCAACAATCACACCTGAAAGGGCAGGGACAGCCGGTCTGGCCCCATGTTTGTTTGCACTCACACTCCCGCATACACGTGGGGCCTCCACACCCAGGATCCAGGCCAAGGGGACGAAGGTGAGAGCCGTGCGCAGGAAGCTCCACGCCTGCCACAGCCCCCCATCCCCAGTTCTCCAAAGGCTGGTCCAGGCAGCGCAGGCTCGCCTGACCTCACTGGGCATCCCTGGTCCTTGCCCAGCTCAGTGTCGAGGTTGTGTGTTTACTGTGCTTGAGTCTCCAGCTGCCCATGCCCTGCTGTGTGTCACCCTTTGAGAGGGGCACCATAATCCCTGCCCGAACTGGACCATCGTGGGCCGCTGCTCTTCAGATCATGTCCCGTCCATCCTCCACCTGGGGGGCCGAACGGAGGGGCCCACCATCTCCCTGGCACCTGGTTGCATCCAGCCAGTGGGGTCCCAGGGGGGACATGACAGTGGGGGTGGGGGTGCTCACCCCCAGGTCCCTCCTGGGGGCAGCCTCAGGCTGGTGGTGTCCCTCCAACAAAGGCTGTCCCTCTGGGCGGCATCATCCACGTAACCCTGCCCAGCCCCTCGTCCAGGCATGGTGACAGGGTCCCACACCTGGCCCACAACTTAGTCCTCAGGTTTTCCTCACTTGGGCGGTCATCAGTCTCCACCTGGGACCCTGATGGACACAATTCTAAACTGCAAAATCCATCTGGCCCTGAGAGCTCCAATTAGGGGTCAGGGGCCTATAGTTATGAAGAGAGGAACGTTATGGCCCATCCCCCTCCAAACCTGTCACCAAGCAGAGGTGGTATCAAGCCGGGTCTGCCCTTTGCCAGCTGTGTGACCTTCACTCTGCAAGGCACTCTGGGGGCCTCGATTTCTGCTCTGTAACATCGGGTTCCGGTGGGAACTGAGGGAGCTTATGTGGGTGAAGGGCACGTAGCTGCGGGGCGACTCATGAGCTCGCACCCCCCCAGGACAGACCTCAGCCCATCATCCAGGCCGGGTCGGGCTCACTGCCCTCTGACCCCTAGCCAGGGGCACACCTGGAGCCCTCGGGCTGGGGTCTGTGTTGCCACAGGAGATGGGGTGCAGGAAGCAGGGATGGGGAAGCTGCTGAGTCACCCTTGGGAACCAGATTTGGAGACGGGCTCACGGCCAGCTGTGCCCCCCGTGGGGCAGCGTGGGGCTGGGTGGGGCTCAGGGGTTGGGGAAGGCCCAGCCCACTGGAGCCCCCCTTCCCAGGAGCTGGTGCTCCGAGGAAAGCAGAGGTTACCCAGAGCCTACGCCCCTGGCATCTCCATCTTGGATGGACCCTTGGCTCCAGCCAAGGAGAACATGGTGGTCCCAGGGGGGCCAGGGACGAGCTTCCACAGGCAGAGCAAAGGAGCAGGCCGTTCTTGGCACAGAAGTCCAGCCCACTGGGACGGCCGGCTCCCTAGGTGCCCTCCGCCTGCCGACAGCCCTCGGCCGTCCCCCCAAGAAGCCTGTCCGCAGCGGGGCTTGTGGGAGGAGGGATGGCCAGGGTGCAGAGGGCAGGCCAGCGGGCGACCAGCCGGCGTCAAACCCTGCTCCTTCTTGCTGGGGAGCGGCCCCAACCCCCGTCCTGCACCGGCTTCTAGAGGCCCAGGAGGGCTCCTCAGCCCTGTGTGCACAGCAGTGCCCTCATGGGACCCCGGCACAGTGGGCCTGAGACACAGCCGACCCGCCGGAAAGCCGCCCCTTCCCACCTCGGAGGGCGATGTACAGCACAGTCTCTGAGAGCCAGGAACCACCGACACTCCAGCCACATCCCTATTAAGTGGGCACAGTTTGGGGGTCTCCATCCCACGAGACAGGGCAGGGCCCGTGCTGGGGTCCTGCCAGCCAGCAGCCTCCTCTTGCCCTTCCCATCGGCTGCTGGTCATTTCCTGGCATCTGCTCTGGCTTTACAGATTTCTGAAGAGTCGGGTGTGTGAGAGCCTCACTTGGCCCCGGCCCCCCAGCGTTCACGACACGACTCCCACCCCCTCCTCCCAACGACGGGCTGGGGCAGCGGTCAGGAAGGGAGCCCAGCACTCACAGGGTTAACTTCATCTTTCTCCCGCTACCTCTCAGGGTGCCCTGCCTGGATGTGCCATCTCCATGGTGACAGCTATCCTGGGAAGCCCTGGGAGCGATTTGCAGGCTGAGGGACACGTGTGGGCAGGCAGATGGGTTGTTTTAACCCAGCGCTCCCCAGCCGTCAATCACAAACCACTGCCACCTGGACTGGCAAAGCTGCCCGGCCCCCAGGCCCAAGGCTCACCCTCAGCTCAGCCAGGTGCCTGAAACAGCAATGCCCCAGGAAGCCACAGGTGCCACTGATCCACTCGCTTCTTCCCCCAGCCAGCAACCAGGATGACGCCCCCCGTACAAAAAGCTGCCCTGACCCCTTACCCTCCACACCCCTGGGCACAAGCCGTCAGGGGTCCCCAGTTTGCACAGAGACACACTGCACGAGGAAGGAGCTGGCACCACGGACACCGTGTCTGACCACAAGCTCGAGACCCGGCCGTGAGCCCCTCACACAGATCAAAGTGTAGGGGTCCACCCTGCGTCTCGGTCTGAAGTTGGACTCTTAGGAGAATTAGGGTGCACACTAGACCCTAGGCAGGCAGGGCCCTCTAAACACCCAAGTCTAAGGAGGGCAGTGGTGTCCTTCATGGGCCGGACGTCCAGTGGCCATCAACACCCCTGAGAGCCGTCGTCCAGCACACTGCTCTCTCTACCTGCCCTTCCCGGCCTCCTGGCCGCCCCGAGTCCCTTTACCCACCCAGCACCTGCCCGCCTGGTCTATGCAGCTTGACCAACAACTGTGCCGGAATTGGTTGCCCTCAGCTGACCGTCCTGCCCGTGGCTGCATGAGGCAGATCCAGCCTTCCCACAGGTCCAGACCTGGCTGACACACGAGCCCAGAGGGCTGAACCCTTGGTCAGACTGAATCTGCAAAGGCATCAGGGCCCGTGAGTGGCTGAGAAGCAGCAGACCTCAGGGGGCAGGAATCTTTCTGTCATTCACTCAACAATCACTAACTTGGTGACTCCTGGGCACCATGCCCCGTGCTCAGCCCTGAGCACAGAGAAGTGAACAAGGTACATGTGCGCCTTGGGTTCAGCCAGCCCGGGGTCCCCTCAGGTGCATAGCTGTGGCCTGGACATCCACAAGAGCTTTGACCTGCTCCTACGACCCGAACTAAGAAGAAAGGATGACACTTGTGACAGATGTCATCACAGCTGACCAACTGCCAACTGGCTTGTGCGGTGGACAGGGTGGGAGCAGGCAGCAGGACAACCATGTGGCCTTGGGCCGGGATTCCTGATGGCTGAGGAGGACACTCTGCAACAGATGTCCCTGGAGAAGACAAGCCTGGCCCAGCCTTGGCTGCCATGGTCGAGGCCACTGGCGGCAGGACAGACGAGCCCCTAGGACTGATGCAACGGGACAGAGGGCCCTAAGTGTTCCTCCAACCAGGCCACCTCCTTGGGAGCACAGGCCCCCTCTGTCCTCAGGGGACGGGCAAGGTGAAGGAGCACAGGGAGGCACGTACACTCCCAAGCCTCAGTTTTCTGTCTTTAAGATGGGGATGGGGATGGTTTCACAGAGCTGATGGACACCTTCTAGGAGATGACAAAGGACAGAAGCTGTCCCTAGGTTCCTAGGTTTGCTGCCCAACCTGTGTGAAACAGGCGGTCCTGCGTGACCAGGATTCCTTCCTTGCAGGCTCTGGTTCTTAGCTCCCAGCCTCTGGTGGTGCCTCTGAAACCTCCCACCACTCAGAACCACGGGGGGCTGGGCCCCACCTAGAGAGCTGCTGACATGTCCTCGCCAGGTAGACCCTGAATGCCTTGAGGTCACCTGTCTTGTAGGGAGAAGCTGGAACCATGGGCGTGAGCTGATGACCAAGCTGTGGCCCCCACCTGGCCTGTGCCCACTGCCCTCAGCTTCCCAGACTGAAGGGACCTCAACGTACCCCGCCTGCTGACCACCCATCCTCTGCCTCAGACCCTGTCTTGTAATCAGAGATGCTTCTCCAGCCTCAGCCTGCACTGGAGACTCCGACCGGGCACCACATGGGCTTGGCACCGCAGGTGCAGATGTGTCTCAAAGCCTCCTCGGGACACCAGCCACCGTGCGGGTGGAGGGAAGGAGAAGCAAGGCAGGCGCCCCCCTGGGACTGGCCGGGGCTCACCCTGGGAAGAGCTCCCGCCCCACACACAGCGCCCGGAGGGCGCCCCGGGCTGACACATGGCTTCTGCAGACCCCAAATGCAGAACTCTCGTGCGCTGGGTTGAATCGCGTCCCCTGACGACGTATGCCCACATCTGCACCCCCAGTACCTGTGAATGTGACCTTATTTGGAAATAGGGTCTTTGTGGGTGTCACTAAGCTAAAGATCTCAGGATGCGGTCATCCTGGATTTAGGGTGGGCCCTAGATCCAATGACTAGCGTCCTTATAAGAAGAAGGAAAGAGAGAGAGAAGAGGCCATGTGGAGAGGGAGACAGAGACTGGAGTGACAAAGGCCTAAGCCAAGGGACATCAGGGGTTGCAGCGGCCGCCAGGAGCTAGGAAGAGGCCTGGAAAATAGTAACCCCCCCAGAGGGAACCAACCCTGACAACACCTTAATTTGGGGCTTCTGGCCTCCAGAACTGTAAGAGAATAAATTGTCTTAAGCCCCAGTTTGTGGTGCTTTGTTCCAGCAGCCCCTGGAAACTCATACACGTGGGTTGCTGGGATTTCACCCCTCTCCTCCCTTTCCTCTTCAACCTGCAAGCCCCCTTCCTCTCTCCAGCCCCTCTCTCCATGCCAAGGCCAAGCTGGGGGCTCTCAGGAGTCCCTGCCCACTCACAGCCTCAGAGCCCCGCCTCCCCGAAAGAAGTGAAAAGACACTAAAAACTGCCAGCGATGATGGATGGGGGTGAGGGTGGGGACAGGGTTTGGGAGAAGGCGTGGACTCGCCCCGTAGATGTGAGGGCAGGCAACAGGCAGGAGTGGCCTCCCGGGACCTCTGCAGGAGACCTGGCCGCTCCAGGGTGCAGGGATCCACAGCCTGGGCGTGGGTGGGGCGGGCCACACAGGGTCCCACAGGGGTAGAGGCCCAGGGAGTGTTACTGGCTGAGAACCCCAGCCCAGGGACCCACATCCCACTCTCTCACAAAACAGAGCCAGGACAGGAAAAGGTGAAGAGAAAAATGGAGGCGGGGGGGTGGGGGGGGCGGGGCGGAGGCTAGCAGGGCCCCACACGCCTGCTGCTCCCTCTCCCCCATCCCCCAGCCAAGGTGTGTGCCATAGCGGTAGGCCTCGAGGGGCTTCCCTCCAGCTTTCCTTCCCAGGAGGATGGGAACGGGAGAGGATCCCCTGTTAGCCTGGTCGGCCCCCTGCCTGCCTGGTCCCTCCCCATCCACCGGGAGCTGGGAGCAGGCCCAAACCCGGCTGGGAGCTGTCCGCGGTGCTGATGGGCGTGGGCCCCACTGGGCCCCAGAGGGAGGCCCAAATCGGCTCCGAGATGACGATGCAACATTTGCTCCCCGGGGTGTGGATGGTGATATGCACTTGGAGAGGGAAGCACTGGCCTGGTACAAGGAACACCATGGCCCCTCGGTTCTGCGTGTAGACAAAGGGCAGTTTCCGTGGAGGTGGTGAGGGCCGACGGTTGATACTTTCGGGCCTCTGAGACCGCGGGGAGACGCAGGGACTCACCCTCCTCCTTGTCAGGGGAGAGCCTGGGGCGCTGTGGGCACGGAAGGGGGGCCGTGCCAGGGGGAAGGGCTGCGTCTGTCGGTGCAGGGCGGCTGCGGGGCCCCCACTTACCCCTCGTGTCCCTTGCAGAGGAAGAAGAGCGTGCGCCAGGCGTGCGCCGCGGCGAGCAACAGCGAGAGGAGGCTGGCCAGCAGGCTGAAGCGGCAGGCGGCCGGCGGGCCCCACTCCTGCACGGTGAAGCGCTCGCGCTCCTGCACCGTCAGGTTGGCGCTCAGCCACATGCCCTCGGTGAAGAGCAGGCAGCGGCCGCGGAAGTCGTGGCCGTTCTCGGACAGCGGCACCACCACCACGAAGCTGAACAGAAAGGCCAGGAAGTAGCAGACGCACTGCGCGAAGAGGAAATTGTTGAGCGCCATGGCGGGGCCAGGCGGGCCGAGGAAGCGGCCGGAGGAGGCCGCGGGGCTGGCTGGCGACGCGGGACGAGGGGCGCAGGCCGGGAGACGAGGCCGCGGGAGACTCCCGGCGCCGCGCGCAGGCCAGGCCGGATCCGCGCGGGAGGCTGCGCAGTGGCGGCGCCGGCGGGGTCCTGCGCGCCCCGCCCGGGACGCGTGCGCAGCGGCCGAGCGCGGGCCGCGCCTGCGGTCAGCACCACGGACAGCTCCTGGCGGGCTTGCGGCGCGGAAAGGGGGCCAAGGGGACAATGGGTGGGTGTGGGCCACGCTGGAGAACGGGTGCACCGACGCAGAAGCGGAATGGAAACCAGGAGAGGGAATGGGAAGATGGCGATGTCGGCTCACCGAGACCCGACTCTGGTACCAGGAGCTACCTGTGCGGGCCTCACACAGGATGGTTCCCAGGTCCCCAGCTGCCCCACTGGCGTTAAGGAAAGGAGGCCAGGAGAGAGGGATTCACAGGGACGGATCCAAGATGCCCATAATGAGGGGTGGTGGTGAGGTTTGCAGTCCGGACTGGAATGACTCTTTTTCGGGGGTCCTGGAGTGCACCAAGTATACGGGAAATGGGCCGGAGAGGGGAGGGTCTGGGGTCGAGGAAATGGCACAGGGGGTCGTCCACGGAGAGATGGGCGCCGAGAGGACCGAGCGGGTCTGTCCGCTGTTTGTGCTTCTCCAGCACGGCGCCCTCAGAAGGGGCATCTCTCACACTGCCTGACACAAGCAGGGCCCTGAGTTGGTATTTGTAAGATAAATAATGGATGCCCCAGGCACCTCATTAAGACAGCCTTTCCCGAGATGGAATCTGCTGATGCATTAATTAATGGAATTAATGCCTTTTCTAGTGCCCTTTAAGAATAAGTCACATTTAGTCCAATTCCCAGAGTGAGGAAGCCTCCTTCTAAAAGAAACTGCCAAGTGGTTTAACATTACATCAGCTTTTTTGTTGCAAGCGCTAAAAAAAACCTTTTTGTTTTATTGCCAAAGTAATATATGCTCATTTTAAGAGTCAAGCCACATAGATATGTATAAAATAAAAAGACAATGTCTCCTTCTTGCCCTCCCCACCCCCATCCGGTCACATGACTGGGGTGACCACTCTTCACAGTCTGACTTCTACTTTTCTAGACATTTTGCTAAGCACGTAAACACCCACACCCACAATTTACACGAGTGCTTCATACTATACACACCATTCTGCAGGTTGATTCCTTCATTCAGCAGTATGTCATGGACATTATTACCTGCCCACACATAGAGATCTACTTCATTCTTCTTAATAACTGTGTAAAAGTCCATAATCATGAAGATTCCACAATTTGCATAACTATCCCTCTTTGGGTAGCTGGTTAATGTCTTCCATTTTTGCTAGTTCAAATACTGTTGAGTGAGCTTCCTTGTACACACATGCTTGTGCACTTGTACAGGTACTTCCTAAAGAGAAATTCTTAGGAGAGGAACTGCTGGGTCATGGGGTATGCACATTTTAAGAGTTGACAGAAATTGCCAAACTGGTCTCTTAAAATGTTGTACCAACTTACCTTCTTATCCATGCTGCAGACACCCTCTCCAAAACTGAGAAAATCAGTTGTATTTACATTCTATCAGTCTTCATTGATGTGTAACCTTGGGTTTCCCTTATCATTGTAAGGTTGAGCATCTTCTTCTATGCTGGTACTATTTGTAATTTGTCTTCTGTGCATTGCACATTCACTTTGCAGTCACTTTAAAGCACACATTGAAGACCAGCCGTGGGTCTGGGACAGCAACCCTTCCCTTGGAGAATACACATGGGGTTTCTGCTACTGTTGAGTTCCCCGATTCAACCAAAGGGAGCCTGCTCAGGAAATTCAGTGCCCCCCCGCAACTTGGAAAAGAGTTGAAATCCCATCCAATCATTATCCAGTGGACTGACTAATTTGAACACATCTGGGGGTCTTACACTTTAAGGGTTAGGCCAAAACAAAAGAGACCATGACAATTGAGAGGTAAGTGGCCCAAAGGGAGAACTACAGAATAAATTGGAAAGATTATTAAATATCTACCATTTTTTAAGAGATCTTTATTGGACTATAATTGCTTCACAATACCGTGTTAGTTTCTGTTGCACAACAAAGAGAATCAGCCATATGCATACGGTAGTTTGATAGGGATTGCACTGAATCTGTAGATTGCTTTGGGTAGTATAATCGTTTTCACAATATTGATTCTTCCAATCCAAGATCATAGTGTATTTCTCCATCTGTTTATGTCATCTTTGATTTCTTTCATCAGTGCCTTATAGTTTTCTGAGTACAGGTCTTTTGCCTCCTTAGGCAGCTTTATTCCTAGGTATTTTATTCTTTTTGTTGCGATGGTAAATGGGAGTACTTCCTTAATTTCTCTTTCTGATTTTTAACTGTTGGTGTATAGGAATGCCAGAGATTTCTGTGCATTAATTTTGTATCCTGCAACCTTACCAAATTCATTGATTAGCGCTAGTAGTTTTCTGGTGGCATCTTTAGGATTTTTTATATATAGTATCATGTCATCTGCAAATAGTGACCGTTTTACTTCTTCTTTTCCAATTTGTATTTCTTTTTCTTCTCTGATTACTGTGGCTAGGACTTCCAAAACTATGTTGAATAATAGTGGTGGGAGTGGACATCCTTGTCTTGTTCCTGATCTTAGAGGAAATGCTTTCAGTTTTTCACCATTGAGAATGATGTTTGCTGTGGGTTTGTCATATATGGCCTTTATTATGTTGAGGTAGTTTCCCTCTATGCCCACTTTCTGGAGAGTTTTTATCATAAATGAGTGTTGAATTTTGTCAAAAGCTTTTTCTGCATCTATTGAGATGATCGTATGGTTTTTATTCTTCAATCTGTTAATATGGTGTATCACATTGATTGATTTGCATATATTGAAGAATCCTTGCATCCCTGGGATAAATCCCACTTGATCATGGTGTATGAGCCTTTTAAGTGCTATTGGATTCTGTTTGCTAGTATTTTGTTCAATATTTTTGCAACCATGTTCATCAGTGATATTGGTCTATAATTTTCTTTTTTTGTGATATCTTTTTCTGGTTTTGGTATCAGGTGATGGTGGCTTCATAGAATGAATTTGGGAGTGTTTCTCCCTCTTCAATTTTTTGGAAGAGTTTGAGAAAGATCAGTGTTAGCCCTTCTCTAAATGTTTGATAGAATTCACCTGTGAAGCTGTCTGGTCCTGGACTTTTGTTTGTTGGAAGATTTTTAATTATGGTTTCAATTTCATCACTTGTGAAAAGTCTGTTTATATTTTCTAATTCTTCCTGGTTCAGTCTTGGAAAATTGTAGCTTTCCAAGAATTTGTCCATTTCTTCATGGTGGTCCATTTTATTGGCATATAGTTGTTTGTAGTAGTCTCTTATAATCCTTTGTATTTCTGCAGTGTCAGTTGTGATTTCTCCTTTTTCATTTCTAATTTTATTGATTTGCATCCTCTCCCTTTTTTTCTTGATGAGTCTGGCTAAGGGTTTATCAATTTTGTTTATCTTCTCAAAGAACCAGCTTTTAGTCTTATTGATCTTTGCTATTGTTTTCTTCATTTCTACTTCATTTATTTCTGCTCTGATTTTTATGATTTCTTTCCTTCTATTGACTTTGGGTTTTCTTTGTTCTTCTTTCTCTAGTTGTTTTAAGCGTCGGATTAGATTGTTTATTTGAGTTTTTTCTTGTTTCTTGAGGTGAGATTGTATTGCTATAAACTTCCCTCTTAGAACTGCTTTTGCTGTATCCCATACGTTTTGGGTCGTCGTGTTTTCATTGTCATTTGTTTCTATGTATGTTTTTATTTCTTCTTTGATTTCTTCAATGATCTCTTCGTTATTTAGAAGTGCACTGTTTAGCCTCCATGTATTTGTGTTTTTTACAGGTTTTTTTCCTGTAATTGATTTCCAGTCTCGTAGCATTGTGGTCAGAAAAGATGCTTGATATGATTTCAATTTTCTTAAATTTTCCGAGGCTTGATTTGTGACCCAAGATGTGGTCTATCCTGGAGAATGTTCCATGTGCACTTGAGAAGAAAGTGTATTCTGCCACTTTTGGGTGGAATGTTCTATAAATATCAATTAGATCTATCTGGTCTATTGTGTCACTTAAAGCTTGTGTTTCCTTATTTATTTTCCGTTTGGATGATCTGTCCATTGGTGTAAGTGGGGTGTTAAAGTCCCCTACTATTATTGTGTGACTGTCAATTTCTCCTGTCATGGTTGTTAGCATTTGCCTTATGTATTGAGGTGCTCCTATGTTGGGTGCATAAACATTTACAATTGTTATATCTTTTTCTTGGATTGATCCTTTGATCATTATGTAGTGTCCCTCCTTATCTCTTGTAACAGTCTTTATTTTAAAGTCTATTTTATCTGATACGAGTATCGCTACTCCAGCTTTCTTCTGATTTCCATTTGCATTAAATATCTTTTTCCATCCTTTCACTTTCAGTCTGTAAGTTTCCCTAGGTCTGAAGTGGGTCTCTTGCAGACAGCATATATATGGGTCTGGTTTCTGTATCCATTCAGCCAGTCTGTGTGTTTTGGTTGAGGCACTTAATCCATTTACATTCAAGGTTATTATCGATATATATGTTCCTATTACCATTTTCTTAATTGTTTTGGGTTTGTCTTTGTGGGCCTTTTTCTTCACTTGTGTTTCCTGCTTAGAGAAGTTTCTTTAGCATTTGTTGTAAAGCTGGTTTGGTGCTGCTGAATTCTCTTAGCTTTTGTTTGTCTGAAAAGCTTTTGACTTCTCCATCGAATCTGAATGAGATCCTTGCTGGGTAGAGTAACCTTGGTTGTAGGTTTTTCTCTTTCATCACTTTAAGTATATCCTGCCACTCCCTTCTGACCTGCAGAGTTTCCACTAAAAAATCAACTGATAACCTTATGGGGATTCCTTTGTACATTATTTTTTGTTTTTCCCTTGCTGCTTTTAATATTTTTTCTTTGAATTTAATTTTTGTTAGTTTGATTAATATGTGTCTTGGTGTGTTTTTCCTAGGGTTTGTCCTGTATGGGATTCTCTGTGCTTCTTGGACTTAGGTGACTATTTCCTTCCCCATGTTAAGGAAGTTTTCAACTATAATCTCTTCAAATATTTTCTCAGACCCTTTCTTTTTCTCTTCTTCTGGGACCCCTATAATTCGAATGTTGGTGCATTTAGTGTTGTCCCAGAGGTCTCTAAGATTGTCTTCAATTCTTTTCATTCTTTTTTCTTTATTCTGCTCCTTGGCAGTTATTTCCACCATTTTGTCTTCCAGCTCACTTATTCATTCTTCTGCCTCAGTTATTCTGTTATTGATTCCTTCTAGTGTATTTTTCATTTCAGTTATTGTGTTGTTCATCTCTGCTTGTTCTTTAGTTCTTCTAGATCTTTGTTAAACATTCCTTGTATTTTCTCAATCCGTGCTTCCATTCTATTTCTGAGATTCTGGATCATCTTTACTATCATTACTCTGAATTCTTTTTCAGGTAGATTGCCTATTTCCTCTTCATTTATTTGGTCTTGTAGGTTTTTACCTTGCTCCTTCATCTGTGACATATTTTTTTTCCCTCTCATTTTTTTTTTTTTTTTTTTTTTTTTAGTGGGATTGTGTTCCTGTTTTACTGGTTGTTTGGCCTGAGGCTTCCAACACTGGAATTTGTAGGCTATTGGATAGAGCTGGGTCTTGGTGTTGAGATGAGGAACTCTGTGAGACCTCACTCCGATGAATATTCCCTGGGGTCAGAGGTTCTCTGTTAGTCCAGTGGTTCAGACTCGGAGCTCCCACCACAGGAGCTTCCGCCTGACCCCAGGCTCCCCGCAAGCCATGTGGGGTGGCAAAAAAAAAAAAAAAGAGAGAGAACAATAACAAAGTAAAAAGGCCCTGGGGGCTGTGGGAGGTGGGGCTTAGGGTCAAGGAACAGAAGGGGCCCAGGTGTGCCCCCCAGCCATGGTCTCAGAGGGCAGGGACCTCGCCTGGGAGCCCAGTAGGTTTCCTGGGCCCGAGTGGGCAGGGCAATCACCCTCCTCTCCTCTCCCGCTCCTCCTGGATGGCCCCTCCTGCCTGCCACTTCTGATCTCCCCAGCCTCCTTCCTATGCCCCCCGGACCCACGCGGCCTGGAAGGGGCTTTGGAGGGCAGGGGACCTCACCCGGGAGCTCAGCAGGCTCCCCGGCCGAGTGCGCCAGGCGATCGCCCTCTGCTCCTCTCCTGTTCTTCCTCTTCCCGGAGAGCCCCTCCCGCCTGCCTCTCCTGATCTCCCCTGCCTCAGGGGTGCCGATCCTGTCTGGCCTCCACTTCTCCTCCCCTCTCGGTCCCCCAACGTCCATACTACCGGTTCACTCTGGGGTTCTTCCCGTCTCCTTGGGGGTCAGAGTCCCCCAGCAACTGCCGGCAGGCGCTCGTGTTGTGGGGAAATGCTAACTCTGCATCTGGCCACACAGCCGTCCTGACTCCACCCCCCTAAATATCTACCGTTTTAAAAGGCACAAGACACCAGCATTTTTAGAGGTGAATTCTACCTACCCTTCAAAAGTCGTGGAAGTCCCTTGTCCTTAAAATAATTTCAATCTATAGAAAATCTGGAAAACTCCAAAATTCATGTTGTAAAAGTCAGCATTACACTAATGCTAAAATCCTATTAGAATAGTGAAGGAAAGAAAGTAACAAGGAATTTCATTTACACATATTGATGTAAAATTTTTCAAAGAAAATATTGGTGTATTAATACAACCCAATGTATTCAGAAAACAAGAAAATACAAACAAGCAGAATTTATTAAAAATGTGAGAACAGCTTAGCTTTAGGAAATTTATCAATAGTTTATTACACCAACAAATAAAGAAGAAAACCACGAGGTTTTTTTGTCAAGAGATACCTAAAAGTCATTCACACAATTAAATATCCATTGTTTTTTTTAAGTCTATGTAAAATAAGAAGAAATGTACCTGAATATGATTTTTTTAAACTGCCTATAAACATTGAAAATCCGCACCCACTCAAATCAGAAACAAGATGGGAATTCTCATTGTCACAACTATTATGATGATTTGTTTGGCAATTCTACCTAATGAAACAAGTCAAGAGAATAAAATAAGTGGTATATCTATGGAAACAAAGAGGCAAAATTATATTTGTTGGAGGATAATATGATTATATACCCAGGACACTCAAGATACTCTATTTAAAAAATTACTAGAATTTACAAGAGAATTTTATACGATAATTGGACACAAGATAAACATACAAAATTCAGTAGCTGTTCTCTAAACTAGTATCTTAGGTCAGTTCCCTGGGAAACAGACTCTGAGACTCTGAAATCTACATGTAGCAACACATGGTGTGAAGAAGCAAGACAGCAGACCTGGGCGAAGGGGGCGTCGGCCTGTGATGCAGCTGTAACGGAGGCCTCAGCCGATCCCACAGGAAGCTCTGAGCGTTGGTGGACGTGTCCCAAGCTGAGCCATGGAGACCAAGCCAAGGGATGCGGCCCTGGCAGGGATGAATTGTCTTGGGTGAGGCAGCCTCCCACGACAGAGAGCAATTTCTAGAGAGAGTCACAATTGTGGTCCATTAGCAGGTCCGTCTGTCCTGAAGTGGGTGTGAGCCCCGGACCACAGCATTCACCGCAGTCCACACCTTGAGCAGCCCAGCCCTACGTGCTATGTATAGATCCCGAGCTTCTCTAAAGCTCTGCTCACCTGAAGGTTTCCCCTCACCTCTCCTTCAGGGCCAGACTCAGAGGTAGAGCTGTAGTTTGTCCCACAGACCTTCCTGTTGTGAGTTCCCAGGTAGCTGCCAACAGAATCCGGCCTGTGCATCTCACCTGTGACTCTCACCGTGACTGCTCCTGATTGAAATATACCAGTTTCCATGTTCTGGTGGGCTGCCGCTGGGTGGGCATGACCTTGTGATATAGTGGGTCAGACAGAATCCAGCTCATGCTAGTCAGTCCTGGCTGTGTGGTCGGCTGATGCCCCGTGGTTAGGTCCTCTGTCTCCACCAGGGCCAGTGGCAAGTCAGGAGCTGTTGCATAAATGGTATTCAGTTCTCCCGTGTGGATGGCGGGCCCTTGCTCCAGAACCTCAGGGTCTACATCGATGAACCTACCGGGGCTTATAAACTCCACATAGCATCCTTTCCCCCCATAAATACCTCTAATACTATAGGCATGAGACCTGCCCATTTGTACGGCCCAAGCACAGGGGCCACTTGTGTCCAGCTTAGAATTTCTACAGTGTCTTTCCTGCTCCGGGACCCAATCAAAGGTGGTAGCCTTCCATGTGACTCAGGAAATGAGTCAGAGCAGGGCCCCCAAGTGTGGGATATGTGAGCTTCAGACCCAAAGAGACCTCTGAGCATTGTCCCTCCTCCTCCTCAGTGGTGGCAGGTGCCGGATGCAGTGGTCTGTCCTTTGTTTCACAGAGGATGCTCCAGCATGCAGGAGGCCACTGAAGCCCTAGAAGGATACTGGTGCGGCAGGCCCCTGAGTCCTGCACAGCTCAGGCGTCTTCCCGAGGCCTCCAGCACATGTGCCACTGCCTGCTCCTTCCCACAGAGAGCGTGGCCACTAACACAGTGGGCCTCGCGAGAGTGTGCAGTTTGTCCAGATGGCTCAGGCCCTTCGGCTACGTGATGACAGAAGACAGGAGAGTTAACGCAGCCCTGGGCAAGACTGTGATGAACGCTGCTGTTCCTCCCACTTGAATGCAAACCATCTCTGGTGGGGATGGAAAGGAATATATTCACCAGATCAGTGGCCGGATGCCCTGTACCGGGGGCACCTTACTCTGCTCCGGCAGAGACGCCACACCCAGATGGGGCTGTGGTTCAGATTTCCACGTGGCTTCATTTGTGGAAGTTCGCTGTCATCCTCCAGAACCCATCTGCTTACTCAGGGGGATTTCCATGGGGATGGTGGGGACCCCAGCCCGCATCCTTCAGGGCTTCAAGGGTGGTTCTCATCTCTGCTGGTCCTCCCAGGATCTGAGATTTGTCTTGGGGGTTGGGGGTCACTTCCAGAGGCTCTGAATTGCCTTTCCCTCCAAGGGACCAAAGAGTAGCTTCTCCCAACAATGTTTATCCATTCCAGCCTTTTACACGTTTGAGATCTCACTGTGAGCCCCAAACACCACTTGTTAGCTGGGCCTCTGCTCTAACAAGAAGGCCAAGACAAATCTGTCTCCCCAACCCTGCAGATTAATCTCAGCTCCGACCCTGTGCCCGGAGATGTAGGGCTGCCTCCCTCACCACTGAACTTACCTGAATAACTGGCTGAGACCCCCGGGAAGGGCGGGGCAGCACACCAAACACGAGTCTCGGCGTGGCCGGTCCTCCCCTCGGCCCCCTGCCCATCCTCCAGCTGGGGCTGTTGGTGCTGAAACCCAGCTCAGGTCTGGAAACAGGGCGGGGGGTCATGGCATCTCCTGTGGGGAGGGGCTGCTCTCAGGAACGCCCCCTATTCACTCTTTACGATGGTCTGGAGTGTAGAGTGAATGACATAGTCGGTCCCCCGCGGACGTTGAGGGGATCATCCACCTCCCTTCCTCTCTGCCATCAGGATGCCCGGCTCCCACTGTGGCTTTGCTGCTGGTTGTGTACCTGAGCCAACCCTGCCTCTGACAAGCAGGTACTGCCACCTGGTCTGTCTTACTTGGGGACCCTGTCAGCCCCACTGCCATCAGGGAGATGGTCCTGTGACAGCAACTGCTACCGCCATCCAGGGCCTACAGAGGAGGCCCCCCTGAGCTTCTCAGCAATGCTGGGGCCCCTTCCCAGCCTGGCCCTGCTGCTCTGGTAACTGGAGGGTTCAGTGCAGCCGAGCCCTTAGAACACGGGCCTCTGGTGGGCGTTCCAGCCTCAGGGAGCGTTTCCACTCAAGCCCTTTCCTTGCCTTTCTGGGGTTCTGGAGGTTCCCCACAGTCCTCGGTCCACAGCCTCCCAGCTCCATCCTCAGAGCCAGCAAAGGCAGGCAAGTCCTGCCCACACTGCCGTCTCTCTGGTGCTCCGCGGCCAGGAAAGCTTCTCCGTGATGGCACGGAGCCACCTGGACAACCCGGGATCATGTCCCCAGCTCCAGGTCCTTCCATGGAAGGGCGCCCGTTCACAGGATGCAGGGACTGGGCACGGACACCTTCGAGGAACAAGTTAGCACGCCTCCCAAGGGCCCTGCCCAGAGATAAATCCTGTTTTCCGGGAGCATCCTCCCTTTTCTATAAACTCCTTCATACCCAACTTCACACTCTGCTCCCCCCGCCTCGCCCAGCACCCTGGCGCAGCCCCGCACATGCTCCCTGCCTCGTGCAGAGGCATGTTCTTAGGTCCTGCGGGTCCTCTGGGGCAGGCTCACTTCCCCCAGCAGCAGCTAATACTGTGACTTAACATGTCATTGTCCCATGGGCAGTGCGGGGTTGGGGGGTGTGGGGACAAGGCAGACCCCTCCAGAGAGGGCCGTGGGTTTTCTTGCGAGGCAGAGACTGCTGCATCATCAAGCAAAGTGTTGGAGATTGAGCCCCAGAAAGATATGTCAGGGTCCTAACCCTCCCTCCCGGGGCCTCGGAACGTGACCTTACTTAGAGGTGGGACCTTTACAGAGGTGATCAAGTTAAAATGAGGTCACCAGGGTGGCCCTGATCCACTATGACTGTGTCCTTATTAAAAGGGGACATTTGGAGACAGACACGCGCACAGGGAGAGACCTGTGAAGGCAGGGGCCGAGGTCAGAGTGACGCTTCTACGAGCCAAAAAGGCCAGCGACAGCAGCAACCCCAGGCCTAGGAGAGAGACACGGTGTGCATTCTCCCGCACGGCCTGAGAAGGACCAGCCCTGCCCGCACCTTGACCTCGGACTCCCAGCCTGCAGAACTGCGAGAGAACAAACGCCTGATGTTCAAGCTGCCGGGTCTGTAGGCAGGAGGACGTGGGGGACCGGGGAGGGGCCTCCTGGGAAAACACCTGTGAGTGACCAAGCGCAGCAGGACTGGGCCTGGAGAAGCTGCTCAGCAACGCAGATGCAACAGAGAACTAGCCAACCCCACGGCGGTGGCCCTCCAGAAGTGGCCCAAATCAGGGCCAGGGGCTGGGCCTTTGGACGCCCGAATCGGCCAGTCACTGGACCTGGGCCCTTCCCAGGAGGCATTGAAACCTCGGAGGAGGTGGCCTCCGTCTTCAACTGCCCTCAAACTGTCCGAGGGGGCGGCAGCTGGTGGGGGAGCAGGCACCCTGGTCCTGCGGGGCCTCCATGTGGCTCATCCCAGCATCCCGGGAACCAGTGACCCGCTGACACCGGCTGCGAAAGCCCTGACCTAGAGAAGACTGGACCGGAGGGGCACGTGGTCTAGAGGAAGGGCCATCCACGTCACTAAGGGGCAGGAAACAAGGCTGGAGGCGCGAGGGAAACACCAGGCTTCGGGACGTGCTGTCTTTCCGCACCTGAAGGCCATTCCTTCCCAGACAAACCTGCAGAGATATCACCACTCCTACCCAACTCCTATTTTTTACTTTGAAGTTTAATGATAAAGAATGAATATGCAGTGATTGCCAGAACTTTCTGCAGAATGTTCAGGTTTGCATGAAGCTGTGCTAACCTACAGACAAACAGGTGCTGTGTAGGACATAACCAGGGAAACGGACAAGAGGGACCAGAAACCAATTCAAGTACATGGGAAGCTGGTAGAGGAAATGGGGTTGGGAGAGGGGAGGGCTCACTTCACAGCAATGTTGTCACAGCCGACCAGACACAGGAAGGAGGACGCACTTAACCCCTCCCTCACACCAATACGAAAACCAACGCAGAATGCTTTAAAGGACCAAAATGCAAAACAAAGAAGAAACATCTAGTAGGAAAACAAACGGGGGACTTCCCTGGTGGTCCGGTGGTTAAGACTCCCTGCTTCCAATGCAGGGGGCGTGAGCTCAATCCCTGGTGGGGACACTAAGATTCCACATGCCATAGGGCATGGCCAAAAAAAAAAGAAAGACAGAAAGGAAAAAAAATGTAAGACTCTATTTGCATAATTTCAGGTGAGGGTGACACTTCCAAGCAAGACAGGTAAGTCCAACAACAAGAAAAGCGAAGCCAGAAAGATTCAACCATATAAAAATTTTAAATCTTCTATGGCAAAATAAAACATATTAGTATTTTTAAAATATTTTTCTACTTAATATTTAATATTTCTATTTAATATTTTTTAATATTTTTCTATTTTCTATACATATTAAATAGAAAAATATTACATTCGTATATTTTAAATATATAGTATTGAGTCAAAAGACAAACGCCAGGACCTGTAGCTTTCAGAGCTGTCTTTCCGATTGCAGCAGAAAACACGTGCAGCCCACGTAAACAGGCGGTTTGATTCCTCACCTGTACCAAGAGCTCCCACAAACCAAAGACACGAGGGATGAGCCGAGGGCTCACAGAAGTGGAAACGTAAGCGTGGATACAAAAAGACGCCCGCGCTCTCTAATAGTGAGGAGATGCAAATCAAAACAAAAATCAAACACCACCCTCTTTTCCCCCTGCCCCCTCCTGTGCTCCCGCTCTGCCCTGCCATGCCCTGCTCTCAATCTCCTCCTGCAAGCGGCCCGGCCTGCGGAGGAGGGCGGCGGTGCGACCCTGCTTTGCCCGGCACTCGGAGCGCGCGACCTTGCCGACCACGGGGTCCGCGCGCCACGGGCTATAAGACCTGTACAGTGCCTGTGATTACCCAGTACCACTTATGGAGAAAGCCCCTGTGAAAACAGACATCCAGATAGCTCTTGCTTCTGGGTGCTGTGCGAGGGTAGCTCCGTGTTCTGGCTTGGCCTCAAAACACTTCACCGACGTAGGAGCTGCTGTCGTAGATGAAGATGATAGAGGAAATGTTGGTGTTGCACACCAACATAATTCTGGCAAGGAGAAGTCTGAAGTCAAAAGGGGGACCGATTACACAGCTCATTTGTGAATGGATTTTTTACCCAGAAATAGAGGAAGTTCAAGTTTTAGATGACACCGAAAAGTTTTGGTTCCACTGGAAATAATTAAAATTTATGCCAAGGACAGAAAATGAGAAAATGTAGCTTTTCCTTAAAAATAAAGACTTTGCTTAAAGTGAAAAAAAAATCAAATACCAAAACAGTAAAAGATCAATCGTGTTGGTTTGGGTGGCGGGGTGCGTGCTGTGGGATGCTGGCGTGTCCAAGCCTGGAAGCGGATGGGGACAGGGAGCTGCTGGTCTCGGGGGGCAAAGCTGAGAAGCCACCATCTGAGCCGTCTTCTCACCACCCTGCCCCAGCCCCCGGCTCTTCCTCTTATGAGGACATACGTACATGAATGTTTATTACAACGCTCTGTGTCGGCCAAACACGGAAACAAGCAGAATGTTTGCAAACCAGGGAGAGGCAGAACACATTCCAGTGCCCCCTTGTGATGGGAAACTACACACCATGAGACAGAAGGAGTCAGGGCTGTGGGCTTCGGCTTGAAGGATTAACTGTCACAGAGTTAAATTTTTTTTTAATTGCAAAAAAAAAAAGCCAATTGTAGGGGCCTTCCCTGGTGGCACAGTGTTTAAGAGTCTGCCTGCCAATGCAGGGGACACGGGCTCAAGCCCTGGTCTGGGAAGATCTCACATGCCACGGAGCAACAAAACCCGTGCACCACAACTACTGAGCCTGCGCTCTAGAGCCCGTGAGCCACAACTGCCGAAGCCCATGTGCCACAACTCCCAAAGCCTGCACGCCTAGAGCCTGTGCTCCACAACAAGAGAAGCCACTGCAATGAGAAGCCCGTGCACCGCGACGAAGAGTAGCCCCCACTCGCCGCAGCTAGAGAAAGCCTGCATGCAGCAACAAAGACCCAACACATTCAAAAATAAATATTTTTTAAATAATAAATTTTTTTTTAAAAGCCAGTTGCAAAGTAATGTGTACAGTGTTATGCATTTTTGTACCTAAGATGTCTGGCTATGTGTTGGGTACACGTGTGAGCTGTGTGCACCCAGAGGGAGAGGCTGCAGACCAGCCCACTGTCCCCCAGGGAGTACACAGACCGCCGGCTGCCCATGTTCACATCCGTCTGTCCCGCTTTGGCCCACAGGTATCTCATGCTACTGGCGACTGAAGGAACACCGCGGGAGTTCAAGGCAGTCGCCCCGGAGTTAAATGCAGTGGCTTCATTCAGGGCCTGACAACGGGCGCCAGCTCCCACCAGCGTCCTCAAGGCAGAGCCTGTGCACTGCCTCTGGTCAGGAGAGTGGCGTGGAGAAGGCAAGCCCAGCCTCCCTCCAGCCTCATCCCAGGCCTGCAGACTTTGCATCTTCATCTGCAAACTGGGGCAATACCTCCCCACCCCAGGCCAGGTGTGCGCAGGGGCAGGGCCACTACCCAGAGCTGTTCTCAGGATGACATTGACTTAGGGGTCCCTCCCTCCCCTACATGGACCATTCCTGGGCACCTGCTCCATTAAGGCCCTGAGCCAAGCACTGGTCCCCCCTCCAGGGCTCCCAGACCAGAGGACGGGGGGACAGACTTCTAACTAAATGAGGCGTAGGTACTGTAGGTGCCCAAGCCATAGGCCATGCTGGGCCAGAGGAAGCCGTTGATCTGACTGGGGTCCAGAAATATCCAGGAGAGCTGGGTGGGGCCTGGGTGGGAGAGTCAAGAAATTCATACAGGGTCAAGGCACACCTGAGAGATCTTTAAAGTGGGAGAATTGTAAATGGAAGACTCTGGAAGGAACACCCCCATCAGACACCACCACCACATCTGGAGGACACAGAGCTGGAAGGGCAAGATCTTCCACCAGGATTCTGGATTTATAAATTCCTTTTTGCTTTGCCTATGTTTCATCATATTGCAGTTGATGGCTCTCATGTATTCTTTATGAGTTTTTCTATTTGCCAATTAGAAATACCCTCCTCAGCACCTTTTAAATATTTTGCCCTGAATTTTGTTTTGTATGATGTAAGTATTGCTAGGATTACTTACCTTTTGTTGGCACTTTTGATAGTTTTTTTTCAGCCTTTTTTGTTATTTGTTTCTATTCCATCTGAGAGTCTCTATCTTTTAACACGTTTGTTTAACCCATTGACATTTATTGTGATTTGTGGTAAAATAAAATCTTACTTTATATTTTGTATTTTATTTGTTTTTCCCCTGTCTTACCTTATTTTAGAGAAAAGTTTTCTCTTATTCCATTTTTTCCTCAACTGGCTTTGAAATATTTACATTCTATTTCCAATCCTCTCTTGATTGCCTATAGATTTCAGCTTACATTTTTCTGGCAGTGGTCCAAGCCTAAATACCTCAAACCAAGGCAAGGCCCATAGCATAATTTTACTTCTCTCCACGCCTCACATCACCCCGAACCTTCCCTGTTGATCCCACATGGACTTTTAGTTTCAGATTGCTAACGTTTTTTATAGTCAATACCTATTTGAAGTTCACAGTGTGCTAGCATTTTCACACCTCCATCCTCACCTGTGAAATGTGAATAGCAGCACCTGACCCATAGCATTGCTGTGAGGACTAACTTAGGTAATCCGCGTGCAGCACTTAGCAGAGAGCTAACAATAACAATAACCATCGCCAGCAGCACCTGGGTCCCCTTTCTTCTTGCTAAAACACATCTTCTAGCAATTCTTTCAGAGAGTGGTGGACTGTGGGAGCTAGATGCCTTTTTTTTTTTTTTTTTTTTTTGGCCGTACCACGCAGCATGCGGGATCTTGGTTCCTCGACCAGGGATCGAACCCGTACCCCCTGCATTGGAAGCGTGGCGTTGTAAGCACTGGACGGCCAGGGAAGTCCCTAAATGGTTTTTTGGTTTTTTGTGTGTTTTTTTTTGCGGTACACGGGCCTCTCACTGTTGTGGCCTCTCCCGTGGCGGAGCACAGGCTCAGGACGCACAGGCTCAGCAGCCATGGCCCACGGGCCCAGCCGCTCCACGGCATGTGGGATCTTCCCAGACCGGGGCACAAACCCGCGTCCCCTGCATTGGCAGGCGGACTCTCAACCACTGCGTCACCAGGAAAGCCCCCTAAATGTCTTTTTTATTCACACATAAATAACGAATTATCCAGGGGTTTGCCTCAGAACTGGGAAGATTTTGCTGTCGTGTTGTTTCCAACACTGAGAAGACAGGTGTCAATCTGGTCCCTGTTCTTTTTCAGTAAAGTCCCCTACCTCCTCCTCCACATCCCCCCCACAACCTGGAAGCCTTCAGGAGTTTTCCTCTGTCTCATCAACGATCCGCATTGCACTTTGATGTGTCCAGAAGCCAGTTTGGGGGTTTCTGTTTGTATTTGTCCTGCTTAGCACCTGGTGGTCTCTTTTGGTGAGGTCAGTTTACCTCTGGAAAAGTGCCCACCCCCGCCTTCCCCTGATTGTCTCCTGGAATCCTTGCAGATGGGTACAGGGGCTTCCAGACCTGCCCTCCACGTCTCAGCTTATCCCGTGCGTCCCGATTCTGTCCTGACTGTCCCTTTGCCCCCATTCTAGTAGAACCCTCGGCCCCTCTCCCAGCCCACTGCCTCTGCCACAGCACCTCCAGTCTCCACTCAGCTCATCCACAGACACACCTTTGGTTTGTTCCTAATGACTTTATTTAATTATTTACTTATTGGCTGCCCTGGGTCTTTGTCGCTGCGCGAAGGCTTCCTCTAGTTGCAGTGAGCGGGGGCTACTCTTTGTTGTGGTGCGTGGGCTTCTCATTGTGATGGCTTCTCTTTTTGCGGAGCACAGGCTCTAGTTGCGTACGCTTCAGTAGTTGTAGCACATGGGCTCAGTAGCTGTGGCTCACGGGCACTAGAGCACAGGCTCAGTAGTTGCGGCTTGCGAGCTTAGTTGCTCCGTGGCATGTGGGATCTTCCTGGACCAGAGCTCGAACCTGTGTCTCCTGCATTGGCAAGTGGATTCTTAACCACGGCGCCACCAGGGACGTCCTCCTAATGACCTTTTAAATCCCAGGCCTCTCATGGTTTCTCTGAAACACCTGCCTGTCTCATTTCTCAGGATCCCAATCCTACTCAGGTCTGCCCTGCCGGCTCCATTAACTCTGTTGCCATTTGGCCTCGTGGAGGTTCACATCTCCCAGAAACTGGGTGATGCCCGACGGTGAGTTCACCTTAGCAGTGGTGCCTCCCCATGATGCACCTGCTGCACCGTTTGCCACAACCCTTGGGGGTGACAAGGGCCCCTCGTGACCAAACTTCAGTCTCCTCTGAACCCTCTTCGCAAATGAGCCTCGTCCTTGGCCTGCTGAGTCCAGTTGACCAAGAACCCCTCATCACTGGGACTTCCCTGGTGGTTAAGAATCCACCTGCCAATGCAAGGGACACAGGTTGGATCTCTGGTCTGGGAAAATCCCACATGCCGCGGAGCAACTAAGCCCATGGGCCACAACTACTGAGCCTGCGCTGTAGAGCCCGTGGGCCACAACTACTGAGCCCACGCACCACAGCTACTGAAGCCTGTGTGCCTAGAGCCCGTGCTCCGCAACAAGAGAAGCCGCCACAATGAGAAGGCCGCGCACCACAATGAAGAGTAGCCCCCACTCGCCACAACTAGAGAAAGCGCACGCAGCAACAAAAACCCAACACAGCCAAAAATAAAAATAAATAAATAAATTTATTTTTTTAAAAAAAAGAAAGAATCCCCCACCTCTGATACCCAGCCAATCTCCTCTTGCCCCACCCTTGATACCTCCCACGTCCCGCTTGGTAATTTTCCATCCATTCCCTCACCCTGCCCACCTGTCCCTGTGTATTCAGAGTTGAGCCCAGTTTCTCTCTCCTGTTGCAACAGTCTTGAATAAAGTCTCCCTTGCCATTTTTTAAAGTGTCCAGTGCAATTTTTTCTCTTCTACAAAGAGAAGGCTAAAGCTTTGGCTGAGACTTAACTTCAATCTCCAGTAAGAGTGGGGAGGGCGGGCCATGCCTGACTGGGGTTATTGGGTACAGACTGGGCACGGGTGCTCCATACCCCTCCCAGGGTCACTGGACCACAGGACAGGCCCTGTCTCTTTGAACCAAGATCTCACAGCCATTGACCCTGCTTTAGGCAGACCCTTGGTCACTGAGCCTGACCCAAGGTGGGGAGACGGGTGTGCAAGTGTGGCCAATCACTGCCCAGGTGAGAAGGCTGCATTTACATACAGGCATCGATTTTTTTAAGAGGTCCAGAAAACGGTTTGTACAGGGTGGAGGGAAGCCTTCAGGGAACAGAGGGGCCTTTCCATGCACAGAGCAGACCCTGTTTGGTCCCTGGGGTGGGGTGGGTCTCCCACCCACGGGCCAGACGTCCCCACTCACTATTGTTACAAGTCTGTGGCCACAGACAGAATGTGGAAACAGTCTCCAGTTGGAGAAAATCTGGCTGGGGTGGGGGGGCAGTGGGGGTAAAGGGGGTAAAGGGACCCATGCAGGGAGGGCAAGTTTGGAGAACTTCCACCCTTAATTTGGCACTTCCTTTTTTAAAAGAAAATTTTTGTAGCACAGGAAACCAAGAGAAGAACCGAAAATAAAAAACTGCCACGCCCTGCTGTCTAAGGCCAATGGCAGCACGTTGAGTTTGTGCACAGAGGCAAAGAAACTGTTCCGGAAAAAAAGTGCAAACTGCTACTTCGCTGCACATAAATGAGCCACTAATTGCTTTTTGCAAACAGTATCTAAGCAAATGGTCCCCCACTCTGTGCAGCTGCACCTCTAATGCACTCACGTCTCCATTTGTCACCACCCTCCCCTCCTCTCATGGAGCTGCAGGACCCCCACCACACACTCTCCTGCTCTCTTCCTCTGCGGTCCTGGGGCCCCTCTCTGCTGCCTCCTTCCCCTCCCTCCCCAGCGCCTCTGCCCCAGGCTCCTCATCCCTGAATCCTGCCTTCCACACATGCAGGTCCTGTTCTCAGATCTCCTGTCCCCAAGTGAACATAAAGGTCTCACGGCTCACCCTGCACTCAGAGCTGACAACATCGCTCCATCAGCAAAATTAACAGAAAATCTAGGAACCGGGGAAAAGTTTTTGCAAGACATGTCACAATTTTCCTAATACATAAAGACTTTCTAAAAATCAATAAGAGAAGGGCCCACAAGTCAGTAGAAAGAAATTTTCAAGCAAGAGGAATCATTACAGAAAATAAAATCAACTGAGTCTTAAACACATGAGAGGGACCTTTAAATCATTCTCATAAAGAAATGTACACTAGGACTTCCCTCGTTGTGCAGTGGTTAGGAACCTGCCTGCCAACACAGGGGACACGGGTTCAAGCCCTGGTCTGGGAAGATCCCACATGCTGCGGAGCAACTAAGCCCGTGCACCACTACTGAGCCTGCGCTCTAGAGCCCCCGAGCCACAACTACTGAGCCCGCATGCCACAACTACTGAAGCCCGCACGCCTAGAGCCTGCGCTCTGCCACAAGAGAAGCCACCGCAATGAGAAGCCTGCGCACTGCAATCAAGAGTAGCCCCCTCTTGCTGCAACTAGAGAAAGCCCCCGCACAGCAACGAAGACCCAACGCAGCCAAAAATTAATAAATAAATTTTTTTAAAAAAGAAAAGAAATGTACACTAGAGCTACCCGAAGAGCACTTGGGGCAACCAAGGAGCACAGATGCTGCCTGGGTCTGCATTACCCTGTAGAGCCTCCAGAATCAGTGCAGAACTAGAACAAATAAAACTGCATGGAAGCCGTGCCCTCAGCATAACCAGAAGACAGGGATGCCCCGACTTCAAAACAACTGTAAGTGCAAAAGGAAAAGAAGAAAGAACCAGAGATGCCAGCAGGCAGCTTCCCACCCTTTGCAGTGAGTCAGGGCAGCCCAGGATGACTGCGGCGGGGGGGGGGGGGGGGGGGGCGCGGTGAGATGAAGGCGAGGGCTGGCCCCGCAGTCTGCACAGGCGGCCCCACATGTGCGCACACTGAGCACGCCTCCGATACACCGGAGCACTGACTGCAGAGACGGGACTAAAAGCACATCTGTTTAAAGTGAGATCTTTGAAAGGCAAGGTGTCAGGAGAAGCAAAAAGCGGTGTCAGGAGAAGCAAAAAGCACTGTCAGGAGAAGCAAAAAGCAAAGCCAAAGGGAGACATGCCCTTTAGGTGTCACGTGGCAAAGGCAGAAAGGAGTAAAAGAAGGAGACTTCAGGTCCTGTTAGAAAGACTGAACCAAAACTTTGGAGGAAACACAACTTGTTCCACTCCCACCACCACCAAATATAAATCCATTAAGGAACCTGGACTTTGCTCTTTGCTGCACGAAGGGAAGAGGGGCCATTGAACCAGGAATCTTGTCAACCACCAAAATCCACAAAATGAACAGATAAAAATTACCTCTATTCTAAGTTACTACAAAAATCAGAACATGAGCATTGACACACTTCAGCTGATTAAAAAAAAAAAAAAAAAACCCTTCCTGGGAAAAAATAAATGAAGCATTAAAATACTATGAGGCAACACTCCAAACTAAATTAAATATACTTGCAAAAACATTTGGGGAGACAGAAACTCACCTTGAGTCAGAAATTCAAACTCAGAACACAAATGGACAAAAGCGAGAAGAAATGAAAAGGTTGGTGGAAATCAGGAAAGAAAAGGAAGGAACAGACAAAATCATCCACGAAGTAAAGACTAAATTCAAGATGCCCGAGAAAGAATAGATTTGAATTTACAAAGGCATCAGAGGAAAAGAGGAAGGCAACCAAGAGCCTGAAAATGAGATAATGAAAGAGGTGAAAAGGGGCCAGGAGAAAGGGATGAAATGAGGAAAACAAGCAAAGAAAGAATTCTAACGCGTAATTGCTGCCCCTAAGAAGGAAAATGAGACAGTGGGCGGGAATAATATTTACAACCACAGCGCAAGAAAATGGTCCAGAAACAGAAGACTGGAATCCTCACAGTGAAAGCCCATCCCCGTGGATATCTGGGATAATTAACCTGAAATGATCAACTCTGAGACATTTCCTAGAGGAACTATTACACTTCTAAGAAAAAGCAAAAATAACTCACAAGAGCAAAAGAACTCTCTTGGCTTCAGAACTAACAGCGAAGCAAAGCAGCAATGGGCCAACCTTCCCACAATATCAACGAAAGTCTGAACCAAGGAGTTCGTATCTGTAGAGAAAATATTTTTGTGTTTCCACAACGCTGTGGCTTTCTGAGCCAGAAGTACTGGTAACTTGGGTTAAAGGGTGCCTGGAAGGCAGACCAGCCTTGAAGTTTCAGATAGTGACGTACCCAGGAGAGAGGATTCCAGGTCTATCTCCCTTTGCTGTGTCTTTAGATTTCAAAATGGGATAAAACTGAGAGCTATTCCATTACCTCCCAAAGGGTGGTAAACTAGGGACCTTCCCTTGTGTTCTCTGCGTTAGAAAGAGAAGACTCATTTCTCTGGCTCCTAGGGAGGTGGGTGCTGGGCTGAGGAGGGGGTAATCTGTATAGCAGTTCCTATACGAGCTGCAAGATTCATAATTTTGGGTCCCTCTCCAGTGGGCAAATCTAGCTTTTGCGCAAGCAGGGTGCATCCTGCTCTCACCTGCTGCCTGGAGTGGGGACCGTTCACAGGGAACCGAAGCAGAGATATTCTGTAAGCAAATCCTTGGTCTTCCTCTAACCCAGAGATCCCGTGCTTACCTACGTTCAGGAGGAAATAAATAAGTTTAGATACAAAAGTGTATCAATATCCAGTCAAGGTGTTCTTCGAGTATCAAGGCCATAGAAAACAGTTTCAAACATATAAGAACTTGTGAAATTCTGAACCAGGAGCCCTTCTTGAGGAATCTTCTAGATGATTAACTTCATCCAACCCAAAGGATGACTCAGAAAACTTCAGCAAAAGGACTAATGTTGGGGGGGTGAGGAGGGTGGAAAACTAATTCACCAATATTATGTGTTGTGTCACAATAGGAATAATGCCCCTTTGCGAAGTAGGAGGAGAGAAAGAAAAAGAGGAAAAGATAATGCACTCATTAGCGTTGCACGGACAGTAAGGGGGAGTGAGTTACCATCAAACACTGACAAACCAACAGCGAGAGTGTAAATAAAAAACAGGAAACTTAAAGGGCACTTAAAAAGTACAAGTACAGAGGTAATCATGAGAAAAAGATACAAACCCCTACAAAAACAACAACAAAAAGAGCAAGGAACACACATCACATAGCAAACATTATAATGCACACATAATTATAAAATGTAACAGCTGACACCAAACCTGTGAGTCATATTAATAAACGTTAATGGACTTGACACGCTATTAAAAGGAAAATATTCAATCTGGCTCACAAGCTACAGCCTACTATACACCCTAGAGGAGGGACACACCTGAAAAGGTGCGGTAGGCACACAGAAGCTGTAAGGAAATAGGTGGACAAAGTGGACGTCAGGACAGAAAGCATTCAACATGACAAAGGAGGACTTTTAATGCAAAAAGACACAATTCCCAACAAAAACAGAACGATTATGCAGCAAATAACACAGCAGCCACCTGTGTGAAGGAAAAGCTCAGGAATTCAAGGAGTCGTAGAGACACAAGAACTGGGGGTTCACCACGTCCCCTCAGGATGAGACAGGCCCGGGGGACAGGGAAAGAAGGAGAGGTGTCAGCGCAGGTCCTCCAGGAAGCAGGCGGGAGGAGAGGCAGGAACACAGGAGGCTTGTCAAGGGGTGGCGTTTGTAGAAGATGAAGGGGGGTGGTCCACAGGATCGGACAGGAAGAGGCTCAGACTGGGAGACACACCTGGGAGATTCCACCAATCCCTGAGCCACTTGGAAGCCAAGCCTGCACATTAGTGGAGCCCACGTGGGGCAGCACTGGCAGGTCCCAGGGCCCCACTTGGCACTGCTGTTGTCAGGACACCCGGGGGGTGGGGGGCAGGACGTGGCTGTGGCTCAGACACACAGCCATCCCCGAGTCTGAGCCGGAGGCCGCCTGCCAGCTGCTCTCCCCACAGGTTCTTTCTGGCGGGAACACCTGAGGGACACACCTCCATGCGGCCACAGGTTACAGATGACCTCATAGGTCTTGCATTCACACACACACACAAACACACACACACACACAGAGTAAGCCTGTGGAGAACCCCAAACACACCTTCTCAGGCACTCATGGAACAGTCACAAAAATTGGTGATAGATGAGGTCACAAAAAATCAGTAAGTTTCATAAAGTAGAAATATTGCAATCAACAATCATCTCATAGGACTTCTGTGAAGTGGTGCAGTGGTGAAAGAAGCCGCCTGCCAATGCAGGGGACATGGGTTTGAGCCCTGGTCCAGGAAGATCCCACATGCCGTGGAGCAACTAAGCCCATGTGCCACAACTACTGAGCCTGAGCTCTAGAGCCCACAAGCCACAACTACTGAGCCCGCGAGCCACAACTACTGAAGCCCGCACACCTAGAGCCCGTGCTCCACAATAAGAGGAGCCACCGCAATGAGAAGCCCATGTGCAGCAACAAAGACCCAACGCAGTCAAAAATAAATAAATAAATAAATCAAACAATCATCTCATGATACAATAAAAGTAGAATTTAGTGACAAAATGAAAAAAACAAAAAGGCCCTTCCACTTGGACATTTTTTAAAAATCTATTAAATAATTATTGGGTGAAAGTGGAAATACACACTGAAATTGCATATTTTCTTTTAAAAATAATGATAGGGAAAATGCTACATATGGGTCTCCATGGGATATATTTAAAGTGGTGAGCAAGGGGAAATTCACAACTCTGAACACTTTTATAAATAAACATGAAAGAAGGAAGGAAGGAATAAAATTCCCAGCTCAAATATCTAGAAAAAAGAACCATAGACTAAACCAAAAGAAAGCTCAAGGAATGAAATAATAAAGATAAAAGTAGAAATTAATGAGTTAGATAACAGAAAAAACTTGGCTGGATTAATAAATCAAATTCCTGATTTTTTAAAATTAACAAAATAGGCAAACCACTAACTTGATCATGAAAAAGGGAAAAGATCAAATACACAAAATAAGAAATGACAAGAAGAAACTAACCATTGGAGCAGAAGAAATATTTTAAATCATGGGACCAATTTGCAGACATCTATGCAAATAATATTTAAAACCTTGATGTTGTGGGTTAAATTGTGTCCCCTGTCAAAAAAAAAAGTTACTATTTTTGATATGAGATACCACCCTCAGTGCCTCAGAATGTGACCTGATTTGGAAGTGGAGTTGTTGCCAATATCATTAGTTAAGGTGAGGTCACCTTAACCCACCTTAACTCGTTGGAGTAGAGTGAGCCCCTAGTCCAACATGACTGAAGAAGAGGGGAATTTGGACACACAGAGGGAAGACGCCATGTAAAGACAGAGACAGAGAGAGCAGTGATGTCTCCACAAGGCAAGGAAGGCCAAAGATTGTCAACAACCACCAGAAGCCAGGAAGAGGCAAGGAAGTTTCCCCTGCAGGTCTCAGAGGAAGCCTAGCTCTGCTGCCATCTTTATTTCAGACATCTACCCTCCAGAACTGAGACAATAAATGTCTGTTATTTTAAGCCACCCAGTTTGTGCTACTTTGTTATTAGTCCTAGGAAACTAATACACTTGATAAAAGAGATAAATTCCTAAAGAAATGCCTATTACCAAAATTGACCTAACTAGAGACAGAAGATATAAACAGAATAATTTCCAGAGAAGAAATTGAGAAAGTTGCCAAGGAACTTCCCCATAAAAAAGCATCAGGCCTATCCATAACAAGAGAAGCCACCGCCACGAGAATCCCTCTCACAGCAACAAAGAGTAGTCCCTGCTTGCCACAACTAGAGAAGGCCCATGCACAGCAACAAAGACCCAACGCAGACATAAATAAATAAATAAATAAATAAATAAATGTTTTTAAAATTTTAAAAATGAAAGCATCAGGCCTAGATGTTTTCACAGGCAATTTCTACCAAATTTCCAAAGACCAAATAGTTCCAATGTTTCATTAATTGTCGCAGATCATTGAAAAAGAAGCAAAACATGTACATCCTTTTAGTGATATACTTAAATCTTATAAATACAGTATTAAGTATAAATAGTCATGCAAAAGCACTAAGTAAAGCAGTAGCAAACAGAATTCAATACCACATAAAGAAAATAATGTACCATAACCAAGTGGAATTTATTCCAAGAATACAGAGTTGGTTCAATATTAAGAAGACTTTCCTCTAAGATTAGGAATAAAGCAAGGATGTCTAGTATCTCTGCTACTATTCATTATTGTACTGGAGGTATCAGCCAATGCAATTAGACAAGGGAAATTAAATAGAAGCATAAGAATTAGAAAAGAATTTAAACTATCTCTATTTATAAATGATAAGCTAGTATTTTCTGAACACTCATAAGGAACCAATGATAAAACTAACTCAGACAATAAAATAATTCAATAAGGTAGCAGGATGTAAAATTAACATACAGAAACCAATAGCCTTCATATACACAAAACACTAACCAGTTAGAGGACATATTGGTACAGAAAACCCCAATTACAATAGCAACAAAGATTAAGTACTTAGGAAAAAACTTAACAAAAAGGTGCAAAACCTATATGAAGAAAACTTTAAAATGCTCCTGAAAGACTTAAGCTGCTGGAAAGACATCCTCTGTTCTTGAATAAAATGACTCATCATAAAGATGTCAGTTCTCTTTCTGTAAATTTATAAATTTTATGGAATCGCTATAAAATGCAAACAAGGTTTTTTATGGAGCTAGACAAGTTAATACTGAAGTTTTATGGAAAAAAATATATGCAAATAGAGCCAAGAAAACACTGGCAGGAAAAGAAAACTATAAGGCAGCACTCTCTACCAGATCTTAAAACATACTATAAAGCTGCTATAGCTACAGAGTGGGCACTGGCCCATGAGTAGATGAACAGACTTGGGGCATGGAAGAGAAAGTCTAGAAATAAACATATGCATAGATGAAAATTTAGTATGTGATAAAGATGGCAGCTCAAATCATAGGGGCAAAGATGGACTCTGTGTGTGTCTGTTGTCTATCTGTATTTTTTTAACATTTTATTTTGAAATAATTATAGATTCACAGGAAGTTGTAAAGAAATGTACAGGGAGTTCCCATGCAGCCATCAGCCCACTTCTGCCAATGTTGGCGTCTTATATAACTGCACCATGTCCACGCTATAAAACTGGCATTGGTACAGTCCACAAGGCCCATTCAGACTGCCCCAGTTACACATGCATGATGAGTGTGTGTGTGTGTGCGTGTGTGTGTATGACAGCTTTATGCGCTTCCTAACATGTTCCCTGCACATGCCCACCCACCACCACAATCAAATTGCAGAAGGCATCCACAGGGCTGCCTCGTGCCACCCTTCTGCAGCCCCCTAACCTCGCTGCCCCCAAACCCGAACTTCTGACAGCCGCTAATCTGTCCTCCATCTCTAACTGCATTACCCCAAGAATGGTATACAAATGGGCTCACACAACAGGCACCCTCCAGAGACTGGCTCCTTTCACTGAGTACAATTCCCAGGGCATCAATAGTTTGTTTCTTTCTCTTGCTGAGTGTGAGTGTATCAGTTTGTTTAAACATTCACCCACTGAAGGACACAGAGGTTGTTCCTAACTTGGGGATATTACCAACAGAGCTGTAAGCATTCATGGACAGGTTTTTGCATGAACATAGTTTTTATTTCTCTGATATAAATGCCAGAGAGTGCAAGTTGTTGGGTCATGAGTGCATCATTCTTTTTATATATATAAATTTATTTATTTTTATTTATTTTTGGCTGCATTGGGTCTTTGTTGCTGCACACGGGCTTTTCTCTAGTTGCAGCGAGTGGGGACTACTCTTCATTGCGGTGCGCAGGCTTATCATTGCAGTGGCTTCTCTTGCTGCAGAGGATGGGCTCTAGGCACGTGGGCTTCAGTAGTTGTGGCTCGTGGGCTTAGTTGTTCTGCAGCATGTGGGATCTTCCCAGACCAGGACTCAAACCCGTGTCCCCTGCATTGGCAGGCTGATTCTTAACCACTGTGCCACCAGGGAAGCCCCATGAGTGCATTCTTAGTTTTAAAAGAAACTGTCCCTAAAATGGATAAAATGGACCTCATCAAAATTTAAATCTTTTTTTTCTGCAAAACCATGTTAAGAGAATAAGAAATATTACAGACCAGAAGAAAATATTGGCAATCCACATATTTGACTAAGGGCTTGTATCTAGAATTTATAAAGAACTCTCAAACAAAACAGGAAAAAAAATAATAATCCAATTAGAAAATAGGCAAAAATGGACATCTCATCAAAGAAGATATACAGATGGCAAATAAGCATATGAAAAGATGTTCAATATAATTAGTAATTAGGAAAATGAAAATTAAAACCATACCTATTGAAACGACTAAAATAAAAAATTTGATAACACCAAATGCTGCTGATGTTATAGCAAAACTGGATCACTCATACAGACATTGCTGATGGGAATATAAAACAGTACAGTCGCTCTGGACGTTTAGTAGTTTCTTTTAAAAGAAGCTATTTTTTTTACAAACGGTGCTGGGACAGCAGGGTAGCCACTTGGAAAAAGATAAATTAGATCCTTGCCTCACACCATACACAACATTAAACTCCAACCATACCAGTGCCAAAGGAACTAAGGGTGAATGCCATTAACTTTGACAGAGGGAAACAACTTCTAACTATGACTCAACATCCAAAGGCAATAAAAGAAAAGACTGGAGAATTTGATTAAACAAAAATTTTGCATAGAAAAAGCACGGTAAGCAAAGTCAAAAGATAACTGACAAACTAGGAAAAAGTATTTAAAACACATATCATAGATAAAGGGTTAATATTCCTAATATACTAAAAGTTCTTGGACTTCCCTGGTGGTGCAGTGGTTAAGAATCCGCCTGCCAATGCAGGGGACACAGGTTCAAGCTCTGGTCCAGGAAGATCCCACATGCCGCGGAGCAACTAAGCCCATGTGCCACAACTACTGAGCCTGTGCTCTAGAGCCTGTGAGCCACAACTACTGAGGCTGCGTGCCACAACTACTGAAGCCCACGCACCTAGATCCCATGCTCTGCCACAAGAGAAGCTACCGCAATGAGAAGCCCGTGCACCACAACAAATAGTTGTTGCCCCAGCTTGCCACAACTAGAGAAAGCCCACGTGCAGCAAGGAACAGCCAAAAATAAAATAAACTTTTTTTTTAAGTTCTTAAATATTGAAGGGGTAAGGAAAAACAAAAACCCACTAGACACAAATGGAGAAAAAACATGAACAGAAAATTCCCCCATAAGATGTAAAAATGGCCCTTAAACATATGAAATGATATTCAACTTCACACATAACTGAAGAATGCAAATTAAGACCCCAAGCCTCAAAAATGAATGAAATTCTGACACAGGCTACAACATGGGTGAACCTTGAGGATATCATACTGAGTGAAATAAACCAGTCACCAAAGGACAAATCTGTATGATTCCACTCATAGGAGGTCCCTAGATAGTCAGATTCAGGGACAGAAAGTAGGATGGTGGGTGCCAGGGGCTGGGGGAGGGGATGGAGAGGGAGTGTTTAATGGGGAAAGAGTTTCTGTCTGGGGGGTTGAAAAGTTCTGGAGATGATGGTGGGGATGGTTGCACAACAATGTGAATGCAGTCAATGCCACAGAACGGTACGCTTAAAAGTGGTCACAATTGTAAATGTTTATTTTACCACAATAAGGAAAAAACCTACACTGGGATACAATCTCACACTGATGAAACCAGAAAGGATGACAACTCATTCTGCCAGTGAGGCTGTGGAGAAAGAGGCCTCCTGATACATGCTGATGAGAATGCAAGCTGGAACAAACGTTTTGGAGAGGATTAGGCAGTGTCTTACAAAACGATACATGCTCTTACCTTGTGACCCAGCCGTCCACTTTTAGGGATGCACCCTGTAAGTCAAAGGCACAAGGTTATCTACTGCAGCCTTGTTTGTAGTTGCAAAATGTCAGAAGCAACCTCAATACCCACATGCAGGCACAGAAGAGCTGCTGAATAAACCATGATGCACAATGAAGGGCTGGGCAGCTTCAAAAGGAATGGTGCTCACGGCTGCAATGTCCTCCCGTCAGAGAACACGAAGCAAGAACATCAGAGGGAAGAGGCACACGGGGTGACATCTGAGGACACCAGGCTCCCAAGAGTCCACTCCCAGTGGAGTCACACAGGACACACTTAATTCTTACAGCAACTAATCGTGACATGTGTGAAATGTCTGCCAGGGAAGCTCATCAGAGCCCCAGGGCCTGGGGTTTTATTGGGAGCTGCTCATGTGGGCAGCCTCTACCCATCTGTGGTTCAGCATAAACCATACTGTTTGCACAAACAATTTTTTCTAGAAGTGACAGGAACTCTCTCGAAATCCAAGTTCCCAGAGGTCAGCCAAGGGTCATTCTTGCAAGCAGGACTTTCTAAGGAGGGCAGTCTCAGCCCCTCTGTGTGAACTCTTTTCTGCACAGATAGTGGCTGAAAAGTTTCCAGAATTGATGAAAGATGGATTCTCAGATCCGTGACTCAAAAGTTCTAGGCAGAATTTTTAAATTAATTATACACCTAATTATATCACAGTATAACTGCAGAACATCATGATAAAGAAAATATATTAAAAGCAAACAGAGAGGAAAGGAGATGTATTATAGTTCGCTAGGGCTGTCATAAAAAAAAGATCACAAACTAGGTGGCTTAAAAAAACAGAAACTGGGCTTCCCTGGTGGCGCAGTGGTTGAGAGTCCGCCTGCCGATGCAGGGGACACGGGTTTGTGCCCCGGTCCGGGAAGATCCCACATGCCGCGGAGCGGCTGGGCCCGTGAGCCATGGCCGCTGAGCCTGCGCGTCCGGAGCCTGTGCTCCGCAAGGGGAGAGGCCACAACAGTGAGAGGCCCGCCTACCACAAAAAAAAAGCAAAAACAAAAACAGAAACTTAGAGGGGTGGAATAGGGAGGGTGGGAGAGAGATGCAAGAGGGAGGAGATATGGGGATATATGTATATGTATAGCTGATTCACTTTGTTATAAAGCAGAAACGAACACACCATTGTAGAGCAATTATACTCCAATAAAGATGTTTAAAAAAGACAGAACTTTGGGCTTCCCTGGTGGCGCAGTGGTTAAGAGTCCGCCTGCCAATGCAGGGGACACTGGTTCGTGCCCCAGTCCGGGAAGATCCCACATGCTGCGGAGCGGCTGGGCCCGTGAACCATGGCCGCTGAGCCTGCGTGTCCGGAACCTGTGCTCTGCAATGGGATAGGCCACAACAGTGAGAAGCCCGCGTACTGCAAAAAAAAAAACAAAAAAACCCAGAACTTTATTTTCTCACAATCCTGGAGGCTGGAAGTCCCAGGTGTATCAGGTGTGGTTTTTCCTGAGGCCTCTCTCCTTGGCTTGAAGGTGACTGCCTTCTTGCTGTGTCCCCACATGTGCACATACACACACGCCTGGTATCTCTTCTTTTCTTTTAAGGATGCCAGTCATGTTGGATTAGGGCCCCACCCTAATGGGCTCATTTTAACTTTGTCACCTCTTTAAAGGCCTTATCTCCAAATACAGTTACAATCTGAGGTCCTGAGGATTGGGGCTTCAATACATGAATGGCGGCAGGGGGGCGGCGGGGTGGACACAACTCAGTTCCTAATGACAGATAACCTACAACAAAGCCATAATTAAACTGACAATATTATTTCTCAACAGCAGCAACAGCAGCCAGAAGAAAGCCAGAAAATGTCTTGACAATGCTGAAAGAAGATAGCTGTCAACTTAGAATTTTATACCCAGCTAGATTACCAGTCGGGATTGGGAACCATATAGATAAACCTTTCAGCAAACAAAAATTTAATATTCTCATTCCCTCACTGAAAAAACTACTAAAGGATATTCTTCAAAGAGAAAAAAAATAATAAAACCAGAAGAAGGAGTGAGATTTAAGAAACAATGATGGGGGGAAAAGATAAAATATGTAAATAAATCCAAACAAGATTAATTGTTATTAAATAATAACAATGGCAGATTTTGTGATATAAAAATAAGATGAAACTAAAATAGTTCAGAATAACATGTAAAACAGAATTGAAACATCCTAAGGTCCCTTTAATGTTCTAGTGGATTGTAGAGATTTGGATTGAATTTAGACTTTGTTAAGCCAAGTGTACATGTTTTTATAAATAGAATCTAAATAGAATCTAAAATGTCCACACCATGTCAGGGAAGAAAAAATAATAAAGAAAAATTAATCCAGTAGAAAGCAGAAAAAGAGAGGGAAAGAACAAAGAAAAATCACAGATAAATGGAAATCACAAAATAAAATTATAGAAATAAATCCAAATATGACAATAAATATAAATGAACTGAATTTGCAAGTTAAAATGGAGATGTGACCAAATCAAATCCAGCTTGATACTGTCATAAGAGAAACTCATAAAATATAAGAACACAGAAAGTTTTCATTTCAAAAAGGAAGAAACAAATAAATTTAGCTAATACTACTTTATATCCTTAAAGTTTATAGAGCTACATTAATATCAGACAAAACAGATTTTAAGGAAAAAATCATCAGTAGTGATTTTAAAAATTACTATAGAATGGTGAACATAGACTCAAATATGTATAAATCAAAAATTTACAGTAGTACAATGGAAAATTGACAACTAGGGTAGGAGATTTTAATCTAACTCCTCAGTAACTAAAAATAATAAAAATGAGTAAGAATACGAAAGAAGTGACAAGCACAATTAAGCAGCATAATCTAATGAGGTGCAGCCAAAGCAATAATTAAGGGAAAATTTGTAACCTAAAATTGCAAATATTATAATAGAATAAATAATATAAATTCATGAGTTAAGAATCCAATTCAAGAGGTAGAAAAATAATAGAATAAACTGAAGAAAGTAGAAGAAAGGAAACCACAGAAGCAGGAACAGAAATCAATAGAACAGAGAACAAAGAATCAATAAAGAGAAACAACAAACTAAACACTGGATTTACACAAAGATGCACAAAACAGATGGCCTCTCCCCCACTTCACCCCACAAGTTTTGATAAGTAATTACTGTTGAGATCTAAACATGTTCCCATTTCCCTTATGAGCTCCTCTTTGAAGCTGGATTATTTAGAAGTGTTTTTTCATTTAGAAACTGTGGGTTTTGCTAATACCCTTTGCTACTGATTTCTAAGTTGACTACTGTTTGAGCAGAGAACCTGCAGGACCCACCTGTTGGTATTTTTGAAATGTGGCCAATTTTTGTAAATCTTCCACCCTTAAGAAGGATGACCTCTGATTAGTGCAGTTGCCCACGTACGTTCATGTGATTACACTACGGAATTGTGTTTTTACATCTTTCCTAGCCTTATGCATTTTTTTTTTTTTTTTGCGTACGCAGGCCTCTCACTGTTGTGGCCTCTCCCGTTGCGGAGCACAGGCTCCGGACGCGCAGGCCCAGCGGCCATGGCTCATGGGCCCAGCGGCTCCGCGGCATGTGGGATCTTCCCGGACCAGGGCACGAACCCGTGTCCCCTGCATCAGCAGGCGGACTCTCAACCACTGCGCCACCAGGGAAGCCCCTTATGCATTTTTATAATTATCAGTTCGTGTGACTATTGAGAAACTGAATTTTAAATTTTATTTAATGACAATTAGTTTAAATTTAAATAGTACATGCGGCTCTGGGCTACCCCACTGTAGTGTTGGCATAAAGGTAGGCTTGCTTCACAAATGGCACGGGGGACTTCCCTGGCAGTCCAGTGGTTAGGGGTCTGTGCTTCTATTGCAGGGGGCATGGGTTCGATCCCTAGTCGGGGAACTAAGATCCCCCATGCCATGTGGCACAGCCAAAAAATAAAAATAAAACAAGTGGACCAGGAACATTGACTTTCCACACAGAAAGGATACAATTCAGTGTCTGTCTTACACTATGTACACACTGAATTCCAGGGGGATTAAAATCCGACCGAAATGTGAAAAGGCAAACCATAAAACTTTTAGAGGAAAACAGAGAGAGTATGCTTAGGATACTGGTGAAGCAAATGATTTCTTAAACAAAGCAGAACATAAACAGACAATAAGGAACATAATAATAAGTCTGTCCAGCTTGAATGTGAAACTCTGAATGCCAAAAGCGTTCCACAGAGTGAAAAGCAAGCACAGACTTGGAGAACACTGTTGCCATGCATGTGAGTAATGAATTACTAGAACCCAGAAGATATAAACGACTCCTATAAGCACTGATTTGAAGAGGAAAAAGACGTATAACCCAGCTGAGAAAGGGAGCCGAGGATATGGTCAAGGGGGCCACTGGGTCTCTGGCGTCTTTTATTCCTGCACGTGGCCTCCTGGTTGGGCAGCGGGCACCGACTGTACTGGGTCCCCAGCCTTGGCTGTCACCCCGTCAGCGTGGCCAGCCGTGCACCTGCTGTCACTCTCCCATCACTGAAGTCCTCCACCTGGTTTTTAACAAATTCAGCCCAATCCATTTTCCCTCCCAGCGGCATTGATTCAACACCTGTATCAGAGAACACCCATGTGCCGTCCGATGAAAAATCACTGCTGTTGGTTGTCCCATTGGGCTCTGTGGGCGACAGGGTGGCGGCAGACCCAGCTGTCCGACTGCTGGCCAAGACCCCAAGCCCCAGGCCGCCCTCAGCCCGAGGTCTCCATAGCAGGCCAGGCGGTAGAGACACGTGAGCAGGGCCAGCTAAGAGACCACGCAGCGAGGACCGGGGCCACGTCCACCCAGGGCCACGTGGATGCGAGCAGCTGGGCCCTGCAGGCGGGCAGAACCCTCCCTTCACCTCTGTCCCACACAATCCCACCGGCCCTGGCCAGGACCCTGGGTTCTCTCCAGCCCCACCCAGACCTTGACTGAGCCGCTGACCGTGGACCAAGGCAGCATCAGTGGACCAAGCCCTGCATCAGTGGGCCAAGGCAGCATCCTTAGGACCTCACTTAACCTTAATTATTTTATGTCTCCAAATACAGCCACCCTGGGGACTTCCCTGGTGGCGCAGTGGGTAAGACTCTGCGATCCCCATGCAGGGGGCTTGGAGTCGATCCCTGGTCAGGGAACTAGATCCCACACGCCGCAACTAAGACCCGGCTCAGCCAAAATAAATAAATAAGTATTTTTAAAAAATACTGCCACCCTGTGGGTTAGGCTTCCAGTAGGAACTTGGGGGGACACAGTTCAGTCCCAGCAGCCTGTCTCCCAGTGCCTCTGTGTGGCGCCAGCCTGGCCCTGGAGGTGGCGCTCGGCCACTGGCCCGGAAGCAGGACAAGGCACGTCCCGCCTGGTGAGCAGACCCACCAGGGCCAGCTTGCAGCCCCAAGGGAGCCCGGCACACTGTCTGCAGCAGCCCGGGATTCTAGCCCGAAGTCAGCTGGGAGGGCAAGAGGGAGTAGCACAGGGATGGAGAGGAGGGGTGCCGGATGCGTGTGGGCGGGGCTTCTCCCCCAGGGGCACCGACGGCCGGGTGGGAGGAGAGCTGAGCCCACGCCTGACACTCACGCCCTTGTGGAGGCCCCGCCCCAGTGTCTCCCCCGCCCACCCGACGGCCTAGACGCAGATATTTCACACGGTGCTTTGAATTTAATGGTTCACAGGGGCTCCTCCCTGAGCTACTGCCTTTAATTTACGACTAAATTAATACTATTTACACACGAGCGCGTTTCAGATGCCCGCGAGGAGCGGGAAAGCGCCCGTCCTTCGGAGCAACGCATCTCCAGCCGCGTCCATCCGTCTTTCCTGCTGACCTTTATTCCCAGCCCGGCTGCCAGCCTAAAGCTCCCGGAAGATCGCGGCCTCCGGTGGTTTTATGGCCCACTAATCTGCTCGTGTCCGGGATAAACTGGGCTTCGTAACTTTTATATGCAAATCAATAAAAAGCCTTTGCTATCTCATTAAATCAGTGAATAATGAACCAGGCTGGCCCCAACCCTGATTTTCAGCAAACCCTGGAGGGAGGGGGTGGCGCTAGGGGTCAGCTCTGGCCGGAAGAGACCCCCGAGAGCAACCAGGGGGCAGCGTCACCCACGGCTAGCCGTGTGGCCTGTCCTCACGCCCACCCCGGCAATGGGCAGCAGCTCTGCTGGGCCCGGGGGCCTGGGAACTGACCAGTCTAGGGGTCCAGGGGATTCTGCCTCCTTGCCCGCACAGCCAGCTGCCACGTAGGACTACCCTTGTCTGGGATGTGGTCTGAGCAATGACCTTAGCTGCGCTGTTACGACCCCTGACCTTGACCCCCAAACGCCCCTCCCTCTCTCTCAGAGAAGCAGCACCGGAGAGGGTCCACGGGTGACAGGTCCCTGAGAAAAGAGGAGGCGGTGGCAGAAGGCCTGTCCAGAGAGGCAAGGACACTGAGAGGCCCCGTGGAGTGCGCCACTCTCCCCCACCCTCCCTCCTCCCCCCCCTCCTCCACCCCTCGCTCCCCCGTTCCCGTTCCTGTTCCTGTACCCAGCTACCCCTGACGCCCACCATGTGCTGGGCCCCTTGCAGAGCACAGGGACACCCAGGCAGCCCCACACACCTGTGGTCCAACTCAGGGCGGCCAGCTGCTCTGCATGCCTGTGCTTCCACCAGGCACTTCCTGCCACCCTGCTGGTGGGGCTCAGGGCCCCGGGTGCCAGGCCTGCGATGCACAGGGCTCCCTCACCGTCCCTGACCCAACAAGGACTCACAGGAGGGACAGCCTTTCCAGGACTTTCCACGTTCCCTCCCCTCCCACCCTGGGCACAGGGTCTAGTATTTTCCTGCTTTGCAGGTGAGACTTGGCAACTTTGCAGGTAGAAAGCTGATGGCAACCTGCGGGAGGCTCCCGGGCCTCAGAGCCCAGAACCTACACTGCACACAGCCTAGGAAGGAGGGGGGCCGGTTGAGGGCTGTGTGCTGGGGGAGAGCGGGCCCCCGGCTGGGGGGTGAGGGCTGTGCCCTAGGGGAGACTGGGGCCCCCAGGCTGGGGGTGAGGGCTGTGCTCTAGGGGAGACTGGGGCCCCCAGGCTGGGGCGTGAGGGCTGTGCGCTGGGGGAGAGTGGGGTGCCCAGCGGGGGGGTGAGGGCTGTGCCCTAGGGGAGACCGAAGCCCCCAGATGGTGGGATGAGGGCTGTGTCCTGGGGGAGACGGGGGCCCCCAGGCTGGGGGGTGAGGGCTGTGCCCTAGGAGAAACCGGGGCCCCAGTCAGCGGAACAGCAGAAGCAGCAGCAGAGGTGTGGGAGTTTGTGGCCTGTCCTCCAGGTGACAGAGGTGACTGTTCCCTGGAGGCCGATCCAACATGGTGAGGGGGTGGTTGGAGAGAGGAGGACGGAGGGGCACCGGGAACCAGATGAAGGGTAATGTCTTAGCTCAGATGTGGCCACAGCAAGACACCAGACAGGGCTTAAATGCCTCCAGGACATCTGTGCCCCCTGGTCCTGGAGGCTGGATGTCCAAGGTCAAGGTGCGGGCGCGTCCCTGTCTCCTCGTCTAAAAGGGCACCAGCCCCATCGTGAGGGCCCCACCCTCATGACCTCATCTCACCCTAATTACCTCCCAGAGGCCCCACCTCCTAACAGCATCACACTGTGGGTTAGGGCCTCAACATCTGAATTGGGGGACACAAACATCAGCCCATAACAGGCCCTGAGCTGCAGTCTAAGGGATCATCCCATTCCCTCCCCATGACAGCCAGCTCAACACGGCAGAGACCGGTCCCATCTCCCCTTCAGAAACTCCCCCCCAGAAAAGACAAGAGGTGCAGCGGGCCCTGGTCAAGCCCCTCAGACCACTCACTCTCCCCGCCTGCATCCGCTGGGTGACCAGCTTCGGGGGCACAGCCTGGCAGCCTAGCCGGGCCGACCCTGCATCCCCACCTGCCACCCCATTTCTCTGCCCTGCACAGGGCCAGGGGGCTCGCCTGGGGTCACGTGTGTGAACACGCAGGCAGGCCTGTGGGGTGACCCGGCCGAGGGGGCAGGAAGCCCAGCCGGGGCAGCGTCCTACAGGGCCACCCACCCAGCAGCCCTGGGCCACTCCCAGCTCGGCCTCACTCTCCTCCCCATAGGAACTGGGGGGTGTGGCCAGTTGGTCAGGAGTGGGATGGCCCAGAGTCTGCTCACAGGGCAGTGTTGCTGGGGACGCCCCTTCACCGGGTGGACTGTGCCACGTGCAGGGGTCCGTGCAGAACCGAGCTCGGTGCCCGGGCCAGGGAAGGGTGGGCGGGTCAGGACACAGGACAGCCAGCATCCCCAGCGAGGGGCTTCCCAACATGGCAGGGGCAGCAGCGTGATGCGACCACGGTGGCCGGCATGGCCTGGTGGTCTGTGAACAAAGCATGGAAGGGCCATCTGGGGAAGGAGCGTGAGTCCTGGCCGCTGTCTGACCAGACGGGTTCTGGAAAGATCACAGAAGCACCGGTGTCAAACCTCCAGGCGCTGTCAGCAGCTGGAAGGAAAGCCCGCAGGACGGGGTGCATCTCCTCAGGAGCGCAGTGTTGCCCACCCTCCCGAAGGACCGGGGACCGTCTGTGCAGAAAACAAGGACCCAATCGCTCAGTGGAAAGTGATCCAGAGGGGCCATTCCTGAGCACGAGGACGTCCGGGGCCACCTGAACCCACCCCTTTCACTCTTATTCTCTTCTTACGTATGCGTGAGCGTGAGCTACGATAAACCCCGTGATTAAGGAAGTCCAAAAGAGTTCCTGGATGAATATAAAATAGAGCTTCTACATGATAAGCACTGGTTTCTCGTTTTACAGGAGGCATTTTTTCTTTCCTAGAGGTCCATAAAATAATGGTGTTCCTTGTGATCAATGCCATTCCACAAGGTGTGCTTAAAAATAATACCAAGCCAGGCTTCCCTGGTGGCGCAGTGGTTGAGAGTCCGCCTGCCGATGCAGGGGACACGGGTTCGTGCCCCAGTCCAGGAAGATCCCACATGCCGCGGAGCGGCTGGGCCCGTGAGCCATGGCCACTGAGCCTGCACGTCCGGAGCCTGTGCTCCACAACAGTGAGAAGCCCACGTACCACCAAAAAAAAAAAAAAAAATTAGAAAAATAATACCAAGCCCTAGTCCAGCAGAGTCTGGATGGCTTGCCCTTAGATGAACTGTCTCCTGAAAGGACCAAAGGACGAAAAAGCCACATGAATTATCTCGACAGACACAGAAAAGGTCTGTACAAAGTTCAACGCCTATTTATGATTTCTAAAAACTCCCGGGAAGGCTTCAAATACAAGAGACATCCTTAACTTGATAAAACCTATCTTCCAAAAACCCTCAGGAGATATCAGACTTAAAAGAGAAATCTAAGACATAATCTCTTCAAGATCAGAAGTAAATCAAGAATGTCCCTTGTCACCACTCTTTTGAACATAATCTTGAAAGTCCCAGGAAACGTGCGGGACAAAAAAATGAAGTCAGAGATGTGACGATTGGAAAGGAAGAGATAAGACCCTTGTAACCAAATCAACACAAGAACCCCTGGAACTAATGGGTCACAAGATAAACCTAGAGAAATCGTAGTAAGACTCCACACCAGCAATAATAAGCAGAAAATAAGACACCTCTCACAAGGGCAGCCAAAGCCAGGAATTAAGTACCAAAGAGCAGACGTGTGAGTGAGCTTCTTGGGCCTCCACAGAAGGACACAGAGGAGTGACAGGATGGAGAAAGTGCCTCCGTCAGGACAGCACAGCGGGCAACTGTCTCCAAGTTAGTGTCTAGATCAAAGTCGTGCAAATCCAAATCCCACCAGGCTTTTTTTAGGAAACCCCTCCTGCATCTGCCTGCGGAGGAATAAAGGCCCAGAAATAGGGATGTGAACTGGAAAAGAGCAAAGAGAAAGCACTCACTCCCCCAGAAAGGAGACATCCCCAAAGCCATGGTCACTACGAGAACACAAGTGACAGGCCAGCTCTGCCAACAAAGGAACAAGGTCACCCTGAACAGGCCTGGGGACACGTAGGCTCCAAAAGGGACCAGTGACCCACGACCAGGTGACACGTGCTGGGGACATGGCTCATCACAGGGGAGAGAAGTTTGGTCTTTATAAAAAGCCGGCTCCAGATGGATCGCAGGCGTGGGCCTAAAGGCGAGTGTGAGAGAGCCATGGGCACCGGCCCACGTGGGGAACAACTGCCCGCAGGCAGCCCCAGGGTGCTCTGGGCATCAGAGCAACCTGCTTGGCGGGGCTGCATTGCTGGGGATCCCCTGCATCGCCATTGCAGACAGCCAGCCGCGCAGAAGGGCGGACAGGAGGGTCCCCACCCCTGAGGGTTACAAAAGGCAGGGAGTTGCAGGACGCCACCACAGTAAGTGGAGTCTGGGGTCTGCCCCTGGAGCCGCACGCAGAGAGCCGTGCAGATGGCATTTGTGAGTAAACACACACACACCACCCCCTGCCTGCCCACCCCGGCCTTTGTACACGGTCCCAACTTATTCAAGCGTTCTCGGAGTGTGAGCTCTGAGCAGGGGCTGGGCAGGGGCTGTGGAGATGAGGCATGTAGTGTGGACAGGCCGACAAAGCAGGGTACTGAGGACCACCAGGAACCAGACCTCCACATCAACACCCAACACCCACCGAGGAGGAGACCCTGCCACTGCCCCCTGGAGCCTGCAGGGACAGCTCCAGAGCATCGCCAGCCTGGGCGGCCCACTTGGCCTCTTCTGCTAGACCCTCACCCACCTGCTCCAACAAATAAACCTCATGAGGTGCCCATGACCGATCTCGCGGGTAAATCACTCAGGACACGGACCTGGCAGCCGGCACGGGAGCCCTGACCACGGGGCCCTGCAGGTGTCAGCAGCGACCCCTCGGCGGGGCTTGGCGTGGGGAGGGGGCGCTGGCCAGTTGCTGGTTGGCCCCAGGCACAGAGGGGAGTCGCTCCACGGCCAGACCCCACCCCCGCTCCCGCCCCTCCCTGGAGACCCCACTTCCCCCGGCCACCAGCAGCCCCAGCTTCAAACAGGTTCTTTGAGGGGGAGGAGAGACAATCTCCTTCATATAAATGTTTAATTGGGAATTAATATTTATGAGGCTCTTGATTGACGGGGCTGCGGGTTGAATAAATATTAACAAGGGATGCGTCCCTCCCCCAACTCTGTTTGTGCAACATCCATTATTCACCGCGAACCTCAACTCTGCCCCAGGGAAGCGGGTGGGACCTGCCCCCCAACTCCTGGGGCTCCTGGCGGAGAGGCTTTCTCGCGGGAGGGGGAGGGGGCCGTGGCCGTGGCCTCCGGGGCTGAGGAGTCCACGAGATGGGCACCTCTCCACGGGTGGGGTGAACTCTGACCACAAGGCTGCCCACGGGCCGTCTCTCCTAAGCACCGCACCACCCGCGGCCCGCGGAAATCCACATCCCCACGCGGGCTGCTGCCAGAGGTGCCGCCTCCCTCAGGAAGCCCTCCGGGCCTGCTCGGAGGAAGCAGCGCCCGGCCTCCTCCCTCCTCCCCGTCCTCATCCGCTGGCTGGGGGTGCCAGGTACTACGACCTGGCCCAGCCCAACGATCCTCACCCCCCATCGGCCCGGCGACCCCCGCCCCGCCAGGTGTGGGTGGGCTGCTCCCAGGCCCAGCTGATCTGGGCGCCTGGAGAGGACCGGGTTTTCCTATTGGAAGCCGAGTGAATAGGGGTCCCGGAGGCCGCACCCACTGCCCACCTCCCTCCGGCGCGGGGACCGTGGGTGGAGCTCGGGCGCCCTCGCGTGGCCAGTGCTGGCACGACCTCCAGCGAGGACGCGATGGAGACGAGGGGCTTGCGGCCTAGGGAGAGGCAGACCGCACGCCCACTAGGGTCGACCCCACCAGCGGCCGGGAGTCCGCGACACGGCCCTGACCGCGCGACCTGAGGCAGCCGCCCCTGCCCGGGCTTCTCTCCGCGACCCGGGTCAAGCTGCCTGCTGACGGTCCTGCAGGACCTGCGGGAGGAGCCCAGAAGCTCTGCCCCCACCCCAACCCCGTTCCTACTGAGGCAGCCCCGCCCCACCCTGGGAGCCTGGCAGCCCTGGCCCTCCCTCCTTCCACCCAGAATCACCTCTGGGGTCCCTGTGCCTGGGGGACCCGCTACCATCTGTGGGATGCCAGGCCCTTCTAAGCGACTCTTACCAAGGGTGGGGTCCCTGTGGCCTGCTCTTTGCGCCCTCTCCCCCAGGGAAGGGGGGTCCGTGGATTTCCAGAGGAGGGCAGGACGAGCCCCACGCCCCACCCGCCCTGGCTCCTGTGCTCGCCCCATCCCTCCACCTGCCGCCCTTCCCCTGGGCCCCACCAATGCCTGGGAGGAGGAGAAGGCTGGGGAAGCCGACCCTGCGGAGGTTTCTGAGCTGGGGGCGCCAGCAGAGCCCGCCCGCGCAGCCCCTCTCTCAGGTGGGGCTGGAGGCCAGCTGTCCCCGGGGGTCAGCACCACGGCCTGCGCTCTGTGCAGCACTGGCTCACCCCGCCCGGCCTGGCTCCCACTTCCATGTGCCTGCCCCCCCCACCCCAGCATCCGCTCTCCCCTGGATGCTCCCTGTTCCACACCTGCCCCCTCCTGCTACACAGGCAGCCAGAGGGATCTTCCTAAATGTCAATTTGTCCCCGGCACCACCCTGCTTAAAAACCACCTTCTTGCCCACCCTGCCCTGCCTAGCCTGGCCCCCACAGACCTCTCCACACCCCCGGGCAGCTCCTCAGTGCAGGCTATTCTCAGGCCTCAGAGCATCCTGACTTGCTGTTCCGCACCTGGAACAGCCTTCCCTTCCTTTTACCTGGTTTCACTTGCTTGGATTTTAGGGCTGCGTCACTTCCTCCAGCAAGACCTCCCTGAAGTCCCAGGGGAGGCCGGAGCCCTCTGCCCTCCCCGACATGCTCACTGCCTGAGTCCAGTGAGACCTGGATATCTGGCTGAAGGAGGCCATGGGCTGGCGAGAGCCAAGCGCAGGTGAGCAAGGTCACACCTCAGGCCCAAAGGCTCCCGCGCTGCACAAACGGTGACCCCACAGCCAACACAGTGAGTATCTGGCAAGGATCTCGGCTCTGGGGAGACAGAAAAGACCCCCCTAACAACCACCCTTGTTACCCACCGGGTGCACTGTTAGTGATACATTCTGATCAATCTAGTCCTTTACTTACAAATGTAAACATAAAACTAAGAACCCCCAGATAATTGAGGAAAAGCAACAAAGTGCAAGAGAAGCACTAAAATTGTAAACAGATCTCCATCCACAGAGACATGGATAAAGAAGATGTGGTACATATATACTATGGAATATTACTCAGCCATAAGAAAGAAGGAAATAATGCCATTTGCAGCAACATGGATGGACCTAGAGGTTCACATACTGAATTAAGTAAGTCAGACAGAGAAAGACAGATTTATGATATCACTTATATGTGGAATCTAAAAAAAGGGTACAAATGAACTTTTATCTACAAAACAGAAACAGAGTTACAGATGTAGAAAACAAACTTATGGTTACCAGGGGTAAGGGGTGTGGGAGGGATAAATTAGGAGATTGGGATGGACACATACACACGACCATATATAACATAGGTAACTAACAAGGACCGACCGCATAGCACAGGGAGCTCTACTCAGTACTCTGTAATGGCCTATACGGGAAAAGAATCTAAAAAAGAGTGGATATATGTATATGTATAACTGATTCACTTTTCTGTACGGCAGAAACAGTGTTGTTACAGAAACAACACTGTAAATCAACTATAGTCCAATAAAAATATCTTTAATTAAAATTTTAAAAAAATTATAAACAGATCAGGACTTCCCAGTTGTCCAGTGGGTAAGACTCCACGCTCCCAATTCAGGGGGCCAGGGTTCGACCCCTGGTCAGGGAACTCAATCCCACATGCCGCAACTAAGAGGCCGCATGCCGCAACTAAAGATCCCTCATGCAGCAGCTAAGACCTGGCACAGCCAAAATAAATAAATAAAATAATAAATAAATAATTTTTTTAAAAAATTATAAACAGATCAACTCACAAGGAGATAGAGGTAACGCAGGAAACAGAAGGAAAGTTCAAAGAGTTCATAAGACTCCACAGACCCAAACGGGCTGCGGGGGAAGAGCATCGGAGAGTTCCTGGGGTTAGAGGTGAAGTTCCGCGGAAAGACCGGCAGCTCAGATGAGACTGAGCACCGAGCGAGGAATCTGGGAAATGCGGTCACAGAAGTCTGTCTGGACATGAGACAGCAAACGACAAGGGGCATCTATTGTACCTGACAGTCACTAGCTCTTGTCCCTTTGCTCAACTCCCACCCTGTGGCCTAAAAAAGTCAACATTTCATTTTCCCAGTCTCCTTTGAAACAAGTGTTGTCACATGACGTGCAACTGGGGATCTGCCGAGGGGTTTCTGGGAACGATTTCTCTCTTACAAAAGAAGAAAGGCTCGTGTGGAAACTCATACCACACTGGCGTCCCCTGCTTCCTGCTTTTAAACACAGTGTTTGTGAACCTGATGGCTGGAAGCTCTGGCAGCCAACTTGTCATCAAGAGGCAACAAGTCAAAAAAAAAAAGAAAGAAAAGAGGCAACAAGTCTACCTGCTGACGATGGCAGAGAGGGAGGAGGATACAGAATCCTCAGACCTGGAAGAGTGATTCAGTTAGACATACACATGTATCTATTCTTTTTCAAATTCTTTTCCCATTTAGATTATTACAGAGTATTGAACAGAGTTCCCTGCGCTCTGCAGCAGATCTATTTTAAATATAGCAGTAGGTACATGTCCATCCCAAACTCCCAATCTATCCCTGCCCCCCACCCTTCCCCCGTGGTAACCATAAGTTTCTTTCTCTGTGAGTCTGTTTCTGTTTTGTAAATAAGGTCATTTGTATAATTTCTTTTAGATTCCAGTATAAGCTATATCATATGATATTTGTCTTTCTCTACCTGACTTATGGAATTACTTTTTTCTTTAAAGGAAACAGACCCAGGGGCTTCCCTGGTGGCGCAGCAGTTAAGAATGCGCCTGCCAAGGCAGGGGACATGGGTTCGAGCCCTTGTCCGGGAGGATCCCACATTCCACAGAGCAATTAAGCCCGCGCGCCACAACTACTGAAGTCCGCGCGCCTAGAGCCCTTGCTCCACAACAAGAGAAGCCACTACAATGAGAAGCCCGCGCACCAAAACGAAGAGTAGCCCCTGCTCACCGCAACTAGAGAAAGCCCGCGTGCAGCAATGAAGACCCAACGCAGCCAAACATAAATAAATTAATTAATTTTATAAATAAATAAATAAAAATAAAGGTGAAAATTCGGAACTCCAGGGATGAAAAAGAAAAGCTGTCGATGTGAATAAACAGATTACCCGGTGAGCAATGCACATCAGGTGGGCAGACGACGGCTCCTTTGCAACCCCAAAGGCCAATAGATAATGAAGCACTGTCTTCCGAAGGAAACATCTACCAAAGGAAAATATTTGTTTCCTAGACGTCAACACCCCGGCCAATTATGATTCAAATATTGGGGGGTGGGGAATAATATTCTCAGATATGCAAAGACTAGTAAATTACTCAAACCCTCTCTGGAAGAGCAAAAACACTCATGTACCTACACTGGCAAAATGAAAAAGTAAATTCAAGAAAGAGGGAAAAATTTAAATCAAGAAATGATGATGAACAAAGAAACCATAAAACATAGAATTATTCTTGATAATTATCAGCAATGCAGTCATAATGTTTAATGTGATTATTTAAAAAAGGATTCCTAAAAATAGTAGATATTTAAGGTAAAAGGCATTAATAATAGCTAGAAGCTAAAATTCTGGAAGACATCAACCAAACAAGAGATGAGGGTGAAAAAGAAAGGACTAAATGGGTGTCAAACATCGTGTCCTGTTCAAAGGGAGGAAATAGACATGACTAAAATGCAATGTGAGTGGAAAACACTCTTCGATGTTTTTATTTTAAAATTTTAAGGGAATTCCCTGGTGGTCCAGTGGTTAGGACTTCGCACTTCCACTGCTGAGGGTCTGGGTTTGATCCCTGGTCAGAGAAATAAGATCCTGCATGCTGCGCAGTTCGGCAAAAAAAAAAAAATTAAGGCTGACCACTAATAAAATGCAAATGAAATGTAACACTTCCAGCAGGCCTGGTGTCCATTCCAACCCTCTGCTCCATGCTCTGTGACCTTGGGGACTTAACTTCATTCCTCTGAGCCTGGGAGGAATAAGCTTCAGCTAAAATACGGCTACAAGGATTGAGGCCCCCAGGGGGCGCTCTCCGACGTGTCCTGTAGTGAGAGGGCAGGACACACCACAAGCACAGAGCAATACGGCAGGACCCCGAGGCCAGATGTACACTCAGCCCAATAAACATAAACGTGACAAACTCTCCTGACAAGACACAGCCTCTCAAATCAAGTTGTTTTAAATCCAGCTGTGTTGTTTACAGGGAATGCACCAAAAACAAAATGCTACAGGTTGACTATATAAGGATGGACAAAGCGATAACAGGTGAGTTTAAAAAAAAAAAAGAAAGAAAGATAGAAAACAAACTTATGGTTAGCAGGGGGTAAGGGGGGGAGGAATAAATGGGAGATTGGGACTGACATATACACACTACTATATATAAAAGAGATAACTCATAAGGACCTATTGTATAGCACAGGGAGCTCTACTCAATACTCTGTAATGACCTATATGGGAATAGAATCTAAGAAAGAGTGGGTATATGTATATGTATAACTGATTCACTTTGCTGTACACCTGAAACTAACACAACATTGTAAATCAACTATACTCCAACAAAAATTAAAGAAAAAAAAAAGAATGCAGAATTTGTGACAATATCAGTGTCCAACTAAGTTGACTTCAAGGTAAAAGTACTAAAGGGAATAAAGAAGGTTTTCCATTTAGACCCTGTTGGCGAGCCCTGGAGGATGGGTTGGCCTCCAAGGAGAGGGTAAGCCCCCGTGGCCCTTGTGACCAGGCAGCCATGGCTTGCAGATGCACAGATGCTGCACACACACATATCACCACTTGCCCAGGTCCAACAGCCACACATTTCCTCCATGCCTCCCAAGGGGGCAGAGTCTGCATGCAGGAAAACAGTCCAAGCATCTCAGAACATGAGGATAAACTGAGGGGTCCAGAAGTCTAGAATATAAGTAGTACATTAGTCAGGGTTCTCCAGGGAAACAGACTGAATAACCAATAGGGTGTGTGTGTCTATGTCTATATCTGTGTCTACATCTATATGTATATGGAGAGAGGGAGAGAGAGATTTATTATAAGAAACTGGCTTGTGCAGTTACAAAGGCTGACAAATCCCCAGCTCTACAGCCAACAAGCTGGAGACCCAGGGCAAGCCAGTTGTGTCAGTTCCAGTCTGAGTCCAAAGGCAGGAGACTGACGTCGCAGCTGGAAGGCAGTCAGGCTGGAGAAGTTCCCTCTTACACGGCCTTTTATGCTAATCAGTCCTTCAACTGTTTGGGTGAGGCCCACCCCCTGGGTGAGGCCCACCCCCACTGCGGAGTTCAATCTGATTCAAATGTTAATCACATCCAGAAATGCCCTCACAGACACACTCAAAATACTGTTAGACCAAAGAGCTGGGCCCCCTGTGGCCCAGTCAAGGTGACATATAAAATGAGCCATCACAGGTAGCCAGCCTACCGTCCATCCCTGGACACTGTGTGGGCTCTGAGTTGCTGCTACCTTGATCCTATGCCTGTGACCATGACGGGGAGGCAAAGCTGCCCATCACAGCCATGGCTGATTTCTGCCCCTGTCATGATGTCAGCACCTCCAATGGAAAACACGGCCCCATCTGTGAGGATCCCAAGCCCAGCCCACAGTGGGCCTCCCAGGGACACTCCACAGCCACCCATGCAGTCCCAGTGGGGACACACACTACCTGAGCTTGGCAGCAGTGAGCAATGAAGTCATCAAATCAAAAGTCCCAGCTTCCATGGGATCTGGGAACCAAGGCCAAGAAGAAGTCCCAGCCAATTATTTATGAGACCTGAGCCTTCCCTCTACCAGACAAGTAGCTCCCAGGCAGGACCAGAAGACAGAAGGTCTCAGAGCAAGAGAACCTCCCTGCAAATCCAGCTCAAGCATCACTCTGCTTTATTGCTTCCCGGTCTTCAAATCTATTTTAACTGGTATAAGAAGCTGGGATGGTTGTTTTGTTTTCTAAAATCCTTAAGGAGCAAAATCCTACACAGTCCTGTAGGAAATTAAATTTAGAAATTGGATGCTAGTCTTGGCAGAGACCATGGTGGAGCCCCCAGCTGGGCCAGACTGACACATCCACTGAGACCACATCACAGTTATTAACCTTTTGCTCCAAAACATATGGAGAAAAGCTGTTAGAAACCCAGGGAGAATTTGCCTAAATGACAGTCACAGTGGGAGACCAATACACCTCGAGCAGCAATTGCCAGATCAAAAAAATGAGTAAAGGAGAAGAGAATATTAATAGAACAATTAACCACCATAAATTAGATATACAGGACTTTACATTCCACAATGAAAGAAAGTGCATTCCTTTCAAATGCCAAACAAACAAACAAACAAAAAAAGAGCATGTGTGAGAACTCCCAGAAAATCTCAGTAGATTCCTAAGATCGGAAATCATGCAGGCAGTGCCCCCTGAACACATGCAGTAAAACACAGAACTAACATCAGATAATGTTTTTAAAGTTATGACCTCTTGTCAGCTCATCAAAGCAGAGTACACCCAACCTGTTCTGCCACTTACAGGCTAGATGATTCTGCTTCTTCATCTGCAGAAGGAGGGCCACTCTGTCACCTGCACTTTTCTGTGTTCCAAAGATTGAACACGATGAAGCACTTGGTAAACATGGCACACAGAGGGCACTCAGTAAATGTCAGCTGCCATCACTAATGTAAGATGAGATGCACACAGGCTTCTGAGTTAAAGAAAAAATGAAACATCCCATTACAGACTCTCGATAAATTTGATAATGAGGGCACTACATGTCAAAAAATGTGAATGCAGCCAAAGCAGCTCCCTAAGGACAATGGATAGCCTTAAGGAATTCTGATAGAAGGCAAGAAAGAATGAAACCGTGCTTTCCTTTAAGAAGTTCTTGTGTGTAAGGCTTCCTTTACTCAGCATGTTTTTGAGATTCATCCATGATGTTGCACATATAGGTGCATTGACATTTTGAAAATAAATGTTGGATCAGTCTTTTAAATATATCCAACAAAATCTAAATATGATGATTTAAAACCCACCATCATCAATGATTTTTAAAAAGGCAATTGTTTAATAGGCATAAATATTTTTCTAATTTACCTGTAGTTTCATTCCACTTTGCCCTTTAAATTTTATCCTAATGTAATGTATCTTGTGCTCATCTTTGTTAAAAATAAGGAAGGTGGGCTTCCCTGGTGGCATAGTGGTTAAGAGTCCACCTGTCAATGCAGAGGACATGGGTTCGAGCCCTGGTCCAGGAAGATCCCACATGCCGTGGAGCAGCTAAGCCGGTGTGCCACAGCTACTGAAGCCCACGTGCTTAGAGCACATGCTCTGCAACAAGAGAAGCCTCTGCAATAAGAAGCCCGCGCATCGCAACAAAGAGTAGCCCCCGCTCACTGCAACTAGAGAAAGCCCGCACGCAGCAACGAAGACCCAACGCAGCCAAAAATAAAATAAATAATAAAAATAAAATAAATTTTAGGGCTTCCCTGGTGGCGCAGTGGTTGGGAGTCCGCCTGCCGATGCAGGGGACACGGGTTCGGGCCCTGGTCTGGGAGGATCCCACATGCTGCGGAGCGGTTGGGCCCGTGAGCCATGGTCGCTGAGTCTGCGCGTCCGGAGCCTGTGCTCCGCAACGGGAGAGGCCGCGGCAGTGGGAGGCCCACGTACCGCAAAAATAAAAAAAATAAATAAATAAAAAATAAAATAAAATAAAATAAAATAAATTTTAAAACAAAAGATGTTAGCACTAAGCAACTTTTTCCTATGAGTAGGTATACAGGAACAAAAGTTTTGTTACAATTCCAAAAATTACCTAGAGATACATTATCAAAAGTGACTTTCATGGTCAGCTGCTTGCAGAGCCATCTGCTACCCGGTGCTGGTGTCACTCACGTGGACAAACCTGTATTTGGAGACCACCCCCCGCCGCCTCCCCCCATTTGGAAACTCCTTTCAGCGAAGACAAGAAGTGTGATGCTGCATCTTGCCACCAGAGGGCGCGCCAGGCCCCAAACGGACCAGGACAGGTAGCAGAGGGCTTGAGTACGCCTGCCTGGGGGTCTGGTGGCAGGTTTTGGGTGGTCCTTGCAGTTGCCTGCAGTGAGGGAGGGGCGAGGCGTCGGCAGCAGGGAGCTCCATGTACCTGCCCTCCGTGTGCCTGCCCCGGGTGGAGTGGCTTGGAAGCCCTGAGCGCCGGTCCTGGCTCAGCCCCGGGCGCCCTGGTCTCCTGGCTGAGGGGCTTGGCTGGAGCCCTGGCCAGCCCCCTCCTCTCACTGGCCGCACTCTGGGGCAGAGCAGCTGGGTCCAGGGGGACTGGCGACATCACAGTGCCCTGGAACTCTGGCTGGGTGTGGGGGTCCCCCAAGCGGGGTGGACCACCTCCCCCAGAAAGACCCCCAGGACCTCCTGCTGGAACAGGGACCGTCTGAGGTCCCGGGAGGGGCAGCGGGCACGCAGCCCTCTCTTCAAAGCACCTGCCCCTGAGTTCCAGGGAGCGGGTCCTGTGCCGCTTCAGGGAATGACAGGGCTTCCCAGAGTGGGGGAGGGGGGGCAGTCGCCTGGACTGAACACTGGCGTGGTCAGCTAGGAGCCGGGTGACCCCCCATGGTCATGGTCGTGACCTAGCCCCTCACCCGCTGTCTCAGGTCTGCACGTGGTAACAGCGGCTCAGTGTAAGGCGGAGTGTGCCCCCAGGCCTCCACCGGGGCCTGTCCTGAGTCCCCTCTGCCCCGCCCACCCCAGGCTGGCAGATGAGGCCTCAGCCAGGAAGCCCCGAAAGAGGAGGCCCGGCTAGGATCTTGAACCCCACGGGCCCCTCAGTTCAGGGCAAGGCGGCCCTGGCCCACAGCCCTCACTCCCCACCTTCTCCATCACAGCCCAGCTCCACCTGGACCACGTCACCTCCCAGGCCTCAGTTTCCCCCTCTGCAGAGCAGGGAGTTGATGGCTTCTGCCTGGGGGGCAAACAGGTCATGTGCTGAAGCGTCCTCTGCCGACAGCATGTAGCAGGTGCTCGGGACACGGCATTTCTCTTGCCCTCCCCTCTTCCAGCCTGGGCCCAGCCAGGGGGGCGGCCAGCCCTGGGGGCACGGGGCCTCGCTTGGGGGCCTGGGGGGCTCACCCTAGGACTTCCCCCAGGCCCTGAGCCGGTTCTGTGCAAAGTGGGCGCAGGGTCCCTCCTTCCTGGGCGGTCAGGGGACTGACCAGTTGAGAAGGGCTTCTGTCAGGGCTGCGGCCAGTCCTTAGAAGGGCACCGGGTGGAAACCGGACCTGACAGCTGACATGGAGCCAGGGGGTCTCTGGGCACTCCCAGGTGGGCAGGGCTGGCATTAGCCTGAGGCCCAGGGACTGACCTGGGGCCTGGGATGGGTGATGAAGGCAGAGGTCACTCGGGCAGGAGGGAGAGGGACAGCATGCCGTCAGGAGGGATGAGCTCCCGTTCTGGGCATGTGGCAGAGCTGGGCAGACATAGGGGCCGCAGAGGGACGCTGCTGGGAGGGTCCTGCCCAGAGCCCCCGAGACCCGTTCCAGCCAGAGAGAAGCCTCCTTGCCCCAGCAGCTCCCAGGGCCCTGACCGTCGGCGTCCCTTGGGACTGGCGTCCAGTGGGGCTCTTGAGCACGCGTCTCTCCTGGGAGTCCCGGGTCCTGTCTGGGAGGTGGGTCCCCGCAGCCCCACACCTGCCCTGCCCACTGCTCTGGAAGCAGCTCGGGAACTCGGGACGCTGGAAGGGACCAGCCCAGGCCTCGGGACTGGCAGGGGCTAGGGCCTGCCTCCCCCCATTCAGGGAGGAAAGTCCCAGAGGCCCGAGGGGAAGGGCCCGGCCGGCCAGGGCCAGGTCTGGGGGAGCGGATGATCGCCGGGCAGACGGGTCCTCACCGAGTCCCCTCGGGTGAGAAGGGGGCCCCGTGGGCAGCCGAAGCCTGGATTCCCGGCCGCCCCCTCCCAGCCTTGTCCTCCTGTCTGAAGATGGAAAAGAAGGCAGGCTCGCAGGCTTGGGGAAGCTGGAGGCTGGCCTTACAGAGTCAGAGGTTCCAACACACTGACCCACGTCACGTGTGGCTTCACACGCATACACACACCCTCACATGTCCCCATGTTTCTACCCACACGTCCAAGCGGGCTCGGGGCCCCGGTGAACGGTGTAGCCTCCCTGAAGTGGAAGCCGCCGCTCGGCCCCGGAGCATGGAGAGCGGGGCAACGGGGGAGGGCGGGGCGGGGGATACTTTGGTCCTGGGAGCTGAGCTCACGAGGGTGTCCCTGCAGGCCTGGGGCAGCCGGGCTCTGCCGGGTCCCTCCTCTCAGGCCGCCTTGCTGGACGACTCACCCTCCGCTCCACATCCTGGGCCCCCACGGAGCGGCTCACCTTGAGGGGGTCTGACCCCATGGGGCTAGCTCAGGCGACCTGGGGACCCAGGAGGAGGAGGGGCTGCCGGAAGCTCTCCACCTCCCCTGACAGAGGAGACCAGGGTGCTGTCCCGTCCTGTGTTGTGCTGTGTTGCCCCGTGTTGCCTTGTGTTGTGTTGCCCCGTGTTGCCCTGTGTTGCGTTGCCCTGCGCTGTCCCGTCCCGTGTCGTGCTGCGCTGTGTCTCACGGTGCGCACAGGAGCCTGAGAAGGCCTCTGGTCTGTCCTCACAGCCCGTGGCTCTGCGAGTCCCTGCAGCTGCGGCAGGGCCGTCTGCCCACACAGACTGCGGCTCCTTCGCCCGGATGGGCGTTTTCCAGGATTTCCTTAGTTCCTTAGATATTTTAAGGCCTTAGAGCCCCAGATCCTCCAAGTGGAAACTACCACATGGGCGATTTGCAGACACATGTGTCCTACAGACAGGAGACCCTGACAGCCCAGGGTCCTGGCACAGGCGTGGGGGTCCCATGACCTCAGACTGGGGTGCCCCTGGCAGGACATTCTGACCTTTCACTGGGGGAGGGTGACCTGGAGGTGGACAGAGAGAGGGACAGCTCAGTGCCCGGCCAGCTGAGACCACAGAGCCGTCAGGGACAGCGGCTTGGGAGCCAGAGTCGGGGAGGAGAGCCGGGGACAAAGGACAGACGCCCAGAGGCTCGTGGCCTCCCACGAGCTCGAGGCTCCCAACCCCAGATCCTGCTGATTGAGCCCAATTATCCTGGAAATATATAAAGGCCACAGGCCCCAAACATGTGGCTGACGTGCGGGAAGGAGGTGGACAGGGCACAGGGGCCCCGTCCCTCAGGCTGGGCAGGGCCAGGGCGGCAGCTGCGTGACTGCCTCTCTGCGGTGGGGCTGCACCTTACGAGCATCTGTTTCTCGTGTTTTCGGATCTGGCGTCGGCGCTTCCTTCCCTCAAGAGGCCCTGGCTGCTCCAGTGGGAAAAGGTCTTTTAGGACCACAGTCTGGGCACAGGGATGCTCGCAGCCTCAGGTCAGCACTTCTCAGCCTGTGGACATCTGACAGCAAGAGAAATAACTCTTCCCCACACGCGCGGAAGATTTCCATCCCTGGAGGGCCGCCCAGCCGCCTTGATATTCCTGATCTTCTCATAAACGCGTCTGATCTGGATTGTCCTTCCACCTGGCATCTGCCTGCTGCTTCATTAGGAGCTAAGGAAGCTCTTCACCAGGTGCCGGGTTGTTTGTTGCTGAAGCCTATTGAGGCGCCCCTGACACCTATGCAAAAATCCTGCACATACGTGACGTAAACAATTCGAGGACTTTGGAACAAGTGCCCATCTTTACATCTGCATGAGGCTTGTAAATTTCCTTGTCTTTGGAAATTATCATTGAACACGTATAACATATTTCTCGTCACCACTCCAGGCTCAGTCCCACCGGTAAACATCTGTCTGTCCGTGTCTCCCGGCCGTTCAGTTGTCTGATGTGTCTCTTAGTGGATTCTAACGAAGAGACGGTGGGGACGATACCCCTAAACTCTAGTGTGTTGATGGCAGTCTGTCAACAGCCACTGTATGTGCAAGTTATTCGGCCAAACATGAAAACCCCAGCTCCCTTGTCCCCCCTTTAGTGCCCTAAATATATCGCTGCATTTTCTTCCTACATATACCATTGCTTTTGAAAAGTCGCAGACAATCTGATTTTCTTCCCTTGATAGACGACAGGCATTTTGCCTGGCTGTCCATAGGATTTTTTTCTTTAATATCCAATAATTTTACAAAAATAAGTCTCAGGGTTGGTCATTCTGGGTCAATCTCCCTCAGTATGGAATGTGTCCTTTCAATCTATAAGTTTCAGATCTTTTTATGCTAGATGAATCATGTTTGATTTTAATTTTTAATATCTGCTCTCTTCCAATGCTTTTGATTTTTGTTTTTGTTTTTCCAAGAATTCCTTGTATATGTACATTGGCTCCTGTTCTTTCTCTTCTAAACGCCTTGATTGAGATATAATTTATGTCATGAAATTCACCCATTTAAAATGTACAGTTCAGTGTTTTTTAGTCCATTTGCAAAGTTGTGCAACCAAACCATCACCATAATCTAATCTTAGGACATTTTTATCACCCCAAAAAAGAAACCACATACCTAGCAGCAGTCCCAGCCTCTGGAAAAATACTTTCTGTCTCTATAGATCTCCCTGTTCTGACATTTTGTATAAATGGAATTATACAACCTGTGGCCTTCCGTGACTGGCCTCTTTCATGCAGAATGGTGTTTAAGGTTCATCATGTTGTAGCAGGTGTCAGTACTTCATTCTTTTTTACAGCATGATAATATTCCATTATATAAATATACCATATTTTGTTTATCAATTGATGAGTATTTGGGCTGTTTCCACTTTGGGGCTACTATGAATAATGCTACTCTGAACATTCACATACCAGCTTTTGTGTGGACATAGATTCCAATCCTCTTTGGTGGATATCTAAGAGTAGAAACGCCGATCATATGGAAACACTAACATTCCAAGGACCTGCTGAGCTGTTTTCCCCGGGGGCTGCCCCCTCTCACATCCCCACCACCGACAGTGCACGAGGGCTCCGCCTTCTCCACATCCTCGCCGACACTTGCTGTTGCCTTTCTTTTTATCTTAACCATCCTATTGGGTATGACGCAGTATCTCACTGCAGTTCTGATTTGCATTTCACTATTGTTGAGCATGTTTTCATGTGCTTGATGGAGAAATTCATACAGCCTTTGTTGGAGAAATTTCTATTGGACCTTCTTTACCTGTCTTCTGTATTTTCCATTTTCTCATGAATGCTTTTCATGTCTTTCTTCATTTCTTTTTATCTTTCTCAAAGTGTTTTCTTTTATGTTTATCCACTCTTTTGTTCTCTCTGGTTTAACCTCAGTTTCCCAAAATAGTTTTCTTTTTATTGCTTATTCTTTCCTAAGTTTTTCTAATACTGATTTCTAATTTTTTCATATATTGTATAATTTTCTTACCATCTTTAAGTTTGTTTGCTTGTTTGTTTGTTTTGTGGTAGGCGGGCCTCTCACCGTTGAGGCCTCTCCCGTTGCGGAACACAGGCTCCAGAGGCGCAGGCTCAGCGGCCATGGATCACGGGCCCAGCTGCTCCGCGGCATGTGGGATCTTCCCGGACCGGGGCACGAACCCACGTCCCCTGCATCGGCAGGCGGACTCTCAACCACTGCGCCACCAGGGAAGCCCCCATCTTTAAGTTTGTTTTGAAGTACTAGGTTGTGTTTTCGTCCAAGATGGCTCATTAATCCTCGGATCCCAGCATCCTTGTTCAGTGTAGTCCCCGCCCACGTTAAAACCAGGTGGACTCTTGTGATCAGTAACACCGGGGGACGTTACAGTGTTGACTCCTGGTCACAGGTCGCAAAGGGACTGCAGCCTCCCCCCTCTTGGTTTCTTGGTGCGCTCGCCCCGGGGGAGGCCAGCCGCCTTGCTGTGAGGACATTCGACCATGACGCAGAGGGGTCCATACAGTGAACCCGACTTGTCCCCAGTGAGCCAGCTGCCTTGGAAGGAGGTCTTGAGCCCCAGTCCAGCCTTCAGATGATGGCGACCCAGGCAAACACTAGCCACACGGGGGACCCCAAGCCTGAGCTTCCCCAATGAGCCCCTAAGGGCCAGCCCACAGCAAGCGTGACAGACGGAGGCTGGGTGTGTTGTCATGACCACCGTGTGGTGGGTGGTTCCTCATGCAGCAAAGGAAACCCATGCAGTCGGCTGTGTGGGCGGCTCTTCTCGTGTCTGTCCTTGTCTGCGGGGATGTTATGCTACGCCTGGCCCTCTCTTGTCCTGGAGTGTCTCTATGCAGGGTCAGGATCTGACGACAAGCCATTTCTGTTGCTCCCTTTTATATTAACCGCGTTCCCTGTGCTTTGGAGCCAGATGTGGTTCAGACGTATTTCCAGCTCACGACCCTCGAGCGCCCCCTGGTGCTGATGTTGGAAAGTGCTCCACCCGCGGCGGCAGCTCGGACGTTCCTGTCCTTCCTCGGCCTGGACTTCTTCCTACTTCCCTGTGCTTCCCAGTTTGGGTCTATTCCCAGCACTCTCTCCTCTGAGAGCTCATGGGCCGGCCCGACTCTGCTGGTCCCCTAACGAACGCACCCCACTGCTGTGTCAGCCCCTCCCGGCATTCGCTGCTGCTTCCACATTGGCTCCTGAGCATTTGAGGAAGTTCTCGCTGGGACTTTGGTTTCTCAGGCCCGCTGCATGCCCAGCTGCTTCCCCTGGCTTCCTCCTGCTCCAAGGCCACAGGTCTCCACTCTGCTGGCGGGGTTTTCCTGCCACCAACAGAGGGATGCACTGACACCTGGCTTCTTGCAGGTGGTGTCCGTGCACTTTGGTTTCGCTGTCCTGGTGGATTTGTGGGTTTGTGGGGGTTGGAGAGAGCTAGATCCTACGCCACTTGTAATACATCCTTCCCCAAGCCCAGGACGTTAGAATGTTTCAATGCCTTAGAGCAAGAGCATCACCTATAAGCCAGGAATCCAGGCTGTAGTGGTGATGGACTGTTGTCTTGGAAAAAAAAAAAAAAATTAAGGAAATCAAATGCTTATAAACCACACTGACGTCTTCTTTTTTTGGCTGCATTGGGTCCGTTGCTGCGCACGAGCTTTCCCTAGTTGCGGTGAGCGGGGGCTACTCTTCATTGCAGTGCGTGGGATTCTCATTGCGGTGGCTTCTCTTGTTGCGAAGCATGGGCCCTAGACACGCGGGCTTCAGTAGTTGTAGCACGTGGGCTCAGTAGTTGTGGCCCACGGGCTCTAGAGCGCAGGCTCAGTAGTTGTGGCCCAGGGGCTTAGTTGCTCCACGGCACGTGGGATCTTCCTGAACCAGGGCTCAAACCCGTGTCCCCTGCATCGGCAGGCGGATTCTTAACCACTGCACCACCAGAGAAGTCCTTGACTTCTTATACTATGTGTATGTATAAAGTTGGTAGAAGTTAGAACTTTAAAAAAAACAGCTGTGTAGAACCCCACCGACTCTTGGATCTATGTAGGTGTGTAAATTTGATAAAAATGAAAACTTTAAAAAATTAAAAGTAATTGCAAACATAAGCAAGGTACACGAGACTACCAAAAATTATCAGACAGATTTTTTTAAAGATTTTTATAGACTTTAAACTTATGTATCGTCACTGAAATCTGAAACTTGATTGATCGGTTTAACAGCAGATCTGATGTAGATGCAGAAGGAATGGTGAACCAGTGGACAGTCCAAGAAGGCCCCCCAGGATCCAGCAGAGAGAGGAGGGGTCACAGAAGGGAGAACGCGAAGGCGCGGCACTTCTGATTGCTTCTCCAAAAGGCAAACATATGCATAATGGGGAGAAGCAACAGGCAAGGGGCTGTGGCTGGGGACTTTCCAGAGCTGATAAACTATTGAAACCCAATAATCTTGAGCAGGATAAAGGAGCACTAACTAGATCCCTCATGGTGAACCTGCAGGAGCCCGATTAGAAGGAGGGGCCGTGGACCAGGGTGGAGGCGGGAGCCATGGATGCGAGAGAGATCTAGGGAGCAGACAAGTCCCTCTGCGTGTGAGGGTCAGGAGCGAGGCCTGGTTTGGAGCTCCCCCAAAGTGTTGGGGTGATTTATTGGGATGGAAAAGCCTGCAGGGGGAAGGGGACGGAGCAGAGAGAGGGTCACGGGCTGTCTTCTGGCCTCGGCAAGCTGTGCTTCCCCGGACTTATACGGGGAGAGCAGAGGGAGGGTGGAGGCCTGGTAGAGCTCAGGAGAGGGACCCAGGGTGGAGGGAGCCCTGGGGTCAGCAGCAGGCAGGCAGTCTTCACAGACGGGCAGGACGCAGCCACCCACATGTAAAGGGACAGAGAAAAGAGAAGCGGCCCAGGACCATGCCCCGGGCACCGAGATGCCGCAGCCAGGGAATAAGAGGATGTTCTGGATGGAACTGTGTCCCCCAAAATCCACATGTTGGAGCCCTAACCCCCAGTGTGACTCTATTTGGAGACAGTGTCTTTAGGAGGTCATAAAGGTTAAATGAGGTGGTAGGAGTTGGGCCCTAATCCAACAGGACAGTGACCTCACAAGACGGGGAAGACACCAGGGGCACAGGTGCAGAGGGAAGACCTTGTGAGGACCCTGAGGGAGGCAGAGAGGGGAAACCAACCTCGCCGGCACCTTGACCTTGGGCTCCAGCCTCCGGGCCTATAAGGAGTTCATTTCTGCTGTGTGAGCCCCAGCCTCCGGTATTCTGTTGTGGCCGCCCGAGCAGGGGACAGAGGGGAACCATGACTGTGTGGGCCGGGAGAGGACCCGGTCCACAGCCTGCAGAAAACCCCCAGACGACTCCTCAAGGAACGGCCAGGGCAGGGAGGTGCAGCCTCAAATCCATATTTCGGGAAGAAGCATCTTCCTGGCTCACTCAGGCGCTGCTGAGAGGCGGAGGCCCCCACAGGGCTCCATCTGGCTGTTCTCTGTAAGGTGCCGGGACAGCCTCCATCCCCACGGGGCAGGCTGTGTTTCCCCAAAGTGGCCACACAATGTCTCCTGCCCCATGTGTCCTCCTAGCACCTTGTCCGGAAGGAGAGTCCCCTCCCCTTTAATCTGGGCAGGCCTTGGCGACAGCAGAAGTGATGCTGCATGACGTGAAAGCCCCTCCCCATGTTCCGCAGGGAGGCCCGCCCTTGGACCAGCAGACCCCCTGCTCACGTGTGAGTGACCACCAGAAGTGGACCCTCTAGCTGCCCCCTGAGCCACCCTGGCCGTTGCCATGTGGACACAGATGAGGCGACCCTGCTCACTGCAGATCTGTGAATCAGAGAAGCAGTCACTGTTGTTTAAGTTTGAGGGCAGTTTGTTCCACAGTTAACAGATGCACTTTGCCTGCGGCCGGTGAGCCCGCGGCAGGACTGGTTACTCTGCAGAGAGCGGCCAGAGACCCGGTCATCCCTGTGCCCTGGTGCCAGCATTGGGATGCCCCGTTTCTCTGTCAAAAGCATCCTGGTTTGGAGGATGAGTTGTGAGGTCATCCTGTCTGTACAAAACCTGGGGGCCTTACTGAGGCGGCCCCTTCCTGGGAGGGCTCAGGACCCTGCCATCGGGCTCAGCTGGGGGAGTTCCCTTCCTGCTCTTTAAAGGGGAAATTAAGGAACTGAATGTGAAAATGTCCCATTTTCTCATAGTTTGGTTTCTGGAATCTTATTTTCTGGTTTATGCTGAATCGGAGGTAGTTCAGGGAGAGGTGAGCTGATCCCAGAAGGGGAGGGACTTCTTGGAGGGCTTCTTGGGGCGGGGAGCGGGGGCAGGCTCCACCCTTCCCACATCTGGGCGGAGTGTCGGGTTCCCGACAGGAGTCTGGCGGGAACCCTGGCTGGTCCAGCCCCCCGAAGCACCCACGTCTCAGCCAGATCACAGGCTGCGCAGCCGACTGGCAGCGGGTCCTCCCCAGCTCCCTGGGCTCCCCACTGGGGTCTACCCAGCCCACAGGGTCAGGCAGGGCACCCAGGCCATCAGCCCTTCTCCTTGAGGGGGGCGGGGTTCCTCCCCATTTACCCCACAGTGAATCGAAACCTAGGACCTCGTGAGCTGCCCCGAGGTCACAGTCCCCCTTCGAGGGACCCCACTGAGCCTGCTGGACCACCCCCCACACACCCCCAGGGAACTCCACAGCCCCACCTGCCATCCCCACCCCAGCTGGCACCTTGGGGCTGTCAGGGCTCCTCTCCAGGTGTCCCGCTCTCCACACACTCTCCTCTCAAGTTCCAGAAACCTCTCTCCCCCATCGTGCTGGCAGCCCTGGGTGTCCCCCACACCCACCCGTTGACTAAGCCCTCCTGCAGTTAACTGAATCTAAATGCAACTCTCTTTCCTGCTGGGACCCTGAGAGATCTAAGGTCTCCCAGGATTTCAAGGAAGGTTCAACATCAGAAACCAATCAATGCAAATCCCATATGAATAGATTACACGACAAAAAGCATATAATTCTCTCAGTTGATGAAGAGAAGTCACCTAATTTAACACCTATTTATGACTTTTAAGATTTAAAAAAAGATTTAACACCCATCTGTGACTTTTTTAAAAGTCTCTCAGCAGGGGCTTCCCTGGTGGCGCAGTGGTTGAGAGTCCGCCTGCTGATGCAGGGGACACGGGTTCGTGCCCCAGTCTGGAAGGATCCCACATGCCGCGGAGCAGCTGGGCCCGTGAGCCGTGGCCGCTGAGCCTGTGCGTCCGGAGCCTGTGCTCCGCAACGGGAGAGGCCACAAAGGTGAGAGGCCCGTGTACCGCAAAAAAAAAAAAAAAAGTCTCTCAGCAAATTAGGAATAGAGGCAAAGGAAACATTCTCAACTTGATAAATTCACTGAAAACCCACCACAAGAGTGTATTTAGGTAGACAGAGCGGTGGTTGCTGAGGCCTGGGGAGAGGGGAGGTCGACCAGCTGAGGCACAGGGCATGATTTAGGGCCTGTTCTGTGCAGCACTGAATGGTGAATACGGGGCACTATGATTTTCACCATCCATAGAACTTTGCAGCTGAAGAGCAAACCTTAATGTATGCAAAGTTCAAGTCATTTAAGAGGTCAGGTGCCCTGGGATGGGATGCAGACAGTGACAAGAGAATCTAACCGTTATTACAAATGTATGAAACCACCTCTTGGGAGCCCGTGGAAGAGAAAGATGCTAACCTAATTAACTTGGGGAATGAGTGGAAACCGGAAAACTAAAGCCTGTAAAACTTAAAAAGTACATGAGCACGGTTGTTTCCCACGGGGGTACAATTCTGAAACCACTCACCACGCACGCTGGAGTGTAATGATGAAGTAAATGGGAGATGGATGGGGGCCAGTGTCTCACTGATGGGTGGGAATTTTCAGGTGAGCACGGGGAGGAGTTCAGAACGACCCACATGGTGATGGATTTGAGGTGGAGACGCCTGTAGGAACTCACAGGTAGCTTAATAGGGATGCAGGTGGGCGCACATGGACACACATGCAGACATGCGTTCATGTACACACGTTAGTACACACACGTACTCCCTGGCTCTGTCAGCCGAGAGGGCTAAGAAGCAGCAACACCCCAGTAGCAACCAGCACGCCAGGGCCCAGACCTCGCTTTCTAATAGGATTCTCCAATAAGAGGAACCAGGGCTCCCTGGAGCAATGGCTGATCCTAGGGCTGGGCCAGAGAAAATTCCAGAGAACCTGCAGCTCCTTGTCGTGCCAGAAAGTAAGAAAGTGTCAACAAACAATAAGCATGTCAAAGACGACGGAGCCACCTGAAGGGCTCCCAATGGCCAAGGCCGGAACAATTTGTGCAATAAAATAAATAGCACTGGATTCTAATTCAAAGTATAAAATAAGTATTCAAAGGACATAGCCATATAAACACATGATTAAATAAATAATAGAAGAAAAGAGAGAAACCTCCCTGTGTAACCAAGCAGTACCTTATGGGGCCTTCCCAGGACAGGCCCATCCACACCCGCAATGCCATCTGCCTGCTTCTTTTTTTTTAATAAATTAATTAATTTATTTATTTATTTATTTATTTATTTATTGGCTGCATTGGGTCTTCGTTGCTGCGCGCGGGCTTTCTCCAGTTGAGGCAAGCAGTGGCTACTCTCTGTTGTGGTGCGGAGGCTCCTTCTCACTGCAGTGGCTTCTCTTGTTGCGGAGCATGGGCTCTAGGTGTACACGCGGTCTCAGTAGTTGTGGCTCACGGGCTCTAGAGCGCAGGCTCAGTAGTTGTGGCGCACGGGCTTAGTTGCTCCGTGGCATGTGGGATCTTCCTGGACCAGGGCTCGAACCCGTGTCCCCTGCATTGGCAGGCAGATTCTCAACCACTGAGCCACCAAGGAAGCCCCTCTGCCTGTTTCTTGTTTGTAGAAAAACTTCAGCCTCCTAGTCCTTCCCCAAGTTCCAAAGAACAAATTTAATCAAAGAAATGAGAAAATACGGAAAAAAAGGAAAGCAAACAAGACAAAATAATAATAGTTTAGCCATTAAGCAAAGTCAAGGACTTTTAGTTCCTGCTCAAGGGCAACAGGTACTATTCTGAGTCGCATCCTGTGAGCTGTTTTGCAGATACTGAAACCCCCACCAGGTGGAAGAAGTTAACTGTATGCTGCCCATAAGCACGGAGACCCCTGGAACCATAAGGACCAGGGCACCAGAGATTTAAGGCTCAGATAACGTTCCAATCACAACTGAGACGTGACAGCTACTTAAAGCCACATAATGGAGACAATCATCTCTAAACATAGAAGGTTCCCCCTCCCCAGCGTGTAGCCCGTTCCTCTTTTCCCTGTATAATCTCCAAGCAAAACCCGGGGACGGGGGGACTTGGTTCTTTGGGACGTGAGTCGACCTTCTCCCCAGGGTTGCCAGCTTCCTCAGTAAATCTGTCTTTCCTTTTACCCAACACTTGTCTCTCAGTTTTGGATTCTTGAGCGACAAGCAGCTGACCCTGAGCTGGCTAACACCTGCAGAAGAATTCCAAATAGTTTATGCAGGTGCTCAGGGAGGTGGAGGGTGACTCCCCAGCCCTCAGGTGTGGGCTGCAGGGTGACCTCCTTCCAGAGGACAGTGTGCCAAGTGGGGAAAGAGTCACTCAGCAGAGGAGACACATGGCAAGCACACCTCAGCCAGGTGATCAGGATCAACGTCCAGCATGACACGTCATGGTAACACTGAGTCCTCTTGGAAAGAAGTGATGGAAACAGCACGTCCCCTCTGTGCTCTTCTTCCCCAAACCTGTGACGCCCGTGTAACCACGAGGAAAACATCAGACAAACCCCAGTCGAGAGACATTCTACAGAATACCTGCCCAGTTTTCCTCGAAACCACCCACAGCAAGGGCAAGCGTAAGAACCACCTCCACGCAAAGAACCCTAAGACCACACAATGACCAGTGGAATGTGGGGTCTGCATGGGGTCCTAGATGGAAGAACACATTCGTATAAACTAAGGAAATCTGAATAAAGCAGACTTGACTTAATAGTAACCCATCGAGGACTTCCCTGGTGGTGCAGTGCTTAAGAATCCGCCTGCCAATGCAGGGGACACAGGTTCGAGCCCTGGTCGGGGAAGATCCCATATGCCACGGAGCAACTAATCTCGTGCACCACAACTACTGAGCCTGTGCTCTAGAGCCCGCGACCCACAACTGCTGAGCCCATGTGCCACTACTACTGAAGCCCACGCGCCTACAGCCTATGCTCTGCAACAGGAGAAGCCACCGCAATGAGAAGACCGTGCACTGCAATGAAGAGTAGCCCTCGATCACAACTAGAGAAAGCCCACGTGCAGAAACGAAGACTCAATCAATGCAGCCAAAAATTAATTAATTAATTAATTAATTAATTTTTCTTTTTTTAAAGTAACGCATGGATATTGGTTCAGTGGTCATGACAAAGGTCTCCCTAACGTGAGATGTGAACATTACCGGCATTTGTACAGGGTAGACAGGAATCCTGTACTATTTTTGCACCTTTTCTGTAAATCTAAAACTATTCTAAAATAAACAGGCTATTTTTTTTTTCTTTTGTGGCCTTGCAGCACAGCTTGTGGGATCCTGGTTCCCCCACCAGGGATCAAACCCATGCCCCATCAGTGGAACTGCAGAGTCTTAACCACTGACCACCAGGGAAGTCCCAAACCGGCTATTTTTTAAGTACATTTAGTACAGAATCTTTTAGACCCATTCCCTCCAAAAGCCAGAGCAAGAAAGGAAGAAGGAAATGGGGAGTCGGGCCCTTCCCCCCTGCCCCCAACCCCCATCTCCAACCAGGGCTCCCCCTTGGCTGAGCTGGTGAGAAGTTGGAGGGTCCTCAGTCCACAGACAGGCTTTCCAGCCAGGCTCCCAGGCCAAGGCCAAGGCCAGAGGCTGGAGTGGGCAGGACAAGGGCCGCCAGCCGCCGAGCCCTACTCAGCTAGTAGGTTATGCAGGACTTCCAGCTTAAGTTCAGAGGAGATGGACAGATTCTCTTTTCATACATTTACCTGGTTTTAGAGTCAAGGTTGATTCTAGCCTCATGACACAAGCTGGGCCACCTTGCTTGTGGTTCGTCTTCTCTTTTCTGAAACAATTTGTCCAGGAAAGGAATTAACTGATCCTTTAAAGTTTGGTAGAATCCCTGTAAAACCAACGGGGCCTAGGTGGGTGTTTTGGCGGGGGCAGGGGGTGGGAGTCTGACTACCGTTTCCATTTCCTTAGTATTTATTAGTATTTAAGCTCTCTATTTCCTCTCGTGCCAATTTTAATATTTCACATTTTTCAAAGAGTTTACCCACTTCCGTCTAGGTTTTCAGATTTATCATCTGAAACGACAGTATTATGCACAGCCCTCCTCTAATTTGGAACCTATTGTTTTTTATAAGCTCCTTTCTAAGGACTGCACAGCTGGGTCTTGCAAATCTTGGCACGTGGTGCAAACATTATTTAATCCTAAGAATGTCCAATTTCCTGTTGGACGCAGCGGTCCTGAAGCAGCCATAAGTGTGGTCGCGTGTGAGACGTGGGATGTGCCATGACTCACCTATCCTCCCAGCAACTCTGTAAAGTTGGACCTTTATCGTCCCTGTTTTACAGATGGGGAAACCGAGGCATAGAGCAGTGCCGTGACTTGCCAAGGCTGTGCATTAGCCGACACCCGGTGGCGGGGGCGGGTGTTAGCCTTTTCCACGGCCCCTCTGGGGAAGCCTGCAGATTCACTTCCCAGAACTCAATTTGTAAATGCATAAAATAAAACACATCGAGTTGCAGAGGAAACCACTTACACTGAAATACGGTTACCAAAATAACACAAAGTGTAATTTCTTATACGGTAATAAAGGAGTCTTCCCACTAAGGTATTAGGGGAGACCCAGAGGCCAGTCTCATGACCATCAGTGCTGAAACATCAGCCAAGGTGCTGCTGAGCCCCTACGGGGGCTGGGCAATGACAGGGCATTCAGGGGTTCCTCCTGCCCTCACAGGCGGGCACTCAGTTTAGGTGAGGCATCCGTGAAAGTAAGGATGGGACTTTTCCCGTCGGAGTTCACGGACGTCCCGAATCCCGTCCCCATTGCGTTCCAGCTCAGGCAGTCGGTGTAGTTTACACCCGAGTGCTGTGAATACACTCCTTTTCCTTTAGTCCTGAATGTTCTCGGGGGACCATGATCTGAACCAAGGCGTGGGACCCCCCTCCTTCGCACAGGCCTTTTGGGGGAGGAGGGACGTCCTCCCAGATTCCTTTCACTCCCCGCTAAGTACTTCCTTCCTCCAAACAGGTTTTCCCTGCGGGCCTCTGCGGCTTTGTGGCCTGAGAACATTTTCTTTCTCTCTCGAGTCTGGGTGTGGTTTGACTACAGGCTCCTGGGTCCAACTCCGCCAGCACTGTTCCATTTCTCGCATCCAGAATTGCTGTTGAGACCCTGGGTATCAGCCTGACTTGTGCTCTTTGGTGGGGAACCTTCTTCTCTTTGGGGGGGGAACATCTAGAATTTTCTTTTTGCCTCCAATATTTGGAAACAAAAACATGCCCTGATGCCCTTACCTCTCCCATCCACGTCTGAGCCCGTGAATTCTCCCAACACCGATTCTGAAAGGGTCTCCTCCTTATGTTTTCCAATGCTCCCTCCCACCTCCCACCCCGGAGCTCCCGTGCCCCAGGATTAGCATCTCCACTCTGCCCTCCGCGTCCCTCCGCTGCTCTTGTATGTTTTCAATCCCATCTCGCCGTGGTCTCCTGCTGCCCCTCGGATGCCTTCTTGGCCCTACAGCCCGCTCGTGGGTTCGGCCGTATCCATCCTGCTATTTGTCTTATCTGTCGTGTGACTTATTTCGACAATCACGGTTGTCAAACCCAGTATTTCCGCCAGGTTCTTTCTTTCTCAGTTTGCTGCTTGCTTCTTATCATCGCTCTCCTCCTTTATCCACTTAAGTAGATCTATCCCATTTGCTCCGCTTTAATCTTATGCTTGCGTCACATTCTTGGTCCACCTGTTCCAGTCATAGTGTCTGACACTGTGGATGTTGTTGGGTAGCTGGCGTCCCTTCCTGGGGTCGTGTTCCTGGTGAGAACTCATGTTCTGGTTCTGGTTCTGCAGGGCTGCACCCGCTCTTGTTGTCCCCAGAGCCCAAGGAGGACAAGTGATGTGTCTCCCTGTGATGCTGTGATTTACAATAGAAATATATACATATTTAATCTTAATCCCCATTTCTGGCATTTTTAGAGCTCCTAAAACCCTTGGCATTTCCTAAATGAAGAGAGTGGTCAAGGTGTCTTCTGTTGTATGAATGAGATGGCTTGGGAAGCACCTGAGGGTGGGGACTGGTTGCCAGGAAAACCAATCACGTGATGACAGGGCTGGAACTGTCAGTCCCACCCACCCGACCTCTGAGGAGGGGAGAGGGGCTGGAGGTGGACTCAACAATCAGTGGCCAATGTTTTAATCAATTGCACCCATGCATGAAGCCTCCATGAGACCACAAAAGGACAAGGTTCGGAGGGCTGTGGAGAATCGGGGAGAGCGGCTCATCCAGGGGGAGCCTGGAAGCTCCTTGTAATTTCCCCACGCCAGGTGTCTCGTGCACCTGGCTGTTCCTGAGTTACATCCTTTTGTAACAAACTGGTAATCTAGTGAGTAAACTGTTTCCCTGAGTTCTATGAGCAGCTCTAGCAAATTAATGGAACCCAAGGAGGGGGTCGTGGGAACCTCTGGTCTAGCCAGTCGGTCACAACCTGGACTCGAGACTGGGGTCTGAAGTGGGGGGGAGGCGGCAGTCCTGTGGGGCTGAGCCTTTAACCTGTAGGATCTGACACTGTTTCCAGGTCTTGTCAGAATCGAGTTGAATTGTAGGACACCTGGCTGGTGTGGAGAAGTTGTTTGGTGTGGGGAAGAAACTCACATGGGAACTGATGTCAGAATCATACTCCCCCCGTACCTGTTCTTCCAGGAAGCCCTCCGTCAGCGCCTGGGCTTCCCCCGTCCCCCACCCAAGTGCTCATCAATCCCTCCCAACAGCATGTGTAGGTGCACCTGCCACGCCCACCCTGCAGCCTGGCCATGGCTGCCCCCTACCGCGTCCACCCCATTGAAGACGACCTCGATCTCAGGGGTTTCCCTGGGGTCTTGCTGGGTTTTTACGGTTCCCCAGATCCATCACTGCCTGCCCTCTGTGGCTTCCCGGGGTTAACTGGGGAGGAGCCCATAGTAACCGTGAATCCAGATGGGATGGGGAAGACAGGCCCTGGGGGGACCTGCATGGGGAAGACTGTGGACCCCCACATCCACGCTCCCCCTCTTGTGCTGTCTGAAGCTTCGCCGGGTAATGATGTCTTAGCCTCTGCAGAGCAGGCACCTGTGGCTGGTTCAAGGGAGACCTGCCCGGACAGGTTAGCGTGGATGAGGTCGTCCCCCCCACCCTGGGGCAGGGCACGGGGAGACAGAAGGGGGTCCGCTGAGGGGGTCTAATGCCCAGGGGGCCTGGGGACCACCCCGTCCCAACACACACGTGTGAACGGACACACACACGCACTCACAACCTTCACACCGTACTCGTACTCCTGTCGCTGGGGGTCATTTTCCACAGTGGGATTAGGGGGGAGATCTGCGGGGGAATCCAGGGCAGGGAGGGGCCAAGGTACTCACTAGCCTCAATAAACAAATAGGAGCCCAAGTGCTTAACAGAGGGCCTGTTCACTTCTCAGCGTGACCACAGCAGCAATCCTGCCGCAGGCGGGTGCGTTCGCTCTCAGGTTCTTCAGGTTCTCCAGCGCCTGGCACACAGGCCCGGTTCCGGTGTCCCCCCAGAATCAGGCCCCGCCTCCGAAGCCAGTACTGCTGGGGGCCTGTGCAGGAGGGCAGCCTGGGCTTGGAAGGACTGAGCTGGCAGAGCTGCGGGGGTCGCACCTGGGGACACCTGGGGAGGGAGGTGAGAAGCAGCCCAGGACTCCCCCTGCAGGACCCCCCCAGGGCAGCGGAGCACGGCCCCCCGCCCCGCGGGCCCCGGCCGGTGCCTGAGTGCTGCGCGCTGCGTCTTGTGCCCCCCAGCTTCACTGGTGAAGCCCCACCCCCAGTGCGGCTGTATTTGGAGACGCGGCCTATGAGGTCGGAAGGGTGGGTCCCGATTCCACGGGGCTGGTGTCCCCCCTCATAAGAAGAGGAACAGACACCAAGCTCGCAATCTCTCCCCCGTGTGCACGGTGAGAAGGCGGCCGCCTGCTCCCCGAGGAAAGAGGTCTTCCCAGAGAAATACACGGCTGTGGACTAAGCCACGCAGTCTGTGAGGCTTTGGCAGACACGTCCCTGAGGCCAGCAGCAACCCGCGGGACTGGCACTGCGCTGCGCCCCCAGTTTCTAAGCTCCTCTCCCCCAGTCGGCCCACCTTGCCTGCCACAGGCCGGAAGCCGTGCAGCCCCAGCTGGGTCCAGGGAGCAGCCGACACTTGGCCGGCAGCTCAGAAGGAAGTGCCCCGCCCCCCCCCCAGGAATGCAGCCTTGCTCCCCTCCCGCCTCCACTGCAGGGCAGAAGATGCCTGTGGTACAAAGGTCTCCCGTCCCTCTGGCCAGGTGACCCCAAACTGACACGAGAGCCGAGGTGTGGAGTAGCCTCGGGCGGGGCGGGGCGGGGCGGGGCGGGGCGGGGCGGGTCCCTCCCGCTGCAGAGCCCCTCCCACTCCCCAGGCCTGGCCCCTTTCCCGCAGCCGCCCGCCCAGCCGCAGGGCCCGGAGGCGGGGAGGATGTGGACACGCCTCGCTGCGGACCCGGCTGCAAACACAGGTTCTCTGATCCGTGTTTACCTACAGTTCACCTTAGGCCAGAACGAGGCCCGGGGGTTTCAGAGGAGGTGGAAACATGCCTTGTTCTGGGTGAGGGTTACACGGGCTATTTATTTCTCAAAACTCATCAGACTGCACACTTCGGGTCTACACATTCTACTGTATGTACCTCACACTTCAAAAACACAGAATCAAAAAATAGTCATTATTCAAAAAATCAGAAAACACAGACAACCAGAAGATACTAAATAACTGCACCCTGAGTCCAAGGCTGTGAGAGCAGGTGCGCGGGCCCCGCCAGACACCCCTCCTCCAACCCCGCGGCGACGTGCCCACAAAGCCTTCAGACCACACACGGACTTGGATTCTGCAAACTTTTATCAGTAGTAAAGCCCGAGCGTGTTTCCAGTACATCTGCCACCATATTTTTAACGACTACAGGACTTCACACTCTGCATAAAACAACATTTTGTTTCAACAAGTTACCTATTGTTCTACAGTTTTTCTTTCAACATTCAAAGTAGTACTGCCGTAAACACCCTGGCAGCTTGACCTCTGAGCACATGCTAAAGTCTTGCCTTGAGATAAAGTCCCAGGATTGGTATTGCTGGGACAAAAGGCACTCACATTTTTTTTTTACATTTATTTTATTGGGACTTCCCTGATGAAGCAATAGTTAAGAGTCCACCTACCAATGCAGGGGACACCGGTTCAAGCCCTGGTCTGGGAGGATCCCACATGTCGCGGAGCAACTAAGCCCGTGCGCCACAACTACTGAGCCTGAGCTCTAGAGCCTGCGAACCACAACTACTGAGCCCGTGTGCTACAACTACTGAAGCCCGCACACCTAGAGCCTGTGCTCCACAACAAGAGAAGCCACCGCACTAAGTAGCCTGTGCACCTCAACGAAGAGTAGCCCCCGCTCGCAGCAACTAGAGAAAGCCCGTGCACAGCAACGAAGACCCAATGCAGCCATAAATAAATAAATAAATAAATAAATAAAATCTATTTAAAAATATTTATTTTATTTATTTAGTTGCGCTGGGTCTTAGTTGAGGCAGGAGAGCTCCTTAGTTGGGGCATGCATGTGGGATCTAGTTCCCTGACCAGGGATTGAACCTGGGCCCCCTGCATTGGGAGAACCGCTGCACCACCAGGGAAGTCCCAGCACTTGCATTTTAAAGGTTTCTTTTTTGGTTAAATACCAGCTGGAAAGCAGAGGTTTGGACAGTTTTTTTGTGTGTTTTTTTTGTTGTTGTTGTCTTTTCTGATCTCTCATTTGATCTTTACAAACCGAAGGAGGCTGAGCCTAGAGGGAGCATCAGAAACAGTCCACTTTGGATTTGAGGCTAAATGACAGACAGGAAGCAGACCAGAACGGAAATAACAAGTGTAAAAATAATTGTTGGACATCCACTTCTGAGGAGGAAAGGGTGGATCCTACACGGAAGGCCATCAGTCCTGAAGACAGCCACTGAGAGCAGCCGGACACATTACAAAAATCCTGCTGCGGAGGTCACAGAGCTGTGGTGCCCTGAGGACTTAAGGAGCTGAAACGCTGGGGACCGGAGAGCTGTCCAGATGCGCAGATGGCTCACAGCCGTCTTGTCCCCTGGGGACTCTTGTCGGTCTGGGCGCTGGGCCGAGGACTGGGCTTGGCCCCAGCAGCTGCAGAGAAGAGGAATCAGCAAAGATTTGCACAGTCCCAGGAGCAAAAGTGGCCACATTAGAGAATTCAGGGGCCTTAAACACACCGCTGGCCTCCCACCCCCACTACAAAACATTTGTGAGGTCGCGGTGCTGTATTCGGCAGGAGGCTGACCTGCAAGCGCTCAGGTGAATCTCTGAAGAGACCAAACCAGACAAGCCCCTTCCTGCCCCAGGTCATTCCTGATCCGGCTGCGGGCTCTGCCCTCCTCCAGCCCTGTAACTGCCTGAGGGTTTGCTCCCAGTAGCGGCCAGGTGGCTCCAACTGGACCAACTCTTGCACAGATAACAACTACAATTGCTGGACGCAAAGACAACTGTCTGACAGCACCGGAGAGCAGCCAGGACCAGACAGAGGCTGTAGGGGATGGACACAGGGGAGAAGGGGACAGCTGGGGCTCCCGTGTTCCGAGGGCAGCCCCGTCTGGGCCGCACAGGGTAGCTAAACCCATGATGAAACATGCGGTCTTACTGACGTGAAGAACCAGAGGACAGAGTCTGGGGTGACCAGAGCAGCTAGAAAGTGAGGGGAAATCCCAGAAAAGAGAGAGCCACAGGACTTCCCTGGTGGCGCAGTGGTTAAGAATCCGCCTGCCAATGCAGGGGACACAGGTTCAGGCCTGGTCTGGGAAGATTCCACATGCTGCAGAGCAACTAAGCCCATGCGCCACAACTACTGAGCCTGCGCTCTAGAGCCTGCGAGCCACAACTACTGAAGCCCGCGTGCCTAGAGCCCGTGCTCCGCAGCAAGAGAAGCCACTGCAATGAGAAGCCCATGCACCGCAACAAAGAGTAGCCCCCGCTCTCCCTCACGCAGCAACGAAGACCCAACGCAGCCAAAAATAAATAAATTCATTCATTCATTCATTTAAAAAAAATAAGAGAGAGAGAGCCACAGACAGGAAGCCCCAAATACTCCATAGTAAACTCGTCTCAAACCTTTGGCTGGTGTGTGAGCTGTGCTTGCACAGGACAGATTCCAAACAGCTCTGCAAACAGAACAGAGATTTTACCCACCAACCACCACGGGGGAGACGGTGTGTACGGTTTGAGTTCAGTCAAGTTAACCACGGAATAAAACAAACAAAGAAATTAGTCACCTTAAAGAGAACACAGTAGAATCCAGAGTCCCTACAACAATGTGAAGGGGAGAAAACCATAAAACCAATACACATGCAAAGAAGGACAGTGTGACTGAGACTCAAGAAAGAGAACTGATGGAAGACAGGAGACAAAGGAATATATCATTAAGGTGCTGAAAGGAAAGAAAACAGCCAACCTAAAATTCTGCACCCTTCAAAAATATCCTTCCAGGGCTTCCCTGGTGGCGCAGTGGTTGAGAATCTGCCTGCCAATGCAGGGGGCACAGGTTCGAGCCTTGGTCTGGGAAGATCCCACATGCTGCAGAGCAACTAGCCCCGTGAGCCACAATTACTGAGCCTGCGCGTCTGGAGCCTGTGCTTCGTAACAGGAGAGGCCGCGATAGTGAGAGGCCCGCGCACCGCGATGAGGAGTGGCCCCCGCTTGCCGCAACTAGAGAAAGCCCTCGCACAGAAACGAAGACCCAACACAGCCATAAATAAATAAATAAATAAATAAAATTTAAAAAAATATATATATATATATATATCCTTCCAAAATGAAAATGAAATCAAGACTTCAGAGAAAGAGAGACTTCCCTGGTGGCACAGTGGTTAAGACTCCACGCTCCCAATGCAGGGGTTCCGGGTTCAATCCCTGGTCAGGGAACAAGATTCCACATGCTGCAACTAAGAGTTCACCTGCCACAACTAAGGAGCCCACGTGCCGCAACTAAGACCTGGCACAGCCAAATAAAAATAAATAAATAAATAAATATTTTTAAAAAAACAAACCTGAGAGGGCTTCCCTGGTGGCGCAGTGGTTGAGAGTCCGCCTGCCGATGCAGGGGATGCGAGTTCGTGCCCCGGTCCGGGAGGATCCCATATGCCACAGAGCAGCTGGGCCCGTGAACCATGGCCGCTGAGCCTGCACGTCCGGAGCCTGTGCTCTGCAACAGGAGAGGCCACAACAGTGAGAGGCCCGCGTACCGCAAAAAAAAAAAAAAAAAAAAAAAAGACTTCAGAGAAACAAAAACTAAAACTATTCATCTTTGCCAGATCTGCATTAAAAGGAATATTAAAGGAAATGTACTTAGGCAAAAGGAAAAGGATCCCAGATGTAAACATGAAAATGTAGGAAAAAATAAAGAATACCAAAAAGGATAAAATTTGTGGGCAAACTGAAATGAATATAGACTGCAAAACAATACTCATAATATCTTTTTCTTTTTTTAAATAAATTTGTTTATTTATTTATTTATTTGGCTGCGTTGGGTTTTCATTGCTGCGTGCGGGCTTTTCTCCAGTTGCAGCAAGTGTCGTTGTGGTGAGCGGACTTCTCATTGCGGTGGCTTCTCTTGTTGTGGAGCATGGGCTGTAGGCGTGTGGGCTTCAGTAGTTGTGCCATGTGGTCTCAGTAGTTGTGGCTCATGGGCTCTAGAGCACAGGCTCAGTAGTTGTGGTCCACGGGGTTAATTGCTCCGCAGCATGTGGGATCTTCCTGGACCAGGGCTTGAACCCATGTCCCCTGCATTGGCAGGCAGATTCTTAACCACTGCGCCACCAGTGAAGTCCCTCATAATATCTTATAGAATTTAAAAATAAAAGTAAAGCTACATGCATAACAATAAAGGTGGGGGATATTTGCAATACACATGCAGCAAACCACCAAAGACTTAACGTCCAGAACATATACATATATAAAGAACATCTACAAACAACAAGTAAAGGGCAGACAACTCCATAGAAAAATGGGCGAAAAGACCTGAACAGACACTTCACAGAAGAGGAGTCAAGAGATCAGTAAACATATAAAAAGTGACCCAATTTCATTAATCGTCATGGAAATGCAATTTAAAATCACAATGGAATATCCCAAACCCACAGAGTGGTCAACGTGATACAGATGAAAACTTCCAATTACAGTAAGTCCCCTACATACACACAAGTTCCTTTCTGAGAGTGCGTTCATAAGTCCAATTTGTTCGTAAGTCCAACAAAGTTAGCCTGGGTACGCAACTAACACAATCGGCTATATAGTACTGTACTGCAATAGGTTTATAATACTTTTCACACAAATAATACCTAAAAAACAAACACAAAATAACAAAAACATTTTTAATCTTACAGTAGAGTACCTTGAAAAGTACAGTAGTACAGCACACCAGCGGGCATGCTGGGGCACGTTCCCATCTTTGAAAGTTCTCAGCTTGAAGGCTTGTATGTAGGGGACTTACTGTATGGGCAAGGATGTGGAGTAAGCAGAACTCATGATCACTGGTGACAGTAAAAGCCGGTGTGACCACTTAGGAAAACTGCACCTACACAGACACACACCTAAGATTTACCCAACAGAAGGATCCGGATTGAAGACAGGTGCTTGAGTGTTCAGAGCAACAAAAGAGGCCAAAGCTGGAAGCCCTGCAGTGCCCATCAGCCTTAAAACGGGACGGGGAGGGGTGTGTGTGACAAATCCGGGGCTCTGCACCGGGGAAGTGGCCTTCGGCAAGGAGGCTGCGAGCGACCCTCCCACACCCGGTTCTGAGTCCAGTGCAGGGAAAGCAACGAAACCCGGTAACTCATGGCCCTCCCTGGGTGGGGAGCTGATGGGAGGAGGGGTGAGGGGCGCTTTGAGGGGAGCTGGGATGGTCCCCTCGATCTGCATGTGGTTATGGGTGAGTTCAGGGTGTGTGAAAATGCATCGAGCCCTGCTTACGTTGGAGCACCTCCCTGTGCGTCTATTACACGCAAAGCAGAGGGAGGAGTGTGTGTGCGCAGAAGCCTGGAGGTGCCTCCCCTCCTGCTCCCAGGGCCTCAGTACCTCTGGATTGCTGTCAATTACGTGGTTACATAAACATAAGGACCCCAGATTTTAAAGCATGACCATGGAAAACATGCAGATCTTTTAGGAACCAGTCTCTTTTGTTGTCATAAAATACCTATTTGAAATTCAGCAACTCCTTCTATTTAAATCCAAATAAAGTTTGACATTTTATTTTAGAGTAAAGCACTACAGTATTAGCCCAAGCTGTTTTTCAGCTATTTCCAGCCCTCTTCCCTCTATGTATTTGTGAAGCAAGATGTCTGGGCTAGGGCGGGGCAATTGAACGACGGTTACCTCTTAGTGCTGGGATTTCAATTGACTTTTACAGACTTCCTTTTCCGTCATTTTTTGCATTAATAGATATTTTAATAGTAAGCATTTTTCAAGATGATAAAACTGCTCTTTTGTGCCCCTGGTTTCGCCACTCCTAGCTGGGTAACCTTGAGGAGGTTTCTTAACCTCTCTGAGCCTCTCTGTTTACAACTTTAAAATGTAGATAATAATATTACCGAGTTCATAGATTTTTGTAAGAATTATATTAGATCATTTTTCAAAGCACCCATAGAGTAGGAGAGGCCCGTAAGGCACAGCAGCTGCTGCTGTTGTTGCCAGGCATGAACAGGGGACAACAAACAGACTCAGCCTTTCCTGCGAGGAGATTCTAGAACAGCAGCACAAGTTGGGGGCAAACACCCAAGCCCAGCCCACTTAAGCCCCTGCTGCCCTGGGGGTGGCCAGCGAGCAGGTGTGAGGGGCAGAGAAACGGGGCCAGGAGGGATTGAAGGGGGGGGCCAGCGTGGGGGGGTGAGGGCGGCAGGCCTCCTGAGGGGCCCGTGACCACACAGAGACAGCACCCCACCCCAGGGGCACGGAGCACTCAGTGCTGGGCAGGGCCCCAAGACCAGACAGTCAGCAATACCTGGACCCCGATCCTCCCAGCCTGAAAGAGAGGTGGGTGTCCTGTATTTCTCTTTACCATAGCTGGCAACACTACTCAAGGGTGATGCTATGCTTTTGCTCACCTGGTATAACCAGTACGAACTCTATGCCCAGCACATGGCAGCCTTTCAATAAATGTTCGGTAGATGGATGGATGGTGGGTGGATGGATGGATGAATAGATAGAAGAAGAGATGGATGGATGGGTGTTGGATTCTGTAAAGGCTTTAACACTAATCAGCCTGAGGTATCTCATGACGGAGCCAGGACAGGAGCAAAGGAAGCGCTTGCTGGTGGGAAGACGCCCAGCTCTAACACATCTCACTATCTCTGGCACCGTCCTTTTCAGCTTCTGTATGTGTAAATGGGAAGGCTCTGTCGTGCCCCAGACAAGAGGAAGCCAGTGTGCCAGGGCATAGGCTGCGTGTTCCTGACCCGGGGAGGGGGGTAACGTGACTTGCCGGCAGCCTTCAAAGCCCTGCTGAGATCCCTGACTTCCCAGCCTCGACCTTCACACAAAGGTGACCAGGACCAAGGCGCTGCTCCCAGACAGCCGACCACGCCCGTGGCCATGGCCAAGCCCGCCAGTGTCACCCGGCAGCCCTTCAGAGGCCTCGTCAGTCCTGGTGTCCGGGAGGATACACCTCTCCCGCCGCGGGGTCGGGAGCCACGGGAACTGAGTCTTTCCGGAGAGACCCACCGCCACCTGTCGAGAAGGACCCGCGCCAGGTGCATCTTGCTAACCAGCTACGCCTCCCTCTTTTGGACAGCTGCCCCCCATAAAACCAGGCATTGAAGAAAAGGTCTCCCATTCACAGCACCTTGTCTCCCCTCCCCCCAGCCCACCCTAGACTGCCCAAGGCTGGGGTGGGACCCAGACTGTCCTGAGAGTCCATCCCTAGGATTCTTCCTCCAAGGGCCCCAGGCAAGGAACAGTGGGCGGCAGCTACAGGAGGACGTGGCACCAGCCTGACTGGGGCACCAGTCAGGTGGGGGAGGACAACGCTGACGGGGCAAAGCTGAGCCAGGGGATGGAGAGGCCCTCCTGACCCACGCACCCCTGCCCTTGTGACTCCCATCCATCAACTCCTCTTTCTCTCCTCCACCAGGTTGGGGTTCTGACCCTGGCAACCAAAAGGCTCTTGACTACTTCCACATCCCTGGACAGGGACCACAAAGGGTCCCCGGCGCTGCCCCTCCCCAGGACTGGGCCCAGCCCAGCAGCACCTCTCCCGGCCTTTGGGGTCGCAGACACCATTCCCATCTGGTGGCTTCCTGCTGACCCTGACCCGCGTCAGGCGCAGCAAGGACCATAATGAACATCCTCTGCCCTGCCAGTCCCATTTCAGACAGGAAACCCAAAGCTCAGAAAGGCGAATACATCTAGGAACGGGTGCCCCACCCATGTCTGCTCGAGGGGGCGCACAGCGCAGGGCCGGCTGAAGCTCAGCTCTCAGGCCTTAGCATCTATATAAGCTCTCACTGGACAGAGGTCTCACTGCTGAAATACACCTAATGCTCCGCACCTTAGAACCCCCTGATCCAGCCCAGCTCTTGTTTTTGCAGCTGCGGAGAGACCTGCAGTGAGACCAGGGGTCCAGGAGCCCCTTCCCCTCTCAGGCCTCAGCTGCCCCATCTGCACATACCATGGCAAGGGGAATCTGTCGTAATTCCAGGAGGGTGGGAAGGCAGTGCAGCCTAAGGAGGTGCCCCAGTCAGAAAGGGCATCCCCTCCACTCACCCAGCCCCAGGGGGAGGGGCTGCCGAGTCACCCCACTCACACCCAGCCCCCACCTGCAGAGCTGCCAGGGCGGTGGTCTCAGGGACGTGTTGAATGGGAAGCTTGGGACTGCTCAAAGGCTCTGAGCCAAGGCTTCCCAGCCCGGGGGACGGGGGACATCGGGTCAGGCGTGGGGGCAGGGCACTTGGCGCCCTGCACCGGGCTGGGCTCAGGAGAGCCCTGCAGGCTCTGGGGTCCCTAAACTAGGGTGAAGGAGTCCCCGAAAAGACCCTTCACGGGAGCGCCTGGTGTGGCCTGGCTTTGCGATGCTGAGCATCAGACGCCCCTCCCTGTTGACCTGCGGGGTCCCTCTGGGGCTTGAAGCAGAGCTGCTTTGGGGAAGAGCCTCCGGGGACAGACAGGGAAGAAGGGTCCGAGGTGCGGCCCCCTCCCCCTCCCCCTGCAGCCCTGCCCTCTGCCCTCTGCCCTCTGCCCTCTGCCCTCTCCTCTCTGCTCCTCCCCATCTCCTCCTCCTCCTCTTCCCGAGGAGCCAGATGGTGGTGGAAGCGGCCTCTCATTTTCCGGAGCATGACTCAGATGCAGCTGCCTTCTCAGCCCCACACAGCAGCCTGCAGCCTGCCCTCTCCCACCCCAGCAGGGGCCCAAGGGCTCCCAGGCCCCCCCAGACTCCACCTGGGGGCCGCAGGGCGGAGGAGCTGGAACATCTCCGCCAGGACCCCCCCCCAAGGCCCGGGGGCGGGGAAGAGCTGCGCGTCCCCCCCAACCTGGGCTGACCCTGCGGAGGCCTCTCCCGCCCCGCTCACCCTCTGGCACCAGCACCCAACGCCCAGGCAGTAGGGAGACCGGTGTGTTCCGAGCCCCCTTAGGTGTCTGAGGCTGCGGGGAGAGGCTTGGGGAGTGAGTGGGGCAGTGGAGGGGCCTGAACTGGACCAGGTGCTTGGGCTGAGCTCCAGTACACAGGGACACTGCCCTGGCCCGGCGGGGGGCTGAGGGGAGGGGGAGGGGAGGGCCGGCGGGGAGTCCCAAGCGAGGACTAGAGAAGCCTCCAGACGCCAGAAGTCTGACCTGCAGGGGTCCACGCGGAAGCAGGCAGGCTGGCCTCCTCCCTGGAGAATGTGGGTCAGAGGGGAGCAGACGTCACCCAGGAATCTCCGTGGGACATTAACTGCTCTGAGCGCAGGACAGCGTCCCCTCCCCCCACCAAGTCCTCTCCCTGGAAGCCCCCAAAGACACTCCTGGGTGGGTGCCCTGAAACCTCTGAGCCACCACTGGGACCCCCGCCAGCTCAGGGCCCTTCCAGGGCAGGGCTGGGCCTCCTCATCTCATTTGCCCACCTGGCTGCCCACTGCATGCTCTGGGGCCCTGGGTACTGGCCCACATCCATCAATGAGCTGAACCACGAAGCCAGGCCACACTGAGCCACCCAGAGAAAGCCAGAGGAAAACCCAGCTCCCAGGGTCCCGGGCCTGGTATGTTTCTGTCGCTCTGATGGTTTTAAGTCCAGGACCTGCCAAGGGCTGTGGGAGAGCCGGCCACCCTTGCAGGGGTTTCTGGCCTTTCTCTAGGCGGTCACGGGGTGTGCGGGGACTGAGGCCCCAGGGGAAGGCAACACCGTAGTCGAGACAGGCTCCCAAGTGTCCCCAACCTTTGTAAATTGCCAGCTGTCGCCATAGTCCTAAGCTTACTTAAGCCTCAGTGAATACCAAGGGCCTGGCAGCCTTCACCGCTGGGCACCTGCGTCCGTTCCTCGTCCCCCCCCACCCCGGAAAACTGACCTCTCAACAGGCTCCCACACGTGCACTTATGTCTAACCCCCACCAGGCCTGCCAGTGCGGCCCCTGTGTCACAGCCTCGCCTGGCCCTGCCCCCCACCGTCTGTCCCTACGCCAGGGGGATCTTTCACACCATAAGTCAGGGTGTCCCACGCCCACCCCTGCCTAAACCCCTTTGACTCCTTCCCGGATCTCAGAGTAAAACCTACTCTCCTCGCCCTGCGCCTGTGTGATATTCGCACTGATTCTTGCCCCTCCCTCCCCCTGGTGTGTCCGAAGGAACTTTCCCTGCCCCCCCACAAAGTGGCCCAGCACCAGCACCCCTGGACTTCAGCCAGGTCACTGAAGGGCCGCTGGCAGCTCAGCCCCATCTCCCACCCACACCTCAGGACACTCAGCTCCATGTGCAGACGGCAGGGGGACGGCTCGGAGGACCCCATTCAAGCCTCCGTAGCCCCAGGCGGGGGACCCCCAGCTCCAAGCAGCAGAAACACGATCTGGGCCCAGGCTGTCTGGCTACAGGGTTCCTGGGCTGGACCACTGGGCCACGCTGCCCACTGCCCACAGGGATGTAGCTGGCCTCCAGCAGAGTCCTCCCTACACAGGCCACGACAGGCTCAGAGCTCTGGAATTTGGCCTGTGGGCGGCGCACAGGGCCCTGCTGGGCACTGGCGAGGCTGCACCCATCCCACAGGGCCTCTGCACGCCCCCAACCTAGGCGGAGCCTGCCCCTCCTCCAACTCGCCCCTCCCCCCTCAGCTGCTGTTCCAGGGGATGCAGGCCTGAGGCAGCGGCTTCAGGACAAGGGCGTGGCCACTTCTTTGCCAACACGAGGTGGCGGGGTGGGCGGGTGGGGGCTGAAGCGCCCAGGCTCTGTCAGCTGGGATCAGCAGGGACCCCTGGCCACGACTGAACCAACCACACCGTTGCCCCTTCCCAGAGCTCTGGAGGCCTCTCCCGGGGAAAACATACACACACACAAAGCCCACCCTGGGCGGGAGGTGGAGCCGGACCAGCGACAGCCCAGCCCGTGGAAGAGGAACCAGGGACGGTGAGGTGGGGTCTCCCAGAGAGGAGCTCTCTGGGCTCATCAGCCACCTGCCCCCCAACCCATACCCAGCTACCTGCCCATCACCCAGCGCCCTCCGAGCCAGGCCCCGTGCTGGGCACAGGAGCAAATGAGGAAACGGAGCTGTGCCTTGGGAGGTGCGAAGTGGGAGGGCAGCAGGGGGCGGGGGGTGGTGGTGGGGATCCACAGACGCATCGCGGGAAGAAATAGCGCTGGGGTTAGGGCCTCCCAAAAGCTAAAGCAGGCAGGGGGCATCTGCCTGCCTCTCCTCCGCCCCTTACCGGCTGGTGACTCTAGATCTTAAGAATGTATTCAGTGTTCAATAAGGAAACTGATCCAATTTAAAATGCGAAAAAGAAAATCCCTTGAGAGCCATCAAGAGAAAGCTTGTCCCTCGCCTTCGTGGCACCAGATGCGGTGCTGGTTGCGCCCCAGCTGGGCTCGCGTGGCCTGGGGAGGGTCGGTTAGGACTCATTGTAGAGGGGCCCCGGCTTAGCACCCGGCACCCTGCGCGCCCCGACGTGCGCGCCCACGGAGCCTCCCACCCCAGGCCGCTCAAGGAACAATCGCCGTCCCTAACCGCGTTGGAGTTACCACCCCGCTAGACGTGGTGCTCAGTCCCCGCGCCGCTCCTCAAATTAGAACTTGATTTCTAGTTAATTTCAAGAAAAAAAATATGGCCAAGGTAATTAAGGAACTGATGGATGAAAGGAAACGGTGACGCCGCCTGGGACGGCCACAGAGGGCCTCCCTGGGGAGGGGAGGGGAGGGGCGGGGTGCCGAGCCGCGGGAGGCTGGAGGACGCGCGGGGCACGGAGAGCCTGGCGGGGCCCTGAGCTGCACCGCGGAGTGGGGCCCGTCTGGGGTCCATTCTGAAGCACCCCGCAGAGACAGGGTGGGCGGAGCTGGGGGTGAGGTAGGGGCTGGAGCTCACCCGTACCTCCCACACCCCCACACACCGGACACTTCAGGGCCGCCTGCACCCTGACTCTCAGCCACACCCTGCCTGGAACTCACAGTCCAATCAGGGACACGGATGACGGACGCCCACACGGGCTTGTGCAAGGAGAGCAGAGGTCAAAGTTTCCTGGGAGAGAGGGGAAACACAGTGATTCCTCCTGGGGCCGGAAGGGCGTGGAGAGGTGGAGCGTCCCCGTGGAGGGGGTCCTTGTTCAGGGCCAGCGGAAGTTCCCGGGGAGTGGGGGTGGGGGACGAGGGCAGTGGGCGGCAGCCCGTGCAGAGCCCATGGCCTGTGCAGAGGGACGGGAAATACCGCGAGGTCCTCGGCTGGGAGTCGGCAAGCCAGGCCGGTGTGTGCGGAGGAAGCATATTCGGGTTTAGGTTTGGGGGTTATTTTTAACCCTTAAACCTCCCCACTGGGCTGGAGGAGAAAAGGAGAGCCGTGATGGGGTCAGGAAGACGCTGAGCAGGAGACAGCTGGCGGGTGGGGGCGGGAGGGGGTGGGGCAGAGCCCTGTCCTGGGGGCTGAGGGGGTGGAGCCCCCCTCCTCCATCCCCGCCTGAAATCTGTGAACTCTTCCTCCCCGGAAAGCTCAGATGCCAGCGGGTTCTTTTCCACACAGGAGAAGAGGCTGGGAGCCTAATTCAAGGATGGCTGGGAGCCGAATGGAGCGGGCTATCCTGGGAGGAGCAGGGGACTGCCGCGTGGGGGGGCCTGGAGGCGGGAGCCCGGAGGGGTGGGACGCAGTGAGGCAGGTGCGCCAGGACAAAACCTCCAAGACCTGGGAGGCCCAGGCTTGGCGCTGAGCCTCTGAGAAACACAGCCCAGGGGCCAAAACCAGCATCAAGGATTCCAGCCTTGATTTCCACCTCTCAGCAAACACCAGGGGGGACCCACTTCTTCAGCCTAAATGCCCTGTCCCCTCCCTTCCCCCCAAGTCACCTCTGCCCCTCAGTCCTCTGCCCAGAGCCCTGCCTCTCTAGAGGGGAGAGGGGAGACCCGCCTTCTGAGTCTGCAGCCTCAAGGCCAAGGGCAAGGTGAGTCAAAAACTGCTACGTGGATGTAGACACTGGGTTTGGGGCAGGCTGGGTCTCAGGCACCTCCTCACCATCGAAGCCCTAAGGAGGCCCCTGGGATTCCAGCGGGTGTGCCCGCTGGCAGCCTCCCCCACCCCCTGCAGCACTCCCAGAGCCAGGGCTGCACGGCCCAGTGGTTTTTTGCCTCTTTCCCTGCAGAACCTTTATCTTGAGTTAAAGATGCTTCCCCCCACCCCTTATAAAGAAGTCAACGCTGAGCTGCTGTGTGCCCCCGTCACACTGGGTTATCTCTGCGGAACCAAGGAGAAAACCACTGTCCCAGCTAGACCTTCACTGAGTAACTGAGGCAACAAAGGGAGTCCAGGAGGCGAGGGACAGTCCAAGTCTTGGTGGGTCAGCAGAGGCCCCAGGCCAGCCCCTCTCCGCTCTGCAGGCTGCATCTCTGGGCGTGGCCCCGGCACTCCCCAGGGACAGCCACCCACTGCCCTAGGGGACTGCAGGACTACTGGCCCAGATGCTCAGAGAGGCACCAGAGTGGAGGTGGCCATGGACAGAGAGACCAGGAGCCTGGAGGTCGGCCAGCTCTGCCGACACCCCTGCCCCTCTGCGTCGTGGCTTCCTTGGCTGGACGGGCCTGCAGATGCGGGGAGGTCCGTGCGGGAGCCCATGAGCCTCTTGCCCCGATGCGGGAGCCACACAATGTCTCGGCCAGCCCCAGTTGCCACAAACACTGAATATTGGAGAACTGAGCCATTGCCCCAGGGGGAGCCCAGGGTCAGGGTCCCACCAGCCTCGGGCCACATTCTTTCAGCCAGTTGATACATAAGCTTCTACAGATTCTTGCGTTCTCGTTTAAAGACACCGTATTCGTTTCGATTGTATCGTTCATGAGTGTTGAACCCACGGCGGCTGCCCTGTAGCTCACGTGGACAGGATGCTCCTCAGACACAGGTGTTTTCTCTGTGAGGCACGTCCAACCTCCCTGTGCTAAGGGCCACTGGACGCACTTCAGGGCTATGCTGGGGCCCACTTTAAACAGGGAAATCTCCTCCCAAAAAAGCACAAAAATGTGGAAAACTGAACACTAAGTTGGCCGTGTTTGCAGCACGCGATTAAACGAGAAGGCACACAGCATCGCCTCGTCCGACCTCAGCTGGGGACTCCGAGGTGTTGCCGGTCTACACGTGTCAGCAAAAGACTGCAAAACAAGTAGTGAGTTTAGGGTCACAAACAGATTTTAGCGAGTAGGCAAGTTCCCAAATACAGGCCTGCAAATGATGAGATCTCCTGAGTGTGTGACCGCTACTCAAAGGAAGAGGCTGGAGGTTACTGACCCACCCGAGTCTCTGACTGACCGGCCCACCCACTGTCCCTTCTGAGAATCTGGTCCCGGGTCCCTCCTCCCCTCTCCAGACCAGGGATGGACCCTGACTGACGTCACCTCCTGCCACGAGGGGGTGTTGAGGCTACAGTGGCCAAAGCTGCCGGGCTACAGAGGAAAGGTGCTGAAGGAGAGGCAGGGATGCTGAGAGGAGCGGGGCCCAGGGCCGGAGCCTGCAGCTTGGGCCATACTACAGCCCGTCTTTCTGGAGGTGACCAGAGTGCTCAGGTTCCTGTCAACAAGCGCAGAGGCAGAACGGTTGCCCGAGGTGCCATAGCTGCTCTGTAGCACAGCTAGGTACCCCAGGTCTTACTCACCAGATAGACCTAGTCCTGCAGTGGATGAGTGGATGGGTGGATGAGTGAGTGAGTGAGTGAGTGGGTGCGTGGGTGCGTGGGTGGGTGGGTGGAAGGAAGGATGAGAAGATGGATGGGTGGATGGTGGGTGAGTGGATGGGTGGGTGGGTAGGTGGATGGGTGGATGGGTGGTTAGGTAGGTAGGTGGGTGGGTGGGTGAATGGATGGGGTCACACTTCTGCTGACTTCATTCTGTAGCAGTATCAGGGGTCACATCAGGGCACCCCAACAGGATAAAAAAGGAAAAACATTTCAAAAGGCAAATGGTAAAAAGCATTCTGGGTGCTGAACTGACACAGGAAATGAAACCCAAGGCCAGGCGGCTGCTTGGGGTCCCCGGGTGGGCCCCAGTCTCCCCTCTTGGCCCACAGGTGCCCGCTCACTACACTCAGGTCTGTCCTGGCATCAAACATGGGGCTGGAAGACCTCTCTCTCTCAGAAATTCCCGTGCCTGCCTGGCTGCTCCCAGAGCTCACGTGTCAGCGCCCAAAGCCTGCTCCGCTCCCTCATCCAGATCTGTTTTCTGCATCCCAGCAGGAGGCAGTGACAGGCTCTCCGAAGGCTCACTGTGGCCCAAGCACGGTGCTGTGGGTGCGTGCTCTTTGCGGGTCAGTCTCAGGCCTGCGCGAGTGCCACCGTGGGTGTATGCTGGAGGGGGCCAGGTGCAGTGAACGGACCCGACCCTCGGGTAAGGCCTCTACCATTGGTGCCATCCAGGACATCCGCCAGACCGGGAGAGTCGGGACTGTGCCCACCTGCCCTGGGCTGGAGCACAAGGGAGAAAGCCCTGGTCAGGAGCCAGCTCTGGGGGCAAGAGAGCTTTCCCTCTCTTCCATCAGGGGAGGGGTCCTCATGCCTGAGTGTGCCACAGAAGGGCTGACCCAGTGGCCGAGCCATAGATCCCTGGCCAAAGCCAGGCCTCCCGCTTCAGCCACTGGGGGAGGCTCAGGATTCTGCCTGCTCCCCGCCCCAGGTGGTAAGAGCTGGGGGTACAGGGCACGGGAGGCCCCGCTTGACGCTGCTCTCCCAGCTGGGTCACCCTCCCCAGCTCAGGCTGAAGGCTGGAAAGTCACTCCCCACCTTCCTCCCCTGCGCTTCTCCATCCACTGGATCCACAGACACACCCACAGCCGGCTGTGACCACAGCCGGCTGCAGCCAGGAGCCAGGTTGGGGAAGCAGTGAGTCAGCGACTGGTGTCACCCCCAGAGGTGCCAACTGCTGGCATCCAGGAGGTCATGGAGGGGCCTGAAATCCAGCTCGGGGAGAATAAGAAGGCTTCCAGGAGGAAGCCACACCTGCTCCACGGGAGGGTCAAGGAGAGGGGCCGGGAGCAGTCCGGGCGCTGGCCGGCCCTCGGAGAAAGGACTCGCGCATTCCAAGAACAGCGGAGTCCCAGCAGCGTCCAGGCAGGGAGCGGCCTCCACATTCACACGTCCCCTGGCTGGAGGGTGTCCAGGAGCCAGCGCGCCCTCCTTGGCGGCTCACCTGGGCATGCCCAGCCCTCAGAGGCCCTCATTCCACGGCGGCCTGTTGCCAGAAGCTGCTCCTCACTGGGGCCGAGCCAAGGAGATTTCCAGGGGCTGTACACGCTGCTCTTAATCCCACCCCACAGGCGCAGGCTGGGGGCCGAGGGGTATGGTCGGCTCCAGGGAGAGGCGGGAGCAAGGTTGTGAAGCCGCCTGGACCCGGCGCTGTGCCCTCTGCCCTGAGCGGCCCATCGTGGGCCCTCTCCACCCACACTACCCCCACCATGGTCCAAACACGGCAGGTCTCGGGAGAGATTTGGCAAGACAAAACCAACAGTGGAGACACTTCACCACGTGTGCTCATCTCGCCTGCTAACCTTCAGGCGTAATTGTCAATCTGTTTTACAAATGGGGGAGCAGTGGAGCCCAGGGAGGGGGCGGACAGTGAGGGCTGAGGTGGGGAGACCACTTCCAGATATTTCCCAGGACGCCCCCACCCTTTCCCGGCTCCGTGTGTCTCACTCCCCAGCGCCACCCCGGCCCACGAACAGCGAAACTGGCAGGGCCGGGAACGGGTCGAGCCGCGGCGGAGGCGGCCCGGGTATTTATAGACGCGGGGAGATTCCCTCGGCGCCCCAGCCCAACGGGCAAGAGTGGGCGGGGCCTCTCCCGGTCCCCCCTCAAAACTCCGCCCCCGGCCGCCGCCCGCTCCCCACGTGGCCGCCGGCGGGCGGGGCTGGGCGGTGCCTCTTCTTCCTCCCGCGCGCCCTGCGGAGCCGGAGCTCGAGCTGTGCGGAGCCCCGCTGTGGGCAGGCAGTCCGCAGCTCCTGACCCGACGCGGACCGAGCGCTGGCCTAATATACCCGCCCTCCGCCGCCGTCCCCTCCCGGTAAGTCCGCTACCTCTGGGCCGGCCAGGAGCCGCGGGGAAACTGAGTCCGGGCCATGGGGGCGCTTGGGGCCGGTGAGTGGGGTTGGGGGAGCGGCGTGTGCGCCCGGGGTGGCGCCCAGCATCCCCGCGCGCAGGGCGGCGGGATCCCGGCTCCCGACCGGGGACCCTGAGGGGCCTCGGCCCCGCCGGCTCGCGCCCCACCCCGGACTGCCGGCTCCGGCGCGGAGACGCCGCCCGAGCGAGCGCTGCCCTCGAGTGGTGGGCCGAGGGTCGGCCGGGCCTCCGCCCTGTCCGGTGCGGGCAGAATTTACCCGCCTCGCGGCTACTACATCCTGACTATGAATCAGCCGCAGTTGGGGAAATAAACTTCAACTTCGCGTGGCACCACAAGGCATGCGGCGGCCTGCGGCCCCGCCTGGGCTGCTGGGTCTGTAGCCGCCTGGATGCAGGTGGGCGCACACGGGGCCCTGGCACCCCCATAGGCAGGCCTTGGGGGAGCGAGCCCCCGTCACTGCTCCGGGTTCCTCCAAAATGGGGCTGGTAGTCTGGCCCTGTGCTGCTCCGGTCCCACTCCTGGGCCCCTTTCCTGGGGAGGAACCCGGGAGTGACCATAGCCTCAGGAGGGAATCCGTGCTTCCACAAACCCTGGCTGCTCCTGGGGAGATACGAAGGGAGACTTGTCTGCCTGGCTTCCTGAGCCTCTGTGACCCAGGGCCCCAGGCTGCATGGTGGCCGGCCTCAGTTGTGACCGCAGCTTTAGTGCCCCACCCCAGCTGGACACACACACCAGGAGTCAGAGCAGCTAAGGTGGCCATGACCCTGCCCCAGCTGGGAATCAGGAACAAGGCCAGAGGTCAGGCACACCCATGGAGGAGCTGGAGTCAGGAAGTCCCCTCCCCACCAGCCCCGCCCCCTTCTCCCTCCGGCAGTGGGAGCCGGCCAGGACTCCGGCCTTCTCTGGGCCTCAGCCTCCCCACCTGCACCCTGAAGGGTGGGGACACTTGCTCAGGCGTGAACCTCCTCTGTCGCCCAGCAGTGAAGGAGTTGGGGACCCAGAACAAGGCCCCAGACCCCGTCATGGTGTTTCCCAGGGTGGCGGGCTTTGGGTAGTGCATGTTGCAGCCCTCTTGTAGCAGCTGTGGATGGGAGTTTGGTTCCAGGTCTGGAGTCTGAGACTTCACACTGTCCCCACCCCTCTCCAGGCCGGCATCAACTTTCTGCTCAAAGAGCCAGGGTGGTGCGGTAGGCCCGTCCCGACCACTGCCCAGGCCCCTCCTCCCGTCTCTTCCACAAGAGTTCCCGGCCCCCAGCCCGGGGCTGACAGGTCATCGGGGCGGGTGGGCAGGCGGAGGGGGCACTGCCGGGGGGCGTGAACCCAGGCGACCAGGTGGGGCTGCCCCTCCTGTCACCCATCCAGGCCGCAAGTCCGTTGAGGCTCCGCTCCTTGGCGGCAGAGAGTTAACCGTCAGGTGGGGGCCCCCGCTTTGTGGAGGTGCTGACAGGCTGTCGGAGCTAATTACACACACCCCACATTTGGGACCTGGAAGCTGTACCCTGAATCGATTCCGTTTGCCTTTCCTCAAAGTGCAGTTGTTTTCCAGGTTGGAAAAGTTAGTGGTTTGTGGGACTGCAGGAGGGATGGATGGTAACTGGATGATGATGGGGCGCCGCCCTGGGTGCAGGTGTGACCAGCTGGCCTGGCCTGGACCCTGGCGGGGGGCTTTGCCTGAGGTGAGCTCGAGCCCCTGGCTTTTGAGGGCACCCAGAGGAGGAACCCGGAGGCGAAGTCCCCCCACGGTCTGAGGGTCTGTGGGCTGAATCAGTGAAGGAGAGGGGGACCGAGTGAACTAGCCTGCCGCGTTCCCACCGTGATCTCTGAGCCTCACGCTGTCCCTGGGTAAGGGTGAGCCTTGGGATTCTTGTCTGTTTCACGGGGAAGAGGAGGCTGAGACACGGGGTGGTTCGGTGACAGAACCAGCCCTCCTGGCGAGAGATGTCTGTGAAGCCCCTACTGTGTGCGTCAGCGCTCATGCTCCCCTCCCAGCTGTGGTGGCCAGAGCGTGGCCTCCACCACGCTGGGCATGCGGGAGGTGCTGCCCCGGGGGCTGGGGGAGAACTGGCCGGCCCCCGGGGAGCACTTGGAGGTCAAGGCTCTCCCCCCGCCCCTCATCACCGCCGCAGTTCCCACAGGAAGAGCAAGCACGTGGGTGCAGCAGCCTCTGGGTTCCAGGCCCGATGCCCTAGGATTTAGGAGAGCTTTGTCCTGGCCAAGCAGCGCCCCCCACCCCTGGCCCCCAATGCGGGGAGGGGGTGCCGGCCCACCCTCAGGGCACCCACCTGTGAGTGCAGAGCAGCCAATGCAGACAGACAGCCGCCCTGGAGCCCGGGAGCTGCCGGCCCATCAGGGCGGTGGACCCTCCTGGCCGTGGCTGGGGGCGGGAGGTGCGGAAGCAGTCGCAGGTGGGTGACGGACGGAAAGGCCCCGCTCCCTGCACTGTCTGACACAGAAGGGCCAGGGCCAAGGCCGCCTTCTCCTTCCGCCTGCCCGTCCTGCCCCATCGCAGCGCCCTCCCCCGCCCCATCGCAGCGCCCTCCCCCGCTGCAGCTTTCCCAGCTGCACCTGCTGCGTGCCCTGGGCAGCGGCCCCTGCTCACAGGCTGCCGGAGCACCCTCCGCCTCCCCCCATCCTGTGAGCTGGGCCCAGTGGGAAGGGAGGGGCAGGAAGGAGGAGGGAGGACCACCAGCTCCCGTGAGGTTGTGCCTGGGCCCACCCGCTCGGGAAGGTGGAGGCCTCCCTGGGACGGGGTGCAAGGCCAGCGCGGCTGGAGGCCCGGCTGGCCGGGGCCATTAGCGAAGCCCTCCGTGGGTGGGAGGCACACGCCTGGAGAGGTGGAGGCTGTTTCTGCTTCCTGTTTTGCAGGTGGTGCCACCGAGGCCTAGCATCAAAGGGGAGCGCAGTGGGTCGGGGGCGAGGGGCGGGGCCGGGCCGCCCACTCTGGCCACATCACAGCCCTGGGCCACGGTTTCCCTGCGTTACCTCTGAGACCCCGCTCGGCTGTGTGAGCAGAGGCTGGCCCCAGCCCCCTGCTGTGCCAGACAGTGCTGGTTCCCCCACTCCACACGCGTACACACAGTCCCAGCAGACCCAGCTGGTGGGGCAGGGGCTTCTCCATCCCTGAGCTTGACCTTGGTCCTCACCAAGTGCTGGTGGGTGTGGGCGTGGGTGCCAGCATGGGCCCTGCCCAGCTGGGTGAGAGGGTCTCAGTCTCCCTGTCCGGCCTGGTCCCGGTCCTCTGAGGCCCTGGGATGTGGCCTCGGTGTGCAGCCTGCCTCTCCCACCATCCATGTCCCCGAGCCCGTGTCCCCATTTCTGCTCCAAGTATGTACAGCTCGGCACTGCCGCCTGCGCACCGCAGCCGGGAAACAGACATCTGCTCTTCACCCAGCCCCAGGGTGGGGAGGGGTGCTGCCCGTCCCGCTTCCCGACCTGGCTCCGCCGCCCCACCTGCACAGGTGTGAGTGGCCTGAGAACGCCAGCCCCGCGTGCCCAGGTCGGATGCTGCCCACTTTGGGGACATCATGGCCCCTGCCTGGTGTTTCCAGGCTGTCAACCCAGGGGCTGGGCCAGGCCGTGCAGTGGAGGCAGTGCAGTCGGGGCTGCCTGTGGAAGGCGGCAGAGCGATGGGATGGGCGGCCAGGACAGAGGCCCAGGGGCAGGACCTAGGAGGTCACCTGAGCGGAGGCGGGGAGCCACCTGGGAGGGGCCTCACTGGCCAGGCAGGCCCCGGCGCCTGTGCAGATGGTACTGGCCCAGCCAACCCACGGTCCCTGGACAACAGTCTGGCCATTTTGCAGATGAGAAAACCAAGTCCAGGATGGGCCTGGCCCCTCGGTGTCTGGCAAGGAACAGCACACAGCATCTTGTGCCCAATGCTCAGGATCCCACTTGCCCGGTAGGGCCAGGCTCCTGGCACCGGCTCTCTGGGGTGGGTAGCCCAGGGATGCTGAGCGGGGACTGGAGAAGAGGCACGCTCCATTCCAGCTCAGTGTCGGCCACGGCAGCCTGGCCGAGGCGACGTCACGCACAGTGGACTGGTAGGCAGTGGGGCGCAGCACTTCCTGGCAGTTACTGGCCCGCTCTGCAGGTGGCATCCGTGGGTCTGTCGGCAGACTGGGGTGGGGAGGTGGCACCAACATGCTCACCCCTGTGTGAGGACGGAATCCAGGGCCCGGCGGTCCTGTGTGTTGCCCAAGGGACGCGGCCGGTCAGCAGCAGAGCCTGGCCTCAGCTAGAACTTGAGCTGTTCCCTGCCCCCAGGCCCTGGCTGCAGCCCTTGGCAGCGCCAGGCTGTGCAGGCTGGGCCCCTCCCCGCCACAATCTGCTGCTTTGTTCTCCCTACTCTGGGCAGGCAGCCTGGAATGGGGACGCAGGACAGGCGGGGGTGGGTGGGGGCCCCCTGGGGCAGGCAGTGGGTGGCCTTCATGTCCTCCCCCGAGACCCTGAGGCCTATACAAGCACAGGGCAATCAGGGCTTGAAGCTGGCCTTCTCCTTCCCTTCCCTGGACACCAAGGGTCCTCCTCCCTCCTGGGAGAGGCCTTTGCTGAGGGCAGCAGGAGGCCGGGGCGGGGGGGGGGACACGGGGCTTCCTGGAGGAGGCTGCTCTGAGCTACGTCTGGTCTTGGGGGAGAGAACCCATACAGAGGGGACGCTGGTGGCGAGCCTGAAGTCTGCGTGCGGCCCAGCGGAGCCCTATGGGTGGAAGCTGTGGCCAGACGCCGCCTTGCCACCCGCGGGGCCGCCGAGCTCCCCGCCCTCGCTCACTCCCTAACCGCAGGTCTGCAGCCATCACCTCCCTCAAGTGTTTGCTGTCAGAGCTGACCCAGCTCCAGAGGGCGGCAGTGGCCTCTGTCACCGTTGGCCCCTGAGCCGGTCCCCTCCCTCCCGGCCTGGGATCCCCCAGAACCTGGGCCAGAGCCCTGAGACTGGCAGAGGTGGCCAGGCCCTCTGGGAGCTCCCCATTGGCTCTGCTCGTGTGCAGCTGGGGAGGCCGAGGCCCAGAGACCAGGTGACAGCGGGAGGCGAGGACAGACCCGGTTCCTGTGAGCCCGCAGGGCAGGTGGAAGCGAAAGCCTGGCTTCCTGATGTGGGTACCTCCACCCTTCTGTTCTCTCCCTGCATCCAAGCTGGCTCATCCCCAGGGAACAGGGCTCCCACATTGCCCCCAGGCCCTTCCCAGAAGCCCAGACTCCCACAGTGCCCAGCTCAGGGCTGCACTGCGGGGACCCTCCTCCCGGTGAGCCCAGGGTAGGGCGGCACCCCCCGCCTCCAGCTGGCGTTTCCCATTCACCCGAGTCAGTTCCCTGCCCCAGGGCCTCCCTGTGCGGCTCCTAGCAGCTTCTGCTCCTAAGGAGGAGGCTGTGCGCGGGCCACGTCGGTCAGGACTCCAGCCTGCTCCAGATCCCTGGGCACAGTGGGCCGCCCGGGCCCCCGGCTCTCCTCCACTAGCTAACTGTACAGAAGACGGAGCTCACCCCGGCGACCTGAGCTGGGGGTGGACCTGCTCGACGCCCAGCTCCCTCTGTGAGATGCTGCTGGTCTCCTGCTGTAACTTTGCTTGCTCTGTGCCTTTATAATTACGGAAATGACCATATTCACCGTGGCTGCATCATCTCTTAGCGTTTGGCACGTGTCTTGTGCGACACGTCACATTTCACATGGTTGGAATCCCACACAGTGCGCCTGGCATCCTGGTTGTCATCTCTGGGTTTTAATTCGGTGCTGCCGCGAATGTCTTGGCGCCCACCCACCTCCCAGCGGACCCCTCTGTCCCGCTGCTGGACGCAGTGAGGGCTCCGGAGGCAGGGGCCTCACACCCCATCCTGGAGACGGCATGTGCGGCGGGCGGGAGGGCTCCTTGGACGGGAGACGGGCCAGGGAACCGTGAGGACCCTGCGCACTCCACACCCGGGGACAGGCAGGCGATGGGTGGATGCTCGGTTCCTTCCCCGAGGCCCACTGTGCACAGGACCCCCTACCTGGGGTGAGCCCACAGGGGGTGACCCACACAGTTGAGGCACCCTGAGGGCTCGGGGCCCGGTGCAGATGACACAGGAGCCGAGATCCTGGAAAGGAGGGGCAGCGGCGTCACAGCAGGGCAGGCTCAGCTCCCCCTGCTACCCGGCAGGGCCCGGGCTGCCCCTGAGCTCCAGGAGCTGCCAGGAATGTAATCCAACAGTTGCCAGGCAGTGGAAAAATTTGGGTTCTTGTAGGAGCTAAAAATACAGTGTGGCAGCCCCTGCCTCCAGTTCCGGAACCCCCCTCCTGCTGTTTCACGCCCACCCGGGGGAAGACGAGCTAACTCTTTGCACCCGCACCCGCCCTTGCTGGCTCCGGGCCCAGAAGCACCCCAGCCCCTTTGCTGATGCTGGCAGGGCTGCCCCAAAGCTGTCTCCCCAGCCTCAGGCAGCCAGTCCCCTCCCCGGCACCTTCCTTAGCCCTGGCCCCCGCTCCAGCCCCAGAGCCCCTCCGCCAGCCCTTGTAGGGATTGGGGAACAGAAGGCCTCACCCACCTCCACAAGGTGCCAAGTGCTTAGCCCCGAGTCTGGGCTTCCCCAGCCTACCACGCTGCTCAGAGTCCGATGGATCCGTGCAGGGCTTCCCAGCAGCCGTGCCCAGCACACAGCTCGGTGCCCAGTGCCTGCCTGGACCGGCTCACCCTCTCTGGCTCAGTTTCTCCATCTGCAGGGGCTGGTCTGGTAGGTCTGGGAGGCCAGCTTTGACCCTGCCCCCGCCATACGCGCGCACTCAGTTTGATGACTGCCAAGCAGGGGTGGTGGCTTCCCGAGAGTGCACAGCTGCCCAAGCGTGAGGGTGCCCAGGTGGAGGTGTCAGCATCAGTATGTCAGGCTGGCCAGGTGCGGGAGGAGAGCCAGCTGGGTGTCTGAGGACGTGGCATCTGTGTGGGCTGGGCGAGTGCCCATGAGCAGGACACCCAGATCGGTGGGCTGACCCTAGGAGAGCTCTGAGGGAGAACCTACCTTCTGGAGTCCCCGTCCGAAGGGGAAGGCATGACCCCGTCCATGTGGAAACTCCACGTTAATGGAAGAAAAAAGGTGAACGTTAGAGATCCACGGGCAACATCCCACTAATGTCAGAGCCTCAGGGTCTCTCTGCAGAGGGTCACTGCCCCTGTAGTTTTGGTGCAGGGGTGGGGCGGACTGCTTGGAGGACAAATGGGGGTGCTTCAGTTGCCAAGGGACGGGGGCTGGCCTGAGCCACTTGAACTTGGACCCCTGGGAGCCCCAGGTGGTCGTGTTCTTCTTAAGCCTGCCGGGCTGGCTGCAAAAAAAGGTCTGCCATTCCAAATTCCTGTGCAGGCCCTGCCCTGCCCTGGGCAGGCTGGCCACCCACCTCATCTGCACCACCACACCACCCCCAGCGCCCCCCACCCCCCGCAGAACTGGGAACATTACTGAGCTTCGGCCCCGCCCCCGCCCCGCCCTGACAAGACTATGCTGGGTTGGTCCCCACGGGCCGCCGGGTCTCGGTGCCTGGACTGGCTGTGCCTGGACTGGCTGTGCCGTGGGCCAGGGCTGAGCAGGCCCGAGGGCAGAGAGGCAGGCACCACGGACAGGATGACAGGAGCCGGGAGAGCTCTGCGCGCTCGCTCCGCCCACCGGGTGCAGCGTCTGCACGGAAACCCACTGCAGCCCTCGGAGACACTTCACAGATGGAGAACAGAGGGGCAGAGTAACTCCCCTGGGCGCACAGCCGGTGAGCCCAGGAAGGAGGCACCAGCCTTCCACCACGCTCCCTCCCACGCGGCGTCCCGGGTGTTGTCAGGAAGGGCCGTCCCCACAGCCTGTGCTCCTGGGAGCAAGCAGTAAAGGTTGATTTCCTCCGGTGCTCCCTTTGGAAACGCTCAGCCACCACCCGGATGGGAACAAGCAAAGGCTGTTTATTCCAAGCTGCTGCAGCCAGGGAGTTGTCTGCTGGCTGGTTCCTACAGACATAGAACGTTACATACAGACATACCCGTCTACATGCATATTATATAATATATGTTAATATGTTAAAATATTTTCTGTGTACAGAAAGCTTCTTTACAGGAAAAAGGGGGCCTTGGTCGTGATGGGGGCTGTGGGACTGGGAAGCTGGACGGCCCATAAGACGCGGGGCGTCCACGTGATGGCTGGGGGCACGTCTGTTTTTCCCCAGTTGGAAGCGACGACAAAAACAATGGAAGCCGTGGGTTACTGATCAGGTCCCGGCTGTGGGGGGATGTCACAGGGCGGTTGTAGGGGTTCCTGGGCTGTCGCTAGAGATGGAGGTCTGCCTTCCTGCAGGTCTGGCGCAGAGGGAGCAGGCTGCTTCCTGGGCTGCTTCCTGTGATGGTGGCTGGGTGGCCCGGTCCGGTGGCTGCAGCCGTGGCTCAGAGTTCCATGCTTATATATGGTCTGGTCGTGGTCCATTTATGTATTCAGTTTTTATCCTGAAAACCAGTTGGAACATTTCTAGGAAGATGTCCTTGGCCCGGGGCCTGATGGCCCTGGATGATGGGCCACCTGGTGGGCATCACTGAGGGAGAAAAGCCACCCCACGTAAGCCTCTGGGTCCCTAGCTGAGCTTGCTCTCCCAGCTGGATGCCCTGTGCTCACTGGGCCGTGGCCAGCCGAGCCCTGCACACCGTCGCTGCCCCACACGGCTCCTGGGGCAGAGCTCGGTGCCAGGGCACATGGCATAGGTTCCTTCGTGGACAGGTGGAGGGCAGGGCTGGTCCCCCGCTGTGCTTCCCCTCCTGCAGACCCAGGGCTCCTGTGGGGGGGTCTTTCAGGACAGCGAGCCGGTGGGCCCAGGAATTGGGTGTGGACTGGGAGGATGGTGGCTCTGGTGACACGGCTGCCTCTGCATCCAGGGACCCCTGGGGCTCTTGGCTGGCGAGGACACTTGGAGGCCAGACGCTGGCCTGGGAGGGTTCGCACTCTGTCCACTCAGCCTGTGCCAAGCAGCCAGGGACTCGGGCCAGTGGGGGCGGGGCGGGAGGGGAGGGTCGGTCCCGGGTCCTCCTTAAGCAGCAGCACCCTCGGCGGGTGGCGGTGTGCGCCGAGGTCCGTCTGCCGTGCCCTCCGTGGTGCTGGTGGGAGGGGCCCCCCTCTCCTCCACTGAGAGGCTGCCTGGGAGGGACCAGGGCCACGGCTGGTACCGGGCAGTTCAGGGGTCAGCAGTGATGAGAAGCCAGGAGAGCGTGAGGGCCAGCCGGTGGCGGGGCCCAGAGTCGATGGGCCGAGGCAGCCGGAAGGTCCTGCGAATCTGGGTGAGTGCCTGGGGGTGTGAGGCGGCCGGGCCTGGGAGGGTGCAGTCACGGGGAGAGCTCCGGGTCCTCCAGCCGGCCTGGCCCAGCACAGGACCCAGGCCGTGGGGGCCCCTGGGGGAGGGCTGAGGAGCACCCCGCAGGCCCTTCACCTCCCACCGCTCAGGATGCTGCCAGCGGCCCGACGCTGGTGCAGGTGAGGGAACGGGCTCGGCCAGGGTCTGCTGGGAGGGTCAGGGCTGGGGGTACTTGTGGGTCAGCCCTCTCTCCCCCCAGCCAGGCTGCTTCCTGGAGGGACCCCATGGGTCCCGCAGGGCAGGTGGGCAGGTGGAGGATGAAGGGTGGGGGGAGGATGCTGGACTCCTGGTGCACACAGAGGAGGGGCTGCTGGAACTCCAGGAGGCCTCTGGCTGTTCTCTGTGCTCCGGGCAGGCGGGGGCGAGGCGGGTGGTTCCGGAAGCTCGAGGGAGGAGGCCCGAGACCCTCACCCGGGCGGAGGGGGAGCAGGACCTCCGCGAGTGACAGCCGTGAGCCCCGCCCAGCCTGTCTCCCGTGACTGCAGGTGGCCCCGCGGGCCTCCCCTCTAACTTACCAGGGCCAGCAGCCCTGAGGGTGGCGCTGCCCTGGACATCCAGCATCCCGAGGGCCTCAGGCCGCCCTCCGGGCTCCGACCTCAGCTCTGCCGTTTCCGTCTCGGGGGCCACGGGCACGTGATCTGGTTTCCCAGGGTGCCGCCTCCATGTCCCCTCCTGTGAAGTGGGGGCGCACTGTGCCCGCCTGCCGGGTGGTGGGAGGCCAAGGGCCGGTGTGGGCAGTGCTGGCACCAGGCCCCGGGCATGAGACACAGTGGTGTGGCCGTGCCCTGCCCTGCCCCTGAGGCCTCCCTCCACGCTGTCCTTCTCACACGCTAAATATAAGATCCAAGCCATACATGGTCGCAGAAGAGCCTGGACTGCCCCTGACCTCTGGGGGCCAGTCCCAGGGTCTGTGGTTGGGGACAGCGTCACAGCCCAGGGCCCCAGGGAGAGGGCTCGGTGGGTGTGGTGATGACACAGAGGCACAGCCCGCCTGTCCCGCTGTTCTGTTTTGGGAAGGGCACGTCTGGGGGTCATTCTGGGCTGGGTCACCCGTCGGCCTCCGGGGGATGTTCTCTGGGCGGCGATCATACCTCCTGCAGCTCCATCCGGGTCAGTCTCCCAGAGCCACAGGCCTGGGGACGCTGGTCCTCCACTGCACCCAGATCGACAGAGTGAGACCCACAGAAACGGGGGCCTGGCAGGGCTGCTCCCCACAGGGCCCTGGTCTTGCCCAGAATTGGGTGGGCAGTGGACATGCCCCTTGAGTCAGCCCCCCTCCCCAGGCACATGCCCGATGCTGTGGGCCGGCTAGAAATGACCAGGGTCTGGAATTGTCCCCACCCACCCTATTGTCCCCATCTGATTCTGTCCACTGGGCAGGGGAAGCACCCTGGGGCCAGATGAGGGAGCCCCGGAGACACCATGTTTGCTGCCTCGTCACCGCTGGGCCAGTGGTATTCCTGCCAGTGTAGCCTTCTGGGGTCCTGGCGCCTTCAGTGAGGACAGCGGAGCTGCCTCCCTGGTTGCCAGGATGATCGAGACAGGGATGGGTGTAAGCAGAGCCTGGCACAAGGGAAGCCCGTGGGCAGTGGCAGCCCTGGTGGGACGAGGGTCTGCCTCGTCCCCTGGGCAGGCCTGGGCATCATCAAGAAACGCAGTGAGTCCCCAGTTGGCAGGTGGAGGCTCGGAGCAGGGGACGTTGCCTCCACTGACCAGCCAGGGGCCAAGCTGGGCCGTGGCTCCCCTCTGGGCCCGGGGCCGGGCTCCGGGCTGACACCCCTCTCCTCTGGCCCCACAGTTCTGCAAGATGTCGGTGAAGGAGGGTGCGCAGCGCAAGTGGGCAGCGCTGAAGGAGAAGCTGGGGCCTCAGGACTCGGACCCCACGGAGGCCAACCTGGAGAGCGCTGAGCCCGAGCTGTGCATCCGGCTCCTGCAGATGCCCTCCGTGGTCAACTACTCGGGGCTGCGCAAGCGGCTGGAGAGCAGCGACGGTGGCTGGATGGTGCAGTTCCTGGAGCAGAGTGGCCTGGACCTCCTGCTCGAGGCCCTGGCGCGCCTTTCGGGCCGCGGCGTGGCCCGCATCGCCGACGCCCTGCTGCAGCTCACCTGCATCAGTTGCGTGCGCGCCGTCATGAACTCCCAGGAGGGCATCCAGTACATCCTCAGCAACCAGGCCTACGTGCGCCAGCTCTCCCAGGGTGAGACTCCGGGCTGGGAAAGGCGGTGGGGGGGCTGGGGCACAGGAAGAGAGAGCTTGGCCCGGCAGCCAGGGAGGACTTCCTGGAGGAGGAACCAGTTTCCCATCTTCCCTAAGTCTGAAGCCTCCAGGTCACCTTGGAGCCGTGATCCTCTACCAGCTGCACCTAGTTGCCCACTCTGTTCTGTGACTTTGCCCTGCTTTTCCACCTAGCCCTGTGCTAGTTTGGGCCCTGCCCCCTCCCCAGTCTCTGGCCTCCGGGCCCCCGTCCACACTGTGGCAGCTGGAGTCACCTGGGTCAGAAACACACGTCCACCTGAGGGGCCCGCTTCCACTTCGCCTGGCTCCAAGCTCCTCGGCCTCAGCCAGGCCTCAGCCCTTCAGGTGTGCGGCCCCTGCCAATGGCATCGTTCTCCACCTCCACCCCCCTCCCCGCCCCCATCCCTGCTCGGGCCACCTGGGGCTTCTCCTTCCCCAGCCGCCGGCCCCCAGTCTCCATCCTCCGCTCAGGCTGCTGTGCCCTCCTGTGCCCGCCAAGTCCTGCTCCCCCTTCAAGTTCTGGCTCACTGTCATGTCTTCTAGGAAGTCTCCCTGGACTGCAGCCAGACTTAGTCCTCAGCCCTTGGGAGAGACCGCGAGTGGCCCTTGGTGGACAGTGGTCACCGCGTGCTCTTTGCCTACCAGGCTGCGCTGCTCCCACGATGCTTGGGGCTCCGGGGCGGGCAGGGCCTGTGTGGGCGAGCAAACCAGCGACCACCCGGCCAGGCCCGGCTGTTGCTGTCTGTGGAGTCCTTTGTGCCTTAGTCTCAGCAGGGCCGGCCAAGAGACACCCCCAAAACTTTCCCAGCTCCGGGAATGCAGTGGGAGGCAGGGGTACATGGGGACAAGCAGGCATCGCAGGCTGTGTCTGCCGTAAACACAATTGGTCTAAGTTTGGAGAAAACACGGGCTCAGCCCTGGGAGGGCTGCCAGTGTTGGCCTTGGGCCTGGAGCCCGCAGGGGCCCCCTTAGACCTGAGGGTCAGCGGGAGTCGACCCCGGGTGACTGGGGCCGTGCCTGCCTCCACACCCCTCCCCGTGGTCCCGGGGACGGTGGGCGCATCTGGAGAGGCCAGCGCCTGATGTGGGCGGTGGGCCGATACGGAGCGCCCCTGGCCTCTGCCAGCCGCGTACTTGGCAGCTAAAGTGTGGGAGCCCAGGATGGGCGGCGGGCACAGAGGGGGGAGGGGCGGGAGGGGGAGAAGCCCGGGCTGGGGGTCGGTGGGCCCCTCTGAGAGGCCCCCTGCCCTTGGCAGCCCTGGACACATCCAACGTGATGGTCAAGAAGCAGGTGCTGGAGCTGTTAGCGGCCCTGTGCGTCTACTCGCCCGAGGGCCACGCCCTGACCCTGGACGCCCTGGACCACTACAAGGTGAGCGGTGGGTGGCTGGCGCCTGGGTGGGGCCCGGGGGCACACTGACCGCTGCCCGCCCTGCAGACGGTGTGCAGCCAGCAGTACCGCTTCAGCGTCATCATGAACGAGCTCGCGGACAGCGACAACGTGCCCTACGCGGCCACCCTGCTCAGTGTGGTCAATGCCATCATCCTGGGCCCCGAGGACGTCCGTGCCCGCGCCCAGCTGCGCAGCGAGTTCATCGGTAGCCCCGCCCGGACCTCCGCCACGGGCCCCAGAGGCTCTGCGCGGGCCCGGGAAGCCTGGTGCCTCCCCCTGCTCCCGTCGGTGGACCGAGGGCCTCAGGACCCCTGGACGCTAGCCCTGGAGGGCTCTGTGCAAGGCTGCCGGGCAGTGGAGGGAGGCGGGTCCTCTGACGTCCAGTTCCAGCCCCAGCCCTGTTGGCTGTGCCAGTGACCGTTTACTGGGGACCACTGTGCGTCCAGTGTGGTCTCCCCCGAGAGCCCCATATCCCCAGTGTCCCGAGGGAGCGGGCCGGGTGCTTTGGCTGGTAGGAGTGAGCCCAGGGAAAGGGTGGAGATGAAGGTGTCAAAGGTGCGGGTGACCCAGGGGTTGGCAGCCCGAGCAGCAGCCTCTGAGGCTCACCTGTCCGTTCCCAGGGCTGCAGCTGCTGGACGTTCTGACGCGGCTGCGGTGAGTCCCCACTCTGCTCCCCAGAGCCAGGCCCCCCTTCCCCCTGGGGCCCAAGCAGCACCTCCAGATGGGCAGGGAGGGGGCTTCCTGGAGTAGCCCCAGCAGGCCCACCCCTCCTGGGGCCAGGTCCCAGGGAGAACCCAGCTGGCCATCCCTAGCGCTGCTGGACAGGCCATTAAGCAGAATTTCCCGCCCAGGGGCTCGGGAGCTGCCCCTGGAAACTAAGTTACCAGGTATGGTACAGGACGCCCAGTTAAACTGGATCGTAGGTAGACAACAGATCGCTCTGGTGGTATAAGTATGTCCCGCATGTCGCACGGATGTACTTGTACTAAATGTCGTTCAGTGTTTTACCTAAAATTCAGATTTAAATGGACATCTAGAAACCCGTGTAGCTGAGAACCCCATCCCAGGCCTTATTAGGACCACTCTCCAGGGTGGGGCCTCCACCCCCAGGGAAGTGGGCAGGCGGCGACCCCAGGAGTAGGAGCCCCAGCTGGTGCGACTGGTGCTGCGCCGGCCTCCGGCAGAGGTCTGCTGGGCGCTGAGGTGGCGGCTCGTTGCCCAGGCTGAGGACAGGCCTGTGCTGGGCTTGGTGAACGCACAGCCCCCCGCTCAGGCCAGAGCCCCGTGCCTGCTTGCAGAGGCCGGGGGGACCCCTCAGGGGCAGCCTTGGTGCCGCCCTCCAGCACCCAGAGGAGGGCCTGCCCTCCCTACCGTGCCCCCCGCAGCACGGCCCCTCCGTCTGTCCCTGCGAGTGTGAGAATTCGCGCTTCCTCTCCCGAGGGGCGCGGAGCTGACCGGAGAGGCCGGCCCAACAGACCACGCTGCCCCCAGCTATGGCGGCCACCTGCAGGCCACAGGCCCTGCTCAGGGCTGTCTGCGCGCCTGTCCGGTGGGGGTGAGGCTGGGGGAGCAGCCCGCTGAGCCTGCCTGCCCCCCTCCCACCCTCCCGCCTCAGAGACCTGGAGGACGAGGACCTGCTGATCCAGCTGGAGGCCTTCAGGGAGGCCAAGGCTGAGGACGAGGAGGAGCTGCTGCGGGTCTTCGGGGGCATCGACGTCAGCAGCCACCAGGAGGTCTTCGCCTCCCTCTTCCACAAGGTGGGCCGGGGCGGGCAGCCCCTCCCGGGACTGTCTGGAGGGAGGGGCCAGTGGGCTCAGGGCTGGAAGGGGCCTCGTGTCCTGCCCTGGTCATACCCTGCCCTGCTGGGGCCGGGGGGAGCCACATCCGGAGCTGAGAGGGCCGGGGGGCTGGAGCGAGGCAGAGGCTGGAGCCCGCTGCCTGGGGCTGGGTCTGGGCTGTCCCCGGCCAGAGCCAGGGCCGCAGGACCCAGGAGGACAGGCTGGCTGCACTGTCCTGGGCCCAGCCCACCGGCCACCGTGAGGGGTACCAAGGGGACTTCGGGACCAGCGAGAGTCAGGCGCTGGGTTCTGGTCCAGCTCAGCCGCTCCCTTCACCGAACCCAGCAGCTCTCAGCCAGGGGCCAGCGTCCCCAGGGGCATCCAGAAACATCTGGAGACGTCTGGAGTTGTCACAGCTGAGCAGGGGTGCAACTGGCTTCCAGTGGGTGGAGCCCAGGGATGCTGCTGCACGTCCCACAGTGCACGGACCGCCCCCACACGGTGACCTGACCCCAGGTGTCACCGGCGTTCCCGTCAGGGAACCCTGACTCAGGCGCATCGCCAGGGCCGCTGTGGGGCACAGAGGGGTGACGGGGTGGACGCTCCCCGGGAGGCAAGGGCTGTGACCCCCTACTCCTTGCCCACCCTGCCCAGGTGAGCTGCTCTCCAGTGTCTGCCCACCTGCTGTCTGTGCTGCAGGGCCTCCTGCATCTGGAGCCCACCCTCCGCTCCAGCCAGCTGCTCTGGGAGGCCCTGGAGAGCCTGGTGAACCGGGCCGTGCTCCTGGCCAGTGACAGTGAGTGGGTGGGATGGGGTGGGGGCTGGGGCCCCGTGCCCTTAGCCCCCGTCCGCGTCCCCCTCCCTGACCCCAGCCCGGTGGGCAGACCCTGGGTTCTTAGCCTGTGGGGGGAGGGGGCCAGCCTCGGTCCTTAACCCGCCCCTGCCTGAGGGAGGGGGCCGCCCCTTTCCGGATGCCCCCTACCCTGACCTGGCTGTCCCCACCCCAGCCCAGGAGTGCACCCTGGAGGAGATGGTCGAGCGGCTCCTGTCCATCAAGGGGCGGCCCCGCCTGCACTCCCTGGACAAGGCCCACAAGGGCGTCCAGGTCAACCTCAGCCAGAATCGAAGGGGCAACTCCCCCCAGAACACCGGTGCCCCGACAGTGGGTGTCGGGGGCCAGCAGCCAGCGGCAGCCCTCGCTGGCCTGCACGTTGCCAGCGTCCAGGGCGAGAGTGGCAGGATGGCACCGCAGCCCACAACCCCGGAGCAGCTGGAGCCCACCCCGCCCCCAGCTGCACCCCCCCTGCCTGGCACCGCAACCTGTCCCCCGCCCCCACCCCCCCCACCTCCTCCACCCCCGCCCCTGCCGAGCCTGGGGACCGCGTTCCCTTCACCCCCACCTCCCCCACTGCCTGGCCCTAGTGGGACCATACCCCCCCCGCCTCCACCCCCAGGCTTGGGGTGCCCGCCCCCACCCCCGCCCCTGCCGGGCACCTCCGGGCCCCCTGCAGCGGACGGCATGGAGGAGATCACCGTGAGCCACAACCTGGGCTCCGCCTGGGTCCCCAGCCACCGGCGGGTGCACCCCCCCACCCTGCGCATGAAGAAGCTGAATTGGCAGAAGCTGCCGTCCAGCGTGGCCCGAGGTGAGTCCAAGCCCCCAGGTGGCTTCCCTCTGAGGGCAGGGGCTTGGCTGCCATGGGGGGCAGCCGGGGCAGGAATAGGTCAGGGGTCACCTCTAAGGCCCCTCTCCTCCCCCAGCTGCAGGCCAGTGTGTGTCTCTGATGCCGCCCATGGGCTGAGGGTGCTGATGGCTCAGAGAAGGTCAAGGCCAAGGCTGGCTAGAGGCCAGGTCACCAGCCAGCCTGGACGCAGGCCCCCCCGTGCAGCCACACCCACATAACGTGGCATGACATCAGCTGGAGGGCTTCCTTTGCCAGGCAGTTATTAAGTGCCTGCTGTGTGCTTGCCCTGGGCTGGGCCCCAGGCAGGGCACCCCTGCCAGCCCTCCAAGGCCCGGGCCACCTGCACCCCAGACTCCCGGAGTAGGTGTGAGCCTGACTGGCAGCCCCCTTGCCCGCAGAGTGCAGCTCTATGTGGGCGTCACTGAGCAGCCCGGACGCTGAGGTGGTGGAGCCTGACTTCTCCAGCATCGAGCGGCTCTTCTCCTTCCCCGTGGCCAAGCCCAAGGAACAAGCAGTGGCCCCAGCCAGGAAGGAGCCCAAGGAGGTAGGGCCGGGGCCAGGGGCTTAGATAGGGCTCCGTGGCTGCCCTCCAGGTACTGATGGGTCACGGATGTTTTCCAGATCACTTTTCTGGACTCCAAGAAGAGTCTGAACCTCAACATCTTCCTGAAGCAGTTTAAATGGTGAGCTGCGAGGATCTGAGAACAGCTGGTGTCGCAGAGCCGGCCCCTCCCGCCAAGCCCCGGTCACACTCCCAGGCCCCGCCTGACCCGCTCCACATCTTGGGCTCAGCAGTGCCCTCTGTAGGCCACCCTGGGAAGTTCACATTCCCATCCCTGGGGCTAGAGATGGCAGGGTAACAGCCACAGAGGACCCCAGCTGGGGGCTCTGGAGACCACCAGGCCAGACTCCCTGGGGAAAATGAGACCCAGAGAGTGGTGGGGACCCCTTAAGCCACAGACAGGCAGTGGCCAAGCCAGGCTGAGGATGTGGCCCAGCCTCCCAGCCCTTGAGCCCTTCCCTGCAGCAGGTGTCGTACCCGGGAGCTCACTGGGTACCGTCCTGAGCAGCCCCCTGGAAGGAGGAGGAAGAGGGTGCTCTGGCAGATGGGGAGTGTTCCATTCAGCCACCAGCCTCATTACTGTGTGACCCCAGGCAGGTGGCTTGCCTTCTCTGTGCCCCGCAGCCCTGGCCCCTGCGACCTCCTAGGTGTGGGAGGCAACCCGGGTATGACCAGCAGAGGTGTCGTGGGCCGAGGGCCGTCCCAGGCTGGCAGGGTCCCGAGGAGGCCAAGTGGGGTGCTTCGTGCGACCACCCCTGTCCTCTCACCCCTCCAGCTCCAACGAGGAGGTCACCGCTATGATCCGGGCTGGGGACACCACCAAGTTTGACGTGGAGGTCCTCAAGCAGCTCCGCAAGCTCCTTCCCGAGAAGCACGAGGTGAGTGGGCCCAAGAGGTGTGCGTTGGGGGAGCCCAAGGGGCCTGCAGCTCCACCCAGGGCTGTGCCTGGTGAGCGGGCACCTCAGCGAGCCGCCGCAGGCCTCCTGGGTGAGCACGCGTGGGCCTCCTGTTGCAGATTGAACACCTGCGCTCCTTCACAGAGGATCGGGCCAGGCTGGCCAGCGCCGACCAGTTCTACCTACTCCTGCTGGATATCCCCTGGTGAGCTTGGCAGCCCCGGACCCAAGGGCCTGCCCATGGGGCGGGAGCTGGGCCCAGACCCAGAGGAGAGAGCAGGGCTGTGTAGACCCGTCCCCAGGGTTCCACGAAGAGCGGTACAGATAGCACTGGTGCTGCCCCTAGCCGTGGGGCCCTTGGAGGGGACGCTGTGGGCTGGGGCCTTCCTCCAGGCTGGCGACGGCATTGGGGGTGGGCAGTGGGCAGGGCTGTGTGGCCTCCAGCAGGCAGGCCCGGGCCCCCCTGTGTGACCCCCGGGAAGGCCTCTGTTCTAGGAGGGAGGGGTGCCCCATGGGGGAGCGCCGGCCCTCGTCTTCGGCAGCCAGGGGCTTGTCCGGAGCGCCCTTCCCAGGCCCACGCCAGGCCTGCTGCATCCCACCTGGGGCCCGGCCGGGAAAGGTGCATGCTGAACGGGGCCAGACCGTGGGACCACGCCCACCAGCTCTGTGCCGAGAGGACCCTTCGGGCCCAGGGCAAGTGGGTGGAGGCCCCCGGGTCCTGAGCTCCCGCTCTGCCGCTCCAGCTACCAGCTCCGGGTCGAGTGCATGCTGCTGTGTGAGGAGACGGCTGTTGTGCTGGACATGGTGCGGCCCAAGGCCCAGCTGCTGCTTGCCGCCTGCGAGGGTGAGTGCGGCACCCGGCTGGGGGCGGGCAGGCCGTGGAGGGCGCCCCTCGGACCGTGGAGGCCGCCCCTCGGACCGCGGAGGCCGCCCCTCGGACCGCGGAGGCGCCTGGGTGTGCTAACCTTCCCCTCCCTGTAGACCACCGCCCCGTCCTGAAGCCTGAGCCGTGCACGCACTCACGCGTGCCCACGCCGACACACGTACACGCACACACACGCACACCGCTTTCCCTGAGCGAGGAGTCCCCAGCCACCGGGCAGGGACACGGACGGGCCTGACCACCGAGGCGTGGCTCCGTTCCGCTGGGGTCGCACGCCGGGTGGGGATGTCCCCTGTCGCCTTGGCCACAGACGGAGAGCCAGGGTGGCTGCAGGTTCCAGAAGGTTGCCCTCAGTGTCCTCGCCCCCAGAACGGGCAGTGGTCACCTGCCCCCGGGGGCGTGAGGTTCAGTGAGCGCCTATGTCGCTCCTGCTTCCGGAGCCTCCAGGCTCTCTTTCGGTCAGGGTTCCGCTGCCCTGCCCGCTCCGTCGTGCCCTGGAGCCTAGCGGGGAGGCGGGGGGTGGGGTAGGGTGCGGGGAGCGGGTGCGGGAGGCAGTGAAGGGACGCCGTCCTGCAGGCCTGCTCGCCAGCCACCGGCTGCCCGTCTTCTGCCTGCTGATCCTGAAAATCGGGAACTTCCTCAACTACGTGAGTGAGCAGCACGGAGCCCGCCCTTGCTCCCTGATCCCCGCCGGGCCCCTGGCCGGGCTGAGAGGCTCACTTCCCACCCTCGCAGGGCAGCCACACCGGGGACGCTGACGGCTTCAAGATGAGCACGCTGCTGAAGCTCACAGAGACCAAGGCCCAGCAGAGCCGCGTCACACTGCTGCACCACGTGCTGGAGGTGCCCGCGGGCCTGGGGGGCCTTCAGGGTGGCGCCCACGCCCCACTCTGCTCGCAGCCCCTCTGGGCTCCCATCCGAGCCCCTGGTCTCCCCTTCACACCACTGCACCCCCCGCAGTCCTCACCCACTCCAACTGGCCTCCGTCCCTCCCCAGACCCCAAGGAGAGCAAAACTAGCAGAATCCGGCCAGGCCCGAGGGAAGGCCTTGGAGGCCCAGGGTGCCGAGGGCTTTCCGAGGGCCCTGAACCACAGCTACTGAGGGTGGGGGGTTGCAGGGTGGCCTCAGCGGGTCTCACTGGACACGTCGTGTTGCAGGAGGTGGAGGAGAGCCATCCGGACCTCCTGCAGCTGCCCCAGGACCTGGAGCCGCCCTCCCGAGCGGCAGGGTAGGTACCTCCTGCCCTGCCCCCCCACCGCCCGCTCCCCGGCCAGTGGGGCGGCTGGGCTAGGCTGGGTCGCACGTTGCGGCACCACCCCGGGCCCCCAGGATCTGCTGCCTGATAGACACTCACTCTCACCCTGGGCAAGACCTCGCATCCACCGTGGCCTGTGGCCATGTGACCTAGAGGAAGAAGCTGAGGCCTGGGGTGTTGGGGAACGGCCTGGGTACGCTCACGCCAGGGGCTGGTCTAACGCACCCTCTTCAAGAGGTTAACCTTCAAGACGAGGCCGTGCCACCCCCTTGTACAAGGAGGGAAGCTGAGGCCTGGGGAAGCAGGGCCGGGTCCATGGGGTCACATAGCCCAGGTGCAGCTCTGGGAAGGCAGCCCGGGCCATCCACCTCCAGGGTCCACACTCGCAGCACAGGCCCTGCCTGGCACCACGCCACTGTGGAAGGTCCTCTGGTCGTGGCGCTGCTGAGCCTTGTGGAGGGTCAGGCGAGGAGAACAGGCTGGTCCGCGGGGGTCACTGTCCTGACAGCGCAGCACTTGCTAGGGTGGGCCCTTCATCCCAGCACCACTCAGCCCATCTGAAAGCTCTGGCGTGTTTCTGGCAGCCAGTGGGTGTGCAGTCCGGGGGTCCCCACTGTCCCTAAGTGTGTGCACTCTGGGGTCCCCCCGTCCCTGAGGCTGTGCAGTCCGGGGGTCCCCGCTGTCCCTAAGTGTGTGCACTCTGGGGTCCCCCCGTCCCTGAGGCTGTGCAGTCCGGGGGTCCCCACTGTCCCTAAGGCTGTGCAGTCCTGGGGTCCCCGCTGTCCCTAAGGGTGTGCAGCCTGGGGTCCCCACTGTCCCTTAGGGTGTGCAGTCTGGGGTCCCCGCTGTCCCTGAGGCTGTGCAGTCCAGGGGTCTCCCGTTGTCCCAGCAAGCCTGGACACCAGCTGTCACCTGACCTTACCAGCCCTCTGGCACCTTCAGGATAAACCTTGAGATCATCCACTCGGAGTGCAGTACTAACCTGAAGAAGCTTCTGGAGATGGAACAGAAGGTGTCTTCCTCCATCCCAGAGGTGCAGGAGCAGTACTCCCAGCGCCTCCAGGCAAGTGCTGGGCGGGTGGGGCCCTGGGCAGGGAGCGGCTGCCCAGTGGTCTCTGGGGAGGTGGGCCCCTCCAGTGTTGGGGAGTCTGTCAGACCTGGGGTCCGTAAGGTAGGCTGGCGAGTTGGGCGGGGGGCAGGTGAGCGTGGGGAGGAGAGAACCAGAGTGAGAGACACCCCACCTCCCCGGGAGGGCGGCCCCCTGTTCTGATCCCTGATCCTGCAGCTGCAGTGCTCAGACCCTCGGTCCTGCTCAGAGACCACAGTACCTGCAGGGCCTGTGCCGGTGGCCATCCTCCTGCGGCCATGGGCCCCACCACGCCCTCCCTGGGGCTCCAGCCTGGGCATCTCCTTATGACAGCAGGTGGTGCCCTGCGTGTGCCCCCTCAGGGCCATGACCCTGCCCCTGTGCCCCCAGGCCGGCATCACGGCCTCCCAGGAGGTGGAGGAGGTGTTCCAGGCCATCAAGCAGAAGCAGCTGGAGCTGGCCGCCTACCTGTGTGAGGATGCCCAGCAGCTGTCCCTGGAGGAAACGCTCAGCACCATGAAGGCCTTCCGGGACCTCTTCACCCGCGCCCTGAAGGTGGGCCCCCGCCGTTGCCGGTAGGGCGGGCGGAACGGGGTGATGGGGGGCCGGGCTCACCGGCCGCGTCTGTCCTGCAGGAGAACAAGGACCGGAAGGAGCGGGCGGCCAGGGCTGAGAGGAGGAAGCAGCAGCTGGCGGAGGAGGACGAGGCCCGGAGGCTGCGGGGCGAGGGTGGGAAGCCTGGTGAGGCTGTGCCCGGGGCAGTGGGGACGGGCCACGGGGGAGTGGGGGTGGGGGCACCGTGTCTGGGCCGTGGCCACTCCTCCTTCCCTGGAAGCCTTGCAGCACTACCTCCCCTCCTCTGGGGCGATTCCCCGGGTGGGCTCCAGGGACCCTCTGAGCTGCGTCTCTGGGCTTCTCAGTCAGGCAGGGAGGCGGGAAGCAGGAGGAGGTGTGTGTCATCGATGCCTTGCTGGCTGACATCAGGAAGGGCTTCCAGCTGCGCAAGACGGCCCGTGGCCGAGGGGACACGGCCGCAGACCCTCCGAGGAACAAGGCACCTGGTGAGACCCTCCCGCACCTTGCCGTCACCATTTGCTTCCCGCCACCCCCACGCTATGCCATCCTTGCAGCCCAGCACCTCCCTTCCTCCAAGAAGCCCTCCTTGATTTCACAGGAGAGCCCGCTCCTCTCCCCTGCTGCCCTGAGATAAGGGCCAGCCCACCCCCACTATGCTTCCGCATGTCTCTGCTGCAAGAGGGCTCCTCGGCTGGTGTGACGGCCGCCCGTCCAGCCCCCAGGCCGGCAGAAGAGTCGGGCCAGTGGGCCCGCTGACAGATGCCCTGGGACTCAGAGGGGCTCTGTGGTGGTGGAGGAGGCAGGCATGAGGCCCTGGGGTGGGACTCTCCACTCCTGAGGGGGCTGCCTTGGACTCCTTGGGGACTCTGGGGCAGGGGTGACATGTGCCATCACCTCGGGGCCCAGCGTCCCTTGCTCTCCCCCACTGTGGACAGACCGTGGACATCAAGGCCCAGGCCTGCCCTGTGGGAACCCACACTCGGCCACCAGGAAAAGCTTCCCGGGGAGGGGGCTTTGCAGGGTGGCTGGTATTCGACTTGGGCAGGCCCTGGGGATCGGGATCCCTGACGGGCCCCTGCCCCCCACTGATGTGTACTCCATCCACAGTGGCCACCAGGGACCCCGGGGGAGGCACCAGCCTCCCCACATCTGAGCCTGGTCTCGACGCCGCAGCGGCCAAGGAGCCCCGCGGCTGGGGTCTCGCGGATGCCACCCCCAACAGCCCCCAGCCCACTGGAGACTCAGCAGATACGGGTGGTCCTGGGTCCCTGGAGAGGCGTTCTTCTTGGTACATGGATGCCAGTGATGTCCTGGCCACCGAGGAGCCCCTGGCCCCCCAGCCCTCTGCAGGTGCCTGGCCATTGGTGCTGGGAGACACTCAGGCCCTGAAGCCCCTCAGCTTCTCCAGTGACAAGCCCTCCAAAGCAACGGGTTTGAGCCAAGACACCGAGGAACCCACGGCCCCTCCGGGCGCCTGCCAGGCCGAGGCTGACACCACAAGCGAGGGCATGGACGACGCAGCTGCCCACGGCCGCGGTGCTGGCCTCCCTGGTGCAGGCTGTGGTGGGGACGGAGACGAAGATGAGGAGCACACAGCCCCAGACTCCGCTCTGGACACCTCCCTGGACAGGTCCTTCTCCGAGGATGCCGTGACTGACTCATCAGGGTCTGGCACCCTCCCCAGGGCCCAGGGCCGGACGTCAAAGGGCACAGGCAAGCGAAGGAAGAAGCGCCCCTCCAGGAGCCAGGAAGGTAACTTGGGGCTCCCCCCTCCCTCCTTATACCCCGAGCAGGGGTTCCGGGCGAGCGAGTTGGCAGGGCTCGGGGCATTGGCGTGTGGTTGGAGCTCATTCGTCACACGCCAGGGCCCTGGAGCTCTCCTTGCGGCCGGCCGCTGCCACCCCTGCCCCCCGAGCGTGGGCGATTCCCGGGGCATCTCCGTGTCCTGCCAGAGAGGAGGTGGCAGCGCCTCTGCACCGGGAGGGGCAGCCTTGGGGGGCACCTCCAAGCCGCCACACCTCTAACCCACCGACCCCTGCCTTACGTAGGCCACCTCCAGCAGGGTGCGGCGAGGGGCCTGGGGCGCAGCTGTGTTTCAGCTCAGCATCCACGCTCTGAGTTCAGGGTCGCTCGTGAGGGGCGAGCTGTTGAGCGTGTTTCTTTTATTTGGAAGCAGAGGTTGCCCTTGACCCTGACGATAATAAAACAAAAAGACTCTGTGTGATCCAGTAAGGTACGTACCAGCCTGGCTCGCAGCACTAACGGTGGCGGCAGAGGCAGGGCCCGCGCCCGGCCCTCCTGGGCACTAACCCAGCTCCCCCTGCCCTGCAGCCAGCGTCCCCCGGGCCGTGGGGGTGGGGCCCTCCTGGTGCCCGGCTTCCCCTCCCTCTCGGAGGAGGGCTGGAGCCGTGCCTCGCCTAGTTGGGAGAGGTGCGGCCTCAGAGCCTCCCCCGGGCCGACGGGGTGGACAGGGCCAGCCGGGGTGCCCTCGGGGAGCAGGGCTCCAGGGCCCGGAGGGTGGGGATGGCGTGGCCCTTGGCCCGGCCGGGCAGGCTGAGGTCGCCTTGCCGGAGCCTCGTGCTCACTCCCGGCCCCCAGCCTTCGTTTCCCCCGAGTCTGTCCACAGGGCACCCGGCCCTCCTCTGGCCCTGGCTCCAGCCACACACGTCCCCAGGGAGGCTGTGAGGGACAGGGAAGACCCTGGAGGCCGCTGCCAGGGACAGGCAGGCCACTGGCCCCTGTGGGGATGCACAGGCGTCCTCTCCCTGGAGGCAGTGGGTGGGTCTGTGGGCACCTCCTGGGACCCCCGCGAGGGGGTGGGACAGTCAGGGTCTTTGACGAGGCTCACAGCTGCAACCAGAGTGACGGGCCTGGGTCCCCACGGCGTCCTGGCCTGTGCTGTGGGCCGTGATCTGGTGCAGGGCCCCGGAGCCCCGCCCGGGTGGCAGCTCTGTGGGGGGCGCCCTCTGTTCCTCACGCATCTCCTGCCCGATGTGCCCGGGGCTTGGACAGGGCTTCGAGGTGAGGTCGGGGCGCTGCCCAGTGCAGCTGTGACCCAGGCCATCCTCACTGCCGGGCTCAGCCTTCACCCTGCGCTGCGGGGCTTTGCCCCCCCGGGGGTTCTGAGCTGGGCTCTCTGCTTTCACGAGGGCACCCGCCTGTCCCTCGGGGCCAGGATTTGTCCTTGCAGCCCCAGCTGCTGGCCCTAGGTGTGGGGGACATTGGAGTGTGCAGTCCGTGGGTTCGGGGACAGCAACCATGTGTGGCCACTGTCTGGTGAAAGACCGCTGTGCCCAGTGCAGGGTCTGTGCTCCCCGAGTTCCCCCCCGGCCCACCCCCGGCTAGGCCTGGGGCTCCCAGTCTGCAGGCTCATGGGCCCCGTCATCCCAGTATTAGGACAGGAGGAAGAACCCCTACCCTCCTTGTCTCCCCAACTTCTTATTTGGAAAAAACCTTCAACTTGACAGGACATTTGCGAGGAGGTCCCAATGAACACCACCTGCCCTTTACCCTGAAATTACAAAAATGTGGAAAACATAGAATTGTTGACATCTGCTGCATTGCTCCCCCAACCCCCTGCAGCTTTCTGGACCGATTTGAGAGTTGCTTACAGCCATCAGGATACTTTGTGCTGGGGTTTGTCCCCGGGGCCCCCACGTCAGGGCCATTCTCCTGCACACCCGGACACCGAGCTGTTTTTACCCGCATCCCCGGCCGGGGTGACCCCTGGTCCCAGTCTACCTGTCGTAGTCGTTGCTTTGCTTTTCGGGAAACACAGTCCTGCCCAGGACCACACGTCCAGCCCCTTGTGTCTTGCGTAACACCCAAGACACGAAGTCACTTCGGAGGTGTCCTGTTTGTCCCCCACCTGGGTCCAGGTTGCGTTTAGGGCAGGAATCCTACACCCATGACGTGAGTCCTCCCCCAGAGCATCGCGGGAGGGGCTCAGGGGCCCGTTGGTCCCGGTGTCGGTGGCATTGATGCCGACCCAGATGTGTTGTGGTGGTGATTCTGGCAGAGCCCCGCTGCACAAGTGCTGTTTTCACTCTGATTAGCAAGCAGCAGGTGGGGGACGCCCGGAGGGACGGCTCCCAGTCTGCAGCAGCGTTTCTGTTCTGTCGTGCCTTCCACAAACGTCTCTTCTGCCACCTTTCAATCGTGCAAGTGTCGAGTGTGGGTGGTCTGTTCCGTTCTCTGCTGCGATGCTCCCGTGGCCACGGGAAGAGTGGGAGGAGTGGCGTCAGGGCGCCTCCGCCGGCTCCTCTGGTCCTTTCCTGGGTGCAGCCCCGCCCCCGCTCCCTCTGCCCGCCCGGGCCCCGGGCCCGCCTGACTGTCCCTCCGGGGCCTGCAGCGGGGCCGGGGCTGGAGCCACAGTGTGGGTGACTCTGACCCTCTGCTTCTGCCCTGCTCGTCTTCCTGGCCCATCTCTTGAGCTCTGGTCCTCAAGCCCCACGCTGCCGCCTGGCTCCGGGCTGCCATGGGCGCAGGGCATCTGGGGGCAATAGCCGGGCGAGGGCCCCTGGACGAGAGAGCACGGAGGGCACTGGGTGGGCACAGGGCCGGCCTGGGGCAGGAGCCATAGGTGTAGGGCCCGGTGCCCTGAGGACGGAGCTGCAGAAAGACACAGCAGGAGATGTCCACATGAGGGGCCAGTGGGGAAGTGACTGGGGCCTCCAGGGAGAGCTGGTGACAGTGGGGACCCGTGAGTATAGACGGAGTGAGACCTGGGGAGACCCTGCCCGCCTGGTGATGAAATGTGCTTTGTGAAACCCAGTCTGGACAGGTGGACGAGCCATCTTGCCAGGGGTCAGCTGGCACCTGCTTCCTGTGTGAGGCTCGCTTCTCCAGAGACAGGGCCTGCCGTCCGAGTGGACCTGGGGACACGCGGTGCAGCCCACTGGGCAGGGTTCACCAGGGGGCAGCAGGAGCCTGGGGACCTGAGGCGGGCCCCCTGCCACTGCCCACAGCAAGGCTGCTCCTGACCGAGTGCTTTCCTCTCGCTCCCCGCAGGCCTCAGGCCCCGGCCCAGAGCCAAGTGAGAGGACCCACAGCAGGACCGCCTGACGTGCTGCCAAGAGGGGCTCCTCCGGGGCCAGGCTGGGACCGGCCCCCGGGAAACCAAAACTGTGTGCCTTACCCAGCCAGTGCCGCGGTCTCCCGGAGCCCTGGCAGGGGCTTGCGGCTGGGACCCCAGCAGGCACTGGGGCCCGGCCCGCCTGGCGCCTTCCTGGCCTGCCTGAATGCCCCCAGCCCCTCGCGGTTTGCTTTCCAAACGCCGATGCCCAGCCCCGACCCCACACCGCATGCACCACGGCGCCCGCCCGCAGCCTGCAGGGGGCAGGGTCAGGTGGCTGCGGGCCCGGGCACCACTGAGCTTGTGACCTGGCACCCAGCTGCTTCTGGGGACAGGCCCTCACAGACCCCCTCCCCCTGAAGCTGCGGTTAGCCGAGGCGGCGGGGGGCGCTGGAGCCCCGGCGCCACAGCTCATCCCGCGAGCCCACTCAGTTGATCTGAAGCAGTCGTGTTTAACTGAAATGGGATTGTTTATGCGTTTCTACAGTTCTGTGGTGGTCCAGTTGGGGATAGGTGGGTGAGAGGACCCCAGGGCCTTTGGGTAGAGGCAGGTTGTCTGACAGTGCATGGGAGGGCCAGCGTCCCTCTCCTCAGAAGGGGAGGGACCCCATGGAGTTGACACGCATCCTAGCATCTCCAGCCCTGAGGTAGGGAGGGGTCTGCCCTTGTGGCCACAGCCAGGACCTGGTCCCCTCATCGACAACACAGCCCGCCCTGCGAGCTGCTGCTCCCACCTCCAGACCCGGCTGGGCTGAGGGGAGGCTGGGATCCAGGCCTAGGGGACCGGACGGATCTAGCCAGAGGGGCTGCCGCCTCTTGTCTCTGACCTCGTCCCGTGGGCCCCCTGCCTGCACTGCACCCTCGCCCACCCCCATCCCCCCCCACCCCCCGCTGTGTGCTGCTGAGACTGGAGGAACTTTGGCCAATAAAGAGCAAAGCTTGCCCAGCACGTGACTACATTGTATTCAGAAGCCGTGGGTGAATGTGGTTTGATCACAATGGCTGTGATGATGTGGGTAGGTGGATGGATGGATGGATGGTTGGATGATGGACAGACGGGTGGATGGATGGTGGACAGATGGGTGGATGGATGGATGGACAGGTGGATGGACAGACGGGTAGATGGAGGAAGGGAAGGACAGACAGGTGGGGGGAGTGAGAGGGTGGGTAAATGGGTAGAGGAGGGTATGGCTACATTAGCACATAGGTGGCTGTGTGCATGGGTGGACAGGTGGATGGATCGGGAGGGGGGACAGCGGGAGGGGTGGGCCTGAGGGGCCCTGCCTGCTCCCACAGAGCCCCTAGAATAGGGGCAAGGGCAGGACAGTGGTGAGATGAGCACAGCTCTACGGGGCCGTAATTTACAGACATAAACCTCACCTGTTGTAAGTGTATGTAATTCAGCTACCTTTCCAGCAGATTTACAAGATACTGCAGTCATCACCGTGATCCACTTTTGGTATATTTCCATCATGCCCCCAAAGTCCCCGCATTCCCGATGTGGCAGCCGCTCCCCGTTCCCCCTTCCCCCAACCCCAGCCACCGCTAAAGTACCTTCTGTCGCTACAGATTGGCTTTCCGTGGATATTTCGTGGAAGTGGGATCAGACAGTAAGTGGCCTCGTGTGACCGGCTTAGCATGTTTCTGAGATTTGGCCGGGCTGTAGTGTGTCAGGACTCCGTTCTTTCGTGTGGCTGAAAAATGTTCTGTTCTGTGGCCCGACCACATTTTGTTCATCCGTTCGCCTGTCTGTGGACGCTCGGGTGGTCTCCACGTGAGGCTTTGTGAGCAGCGCTGCCGTGAACACGTGTGTGCTGCCTGTGTGTTTTCATTTGTCAGGGATAGATTCCTAAAACGAGAATGGCTGGGTCATATGACAAGTTTATGTTCCCCTTTTTAAGAAATTGCCGAACTTTTCCAAAGCGGCTGCACCAGTTTTCACTCCTGCCGGTGCACTGTTTCAAGTTCCAGGGGCACCTGTGTCCTGGGGCACCACGTATGACGTAAGGTGAGGTCCCTTGATGTGTGGCCCCAGAGAGTGGGAACCCTGGGCAGCCGAGCCTGTGTGCTTCTGCAGGGGGTGGTTCTAATTTGGGCTGGGCCATGTGATTGGCAGGGCCCCAGCTGCTGGGCCTGAACAGGGCTGTTTATAGAAAAGCCTGACTTCCCCCAGGCCTGCTGGCTATTTATAGATCCGGGCTTGGAGGAGTTGGTGCCCCGGCCAGCGTCTGGCCCTGCAGAGCCCGTCTGTACCCCCACGGTGTCCCCTTGGCCCCCATGAGCCTCCATCTCACACCTGCTGGCCCAGAGCCCCGGTCTCCCGCAGGAAGGGCCCGGAGCCAGCAGTCCCCGCCTGGGGCCTTCAGCACCACCCAGTGGTGGACAGAGAGAAGCATCACCACCAGCCCCCTTTGACGTGACTCCAGCAAATCCCTCTCCAGGGCTCCTGGGGCCATCCTAAAGCTCAACTCCTGCATCTGGAGACAACAAAGAAATCTCCCAGAACCCTCTTGGTCCCTCCCGCTACCATCCCGCCTCCTCCCTGTTGACACAGCCAGCCTCCCACGCCCTCACTCCCTGAAACACTTCGCCCCCCTGGCCACAGCCCCCCCCTTGCCAGCCCACGGTTCGCCCCACCCTCAGCCTCCCCAGCCCTCGGTGGCTTCAGAGCCTGGCACCTGGCCCTCCTGACCCTGCTCCAGCCGATTCCCAGGGCTGGTGGCTCACAGAAGGCCGTGGGGGCGGGGAGGGGTGCTGCTCGCCCCCGCTCCGTCGCTGTCATCCAGGGAGGCCTCACACCTCCCTGGTGTAACCCCCGGTGTCCCCATGTGCGAGGAGAGGGACTGGGGCACAGAGGGGCCAAGGGCCCTGCCTAGGGTCGGAGCCAGGGCTCTGGCCAGGAGCCCAGGGGGCTGGAGGATGCAGGGGTGGGGAGGGGGGCGGAGGAGCAGATGCAGCAGTCCTGGGACTCGAAGCACTGACTCTCCAGGGGTCTGTGACAAGCCCAGGGTCCACTCCCTTGCTCCCGGGGAGTATCTGGCCCCCTGCCTCTGGCTTGGGAGCCCAGGGAGCTCAGTGGCTCTCTGAGCCCTGGGCAGAGGCCAGTGGACAGGCTCCAGGCCCCTCTGCACTGAGAGTCCCCCCAGGGGCACTCCTACCCCCAGGGGCCCATCCCTCGCCCCTTCTCCGACCCGTAGGGCCAGTCGTGTCCAAGCCCAAGTCCACTTAGGGTGTGTATGTGGCAGGGTAGAGCGGGCGTTCACTCAGCTGGGAACACAGGAGCCCAGCAGAACATGGGGCACCCTCTCTGGGCACCCAGTCCCTGCACAGGCTGGGGCAGGGAGGAGGTCTGGTGGGGCCTCTTGGACACCCGGCCCAGTGCAGTTGGTGAGCATCACTGGCCGCTCCAGTGCCCAACCCTTCTCCTTGGACTCGGGGCCCTGACACCCGAGGGCGGCCGGGCTCCTGGACTCAGCCCGCCTGTGATACCAGGGTGCCCAGTGCCAGACTCCGGGGCCCCTGCCCACGTGGGAGGGCGAGGGGAGGGGGGACGTTGGTGGGGGAGACACTGTCCTCTCTCTGCGTCCACCAGAGGGCGCCCGCGCCAGCCTGGAGAACCCGGGTTCACCGCGGGGCAGGTGCGCACCCCGAACACCCCGAGTGGGGCGCAAAGACGCAGCTCCCTTTTGGCAAACCGCACTCCCGCCCTGGAGGGGACCCCCCCGGTTTCTGGAACGCCGAGGTCCTGGACCTAGCGGGGCGGGCGGGGTGGGTCGCGGCGTCCAGGCCTCGCCTCGGGGAAGGCGAGCGCGATAGCCCCCAAGAGCATTCCCGGGGCTCCCCCGGCCTGGCCGCGTGGAGGGACCCCGTAGCGCGCCGCCGGGCCTGGCACCCCCCAAACCCTGGCCCGGCCCGCGGCCCCACCCGGCTCCGGGGTGGTTGCGGGGGCGGGACCCGGCGGCCTGGAGGTCACGGCGGCGCGTCACGGCGCCTGAGAGCCCGCCCCCGGCCCCGCCCCCCGCCCCGGCCGGTTCCTTTTAATGGCGCGGCGCACTGGTGCCGCGGGCTCTCGGGCGGCCCAGCGCAGCGGAAGAGCCGACCCAGCATGTCGGGGACCCGAGCCTCCAACGACCGGACCCCCGCCGCAGGCGGCGTCAAGCGGGGGCGGCTGCAGCACGAGGCGGCGACCACCGGCTCCCGGGTGACCGTGGTGCTGGGCGCGCAGTGGGGGGACGAGGGCAAAGGCAAGGTGGTGGACCTGCTGGCCACGGACGCCGACATCATCAGCCGCTTCCAGGTGCGGGCCGGGCGCCGGGTCCCTCCCCCACCCGCCCAGCGAGCCCCCCTCCCCTCCCCTCGGACCCAGACGGACCCTGTCCTCCCTGCCCTCCAGCCCTCCCGGGACACGCCTCTTGGACCCCTCCCCTCCCGGGACACCCTTCCCAGCCGTCACCCCCGCCCACTCACACGCACACACCACCCACTCACAACCCCCTGCCACTCATGGGAGCACACGCTTCGCTCCCCCACTGCCTCCCCCAGGGACCCCGCCTTCCCCACCAGCCCCACCCCCCCAGGGCAGTGGGCCAGGGGCAGAGCTATAAATACAAGTCGCTGAGTTGGGGACACCGGATCCTCAGGGGGTGGGGTGTGCCGTGGGTGTGACACTGGGCCCTGCAGTGTGGGGGGCGGGGACCCCAGCTTCCCAGTGGTTTGAGGGCCACGGAGACACCCTCCCTTCCTGGTTCTGTCTGGGTCTGGGACTGGGCTGGCTGACCACAAGGGGTCAGTGCACGCTGAGGAGGCTGAGTGCCCAGAGCCCAGAGCCCAGAGTGGAAGCGAGCAAGGCCCCTCTGAGAGGGGTGGCCCTGGAGGGTCAGCCAAGCAGAGGCAGAGGCCAGGGCAGGACAGCGGGCCAGGTCCTGACGGCAGGCAGAGCAGGGACAAGGAAGAGAGGAGGGAGCCTCGGACTTACGGCTGGGGCGACCCCGTGTCTGGCAGTGCCAGCCAGGAGGCCAGACACAAGCTCTCTCCCCTGAGGGCCCAGGGCGGGGCCTCTGCCGGCTGCGGGCTGCTCTCTGCACCCCGTCTGTCCTGACTGCCACCGGGCACTCCCCTGGGGCCCCGTGCCATGCTTGCTGCTATGGGCTGACTTACAGCTCGGGGCGCACAGGGGTCAGCTTTGGGGTGCGTGCATTGGTGCTGCCCAGGTTTGCAGCCACGGGCGGGAATGCTGCCAAAAATGAGGAAGGGATGCCCTCTGAGCTCCTCCTCCCTGGCTCTGTGGACTCATTCCTGAGCTCCCGCCAGGTGGCCTGGGGCTCCTGCGCCCCAGGGGAGGCCAGCATGCCGGGCTTGGGGAAGACGCTGCCATCTGGACCACTCCTGCCTGACGCAGACAGTGGGTTCCTGGAAGGTGCTTCCTGGGGTGGTGAGAAGTCTCCCACCCTCTCTCTGCCCTAAGCCACGGCGAGCAAGTCCACTCCTCTCCCCTGGACCCTGCAGCCGGGCACGTGGTCCATGCCCACTCTCCTCCCTCTCCAGCTCAGGGCATCCCCTCCTGGGGCCTGTCTGCTCCAGCAATGATGCCCAGGGCCCTCCGTGTGACCTGCCACCTCTGGTCAGCCTCGCCCACCCGCCTGTGGCCGTCTCCCCTCCTTGAAGTGACCTCGGGGCTTTGCAGGTACCCGTGAGAGCCCTCATCTTGAAGCCACCGGGATGTCCTGGCTGTGGAGATGGTTCTGGAATGAGGCCCTCCCTGCTCCACCACCTGGGTCAGCAGGCCAGGCCCTGCCCTCTTCCGTCGCTGGACAGGACCAGCCAAGGGCAGAGCAGGCTGGAACCCCCCACCCACCTGGGGGGCCCCCTAGGCACCCTCTCCCCCACCCATATTCTCCAACTGACATCAGTACATTTCCACCTGCAGGCCTCTGCTCTGCAACATGTGGGAATAATTCCCAGCTGTCCTGGGAGCCCACTGTGGCTTCTGCTCTCCAGCCTCCAAACAAGCTGGTGAGGCGGGGCCTCAGAAAAGTTGAGCAGTTGGAATAAGTAGCACTTATGGGCCCTCACGTGTGCCACACCCGCATGGCAACAGCGCTGGGCGTCAGCGGCTGGCACGGGGAGGGTCCAGCCCATGCCCCGGGAAGGCTGCTTTTACTTAGAGCGTGTATGCGTGAAGCCCAGAGTCTTAGCCTTCACGCTGCACCTTGACCCCAGGAGCTGGTCCAGCTCGGGAGCCAGGGGCCAGGGCAGCTGGCGGTGGAGTCGTGTGCAGGGCATGGGCGGGGCTGGGCTGGGGCCCGTCTGGGTGGCTGCCTAGAAGGGCTAAAGCCAGCCAGCCCCAGTGGCCGGAAGGGTCCCCTGGCCTGTCACCGGGGCCTGGGGCCGTCCTGAGTGGCAGCTGCCACCCCGGTGGCTGCCCTGGTCCCAGGCTCTGGTCTTGCTTCTGCTCACCCTCTGCCACCAGCAGGCCTGTCTTCCGTCTTGGCTCTGGTACAAGTGGGAAGCCCTTTGGTGGCCTTTGGCCACCTGGCTCACCTGGACTCACTTTCCTCCTGCCCAGAGGCGGCCTGGGGCCAGAGCCACCCGTGCCCCCAGCGGCCTTCCTCATTTCTTCCCATCTCAGTGGTTTGGGGCCTGTGGTCAGCAAGCACCCCAAGACCCCCAAGACCTTGCTTACGGTCCAGAGACTCAGGCCTTAGGCCCCTCCTGCTGTTGTCTTTGACTCCAGGACCCGTTTCCTGGCAGCCTCCCCTCTCCCTGAGTGGAGGGTGCGCAGCCCTGCCCTCCACCAGCAGCAGCCCTTCTGCAGCCTGGGTCCCTGGTCTGCCCCAGGGCTGGCTCCCTTCTCTCCTCATTCGCAGCCCAGCCCCTTGGGCTCAGGGATGGCCACGCAGCCTCCCCCTTTCCTCTCTCTGGTTCAGCTACTGCCGCAGCGCTGCGGCAGAGACCCCGGAGCCCATCCGTCAGCGGCCTCCCCGCGCTGGCGCCTCATGCCCCCTCTGCACTTTGCAGGGACCCTCGGCCCGAGCGGCCGAGGGCTCCGCTCGCTCCCTGGGAGTCCCCGCCCCTCCCCTGGGCTCCGTGCTGAGCGTCCTTCCTGCTGTTTGGCATCCCCCCCAGGCCCCCCCGCCCCACCCCCGCCCCCGCCTCCGCCTCCGTGGTCCAAATAGGAGCCTAAGAGCCCACACACCTGGCCTGGCCGTCGGGCCTCGGTGCCAGCCCTCCTTCCATTCCCAGAGTTGCCTTCGTCAGGCTTTGGGCCCCCGCCCAGGACCCCGAGGCCTTCTCGCGCACTGGGCAGGGTTTCAGATTCCCCTCCTTCCAAGGGCAGTAAGACAGCTCGGCACGAGGGCGCGGCCGGGTTTCCCTGGGGGAGCACCACCGTTAGTTCCCAGGGGGCTGTGGCAATGGGCACGGTGGTCTCACTCGTTGGGGGCCGCGTCCTGCGGCTTGTTGGTGCTCTGGGACCCCTCTCCCCGGGAGGGCGACTGGGAAATGCCTCACCTGGAACCCCAGGCTAGTCCAGGAGCCTCCGACGGGGAGGGAAAGTGGGGAAAATACCTGGTGTTGTTCCAGAAGCAGCCCCCCTTCCACGTGTACACCCTCCCATGACACCGGGCCCCCGGCAGTGCTCCAGGGGGAGGGCCTCCGCAGGGTCGCCCAGTCCACGTGGAGCCCGCGCCCTCCTCCCTCCAGGCCTCACCCCAGTGCCTCATGGGACAGAGGAGGTCTGTTGGGGGTGAGTGAATGAGTGGGTGAACGAATGAACTGCAGGAGCCTGCCAGCAGAGCAGACACACAGGAGCTGAGGGCTGCCTGGGCGCGTGCACTCCCTGGTTTCACCCCGACCCTGCTGTGGGGAGTGCAGTTCACAAGGGTCTCCAGCCGGAAAGCCGGCCCCTTGCTGCGTGCTGTACGCAGCGCCCCTGATAACACCCGCACTGCCGCTGCCCAGAGGCCTCCTCCCCCGCCCATGGCCGCACCCGGCGGCGTGGGAGCAGCTTCACAGCCTCTGAGACACTGTCGCCCCGCACTCACCCTCTCTGCTGTCTTTGTCCACTCTTCCCTGGCCCCCAGAGAGGGTGGGCTGGAAGGACACCTGCAGAGGCAGGCAGGGTCAGGGCTGGTGAGATGCCCCAGTGGGTTGGCCTTGGCCCCGTTCCTGTGTCCCTGAGCGAGAGAGCCCCCCTTTCTTAGATCCCTGCTGCCAGGGAAGCAACAGGCAGGAGCACCCACCAGGGAGTTTGAGTGACCGGCCAGGCCACAGGGGTGGCTTCAGCATCCCTGGGGACTCAGAGCTGTGCCTGACCCAAAGCTGCATCACGGAGGGGAGAACCTGGAGGCTGGCAGAGCCCTGAGGGTCCCCCTGGGACACAGAAGAGGGGTGAGGCCAGCTCCAGCTCACTCTTGCGGGGCCCCGGGCATGGAGCTTCCGGAACCTGCCCACCCAGGGACGGGGAGGCAGGGCGCCACCCAGGAGCGAAGGCCCTGCAGAGGCAGCCGGGCTGGGCCTGCAGGGCTGGAGCCTTAGGAGGGCAGGTGGGGTGTCCCCGCCCCGACCTCACCCCCTGACTGTGCGGCCAGGAGAGGGCAGACGGGGGTCTCTCTGGGGCGGTCACCTGGACCTCTGCAGAGCTGCTGGGAGGTGCGCCCTGCGGGTCAGCAGACCCTGAGCTCAGCGTCCAGGGCTGGCTCACGCCCCTGGGAGTGGACTGTGACCCGATGCCCGGGCCCTGCAGCCAGCAGGGGTCATCTGCCTCCCACAGGCCCACAGTGGCCTGCGCCTGTTCCTAGGCGCTGGTGTTTACCCCAAACAAATGTGGTGTGTGCTCAGGCCAGCTGGCGTTGGCACTGGGCACTTGAGAGCAGGGGAGGGAGGTGAGCCGTCTGGACCCCCACCGAGGCAGGCAGGATGCGGCTGGCGGGGGGACAGTGTCTGGCATACGGGGAGAGCATCTGCAAGCTGCCATCTGGTCTAGCCTGGGCCCTGCTGCAAACTCCCTTCTTGGGACCTCAGTTTCCCCATCTGTGAACGGAGGCCACACACCGCAGGCTGACCCGCCTACGGCGGGAAACCTGACCCTGGGTGTGAACTCCGCGGAGAACCTCATGTGAGGGGACTCACTGCACGTGTACCGAGGCAGGGGCAGGGCGAGGACGGGGGTCTCGGTGGGGGACACAGTTGACCCCCAAACCCGGGGCCCATCAGTCACGGTGACTCAGATGGTCAAGGCTGAGCCCACCGCCCTACTCCCCCGCCCCCCACACCACGTCAGCATCAGTTCCCTTCCCTCCCGCAGCCCCTCTGGGGTCCCTTCCCTGTCTCCCTCCGTGGCGGCCCCCCCGGTTCACCCCCCAGCACAGTCTGCATCCGAGCGCCCCGGGGCCTGACACCGCCCGCCCGCCCGCCCTTGCTCCCAGGGCCCCCCCTCCTTGGCCCCCAGCCCCCCGTCGTGCCCTTTGTCCTTCTGCTTCCCCCGTCATTTGTTCAGAGTCATTTGTTCAGAGCCTGCGCTCAGCTCCCGCAGCCAACCGCCTGGCTCGGGGCGCCTGGGGAGGCCGCAGGCTGGCCTCCAGCAGTCGTCGGCCTTCGGGGGCGGATGAGCCGAGGGACCCGGCACCGTCGCACAGCAGGGCCTCGGGGATGCACAGCAGCATCGCAGCGACCCCAGGAGTCGATTAGAGGCAAACCCACCCGAGTCCTCCAACCCCCGTGTCAGGCCAGACAGGCCTCCCCGCGTGCGTTTGACAAGCGGAACGCTGGGGTGTCTGGGGACCCCCGTGGAAGGGGCTCCTAGCCGGGCCGTGGTGGAGCCGTCTGGCACAGATCGCGGCCGAGCCCCAGGGCGAAAGGGGTATTGTGGGTGAGGTTGGGCTCTGGCCCCGCTTCTTAGATTACCCGGGGGTGCGGTGAGGTCCAGGGGGAAGAGGCCCTGGCCGGGTCTCCTGGCGCCTGTGCCCCCCGGCCTGGGCCATCTCGGTGGGGGGGCCCAGGAGACGTGTAAGTTTCATCCATCCCCAGCCTGAGGAGCAGGTGCTCCTGGCGGGAGGAGGCCGCCCTCATTCAGCCCTGCCTGGACGGGGCAAGGAGAGGCCTCGTATGGGGGGAGCCCCACCCTGCCGGGCCCTGCGGAGTGGAGGCTGAAGCCCTCACTGCCAGCAGCCACGGCCCCCTCCACAAGGCTGGAGGACGGCGGGGCGTGGAGGATGGAGGCCCAGCCGTGGAGAGCCTCCGCAGATGGACGTGTGCTTCTGCAGGAGATTAGCCGGGAAGGTGGAGGCGGGCTGGGCTCCGAGGCTCTGGGGACACAGCGGGCCCCCCAGGGCAGGCCCACAGCCGCTGGCACCAGCCGGAATGTGCCCCTCCCCGGGCCCTGCTCACTGGCTCTGGGGACCCACGTGCTGGGGCCCGCGATGTCCGCTAGTGGCCGGAACTGGGACTGGAGGCCGGTGCCCCTCAAGGGCAGGGCCTTCCCCTGGCTCCCCTGACTCAGCCCCACCAGCCTCAGAGTGGTTTTTCCCTCTTTATTCTTGGATGGGAGACACAGGCCCCAGGGAGGGTCCCTGCTGAGAGGGTGAGGGGCCCTGGCCCTGCTGGCCCATGCCAGCACCCAGTCCCCTCACCCGGCCGCAGAAGGGCTGTGCTGTCTGGCCCGCCCGCTGCTTCCTCGGAGCTCGGGCTGTGTGGCAGCAGGGGCCGTGGGGGCCTGAGTTTGCTTCCCGGGATGGTTGGGCCCCCTCATTCCTGCATCAGAGGTCGGACCCCCAGAGGGACTCATGGGCAGGGCAGGCAGGGCTCTGAGTGTGTCCGCAGCTTCGGGGGCTGCACGAGCCAGCCTCCTTGGAGCATCAGCACGTGACGGTCCTGCGTGTGGGCCAGCCCCTCTCTTGGACCCAGTCCCCTGGCCAGGCCCCTTCACCCCATCCCAGGAGCAGGGCCCTAACCCAGCACCCCAGACGTGCATCAGAGCCGACCACTGGGCCAAACTCCCCAAGTCCAAGCATGGACGGCACGTCACACTCCTTGGGGGACGGGACCACCACCCCGGGCAGCCCAGAGGGGGCTCCTGAGCACCTGCATTTAGAGCTGCCTGGAGTGAGGCCGGTTGCCGGGCAGGCCTTCCCAGGGTGGGTCCAGGCCCCCGGGCTCCTGGATGCTGAGCCAGTTTGTTTTCTGTACCCAGGGGGGCAACAACGCCGGCCACACGGTGGTGGTAGACGGCAAGGAGTACGACTTCCACCTGCTGCCCAGCGGCATCATCAACACCAAGGCCATGTCCTTCATTGGTGAGTGCCCGCCCCGCCCCACCCCCGCCTGGGATCCTGAGCGTGTGAGCAGGAGAGACCTGGGACGTCATCCAGCCCAAGGGCCCGGTGTGAGGCCTGGACGCAGCCGGAGAGCTGGGCTGGACCCCCGCCCCCCCGTCCTGCCCAGCGTGAGGACCAGGTGCTCCTGGCCAGGAGGGAATATAACCTGCTCAGCCGGGGCCTCGACCCTGGGCCGGGAGGTTCACGGTCCCAGCCTCAAGCGGGAGCCCTCGCAGAGGCCTCTGACCCGGGACCTGTCCTCAGAGCCCCTCCCAGAGCCCAGGACCCCACCCAGCCTGGGCCAGAGGGAGGGAGAGTGCAGGAGGCTCCCCTGAGCGCTCAGACTCCCGCAGTGTGTGTGTACAGGCCTGTGTGCCTGTGTGGGTGAGCGCACGTGTGAGTGTGCATGTGTATGAGTCTGCGTAGGCGCATGAGTGTGAGCGTGTGCGTGCGTGTGTGCAGATACTGTGTGTGCGTGCTCTTGTGCGTGTCCTTAAGTGAGCGTGCGAGCGGGGTCGGGCCTGGCTCCCCTGTTCCTGGCCTGCCCGGGCCCCTTCCCATTGCCTTCTGCTGCCCCTCCCCCCATGGGTCACGCGCTGGCAGCTTCTGGTACTTTTCCTTCTGGCTCTTTCCACGACTGGGCAGGCCCACACTCGTGACATATCTGCCCCGCCCCCTCGCTGGCTGGGAAGCTGGGAAGCCGGGGTGGCGCGGCAGGTGTGTGCCCGGCGGTGGCAGGGGGTCTGCCCTGCGTGGGAGCCCAGGGACACGGCGGCAGAGGGGCCGCAGGGGCAGTGGGCAGTCAGGCTGAGCAGGAGGAAAGGGTCTCCCGGAGCCTCCGCCGTGGGTGAGGACGGGGCGGCGAGGACGCCAGCTCACCCGGGACCCCACGCCCGGGGTGGGAGCTTTGCTGCAGGAAGCTGCTCAGCGCCAGCCTCGGGTGCTGGGCCCCGGGCCCCTCTGGGAGGGAAACGAAGCCAAGGAGGCACCGCTCGACCAGGGGGCGCTCTGCCCGGTCTCCGAGGAGCTGGGGGTGGGTGGGGGCCAGCGGTCACCGGGGAGCATGGGCAAGGGCTCAGCTCGGCGGTCAGCGCGGCCAGACGGCGACGGCGGCGGGAAGCCCCTTAGCAAGGGCAGACCAAGCTGGCACTCACACAGCTGCCCCTCCAGCCCGGGTCACTCCCCCAGGCCCAGCCACGTGGTCATTTCAGGACTCGTGGCATTTAGGTGACCTTTTGTGCTCGGTGTGGCTTGCATCGTCTCTGAGTCACTCCCGTCTGGACCCATGTCCCGTGTCCCTCGGCCAATCCCGGTGCTCAGAGACGGGCTCCTCCCAGGAAGGCAGCGGGGGCCCTGCCCAGCTGGTTTTGGTCTTAGAGGAAGGGGCCAGCGTTGGCTTTAGCCTGGGCCCACGGTGACCTCGTGACCTTGGTGAGCCCCTCCCTTCCGTGGCCTCAACCTCCGCCCTCTGTAGACCCTACGTCAGTTTTACGTGGATGGGGAAGCGTGGCTCCCCCGAGGCCCTGTTTGGGTCCCAGGAACGGCTGGAGGCTGCATTTCTCCGCACCTCCCGCCTTCCCATTTCCATGCCACTTAAACAAAACACAACAGCTTTACTGAGGTATAATTTACGTACCATGAAGTTCACCCCTGTGAGGGTACGATTGTACATCCATCATGATTCAGTTCTAGAACATTTTCCTCCCCCTGAGGAGTTTCCCCTCCCCCCTCCCACCCCACCCCCGACAACCACTGATCTGCTCTCTGTAAATGCTTCATGATGGCTTTTGTTTTGACTTGACCGTTTACTTTATTGTGATAAAATGTACCTAATACAAATCGACCATCTTAGCCATTTTTAACTGTACAGCTCAGTAGCGTTAGGTCTGTTCACGTCGTTGTGCAGGCCCTTCACCACCATCCGTCTGCAGAGCTGCATCGTCTCCCTAAACAGAACCTCCGTCCCCATTAATACTCACTCCCCCTTCCCCCCGCCAGCCCCTGCCCCCAGCACCCTACTTTGTCTCCATGAGTTTGACTTCTCTATGGACCTCGTACACGTGGATCATACAGAATGTGTCCTTCAGCGTCTGGCTTATTTCACTTTGTATAGTGTCCTCGAAGTTCATCCATGTCGCCACCTGTGTCAGAATTTCCTTCCTTTTTAAGGCTGGATAATATCCCAACATGTGGATGAACCACGTCCTTCTGTTGATGGACGCCTGGGTTGCTTCCCCATCTTAGCTATTTTGAACGATGCTGCAATGAACATGAGAGCACGAATTTCATGCTGTTTTTGTTTTTATTTAGTTTAAAAATAGGCTATTTTATTTTTAAAATTAACTTAATTTATCTGTTTTTGGCTGCGTTGGGTCTTCATTGCTGTGCGCGGGCTTCCTCTAGTTGCGGCGAGCGGGGGCTACTCTTCTTCGTTGCGGTGCGCGGGCTTCTCATTGCGGTGGCTTCTCTTGTTGCAGAGCACGGGCTCTAGAGCGCAGGCTCAGTAGTTGTGGCGCACGGGCTTAGTTGCTCCATGGCATGGAGGATCTTCCCGGACTAGGGATTGAACCCGAGTCCCCTGCATTGGCAGGCGGATTCTTAACCACTAGGCCACCAGGGAAGTCCCTGATTTTGTTTTTAGATTTTTTTTTTTTAAGGTGGACCACTTTTAAAGTCTTTATTGAATTTGTTAACAGTATTGCTTCTGTTTTATGTTTTGGTTTTTTGGTTATGAAGCATGTGGGATCTTAGCTCCCACATGCGGGATTGAACCCGCACCCCCTGCATTGGAAGGTGAAGTCTTAACCGCTGGACAGCCAGGGAAGTCCCTGTGCTGTTTTATACGTAAGTCCCCCGCGTCCATGATACGATTCAGTCTTGTGTCTGTGTGTTGCAGGCAATGGAGTGGTTGTCCACTTACCAGGCTTGTTCGAAGAAGCAGAAAAGAATGAGAAGAAAGGTAGGCCCGTGTTCCCGCAGACCCGCCCCGCTCAGGACACGTGCATGTTCCCAGCGGCCAAGTTGCCGGGTGGCTCGCCATGTGGTTTCTCCTGAGGGCGGCGGCAGGTGGACAGGTGGGGCGGCTTCCACGGCTGGCCCCCTGCCTGGGCCTGCTGGCTCTGCCTGTGCAGGAAGCCAGGAGCGGGCAGTCCAGAGGCCCCAAACTCTGGCTCCAGGCCACAGCCTCAGTGTCGCAGGGGAGCTTTCATGATACTGGGGACAGGTGGCACTGGGAGATAAAGACCAGGCTGTCCAGGAAGGAGCCCTGGAACCTGGAATATGACCCTGATGTCTGGCTGAGACTGGGGACCATTGGACCGACCATGCGAGCAGGGAAGAATGTTGTTCCTGGGGGCTGTTCAGGGGCAGGAGGCTGGCAGGCAGTGCGAGGCCACCAGCCAGGCATCTGGGCAAGTGGGACCTCAGTGGCTGTTTAGAGGCAAGCTGATGACACAGCAGCCCTGAGATGCCGTGGAGGAAGCACAGCCGCGGCCTCAGGGCTCAGTGCAGGCATGAAAAGAGCGAGTGGGACCCTGGCCCTGGGACACGGGCACCAGGAGGTGCCGGGACGGAGACCCCACGGGGAGACAGGCTCGCCCATGGAGACGTGGGTGGACGTCCCCGGGGGGGGGGGCCCAGGACCCCCCCCAGAGAGGCCACCACGGGGAGGGCCCGCCGCTAACCGGAGGTGACTCTGTGGCCCGTGGCCAACCACATGCCGTGTCCGCAGGCCTGAAGGACTGGGAGAAGAGGCTCATCATCTCTGACCGGGCCCACCTCGGTGAGTCTCAGGCCCTCCCTGCCCACCTGTGAGTGACGCCCCCATCCCCACCATGGCCTGGGGCTCCCCCAGGCCTTCTCCAAGGGCTTCCGGGGGTGCCAGGTCGGGATCACTGCCCCCACTGGCAGATGGGGAGATTGAGGCCCGGGGGACCCCAGTGCGTCCCCGGAGGCCCTGTAACCGTCTGTCTCTCCTGCTCGTGGTGCCCCCGCCGGCCCGGCCGGCAGTGTTCGATTTTCACCAGGCGGTGGATGGGCTCCAGGAGGTGCAGAGGCAGGCCCAGGAGGGCAAGAAGTGAGTAGTGCGTGTACTCAGCTCGTGGCCCTCGAGTCCACGGATGGAGAGCTGGGGGCATGTGGGGTGGGGAGCGTGCGTCCACCCGAAGCCCCCAAGGACGGTGCCCGTTGGTTCACCCCCCTGAAGCCCAAGTGAGCCGCCTCTCCCCGGGGCCGCGCCGTCCTCCCCGACCGCCACCCCGCGGAATGCCCGTGCTGTCTGTCACCTGCTGCGTCCCCCACCCCTGCTGGGATCGCAAGCCAGCCTTGACCACAGCTCCGTCCTGGCACCTCGTCCTGCCCACCAGCTCTCGGTGGCCGTTCACTGGTTCTCCAGAGATGTTTATTAGAAGGTGCCAGGGACGGTTCTCAAAGCCGGGACAAGGATGCAGCAGACCAGCGTACTGCCTCTCACACACACGTGCACACGCGCCTGCACTGCCCACATTCACACTCTGCACACACTTGTCCACAAGTGCACATGTACGTACACATGCATGTACCACACACATCCACACACACACACACCGGTGCACGCATGTCTGCACACAAATGTGCATGCACCACGTGCACTCACGGCACACGCTTATACACAGGCACACATGTATGTGCGCACGTGTATGCACTGCACACATTTCACACGCACGTGCTCATACACAAGTGTGCACATGCTCTCATAGGAGCACATGCACTCACAAACATGCACGCGCACACACAGGGCTTGGCCACATGTAGGTGGCAATGCTGAGCCTGGCTAGGCTGTGGCGGGCAGAGAGTACAGGATGGGCACAGCTGGGTTCCAGTCCCGGAGCAGCAGCCTCCCTGCCAGGCGAGAGGGAAGCCAGGGCAGAAGGCAGACAGGCCGGGGAGGGCACCACTGGGCACTGGGCCTCAGAGGGTGGGTAGGGGAGGGTCAGGGCTGGGAATCAGACCCGGGTGCCACCACTGTAGCCCCGGGTCCCTGGAAGCTGGCCACATGAGGTGTCCTGTGGTTCTCATGGCCGTCCCAGACCCCCGGGTGCTGCTGCTGGGAGGGACCCTCAGATGTCACCCAGCTCGACCTTGATTTATGAGGCTGGAAACTGAGGCCTGAGGGGCTGGCCGGGGAACCTGTGTTCCCAGGCTCCTCCCCCAGGCCCCGGGCAGGCTGGCCTGGGCGACCCGAGTTCACAGCCTGTGGCCTGTCTTTTAGCATCGGCACCACCAGGAAGGGGATTGGACCAGCCTACTCGTCCAAAGCGGCCCGCACGGGCCTCCGCATCTGTGACCTCCTGTCGGACTTCGACGAATTCTCCACCCGGTATCTGACCTGTCTGTGACCCCAGGGGAGCCTGGCCAGGGAGGTGGGCTCAGGGCTCCAGGGGGCCAGGGGTCTCAGTCATTGTCGCTTCTGCAGATTCAAGAACCTGGCCCATCAGCACCAGTCCATGTTCCCCACTTTGGAAATAGATGTTGAAGGTCAACTCAAAAAGCTCAAGGTAGATAGAGCTGGGCGCCTCGGCAGCAGGGCCGACCCCGCCGAGGGTCTGTGTCCCACTGACGGTCCATGCACATTCGTGCAGTGCACCTGTCGCATTATCACAGGTGGCCTGGGCTTGGGGGCCATGGGCCTCCCGTGGGAACCCCCTGGCCAGCCGCGCTCACGATGGTCTTCTCAGGAGGCCGGGTGCTCCCCTGATGGCCTGGGCCCTCGCCTCCTCTCTGAGGAAACTGCCCTAGATGTGCTGGGGGACGGAGGCCGACCCTGTCTGTCTAGAGCAGGAGCAGGCGGGAGACAGGAGGATGTCAGCGCAGAGCCCTTCTGGAAGTTTCCGGGGCTGGGACCCCAGCTCCTCCAGCCTCGTCTGGGGCTGTAAATGTGACAGGGCGGGACGAGCGGGGATATCTGCAGACCGAGCCCCTCGCTGGGCGGGAATTTGCTGGAAAAGAGAGGCTGTGGGGAGGAGGCCAGCGCTGGGTGGACATCCTAGTTCCTGCATCCTCCCCCTTCCCCCAGGGCTTTGCGGAGCGGATCCGACCCATGGTCCGAGACGGCGTTTACTTCATGTACGAGGCGCTCCACGGCGCCCCCAAGAAAATCCTCGTGGAAGGCGCCAACGCAGCCCTCCTGGACATTGACTTCGGTACGTCCCGGCCGCATCCCCACAAACCCCGCCTTTCAGAGACAGGCGTGGTGCGGCCTCCCTGCATGGCCACGCTGCCGGCCGCGCCCAGGAAACCTACCCCCCTTGTTTCCCTAAATTCAGCCGAGAGGGGAGGAGGGAGAAGTTGGGCTGGAGGGGAGGGAGGGAGGGCGAGAGAGCCCGGCGGGGCCCCAACTGCCCCACGTGGGCCTCTGTCCACCCTGTCCCCGACCCAGGGACACACCAGCACCGAAGCCCCAAAGCCGCAAGGCGCAGGCAGGGGAGGCATGCACCGTCCAAACCCGAGCGACCCTCTCCCTCCCCTCCCCGCCTAGCTCATACCCACTGCACCCTGTGCCGGCCACTCCCCCGGGATGGTCCCCCTGGAGACCCTGCCAAGGGGGACCCCTGGGCCCAGGTGATCTTCGGGGTGGGGGCCTGACCGGCTGTCTCACAGGGACCTACCCCTTTGTGACGTCATCCAACTGCACGGTGGGCGGCGTATGCACCGGCCTGGGCATCCCCCCACACAACATAGGCGAGGTCTACGGCGTGGTGAAGGCCTACACCACACGCGTGGGCATTGGCGCCTTCCCCACTGAGCAGATCAACGTGAGTCCCCAGCCCCGCGGAACCGCGTGGGCACCTGGTGGAGGGGCCTGGGGAGGCTAATGAGATGCAGGAGGCTGCCGCTCCAGCCCCGTCCCGCGCCGTGGCCGTACACAGTGGAGCCCCTCGGCTCGGGAAGGGCACCGAGAGCTGTGTCTCTGCTCCATCCTCGGGGGCACAGGCCACCTTCGTCCTTGGGGGCCTGAGCCCCCCTGGGTTTGGTCTCAGCCAAGCTAGAGCAGGGCCAGAAGCACCGCCCCCGCCCCGCCCAGCAAACTGCTCTCCAGCCTCGTGGGTGTTTCTGGAAGCTCAGGACACCGCCGGCCTTCCTCTCACCTGGCCTTGTGCCCTCATGGCTGGCGAGCACCCGAGACTCTTGTCCTGGGCAGATGTCTGAGAGCCAGAGTGGGAAGGGGCTTGAATGAGGCACAGGGATAGGGATAGGGACCCCTGAGAAATAAACACACACCTGCCCAAGGCTCAGCTGCAGGGCCAGGTCAATCCACCCTCACCTGCCCGCGAGGCCCAAGAAGGAGGTGCTGGTCAGTGCGGCCCTACCTGTGGGGTCTCAGCTGGGGCAGGTGTGCCGGGGGCCAGGGAAGCAGGCGTGAGGGGGGGTGATGGCCAGGGGCTGCAGGAGGGTCGGAGGGGAGGGCAGAGGAGATGATTGTGAGCGCCAGGCAGCCGGGCACAGGCTCCCTTTCCCGTGGCACCGGGGCCCTCTCTGTCCCCACGCAGGAAATCGGGGACCTGCTGCAGAGCCGCGGCCACGAGTGGGGCGTGACCACGGGCAGGAAGAGACGCTGTGGCTGGCTGGACCTGATGATCCTCAGATACGCCCACATGGTCAACGGATTCACCGCGTAAGTGACACTTCTGGCACATCTGCTGCTGAGCCCCCCGGGTGCCCTTGCACCCCGGGGTCCGGCCCTGAGTCCCCAGACACGATGGGAGCAGGGGAGCTGGGCATCGGGGCTCAGGGCCACTGTCTCCCCACGCAGGGTGATGTCACCTGAGGGAGACCCTTCTCCACGGCGAGGCCACAGTGGGGTGATGTGGAGGCCCACGCAGGGCACCTTGGAGCTGGCCCTGCGGCCAGGCCTGCACCTCCTCCTGAGCACAGACAGGGCTGGGGCTCCCCCACTAGCTGTGCCAGCGCAAACGCCGTCACTTCAGTTCCCCCAAACCCCCAGGGTGACACTGGGCTCCTAAGAAGGGGGCAGAACAAAGCCCCAGCAGGAGAGGCCACGCTTGAAGCTCGCGAGGCCCCGCAGAGAGGCGGCAGCAGGGACGCAGCCTGCGCTGGTCCTGGAGAGCGGCCGCCGGGTGTACAGTCCCTCGGGCACCTCCGCAGGTCCCCCCACTCTGGGGCCCCGGTCTGCGAGGCTGTGGACAGTAAGATGACCCCGAGGGGGCCGGGAGCAGCAGCCCCCCTCCTCCGAAGCGGCACCCCCGGGGGGCAGGGCGGGCCCCCCACAGTGCCCCCGAGACCAACCAGGCAGCCGGGCTGCTCTGGGTGATGGTTGTGGTTTCAGCGGCTCAGACCTCGCCCTGGGAAACGAGGGGCTTCGTGCGAACGGAGGACTTGCTGCTTCCTCCCCAGAAAGACGGGCCAGGGTGCGAGGTGCACGCTTGTCACAGCACACGGCCCACGAGTTACCACAGCCGCGCTCGGCGTGTGTGGGCCATCCGTCCGCGGGAGGCACAGGGACGAAGTGGCCAAGGACACGGTGTCCAAGGTCCCAGACCCGCAGTCCTTGTGTGCAAAACGGGGGGATGCAGCCTCCCGGGGCCCTGAGGGTAACGGCCCAGCCCGGGTCAGGGCACTGGCGCCGTGCACGGTGGCCCACGTGGGCTCGGGAAACCCAGGGACACCCACCCAGAGGCCCTTGAGGCCTGGCCGTGCAGAGATGAGAAAAGGAAAGGGAGAAACTTGCGTGAAGCCCGGGCTCCCTGGCCCTGGGCGGACGGTGTGGGAGACCCTCAGGGGTGGACGATGTCAAGGGCACCAGTGGTCTCGGCCCAGGCTCGGGGTCTCCCGGGTCAGAGGGGCATGGACGGGCCCAAGGCTCACATGCCCAGACCCTCAAGGCGGCCGTGAGAAGGGCAGAAAGGACAAGGCCGCCAGATTGGGGTCCCCATGGGGTGCTCAGGGCCAGGTGGGCCAGGTGGCTGGAGCTGGGTTCCAGCCTGGCCATAGGCGGCCTTTTCCATCCTCCTCTCGATTCCTGGCAAGTAGAGGAGAAGCGAGGGGTGGAGCCCAGACAGGAGAAATGATGGCGTAGCTGACCGCTACTCAGCGTCTCGCTGTGGTTTTGGACAGGCTGGCCTTAACGAAGGTGGACATCCTGGACGCCCTGGACGAGATTAAAGTCGGCATCGCGTACAAGCTCAGCGGGAAGCGGATCCCCTACTTCCCAGGTGCGAGCACGGTGGCTTTCCTGTCCTTGGCCTGTCTCGCGGGACCTGGGAACAGACGTGACCCGTGGTTTCTGGGGCGAGGGGACAGGGTGTACGTGTTGAACACGTGGGGTGAGTACGTGTCTGGAGGACTCATCCTGATTCTGTCTGTGGCAGGTTCTCACCCCGATGGGAGGCCTGGCCGGGCCTTGGGGCAGTTGCCAGGCATCCATGGTCTGGGAAGGGCTCAGAGGGACTCAGAGGGACCGGCCTGACCCCGGGACCCTGGGGGACCCTCAGGTGCCTGGAGTCAAGGCCCACCTCCCGGGAGCAGGGGACTCACCTGAAATAGCTGACGTCAGGTCTGGGCGCTCAAAGCTCTGGGCAAATAGGAAGACGAGGGGCTTCCCTCGTGGCACAGTGGTTGAGAGTCCGCCTGCCGATGCAGGGGACACGGGTTCGTGCCCCGGTCCGGGAAGATCCCACATGCCGCGGAGCAGCTGGGCCCGTGAGCCATGGCCACTGAGCCTGCGCGTCCGGAGCCTGTGCTCCGCAACGGGAGAGGCCAGAGCAGTGAGAGGGAGGCCCGTGTACCAGAAAAAAAAAAAAATAGGAAGACGACTTTGACCTAAGAAAACATACATTTTTGATTAGACTCTTTAAGGTTCTAACTGGAGTTTCTGTGACCAAGCAAGCATCCTTTCTTTTAAAAAGCATAAAGGCAGTGCTGTTTTCCTGGGGTCACAGTTACTTGTGCATCTGCACCAGGGTCACGTGACCCCACCCTCACCAGTGGCCATGGGCGAGCTGCCCCCCGCTGCCCCACCCCCAGCACGTGTGTACACCCACCAGTACCAGCGGCTGTGGGAGACCCGTGCGTCCTCTCGGCCAGTGTGCCCCAGCCCTACTGACCCTGAGCTTTGAGAGGCCGCAGCAGGATTGTGATGTGACCCCAGGGGAGCATTTGAACTTGGAGCGCATCCAGGGCCCTTGCAGTGGACGGCTCCTTGCAGCATCTGCTGACAGTAAGGGGTGGTTGGTGTCTGCTGTAGCCCTGGAATCCCCGCCAAGTGGGGTCCCTGCCCCGAGGAGGGGGATATAGATCCTGTAGGACCTCTTGACACTTCAGGACCCTGGATCCCCTTAGAATTTCCAAGCAGGGGCCTCAGAGTTCCTCTCATGATGGCTGTGGACGTTGCAGCAGAGCGCATAGTGAATCCGTGTCCAGGGTGGCATGTCCCCTGGGCTGGAAGGGGTACAGCCAGTGTCCAAGAACCACCCCCACCCCCTGAGTAAACCAAGCAGGGCGGCTTGCCTTCCCCGCCTCTGAGCCCCGGGGCAAGCGGACCCCAGGCTGGGGGTCCCGGGCCTGTGGCCGAGCAACTGTCCGCAGCACGTGGTTCACCCCGGCCCTGCGTGTCCCCAGCCAACCAGGAGATTCTGCAGAAGGTGGAGGTGGAGTATGAGACGCTGCCTGGGTGGAAGGCAGACACTACGGGCGCCAGGAAGTGGGAGGACCTGCCCCCGCAGGCCCAGAGCTATATCCGGTTTGTGGAGAACCACGTTGGAGTGGCAGGTGGGTGCCCTGAGCCCTGGCTGCCCCCTCTCCCCGCCGCGCCCTGGGCTGAACCTCCCCTTTCCCTTTCAGTGAAATGGGTTGGTGTTGGCAAATCCAGAGATTCGATGATCCAGCTGTTTTAGACAAAGACAGAGCTGATCCCGGCAGGCCACGTCCACGCCAGCAGCCACAGTAGTGTTCTTTCCCAGCCAGCAAAACCAACGCCGTATACAAAGAGATTTGAAAACTATTTTCTGTACTTTTATATTTCTCTTTAAGCCTTCGGCTCCACCCACTGACTTCTACAACAACTTGAAACATCTGAAAACCAGTGTTGGGTACATTTTAAAAAATCCTGCTGTTTCAAATGAGCCGAAGCGCTCAAAACAGAGACCTTTTATGGCACGTGAATTGTCACATGGTTGTATGCCTGGTTGGAGCCGTTTAGTAATAAACAAATCCGACAGCCGCTGAACGGTAGTGAGCAGTGCATGTTTTGTTCTGACTTTGTCGTCGTCATTTTGACTTTTAAACGCTGGAAGGCGCCACTTTGCCGCATCAGCAGTCTGGGTGACACACATTTTCTTTTGTTTTTAATAAATATATTTATTTATTTATTTATTTTTGGCTGCGTTGGGTCTTCGTTGCTGTGCGCGGGCTTCCTCTAGTTGCGGCGAGTGGGGGCTACTATTCGTTGCGGTGCGCAGGCCTGTCATCACGGTGGCTTCTCTTGTTGCGGAGCATAGGCGCACAGGCTCTAGAGTGCAGGCTCAGTAGCTGTGGCGCACGGGCTTAGTTGCTCCGCAGCACGTGGGACCTTCCCGGACCAGGGCTCAAACCCATGTCCCCTGCATTGGCAGGCGGATTCTTAACCACTGTGCCACCCGGGAATCCCTGACACACATTTTCGTGTCACGAAGCCAAGCTGTGAGTTTGCTCAGACCACAAAATGCAACCAGCCCAGGGAAGAGAGACCACGGGCATTAAACAGGTTTTCCAGAACTAAACACCTCAACAGATTCACCCTAGCGCCCCGAGCCCTTCCCCGCAACCATCAGTCCCCTCCGTTTCGGTGGAACAGCCCCTGGCCCCATCCCTCTTGAGTCCCCTGGGCTAGGAAGCCACTTCTCAACTGGCTGAAGCTGCAAAGATCCTACTGCAGTCTGCTGAACCGGAAGCTGAGTGGAAGCTTCCTTAACCCTTCACAGTTTGGGGTAGGTTTAGAAAAATAACAGGTCTTTTGGTATCATTTCAGAGAGGGAAGGGATTATACATATGGAGAGACCTAGAGTCTGCTGGGCTTAAATCCTATGTGCTTTTTTTTTTACAAACTATTTCTTTATTTACTTTTGGCTTCATTGGGTCTTCATTGCTGCGTGCAGGCTTTCTCTAGTTGCGGCGAGCGAGGGCTACTCTTTGTTGCGGTGCACGGGCTTCTCATTGCCGTGGCTTCTCTTGTTGCGGAGCGAGGGCTCTAGGCGCGTGGGCTTCAGTAGTTGTGGCTCACGGGCTCTAGAGCACAGGCTCAGTAGTTGTGGCGCACGGGCTTAGTTGCTCCGCAGCATGTGGCATCTTCCCAGACCAGGGCTCGAACCTGTGTCTCCTGGGTTGGCAGGTGGATTCTTAACCACTGCGCCACCAGGGAAGCCCTAAATCCTAGCTTTTTAGAGCTGAGGATGCCAGCTGGGTTCACTGACATTGGGCCGCTGCCAACTCGGCTTGCTTCCCATGGACCCTGCCGGCCCCAGGCGGTTCCGCAGGGTCCGGTGTCACCGGCTTGCACCACGGAGCCCCAAACTCATGTGACAGCATGTTGGGTGAAGGGGCCACAGATCGGGTGTGTGGCTTCACACCCGCCAGCGAACTTTTCCAAACAGTGCCGAGAACAGGCTTCAGCAATTTGAAAGATGTCAGGGGCATGCGTGTGGACCGGCTTCCTCGGGCAGCAGGGCTACAGGTGAGAAGCGCCGGCAGAAACTGATCTTGGAGTTTCCCAAGAATTATTTCCTCCCACGACAGAGCAAGAGGGACGAAAGGAGAGGCCAAAGGCAGGGTGAGTCCTTAAGGAAAGAGGAGGTGGAGCCCAGCTCTTCTCCCTGCCCCCGGGGATACTGTGCTTCTCCTGACCACATGACCATCCTGCTACGACAGAGGGATGTACGCTTTGAGCAATCAACCAGAGTAGGCGTTTTCCAAAGAAATCATTTCATTCTGCATAAAAAGCTGCACTCCTGGCTTGGCAAGCTCAACCTGCAATTTAAATTACAAAGCTGCAAAAAGCCACTATATTATGTAGTAGCTGCTAAATTCTCCACTCGAATACGAGCTGTTCTTTCCTTTGATCTCTGGACAAAATCTTGGGGAGGCAGCCCCAGGCAATGTCTTTGAGTATCTGCAGGTGTTATACAAGGTGAAAAGACACCAATTTGGAGGGGAAATCATTCTTCCCTGGCACCAGCTTCCTCACTCCCGTGCGGCCCAGGGACGGGAGGCTGTGTCCTCTGGGTGAGGTTAGGATAGACGGCCCCCTTTTCTCAGCATCAGATGTTGTGGGGGTCTGAGTAGTTAGAATAAGGTGCTCTCTCCTCTTTGCACCAGTAACACAGCCCCACTCACAGTGGTCGCAAGTCAATACGTGGATAAAAGACAAGTACGTGATTTGATAACGTTGTTTGATAAAACGTGTTTTTCCAGGGACTTCCCTGGCGGTCCAGTGGTTAAGACTCTGTGCTTCCACCGCAGGCGGCAAGGGTTCGACCCCTGGTCGCGGAACTAAGATCCCATATGCCGCGGGGGCGCGGCCAAAATGTAAAAAAAACAAAAACAACAAAAAAGTGTTTTCCCAAACACTTTGGAAAGCTGCCGGTTTGCTCAGAAGTTTAACATTCATCTACCCTACCATCAGATAGCCATTCCACTCCTAGGCACTGACCCACAACAAATGACCATGAATGTACAGAAAAAGCCTTAGACGAGAATGTTCAGAGCAGCTGCCCTCATCAGAGCCCAAACCTGGCACAGCCCAGGTGTCAGTCGACAGGTGAACAAACTGTGGTCCATCCACACACAGAATACACTCAGCAACAGAAGGAATGGACTACTGAGGGGTGCAGGACGGTGGCCGGTCTCGGATCGAACTGATGGAAAAAGCCAGACACAAAGGTGCACATGCAGAATGAGACCGAGCCTGTGAGGTTCTAGGACGGCAGCGTCCCTGTAGGGATGAAAACAGAGCAATGGTCACTTCTGCCCCCGGGAGGGGTTACGGGGTCATCGTAACTGGCAGAATTTTATACATTTACCATCTGGGCATTCCACTGGGCGTAAATACACACAACCGCACTGTAAGTAAATTATACCCCAATCTAAAAGTTACTCAGAGTAACCATACAACCATCTTACATAACTGAGATGATAATTACTCACAATTTTAGGACCCCGAGGCAACTTTGATGAAACATATCAATGAATACGTTTCCTGCCAGCCTTACCCACTCTGCATTTGTTAGAGGGGAAGTTTGCTGCACTTCTCGTGGGAAAACAGAAAGCGTGTTCCTTCCTCATCTGACACATATTCACTTCCAGAATGTCCAACTTTCTAAGGTCAAATTATGCCACTCCGCAAATGCTTTGCCTGAGTTCGGTTTTCCTGGGGTATCGCCCCGCCCCGGGCAAGGCAGTTCTCCTTACTCTGCTTCCACAGCTCCCGTCCTTCCCCTTTTGTGACATTTGTTCCCCCAGAGGGCAGGGACCCCGCTGCCGCTGCTCCACACCACCCCTAAGGGCCGAGCACAGAGCTCGGTATCTATTATGGGCTGAACTGTGTCCCCCAAACTTCACATGTTGATGCCTCAACTCCCAGTACCTCCGAACGGGACTGATTTGGAGGTAGGGACTTTGAAGAGGTCATTTTTTTCCGAAGCTTTATTGAGGTGTAACTGACATATACTTAGATATAATTGATACAGAACATATAATTGACATATAATGTACACCTTAATTGTACACTGTTGACATAAAACAATAAAAGACCAGCAAAATGGGTTTATTTGGGAACGGCAAAAAATTGCAATTCAGGATATGTAATCTATGGCTAACCACAGGCAAGTCTGGAGAACAAAGGAGAGAAAACTCTTGAGAAGGAGGAGATGGAGGGGCTAGTCTGGGCAAAGAACCCATTGGTGGAAACTGGGAGTTTGACATGTAAGTGGTCTTTCATTGGCTGAGTTGTGACAGACTTTTATTGGCTGGGCTGTTGTCGGGCAAGGAGAAATTCTTCCTCCTGCTGGGTAGTAAAGTAGTAACCTTCTTCTTTGTAGATGCAAGGTACTCTTTTTCTATTTGGTCTGCAATTAATGTAGTGCAGTAGGGCATGCTTGCTCCCTCTTCTGGCCTCCTGACTCTTTTTTTTTTTTTTTTTTTTTTTTTTGCCACACCATGCGGCTTGCAGGATCTTAGCTCCCCGACCGGGGATTGAACCCAAGCCCTCTGCAGTGAAAGTGCGAAGCCCTAACTACTGGACCGCCAGGGAATTCCCTCTGACTCCATTTTAAATGAGGTTTCTGCTTCTTAATTTTTACAACATTAAGGTGTACAGTGTGATGATTTTATACACATACATATTGCAAAAGCTATAATAAGGTTAGATAATACATCCTTCACCTCATATAATCACCGTTTTGTTGTTGTTGTTGTTATGGTGAGAACAGTTAAGATCTACTCTTAGCAACCTGCACGTACACAATACTTGCTAACTATAGTCACTGAGCTGTACATTAGATCCCTGGAACTTATCTACCATATAACTGGAAGTTTGTACCCTTTGACCAACAGCTCCCCATTTCCCCCAAGCCCAGCCCCTGGCAACCACCATTCTACTCTGTTTCTATGAGTTTGATGATTTTTTTTTTGGTTAATATTTATTTATTTACTTACTTACTTAGGTTGCGCTGGGTCTTAGTTGCGGCATGCGGGATCTTCGTTGCCACATGCGGACTTCTTAGTTGCAGCGTGCATGTGGGATCTAGTTCCCCAACGAGGGATCAAACCCAGGCCCGCTGCATTGGAAGCACAGCGTCTTATGCACTGGACCACCAGGGAAGTCCCAAGTTTGATGATTTTGGATTGCACATATAAATGATATCATACATTACTGTATTTCTCTTTCTCTGACATTTCGGTTAGCAAAATGTCCTCCAGATTCATTCACGTTATTGCAACTGGCAGAATGGCCTTCTTTTTATGGCTGAATAATATTTCATTATATGTATATTCCAAATATCACATCTTCTTTATCCACTCATCCATTGATGAACACTTAGGTTGTTTCCATGTCTTGGTTATTGTAAGAATGCTGCAGGGAACATGGTGCAGATAGCGCTTCAAGGTAATGATTTCAATTCCTTTGTATACACAGAAGCGGCATTGCTGGATCACATTGCAGTTCTATTTTCAACTTTTTGAGGAACCAGGAGGTAATTAAGTTTTAAAGCGGTCATATGGGTTGGCCTTAATCCAGTCTGACTGGCGTCCTTATCAGAAGAGGAGGTGAGGACACAGACACACACAGAGGGACGACCACGTGAGAGCAGGGAGAAGACGGCCGTCTGCAGGCCAAGGAGAAACCAGCTCTGCACACACCTTGATCTTAAGACTTCCAACTTCCAGAACTGTCAGAACATAAATGTCTACTGTTTAAGCCCTCAGTCTGAGTGCTTTGTTACAGCACCTCTAGAAAACTAATCCAGCGCTGACTGGGCCCTCAACAAATATTTCTTAAATTAAAATTAGGTTGAAATAGAAGAGCTAACAAGATTCTCTTTTAATCACAATGTTTTGCATCTATCTACTGTGTCTTAAACGAGCCTAAGGCAGTTTCAAATCTGAACGCAAAGAAGTCTTTTAAAATTCCCAAGACCTGTAGGATTAAAAACAACACTCCTGGGAATTTCATCTATTTCTGGGATAAAACCAATCAAGCGTCTTTTTGTCACAGTGACTGCAGACCGCTAACAGGTATAGTACCCCACCATGCGGTCACGCAACAGGAAGAACGCTGGCCGAAGCCCCACTTTCGGCCTGGTCCCTCTAGACCCGCCATGCGGGGCGGGAAGGGGCAGGTGGACCGGAGGCTGGCCCTGCCCAACCCCTGCGGGTGTCCTGGGCTGTGGTGTGCGTCACGTGGGGTGGTGTCACGTGAGGGGTGCGTCGCATGGGGCGCGGCCTGTAAGACAGAGGCCCTCGGCTTGTCAGCGGAAATCCAGGCGACAGCGGAACGAGCGGGACGACCCCGGGGGCAGCGGACAGGACGAGGGTCGGGCGGGCAGGCGGCCGCCAGAGGCCGAGGTGGGGCCGGAGCCGCACGGCTCTGTCACAGCCCGACATTACGTCAGGCCTGCCCCGCATGACGCAGCAGGGCCCGAAACCCGGCCCGTGACGTGTGTCCAGTGCGTTCATGCGGCACTCTCCACTTGTGAGGGCGGGGCAGTCCTCCAAATTAAGAATTACAGAAAAGTGAATCATCCGCGAACTTTTGGTGATTTAAACGGAGAAGTATAACCAGTTTCGAGAGTTGTTTGGGGAGCAAAACTAAAAACAGCCGAGACGCTACTCCCTTCCGCACCCCCTCCTACCAGTCCCTCCCACATGTCGCCTCCGACCTATCACGAGCCAGCCCTCACACGAGTCCCGCCCCCGATGTCTCCCCCAGCCCATCCTGCGGCGCGTGCGCACCACATCGCCTTCCCGCTTCCCCGCCCCCGCCCCGGGCCTATCCCGCGTCGCGCCGTGCAGCAGCCCCGCCCCGCCCTCCTCCCGGGCCTATCCCGCGTCGCGCCGCGCACCAGCCCCGCCCCCGCCCCGCGCAGGGGTTGGCGCACGGCTGTGACGTCACGGAAAGGCGAGGCGCCGCCGCGGAGCTGCGCCGCTGCGGGCCGCGGCCATGCCCAAGCGGGGCTGCCCCTTCGCGGACGCGGCCCCGCTGCAGCTCAAGGTGCGTGTGGGTCGGAGGGAGCTGAGTCGCGGCGTGTGCGCCGAACGCCTCACGCGGGAGATCTTCGGTGAGTGAGGGGAAGCGGGGTCGGGCAGGCGGTCTCCGCAGGCCGCGCCCCCTGGAGCCGGGGACCGGGGCCAGCCGCCCGGCCGGGTTTGGGAGCAGCAATTTGGGCGCTGTGAATGCGCCCGCGTCCACGACCTGTCCCCGCCCTCCACCTTCCCGAAACAGGCGGCCTCCGCGTGGGGCCGAGACGGGGCTCTGTCCTGTGGGAGTGCTGGACTCGCGCAGGAGCCAGCCCTGGTCTGACCAGCCCAGCGAGAGGCCGGGGAGTGGGAAGACCCGGTGGAATAAGCCGGTAGAAGCACCCGTTCTGACCCGAGAGGCGTTTGTGGAGCGCGCCTTCCTTGCCAGGCGCTGCGGCTGCGGGAGACCCTGCCTTGCTGTCTACTGGGGGGCCAGCCAGAGAACCGCTCTCCAGAGGTCATCAGGGCAGGCACGGGTCGCTGCAGGACCACCTGCAGGCTGTCAGAGGTCTCGTGGAGGAACAGAGTCGAAGACGAATCCTGCAGGGTTAGGCAGGCAGAGAGGGAGAGGAAGGGAATTCCAGGCAGAGGGAACAGTCTATGCAAAAACCGGGAAGTTGGAGAGTGCTGTCCGGTTCATTGTGACTGGAGTGTCCAGTTCCAGAGATGTAAAGACACTGACCTAGGAAGCCTTCTCTGGCTTCCTCATGCAGGTTTTTGGGCGCATTGATATTATTGATCATTGCTTTGGGGGGGTTAATACCCTGGGGTAACTACAAAGTGGAATTTACCTTAACTAGTGGTTGGAGGCACGAGGTTTGTGCGTGTAGAACAGTCAGATGGTTACCTGGGTGTCTGTGACTGAGTGGTGCTGCCGTGCATTAGGGGTGTGGCGAAGAGCCTCGCCTGGGGAGACCCTGCTTCTCTTCCTCCTGCTGCTCCCCACCCCGCTGCCCCCCTCAGCAGCTGCTGTGCCCTTTCTTTTCTTGCACATGCAGGGTTGCAAATGCAAATGCCTTTCGAGGCCGTGCAGGTGATAAAAATGAGTGAAGCTGTGAGTACTATGGCCAGACTGCAAGTGTTATCCTCTCAGGACCTTCAAAAAATGTAAACACTGCAGACAGAGAGAAGAATTAAAAATAAATGGGGGCTAAGTCAGTCTAGCTCTTGACCACGATGTTCTGGAGCATTTGCAGGGGCTTGTCCTTCGCAGCGCTCCGTCACAGAGGGAGTGCGTGGCTCCCGGGGCATTCCCTAAGAAGGGCAGGACGTAGGCCAGCGTGAGCTCGTGTGTAATGAATTCCAAGCCTGAACCCTGGTCTCTTTATCTTGAATGGACCACAGGCCCTTGAAGACAAGTATTAGCCTCACCACATGACCTCCCCCCAGTCCCACCCTATTATAAGTGGGGGTGGGGGGGATTGCAGGAGGAGGAACTGGGTGTGACGGGGCTGTCATCAGCCACTCCATTTGAGTTACCCAACTGTGTTTCTGTCGGTTTCACTTAGCACCAGCAGCTTCTGAGGTCTCCACCCTGGCTCTGTTGGGACAGGGCAGAACACCACAAAGAAAGCATTTCTGGGGCTGGCGCCTGGCCTTTGACCTTGTGAAAGCCCCCAGTGCCCTGATGGAAAGCCACTGCTCTGGTTGCTGGGAAACCACCTCAGCTCTGGGGTCAGGGGTGGGGGGTGTCCAGGGCCCACAGAGGTCTGGAAAGTTCTGGGGCACCTTGTCTGGAGCTTGTTGCTGCCATGCCTTCTGCTAGCAGCGCCGTGGTAAGTGAAGGGGTGCGTGCTGGCCTGGGGTGTGGGCTCAGCTCTGAGTCTCTGGCTGTGCGTTAGTGAGCACTCCACAGCGCAGAGCTTCCTCTGCTGGACGAAACCGGCTTGTGGGTGCTGGGGAGGAGACGAACGGCGAGGAGGTGAGGCCACACGTGTGGAGAATGAGCAGAGTGATAGCACGGGGAGCCCAGGTGGGGCTGCAGCGTCCAGAACCTTCTTGGAGGAGGTGGCCGCGGAGCCCAGGCAGGAGGTCAGGGTGGGACCCAGCTCGCCAGGGAGCAGCGTGGTCTGGGGTGGCTGGATAACCAGAGGCCCGGCCACGCACAGCTCAAGGCACAGGGTGGCCATGCAGGTGCTTCCGTGCTGCAGCGGTGTAAGCGGGGAAATGGTTGTCCTCCGCAGAAAAGACCACGCAGCTCCTCTTCCGCGGGGCCCAGGCCTGCATGGACCCCGCGTGGGAGGAAGGCTGCGCCATCGTCGACACTCCGGAGTCCCCGAAGCCTGGCCCCACGGAAGCCCCTCGGGCCGCACGCGGGCAGATGCTGATCGGGCCCGACGGCCGACTGACCAGGAGTCGAGCCCAGGCCTCTGAGGCTGGTGAGTGAGGCCCATGGCAGGCGCTTCCCAGCTGTGTGCTAAGGACGGGATGCGGCAGGGGCTTTTCCTACCTGGGCTGGAGGGAGCCTGGCCCGAGTCTGACAATATGAACAGGGCGAGGGCCTGCAGGCTCCTGACATTAGGAGGCTCTGCTGTCACCAACATCCACGTCTGGTAGCTGCGAACAGCTTCTAACTGTTGGATCGGAAAGGAACAGAGACCCCTCTGGGTGACCCTCCTGGGTGTCCTGCCTGCTTTCCGCCTGCAGCTCTCCCACGGAGTCCCACCTGGCTGGGTGGGAAAAGCCTGTTCGAGTCCCTGTGCAGTGTGGTGTGCGTCTCAGACTGTCATCTGTGTCGCTGGTTAAAAATTCTCCCGCCCCCGGGTCTGGGTGGGGCAAAGGGACCCCTGTGTTAACCCGTGATGCAGGGACCACGCTTTGAGACGCAGCTGTGAGACACACAGGGGACGAAGGCCTAGCGACTTCTGATGCAGGCGGTCAGGAGAAGGGCTGACCCTTAGGTACCGACATTTGGGTGGTGGGAATTGTAGGTGGGAGTCACGGAAGCCAGCTGGGATCTCTCCCTGGTGAACGGGTCTGGGTGCTGTGCTTACGCACAGGTTGTCGTCTTAGGACCTAGTGGTCGGTCAGGCGCGGGAGGAAGGGTGGCCCCCAGCCCCAGCGCTCCAGGTCCCCTTTGGGCTGATGGGTGTTTCTTCCCCACAGACCCAGCCATGGCGGCATCGGGAGCCTGCTCGTCGTGCGTGCGGGCCGTGGACGGGAAGGCGGCGTGTGGCCAGTGCGAGCGGGCCCTGTGCGGGCGCTGCGTGCGCACCTGCTGCGGCTGTGGGGCAGTGGCCTGCACCCTGTGTGCCCTCGTGGAGTGAGTGCGGGCCCCGTCGGGGAGTGGGGGCGGCAGGCCCATCCCGCATTGCCCGGTGGGACGATGTGATGCCAGTGAATGCTTTGCTCAGCTTGAGTTTTTCCAAGACCTTGAGATCCTTTCTGGAGGAAGTCCAGACCTTGTAGGTCAGCTCTGCGCTGTCTGTGGTCTGTCCCAGACCATCCGTGCTCTAGTCCTTTGAGCCCTGGCGTCAGGAAGCCTCACGTGGCCTTCCTATGTAGCGCGCTCGTTAGCGGAGGACACCTGACAGGTGAGGGCAGGAAACAAGCGTTTATCTGTGACTTGGGTGAGCATGTCCGCCACAGCCGGTGGACCCTGTCCCTGCCCAGGAGGTTTCGGGCGCTGTCCTCGTCCCAGCGGCCACTGCCAGCTGACGGGTAGGGATGGGCAGTGCCCCGTAAGAAAAGTTCTGCAGATCTCAAACCAGTTTAGTCCCAATGGCCTTTAAAACCAACGCCCCCCCACCACAAAAAAAAAAAAAAACCAACCCCAACCGTGGAAAGTTAAAAACACGCCTCCCGAGAGGTGGGTTGCTGCACGGTTGGGCCGCGCTGGGCAGAAGGACGGAGGCCAGCGTGGGCCTCCCGTGCTGGCCAGTTCAGGGTCACGTGCTGGCCAGTTCAGGGGTCACGTGCTGGCCAGTTCAGGGTCAGGTGCCGGGCGAGGCGTGGGTGTGGAATACTCTTTCTTTTGATTCTGCCAACTCAGTTTTTCCTTTCTTCCTATTTATATGTAAACTGAGACGGGCAGGGCCTTGCCAGTGGCTTTTCCCTGGAGGAGGAGCTGCGCACAGCACAAGGCCAGCTGAGGGGCGGGGTGGGTGCCCCGCCTGCTGGCAGCTGCTTCCCTCCCCGGGGCCGTCCTCCTCCTCAGGGACTCCCGTGGCAGCCTCCCCCGCCCCTGCTCTCTGCTGCCTGGTCCCCAAGCGCCCGCAGAGCCCGCCGCGCACCTGCCTGTTTCTCAGGCCCCGGCGGGCGGGGCTCTCTGACCCGGGTGAGGGGTGAGAAACAGACGACGCGTTCTGGGTCCCCTCTGGAGGCCACGCCTCAGGCCTCCGAGCTTCAGCGCCGCCCTGGAAGTGGGCATCCCGCCCGCACCTGGTGGCTGCCTTGTCTCCAGGGTCCGGCACGGCCGCGGGTGGGGCATCGCCGCCGAGAGCTGGAGCCGAGCTCCCGGCCCTGCACGTGGACCCTTTGCCGCGGCACCTCGGGCGTGCTGCCGCCGCCTTTCAGCACGTCTCCCGACGCGCGTCCCCGGCCATTCGCTGCGTTGCCACGTCCCTGCCCTACCTGGGCTGCTGCCCCTGTGAGCCACCCGGGGCCAGTCAAGCCCGCTGCGCACCTGGCCGCCGTGAGAGCCGGGCTGAGCCCCGGGGGCTCCTTAGCTGTCGGTCCGTGGGGGCGGCTCCAGCGAGCACCCCAGACGTTTACCCTCGTGCTCCAGAGGCAGATACCTTTCGGGGGGCTGGGTCTAGGGGGGCCGCGGGGGGCTGCTCCTGGAGCCCCGCACTCTGCGAGTCCCGTGCTCGGCCTCACCCCGGGCCCTCGAGCCGCCCCCCTCTGCGGGTGTCCTCCAAGGACCCGGCCCTGTGGGCCCGGCCCCCTGCGGCTGTGGGGCCTCTTCGTAACTGGTTCTGTCTGGGCCGACGGCCCTGCCTCCAGATAAAGCCGAGGGACCAGGTGGGGTCGGCCGCTCCCGGGAACTCGGCCCTAACGCCAGCTCCTCTCCCCCATCCTCGCGGTGTCGCAGCTGCAGTGACGACCTCCACGAGAAAGTGCTGTGCGCCAGCTGCGCCATGTTCGAGGCCTGAGGCCGGGAGAGGACGGCAGCCCTGCCTGGACGACCTCGCCGCCGTCCACGCTGAGGGACTGGGGGGAGGGGCGGGAGGGGACAGCCTTTCTATTTTGTATTTTGTTCTCCTGACCACAGAAGAGAATAAAGCCTTTATATTTGGACAAGAGGACTCACTTGTCAGTGCCCCTGGGGCCCGTGGTCTGCCCGGCTCCCACCTGGCAGCGCCCTGAGCTCCGTGCCAGGTGCCGCCGGTCGCCCCGTTGACAGGTGGGGACACTGAAGTCCAGAGCGTGTGAGCCCAGGTGGGGCTCCAATGCCTCTCGGGGGTGGGGCCGCGTCCCAGGCTGTCCCTGAAATGCCACCGTAATACGCTGCTGTGTGGGTGGCCAGGCCCCGGGTAACCTGCCTGTCAGTTCCGTCTGGGTGGTGCAGCCCGTGTGGCCTGAGGTGGGGGAGCGGACGAAGGGGGGAAGGGAGGGTCGCAGCCCTGCGCGGGGCCTCCTCACCTGGGTCTCGGGCCCTGGTTCCCACACGCGGGGTCCTTGCAGCGCCGTGGGCCCAGGCCCTCGGGATGAATCCGCGGGTGGTCAGTCCCAGCCCCTCCGAGAAACCCTGGAGGAGAAGAGAGGCTCTCTGGGGCGGGGAGCAGGGCGGTGTCCCGTGGGCAGCGGGGGCACCCACTGTGGAGGGTCAAGTGACTGACTCTTCCAGGGGGCTGGGCCGGGGGGGTTGCCCCGAGTGTAGAGCCTAGGACCCCTGAAGCAGGAGCGGGGGAGGGCCACAGGGAGGCATGAGGTGTTGGGGGCGGCTGCACGTGAGCCCATGGGTCTTCCTGAGCTGAGAACCTCCTGAGGCCTCTCTGGCTCGGCCACGTGAGTGCAGCACGAGCCCTCATCGTGGGCTCACCTCCTCTCACCTGGCTTCCTGTAGAGGCCCTGGGCCTCCGTCCCAGTGTCCACCTGCAGACCGCGGCCCCAGTGAGCACGTGAAGAGATGCTCAGCATCTCTCATCATTAGGGAAACAGAGCTCAATAACACAGGAGATGCTGCCCCGCCCGGCAGCGGGGCTGCTGTTGAACAGGAAACAGGCGCTGGCGGGGCCGTGCAGACCCGGGAGCCCTGTGCACTGCTGTGGTGATGTAAGGTGGTGCAGCCTCTGTGGAACAGTATGGCTGTTCCTCAGAAACGTAAACGTAGAGCCCACGTGACCTAGCAATCCCACTTCTGGCAAATACCCAGCAGGGATTCAAGCAGATGTCTGTACACGTATGTTCATAGCAATAGCGTTCACAAGAGTAAAAACGTGGAAACAAACCACGTGTCCGTCAAGGGATGAATGGATAAGCAAATTGTGGTCCATCCATGCGATGGAATATGATTCGGCCTCAGAAAGGAAGGAGATCCTGACACAGATGGCAGCACGGATGGACCTTGAGGATGTCAGGCCGAGTGAAGTAGCCAGTCACAAAAGGACAGGTCCTGTGTGATTCCACTCCTATGAGGTCCTTAGAGCAGTGGGGTTCACAGAAACAGACAGTGGAAGGGTGGGGGCTGGGGGAGGGGGCGGCGAGTGTTGGACGGGAGCAGAGGTTTAGTTTGTGAGGATGAAAAGCTCTGGAGACGGTGGTGCTGGTGCCACAGCCACGGGAATGCATTTAATGCCACTGAGCTGGTCACTTAAAAACGGTTAAAGCGGTAAAGTTTACATATATTTTACCAAGTAAGAATATTTAAAATGTTAAAAAGACAATTGTTGAAAGCAAAACTAATAATATATGTTGGGGATTTTGAACACGTGGAAAAGTTGTGACCACAGCACGGAGACGGCAAGTGGAGGTGTGTGTTCAGAGGACCGTGCGTGTGAAGGGCTGAATTTCCCTCCAAGGCAGGCTGCTGGGTGAGTTACGGACTGACATCCGACAGGCCGTGGCTACAGTCGTTCCTTCAGGAGAGACTTGTTCTAAATTCCACATGCGATCCTGGGTTGGATCCTGGAACAGAAAAGGAACATCAGTGAGAGAGTTGGTAAAATCGAAATAAGCCAATAAAAGAGAGAAAATGGGGGACTTCCCTGGTCGTCCAGGAGTAAAGAATCCGCATTCCAATACAGGGGACGCGGGTTCGATCCCTGGTCAGGAAACTAAGATCCCACATGCTGAGGAGGAACTAAGCCCGCACACCACAACTACTGAGCTCGCGCGCCTCAACAAGAGAGCCCATGTGCTGCAAACTACAGGGCCCACGCACCCTGGAGCCTGAGTGCCACAACCGGAGAGAGAAGACCACGTGCCACAACTAGAGAGAAGCCCACGTGCCGCAACTAAGACCTGACGTGGCCAAAAAAATTAAGAAAAATTTTTTTAAAAAGATAAAATGGGTTGTTAAAAAAATAGTTATTTAATCCAAAATGAGGGCGAAAAAGAGGAAGGAAGGCACAAAAAACCAATGGGGCGCACAGAGGCACAGCAAGATGGTGTTTAAGCTCAGCCACGTCTAGATCCCACTCCTGTAGGTGATCTAAGCACCCCCGTAGGGGTGGAGGCCCTCAGATCGTCTAAACAACAGTTGAGACCCAGCCAACTCTGTTGTCTGCCAGAAATTCACCTTGAGTATGAAGACACAAGCAAATTCAAAGGGAAAGGGTAGACAGTATCTGTTGAATGATGACCCGTCTTTGAGCAGACATCCCTGGAGTGGCATTTACCGGGGGGCAGACCCCGCCCCTATGCCGTCCCGACACCCCAGCCTGGCTGGCCCCTTGCTGGGAGCTGCTGGCCTACCCGCAGCCCCCAGGGCCTCGTCTGCAGCACCCAGCCATGCCTGCTGAAACGTGGGCACTACGGGTGCTAAAGGCACTTCTGTTCCTGTCTTGCTGTCCCTCCGGAGGCCCGGCCTGCTGCTTGGAAGGGCTGGGTGGGACATGGGAGGGCGTTCGGCCCCCATGCAGGCCAGGCCGAGGGACCTCCACCCTGCTGGTCCTCGCTGCCCCAGGCCGCTGTTCACCAGGCCCCTCCGGCTCTGCTCTGGCCCTGCGGCCGGGACGGGATAGCGCCCAGGAGTTTCCTCCCCGAGGTGCCGGCCTCCCTGCACCCCTACCGCTCCGCCCCGACGCTGTTGCAGGAGGCGCCTGCACAGCCCCACCTCTGGGAAAGCCAGGAGGCTCTGGGGTCTCCGGTCTTGGCTCATTCCCTCTCGGCCCCACCCACCCAGATGGGACACACCGTCAGGGTAAGTTAGTGCTCATGTCCATGCCCATGACCTTGAAGCCTGTCCCAGGCCAAGGAATGTCCCTAAGGCCATCACCCGCATCCCCCAGTTATCCCCAACCATCCCCCCATCCCCCAATCATCAAGGAGGTCCCACGAGAAAGAGCAGCTTGTGCCCCTCTGCCTGACCAGCTGGCCGCCCCCCCACCCCCCATGCCCCAGCTCCAGCTTCAGAGGCACCTCCCGGTTTTCCACACCACATCTGCTGCTCTGGGGCACCATTTGCTCGAAGTTCAAGGATAATGGAAAGGTACTGCTGTGGGCTCTGGTGTCTACATGTCTACAATGTACATTGTTTCCCTTTCTTTATGTGTTAAAATACACACCTCTTCAAGACCCTGCCTTCAGCTCTTTGGGGTATATGTGTACCCAGGAGTGGAATTGCTGGGTCACATGGTAGTTCTATTTTTATTTTTTTGAGGAACCTCCATACTGTTTTCCAGAGGCTGAGCCATTTTACATTCCCACCCACAGTGCACAGGCTTCCAATTTGAAGGACGTTTTTATGTATCTGAAATGTGGATCCAAAGCATCATTTAGCAGGTAACATTTGGTGTGTTTGTGGTTTCCAAAAAAGCTGTGGGAGTGAAATAGTTCAGAGCCTATCAAAACTGAGCAATCAGGCACCGCCCAGAGAGGCGCCCGCAGGCCTGACTGACGCCACCCACCCCATGCTCCGCGCAGGCGCCCCTTCCAGCAGAAGCGGCAGCCACCCCGCCCCAAGGAATGTCTTGTCAGGGTCACCGGCCCCGGAGCCTGGAGAAGCAGGCTGCTCCTGCCCCCTCCCCCGGGCCCAGGCGCCAGGCCCCGTGAACGCCCGGCCCTGTCCCGGCCACGCCTGCGGGGTTGAGTCCTCGTGAGAGAGGAGGGGCTGAGGCTCCGCCCGCCCCTCTCTGGGCGGGCGCCTGGAGGCCGACGCGCGGGCCAGTGCCGGCAGCCGGCTCCTCTCCGCGCCCACCAGGTGGCGCCCACGGCACGTCCCGCTGGGCTGCTCGGGCGCCCCGGACCCACTCCCGGCTGTCCCAGGCTTGCGGTGTGACCGCCGGCAGGCCGCTCTCTCGGGCCTCCTCAGGCCCCAGGGCCCAGGGCCTGGCAGTGACCCGAGTCTCGGCCTTGGCCAGCTCTGGGCCCTGCAGGGTGGCTGGTCCTTCCTGGTGGTCAGGGTCTGCGGCACTGCATGGACAGAGCTGGTAGGCAGACGGCTGTGCAGTCCGGGTGGCTTCCTTGGGGCGTGGGGCTGGGGTGAAGCCAGGTGGAGACACGGACGGCCAGGGCATCCCCCTCCGGTGAGTCCCGCCGGAGTGGGGTGGGGGGACATCGTCCCTCAAAGGTCATCCCTGGGGCCTCCGGGCAGGCCAACCCCGGGCATAGGCCGGGCAGGAAGGACAGTGTGCTCCACTCAAGCGGACCGGCCACGTGCTCCTTCACCTGCCACCCAGCAAAGCAAGCCACAGAGTTGAAAAGCAATTTTTATTGAAGAATTTGGAGGGAAAGTCTCGTAATAGTAAAAATACTAAAGTTGAGTATAAAAAACGCCACGGTGCAGTGCAGCGTCCGGCCGGGAGACACGGAGGGTGCAGCGACGGTCCCTCCAAAAGGTGTCAGGTGGGGCCAGGGCGACAGCAGGAGAGTGAAGCTTCTATAAGGACAGGTGCTACCAGGGGAAGCCATTGGGTGAGACGGTCCCAATGGGGAAGGGGGCGGAGTAAGGGCTCTCTCCTGAGATTAGAAACCCCAGTATGCACGGGAACAGCATAATACACGGCAACAGATGTCACCTGGCTCTTCTATCTCGCCGGCGAGCCCCGGCCCAGCCCCACTGCAGGGGCCACCCTCCTCCAGCCTCAGTGCTGGGGCTGCTGCGTGCCCCACTCCGAGCGAGAGGGGGCCGGGCCAGCACACCACGGCCAGGTGGCTTCTGGGGCCCCCGGGCCGGGCCGAGACAGGGGCAGCCAGGGACAGCCGGCGAGAGGGACGGAGGGGCCGCGGGCAGGGCCCACCCGGGCCCGATTGCACTTGGCTGCAGAAGTCCTCAACGTTTTCCTACGTGAATCTAATCGTTCCCAAGGCCGAGGCCACGTCTGGAGAACTGGATGAATAAATTAAGAAAAACCGCAGGATGTCTTCCTCCCGACCTGGCTGGCCAAGAGGACACCGCGCCCCCAAGGCGGGCAGCCCTGCCCACAGCACGAGGCGTCTTCCCATTCGTGTCGGAGGACGGCATGGTTCCGCCCAAACGCATCCAGAAATAAGAAACATTAAATACAGATCATCCATGCGAGGCTTCCTCCCGAATCTTCCAAGCCCTCGTCCGGAGCACGTGGCTGCCCACGGCGGCGTCCCAAGCGCCGCCGGCTGGCCCCTCAGGCCGTGCCGCTGGCCGAGTAGGAGAACTGGGGGAAGTGAGGCCTCCGCTCGCTGTCCACGCCCTCCATGCTGTCATCTGTGGGCGGGAGGGGCGGTTCAGCTCCCGGGCACCAGGAAAGCGAGGCCGGCCCCAGGGCTCGCCTCCCGGACTCCACGTCCAGCCTCAGCGAGCCCCCATCCCACGATCCCAGGGCCCCCCCAGCCCTGATGGCCACCCTTGAGGGAGCCTTCCCAGTAAAATGCTGAGCACGGAGTTCTGTTGCCTGGAAAGGAGAAAGGGGTCGGCAGGGAGGACCACCCCTCACCTTGGTCGGGCGGCGTGATGGTGATCATCTGGGCTGTGAACTCCTCGTCAAAATACCTGGTGTCCGTCTCGGACGTGACCTGAGGCTTGAAGGGTGGGCTGAGCTGCAGGAAGGGGGCTGCGTTACAGGCCTCGCCCTGCACGGCCCGGCACACCTGAACCTGGACCTGGACCTGGACCCAACTCCCCACCCAGGAGCCAAGGCTGGGGCCAGGCCTTCCTCTACCCACGTCCCCTCTGGGGCCTCGCCCTTCAGGGATCCACCTGCGGAGCCACCGGCCTCACTCGCGGCCCCCGGATGGCAGAGTGGCCCAGCAGCGTCAGGCCAGAGAGGACTCACCACGACGCAGGATGCAAGGGCAACTGCAGAGGGACAGGCTGGCGGGGGGAAGGACCCCCACTCCCCCGACCTTTGGCCCGGGGGCAGGGCTGCCTGGGAACTAGCAGCAACTAGCAGGCGGGCTCTTCGGTCGGGGCTGGGACTCGAACCCTTGGAGGGCAGGCCCAGGAGGCGGCAGGACCCTGGCCAGAGCAGCGCAGGGTGGGAGAGCCCCGTCTCACAGGGACAGAGGCTCGGCCGGCCGTGTGTGGCCTGCAGGGGAGGGGTAGGGTGGAAGCGGGGTGGAAGCATGCTTGGGGACAGGCACCCAACAAGCCTAGGGACAACCTTCCTGAGCCTGCTGGCCACCCCACCAGCATGGGCCAGGGCCTGGGGCTCCCAGGTCCCTCAGAGGGCAAAGGGCAGAGGCATACATGCAGGAAGCAGCTGCCTCGCTCCTCGGAGGCCTCCTCACGTGTGTTTGTGGGTGTGTAAGCAGGTATGTGCGTGAGGTGTGTGAGCGTGAGCAGGTGGGTGTGAGCGGGTGTGTGCAGGGGGGAGGGGTGTACACAGGCCCCACGCACCTTCTTCTCATACACATCCTGCCACACGATGCTGGCGAAGAAGCGGTGCTGCATGATCTCCTTGGCGTCCTCGGAGCCCCCGCCGAGCCTGCGGGGAGACGGAGGCCACAGTGACGGGGTCGCCACCTGCTGGGCCCAAGGTTCAGACCCCTCCTCCCACAGGCTGAGGTCGGCCGCCAGGCAGCTGCAGCAGGTGCAGGGTGCTGGGTGGGCAGGAGCTGCCGGCAGAGCCGGCTCTTCCTGAGCAGGTGTGAGCAGGCCCTCTGCCCGGGCCAGCCCAGGCCGAGGACATCACACACGGCCACCAGCACGGTCGTTCCCTGGGGGTTTCGGGGGAGAGGTGGCTGGGGGGCAGCCCAGGGCAGGGCTCACCGCTGCTTGGGGTCCTTCTTGAGCAGCCCTGAGAGCAGGGACTTGGCCTCAGGGCTGAGCGTGCGTGGGAAGCGGATCTCCTCCATGAGGATGAGCTCGAAGAGCTTCTCGTGGTCCTGGTTGTAGAAGGGCAGGCGGCCGCACATCATCTCGTACATGACCACGCCCAGCCCCCACCAGTCCACCGCCCGGCCGTAGTCATTGTCCTCCAGCACCTCGGGGGCCAGGTACTCGGGCGTCCCGCAGAAGGTCTTCATGGTGGCGCCGTCCTTGATGCCCTCCTTGCACAGCCCGAAGTCCGTGATCTTGATGTGCCCGTCCTTGTCCAGCATGAGGTTCTCCAGCTGCAGGAGGCGGCCTCCGGATCAGCCCGCCTCCCCGCCGCCTCCCCGCCCCGCCCCAGCCCCGCCCCGATCCCCGGCCCCGCCCACCTTGAGGTCCCGGTACACCACGTTCTTCTCCGAGTGCAGGTAGTCCAGGGCGGACACGATCTCGGCGCCGTAGAACCGGGCCCGGTCCTCGGGGAACACCCGCTCCCGGGACAGGTGGAAGAAGAGCTGCGGGACGGGGAGCCTGAGCGGGGCCGGCGACCTGGGCCAGGGTCACGGGGCGGAGACCCTAACCAGGCGGGGAGCTGGGAGGGCAGCCACCCAGACACCCGAGGCTCAGAAAGGGCCGCCCCCGGGACCCGGGCCCTACCTCGCCTCCGTTGGCGTACTCCATGACGAAGCACAGGCGGTCGTGGGTCTGGAAGGAGTACTTCAGGGCCTGTGAGGGAAGCAGGGCTGAAACCCGGCCCTCAAGCTGGGCAGGAGCTTCGCCCTGTTCAGGGCGGGGGGTACCCCGCTGCCCCCGGCCGCGCCCGAGGACGAGCAGCTGCAGGTCCAGGGGCCGTGAGGCGGCGGCCCTGCAGGGCCGGCCCCGCTGCCCTCACACCTCAAACCACAGGCGGCCTCACTTAAAAAGAAAGGCCCGCTGGTGACCGCCCGCTCACAGAAACACGGATGGGAGACCCTCCCCGGCTCTCTCGGCTCCCTCATGGCCAGGCCGGCCGCACCGACCAGGGAATCTGCGGAATGCGACGTTAGCGTCCCGTACAGGGACCCACCGGAGGGTGGAGGGCACCACAGAGCCTGGCCTTTTCCTCACAATCCTCCAGCCAGACAGAGGGGGAAAGGGCCAAGTGAAGCACATGAGGCAAAGGCACGGTAACGAGTAACGTCTGGACGAACAAGCACGACGTCTGCTCGTGAAGTCTGAGGTTTCTCGTAAGAAAACGTCTCAGGAAGAGAATCACCGCAAGTCTGACCACTCCTCTGCCCCTGCTTTGGGTCAGGCCGTCCCCTGGAGCGAGGACACTTGTGCTGAGCGGAGGGGACAGGCCCACGGTGGTCCCGGGCACAAGACCTCGGAGGCCGGCCGCGGGTCGCCCAAGGCCTGAGTCCTGAGCCCCATCTGCCTGACTGCTGGCCTTCTGGGGGCGGAGCTGGCTGGGCCTGGCAGACCAATTCCAGGCACTTCTTTGTTGCTCCAGAAGGCCAGGGATTTTCCATACACCCCTCCTGGCCCAGGTTCCCCCAGGACAGGGACCTCCCGGAGCGAGCCTCAAAGGGGAAGCAGTGGAAGAACGTGCAGAAGGGTGGGCACGCGGAGCGTGGCCTCCCAGGGTCTCAGCGGGCCAGAGGGCAGGCCGGGCCTCCTGCCCTCTCTGTGCACCGGTGACCCCGCACCACGCACCTCCACCCGCCCCTCCTGGAGGCCCGCCCGCCGTCCGCGGGGCCCTAAGCCCGCCAGATTCGCAGGGGAAGAGGAGTTGGTGCGAATGACCGCGCGACCCCAACACCTGGCGCCCGAGCCGTCCCCCCAGGGTCCAGAGGGGACTCACCGTCAGGAAGGGGTGCCGGGAGTTCTGGAGGACGCGGTTCTCCGTGAGCGTGTGGGCCACCTCGTCCTGGAAAACAGGGCCCACTGAGCCGCCCGCCCCGCCTGGCCCGGCCCCTGCCCCGGCCCCAGCCCCGGCCCCACACCCCGGCCCCCGGCCCCAGCCCCCAGCCCCGGCCCCGGCCCCTACCTTGGCCACAATGACCTCCTTCTTCAGGATCTTCATGGCGTAGTAGCGGCCCGTGGCCTTCTCCTTCACCAGGATCACCTTCCCGAAGGTGCCTTTGCCCAGCAGCTTCAGGTACTCAAACTCATTCATGGTCTGAGGATAGCGGGCAGGCACCAGGGTCAGGGGGCAGCAATGGTGACTGCTGAAGGCCCAACAGTGGTGAGGGGTGCCAGCCTCGGGGCCGAGCACAGGTGGGGCCCGAGGGGTCCGGGGGTCCAGGGGGTCCAGGGCTCGTGGGAGATCACGGGGCTGTGCGCCCCAACTTGGAGCCCTGGGGTTCGGGGGGACGGTGGGAGCAACGGCACCCGGGCCTTCCCGAACCTGGCGTCCCTCCCTCACTCCTGTGCGGGAGCTGGGCGGGGCGGGGACCCACGACTGCAGGGCCCCGAGGGCAGGGCCGGGCCTCACCACACGGTGCTTGGGCTTGGCCAGCGCCACCTCCATTTCCTCGGCCCCTGAGTTCTCGCCGGGCGAGCCCGACCGGAAGTCCATCATCTCCTCCTCCTGCCTCTTGAGCCCGTCGGCCACCGTCTGGATGGCAGTTGTCCACTCCTCCCTGCAGGGCAGTCAGTCGGGTGAGGCCCCAGCCCCACCCAGGCCTGGGGCCTCCCCCTCCGAGGTCCCCGGGCTGGGGGCGCCGGGACTCGTCCTCCAGCTCGTACCGCTCCTCAGGGGTCTCTACATGGAACGTGCGCTCGATGACCGTGGTCCACTGCAGGCAGCGGATGATGAAGGTGTTCGGCCGCGGCCGCTCCGTCTTCATCAGCTGGCATTCTGGGGGCAGGCGAGCATCTGTCTGCACTGCGCCCCGGCCCACCCGCCACAGCCCAGCCCTCCCCAAGCCTTGGTCTCCCGCCCTGTAAAAGGGGGCCGGGACCCCCACTCCAGCTGGGACCCCTGCTCAGAGAGCTCAGCGGCGCCCCTCAGGGGGTGTCTGGGGGCTGGTCAACCCTCCGTGGTCCTTCCTTAGGTCTCCAAGCCCCCCGGCCAGCCAGGACATGGCCCTCAACCAGCCGGAGGGTGAGGGGTTTGGGAGGGCAGCTCGCCCTTCCCGAGCAGAAACGTCCCACCACTTTCCCAACCTCACGATGACCAGCGCTCCGCCTGCCCCCTCTCGGCGCAGGGCCAGTCCCAGAACGGAGTGGGGTAGTGACTCACCCTCCGGAGAAGCTGCCTGTCCACCCCAGAGGCCACTTGGGCTGCGCCCTCCCCGCACTGCTGCCCACGCCCCCAGGTGCACACGGGAGTGAAAACAGGCACATGCACACCTGGAACACGCACACCTGCAGCCGAGGAACCGTGGAGGTGCCCCAGGCCCGGAGAGGGGCTGGATTCCAGCCCAGCCTGTATGAGGCGGGAGGGGGCCGCGGGGCCAGCGCAGGGGTCTCCGACATTCCAGCGTCTAGGCCCTGGCAACCGCGAGGGGCCCCGGCCGGGCTCAGCCGAGCACAAGGGAGCGAGGAATGGTCTGCCAGGCCGTGGGGCCAGGAGGGGGCTGGGGGCCCAGCCTTATGCGGAGGGCGGCCTGTGTCTACACGGGGCAGGGGAGAGAGGAAAACCTGTGCGGCCAGCCTTCTGGGTCCCCACGTGCCCCCTCCCACTCGCTCAGCCCATTGGAGACCACCAGGAGCCCCCAGGGCTCAGGCGCCTGACACCCACCCCAGGCCTGACTTCTCATCTCTCCACCCTGGAACCCATCCCCAAGGAAGAGCCCCTGGCACAGAGGCCCCTGCACAGCCGCTCACCGCTGCCCACGCCTCTGCTCCTGCGCCTGGAGCCCCTGCTGGCCTAATGCCCGGGTCAGGGCCCCAGCCCCACCCACTGCTCAGGAAGCCCCTCGGGGTGGTGCCCACCTCCCATGCGCCTCCTGAGAGACCCCCCCGTGCTCCCCTGCATTCAGCCTGGGGAACACTCCCGAGGGGCCTCAGCCCCCCAGCAAAGCAGCATCCCCCTGGCCGAGCATCCTTCCCAAGCCCGGAAGCCCCCAGCCTGACCCAGGAGGCCCTGCGGGGAGCCCAGACACACTGCAGTGAGGCTCCCATGTGGCCACGAGGCTGTGGGGACAGGGGTCTGCCTCCTTGGCCTCCCCCTCACCCCCGGGTCCCTGTTCTACCTACTGCTTTGCTGAGACTTGAGGAGCCTGGGAGGGGGTTCAGGGCTCACAGGAAACAGGCCCTGCTAAAGCGCCCCCGAGGGAGCCTCCCTTGTGGCACGGCCTCTGCCCCTCCCACGGGAAGCCGTGCGGCACGGGGCCAGGCACACTGGGGGCTGGGCAGGACGGCCCCCACCTCGGAATATCTGCAGGCGCGGAGGCTGGGAACCCTTCCCCGTCAGCCGAGGATCGGCCACCTGTGCTATGCCCCCTCCTGAGACCCTGGACCAGAACCTGCGGTCTGGCGGCGGGGGGGGTGCAGGGGGGGCAGCCGGAGAACCCCGAGCTCCCAGGCACGTGGCAGGGAGGGCAGGGAGGGCAGAGCCAGCCGGAAGGTGGGGGGTGAATGAAGGAGCCTGGGGTGGAGCCGGGACTGTGCACCCCAGACAGCAGCCCAGGTGGACCCCGGGGTGTGCTGGTCAACAAGCCATCACCAACTCGCCCAACAGACCCGCGTCCCGGGCCAGCCTGGGCAGAGCACCGGGAACAGGGACCAGGCCGGAAGGCCCGCCCCGCCCAGCATCCCACCCACCCACCCGTCCCCATGCCTGGGTGCCCCCCACCGTGGGTAGGGTGACACCCGCTGTCCCCCTGCAGGTACGTAACAAGGCCACAGTAGCACTTGGTTTAGAAAAAGTGCAAGTTTGTTCAGCGTCCTGAGACGCCCCAGGCCAGCAGTGCTGCACCCACCCACCTGGCACCCCAGCTGAGGGTGGGAACAAACGCACTGCCACGGTGGACTGGGGCCTCTGAAAACCCGTGGGGGGCACTCGGGCTGGGGCGACAGAGGCCCCGGGAAGCTGGCTGCCCCCCACCCCCACACTCTTCCTGCCTCTGCCGGGGGCTTTGGGGAAAGAGGCCCTGGTGGGCTCGTCTGGCCCCCGCTGGAGGAGGGGCCCAGGTCGGCCGGCTGCCCCAGGCCATGCCCTCCGGCCTCCAGAAGTCCGCCCGGAACAACCTCGGGCTCGGCTCAGAGATCCCTGGCAGCCAGAGCCGACCACTAACCGGTCCCTGAGGTGACGCGGAGCCGCAGGCCCAGCCTGGTCCCCGGAGGGCTGCTGGCCCCAGACACAGAGGCCGGGGGGACCCCACGTGGGGCCGCTGGGCCCAGAGGGCTCTCCCCGCCCCGCCCACCGGCTCGGCGCCCTCATCCCGACCCCGGGCGGCCGCCAGCACACTTACGTGCCACGGAGAAGTTGTTGAGGGGCGACTCGCGCTGCTCCACGTCCTGCGGCCGCTCCTTGTAGCCGATGAAGGTGCCGTCGGTCTTCAGGAGGAAGTATCGGGGCCGCCAGGTTTTGATGTACTCACCTGAGGACATGCGGGCGGGCAGGCGCTGAGGGGCTGCAGCCGCCGGGCCACGCTCCCGGCCCCCTACACAGCCCGCTCCCCGGGGTAAGTCACAGCTGGTTGTGCCGGGACAGATGCGCCCAGGATGCCCCAACTCGGGGCACTGACCCCGATTCCCCTGGGGCAGGCACAGGGCGGGTGGGAAGATAGGTTTCACTGTGTGAAAGCACCACCTCTGATGAAGTGCCAACCCTGAACCTGTGACTGAAAGGGGGCCAGGTCAGCACCTGGACCTGGGGGAAGCGATACAACTGATGGGAAGCCGGCCCAATCCAGAGGGTCTTCCTGGAGGAGGTGGTGCCAAACCAGTGGGTCTCCAACCAGAGTGCGGGCACCAGCTACAGCCACCTGCCAGGGCCTTCAGGGCCAAGAGGCCTCCCCACCCACCCTGGGTGCCGCCAGGTGGTGGACGCGGCAGCTACTGTGGTGACCGTGGCGACTGGGCTGCCCACCGCAGCTGGCCCCTGCCGAGAGGATGGAGCCTAGCTAGCCTCCAGCGGTGGGGGTCCAGCATCACACTCAGAGTGCGACTCCTGGGGGCTTGCCTGGCAGACACAGGCCCGCCTGCAGCACGTCCCCAGGGTGGGTACTCACGACAGAGCCCCCCCTCTGCCCGTGTGACTACACTCTGTCCAGGGGCCGAGTGCTGTTGTGAAGCCAGACCCAGGAGGCGGCTGTGTGGTCCTCGGGCTGGGACCTGCCGTCCTGGGCCCCCGCATCCCAGCCACGGGTCACCCAGGTCCCCAGGAAAGTTCTCCCTGAAGCTCTGCAGCGTCAGCCATGAGCAGGCGCTCACACGCAAGAATCACAGCAGATGTCCTCTGTGACGTTCCGGCGACTGCCATTTTTCATACTGACACCCAGAAAAAACGTTTCATTTACATTTTGCCGAGCCAGGAGTTTGAACACCACCAAAGAACTTACTAATGAGGCGCCCGCTTCAGCAGAGGGCCACTGGGCAGCAGGAGGGGAGGGGGCTGGACTTTCCCTACGAGCTGAGCCCCACACGCAGCCACCTGGAGGGCGAGCAAAGGCCCAGACGCCCGCGCCTCGGTCCGCTCTTTCTCCCCCGCCTCACCGCCCAGCTCTCACCCTGCACGACCCAGGGCCTCTGGGGGATGCTGGGCAGTCGGGGCCTCCAGCCACTCCCTTCCTTCCCCAGGGAGCTCGGGCAGGGGTCTCCACGGGGCCAGACACCACTGGGCGAGGGAGGACCCGGGCGTCGGCCGGTAACCTGCCCTCACCCCGACAGCATTTAGCGGGGCCTCCACCCAGTTCCGAGCCCCCCAAACCCCTGGGGACGGGGGCTGGGAAGGTGCTGAGGCTGAGGCCACCCTTGGATGCTGCCTCCCCTCCTGGGCCCGGGGGCCGCCCCCCAGCCACCGGTCCCACCCAGCCTCCCCCGCCCCTGTGCAGGGTGGAGCGGAGCTGGCTCCGGGGCTGAATGCGGCCCACCCCGCTCCATCCCGGCCACCCCGCTCCATCCCGGCACCCGCTGCTCACTCCCACCCCGCTCCATCCCGGGCACCCGCCTGCGCTCCAGTCTGGAGCTGTCGGCCCCTGATGGAGTGCCTCCCGTCCCGCCAGCTGCCGCTCCCCGGGACGCTAAGTGCGCGGGGAGAGTGATGAGTGCCTCATCCGTGCAGCCCCGAGAATCCATCTTGATCACCAACTGCTGCTGGCCCCCACCGTGCCCAGCACGGCGGCCCCCCAGCGCTGCACCCCACGCGGGCAGTCGGCACGTGCGTGCCCGGAGAGGCGTCCGCGCTCGGCAGGACCCGCACACACCAGCCTGGGCCTCGGACCCCACTGTGGCTGAGGCCCTGGCAGGGGGACCCGCCCCCAGCCACGTGACCCAGCACCTGCCCTCCAGCTTTCACCCCACAAGGCCGCCCCCAGGGCTGGGAAGGTTCTGGGATCCGGAACCGGGGGTGGGGGGCGGGAGTGGCACGGGCCAGAAAGAGGCTGAGGGGCAAAGCCCCCAACGCTGTTGAGCCCGTGGGTGGGGGGTCCGGGGGATGGGCCACAAGCCCCCGGACCCAGGGCACTGAAGGGGGGCCAGGCGACGGGAGTCGGGCGACACACGGGTGGAAACGACAGCCAGGGAGGCAGCCGCGCTCGGCCCCCGGCCCTCAGCAGCCAGCGTCCAGAACCCCGCAGGAGGAGCAGGGACGCTGGGCGGGCCGGGGAGGCCAGGGCCAAGGCTCTGAGACCCACAGACCCCTTTCTTCAGCCTCTGGGGCACTCCTGCCCGCAGACGTCCAGCCGGGCGGTCCCTTGGGAGCCGCCAGCTGCAACCTGAGCCGTGGCCTGCATCTGAGCGAGTTCAGTGTGGACAGGGTGCCGGTGGGCAGCCGGCCCAGGGACGGGGGTGACACGGGAGGGGCGAGGGGAGGAGGTGGCCGCCCTGTGCCTGGCCACGGCTGGGCTCTGTCCTCGCGGCTGTAACACCTGTGGGCCAGCGAGGGGGATTAGGCAGCACAGACGCAAACGGCCCTGGGAACAGACGAGAAAGCCCAGGTCTGCTCTTCGGATGCCGCTCCCTAAGCGGGGGAGAGGGGGTCCCCTGGTCTCTGGGGCCAGATGCCCGCCCACCTCCGGGTGGCCTCCCAGCAGCGGCCACACCAGGGGTCAGCAGGGACTGGCCTGGACCTGGGCCCAGGTCGGGTCCCCTCGTCCCTGCCACTCCCGCCCAAGCCCAGCCCAGGACTCCAGAAGGGCTCCCAGCCACCCCATCCCACCTGAGCGAACGCTTCAGACCGGGGCCCTGGAGCCCCACATCACAGATGGCCCAGCTCCCCTCCGCGCAGGGCAGGACAGCACCCCGGCCGGGAGACCGGAGCTGGGGGCGGGCACTTGGAGGCACGCGTGGTCTGGTGCCCACCCCCCACCTGGAGGGTCCATCCTCAGCCCCTCCCCAAGGTGGGGGGCTCTCAGAAGCCCAGCCCTGGGCCGGGGCGGGGTAGGGGCCCTACGGCACCATACCCACCCCTCCCAGACACTGGAGCCCCACCCGGCCACCAGCGAAGGGGACCCACGCCCCCTGAACCCCGAATGCCCAGGCCTGCCCACCTGCCTCCCAGGCTCCAGATGAGGAGGCAACTGCCCTGGGTGGGGTGGGCGTCGGGGGGGCGCCCAGGTCAGCAAGGATCCTGTGCCCAGGCAGGGCTTCCCTCCTCCTCCTGCCCCCCTGGGACCCCCAGCCCCCAGCCCCGGCCCCCTCGGTGTCTCCATGTGTCGTCCACCAGGAGGGCCCTTCCACCATCCCAGCTCATCCCCAGAAAGGGGCTGCAAGACCCCCGAGGAAGGGGGATTCCTCACCAGCATCACTCGTCTCCCACAGCCCAAATCACCCTAACGGGGCCACACAGCCAGGATCAGGGACAGGACGGGTGCCGGCTGACAGCCTGTGTCTGTACACCTCGCAGCCCGGGTCCCAGGCCGCGCTGTGGGTCAGGGCACCCCCGGCAGGAGGCCCGGAGGGCAGGACCCGAGCCGCTGGGGGCCCCAGGGGCGCAGCGCACAGGCTCCCCACGTCCCAGGCCTGCCACCCGCGAGTCCTCCCCTGCCAGGCACCTCAACCCCTCCAAGCCCCCAAGCGCAGGCCGCCGGCTGCCACACCGTGGGCTCCGTGAACGGTCTGAGTCCCCAGCTCCCGGGGAAACTGCTGGATAAACGCTTTGCCGCAGCGGTGGCAGGCGGCGGCTGGCAGGGAGCCAGGCGGCGCTGAGCTGTTTCTCCACAGCAAAGCGAGCCCCAGCAGGCCGGGGGAGCGGGTGCCAGCTGACGGCGGCCACCACGCGGTCCCCCGCCACCGCCACATCCATCGCTCATGGACAGCTGCCTCACGCCATCACCCCCTCCGGCGCCGCGAGCGAAGCGGGGCGGGCGCGGGCCTGGCTCATCTCGTGTCCCCACGTCCCCGTGTCCCTGTCCCACCGGCAGGACACCAGATCACGGACAGTCAGCGAAAGCCCGAGAACCGGTGCCAGGGAGGGGGCACGCCCCACTCCGGCAGAGCCCGGGTCTGTCGGGCGAGCCACGCCGCCTGCTCCTTGCTCCTGGGGACACCTTTCCGAGGGCAGCGCTCTCGGGGTCCTCACGGGGGCACAAACGGCCAGTGTGGACAAAAGGAGAGGAGAGATGGCCACTCCCTGCCCAGCAGCGGGGGGACATGTGGAGGACGGGTGTTCCCCCGACACAGCCCCCCGAGCCCGGCTGGGCCGCCCCCAGGCTGCCTGGCAGGCCGAGAAGGTGGGATCATTATGACCAGTCACTCCTGGGGGAAACCGAGGCCAAAGGGAGAGGGCTCTCAAGGTCACAGAGAGGCAGATGGTGGCCAGAGTCCCAGGCCCGGCTGCCCAGGTGGGGCTCACTCCTCGACACAAACCGAGAACTCTTCGCAGGTCGCTGGTTCTGCCATCAAGCAGGCACGGGCCCAAGGCCTCAGCCCAATGCACACAGACCCAAGAGGAACGTGGGGAGGCAGGGTGGGAGGGAGGGATGCAGTCAGGGAGCAGCGCTGTGCCCCCACCCCCCACCGTCCAGGTGCAGCAGACGGCTCTGGGGTCTCCCTGCCCCTTCCCGCTGCCCCAGGACGGTGCCGGCTTTCGGGCCGCTCACCAGCTACGACCGACAGCCCCCCTTGCTGCAGCTGCCTGCACATCTCCTGGGCCTGGACGTCCCACCCTCCTGGCCATCTTCTCTGGAAACCCTCGTCCTTGGGCACCACACATCACCTGCTGCACAGGCCAGAAAAAGGGGCCACCCCTGACCCCAGCCAGCCCCGCCGCCCGCCTCCCCAGCGCTCTCCGCCTGATGTGCACCTGGCCTCAATACTGCAGGGTTCAGGGGGGCTGCTTGGAAAGAGCTGGGCTGGGTCCAGGGTTCAGGGCAGCCACAGCCATACCTCTGCCTGCAGGGGCATCTGGGGCCTACACTTTCCAGGCCGGGTGGGCCTGGGAGGCGGAGCAGGCAGCCCCCAGGCCTGTCAGTCCACCAGCTTCCCCCCATCTGCTGGCCCCTTGGGTCACAGGCCCTGGCAGAGGGGACTCCGGCCACCACGGGTCCTGGCCTAGGCCCTCAGGCAGCGTCTGCCCAAAGCCACACGGCACTTAAGTTCTAGGTTTCCAGAATGTTTCCCTAGGGACACGCCTCTCACTCCTGTGCTGAGAGCCCAGGATAGACCCAATGAAACCAAGGGAGGTGCCGGGGCTCCCCGGGGAAGGCGGAGGCAAGGAGGAGAGGGAGGGGGCGGGAGTGAACAGCCGGGCAGCACGGGCTCCCGGGAGAGCAGGTGGGGTGGCCGCAGAGCCCTCCCTGCAGACACAGCTGCAGGAAAGGAGAGCCCTGTGGGCACCAGCCCTGCCCAGACCCGCTCCCTGCAGACCCTCAGAAGAGGCAAAGCAAAACCCTGGCGTCTATGTGACCCCCAGCCTCCGTGAGCCAGGGCCCTCCCCAGGGGCGAGGGGCTCCAAGCACCAACCCCACCTCCCCCAGGAAAAAGCACCACCTACACAGGGGAGGGGGCAAGGGAATGAGGGACAGGTCGGGGGGACCCTCCAGAGAAAGGGCCTTCCACCTCCCAGCCGCCCAGCTCTTATTTTATTGCTCCCTAACTGGTGCGACAACCATGAGGACAGCAAGACCTGGCTGGGGACGTGGTGGGGACATGGTGACATGGTGGCAAGCTGCATCCTCCCAGCTGCCAGCCCTCTCACCTCATGTTCCCAGCCACACCCACCCTGGCCCCAGCCCGGATCGAACTCATCACAGCCCCCAAACTCCAGCTCGCAGCGTACCCCGCCTCCCAGCCCGGGGTAGAGCGCCAGCATGGGGCCCCCACCCCTGCCAGGAACAACCGGCTGAGGCCTCTGGGCCGGCGGAACCAGCCGGGAGGAGGCTAGGGGCCGGGGGTCTGTGGTCCTGGGCCTGCTCAGGGATCTGTGAGCCCAAACCAAGTGCCCAGGGGACCCCACCCCAAGGCCCCCAGGGGTGGCAGAAGAGGCACCAGAGAACCCCCCATCAATGCCACCATTCCTGAAACTCGAGCGTTATTTCGGATGGTTAAGGAGCCGCGCGTGACGCAGGAAGAAAGGCAGCAGGGGCGTGGCCGGGGGGCGTGGTCGAGTGGGCGTGGCCGGGTGCCCACGCGGCCCTCTGCCAAGCTGCTGGGGCCAGGTCCAGGCCGGGCTGGGGGCCTAGCCGTGGGGACGAGTGGGCGGGGGCCCGGGGCACCCACCGCTACGGGTGCAGAGGCGGCAGGCGGCCGCCGGCTCCAGTTACCGGAGGGCCCGCGGGGAGGGCGCTGGCAACGAGCCTGGCCGGGTGCGCCCGGGCAGAGGGGATGCCAGCCGCGCCAGGGCCCCTGCCCCCACCCTCCCATGGCACTTCTAGGAACTGGCCTGACGCGACCCGGCCCAGGCCCCTCCTGAGGGCTGGCAGTGGGCAGGGCCCCCTCCCCTCCACGTACAGGGCGCACACTCAGCTCCCTGGGGCGGCTGGGCTGCCTCATCACCACTGGACCAGGAAGCGGACAGGAGCACAGCCCGCTCAGGGCCCCTCAGGCCCGGGGCAGCGGTGACCCCCTCATCCCCCAGCGCAAGGACGCCCGAGCTTCCTCTTTCGTTGTTTGTTTTGAAGGGAAAACTCAACCGGCTCACAAAACAGGAAACTTGGTGCCACACAGGCCGGCAGGCCTCGGCCTCAGCCTCGTGCCACCGCCCGCGGGCTCAGGGGCACCAATCGAGGAACGGGCCCCCCTCCCAGGCACCGTCCTACGGAGCAGAGGCCCCAGCACCTGCTCCCACCCTTGGGCCGGCCGCCTGCACGCATCTGCCTCAGTGGACCAAGGGGACCCCCGGGACCAAAGCCATGGCCGCTGCGGCGAGACCTGGAGGGGACCTGGGCATCCCTCGCCTGAGCCAGGGACGCTGAGGTGCGGGAGGAGGAGGGCCCAGGACAGCCCCAACCTCCAGCCTGGGGAACGGGGCGAAGGGAGCAGCCTGCCTCCCCTGACGGTCCCGTGAGCCCCTTGCCCAGGCAGAGCGGCCGGGCCGTGCACACAGACGATTCACCCCGACGGGCCCCCAGGCAGGTGTGCTCAGAAGTGGGTTCAACAGGCCTCGGCCCCTGCTGTCCGCTCAGCAGAGCCGTCGCCCCCTCTAGAGGGGAGCCGGGCTGCACCCCTACGGCCCCGCCCCATGGGAAGCCCAGGACTGGGGATGGGTGGGGGTCTGTGTCAGCAGGTGAGACCACCGGCTCCCCAGCTTAGAGCCACCTCAGGGAGCAGGTAAAGCCCAGGGCTGCAGCCGGAAGCAGGACCTGGCCAGGACCGAGGGAGGGTAGGGGGGAGGAGCCACCACAGTCCAGAAGCCCGCCCCCCACCAGGACGCCTGGGACCGGCGCAGCGGGGTGGCAAGGGCCTGGAACTGGGGGAGGGTCTGGGCCAGAAATGGGCTGCGTGGGGGGGGGGGGGAGGGGCGGCCACAGCCAGGCCTAAGACGCGCCAGGGACCGGCGCCACCGAGCCCCGTGTTGAGCCCCGTGAACACAGGGTGCCGCCAGGCCCGCAGCTCCTGGGGTGGGGGGAGTTAAGCCGACGCACGGACGCTAGCCTCCCACGTGTGCATGCATCGGGCAGACCTCACTTGGGGCCACGTCCAGGGAGGGTCCTGGACGGGGGACCCCGTGCCCACAGGCCAGCTCTCCTCCACCCCGCCCCTCAGCCCCCGCTTGCCGGGCTGCGGCGTGGTGGCTGCCCTTCTGGACCCTCCTGGCCAGGCCAGCAGCCGGCCCACGTGAGCCCAGGGGTGCCCGAGGCCGGTGCCCCACCCCCACCCAGACCCTCAGCCCGTTCCTTCACCCCGCGGCCAGCATCCTCCCTTCTCCCGGCCCACGTGGCCCAGCTGGCCCATCCGTGGGTTGGAGACAACCAGGAGGACGCCCACAGACCCTGCCCCCTCCACGGGCTCCGAGAGTGGGACCCGCGGGTGGGGCTCTGCTGGAGCAGCTCTCCGTGGGGCTGGGCTGCAGCCGAGGTGGTGCACAGCCCGGCGGGCACCAGGGCAAGTGGGCAGGGACGGCGGGGCCCTGGGGACACGTCCCAAAGCAGCTGCACGGACGCAGGCCCGTGGCCTTGCACACCGCACACAGCCTAAAGACAGAACGGGGGGCCGCAGGCCAAGTCCAGCCAGACCTGCATCCTGAAGGAGGACAAGGTTTTTAAACTGTCAACCTTCAAACATCAGCAGAGCGCACGTAATAGACCAAAGCTTTGGAAAGGGACTTTCTGAGCCACACCGGGCCCACCGGCCCCCAGCGCCAGCGGCTGGAGCCGAACGGCAGCCGCCCCCCAGCCGCCCACCGCTCGGGGTGTCCGCCCATCACTCAGGATGCCTGCCTGTCACTCAGAACGTCCCGCTTTACTTAGGAAGGCTGCCCACCTCTGGGGACACCCACCCACAGCTCGGGATGTCCACCCGTCTCGCAGGACATCTGCACACGGTCCCTGCGGCCCCACCCGGCTCAGCCCTCCTCCTCACCACCTTCTGAGCCTTGAGCAGCTGGACCCCTCTCTCCTGGGGACAGCTGGGGACACCGAGGGCCAGGGGGCCTGCCTGGGTGCCGCAGGGCAGCACAGGGCTGGGACTCAAGCTGTGGCGTCAGCCGCCATCCCGGGCTCTCCGCCGCCCCCTCGGCTGCTCTGGCCCAGGGTACACGCATCAGGACACCAGGGCCGCAGCCCCGGGCCCTCCCCAGAGATGGGAGCCCATGTCCCTGAGGGGCGGGAGAAGGAGCTGGCGGCCGGGGGTCTGTCCTGCCCTGACCCTGGCCAACGGGCCGTTGGGTCAACTCCCAACACCCACTCAGCCCCGAAGGTCCCTTCGCCCCTCACGTGCAGGCCCTGGGCTGGACGCAGGGCAGACACGGCACGGTGGGCAATGCAGGCCCTCATCCCACAGCAGCCCCCCAACCTACGTAACAGGAAGCAGCAGCGTGGGGGCCTCAGGGGTCTGTGAGAACCTGGAGGACAGTCGGAGCTCCCCCAACCCCACTGGGGATCAGACCCCCGGCTGGGGGAGGGGGCAGGGAGGCGGTGGGACCTCACACCAGTGCTGCAGGAGCCCTCCGCCCGCTCCCAGCCCAGGGACCCCCCCAGCTCTACCCAGAGCCACCCCACAGGAGGCCTGGCTCCCTCTTCCAGCCAGTCCTGAGAGGCGGGGGGGGGCAGGGCCGGGAGGTGGGTGTGACGCTGCAGGTGAGGGACGGTTCTGGGAGTGGAGCACGCACACAGAAGCATCTTCAAACCGTCCGCCCTCCTGCCTGTGACGCGGGGTTCGCCCTGCACGTCCGCCCGCCCACGACCAAGGCCAGGACACTATCCCCACCCAGGAAGTGTACGCGAGCCCGCCGGCCCCAGTCTCGGGAAACGGCACCGCCACGCACCTCCAGCCCCAAATCGGGGTCCTCCTCGATCCCCCAACATCTAAGCCAAGCCCACCCATTTCCCACCCCTCGGCCACATGACCCGTTCCTTTCACCCAGTCACCCCAAAGTCCAGCACACAGGAAGAGCCCACGTTTGCGGGAAAGAACAGATCCGTAAAAGACGGACCGAGAGACAGACACAAGAGAGAACAAGACAGCAGTGGGGGCAGTGGGGTGAGCCTGCAACACACAGAGGTTCCCACGGGGTCACTGGGAACGGGGAGCGGAGGGTGGGGGGGGGGCCTCGAGGGCAGGCAGTGGAGGTGGGACACGGCACGACCCCTCCCAAGCTACAAGAGGGCCAGTGCCACATCGCCACCCCACACACTGCCTGGGTTGGCACGTGGGCTGGAGAAAGAAGAGTGGAGGCATGTGGGCGCGTAGGACCCTCTGTCCCGGCCCGAGTCTGGCTGCACTCTACCCCAGGGCCTACCCCACCAGGCCCTTGCCCATCACCACACCCACTGTACCCATGGGGAAGCCAAGGAGTCAACAGACTTGCCCTTGGAGAAGGACAGTGATGGGGCAGCCGAATCAGGTCAAAACCCAGCTCCCTGGATGCCCCACTGGGCCCGACACCCCGTGCCCCCGGCGCACACACCCAGAGTGGCACTCTAAAATTCACCCAGCATGAGAGGGGCACTCCCACCCGAACCTGGCTGGCCAGTGGATGCCCCAGTGACTGGGACAGGAGCCCGGGCAGCCCCGAGGCCGAGGCATCTCCTAGGTCAGGCCTTAGTCGAACAGTCAGTTAACAAACATTTGCCAAGGATTAAGAGGTACCGATCCCCGTGTGTTCTTGTGCTGCCACCAGGCACAGAGGGGAGGACAGGGACGAGGGTCAGAGAGGGCATCCTTGACACCAAAGAGGGCTATGAGGTGAGGCAGACAGAGTAGGACCTGACGGGGAGCGGGGGTGGGAGGCTCCAGGCACAAGAAGCGGTACTCCTGGGGGTCAGGAAGGGGTAAACATTGGGGGAGGGGATCCGGAAGGCCGGTGGGTGCAGGAAGCCTTGGAGGGGCTCGCCACAGACCACAGGCCCCTGCGGCCACCTCACCTCCGTCTTGAGGCCCAGTGCGCTGTCCTCCCTGCAGCCGCCTAAGTGAGCTCTAAAAGCACACAGCAGACCACATCCTTGACCCCCTGCTTCGTGCCCTCTGCAGCCCCTTGAGATCTCATCTCCATCACTCCTGTGCTGTCCACCGCAGCTCCTGCAGCTTCCCAGCCTGCTCTGCTGGGAGGCTCCTATGCATCCCACAAAACCAGTCTCGTGACACCCACTTTTGCCGTGCCTCCCTGTGTGCTCCACCTGTGTCTGAGGTTCCCCCTCCCAACAGCCTGTGGGATCCCGAGGTGGGGACGGGGACACTCTCACCAGAGGGTGTGCACGAACAGTGGCATGGCTAGTGGCTAGCTAGCGTGGGATCGCCAGAGCTTTGGGAGGGAACAGGTCTGGAGGAAGAGCAAGTTGGGGGAGCAGGTGGTGACTGGCCAATCCCCGCCCTGGAGCAGGGGAGAGGGACTTACCCCGGCACCTGGACAGGAGGCCTGTCCAGCCCCCCACCACCGGCCGCTAAGCAACAGAGGGCGGCGGGGCAGGCAGGGCCGGAAGGCGAGGGGCCCAGGCCCAAAGCTCCCGTCCCAGCAGCTCCTCACTGAGCCCCTCCCTGGGCACAGGGCCACGTGAATGAGCAGAGGGGAGGCTGAGGGGGCTCCAGGCCAGCCGGCTCGGCAGCTCCAGCGTAAACCCGCCCCGAGCCGGGCCACTGGGTGGCACGGAGCCCCCTCCCGCCTACAGCCAGGCCAAGCAGCCCTGCCCTGCCCTCAGGAGCCCTCGGGCAGCGCCCCGGGCCGCTAGTGCGCCAGGCCTTGGACCGGCCCCAGCGTCCTCACTGCCTTCCAGGAAAGCGGGTGGCTCTTCCCGCCCACGGCCCCAGCCAGGCAGCCACTCACGGGCTGCATGCCGGCCCAGGGCACACGTCCCCGCCCAGGAGGTCCCACGAGGCCATGCCCTCCAGGCCGTGGGGACACTGGGCCCCAAAGCGCACCCGGGCTGGTCCAGGAGCCCAGGGAGGCCTCGCTCGCACGGCAGCCACGGCCCAGGCCGCCCCCGGCCACTGAGGAGCCGGGACCCTCAGCCCCGCCGGCCCCGCGGGCACTGACCTCGCTTGTGCAGCCAGCCCTCCTTCACGATGGCCACGTCGTTCATGGTGTCGGGGCTCCCGCGGGCCTGCGTGGCCCAGACCTCGCTCACACGCCTCTAGCAGGGTCCTCCCAGAGCCCAGCGGGCTGTCAACAGCCTCTGGAAGAAGCAGAGGGAAGTGTGAGGCTGTGTTGGGCTTGGGGACACACCTCGGACCTCGAGGTGAGCCCAGGAGGCCCGTAGCACCTGGGGACTCAGCCCTGGTGCGTCTTCCCACACGACCTGTCCCCTCTTAGCATCCAGAGCCACCGCTGGCCCCCGCTCTGCCTTCCTGCCACGGCACCTGATACAAAGGCACTCACACTGCTCCCTGAGCCCAGGCCTCCCCTCCCCCTGGGCTTCAAGCCCCTGCCACAACCCCTCTTGGACCCCCAAGCCCTCAGAGCTCACTGCCCTCCTTACTGACCCATTCCCACCTACCCTGACCTTTGTACAAATCACTCCCATCCCCAAAAGGCCCTCCTGGTATATCCCAGCCTCCCTAACTTGCCGGCCCAACGGAGGCGACCTCTTCCAGGCAGCCCCTCTGACTGCTTCAGCCCACACCACTCAGCCTCCCCAATCCCCTGGTGAGGGTGCCCAGTTCTCCCTGTCCATGGTGTTCCTGCCCAGAGGCTGGGGTTCCCAGGCAGAATCCAGAGCTCCTCTTCCCTGCCCCAGACTGGGAAAGGAGAGAAATTCAAACATGACGTTTGAAGAAGGCAGGGGCAGGAGTGCAGGCAATTGGTGCAAATGAGAGCCCGGAGCCCTCCAGGGTGACATGAAAACCCCCTACACACACCCACCCCAGAGAAACGCCAAACCCCTCCTAAACCACAGCGCCCCCGCTGGTCTGAATCTGGTTCATTCATTCGGCCAACATGTACCGGGCATCTCTGGTTTTGCCAGGCTCAGAGCTGGGCACTGGGGACAAAGAGAGGTACAGACGAGTCCCGTCTGTAAGGAGCACCCAGTCCAGGGTGGTTACAGACCCATAATTACAGCTTTCAGGAAGCAACAAGTGGTGGGGGGGGGACTGTGCAAACTCAGAGGCACTGGCACCCGCCCTCTGGAGGCCCACCAGCAGCCTTCTCTTGAGCAGACACTTTGGCCATTGATCCTGTGTGGCCCACCCCATTGCTCCCCTGCTGGATGAACTCCTAGGCATCCCTCAAAACCCCGTTCTCACATCACCGGTTCCGGGCATCCTGGGAAAGAGCACCCTCCCCGTGAGCAGTCCTCTGCTACCCTTCGAGGTAGGCACTCATGAGGGCAGGCCAGCAAAGACTCCTCTCGGGGACACCCGGGCCGGGCAGAGACCCTGAGTACCTCCAACATGGGTCTTCCTATAGTCACCTAGACACTCTCCCACAGCCCACCTTACTGGCCTCCTGAGGCATGGGCTAAGCACCCAGAGAAGGCCACTTTGCACTGGCTGTCTTGGGCTAAGTTTGGAAGGGCAGGAAGACCCACTCACTGCCTTGTGTCTGGGACAGGGAAGCCGCTCCTTGCCCAACACACTCAGCAAGCCCACAGGCAGGGATGGCAAGTAAGAGTGGAAGAGGTACCACCAAGGACAGGGCTCTGAGCCCCACCTGGCAGGCACAGGGGGCTCTGGTGACACTTGAGTAGGCGTGGCCTGGAGGCAGAGGGCTGGACTCAAAGACCTCTGGATGTGCCCCTACCCCCACTGGGGCCTGAGCAGGGCCTGGTGCTGACAGAGTCAGACAGCTGCCGATGGCCCCATGTGTAAAAATATATCTGCACATACACAGGGTGGTGTGCATGTGCACAGAAACACACACACCCAGCCAAGGCCTGGGCTGCCTCTGGGCACAGGGTGGGCGGCACGGATGGGACCTCTGCTTCCCGCTGCTTCTGTCCTGTGAGTGACTTCACCACAAAGGTGAATTACTGCTATTATTATTAAAGTCACAACCTTAAAAAAATAATAATAATTTGTGCTCTGAAGGGCCCCCTCCCCCTGCGTCCAAAACACTGGTTTATGAACTGGATGCTCAGCTGGGGGGCAGGGAACCAAGCCCCACAAATGTACCCCACCCTTCACCTGGACCAGAGCTCACAGCAGTTAGGGGTGGCCTGAACAAGGTGGGAGGGGGCCAGGAGTGAATGTCGGGGGCCCTCTGGCCACAGAGCACAGGCCCAGGGCCCCAACTCTGTCCACCGCGACAATACTCGGGAACCAATCCCACCCACCAAGTTCACCAGCTGCCCCGGGCCTCTGGGTTGGGTGGGCAGCACCTCCAGAGCCCACCCAGCTCAGGAACAAGTCTCAGGGCCCAGGAGGGCTGTAGTCCTTTGTGGGAGGGCCTGGGCACCCAGCCACCATGGACAACTTTTTGTCTATGGGACAATGAAGTCCCTTCCAAGGGCCCACCCACAAACTTCAACCAGGGCCGGGGCGAGCTTTTTCCTCGGCCCCCTGAGCACCTACTGTGCGCCGGGGCCCCCCTGGCCGGGCGCCCGGGCAGCCCCTGGCCGCAACGGTGCCCCGGCCCCCCGCGCGCGGCCGCACCCCTCCGCTCCGGCCCGGGCCTCGCCCGGCGGAGCCGCTTCCCCAAGGTCATGCGGGAGGCCGGGGCCAGGGGCACGCACCCCCAGCGCCGGCGCGGCCCGCGCCCTCCCCGCCCAGGCCGCGCTCGGCCACTTCCTGCTCCCGCGCCTCCATTCCAGCCGCGCGCGGCCCTGGCCCCGGCCCCGGCGGCCGCGAACAAAGCGGCCGGGCCGCAGGGAGGAAATCCGGGCCCCGGCGGCGGGCGGCGGGCGGCGGGCGGCGGGCGGGCGGGGACTCACCGGGCGCCGCGTCCGGCGCGAGCGCGGGCCTAGCCGGGCCGCGGCCTCCGGCGCCCGCCGCTCCGCATCCCCGCGGGCCGGCCGGCCGGGGCCGGGCTGGAGGCCGCGGCGGGCGCTGCTCGGGCGGGCCTCGCGCGCCGCCGGACCCGGAGCTCGTGCGCGGCCGCCGGCTGGCTCCTCCGGGCTGCGCTGGCTGCGCTGCTGCGCTGGGCCGGCCGCCCGCCCGCCGCGCTTGGTCCCGCCGGCCCGCCCTCTCTCCGCCCCGCGCCCGCCCCGCCCGGCCGCCCGCCCACATCCGCCTCCGCCGCTCGGGGCGCCCCCACCGCGGGCCGAGCGAGGGCGCGGCGCCGGGGAGCGGGAGCGCGCAGGAGTGCTGCGCTCCGCCGCGGGGCCTGTCCCCAGGCCACGTCCTTTCTGGCCTCGGTTTCCCAGTTTGTCCGGTGAGCCCGCACTTCTCGGCCCAGTTCTGCCCCGACCCTGTTAAAGGGGCCGTTCTGGGACGAATCCTGGGCTTCTGCCTCCATCGGGCGGGGGTGGGGTCGGGGTGTAGGTTAGTGTGACTTTTAGAATGTGCCCCAAGTGGGTATTTGAAGCTCGGGAGCTGGGGGCTCCAGGGGCCGGAATGGTCCTAAAAGACCCAATCCAAGGACCCTAACTAGTGCAGGTCCCCTGGGGGTCGTGCAGGAGGCTGGCTGGAAGGTGGGCGATCGGTCATCTGTCTGTGTGCTGAAGGCCTACTGTGGGTCTGGCCCTGGAGTGGCCGGCAGTGCGAGCCCTGCTCCCTGGTTGGGGTCTGCCAGGAGCCCCCCTTCCCCAGAAGGTAGATACTGACACCTGGCAGCTACGAAAGTGGACGGGGACTTCATGTGGTGATAGAGGGAGAAGAGGGCCACAGGGGCCAGTGGAGGCGCGTCCAACTGGCACCGCTTCATCCAGCACACCTGGCCTGGAGTGACCGCCCTGAGTCGGGCACAGACACCCAGAGGGGGTGCTGGAGGGGCAGACTCCAGAGAAGAGCCGTCACAGCTGAGGCAGCCCAGGGTCCTCCCTAATGTCTGATTGGGCCCCAGGCGCTCACAGTCCACTGGGGGACAGCTAAGGGGACAGCAGGGCACTGCAGACATCTCCCCACCCTGACCCCTCCCTGGGCCCTGTTGATCGCAAGTTTCTCCAAAAGCTGCCCCTCCCCCCAACCCCGAGGCCTCCAGGCTGATGATAAGCCTTTTGTGAAAGGAAGACTTGTGGGCTACCTTTCTGGGGTTGGTATGTATTTGGGGGGAGGAGGACATGTTTGTTCCTCGTCCAGGGTCAGAGTTCAGCCCGGGGGGTACAGACACTTCCTCTGGGTCAGCGGTAGAAGCAGCTGAGCGCCCAGGACAGCGTCCGCAGCCGGCACTGGGGCTCCATCCCTTCCTCTGGGGGCCGACCCAGAGAAGTACGCTCCTGAGGGAAGGACCGCCTCCCCTGCTCAGGGGGACACTCGCTCCTCCGGGAGAGGACACCCAGCTCTGGGCCTCTCTCCTTGGCACCCCGCCCTCCCACCCCAGCCAGCAGCGTGGGCTCTGAATGTGCACCCCCAGGCCCCGCCTCCAGGGGCCAGGGGAGAGGCCCGACTGGCCCGCGCTGCAGGGGCACCTGGCTGTCGCTCACCCCCTTCTGGGACCATCCCACCCACCCACCGTTCTCCCAGGAGGGGTTTCCGCACCCACCCCCCATCCTGCGCTGGCAACGCTGAGGAGAAGGCTGAGGAGGCCCGGTGGCCTCGAGGGTCACTGGGGGCCCCCCCGGGAGGGCGCCCTCTCGTGGATAACGTGGCGACTCCCCAGGCTGTCCTCGGGCCTGCTGGCCATTTGAAGACAGCATCTTGGCCAGAGGTGTCATCACGGTGGTCCAAAACCTCCAGGCTTCCTCACCGCTGGCCCATCTCCAGGAGGCCTCCCTGCCTGGTGCGCCCACCAAGGGCCCGTGACCTGCGGTGAGCCCCACACCCCATTCCGTGCAGCGCCTACGTGAGCCTGCCCTATGGCTGGGGCATCTCTTCGGGCAGGGCCAGCGCCCTCCTCTGGCCTCCGGAGGGAAAGCAGAGTTCCTCTCTAGAATACCTCCTGCCTGCCCCCCAAGACAGAATGTCAAGGAGAGGACCCAGACCCACCGGCCACCCTGGCTGAGGCTCAGGCTGCGGAGGAGCCCCTTAGACAGATGTTTGCAACAAAAACTGCTGCACCGGCCCCTGGGGAGGAAGGCCACCTGCCCCCTCCTAAAGCACAGGATCCTCCGGCCCTGTCACCTTCCGCAGCTGCCGGCCATGGGGCAGGACTCAGGGGCCGGAGCCCGGGCTGCCTAGTCTCAGCAGCAGCTGCAGGGCGGGGCCTCCAGGCAGCTCCCGGGCCAGATGGCCGCCTGGCTGGCTGCGTTCAGGGGAGCTCTGCCCCCACCACTGCGACAGCCTCCTGTCATCCTTGTACCCGAGACCGTACCAGGCCAAAGAGGGGATCTGGGGGCCGAGGGGCTGCTAGCTGCCGAGTGCCATCTCGGGGCTGCCTGGGATGGCCCCTCCTGGGCCTTAAGGAGGACTTAACTCCAGGAAGACTTAAGACCTTCCGACCAGAAAAATGCAGGGGCCTCTCTCCCCCATCCCCTCCTCCCAGTGAGGTTTCTCGTCCTTTAGCCATCCCTACCCAGCACAACCCCAGCGTCTTGCTGGCGGCGTGCCCTGCTGCGCTTCGATCCCTCTCCACGCGCCACAACCTCTGTCGGGGCGCCAAGGAGCCCTCTATCCTACCAGCCAGGCAGGGCCGGCCAGGGCACTCTGCCCGCCCCAGGCCCTCACTCCTAGCCTGGCTGGGGAGCTGTGCGCCAGGGCTGGGCAGGTGGGCACGACGGAGCAGGCGGGATTAGGTTGGTGGCACCCGTGGACATCCCGCACAGATGCCTCTGCCCTGCTTTCACTCAAGAGACACAACTGCACCCGCACTTTGTGCCACGCCAACTTCTCAGCAGCAAGGATACAGCGGGGAGTGGGGGGGGGTGGCAAGGTCACGTGACGTGGGGAGCACTCTGGAGAAGGCTAAGGCCACAGAGGAGATCGTGGGTTTAGGGGGACCTGAGCGGGGTTGATCAGGAAGGACCGCTCCCAGAGGGAGATGCTGGCGCAGAGAAAGGACTGGGGAGGAGCCGGGAAGGGCTCTCCGGGGAGAAACGTGTGGAACCTGAGGACTGGCCATGAAAGGGCCTGGGGTCTTGCTGTGTGCCGGGCCTGGCAGTTAAGCTACCCATTCTGCAGATGAGAATATTAAGGTTTGAAGAGGTTAAGGGTCATGCCCGAGGTTGGGAGGGGGCAGGCAAGACCCCAGGAGGCAGTCCCCTCCGGGTTCACTCTGAGCTGACTTGAAATCAGCTCCCCCTGCTGGGGTGGGTGTGGAGGAGGAGGTTGGCCCTCCTCAGGAAGGGATCCCCAGAGCGCCTGGGCCACGGGAGCCAGGGCAGTCTCTGTGGCTCTGAGCACAGTGTGAGTCCAGGGTTCCAAGCTGAGACTGCCGAATATAGGAAATAAAAATGCCAGCTGTCCGGTCAAATTTGAATTTCAGATAGATAAGGAATAGTATTTTAGTATAAGAATGTGGCTTTCCTTCCCTCAGACTTTAGATCCTAACTGCGGTGGGCCCTGGGGCCTCTGGCCACTCCTCAGGCCCCCAACCCACGAGGGTTTGAATAGGATCCCTGGGGGCTCCCACCCCATCTCACAGCCAGGAACCCCTTCCTCCCAGGGGTCCCAGACTTCCAGGAGCATGGCTGGAGGGCTCCCCACACCTCTTGCTGCTTCCTCTGCCCTGGTATACCTGGCCAGTGGGGTCCTGGCCTTTGTAATCCAGCCCCTCCCCCAATGCCACCCCCACTTCTGGTCAAGGCCTCCTTTCTACTCCTCCCCGGCTGCTGGGCTATGCGGGTGAGAATTGAGGACACTGCCACATCTGAATCCTGGTCCAACAACTTACTGCCTGCTGTGTGGCCCTGGGCACCTTAGCGAACCTCCACCTAAACAGGTGTCATAATCAGAGCACCTGACTAACAGGATAGTTGTGAAGAGGTGAGCAATGGTCCGCAGGGCCTCATCCTGCTCCGCCCAGGGTGGCTGGGAAACGACTCCCACCAACAGTGCACCCCATCCCAGGGGCCCCAACCTCTCCAAAATCGTTTCTATGTTTCTCGGGCTCTCTTTCCTTCACGCAGCAGACCTGGGTGTCCCCTCACACCTTCACGGCGCCCTTGCACCGGAGTCACCAAGCCCCGGGGACGCCAACCCAGCCCCTCCGAGGTGTCTCCTCTGCCTGAACGCTTTCCCGCTGGCTCCGGGCTCTGGGTGCCCATTCCTCTCTCTCCATCACCGCGATGGTCCCCTCACCCGCATCACTTCTTCTGGGACGTGCCCAGCCCCCAACGCTTTCCCAATGCACCACTCAGCGCCTGGCTCCCAGCAGAGGCTTTGCTGGGTGGGCTGACAAGATGAGAGTTCTCTGTTCAAGATTCCAAAGTCGGGAACCCGGCTGAGTGTTTGGAAGAGGGTCCCAGCTAAATTAACTTGAATTCAAAACGAGGCTTTCAACGAAAAGGGGGTGTCATCTTTTCCATATTTACGGCCCCGCACTCCCCCTCCTCCATCCCAGGGCAGGCGCCCCGCGAGATGGCAGGAGGCCGTGTCCCGGCTGTGCCTTCGGGTGACTTGCTCCAGCGCTGGCCGGGAGAGGAGCTTGTCCTCGGAAGGGGTCCCTTAACAGACGGGCGCAGTCGGGACCCCATGGGGGGGGTACCCTGAGGACGAGACGGCAAGTATCGCGAGAGAGCCCCCTTCGCCCCCCCCCCGCGCCGCGCCCGCGTCCCCTCCCACCCCAGAGCCCCAGATGGCGGCGCGCGGGGCCCGGCCGGGCGGGGCGGACAGGGAAGGGGCGGCGTGGGTGACCTCAGCGGTTCCGCCGCTCCGGGAAGTCGCCTCGGCCCGCCCCCTCCAGCCCCCGCCCCGAGTTTCGCTCTCTCCGGGGCGGGGCGAGCGGCGGGTGCTGCCCGGCCAGCCAAGTTAGAGCGCGCCCCGCCCGGCGCCCTCCCCGTCCCCGCGCCCTCCCCGCCGGGGCGCGCTGCCCGCAGCTCCGCGCGCGCCGGGGCGGCACCGGGGAGGGCGTGCGGCGCGGGCAGCGGCCGGAGAGGAGCTCGGGGCGGCGGAGGTGAGCGCGGGGGGCGGGCGCCCGGCTCTGCCCGCCCCGCCCGCCGGCCCGCTCCCCGCGGCCGCGCTGCCATAAATGGGGCCCGCGGCGGCGGCGGCTGCATCTGGCGGGCCGGGCAGCAGCTGGAGGCGGCGCGGGGGCGCGGGCCGGGGGTGGCGGCGGCGCGGCGACTCGGGCGTCGGGGGACGCGGCAGGCGGCCGCCCGGGAGTGAAGTTCAGAGGCGCCCTGGCGGGGAGGGGCACTACAGGCGGGGACGCGCGCAGGTTCGCGCGACTCCGGCCCCCTCCGCCCGCGTCTCGGGATCCGCCCCCGCGGCGGAGCGGCTCCTGTTTACTTTCGATCGAGTTTTTCCTGCTCCGGGCAGGTGCCCAGGGCGGCTCCAGGCGGGCAGTTGCGCGCGGAGCCCCGCGCCCCTCTCCCCGCGCTGCCCGCACCCGGGAAGGGCTGGGGGCTGGTCGGGCGACTGGGGGCGAGCGGCGGCCGCGGCGTCTCCAGGCGCGCTCACGGGAGTCCCGTTTGTGCCCAGGTGATGACCGCGGCAGCATGGAGTTCCCGGAGCACGGCGGGCGGCTGCTGGGCCGCCTGAGGCAGCAGCGTGAGCTGGGCTTCCTGTGCGACTGCACCGTGCTGGTGGGCGACGCGCGCTTCCCGGCCCACCGCGCCGTGCTGGCCGCGTGCAGCGTCTACTTCCATCTCTTCTACAGGGACCGGCCCGCGAGCAGCCGCGACACGGTGCGGCTCAACGGCGACATCGTCACGGCGCCCGCCTTCGGCCGTCTGCTGGACTTCATGTACGAAGGCCGCCTGGACCTGCGCAGCCTGCCCATCGAGGACGTCCTGGCCGCGGCCAGCTACCTGCACATGTACGACATCGTCAAGGTCTGCAAGAACAGGCTCCGGGAGAAGGAGCGCGCGCTGCCCCTGGAGACGCCTGCCCCTGGGGCAGAGCTGCCTGGCCAGCCCCCAGGCCCCTTGTCTGCCTGGTCCCCTGCACTCTGTCCAGCCGCCCAGAAGGCCAGGCTCCCTCCCGCTGGGGTCAAGGCCACCCACCCTCCACTGGCACGGGGGCCTCCCCCCTGGCAGGCTCCTGGAGAGTCAGACCGGGCCCTGGACCTGTCGCTGAAGCCTGGCCCGAGGCGGGAGCCAATCCGCCCACCCTGCGTCCTCCAGACACCCCCTTGCAGCCAGATGCAGCCAGGGGCCCAGCTGATCGTAAAGGACGAATCAGACTCACTGTCCGAGCAAGGGGACAGCAGAAGCCCTCGGTGCCCCCACAGCCCCCTGCAGCCGCCCTGTGTTCCTGCAGCCCAGCGCCTGGCCGGGGACTTGGAGCCGCTGCCGGTCAGCGAAGTGGGCAGTGGGGAACTGGAGCTGGAGGCAGAGCGGGGGGCGATCGAAGATGTGCTGCGGCCGGGCGGGCGCCTCTGCCTCTGCCCGCTGTGCGGCAAGCTGTTCCCCAGCGCCCACATGCTGCAGCTGCACCTCAGCGCCCACTTCCGCGAGCGGGACGGCAGCCGCGCCCGGCTCTCGCCCGACGGCGCAGCGCCCACCTGCCCGCTCTGCAGGAAGACCTTCTCCTGCACTTACACGCTGAAGAGGCACGAGCGCACGCACTCGGGCGAGAAGCCCTACACGTGTGTGCAGTGCGGCAAGAGCTTCCAGTACTCGCATAACCTGAGCCGCCACGCCGTGGTGCACACGCGCGAGAAACCCCACGCCTGCCGCTGGTGCGAGCGCCGCTTCACGCAGTCAGGGGACCTCTACCGCCACGTCCGCAAGTTCCACTGTGGCCTGGTCAAGTCCCTGCTGGTGTGACCTTCGCTGCAGGGGTGAGGATGGAGTGTGAGGGGCCGGAGCTCAGCAGGTGAAGCCCCTGAGGCTGGGCCCGCCTGGGGGAATGAACCCTGCTGCCCTGGGAGCGCGGCCTCAGACTCGGGCCGACTGGGAGACCCACGGACAGCCCTTCTCCAGCCTTGTGCCTCCGCCAACTCACTTCTGCTCCCGGCTGTGCCCTGAGCAGACGCCGTCCTCCTCTCCATCCCCTCAGCCAGTCCCAAGGAGTGTCCCAGCTCGAGGAGGCCCATTGACCCTCCACCGGGCTCTCCTGACCAGCTCCCCGGCAGGCTCAGGGGTGCCCTGTGAGCCTGGCACCACGCTCGGTGACGGACGCACGCTCACATATGCTGCCGGTGGGAGTCCCCGGCAGGGAGCTCTGATGGAACGGGCTACTCCTGGTGGGTGGCAGTGGAAGCCCCTGCAGGGGAGGCCCCGGGCACAGTGAGAGCCAGCAGGGCACAGCTGGTGTGACAGGGGTGCAGGCCCCAGCAGGGACCCCAGGGCGGCAGGAGCAGAACCAGCCAGAAGCTGTGAGGCTCCAGAGTTACAGGCGCTGGGGTGGCAGATAGGCCCTCCAGAGCCTTCGACCCTGACCGCAGCGTATCCCGGGGCAGAGAAAGTGGGGACTTGGAAACGATTCTCTTTAGATACAGAAGGAGCCTCCGCAGGTTGCCAGACGTCTGCCCATGGGTGATGGGCCATGCCGCTCTCCTGCCTAAGCACAGGATCCAGGGCGCCTCGGAGCCTCCCCAGGGTGGACTGAGGGGGCTGGGAACGCAGCTGCCCGCCTTGAGTACCGCAGGTCAGCGGTAGGCCTACCTCGAAGGTCACTTCGCCTGCTCAGGGTCTCCTTGGAGCTGCTGGTCATTTCCAGAGCCCTGAGCAGGGGGGCCGAAGGCTGTTCTCTTTACCAGGAGCCGTGTTTGCAGCGTTTCCCTTCCCTGCGGCGGGGCCCGGGTGAGAGCAGCCATCTCGTGAGGAGGGGCGGTGGGGGGACCTCTTTGCTGATGCTCCTAAAATGCAAAAGGCCACCACATTCGTGCTTGGTGGGAGGCACCCCGCCCTGCCTGCCCGCTCACCCCACAGGGCTCGCTGCTGGAACCCAAGGGGGTGGGCAGGGTTGGGGCTGCCCCAGCTTCTGGGAGTCCCGCAGGTGGCAGAGCCACCTGGGCTCCTGGTTTCCCCAGACTGCATGGGCTCTTTCTGCTGTGACTGGAAGTGGTGCTGAGGTCAGAGTTCAAGTTTAAATGATCTTCTCGGCCCCTGACAACACTTGATGTCGTATTTATTCGTTTGCCTGGTCTGGAGTGAGAAGACCATTGGCCTTTGCAGCAGGTGGACAGGCGGGGACCATCTCCCTACAAGCCCTCGGCTCTCCCGGTGTGTGGGCAACTGGCCTGCGGACCAGAGAGAGAGCTGGGGGAAGGAGACCTCCGCTTCTGATTGTCCTGGCCCCCCTCCACCTCTGGAAGGGCTGGTGGGACCTCACGCTTGGCATGATGTGCTTCATGATCGGATTTCCGTGTGTGTGTGTGTGTGTGTGTGTGTGAGTGTGAGTCTGCCTGTGTGGGCACCTGTGTCCAGCAAAGGCGGGGCCTGAGCCGGACCAGCAGCCGCGCGCCCACCCCAGCAGGCAGCGGGGAGATGAGCATCGGGCCTGGTTTTCCCCAAGGAGTTTCCACCGGGGAAGAAATTTATTTTCCTGGGGCAGGAAGCCTGCCCTGAGTTATCAACACTGGATTCATTGTGTTTTGCAAACAGTTACTGTGAAGTTAATGTACAGAGGAGTGGTCAGCTTTACATTTAATAGCTGATGCGGTTCAGATAAAATAGATAAACATACACACACAAGTATATTTAAGACGCTAATCGTGCCATCGCGTAGCAGAGGTGTGTGTAAATGCATTTCGGGTGGACCCTGCTGTGTGGGGTCCTCCCGGGCGGCCCAGCCTCCCGCCCCTCGGTCACTGCTGTCCTGCCCCTGGGGGGTGGCTCTGGGTGCCCAGAGCGCAGTTGTTGATGCTTAGCATTCTGCGGGAGGTTTTGTGTGCACGTGCCCGCCTGCTGTGAAGGTCTGGAAATCAGTGCTGTGTCTTCCCATGTTCTCATCATCGTCTCAGTGACAGTGGTAATAAAGCCCACGCTAGGCGGAGACGGCCATGATTATTCCTGGGGACAGGACTGCGTGTGGGAATTGGGGGCACTGCTGGTCCTGCGGGGGGCCCAGGTGGGTGGTGGGCAGTCTGGGAGCCCTGTCCCAGATGCCACCTGCTGTGTCTCATGGGTGGAGTGGACTGGGGCAGGGCCGTGGACAGGTGACAGACACTCTTTCCCCAGATTTGTATCCCATTAACCCTGAATTGGGGGAGGGGAATCCCGGGGAGCAGGATGCAGGTTGGGACCTGGTGAGAGGCCTCGTGGCTTCTCGCTTGGGGTGCCTTCTGAGCACCCGCAGGCCCTGGGACTCAGAGCTGAGGCTCCCAGTCCTGTGGTTCTGGGTCTTCCTGTCTCCCTGCATCCAGAGGCAACCCCAGCTCCCCTGCTCTCTCCCCTCCCTCCACACCTCATTTGTACCCCTACCCCCTCTGGGCGGGATGGGTCCTCACAAGAAGTGGGCAGGCCTGGGAGGGGGTTGTGTGCCTGCTGCCCCCATCCCCACCCTGTGGAGCCCACCTTGATGTCTAGAGGGCGGGGCAGGGGGGTCAGGCTGGCTGGGTGGCTGGGCGGGCCTGGCCCCTTGGTGGTTCCAGGATCCCTGAGCCAGCCCAGCTGGTGCCCGGGCTGATGGGCGGGTGCGTATGGGTGTTCCAGGGCCCCCCCACCCCCGCTGCTTCACGGACGGCCGTGAAGCTGGTGCTTCCCTGAGCCTCCTGGGAGCTGTGCCTTCCTCACCTTATGTATCCCAAGCCTAGTCCTGGCCAGACACCCTCCAGGAAGAGCTGAGACAGACCCCAAGGGCAGGGAGGGGGGACCTTGCTTGCCTAGAGGTCCCCAGAAGTTGCCCCGAGCTGAACTGGTGCCAGAAGGGCTGCTGGTTCTTGGGCCAAGCTTCGAGGCCTCCCCAGTCCTAACCCCAAGTGCAAGGCCTTGCTTCTGGGAGGCCTGGCACCTTCCCTCCCTTGCCCAGCCTGGCTCCTACGGAGCCTTCCTCCTGGACCTAAGCCACTGTCCTGCAGGGAGGCCCTGTCATGTTCCCAGTTGGGCCCATGACTCAGCCCGGGCCTTCTCAGAGCCCCGGAGAAGGCTGTTGCCGTGCCAGCCGGGCAGGGGAAGAGGGCAGTCAAAAGGTGCCTAGGGTCAGAGCTGACTAGAGAGGGGCTTCCGGGACCCCTCCTGCCGGCGGCTCTGCCCAGCCGCGTTTGCACTCTGCGCACGGACACGCCCACCCCCAAGCTGTCGCCCCCGCTCCTGGGGTGGGGGGAGGGCATCCAGCCTGGCCCCTGGGCCACTCGTGGAGGGGCCCATCTGGCCCGCAGTCCCAAAGCCAGGCCCTCTTTGCACAAACTTCGGGAACGCCGGTGGTGCTGGACGCAGCCCCCCTTGGCAGGTGGCGCCCGGGGCAGCACGGAGGAGCCCACGGAGGGTGCAAAGGGTCGGACTGCGGGGCAAGAGGGCTCCCCAAGGCCCCCCGGCAGGGCGAGCGCTCAGGACGCTCCAGGTGGACGCGGAGATGGTTGCTCCAGGCCGAGGGCCACCGCTGCAGGGGCGTCAGAGCGAGGGGTCGTGTGCGAGCGGGCGCAGGGCTGTGACGGCCGGGGCGCTCCCGGGAAGCCACCGGCTTTGAGGCAGGGAGAGGCCAGGGCAGCTCTGGCCAGCCACAGGCCTCCCTCCCCAGTTTCCTCCATCCCGCGCCGGGGGCTCAGCCAGCGGTCCGCTCCCCCCACACCTGGTCTCGCCCCTCCCTGGGTTCATCCCTGCTGCTGAGGGAGGTTCATCCTCAGACACCCGGGAACAGACGGACAGCCGCACAGGCTTCGGACACGGCTCCAGCCCTGCTTCCCAGCTTCTGTTGGTCCCCTGGCACTCCTCTTCCCACCTCAGCCGCATGGTTCCTTTCTCAACGCCCGACCCTGCACGGCCATTGTCATCGTCATGGTCACTATACCTCCCCTCCTCCTCCTCACCTACGTCCACGGTCACCTCCACCACTGCCTTTGTGGCGGGTCCCCACGGAAACTGACCCCTCATCTAGGCCAGTTTCCAAGCTGAGAGCCCGGTGCTCGATATCTACAAGCCGAGAAGTGGCGGAGACGGTGACGTCTTCCCAGTGGCGCTGCAGCATCAGCGCCCCTCTTCCTGCGCCCTCAAGTTCCAGGACTTTCTCAGTCCCCTCCCCACCCCCCACCCCCAGCCCCGCTCAGAAAGGAAGATGTCTGTGCCTTCCCCACCCCACGCAGGCCACCGGGCCTCCCAACACCAGTACGGAGAGAAACCCTCCTCGGTCCCTGTCCCCGGGTCCCTTCCTCTCCCCCGCCTCCGTGTCCTCACTTGTAGAACAGGCACCGTGGCGTGGCAGACAGCTGCTGAGGGGAGCCTGGGGCACCGCCCAGCGGGCACACGGGCAGCGCTGCTGCTGACGATGCCCACCCAAGGCAGAGGGTGGAGGGCTTGGCCACAGTGCCCCACGGAGCAGGCAAGCCAGTCCCTGGAGTGCTGGCCATGCTGGGTCGTAGTGTGATGGGAGGGCAGTTGGAGGAGCGTCGCCATTGGGCCCCAGGCCTCCTGGGCCACCCTGCATGCTCCCCCCGCAGCTGTCCCTGCCCGGCCCCCAGAGGGCTCTGGAGGGGGGGCGCCGTGGACCGAGGAGTCCAGGACAGCTGGCAGGAGGGCGGGGGCCGGGCGGGGGCCGTTCAGAGAGGAAACCGGCTGGGCTGACAGTGTCCAGGCCCCCTGACCCCGGCTCCGGCCAGGCTAGCAGGTAGCCCTGCAGAGAAGTCAGTGACCTGAGGGATGTCACAAAATCCAGGGGCGGGGCCTCGCCTCCCAGAGTTGGACCCAGATGGGTTTGTTTTCACCAATTTGAACAGAAATCTGTGTAAAGAGAAACCTGTTCCCTTGCCTCCTTGAGCAGACAGCTGAGGCCTTCAAAGTTAGGTTCTGGACCCAATTCCATTCTGTGTGCCTGTGTGTGTGTGTGTGTGTGTGTGTGTTGGGGGGGGACGTTCGCACCCCTCCAGCAAGCAATTCTCTAACACCAGCTGGGTGTCCTACAATTCAATCCCATTCCAACACTATCTATCCAGGTAAAGCTCGGATCCCACAGTTAAGGGTTCAGTCCTACAAGACCGCCCACCCAGTTGAGACACCAGGTTGTCACCTGTGCTTCTAACCCTTGGGCTATAGATCAGAGGTTCCCACGATCCCTCGTTGGGTTTGATTAATTTGCTAGGGTGGCTCCAGAACTCAGGAAAAGTTTACTCACTAGATTACTGGTTTATTATAAAAGGACATAACTCAGGAAGAGCAGATGGAAGAGGTGACGGGCGAGGCGTGGGGAAAGGTGTGAGCTTCCAGGCTCCCCCTGGATGAGCCGCTCTCCCCGCTTCTCCACGAGCTCACCAGCCAGGAAGCCCTCCAAACCTCGTCCTTCTGGGGTATCATGGAGGCTTCATGTGTGGGCGTGATTGATTAAAACATTGGCCATTGTTTTTTTTTATATATATTTATTTATTTGGTTGCACCGGGTCTTAGTTGCGGCTCGCAGGCTCCTTAGTTGTGGCATGCATTTGGGATCTAGTTCCCTGACCAAGGATCTCACCCGAGCCCCCTGCATTGGGAGCGTAGAGTCCTACCCACTGCACCACCAGGGAAGTCCCTGGCCATTGATCGTTGATTCCACCTCCAGCCCCTCTCCCCTCCCCAGAGGTCAGGGATGGGGGGTGGGGTGGGTGGGGACTGACAGTTCCACCCCTGTCATCACGTGGCTGGTTCTCCTGGTAACCAGTCCCCACCTTCAGGTGCTTCCAAAGCCACCTCATTCATACAACAGAGGACACCTTGACCACTCTCTTCACTTAGGAAATGCCGAGGGTTTTAGGAGCTCTGTGCCAGAAATAGGGATGAAGACCAAATATGTATTTCTTTTTTTTTTTCCCTGGCTGCGCTCGCTGCGTGGCTTGGGGGATCTTAGTTTCCCAACCAGGGATTGAACCCAGGCCCTCAGCAGTGAAAGTGCAGAGTCCTAACCACTGGACAGCCAGGGAATTCCCTGTATTTCTTATTATAAATCATATTATCACAGCTTGTCATTGGTTTCTTCACTGGTGGTACTAGTTTGCTAGGGCTGCCATCACACAGCACCACAGGCAGGGGCTTAGACAACAGACATCACTGTCTGACACCCTGGAGGCTGGAATCCCAGATCCAGGAGGTGCAGGGCTGGCTTCTCCTGAGGCCTGTCACTGTGGCGTGTAGACGCCGTCTTCTCCCGTGTCCTCACGTGGCCGCGTCCCTCTGTGCGTGTCTCTGACCTCATCTCCTCCTCTTATAAGGTCGTGAGCCAGACTGGATTAGGGCCCACCCTAGTGACCCCAGTTTAACTTGATTACCTTTGTAAAGACCCCATCTCCAAATGCAGTAATGTTCTGGAGGTCCTGGGGGTCAGGGCTTCAACATGTGAAGTTGGGGGACAAAGTCCAACCCGCACCTTTGGGGTTTCAGGAGGGCAGGGAGGCCGCAGGACCCTGGCCTAGGAGCTGGGAGGCCCAGACCCCAGCCTGGCTCTGCCGAGATCCAGACGAGCCACCGCAGCTTTTTTGTCAGCGACGTTTGTTGATGTTTCCACGTTTGCCCTCCAGCCCATGGGCTGTGGGCCGCCTGGCACTCAGAGCCACAGCTGTGGGGACACCACCCTCCTCAGGAGCCTGCAGGCCCGACAGCATTCTGCCCACACCCCTACAGGGGCCACCATCACCCCCGTCCCATCGCAGGGCAGACTCCTCCACCCCAGGGCGGCCCCTCGCCTGGTCCCACCTGACCATCCTGCACAGACTCTGCTTTCCTTCAGAGGGCACGGACGAGCCTTTTCTCCCCTCAGCCCCCACCAGCCGGGCCAGGAAGGGAAGCACATGTGTCCCCATCGCCCTTCACAAGACCCCAGCCCTCTGGAGGCTCGTGCCGTCCAGGTAAAGCCCCTCCCTTCCTTGCCCCTCTGGGACCTCTGCCTGTCTCCCCTCCGCTATCTCCCCCTCCAATTGCCAAGGCCTCCGAGATGCAACCCTGTGCAGGAAACGCAGTGCCCGCCCTGCCCTGGGCTCCCAGGCCTATTCCATCCCCCCTCAGTCCCACTCCTGGCTCCGTCACCACCAGCGACGGCATCTGCTCTGGGATCCGAACTTCAGCCTCCCTCGCTCCCGTCGACCTGATCAAGCTTCTCAGTGATAATTCTTCAGCCGCGTGGTTGTGAACCCACTGACCTTGCCATCTTCTCCCCCATCTCCCCCCCTGCCCAGACCTTGAGTCACTGGCCCTCTTTTTCTGTCAAACTCCCGGGCAAAACCAGAACCTGGACGGCTGTAAACATTCCCTTCACTGTGGAGTCCACGGAAAAGGCAGGCCTGATGGCTCTGCCTGACCTCCTTCATAAAGGTGTCATAACAGAGAGACATGCAAATGAATCTCACAGCATCTGCGATGCTGGCGGACCATGGCTGGACTGCTGCCCACCCCCACAGACGACAGTCAGAAATGCTGGACAAAAATACATGTTTTAAATAACACTTTGAAGGCACTGGAGAGCGAGTGAAGCAGGCAGAAGCTGGACAGGAGCCCATCCTTGAAAAACAGAAGCTGCAACCAGCCAGACGTGTGCGTTTGTGGCCGCAGGGTCTAGAGACACGTCCCAAGAGAAGTTACACACATAAATGGCTGAGAGGCACGTGGAAGAGTGTGAAATAAAACCACAGCGAGCCGTCACCACATACCCATCCTGAAATTCAACGACCGACACCACCAAGCATGGGTGGGGACTTGGAGCCACTGGAACGCTCCCACACTGCGTGCAAAAGGGATCGCGTTTCTCACCAAGGTCAGCTCCGCTCCAGGGCGCAGCCCAGGAGAGCGGACACCCATGAGCACAAAGGGACCCGACTCCAATGTTCACAGTGGCTTTTCCCTATTACCTGGAAACTAGAAACAGCCCAAATGTCTGTGAGTGTGATGGCAGCGCACTCACACCACGGCATAGAACGGACCCAAAGGGGACCAGCGAGTAAGGCACAATGTGAGTGAACGTCACCGTTCGGAGGGGAGAAGGCGGCCAGCCATGCACACTGACGGCAAGAAGCTTGAGGGGAGGAACAGCTGTCCAAGGGGGTCTGGGTGGAGGGGAAGGACTGACTGGGCAGGATGTAAGCGACCTTCTGGGGTGACGGACACTTCTAGAGCTTATTGGGGGTGTGCTGTGCAGGTGTAGCGTTTGTCAAGGGTTACAATTAAGCTTTGTGCATTTCAACGCATGTACTGTCAAGACTAAAACAGTTGCAGGAGGACAAGAGCAGGTGAAGGTCTAGACACAACTAGAATGGCGGAAGGATGGTGGTCGCTGAAACTGGTCGACAGGTACAGGGAGTTTATTGTACTTAAAAGACACTTGCGTATTTGAAACTTTCCATAATACGTTTGTTTTTTAAATTTTTTATTTATTTTATTTTTGGCTGCATTGGGTCTTCGTTGCTGTGCATGGGCTTTCTCTAGTTGTGAGTGGGGGCTACTCTTCCTTGTGGTGCGCCGGCTTCTCATTGCGGTGGCTTCTCATATTGCGGAGCACGGGCTATAGGTGTGCAGGCTTCAGTAGTTGCAGCATTTAGGCTCAGTAGTTGTGGCTTACGGGCTCTAGAGCGCAGGCTTAGTAGTTGTGGCGCACGGGATTATTTGCTCCGCGGCATGTGGTATCTTCCCGGACCAGGGCTTGAAACTTTGTCCCCTGCATTGGCAGGCGGATTCTTAACCACTGCGCCACCAGGGAAGTCCCCCGTAATACATGTTCAGAGTTAAAAAAAAATACAGATACATTTTGCATCCGCCTGCCGAAGATAACAGCCTGGTACCACCCTTTCTTGGGGAGGCTGTGGGCATGACGGGCAGGGTGCAGGCTGGCACGTGTCCGATGTGGAGGGCAACTTGACAACTGCTGTCCACGTCACAATGGCAATGGATGCTTGGACCCAGAAGTTCTAGGAAGCTATCCTACAGATAGGCTCACATATGTGCCCAACGACTTATGTATAAGAGTATTTATCAGAGCGTTGTTCAATGTAGCAAAACACTGGAAAAGGCTTAAATGTCCAGGGGCAGGGGACCAGCTAAGTGACACCACAGTCCACACATTGAATGGAATACTCTACAGCCGTGGAAGTGGAGGTGCCCTGTGTGGGGCAGGGTGATCTTCACGCTGTGAAGTGAAGCTAGGAAGTGCAGGGCGTGGTGGCATGCCAGCCTCCCCGTGTAAAAACAGGGCACATTCTATGCACATGAATGTAATTCACATAGGTATAAAATCTCTCTGGAAAAACACTAAAGAAATAGCGAAGTTGGATATTTTGGTCACTTATGGGGAGGGAAATTGGTGGCTGGCGTGGGAAGTGGGGGACCTTTTAAAGTTTTGGATCACGTTACCAGTCATCAGTTCCCAGATCGAATGTTAATTAAAACGTAAACGTCTTCCTCTAACCCCCATCTCCTTCCTCTTTTCTGCTGTTCCCAGCGAGATTTTTCACATGACTGGTTAGCTCTGTGTACCTTCTATTTCTTTTTTTCCCCTAAGTATTATGCTTTAATCTTTATTCTTTGTCATTAAAAGACACACATTGAATGCCCCCTCTGACTTATACGTTCCCTGCCCGCTCTGTACACCCCCATCTTTGCGTTACCACCATCACTCACTTCTTGCGTATACTCCATTGTTTCCTTTTGTAAATACAGGCAAATATTCTTTCCCCCCATTATCACCCCCCAAAAGTGGCATACTATGTATGCTGTTCTGCACGTTGCTTTTTTTTTTCTTTTCTCACTTAAAAAAAAAGACCATAGAGACCTTCCCGGGTCAGCACATAAAAATTTCCTTGACCCTTTTATTTGTCAGTGGCTGCTCGGTGTCCCCTGGTGGGGCTGTACTATTGTATTATTTGGTCTCCTAGAGATGGACACCTGGGTGGTCTCCAAGCTTTTGGTGTTACAAGCAGTGCTTCCGCTAATAACCTTGATCGTGCACCCTTCCGCACAGGGGGTATTCAGAGTACATTCCCAGTGGGTAAAAGCACCTGTGATCCCATCAGGGGCCAAACTGCCTCCGTGGAGGTCGCACCTACCTTCACCCCCTGCACCTGCTTCCCTACCACCTTGCCAGCCCAGTGTGGTATCAAACTTTGGGATTTAAAAATATCTGACAGGTGAAAAACAGCCTCTCGGATTCATTTTATTTGCATTTCTCTTGTAACATGTGAGGTTCCCCGCTTCCCTGTGCTCAGCCCCTCTGCCCACTTTCCCAAAGGCATTTCTACTCCAAGGATAAGGAATTCACCCAGTCCTTTCTAGCATTTTTACGGTTTCACTTCTTCTACATTTGTATCTTTGATCAGTATTTTCGTGTTAACGGTGCACATGCTCAAGCTGAGGATCTCACTTTCTCACTCTTCACCTGAGCAACACTTCACCGCAGTGTCCACCTTCCCCTTAGCTGACTGGAGAGCGGCCCCTCCACAAACCCCCACGTGCATCCAGGTCTGTCCCCTCCCGCTGCTCTCCCAGTCCCCGCAGCCGAGCTCCAGGGCTGGACTGAATGGGCCTCGTCACGTGTTCTGATATCTGGCGGGGCGAGCGGCTCCAATTTCTCTTCTTTTCTGTTTTTTTGGGGGGATGGGGCTATTTTTGCCTGTTCGTTTTCCACTGAACCCTCAAGTCAGCTCACCTAGTTCAGGGAGAAGAGCTGCTCTTTTTTTTCTTTTTTTTTTTTTTAATAAATTTATTTATTTATTTTTGGGTGTGTTGGGTCTTCGATTCTGTGTGAGGACTTTCTCTAGTTGCGGCGAGCAGGGGCCACTCTTCATCGCGGTGCGCGGGCTTCTCACTGTCGCGGCCTCTCTTGTTGCGGAGCAAGGCTCCAGACACGCAGGCTCAGTATTTGTGGCTCACAGGCCTAGTTGCTCCTCGGCATGTGGGATCTTCCCAGACCAGGGCTCAAACCCATGTCCTCTGCATTGGCAAGCAGATTCTCAACCACTGCGCCACCAGGGAAGCCCGAAGAGCTTCTCTTTATTCTGTAAAACCCTCTCCAAACAGCTTCTCTCCCGACACGCCACCGAAACCCCAGGTCACCAAGTCAGAGGCCCTGCTGTCACTGTGCTCTGTACCAAATTCTCAGCAGCATGTGGCTCAGCTGCTCTGAGCAGCATCTCCTCCTCCCCAGCATCTCCCAGTTCTCTTTCTACTCCCCTGGCTGCTCTCCACCCCACCCCCGCTCTGCACGTGCTGGCTCTCCTCAGCAGCCCTCCCAGGTACCACCCCCGCCCCGACACGGTTAGTACCCCCTCCCATGGGAATCTCACCCTTTCCCATCCCGCGGGATGCCATGTCTTGCTGGGGCCTCCTAAACTGACGCTGCCTGTCACGAGCTCCGCTCTGAGCCCAGCCACACATGCAACACCCACACAACTCCCGAGTGCCTTCCAGGAACACAAAGTGAAACCTGGACTTCCCCCCACAAACCCACTCTTCACCCGGCTGCCCCCGTTCGGTAAATGAGGGCATCAGCGAGCCTGCTGTTCAAGCTGAGAGCCTGGATGTCACCCCTGGGTCCCTCCTCTGCCTCACTCCCCCCGGCCCACAGCGAGTTCTGAAGCCTGTCTGCAGAACAGAGGTCCAATCTCTCTCCTCCACTGCCAACACCCTACTCCAAGCGCAAACATCCTCCACACAATCCGCCCCCGCCGTGGCTTAGAATCCCCCGCTGGTTCCTCATCGCACTGACAAAGACATTCTATCTCCTTCCTCCCCGAGTGACCCAGCCCCTGCCCTCCCTCTGACCTCATTTCCCAGCATCGTCCGGAGCCTTTCCTCTCTGAGGCCTGGCGTCACAGCCCAGGCCCAGGTCCCAAGCGTGCTGGGTGCTTTCCTGCCGGGCTGGGGTTTTTTCTGGCGGGGATGGCTGGCCTAGCAGCGGCTCACGGGGTGGCCGGGGTGGGGGCTGGGGTCCACGGTCTGGGATCCAGGGTCCGAGGACTGGGATTCGGGACCGGGGGTCTGGGGTCCAGGGTCTGGGATCCGGGCTCCGGGGGCTGAGGCCTGGGGTTCGAGGGCCCGCGGGCCCCGCTCCTTCTCGCCCCCCAGGTCCCACGTTACCCGCTGCCTCCTCACTCTCTATTACGAACGACCTGCCTGTCCTCTGATGCCACCTGCGGAGGTTCGAGAGGGGACAACTCGCCACGCCCCCCTCCCCGAGTTGACCCTGCGGCCAGACGGGTGGCGACGAAAGGCGGGCGGCTGGAGAAGCCGCCCTGACACGTCCAAATGAGAACAGCAGGGCGCAGCCGGGGCGGGCAGGGGGCCTGGAGGGCCCCGGGAGGCAGCGACCGGGAACCCCCGACCGCAGCCCGCCCGGAAGTGACCGGCGCAGGCCGCGCATGCTCGCTCCCTCCCACTGCGCGCTCGCGCATCACGTGGGACGGCGCGCGGGTCGCACCGGGAAGTTCCCCCGGAAACGCGAGCCGCTGGCCGGCGGGTTCCGGCCGGCGGTGGTGCGCGGTGCGTCACGTGTTGTTAATGGCCCACCCACGGTGCCGAGTGCCGCAGTGTGTGGTGTGAGCGCCACCGTCCGCTGGGCTCCCGCCGTGCCCGGCACGTCCTGCAAGCTAAGGGTGGGCGGCTGCAGGAGTGAAGGCTCAGTCGTTCGCTGACCGACTGACCGGGCGGTGGCCGGCCTTGTCCGGCCTGTCCATCAGTGTCCGGCACGGTGACTTCATGTTGGAGGCGTGAATAAGGGGGCATGGTAGATGGGTCATCCCTACGCACGCTGCGGCCATCCCGTGGGACAGCAGGACAGAAAGGGACAGGCCAATGCCTGTCCTGGGTGACTGGAGGAGAGACCGAAAGCCTACCCACGGATGGGGTCTGCTGAGTCTAGGGCTTTGTTCAGGCCTCGCACCTCCTGTTGAGCCCTCCTGCTTCCCGTGTGCAGCTCCAACCCTACAGATGAGTAGCGACCCTATGGTCCTGCTGGTCCTTGCTCAGCCCTGGGGCACAGGGGCAGGGCAGCTGTGTCCTGACCCTCAGCAAGGCAGTCTGCATTTCTTACTTCCAAGTCCAGGTCTCCAAATGGGAACCCTTCCACGGCCTGACTGGGCCCGGCTTTGGGGAGACATCTTGGTTTTGTCCCCAGCTGGGCTCACCGAGAGCTCACCAGGGGGCTTGGGTGATGGAACCAGCTTGCAGGAAGCTGCGGTGGAGCGTGGATTTCTCTCCAGGAGGCAGAAGAATGTTAGAGGCCTCAATGGGATGGAGGGGAATTTTGACCCATCTCCAAAACCTGAGATAAGTGAGCTATAGGAGAAAAACCTCCACTACTTTAGAGGGCTATAGTGCAAGTGGTATCCCCATTTGAGAGCTTGTTTTTGTACAAATCTAGGAATTCTTCTAAACTTTCCGTTTCCCTAATCTTACCTCTAACAGTAAACAACTTGCTACAGAGGACTTCCCTGGCATGAGCTCCTACACCATGCCCACTTCTAACTTCCGGTTGGTTTCTATGCCTCCTGTCTCCTTTCCTCCAAGTCTCTCAAGTAAATTTAAGCAGATGTCCCTCATTTCCTTAAAACCATTGTTAACTCTAGGTGGATGGATGGATGGTTGGCTATGTTAACCAAAAACAATAAAATAGCCAGTTATCTTTACCAGCAAGACAAGTTTATTCTGGAGCAGTAAAGAATTGAAATTCAGGACTTGCAACTATAGCAAACCACACGGAAGTGTGGCAAGGCAAAGAAGAGGACACTCTTTTTCTAGAGAAGGGGAAGTTGGGGGTGGGCTGTTAGAAAAAAAAAAGTCTGTTGGAGGAAACTGGGAGATCAGAGTATGGTGGGTTTTCATTGGCCAAATTGTGACTGTCTCTCATTGGCTGAGCTGTTGCCAGGCAAGGAGAAAATCTTCCTTCCTCTCCTGGTGGTAAAGCAGTGTCACTTCCTGCTGGGGATGAAGGTACCGCTCTTCCTCTCCGAATCTGTGTTGATGTGGTACATGTATTGAGTGGCACATGTGTGTGAGCTCCTCTTTCTGGCCTCCTGATTCCATTTGAGTGAGGCTTCCCATTATTAATTTTCACAGATACATGGATGGATTGTGGGATGAATGGATGGCTAGTATATCAGTTAGAAGCACTTTGAGCTTCAAGTAGCAGAGATTATGACAAGTGCAGTGGTTTGAACCAATAGGGGTTTATTTTTCTCCCATAACAAGAATCCTGGAGACAGGCAAGTCTGCGTTAGTTCAGCAGCCCAGTCATGTCAGACCAGCATCTCTGCAATCATACCAGGCTTCCCTTGTGCTCACAGAGGGTTGCCACAGCTCCAGACACCACATCCATGTCCCAGGCTGGACAAAGAGGGGAAAGGATAGTGAAAGGGATGTCTGTCTCTTGTATCATGGAAACAAAATTCCGCTTCCGGCGGTGACATCTCACTGGCCAGAACTGTGTCACATGACCAGCACTACTGCAGCACAGCTCGGGGAATGGGCACTAAGCTTTTCCGGTGTCTATTGTGGAAGAGAGAAGGGGAGAAGAGCGTGGCGTTATGACTGTGGCGGACGTCTGGCATTGCGACCGCCCAGCATCTTCTGAATATCCTCTCTGCAATTTGGTAGTTCCCACATCGTGAATTCTTTCTCTCCCACTTAGAATCTAGAAGGATTACGTTGGTCAGCCTCCCTCACCACTAGGGGCAGATGTCTGACGTGACCTGGGAGAGGGCGGCTGCACCAGGACCCCAGTGGGCTGCTGAGGCGACCGTTTCGCTGGACTGGTCCCAGCAAAGGCAGCTTGTTTCTGGGGCGGGGGGTGGTGTCAGCGTCTTGCTACTGCCGACACTGCAGCTCTGGGCGTGGTGGGGGCAGCAGAGCCTGAACCCAGACCAGTCCTGGCAGGGGTTTTGGGTACTGTTCCTGGAAGCTTAGCTAGATCCTCGAGCCCTCTCACAGCCCCTTATAAATCCATATCTGCTTAAACAAGCTAGACTGGGTTCCTTTATCCACAGCTGTTACGGGTTGGATTGTGTCTCCCCACATGCTGTGCTGAAGTCCGAATCCCCGGTACCTGCAAACGGGACCTTATTTGGAAATAGGGTCTTTGCAGATGTAGTCAAGTTCCGAAGACGTTATTAGGGTGGGCCTCAATCCGATATGCTGGCGTCCTTATAAGATGAGGGAAATTTGGGCACAGACCCCCAAGGGAGAAGGCCATATGACGGCAGAGGCAGACATGGAGGGGCTGCGGCTTCGAGCCCTGGAAGGCCAGGCTGACAGCGTCCCCAGAAGCTGGAGGAGGCGGGGAGGACCCTCCTCTAGAGCCTTCAGAGGGAGCACGGCGCTGCCCACACCTTGATGTTGGACTTCTGGCCTCCAGAGTGTGAGAGAATAAACTTCTGTTAAGCCCCCCGATTTGTGGTGCTTTGTTACAGCAGCCCTAGGACACGCATACAGCAGGTAAGGACCCCAGCCCATCGTCCGAGCAACAGTGACCGGGTGAGTGGAGCGGGGGCCGCGGATGGACATGTAACCGGGTATGAGTGGTGGGGTCTGCTGTTAGCGGTGAGGCCCCCGCACCCTGAGGAGAGCTGGAGCAGCTGCCCCAGACTCCCCGCCCTGCGCTTTCAAAGCAAGTTCCGCTGAGAGCTGCCAGCCAGGGCCGCCGGCCTCCTGCCATGCGCCCCCACCCCTGACCTGTCCTGCCTGAGCCCGGAGAGGACTGGGGGGAGCCGCGCAGTGTCCAGGCAGAGGCAGCGCCCCTGCTTCCTGTCAGCCCTGGAGCAAGGCAAGGGCCTGGCGAGGGCTCCACAATCCAAAGTGCCTGCCCGACAGACGGGCATCTCCAGCGGCGGAGTCCTCCGGCACCCACCCCATCGGAACAGAGCCAGCTGCAGGGGCTGGGTTTACCCGCCCTGAAGGCGGGCCTCACTCCGGGACACAGTGCCCACTCCCCGGAGTATTTCTGAGAGCGAGAGGCCCCTTAGAGCAGAGGGCACCCAACGGGTGGGAGGTGGGCCTGGCCAAGGGGGGCCCCGGGGGTCGCAGAAAACAGCTCACTCTGCAGGTTCAGTTGCAGAGGCGGCAGGCGGGGTGCTGTTCATAGGGGTGTAGGGCGGGGTGGGGGGCCCCTCCGTGAAGGAGCCAGAGAAGCTGGGCTGCTGTGCTCTGAGGGCAGTGGGCTTCCAGCCTCAGGGGCCTCACCCCCACCAGCCCTTCCACGGCTTTGGGAGGGACCCCAGAAATGCATTCTCATTGTCACATTGTTTTTGAAAATTTGTAAAAGCTGTATAAAAAATGAATATAAGTATATATGAAAGATATATATGTGTGTGTATATGTACATATAGATATATACATTATATACTATGTATATCTATATGCGCTTGGGCTGCCAAAACAAAGTGCCACAGACTAGGTGGTTTAAACAACAGAAATCCATTGCCTCCCTGTTCCAGAGGCTGGAAGTCTGAGCTCAAGGTGTCAGCAGGCATGGCGTCTCCTGAGGCCTCTCTCCAAGGCGTGCAGACGACCGTCTCCTCGCTGGGTCCTCACGTGGTCGCGTCCCTCTGTGTGTGTCTGTGTCCTCACCTCCTCCTCCTATAAGGACACCAGCCTTGGGACTTCCCTGGCCATCCAGTGGTTAGGACTCTGCGTTTTCACTGCTGAGGGCCCGGGTTCCATCCCTGGTTGGGAAACTAAGACCCCACAAGGCACGGGATGTGGCCAAAAAAGAAAAAAATAAAGGACACCAGTCAGACTGGAGCAGGGCCCACCTTAGTGACCCCATTTTAACTTGATTACCTGTGTAAAGACCCTATTTCCAAAAGCAGTCACATTCAGAGGTGCTCAGAGTTAGGGCTCCAACAATGAATTTTTTAAATTTGGGGGACACACAATTCAGTGCATAGCTATAACTGTATCTTTATATATTCTTTATATATATATTAAAAAGACTTTTTTCTTAAAGAAGAGCTCAGAAACGTGTGCTCATCAGGCCCACTGGCCACAGCCACAGGAATCCAGCGGCCAGGGAGCCAGGCGGGCAGCAGGCAGCACGTGGCGGTCGGGGGGGCGGGAGGGAGGGACAGAACCCCAGCAAGGCCCAGCCCTGTGTGGCCGTTCCCGCCCCTTGCCGGGCTGAAGTCCCCCCACCGAACAGGAGGAAGCGAAGTCACCAGGCAAGGCCAGCGAGGCCACACGCGCAACTGAACCCTCAGCTGAGTGCTGGCCTCCACTGCCTGCTCCTTGGGAAGTGGGGGAAAGAGGGCGTCAAAAGAAAGAGCAGATTAACCTTAAAGCCTGCGTGCCGCCAGGCTCAGCCCTAGGGTTTGCTGAGCGCAGGACCAGGCACAGGTGGGAGGTCCCACTGCATGTGTGCTCGCCTTGTCCCAACCTGCACCCTGAGGTCCCCCAAGAAGGGTGTCGGCACCCCATCCTGTCACCGCCTGCACACACCAGAGCACCCCCCGCCCTGGGCCAGACCCAAAGGAGGGCCTGGCAACCGGGGGAGCAGCTCGGGCCGTCTGGGCCGGAGTTCTGGGGCCCAGGTACCAGTGCCTGGTCGGGCAGGAAGGAGGATGGGCTGTGAGGGACACAGCCCCCGGCTGCAGGCAACTCTAGTGAGCGGCCCCGGACGGGCCGCAGCTTCCGGGCCCGAGGGCTGCACTGTCCACTGCTGTCCACACTTCAGAAGCTGGTCGTGAGGCCACCGTTGGCCACAGGCTCTGTGTTGGGTCCCTAGGCCTGTCGTAACAAAGTGCCATAAACTGGGTGGCTTACAGCTACAGTTTTTTTCTCTCGCGGTCCCGGAGGCCAGAAGTTTGAGGTCAAGCCGTTGGCAGGGCTGGTTCCTTCTGAGGCTGCGTGGGAGACTCTGTCCTGTGCATCCCTCTGAGCTTCTGGTGGTTGTGGCATCTCTGGTTTTCCTTGGCTTGTAGAAGCACCACCCTGGTCTCTGCCTCAGTCTTCACGTGGCTTCTCCCTGTGTGTGTCTTTGTCTGATGTCCCCTTTTGTGAGGACACAGTCACGTGGGATGACGGCCACCCGCTCCAGTAGGACCTTGTCTTAACCCATCTCATCTGCAGGGACCCTATTCCCAAGCAAGGCTACATGCTGAGGTGCCGGGGTCAGCACTGCAGCCTGTGAATTGGGGGCACAATTCACCCCATCACAGCCTCCTTCCTCTCCCCCGGTGCCACGTGCTTCTCTCTCTCTGCCAGCACTTAGCTGGCTGGGGTTTTTACCAGATGGTGGGACCCGAACCCTCATTCATGAAGCTCCGAGTCCTCAGTGGTTCTCTCTGGGTCCCACAGTTTTCTACGGCCCTTTACCACCACCCGGGAGGCTGTCATGTGGCCCCCTAGGCCCTGGGTCCCTGACGTGGGGCTCTCTCCCACCCCACGTCTCCCTGGCGAAGAGGACTGACCCCCTGGCTGGCACACTAGCCCCTTCTCCAGCCGCTGGTCCCGTAGCAGGAGGACGCCAGCGGCCCAGGGCAGTCTCTGCTCCATGTGCAGGAACAGTCCACGTTCCCTGGACGACTGGGGACCAGGACCTCCAGTCCTGTGGATCCCGCGTGGCCAGGACGGAAGGAAAAGATCCTCCGCTAGATTATTAGACGTCACAGTAAGTGGTCGTGCTGCCTCTACCCCGTGGTTCCCAGACACGTCATGCATTGGTCCCTGGTGTGAGACTGTACCCCGTCCTGCTGGACGCATCTCAGCATCACTGGGCAGCATCACTGGGCCCCCAGGAGGCCAGGCCACCTGTGTCAGGGTGAGGGGTGTGGGACGAGCCCAGAGAAGTTCGTGGACACAAGGCCACTGCCACACGTCCTTCCTCTGAAATGAATCCCTTGATGAGAAATGCCCTTTGTAGAATGCAAGTGTCTTAGTCCATTTGGGCTGCTGTAACAAAACGCCATAGACTGCGGGGCTTACAGAGAACAGGAACTGATGTCTCGCAGTTCAAGGCTGGAAGTCCCACATCAAGGTGCTGGCAGGGCAGAACCTGCCTCCTGGGTCACGACTTCTTGCTGTGCCCTCAGGTGGTGGGGGGAGCCAGGGAGCCCTGCGGGAGCTCTTTTCTGAGGGCACTAATCCCACTCCTGGGGGCTCCGCCCTCCAGGCCTAATCACCTCTCTAATGCATCACCTTGGGGGTGAGATTTCAACATCTGGATGTGGGGGACACAGATGTTCAGTCCTCCTCACCAGGATAGCGAATGAGGCACCCTGCCAATCCGCAATGGCAGCGCTGGCAGGAGCTGTCCAGGTAGGAAACACACAATCCTTGGGCACAACCAGCCCTGACCCCTCCCCGACGGGAGGGCCCGCGGCACTCTCCCTGCTTCCATGAAGCTAGGCGGCCCCTGGGGATGGAGCCCCATCAGTGGCTCAGACCCTCTCTCTGCTGATGAGACAGGCACCTGGCAGTGAGGGCCGCTGGAGGGGTGTGGCGGGGGCCGGCCGGGCGTGGAGGCTGCAGCCACCGTGCCTGCTGCCCTGAGCCCGCTGTGCGCGGGTGAGGAGGTGACCGACACCGCAGAAGGGGCCATTCTGTTGACCTGATCTTCGAGCGTCTCATGGGCAGGAGATGCTTCTGGGGGCGTTTCCACAGAACACAGGTGTCGTCAGGCTCTGCCCATTTCAAGTGGTTCCTTAGAACACCCCTCGCGGACCCTCCGTGCCGCCTGCCACCCCACCCGTGAGCCCCACCTTGTGAACCAGGGCAGTCGTGCCCCAGGCCGTCCTTGTGACCTGTCTGGTAATGGCTTCACCACTGTCCTCCGGGGCCTCCCTGGGGGGCTGCGGCGCTGTGGGGACGGCTGCCCGCTCAGACCCCACGTCAGCTCGTTTCCTTCTTCTCTCTTCTGTTAACCCGTCAGCTGGGCGCCGCGTGAGGCCACAGACACACTCTGAGGGAGGAGGCTGAGCAGCGGCCTCAGTGTCTCAGGAGGTGCAGCTGTGTCAGGCAAACACTCTGCCTTCTGGATCTGGGGGGCCTGGGCTCACGTCAACCGTCTTCAGTTAGGGATGGGCCTGCTGCGAGGCATGCTCAGTTTTCCATTTGTGGGGATGGACGGTCAGCGGGGGCAGCGCGGGCAGTCACCCCATGGCCCGCGGTCTCATCTCCCGGGCCCAGCAGCTCACCAGGACCTGCCTCTCACACGGAGAACTATGAGCCGAAGGGAGCACGACCTCGCTCCAGACATCTCGGGGTCTTCCCTGTGATTCTCCTGTTAGAGCTGCCAGAGGTTCCCCACAGAACTCCACCTTCTGCGGGCCCCTCAGCAGCGCTAACCCCAAAGGAGTCATAAGCCCCAGATGGCAGGACAGCCTGGACCACGCCTGGCCCCAGGCAAGAGCTCTCTCTCCCGCTCTGAGCTCCACCCAAACCTGGAAGCCCACGTGTGTTACTCAGGAAATACGTTGGGGAAACACATCCAAACAGGGTACGTGCTGCCTCCAAAATCCAAAATGACTCGCCATGGGACTTCCCTGGCGGTCCAGTGGTTAGGACTCCGTGCTTCCACTGCAGGGGGCACGGGTTCCATCCCTGGTCTGGGAACTAAGATCCTGAAGCTGCCAGGCGTGGCTGGCCAAGCACGGTGCCCCATTTTCCGAGGTGAGCGACACAAATTATAGCGACTCATCTTTCACTTTGCAGGGAGGGCTGACCACCACGCTCCAGATCACCAGCCCCTGGAAATATCACCACCTGTACTTCCACGAGGCTCACCTCCCAGCCTCTGACACACGTCTTCCCAAGGCATCTGGTGTCCTTACCACCTCCTGATACCGGATCCAGTTAGTGTTATACAGTCAATGCAGGGGCGCAGGGCAAAGTGTCAATTGTGGGATGTCAGTGTGACCCAGTTCCCCGGGAGCCACGCCGTGACAGGTGGTGGGGGGGGCGACGTTGCCATGAGGAGACCAGCAGGGTTTACTGATACCCCTGCCAAGTGAAAGCAGACGGCTTCTGATTTTCTAGGCTAGTCGGGATTGAGGGGAAAGAAAAACAAAACACCAGACAGGTCACTAGCCGTGCGCTGGGTGCAAAGGGCGCAGTGGTTGCTCCATGAAGACACAACATCTGGAAAAGCTGCAGATGTCGCCACCTGATTAAAATTATCACAATATCCCGTGGTTCTTCACGCCCAACCTGCAAATGCAGAGGGGGAATAAGCACACCGAATGGGATGTGTGTTAGTTTGTGGTGATCAAGGGCTTCAAGTAACCCACGTTTATTCTCTCACGGTTCTGGTGGGCAGAAGTCTAACATCGAGGTGTCGGCAGGGCTGTATTCCTTCCGCAGCCGCTGAGGGGAAGATCCGCCCCTTGTCTTTCCCAGCTTCTCGAGGCACCTGCATCCTCTGGCTCAAGGCCCTTTTTCCATCCTCAAGGCACCACCTAACCTCTGGTCCCTTTCACTCTGACCTCCCCTCCTCCCATTTTTTTTTTTTTTGCAGTACGCGGGCCTCTCACTGTTGTGGCCTCTCCTGTTGCGGAGCACAGGCTCCGGACGCGCAGGCCCAGCAGCCATGGCTCACGGGCCCAGCTGCTCCGCAGCATGTGGGATCTTCCCGGACCGGGGCACAAACCCATGTCCCCTGCATCAGCAGACGGACTCCCAACCACTGAGCCACCAGGGAAGCCCCCCTCCTCCCTTTTGTAAGGACCCTTGTGATTACTATGGATCACCTGGATAACCCAGAAGCGTCTCCCCATTTTAAGATCCTTGCTTTAATCACCGCTGCAAAGTCCCTTTTACCATGTAAGGTCCCATATCCTCAGGTTCCAGGGTTTCAGAGATTAGGACATGGACCTCTTTGGAGGGACCATTATTCAAAGAATCACCACCCCTGTGTTTTTCAAGACTTTCACGGTGACATTAATTTCATTTCCCTCAGGGATATACTGTGGGTTTGCATTACAGTTTTGGCTCGGTTGGAGTGCAGCCTCGGACATTCTGCTTGGCCCTTTCTACCCGTGGGATAATAAAAAGTGGATTTGGTCTTTGTCCCTGTTCCCGGCCCAGAGCTCCTAAATCCCTTGGAGTTTTCTGAGCGATAGGAGTGTCTTTTGTTCTTCATTAGGAGCCTTTTTTGATAACAGCTGGATTTATGCTAATGAGGTGATTTGGGTTGAGGCCCCTAGATGGCTTCAGGATGGGGCCGGTCACCAGAAAGGCCCAGTGGCAGAGGGTTGGAACGCTCAGCCCCACCCACAGACCTCCTGGGAAGGGGGAGGGGTGCTTCAGATTAAGCTCTATGCAAACTCTCCAACAATAAGATGCGATGGACCTCTGGGTTGGGAACACATCCAGGTGCCAGGAGGGTGGCGCACCCCAGTTCCATGGGGATGGGAACTCCTGTGCCCAAGACACTTCTGGACCTCACCCTATGGACCTCTTCATCTGGCTCTTCTCCTGTATCCTTTACAGTAAACTGGTAAATATACATAAGCATTTCCCTGAGCTTTGTGAGCCATTCTACAAATTATTGAACCTGAGGAGGGCATCATGGGACCCCCGACTTACAGCCTTTGAGTCAGAAGCACAGGTGACAATGTGGACTTGTGACTGGCACGGTAAGGGGCAGCCTTGTGGGACTGAGCCCTTAACCTGTGGGATCTGTGCTATTTCCAGGCAGATAGTTTCAGAATTGAGTTGAACTGTAGGACACCCAGTGGGTGTCCGCTGAGAACTGAAAGGGTGCTTGGTGTGGGAAAACCCCCACACCTGGGGTCCAGAGTGTTGTGAGAAGAAATGAGTCTCCCTTACACTAGTTTCTTAGCTCTTATTCCATAGGTCAGTGAGCCAACGTGGAAATCACTCCCGTGCCACGTCTGTCTAAGTCCAATACATCCAGGAGCGGGGAAATGACCGGGACAGTCCACGGCCCACTGGCCTCACTTGGGTCAAACTTTTTCTATCACTTGACCTCCCTAAGCCTCCCCTCTGACATGGTGGCACTTGGAGGCCCAAGGGGCTAGTTCAGAGCCAGTATGTGGCCACTCCCAGAGGATGTGGCTGTTCTCCTTCCCCAGCTCACGTGGTTGGTGGCCACGGTCCTCTGGGACAGGCCTGGAGAAAGGTTTGAGGCAGACACATGTGACCTCACAGCAGCATCCTTCCTCAGAGGGACCCGGCCTCCCTTCCAATCAGGGAGCTTGGGGTCTGTGGCCTGACGCACGTGGGGGAGCTGGGTGAGGGTCTTGAATCCCCAGCCTGGTTCTGCTTCAACCAACAACAAAGCAAACCCTTAGTGCTTCTCACAGCAACTCAGCTGCAACGGCAAATCCCAGTCCTGCCTGCCTGCACCCACATGAGCACCCACGGGGCCCCACCCAGTCTCGCATTCCACCCTCCCTGGCCTCACCCCTTTGGTCTCATCCTTTCATGGACAGAATGATTCCGGAGTGCCTGCCGATGTGAATTAGGGAGCCCTGATAACTCACTTGGTGTCCCATTAGCTCCTCCTGGACCACATCTGCCGTGATCCCCTGGGGTGTGCTGGGACGGCAGTGACAGTGGTGAGGCAGGGAAGTAGGTGACTGTCCACCCCAGGGACATTATTGAGGGATGGTCAGGAGGCCAGGCCCGTTTCTCCAGAAAGGCAGCTGCATCTTACCCACCTCTGGCAATGACCTGCGTAACTGAGGTCACTGCAGGCATGGAGTCTCGGCGCCCCACAGCCACTTCATGGGAGCCCGCACTTTCACCAGTCCCGAGATCCATTTGGAAGGCCTCTTTCCTGGGGACACTCCTGTAACCAGCACTGGTTACAGGATCAGTCAGGAAGCTGTCTTCATCCCAGACAGTTTGAATGCAGAAACCTTACAAAAGGTGCTATTTATGGAGGTGTGGGCATGCCTTGGGAAACAAAGGGGAGGTGGTGAGGCACTGGAGCCTCTCAAAGTCAGGAAACCATCACCATCTTTCGAGCTGAAAGGATAAGGGTAGCAGCTAATGTTTCCAGAGCCCACGAGGAGCTGGGCCCATGGAGGAGGGCTGCCCAGGGGCTGTTGTCATGAAGGGGCGTGGCTGCTGCCGGAGACCTGGCACTAACGCTGGGCAGAAGTTCAGAGAGATTACCTAAACTACCAGAGAATTCCCTCCCCGGTCACTTGCTCGTGTCCCCCTTGGGCTGAACCAGCCAGAACCGGCTGGTGTGGGAGCCCGCATTGGTGCAGTCCACAGGGGCCAGCCTCCCAGGGCACAGAGCAGGGTAGAGGCTCCAGTGAGGGGTTAAAGGGAGGCCAGGAAATGAGACACCCAGGCGGTCAGCTGGCTGGGGGCTGCCACCTTGGAGAAGGGCCTGGAGCCAGGGACTGCTGCTGGGGCCCATGGGACACACAGCTGCCCTCTGGGGGCTCAGCAACGGAGGGGTCCGGCTGAAGCTGACTACTGCCCCAGGACAACCACAAATGACCCCCCACTACTGCGGAGACATCAAGTTGTCAGGATAATAAGACCGGGCGGGAGCAAGAGCAGGGACGTGTCCCCGCTGCGATGGCCCTCGCCTCCCCACCACACCTCCTCGCCCCCAAACAAGAAGGACCAAAGCCCAGGAGAGGGAGGTAAAGGCCTGTCCCAGAGGCAGATCCATTGCGCTCCTCCTCAGCCCAGGTTCTAGAGCAAGTGAGCTGGCCCCACGCCACCCTAATTCAGATCGGTGAGTCACAGGTGTGGCCAGCAGTGAGGGATTAGGGAGGGAAGCGGGGCTGAAATTGGGTATGAGATGCGTATGTTAAACTAACTGGGCTGTTTTGATGCCTGAATGTTGTGGACCCTGCCTGAGCCTGAGATGTAATTATGGGAGGGAAAGGGGGGATTGCACAGCGCACAGGGATTGACAGAGACAGCTCATCACACCCTAACGAGCTGAGATGCCTCAGAAGAACCGATACAGGTGGAAGATTGCCTGGATGGGTGTTTGGGATGGATGGATGGACAGGAAGAGGACTGGGTGGACGGAGGATCAGCGGGGATGCCGCCTGAGAGCTCTGGGAGGTTCAGAAACCTGGGTCACGTCCTCCAGTGGATTACTTTGCTACCCTGTCTGCTCCCCCCTACCCTCTGCTCATGCCTGACTCAGTGACCTGTTGATGGGCTGAGAAGGCAGGAGGGGGGCAGCTTTCTCCTGGGCCAGGTTGGGGGCAGAGGTGAGGCACAGATAAGGAAGAGGTGCAGGTATACTCTGGGGCATGGTCTGGGCTCTCCTGGGGAAGCTCACCTGGGGACTCCAGGTGATTCTAGAATGCCCCCAGAGCCCTTCTGGGTGGGAGTCATGAAGGCAGGTGGCAGAATCCCGTGGCCCAATAAGCAGATAGAAAAGTAAATATTTGGGATGCCAGATTAGCATATTGGTGGGAGGTGCAGGGCTGGCTGGCTGACCGGGGACGTTTGAGCAGAGGCGGGAAAGATACAGGCAGAGATTGTTGGGGTGTTACGGGTGCAGCAAGGAGGCCAGTGTGTCTGGAGCTGAGTGGGGGAGAGGAGGGGGTCAGGGAAGGGCACAGAGGCCTCGCGGCCATCGTAGGGATTTCGATTTTTACTTTGAGTGGGAGCCTCTGGAGGGTTCAATCCGCTGAGTGACAGGATCGGACTTGGATTCTGACTGCATCAGCTGCCGTGTGGACAGCACACAGGGCAAAGACGGAAGGAGCAGGGGACAGCGAGAGGGCCGCTGCGATAGAGCAGGACAGCAGTACAGGGGGGATGCTGGAGGGAGGGCTGGGCGCGGGGGTTGGCGAGGCTGGAGGATCTCGGTTCTTACGCTCAGGCCAAGGCGGGCGCCGCCCCGAGGACTCACTCAGCCAAGCCCTGCAGGGTAAACTGAGGGCTTTAAAGTTTCCGAATGAGGGCTCCTGAGTGAAAGATTTGGTCTATTTGGGAAGCTGTGAGGACTGAGAAAGTTGGGCGGTGCGTCCCAAGTCATCCTCAGGCCACAGAGTGGCCAGCCCTGCGCTCTTGCTCTGCGCAGAGGAGCGCCCGCCTGGAACCAGGTGTCCGCATGGAGAGGCCCCTTTCCTGCGGCGCTCAGGCGCCCTCAGCATCCCGGAGGGAGGGCTCTCAGCATCCGGGGGCGCTGTTAGCATTCCGCGGCGCTTCTAGAGGCAGCCCCTCCTGGTTCCCGCAACCAGCGCGCCACCTGGCGGCGTCGCTCCGCCATAGCACCCCTCGCGGGCCTCCCCTCTTTCCCTGCCGCTAACGCGCTTCTCCGCGGAAACCCCTAACCCGCGGCCCTCGGAGCGCAGAACCGTGAGCAAACGCAGCCCTTTGAACACAGCTGACGCCGGTGGAATCTGGGTTACCGCCCCGCGGGGACGGGGGCGTCGTAGGATCCGGGGGTGGAGACCCGAGGCGCCCGGGGTCCACCCGCGCTGGGCCAGAGGGGTGGGAGAGGGCGGCGAGCGTCCGCGGGGGCGGGGGGCGCTCACAGGGTGGCGAGCTGGAAGGCTGCGCCCAGTTCTCCGGGAAGGGGCGGGGCGTCGCGGGGGCGGCGGCGGGGGCGGGGGCCGCACCTGACAAGACACCGGCAGCCCGGACACTCGGTCCCGCCTGACCCGGGCGCAGCAGCAGTCCTGGGGCTGCAGGTGACCAGAGAGGAGCGGGGTGAACGGGGGCTAAACTGTGGGGGGGGGTCCTAGGAGAAATGGGGGAGCACGGGGGATTTAAGCAGGCGCGACCCGGTCGGGTTTTCGCGCGGGAGGGCTGCTCTGTGCACTCAGCGGAGAATGGTTGGGCGAGTTGAGGCGGGGGCTGTCCTGGACGCCCCCACGAGTGCTGAAGGCCTTGGCGGTCGGTGGAGGGAGGGAGGGAAGGAGGGTGCCCGGGGCTGGGTAGCAGCTGGACGGAGAAGGATAGAGGACACCGGGGGCACCTCAGCTCTGGCACTTCGATGGAACCCGAGGGGCAGAGAGAGGCCTGGGTGGTGACCAGGGTTTGGGAGCGGCCAGCACGGGCCTGTGGTGAATCCTCGGGCCGGCCGCCCACCCCAGCCCGCCGGTGGGTGGAGGCAGGGCTGGAGGAGCGCCAGGGGGCACCCGGAGAGCTAGCCCCCGGCCAGGTGCGGGTGGGGACCCGGCAACGGTCTCGTGTGCCTGGGGAGGGGGCGGGGTGGTGTCCTCAAGGCAGCTCCGGTGCCCACACCCAGCCTGCCCTGTGCCCCTTCCTCCTCTTCTGCCCGCCGGGAGCCCGGGCAGCCCGGGGCTGAGGCCTGGTGGTGTGGGGACACACCGGCGCCCCGGGCTCCCCCATCTGCTCGATTCTCTCCGAAGCCATAACCAAAGCCGCTCCCTCTGGGGTCTCTGGACCCGCCTGCGCCTCCGCGTGCCCCAGGCCCTGTCTCGGGTGGTCCCAGGTGCGGTGGGAATCCCTCGTGGGGGGGAAAGTGCCCGCAGCTTCTCTCGGGGTCGGGTCCTCCGAGAGGGGGCGGGGGGAGGGGGGCGTGGCGCGGTGGCCTGGACGGCGGGGCGGGGACCGCGCGGATCTCCGCCCCCTACCTGCTTAGGAGCGAGCGGGCTGGGGACCCGGGGAGGCTGCAGGAGAGTTCAGGGCCCCAGGGCCCCAGGGCCCCGGTGAGTTTGGAGAGAAAGAGGGCTGGCAGGTAGGTGAGCGGGGCCAGGTCAGGGGCTGCAGAGGGGGTGACCCGGTCTCAGTGGCCACAGGGCTAGGGCAGCGCCCCCGGGTGCCCAACGCCGCCGCCGCCTCCATCGCTTTCCTTGGCCCCTCCCGGAGTCCCTCCCGGCTTCGGCCGCTCCCAGGATAAAGTGTTCATGTTGGTTTTAAAAAGTGTTTAGGGCTTCCCTGGTGGCGCAGTGGTTGAGAGTCCGCCTACCGATGCAGGGGACACGGGTTCGTGCCCCGGTCCGGGAGGGCCCCACATGTCGCGGAGCGGCTGGGCCCGTGAGCCATGGCCGCTGAGCCTGCGCGTCTGGAGCCTGTGCTCCGCAATGGGAGAGGCCACAGCAGTGAGAGGCCCGCGTACCACAAAAAAATAAAAAATAATAAAAAAAAAAAGTTTAATCTTGTTTCCTGTGTGATTTTCAAACTTAAATGAGTAGCAACACGCTAAAAAGCACGCTGTTTCTTTCTTCATGTAACGCATTTTTATTGCGGTATCCTGTACACGCAGTACCCGCCCAAATCTTAAGTGGACAGTTAGATAATTTTTACCTGTGTAGACATCCCTGTAAACATCCGCGTTCTCCGTGCCCCCACTAGACACCCCTGTGCCCACTCAGCGCGGTCCCAAGGGGACCACTTCTCTGGCCTTCACACCACACCAGCTTTGCCTGTTTTTGAACTTCCTCTAAGTGGACTCAGGGTGCATTCTCTTCTGCATCCAACTTTTTTTTTTTTTTTCACTCAATAACATGTCCATGAGATTCATCCACGATGTACGAGGAACAGTAGTTGGTTTTTCATGGTTCAGCAGCTGATGGCCCATCTACTGACATTTGGATTTTTCCAGTTTGGGGTTATTAGGAATAAAGCTACTCTGATGGTTCTTGTACATTCTTTTGGTGATACAAACATGTGCTTATTGTACTTTCTTTTTTTTTAACTTAAATCACTCATTTTTACTGCAAATCTCTCCATTTTTATTCATTCACTCATGAAAATTTTATTGAGAAAGTTTACAATGCAAGTTTCACTAATATGACCATGGAAAGAGGAGGTCATAGCACAAAATCCTGGGTCTCCAGAAGCTCACAGCCTAATAGGCAAAACAGACTGGAGAGAAACAAGTGTCCTGACCTCCCAGGGATTGGAAATGCAAACAGTATTCCACTTAAAAATGCAACCTGGGGCTTCCCTGGTGGCGCAGTGGTTGAGAGTCCGCCTGCCGATGCAGGAGACGCGGGTTCGTGCCCCGGAAGATCCTACATGCCACGGAGCGGCTGACGGCTGGGCCCGTGAGCCGTGGCCGCTGAGCCTGCGCGTCTGGAGGCTGTGCTCTGCAACGGGAAGAGGCCCGCGTACCGCAAAAAAAAAAAAAAAAAGCAATCTGGTTTTCATAAGGTTTGGGAAATAGACTTTCAAACAGCAGACCCTCCAATTTCTAGGTGTGCAATGCAAGGCTCATACAGCTCGAGACAGTGTATTCCTGATCATCTGAGTCACTTCGATGAGCTCCTCATATTTGAAACCAAATTATATCTATTGACCTTAAACTCCATAAGTTCCTTATCAAGCTTCCTCACATGTTTTGGAAAAAACTTGCAGGCCTTTCGCTTGCTTAAAACTGATTTGTCAGTTAGATGGAGACTTTCCTGTGCTTTGATCACAGTTCAATGTAGGATTTTATGTTTGCATTGAAAGGCCATTTACAGTGGATGTTTCCTTCACATTTCTTCTTAACCACAGCCATTTTGTCACTTATTCTTTCGTGATCTTGCAATTCTCACACCTGGAGTCCCTTATGCTTCTACCTTACCTGCCACGTTGGTATATTTTTCTAGCCCCCAATTTTAAGAGCTCCCCATAAATGGAGTAATCTTTCCGCAAATGTCGACTCTCACTTTTCTGCTTAGTCTTCATCTGTTTTCCCTTTGAGACTTGATCTTTATCTGGATACAGGTTCCAATAAGGTGCTAAAGTAATTTCCAAGCTTTCTGTGTTTTAAAAGGTAACTCTACCCTAACTCTTTTTCTTACCACATCTTTATTTTGTTGTATGGGTTGGCCAAAATGTTCATTCGGGTTTTTCCATTACATGTTATGGAAAAAACCGAACAAACGTTTTGACCAACCCAATAGTTCTAATTTCCTGTTGATTATAGGTTTGGTTTTAAAATTTTCCCTTTCATAGGTTACTATTTGTTTTTAATATTTATTTATTTATTTGACTGCACCAGGTCTTAGTTTCGGCACGCGGGATCTTCCTTGCAGCATGCGGGATCTTTAGTTGCGGCATGCAGGATATAGTTCCCTGACCAGGGATCGAACCTGGGTCCCCTGCATTGGGAGCATCCTTTTGCTGTTATTATGTTTTATTCCTTTATTTTTTGTTGACATCTAATTCAGTATAATTTACAATGACAGGCGCAGATCTCTGTTGAAAAACGCCTGTAGAATATTAGCTATAACACAATATCTGTGACGCCTCTTCAGTCTCTTTCTTTTTAATAACTTTGAACTGAGACATAATTCACAGACCATAAAATTCACCCATTTAAAGTGTATATAATTCAGTGGTTTTCAGTATATTCAGAGTTGTGCAAGCATCACCCATCACCAAGACCTAATTCCAGAACATTTCTCCTCTGCACCTGTGAAGCATTGCTCATTGGCCATTTGTGTGTCTTCACTGGAAAAATGTCTATTCAGATCCTTCGCTCATGTTTTAATTAGGTTTCTTGTCATTTTATTATTGCTGAGTTGTAAGAGTTCTTTATATATTCTGGTTATTAAACTTACCAGATATAAGATTTACAGATATTTTCTCTCATTTTCGGGTTGTCTTTTAACTTTCTTGATAGCGTCCTTTGAAGCACAGAAGTTTTAAATTTTTTGAAAAGTTAAATTTATCTATTTTTTCTTTTGTGGCTTGTGCTTTTGGTGTCCTATTTAAGAAAACTCTGGCTAATCTAAGGTCATGGATATTTATCTCTATGTTTTCTTCTTAGAGATTTATAGCTCTAGCTCTTACATTTAGGTCTTTGATACATTCTGAGTTAATTTTTGTGTACGGTGTATGGTAAGGGTCCAACCTCATTCATTTGCATGTAGATATCCAAACCTCCCAGCACCATTTGTTGAAAAGACTGTCCTTTCCCCAGTTAAAGGGTCTGGACACCTTTGCGAAAAATCACTTGACCATACATGTGAGGGTTTGTTTCTCGGCTCTCTGTACTCTTCCATTGGTGTATATATCTGTCCTATGCCAGTACTATACTGTTTTAATTACTGTAGCTTTGTGGTAAGTTTTGAAATCAGGAAGTGTGGGTCCTCCAACTTTATTCTTTTTCAAGACTGTTTTGGCTATTTGGGGCCCCTTGAAATTCCATATGAATTTGAGAATTGGCTTTTCTACTTCTGTGGGAAAAGGCTGTCGGACTTTTCACAGAGATTGTGCTGAATCTGTAGATCCCTTTGGGCAGTGTTGACATCTTAACAGTGTTGAGTCTTCCTGTCCATGAACACAGGATGTCTTCCCATTTATTTCATTTTTCTTTAATTTCTTTCAGCAGTGTTTTGTAATTTTCAGCATACATGGCTTTCACCAAGTAGGTTAGATTTATTCCTAAGTATTTAATTCTTTTAGATGTTATTTTAGATGGAACTGCTTTCTTAAGTTCCTTTTATCTCCTGAATTATTTGTGGTCTTAGGTATTTTCCACTACCTAACATTTTAAGTATATATATTTGCTTATCTTCTGTCTCCTTTACAAGAATAAACTTCCATAAGGGCTAGAGTTTCAATTTGTTTATTGCCATGGTATCTTAACAGTGTCAGGCACATAGTTCAGTACGTAACTGTTGAGAGCATTAATAATGACAACCATTTACCTATATCGGCATTCACTTCATTTACCGTAGCTTTTTTCTTGTGCCACAACAAAGAATGCTGCACTGGATAGCTGTGAACATATATTTCCTGCAATGGAGCTTTTATTTTTATGGCAGAAATTCTCCATCAGGGGATTTATGTCCACTTGTCTTTTTAACTGCATCTGAAGTTTTCAGACTGCTTTCCAAGGTGTTGTAATGATTCTCATTTCTGCCATCAGCATACAAGGGTCCCTGATCCCTTATACTCCCAGGACCACTAGGCCCATTTTCAGTGTCTGGCAGCCTGAGGGTGGAGCCCTGTGTCAGTGGTGCTTTAATTGGCATTTCCCTGATGGCTCGTGACTTTGAACGTCTTCTCCTGTTTCCCAACAGATTGTCAATGAATTGCTCTTCTGTGAATTGCTTATTTATATCCTTTGTCCACCTTTCTCCTGGTTCCTAAAAATCTTTTTCTTGTCAATTTCCAACAGCCTTCAGTCTATTATAGGTATTCATCATTTGTCTATCGTCTGCTTTACAAATATGTATTTTTCCAAATTTATCATTTTTATAGTTTGTTTATGGCTTCTTTTTCCACACAAAATTTAATATTCCTACAAAGTCAAATATATCTACCTTTCTCGTATAGCTTTAGGGTACCTGGATTGAGGTACGATGTTCTTCTTGACCCTAGATTATATGTGTGCTGATTACATATGTGTTTTTTCCAGTTCTTTTGGTTTCTGCATTTATTACTTAATCAATCTGGCTCTAACGTTGACACACTATGTACGTTTTTCTTAGAGATGGTTATCTATTGTGCCAGCACATGGTTAGTAGATAACCCATCCTTTCCCACTGAATTTACCTTCCTCTTCTGTCATGAATGAAATTCTGCTGGAAAATGTGACTATTTCTAGCATTTCTATTCTGGTGCATGGGCCTATTTATTTATTCCTAGATTAATACCATATTTAATCAGATTAGTAGCTTTAGAGGTTTGGGATGGCAAATCCTCCCTTGCTCTTTTTCAGTCTTTTCTTGCCTGTTATTGGGCATTTATTCTTACATATAAATTTTAAGATTATTTTAGCCATTGAAAAGACCTTCTTGGGCTCTGCATGGTGCTCCTTTCTTTTGTTCAGGTCTTGCTTTATATAGCTCTATAAGATTTTATAGCTTTCTTCATATAGATACTGTGCCCTCCTTAGTGGGCTTCTTAAGGTTGTTTGTTTGTTTGTTTTTTTGTCACTGTAGGGGATGGAATAGATTGCTCATTTCTAGAGGCTCATTATCGGAGTAGAAAAAATGATGGATTATTCTATATTCTTCTCTTCCTGACTATTCACCAGATTATTTTATTCACTCCAGTAGTTTTTACTAGAGTCTTTTAGATTGTCTGGTGTTCAAGCATATCATCCTCAATAAGAGGTGGCTTTTCACTCTTCTTTTTCATTGCTTATGCTAATCCTCCCACCTCCATCTATATTCATAAGTGGGATGGCTATCTTTTTGTACCATCTGTCCTCAGCTGTGGGGGAGGGGTCCTGCTTTTCCCTGTGGAATGGAATAGAGTCAGCGCTCAGACATTCTGTTCTCTGAAGGTGAGCAGAGGTCTGCTCCTCCTGCAGCCCCACTCAGCCCCCAGCCGTCACCGCCCGGCCTGGGTTCCTGCAGGACAAACCAGCTGCCCCCACCAGCTCCCAGGCAGCCCTCCCCGCTCATCACGGGAGGCCTTGATGACCAGTTCCTGCCCACCTGGAGCCAGGGGTCCTTTAGCTGATGGCTCCTCTCAGCCTGGGGTGTAACTGTGAGACCCCAACTTGTAGGTCTGGGGGCCGAGGAGGGGGAGCCCAGAGCCTGCCCCCCACCCCGGGGCGGGGCATGGAGGAGACAGGCCAGCCCCGCTGCTGGGCGTGTCACCCATGCTGTCACCCGTCAGGGTCACAGAGACTTCCTGGCTGGCCCACCTGTAAGTGGAGGTGGTGTGCGATGCTCTCAGGGATAAGGCAAGGCCAGGCCTCCAGGGACCGGCACAGGGTAGTGCTCAGTCCTGGAGGTGTCCCTCCCTCCCGCCTGGGGCCAGTGCTGAGTTTCTCCACCCCAGGCCCCAGGGCCCCTCCCTCTTCCGACATCTGCACCCTCTGCACGGACGCCCTTCACTGCCCTTCCCATCCCCGAAAAGGAAATGGGGCTGAGCGCAACCTGCCACCTCGTCCCAGTGGCCTCCATCCTCTCCTCCCCGCTCCCTGTGGGTCAACACCTTCCCGCTTCCTCTGGCCCGTGCTCCTCCCCAGGTGGGGCGGGGGGCAGGTAGCAGACTGGGGGTGGGGGGTGGTCTCACGTACTTGACCCCCTAGCAGGCGGAGCTGAGCTTGGACCGGTTTCGGGGTCCTGGGCTCAGGTCCTCCGGCCCCGAGGAGTTCTGCAGGAACACAGCGGCCACCAGCTTAGCAGAGAGCTTCCCGGCCGCCTCGTGACTCCCCTGTCCTCTCCTCCCCGCGGTGACCCCAGGGCCTCCTGGGGTGGCAGGACACTAACTGTCCACGCACCAGTCCCCTGCCCCCTCCCCGCAGGCTAGTCCAGGGCCTGCCCCTGAAACGCAGAGCCACGTCGTGGCTCAGATTTCAGAAACCCCTTCTCCATGAGCACCTGCTACTGAAAAGGAGAAGTGGGTTGGCTTTGAGACCAGGGTCTTGGCTGGGGATCTGGCCACTCAGCAGGAACAGAGGAACCATCTCCCGGGTCCTTCCGCTGCGTACGGAGGTGTCTCCAAGTCCGGTTCTGCCACCTTCTCCAAAATTGGAAAAGAGCACACGTTTAAAACCTTCTCGGGGGCTTCCCTGGTGGCGCAGTGGTTGAGGGTCCGCCTGCCGATGCAGGGGACGTGGGTTCGTGCCCCGGTCCGGGAGGATCCCACATGCCGCAGAGCAACGAAGCCCGTGCGCCACAACTACTGAGCCTGCACTCTAGAGCCTGCGAGCCACAACTACTGAGCCCACATGCTGCAAATACTGAAGCCCGTGCACCTAGAGCCCGTGCTCCACAACAAGAGAAGCCATGACAATGAGAAGCCTGTGCACCACAACAAAGAGTAGCCCCCTCTCGCCGCAACTAGAGAAAGCCCATGCGCTGCAACGAAGACCCAACACAGCCAAAAATAAATAAATAAATAAATAAATAAATAAGTAAAACCTTCTCATCTGTCCCCACTTCCTGGCCAGGCTTCCACACCTTGCCCCTGGAACGGGGTCTCCCAGCTCCCCTCGATGCTCAGTGGCTCCTGGCCCTGCAGCCCCAGGCCGCCCCTCCTCTGCCAGGCCAGCACCTGGCCCAGTGGTTCCAGGCCCTTTCCCCGGGCCGTGGCTGTGCTGCCACATTCTCCTTGGCCTCCAGGCTCAGCATCATCCACAAATCAGCAAGCTTCCCCAAGGAGGAAAGTGGCCGAGAATGACAGCTCATCTCAAGGTGATTCCCTCTGGTCAGAGTCTCAGCCCCTCAAGTCCTGGCTGCCTCGGTTGCTCGCCGATGCCTTCAAACAGCTCTTTGTTTGTTTTTTAATGTTTATTTATTTATTTATTTTGGCTGTGCCAGGTCTTAGTTGCAGCACGCGGGATCTTCGCTGCGGCATGCGGGATCTAGTTCTCTGACCAGGGTCGAACCTGGTCCCCCTGCATTGGGAGCATGGAGTCTTAACCCCTGGACCACCAGGGAAGTCCCAGCTGTGTATTTATTTATTTAGTTAGTTAGTTAGTTTTGGCTGCATTGGGTCTTCTCTGCTGCGCGCGGGCTTTCTCTAGTTGCGGCAAGTGGGGGCTGCTCTTCCTTGCGGTGCGCGGGCTTCTCATTGCCGTGGCTTCTCTTTGTTGCGGAGCACGGGCTCTAGGCGTACGGGCTCAGTAGTTGTGGCGCACAGCCTTAGTTGCTCCATGGCATGTGGGATCTTCCCGGACCGGGGCACGAACCCGTGTCCCCTGCATCGGCAGGCGGACTCTCAACCACTGCGCCACCAGGGAAGCCCTCAGCTGTGTATTTTTAAATATGGCTTTTAGAGTTGCTTTTGGTACAAGGTTTTGTCTGATGTTTGCTATCTGTCATATCTGGAAGCACGATTAAACATTAAGTGGTCTTATAAACTATAATGAGTGCTATGGACTTGTTTGGTAAGTGGTGAAAATAACCTACTTGATTTACTTGACGTAAGAAATTATCAAAATTGTGTGTGTGTGTGTGTGTGTGTGTGTGGCCGCACCATGTGGCATGCAGGATCTTAGTTCCCTGACAAGGGATCGAACCATGCCCCGCTCCCCACGTTGGGAGCACAGAGTCTTAATTAACCATTAGACCGCCAGGGAAGTCCCTGTGTGTTTTAAATTTTATAACAGTAATAAGAGAAATCAAGTTGCATTTATTTTAGTAAGAACCATATTAAGAAAGGAAATATATCAAGATAGAGTCTTTATTTTTCTTTTCTTTTCCTGCTCATGAAACTTCACCTGAGAGAGCACAAGAATCCTAAGCCTGTGTGGTTCCCTGGGCAAGTGGTTTCTGCATGGGAATCTTACACCTAACTCAGCCCTAGTCCTACTCCAGAATAGTCTGAAAGCCATTTACATACCACAAAGGGAAGCAGTGTGCTAGCCACATGCAGAGTCTTGTTCTGATACCTGGGAGTTCGTTCATCTGGCCTGTCCTGCCTCAGGGAGGCTGCAACCACTTATCTTTCCTTGGAAGAATCTGGTTTCTGCTTATTTGATTTGGGTCCAGTTTGAGACCATAAGATCTTGCTGCATTTTAATACTTTCCTGTTTGAGCCATGGAAATAGGAGAAACGAGTCTGCACAGTGTTATGTGTTTGGGGTGCAACAAACATTGACGGGCATCATGATATGGGCTGAAATTGTAAAGCAAGGTACCTGGCTTGGAGCACCAAGCAGACAGGGCCGTGGGCGCTGCCAGGGGACAGAGCAGACGCCGGGCGCCGGCCAGTGCGCACATGGGACTCCAAGGTAGGTTGTGCATAACAATGTCTATAAATGCTGATGTAATGCAGTTAAAAAAATATGTTGATTTTTATTAAAATTTTACAACTGTACAAAGAGCACATGTGTGACTTAAAATACACAAAGGAAGTAAATATTGAGAGTTAAAAAAATAATATAAATCTGAGACATGAAGCAAAAAATTCCATTCTGTGCATCAAAATAAAAAGGCATTTTGCTTAATAAAAAGGGGCGTTTCAATATGTTGAGAAGTCTTTGGTTAGGGCTATCACAGAAGATTTTTTGTGCCACGATTCATTAAAGACCAGATTCAGTCTCACTGACTACAGAGGGACCATGGCGTTACCTCGGCAGCCCCGCAGGCTGCCACACGCATGTGCACGTGGCACCACGTTGGAGGGTTGTACACTGAATCCATTCTTATTAGCTGTTCAACAAATCACCCATGGATGTCACCATTCACCTTCCAACGGGGAGACCTCACCTCCAGCCACTGTCTTCCTCCAGTGACCCTCAGTGCCTGGAGTTCTAGTGGCAGTTTTCACTGTCCCACTTCAGATGCAGGAGGAGAATCCAAGTGGCCACGAGGAAGGCCACCAGGCTGTCCGAGTGCCGCCCTCTCAAGCGTCCCGACCTGCTGGGAGCCTGATTTCTTCTGCTGATTCCTGAGGTAACACTCGGAGATCCACGGGCAGGTCTCAGCCCGGGGAAGGATGGTTGATAAAACGGCAGCACCTGGCCAAACACCACCCCATTGGGAGAAGAGCTTCGAGAGGGTCACCTCTGCTACTACAATGCCAGTGGTCACCATTGTCACCAGTGCCACCGCTCACCAGCGGTGGGTGGCACAGGGCATTTGCAAGAATTAACAACTGACAGGAAACTGCCAAATGAGTCTATCGCAATAGGAAGGGAGGGGAAGGGATGCCGCCCACCGTTCCTCCGACATGTTCACGATGCCTCCACTCACATCTAACTCACGTCTAACGTCCAACGGTGATGCTCCAAATTCGAGGTCAGAGGCTCTGGAGGAACAGCACATCTTGCAGATGTCGATGTGCTCTTTGGCTTCCATCCTAGCATGTGCTCCTGGCCCTGAGGTGTGTGGGCTGATGGAATGGACGATACCCAGATTCTCAAAAGCTCGGCCCCAGCGGGGTTCTCCAGGTCTTCCGGCACATGCTTCATCCTGGAGGAGGGCTAATGGAGCCTATCTCCAATGTCACCATCCCTAGAGAGAAGGGACCTCATCGGTGGTTTCCAGGTGGTCACCAGGTGGTCATGCTTGGGGGGGGGACGGGTAACACATTTTTATTTAAAAAAATAAATATCACCAAAATGGACTTTTCTTTCATAGATATAGTGATTACTAATATTCCAAGAACAGTTTGGAGAAAGCCGATCTGAACATATTATGCTACATAGATGGCTGGGCTGCAATTAACACAACATTCAACCCAAAGTAGCTTAAGAGACAATGAGAGCTTTTTGTTTCTTTGACTTAATAAGAATAAGGTGTTTATTCTGGGTCCAGTTCAGCAGCAAAGGCAGGGATCTGGACTGGCTTTGCTGCTCAGGTCCTGGTCTTCTCCTCTTGGTCATATTATGGCTGCTGGAGCTCCAAGCATCACAACCTCAGCCAGCAAAGGCAGTGAGCAGATGGCAGTGTCTTACCTCACCTCATCTCTTAAATGGGAGGAACAGCATTCCCAGAAGCACCCTTCTCCACTCCCTGGCCGACAGCAGAAGTCACCTCACTGGGGCAAAAACTGAGCCTGTGCCCACACCCAGCTTTGGGTCTAGTGCATCTTCCCTGAGATCAAGAGCTCTGCACTGATGGCTGAAAGCACCTGGTTCTGTTGGAAGGAACAGGGCGGGAGGCTTTGGAGTGGGTGCCCTCAGGATTGCCGTGGTGGAGGGAGGGCTGAGGCGGTGCTGCAGATGTGAGCAAAGACATTCCTTGTTCCCTGGGGGATCCCTGAGAAAGGGTCACCCTGAGTCGGGAGGAGGTGACTCCTGCAGCCCTTCCTCACCCGCCTTGTCCGTCACGGGAGCTGCAGGGTTATGGGTGTGTGTGTGTGTGCGGGGGGTATATAAGAGCCTGGACCCGGAGCAGAAATGGACTCTGCCCTCCAGCCTGAGGGCGCGAGAGAGGACACCCACAGCACAGGAGCACAGTGCTCACAGCCCGTGGCCAGGATGTGAATGGGGGAGGGAGCAAGGGGGGGCACGAATGGGGGGAGGGGAGCAAATGGGGGAGGGGGCATACCTAGGGGAGGGGGCATGAATGGAGGAGGGGGAGAGAATGGGGGCATGAAGCTGGCGGAGCGTGTGGGACGTGGCCACTGCCCTGCCCACGCTTGGGTTCCCTTTGAGGGGTGACTTCTGCGTGGGGTGCAGGCCGACACTGTGCCCTTCAGGAGGGAGGCTCAGGGGTTATGGGGACACAGCCCGGCAGCCCCTCCCACCTGCCCTCAGGTTTAGGGGTACAGGGGCCAATGACTGTCCTGCCACAGCCCAGCACCCGCTGCTCCCATGCCAGGCCCCGGCAGGACTGGTGCCCCCCACCCCCTGGCCTGGAGCCCGACCCTTCAGCTGGGGGGCTCAGCTGGGCCGAATAATGAAACATGGACAAGTGCGGCCCAAGCGTTAGGACTGGCCCTCCTGCCATCCGTGGATAATTAGGATAATTACCTCAGCCCTGAGGCTGAGCCCAGAGGACAGGGACAGTGGCCAGGGGCCCTCCCACCTGCCTGGCCCAGACCAGCCCCGCAGGACTCTCCCAGGTGTGGCGGGGCCCAGGCCTGCAGGCCTGCAGGCGATCCCTGTCGTGTCCTGGGCCGGGCAGCTCCAACAGGCCTGGCCAGCCATGCAGCAGACACACGAGTGGGAAGCCGGCCCCTCAGGAAGGCCCAGCTCCTGGCTGCAGCTGACCTTGGTGTCTGGTCAGCAAGGCTGGACAGACAATCAGGATGGAAGGAATGGGCCCTGGGCCTGACTCTGGGAAGGTGCAGGGGCTGGGCCCGCCACCTCTGCGTCAGCACTGAGGTTTCTTTCTCCCACTAGCAGCAAATACACGTGAAACTAGGGACTAAATGCAAAAATCCAAAGGCAAAGGGACAGCCGGGGTTCCATGGTTCTCGACCACAGAGGACAGGGCCGCTAGGCTGGCAGATGCTCAGGTTATACGAGTTCAAGCGGAGAACCCCGGCGAAATCCTGGAGAGCGGGGTACGGGGCTGAGGAGGAGGCCAAAGGAACTTGGGCCAGGCCGCTGAGTCCAGTGGCTTCAAAGGGCAGCAAGGTCCTAGGGCTGGGGACCGGCCGGGAGGGGGATGGGAGGCCTGCTTTTATCTTTTCTCTGCATCCCCCGGCTCCACTCCCACCCTCCAGGGGGTCTGCAGCTCTACCTTAAGCCCCAGGCACCGCCTCAGCGCCCCGCCCAGCCCTGGAGCCAGGATGTGCTGTCTGCACGGGGACCCTGCCCCCTCCTGACTATCCCCTAAAGAAAACAGCAAATCTCGTCATTGTTAATACAGCTTCCTGGTTTAAAAAATTCAGGCAAAGCCAAGGGCCAAGGGTGGAAACGAGGTGTCCCCATGCCCAGTTCCCACGTGCAGGGGCCACCCGTGACCAGACAGTGCAGAGGAGGGAGAGGGGGCTGTGGGTTCTCTGAGAACACTGATGAGCTGGTTCTGTGCCCCCCAGGGAGCCACGAGTGGTGCCCACGGCTGCACGGCATCTGGCGTCCCTCAGCGGTGCCCTTGGATGGACCGAGGCTGAGCCGTTTCTTGCTCTGCTTTAGGTGCAAAGCAGCGATGAAAATCTCGACTAGGCCTGGTGCACATGCGCGAGTATTCCTGCAGGACAGATCCTGGGAAGCAGACAGGCTGGCTGGACGAGGGCTTTTGTAAGGTGATGGGCACTGTCGCCCCACCTCCAACCTCAGACTCACACCCTAGCTGGGGCCCGTCTCCCCACGACTCCCGTCCAGTCCCTCTTCAAAACCTCCAAAGTTTGAAGGTCACGTGCATTTGCATTTCTCTGATCATGGGTGAAGTTAAGCATCTTTCAGCTAACAGCCATGCGGGTTTCCTTCTGCGTGCGTCTGGGCTGCTTGCCAACTTCCAGTGAGACACTCGGCCCCCATCCTTACTAATTCATAGGCCCGCTCTGCTGGGGAGCTGGCCCTTCCGTTGAGATATGAGTGAGCAACAAGCTTTTCCCAGTTTGTGGCACATCCTAGGACTTAAAAGGTTATATCTATGCAAAATGTTGCAATTTGTAATTTACTTAAATTTATCAAAAAAAATTCTTATGACTTCTGCTTTTGTCACGCTGGGAAAAGCTTTCCTCATGGTGAGACTATTAAACCGTCTCCAGTCTCCTGTGTTTTCTTCAAATGCTTTTGTCGGTTTGTTGTTGGCATTTGTATTTCTGGTCCATGTGGAATTTATTTTGGAGTGAGATAGGAGTCCAATGTCATGTTTCCTTCCAATGGCTGCTCAGTTGTCCCAACACCCTTTATTAAAGAACGCCCTTTTCCTCGCAGATTTTAAATGCCAAATAATCGTATGTTAAATGATCACACAGACCTCTGATCTGTGTGTTCAGTCAACCACCTATAACAGAATGTTCTGGTCGGTTCTGTGACAGATTCTACCCTCTGGCAGGACTGGCGCCTGCTTTTTTAGAATTATACAGGCTATTGTTTTTGTTTTTTTTCTCTACTTTTTAAAATTGTGTGGACCTCCCTGGTGGTGCAGTGGTGCAGTGGTTAAGATCCGCCTGCCAATGCAGGGGACACGGGTTCGATCCCTGGTCCGGGAAGATCCCACATGCCGCAGAGCAACTAAGCCCGTGAGCCGCAACTACTGAAGCCCGAACGCCTAAGTCCTATGCTCTGCAGCAAGAGAAGCCACGCCAATGAGAAGCCCGCGTGCAGCAACGAAAGCCCAATGCAGCCAAAAATAAATAAGTAAAAATAATCTATAAAATTGTGGTAAAACACATAAAAAACATAAAATTTACCTTTTTTCAAGAAATGTGAGCTTTCTTTTTTTAATGTTTATTTATTTATTTTTGGTTGCATTGGGTCTTTGTTGCTGTATGCAGGCTTTCTCTAGTTGCGGCGAGTGGGGGCTACTCTTTGTTGTGGTGTGAGGGCTTCTCTCATTGTGGTGGCTTCTATTGTTGTGGAGCACGGGCTCTAGGCGCATGGGCTTCAGTAGTTGTGGCACGCAGGTTTCAGTAGTTGTGGTGCACGGGCTTAGTTGCTCCGCGGCATGTGGGATCTTCCCGGACTAGGGCTTGAACCTGTGTCCCCTGAATTGGCGGGCGGATTCTCAACCACTGCGCCACCAGGGAAGCCCTAAAATTTACCATTGCAACCATTTTTAAAGGTACAGTTCAGTGGCACTAAGTATATTCATGTCATCATACAACCATCATCACCATCCACTTCCTGAACTTTTTAAAAAATAAATTTATTTTTTATTTATTTATTTTTGGCTGTGTTGGCTCTTTGCTGCTGCCTGCAGGCTTTCTCTAGTTGTGGTGAGCAGGGGCTACTCTTGGTTGTCGTGTGCAGGCTCCCTATTGCAGAGGCTTCTCTTGTTGCGGAGCATGGGCTCTAGGTGCATGGGTTTCAGTAGCTGTGGCACGCAGGCTCAGTGGTTGTGGCTCGCGGGCTCTACAGTGCAGGCTCAGTAGTTGTGGTGCACGGGCTTAGTTGCTCCATGGCATGTGGGATCTTCCCGGACCAGGGCTCGAACCCGTGTCCCCTGCATTGGCGGACGGATTCTTAACAACTGCGCCACCAGGGAAGTCCGCTGAACTTTTTTTCATCTTCTTAAATCTGAAACTCTGTCTCCATTAAACACTCACTCCCCATCCCCATCCCCTAGCCACTGGCAACCAACATCCTTTCTGTCTCTAAGAATTTCATTACTCTAGGGACCTCGAAGAAGTGGAATCATAAAGAATTTGCTTTTTTGAGACTGGCTTACTTCACTTGGCACAATGTCCTAAAGGCTCATCCATGTTCTTTCCTTTTTTAAGGCTGAATAATATTCCATTGTAAGGATGGACCACATTTCACTTATCCATTTATCCACTGAAGGACATTGGGTGCAGCCGCCTTTTGGCTATTGTAAAAAACGTTGCTATGGACACAGGTGTACAAATATCTATTCGAGTCCCTGCTTTCAATTCTTCTGGGCATATATTCAGAAGTGGAATAGCTGGATTGTATGGTAGTTCTATTTTTAATTTTTTGAGGAACTGCCGTACTGTTTGCCATAGAGACTGCACCATTTTACATTCCCACCAATAATGCATAGGATTCAATTCTCCACAGACATTCTCACCAACACTGATTATTATTATTATTATTTTTTGATAGTAGTCCTGCTAACAGGTGTGCAGTGGTACCTCACTGCGGTTTGGATTGGCATCTCTTTAATGACTAATGATGTTGAGCATCTTTCCATGTGCTTGTTGACCATCTGGTTATCTTCTTTGGAGACATGTCTGTTCAAGTACTTGCAGGCTAATTATTCTTGCACCTTTATCTTCCTCATGGATTTCAGGATAGGTTCACATAGTTATAAAATTTTTTTTTTTAAATCCTGTAGCTACTCTCACAAGTTGCATTCAGTGCAACCTCGGGGAGACTGTGGCCTCAGCCCTCCTTGGGCCTCCTTCCCAGCCCTCGCTGTGGATTCCTGGCTCGTCTACCTTGTTCTTTCCACCCCCTCCCTCTGGCTCCCAAGGATCACCCACACCTGATGAGGCCTCCAGCTGCCCCTAGCTCTGTCCCGAACAGCTCACCTGAGTGTCCCCAGGTCTCTCCATCCTTCTGCATCAAACTCTCAACTGCTGACCCCTGCACACCTGCTCTCCTGGCCTGTTCACCTGTTTCCCAGTGACAGTAGGGGGTTCAGGTGACCACTGGGCACCGTCTTTGCCTCCTCTCTCTTCCTCACCTTGGAGGAAGTCAGGGTCCAGGCAGGAGAAAGATGCAAAGAGAGAAAAGGACTTTTATGAAGGTCCATTTACCAAGGTGCAGGCAAAACCAACAGGGTGGTGAAGACCCGGGTGGGGGCTGGCCACAGAGCCCTAAGAGGGTAGAAAGGGTCTCAGGGCAGGGACTGGGAACTCAGGTAGAGGACCTCAGGGAGAGGAGAGGTCTGTGCCCAGGCGGGAGGGAGCTGGGGAAATTCCCCAACCTCTGGGCTGGCTTCCAAACTCACCCGGAAGCCAGGGGAGAGTGGGGGATGGGGCCACCGATGCGGCCCAGAGCGCAGGCCATGGGGAGGGCGGAAGGTGGGTCTGGGGGGCAAACCGAGAACGCCCAGCCCACTTCTCTGCCCCCACCTCTTCCACTCCAGGACTAGGATTGGACACCTGACCATTCCCCAACCCCCAGTCCTGTTCTTCTTTCTTCCATGCCCTTTGGCACCCGGAGCTCTCTGAAAGCCTCATCTGAGCAGGTCTCAGCCAGCAGCAAACGCTCCTTGGGCGCCACGTTGTCCTTGGGACGAAGTCCAAGCTCCTAGATCACCTGGCTACAGGTCCCTCCCCTGGCCTGCCCCTCCCCCCACCCCAACCCCTACCAGTCCGCGCTCCCAACTCAGGTTCTTCCGGTGAGTCCCGCACAGGTGGCGCCGCCCACCGTCCGGCACACTCCCTGCACCCTCATAGCTCTTCCCTCTGCAGGTGGGTTTCCACCTGCGTAGTGGGTATGGGGCGCCCCTCTGTACTCGAGGGTGCGGGACCCCTTCCGCACTCCAACCCCCAGGCCTGGCTCTGTCGGGGGCTGGTGACCATGGGGCGGTGCTCCCGGTGCAGGGCATGGGGCCCGTGAACACTCAGAGGCGCCAGCCGCCCGGGCCACGAAGTCCAGACTCCCCGGCACACGCCTCCTCAACCCCAGCTCCCAGGACTTCCCTGGCTTCGCTGCGCACCTCCTCCCTCGGTCAAGGCCAGTCCCCACCAGTAAAGCAGGAATGCCTGCAGGGCAAACCCCCACCTAGGCCTCTCCCACAGCGCCCCCGCCCGCAGCGTTAATCCCTTTCCCCCTCTCGCTCTCGGGACACCGGATGCCTCTATTGTAGCGGCCAGCGCGGAGCTAGCAGCGCGTGAGAACTCACTCCGGGACCCGCGCCCCGCCCTCGGGCAGGGCCCGGCCCGGCCCGCAGTCAGCAGAGGGTAGGACTGCGTCGACGCCCACCACCCACCTCACCTAGCCCGGCCGAAATCCCGGGGTTGGGGCGCGTGGAGCACGAGAGGGCGGGGCGGGCCTCTGGGGATCACCACACCTCCTTCTCCCTCCACCCCTCATTTGGGCGGGCGGGGCCAAAGGTTAGGGCCCAGGGGTGCGGTTCGAGTTTCGGGCTCCCGGAGCTTCGTTAAGCATTAACCGCGGGCTCAGAGCCAAGACGCGGGGCTGCTGCGGGTACTAGATTGCGCCCGGCACGCAGGGGCGGATCCCCAAGCCGAGGCGGTACGGAGACGGTGAGGGGAGGGGTCTGGGGACAGACCTGTGGGGGCGAGTGGGGGAGGGGGCTGGGCCCGGTCGGCGGGGGGTGGGGGGTGGGCGCGGGGGCGGGGCCCGTTGAGCCGCCGGGGGCGGGAGCCGCGCTCACCTGGCGCTCCGGGCCCGCCCTAACCTGGATTTCCGGGGGGCGGGGAGGGGGCGGGGCCTGGCCGGGGCGGGGCGGGGCGCCCGCAGACGTCAGGGACCCGCCGCGCGAGGCCGGGCCGCCGCTCTGCCCGTGGGCTCGCCGGGCTGCCGCGAGCGTGCGGGCCGCGCCGGGCATGTCCTAGGCGGCGGCCCCGCCCAGCGCTCGGCCGGCCGGGCGGGAGGGCCGGGGCCGAGCCGGGGCCGAGTCGGGACCGAGCCGCAGGTAAGACGCGCCGCTCTGCGCCCGCGGCGGCCGGGCCCCCCTGCTCCCGCACCTGCGCGCCGACGGGGCCGCGCGGGCAGCGGGCAGGGGGCGGGGGAGCGGAGCCCGGTGGGCCGGACAAAGGCGCGGAGGTGGGGGCTGCCGGCGCACCTGGCCAGGTCGGTCCTCGCCCCCGCGGAGGCGGCCCAGGTCTGCGTCAGGCCGGGAGGGACCGCCGGGCGCGCGTCTACGCGGCCTGGAGAGGGAGGCGCTGGCCCGGGCGCCGGGGTCCCCGCCCAGGCACCGGCTGGGCCCTGGCCGCCCCCGGCGAGCGCTGATTCAGGAGAAGGCGTCGCTCCGTCCCCCTCCGGGCCCGGCGCTCCCGCCCGGCCTCCTCCCGGCCTGGTCTCCCCTCCCGCGGTCCCTCCCTCCGTCTTCCTCCACCTCCCTCTCTCCTCATTTCCCTTCGCCGCCGCCGCCTCTCCGCTGTCCCGGCCTCCGTTCAGTCTGCGCTTTCCAGCCGCCCGCCGCCGCTCTCTGCCCCTCCCGGCCCCTGCCCCTGGGCGACTCCACCTCCTCCCCTCCCTTCCAGGCGGGTGGCCCTTCTGGGGGGACAAGTTTGGGGTGTTCAGTATTCTCCCTCCTAGCAACGATGGCCAGCCTAGCCCTGAACCGGCCGCAGGCTGTTTGGGAGCGTCCACGACTCCAGGCCTGGGCCTTTGCGAGATGGGCTGGCAGCGGCAGGGGCGGCCTGGCTCCGCCACAGCCGCATAACCCGGCTCTGGAGGTTTGGCCTCCCTTTGCCAAAAGCAGAGGCTGTGGCCTCCTCTGGGTGGGGTCCCCTTCCCAACTGCCCATCACGACCTGGTGGCAGGTGATGGCAGAGTGTGGGAGCTGGGCTGGGTGGGGGCTGGCTGGGGGCTGGCTGGGGGCTCTCCGGGGGCTGGCTGGGGGCTCTCCGGGGGCTGGCGGGGTGCTGGGGGGGGGCTGGGGGCTGGCGGGGGGCTGGGGGCTGGGGGGGGCTGGCGGGGGGCTGGGGGCTGGGGGGGCTGGGGGGGGCGGGGGGCTCTCCTAGAGAGAGGACTGTCATCTTCTCGGGCTGTGCTGATGAGGCCTCCGGAGGCTGCAGGGGCTTGGAAGTCCCCGCCCCTTCGCCTTCCAGAGCCTGCCCCTCTGGCTGGACCCTGAGGAAGGGCAGGGGTCCCAGGAGGAGGGGCTCTGGCCGGCTGGGGCTGTGTTCTGGGTGGATTTTCCGACATCTTCCCACCTGCTTGCCCGAGGTGACGTGAGGGTTTGCCATGGGTTATACATGGTCACTTGGGCCTTCACCGATGGGTGGGGCCTGGTTTGAGACCTGGCTCGTAGGAGCCTCAGGCTGAGGCTCTGGGTGTGGGCGTTGCAGGGACAGGGCCTGGAGATGCTCCCTACATCCTGTGCTCCAGCCAGGTGCCAGCACCATCTTCTCTCTCCCTCATTATTGTCTCACGTCTTAACTAGTCTCCTGCTTGACCTGCCATCTGTTCTGCATACTGCGAGCCAGATCACGGACCCAGGACCTCCAGGGCTGGCCTCGCAGGTGTGGGACACATGCTCTTGCATGGGCCCCGCACTCAGACCCTGCACTGGGTTTAGCATTCTGCTCTCGCTGTTTTGAAATCCTTCATAATTTTGGAACAGGCCTGCTGCATTTGCATTCTGCACTCAGGGATGTAGCGTGTCCTGAGCCCTCTGGGGCCTCCCCCCTCGCTCCCGGACAAGCCACAGAACTCCTGGGAGCACGCGGCCCAGCGTCTTGGCCCTGCCTGCTCCCTCTGCCTGGAGCCCGGCCCCCAGATGTTCACATGCCTGCTTCCGCCTGCTCCCAGTGAGCCGTCCCTGACCGCCCTCCGTAGATGGACCCCTCGCGGCTGCTGTCCCCACCCCTATTTCTCTCTGTATCACTCGCACCTTCTCACAAGTGGTTTCCCTTCTTGCTGCCCACCTCCCTGGCTGGAGGGAAGCCGCCTGATGCAGGGACGGGTGATGCAGTGTGTGTCTCTCAGAGCCTAGGACACGTTTTACCCAGTTTGTGTGTGTGTGTGTGTGTGCGCGCGCGCGCGCGTGCGCGTGCACGTGTGTGTGAGCTTCCACAGGAGAGCGGCCAGGGCACTTGTAGGCGGTGCTCCGGGTGTGTGTGCACACATGTGGGGCGCAGGTGTGTCTGCACATTCTGGTACCTGTGCCCCTGTGACACGGCTCTGGGCAACTGGCACCTGTGTGAGAGCACGTGCACACTGGCTGTGTGGGGCCTCAGGCGGCCCCAGGGCCTGGTCTCGGGTGACATCGGCCCTTGTCGTCACTCAGGCTGTCCCCACTGTGCCCCTCAAGGCACCATGATACTCCCCTGTCCGTCCTGACCATATCAGCCCCCAGGATCTCAGGCACCAAAGCACCACCTCCCTCCTGTGCACTGGAGGGGCTGCCTGCTGCCCTGACCACCCGGTACTGTCCTGGCCTGGGGGCTTCTGCAGGGCGGCCACAGTGGTCGCCAAGGCACGTTCAACCCCCTCTCAGTGGCCGGCGTATCGATGGCTCAGGGCTCTGGTCTCCAGCCATCTCCTCCTCGCCCCCTGCCTGGGCCCACCCCAGGGTGTCCAGCAGGGGCGGCAGAGCCTCTGGTTCAGTGTCTTTGTCCTGGGTGAGGGCCTAGCCCTGTGGGGACCCTGAAGGTCCATGCTGAGTTCCACCTGGGAGCAGCTCCTGCAGGTCACGGGGACACATGTGGGTCCACACGCAGGCAGTGTGGCTAGCGCCCCATGCACCCAGAGAGAGAGAGGAGGCTATGTGTGGACCTAGAGTGTAAGGGAGGACCGGGCGACCTCAGCCTGGGAGGGTTCGCAGGGGACAGGCACACTCGGTGAGGGGCTGGCCTGGAGCCCAGCATTTCTGGAAGCGGCCACTGCAGTGGTGCCGTGAAGGTGCTTGAACCTCATCGGGGCAGGATCTGTGCTGGCCTTTGGGGTGTCCGGGGGCCCAGGCCCAGGCAGGGGAGCCCTGCTCTGACGACCCCTCCCCCCCAGGGCCGGACAGGCCTCGCCCGTGCCAAGATGAGCGTCACCTCCTGGTTCCTGGTGAGCAGCAGCGGCATGCGCCACCGGCTCCCCCGGGAGCTCATCTTCGTGGGGCGCGATGAGTGTGAGCTCATGCTGCAGGTGAGTGTGGGCACCTGGGCTGGGGTGGGGGCGCTGGGCAGGAAGGCGCCCCCCCACTTGCTGCGGGACCCCTGGGGAGGAGGCCCGGGCGTTTCCACCTGGGCCCACAGCGGGGCTCGGGGGCCTCGGGGGCCTCGGGTGGGTGTGTGCACTCGTGGGTGAGGGTCCCTGCCTCTGCATATTGGACCGTTTCTGATGGGGAGGTGCTATTGGATTCTGAAGGTGTCGGGGCCCACCTTGCGAAGGTGCCTGAAAGCAGATCCGTCCACATCCTTGTTGTCCGGGGGCCCCAACAGGGCCGTGAATCAGGGGGCCACAGGGTCAGCTCTGACCATCAGAGCCGTCCAGTGGAAGGCTAGTGCCCTGCGGTGGGGGGTGGGGGCCTTTCTCAGGCTCGAGAGGCTGGCAGGGCACTAAGTGCCAGGACACCAGGCACTCGGCAATCGGGAATTTCTCTCTGGCCCTGAGTTTGGGTTGAGCCAACCTTGGCTTCCATGGGGTGCACGTGTCCGGCTCCTAGGAATGAGGAGGGGAGGGGGCGGGGGACTTGACCCTGTAGGGCCCACAGGGTTTCCCTACCCTCGTGGGGTGATTGAGTCAGGTTCCCTGCAGCCCTGACCCCTCCCCAGCCTGGCACCTGGGTCCCTGTTCCCAAGCCCTCCAAGCTCCACGCTCCCACTGTGGGACTCTCAGGAGGTGTCCTAGGTGGGCTGCACTGCCCGGTCCAACCAAGCGGCCCACTTGGGTGCAGGGTGAGACCCCTCCTCTGTTCCATGTGCAGCCCTGGCTCTGCTGCCCACTCAGTCCCTGGGATGCATGGGGCTTGGGCTGCAGCCGGGGGTCCGAACCATGTGCATGTCCACGTCCAGACACCCTGACTTCCCCCCAAACGCCCTCTAATTTGCCTGACTCGAGACCCAGCAGGACCCGCCCTTGTTTGTTCGGTCTTTTCAGTATCTTTGATGTAGAGCCGTCTCTCCCTTTTTCTCTTTGCTTCTTGCCTTTGGAAGTCGGTGGGTCTGTGCAGGGCTGGGTGAATGTTTTCTGTGCAGGGCTGGGTATACATTTGAGACCTTGCGGGCCACACGCCTCCATCACAGCCACTCAGCTTTGCTATTGTTGGGAAGACAAACGGGTGCGCCAGTCAAACTTTGTGGATGTTGCTATGTCCATTTCATATCATTTTCACCTGTCGTGAAAGTTTTTTTTGTTTTTTGTTTTTGACCACATAAACTGTAAAGACTGTTCTCAGGCCACGTAAAGCAAGCAGAGGCCATAGGTCGCCCCCTCGGCCTCCTGGGGTGGCCGGTGCGGGGGTCTTGATGTGGCTGGTGGCTCCCTGATGGTGTCACCTGACACGACCTCTGTTGTCTGTCCACTGGCGAGAGATCCACAGGGGTCACCACATTTGGCCCTGACCCCTGGCAGGGAGTTGTGTGTTCCCTGCTGTGACTGTGCGGCTTGTCGATGGCCCTGCCCGTCCACCGGGGTGGCTGGGAGGGCCTCTCGTAGGAGGTGGCACTTGATGGGAGCCTGTGAGCGCTGGGGGCCCAGCGTGCTTGCTTCTCCCCGCTCGCCGGCTCTGTGCCCTGCACCAGGCCCTCACCCTGCCTGCTTCTCTTCCCAGGGGGTGGGCCGGGTGTGCAGCGTGAGTTTGGGGTCCAATTCCTAGTTTCTGGGCCGATCAGTGGGGAGCCCTGAGCAGGGTGGAGGCAGGGGGGATCCTCAGCCCTCCATGCTGGGCTGGCCCTGGCCTGGGTGCACCTGCGTTTCTGCCTCAGGCTGTCCTGGGCAGCGTGGCCGTGTCTCCATCACACGGGGAAACTGAGGCTCAGGGAGGTCACGTAGCTGTAGAGTAGGTGTGGGAATGCCGCCCCCACCCAACGCCTCCCCCCTCCAGCCCACCTGCCCCTTGCTCAGGACGCCCATCCTCTTGCTGTGCTGTCCTGCCAGCCCCCTTCACCCCGTCCTCTTCTGTGGAGCCCCTGCTAGGGAGTTCCTCACCTGCACACCACAGCCTCAGTCCCCATGCCACCGCCCAGCCCGAGTCCCCACGCCACCGCCCGGATGGCCACTGCACACGCCGCCTCCCCACCACAGCTTCTCCCTAGGATGGCAGCTCCAGGCTCCCGGGCCTCTTGGTGCCTGCCTGGCGGCCCCTGCAGCTTTCCCACTTGGCCTGGGCTCTGGGTGTACGAGACCCCTCCCTGGAGGTCCTGTCCACACCCACGGCCTCAGTTTCCACCTCTGCTCACGTGATGCAAATGGTGTCTGTCACCGTGCTCTCCCCAGTCTCCTGTGTCATCAGCTCCTGGGCATCTCAGAGGCAGGCCTAGCCTGGTGCTGAACAAACCCCCTTCTCCTCCGACCCCGCCAGGTGTCCAGGGGCAAACCCCGACCTTCTCTCTCCCTCCTTCATGCCTCAGGCATCCCCGAGTGCTGCTCCCACCCCCACCTGGGTGCAGGGACAGGTACCCTCGGCCACTAGGCCTCCTCAGGGCCGCAGCCTCTCCCCACCTGCCTGGCTTTCCGGGATCCTCCACGCCCGCCCCATCCCCACCCTCTCCCTGCCACGTGCTCCCGGGGTACCCGGGCCTGCCCTCTGTGTGTCCTCGCGTCCATTCCCACATTTGTCACTCGATGGTCACTGGCCCCACGCTGGAGCCTGGGGTCTCCATTCCAGGGCTGGGCCGCCCACAAACACATAAGCAGGAGCCAGGTGACCCCCCAGGAGAAAAACCCAAAGGCGGCACCGGGTTTGGGACGGGGGGCTCTGGGGCCGACTGGACACAGCGACGTGCTGAGAGCTGAGGAGTGGGAGCTTGGGGGGCGGTGCTGGCGGGGGTGCTGGCGGAGGCAGGGGGCCTCGCCCGGCGGGGAGGGGGAGGCAGTGTGGCGGGAGGAGACGAGGCTGGGGAACAGGGGCCGTCCAGGAGGCTGTACCACAACCCAGGCAGGAGCGCCCACGTGTGGACCTCTGAGGGGCGGGGGCAGGGGCGCTGTGTCCCAGAGGCAGAGTCGCCAACCTGGCCCCGTGCTGCCACGCTCTCCCGACGGGCCGCCCACTCGCCGGGGTCCTGGCCCCCAGGGCGAGCCTGGCACAAGCTGGGCCAGTGAGGACGTGAGCGGGGACATGGGCCCAGGTCTGCCTGGTGCCCGAGCCCAGGCTGCCTACTGTGGCTCCTGCCCCTGTGTCCCTGGGCTCTGGTGCAGGGCGTGTGTGTGTGTCCGTGTGTGGATGTGCACGGGCGAGTGCCTGTGCGTCGGCACACGTCTGCGCACACAACCACATATGCTCACAGGTGCATGTGTGCACACGTGTGTGGATGTTGTACATGTCTGTGTGTGTGTGAGAGAGAGAGCCTGTGCATGTTTGTGGCACGGTGTCTTCTCTGCCTTCGCCTGGTTTGCCACGTGGGAGGGGTGACAGCTGGGATTCATCTGCACGCATCCTTACCCGGAAACCACGGCCCGAGAGACCCAGCTCAGGATCCCCCTGCACACACACAGGCCATGGACGCTGTGGCCCCGCTGGGGTGGCGCTGGGTGTGAGCTGGCAGGAGGGCGTGCCCAGAGCCTGGGGTTTGGGCCTCTGCCAGGTCCTGGGCGGGGCTTTCACTCACGGAGGGCGTCAGACCCAAATTTCGGAAGCACATCTTTATTCCGTTTTAAAGTGACTACAAACAATTAGGTCCTTTTCCAAAACTCCGTGTGTTTGGAGCCTCTTAAAGCTATTTTACGCGTCTGTGCCCCATCCGCTCCACTTGCCACGTGGCCTGCTTTGTGTCCTTTTAAGTCTTGAGTCCTGCCTGGGCCAAGGGGCCACCTCTCCCTCGGGCGTGGGCTTCCAGCCTCTGGGCACGTGGGCTTGGGCCGGGAGGGAGGGAGGGAGGGCTCTGGCTGCGGGACCCTCCCTGCCTGTGCCCAGGGCTCCTGGCACTCTCGGCAGTCTGGGGAGGGGGTGGGGCAGCCCAGGCTCTGGGTACAAGCGTCGGGGAGCCTGGGGCTGAGCGGCGGGGGGCGGGCAGGGGGGATCTTGCTGGGAAAGGGAAGGTAGGCACCGTGAGAGCGTGGCCCAGGAGAGGGCACGGTACCTGCAGAGGCAAAGCGTCTGGCCAGCAGGCAGGCGGGGGCAGAGAGGCGAGAGGGAGGCCTGGGGAGATGCAGGTGGGGGAGGAGCGCAGATTGAGGGGTGCTGACCAGGAAGGCCAGCGGGGGTCGCTGCCTGGGGCTGAGGGCGTGTGGCCAGAGCAGCCGGGTGGGGGTTTGGCTGGTGGCCTTCCCCAGGGAGGCTGAAGGGCCAGGCGGGCAGGGAGGAGGAATTGGGTTTGGCCAGGCTGGGCCTGAGTTGGAGGTCTGAAGCTTGGAGAGGGAGGGAAGGTGTTCAGGCCGGAAAGGTCAGCCCAGAAGCCCCTCTAGGGGGCTACACCTCGGCAAAGGTAGTGGCCAAGCCTGAGGCACAGAGTGCCCTCCTGCTGTCGTCCACCACGTCTGCCTCAGGCCGAGCAGAGCCCCCGTCCCGCCACATCCCGGTGTGCAGCCACCAGCAGCCCCTCTCAGGCCCGCGGTCCCTGGGAGCCTGATACCCGGCCATGGGGAGGGCAGAGTCCGGCCCCAGTGGCATCCAGGTGTTGGGCAGGGCTGAGGTGGGCCAGTGGCTGGGCACGGAGGGGGCGCAGGAGGACGGGAGCCCCCAGCCCCTCAGTGAGCCCAGCCCTCCCAGCTGCCGGGCTGGACTCTAAGGAATGCCCGACCCACGGGGCCACCAGAGGGGCAGCTCCCTGGCCTGAGGTGGGGCGAGCCCAAGCACGCAGGCCCCTGGGACACCTGCTGATCCTTGTCTAGGCCGCCCGGGGCCTGGGGAGGCTCTGCCAGCACCTGCAGCCGGGAGACCGAGGCCCAGAGGAGGGCGTGTGGGCCCCCCCAGCGTGCCCTGCCCCCACCCTGCCTGGGCCGGGACAGCGGGAAGGGCTGGCTCGGGCGGGGACCAGCGGGGGAGTCCAGTGGTGGAGGTGGTGCCCACGTCCGGGGCACAGGCTGCGGCCAGGGTGGCCCGGAGCTGTCTAGCTGTGGGTGCCGACTTTGAGGAATTCGGGACGGGGGAAGAGATGAGGCCGGGGGCGCGGGGCAGGGGGTCTCAAGGTCAGACTCACCTCGCCAGAGACCCGTTGCTTTGGGAGGCAGGTGAGTTGGCACTGGAGCCCCGCCAGGATCAGCCCTGGGGGCTTCCCGGGGAGGGAGGCCCGTGCTTCCCCTGGCTCATGGGGGTGGCGCTGGGGCAGACGGCTCTGGGCTGGCCTGTGTGTCCAGGAGGCCCCGGCTGGCCCCGCAGACTCTGCGCCCCCCTTGAAACTTCCCCTGCACCCCTGCTCACTTCTGGAGGACCCAGGGTCCGTGGCAGCATGAGGTGTGGGCCTGCAAGCCCCTGCCGGGCCCCCCCTGCAGCAGCATCATTGTGCCTGAGGCCAGCCTGAGCCCAGGAGAGGCTGGAGCCCTCACAGCCCTGCCTGCTGCAGTCTCCTGGCCAGGTCCTGCCCTGGCACCTCGGCCAAGCGGCGTGACCTTGGGTGGGGGCGGGGCGGGGCCAGAGCCCATGTCCACCCCACCCCACCCTGCTGTGCGCTCCTGTCTCTGGGTGAGGGAGGCCCAGCCCTGGGAGCTCCAGTCCTCGGGGGAGGGTATTGGGCGCCCCCCCCCCACCGGAAACTGGCCATTTCTGGATAGTGCCGGAGGGGCTGGGTAGGTGGAGAGAATCAGAGAGAAAGTGGCTCCGTGGAGGTGGCCGCTGGCTGGGGGAAGGGGTCTGGGCACTCACCTGTGAGAACTGAGAAGGTGGTGGAGGGTGGTGATGCAGGGACTCAGGTGCTGGGTCACCCTCCCAAGGGCCGGGCCATCCTGTCCCAGGCGGTGGGGCGTGAGTGTGGGTCTCGTCGTTCCCGTGACATGCTCTGGAAGTGGGGGTCCTGGGTGTCTCGTGGGAGCCCTGCTGGGCAGGTACTGTCATCTGCCCAGGGCTGGGCCCCAGCACCCCAGTCCTGCCGGTGTTTCCTGGGGCTGCCCCAGGCCTGGGCTCCTCAGGTGGTGGGGGAGGGATGCAGCTGCCACCCAGACACACGGGGCCTCCAGCAGTGAGGGCAGCGGGCTGGGCGGTGGTGATGTGCTCTGTGTCAAGACTGCCCGCCCCCTGGCTGGGCAAGGCGGCTCGTGCTGGCGGTGCCTGATCCAGCAGAATGTGGCCCTGTGGCCCTGTCCCTGCCTCTCTGTCCCTGGAGTGGAGGGGCTGTGGCCCTCCAGCTTGACTGTGTGAGGGAGCTGGGTGACTGTCCTTGGGGAGGGGTCCTGCGTCGGCTGGTGGCCAGGGCAGAGCTGGAAGTGCTTGGGGCGGAGCGACCTGCATGTGTTCATGTGCGTGTAGCATCTGGGTGGCAGGGTGTGCTCAGGATGTGAGCCCTGTGCACACGAGCAGGAGGCAGTGGGGTCTGAGGCACGTCACGCGTGTGTGCGCATGTCCGTCACTCCGGGAGGTGTGCGCTGTGGGCCAGGCTGGGCGGGGGGGGCTCCCCCTGAGCATCCACAGCCCTTTGATCCTGCCCCCACCGTCCAGCCTGGCCTGCCCTTGGGAGTGAACAGCGTGTCCCAGATCTTCCGAGCATTCCCAGCCCCTCCCACGCTGACCCCGGAGCAGTGGCTGGGATGGCAGGGGGGGCACGGGCCTCCTGGTGCCGTGGAGGGCTGGTCACAATGGGAGGGGCCCGGGAGGCAGACTGGGGCAGGAGGAACCCCGTGGCCAGGACGGCTGGCCGGGTCAGGCCTGGGTGGGCTTTCTGGGGCACACATGCTTGAGGTGTGGAGGCGTGGGTGGGACCTCGTGGGCTGCGTGGCCAGGGGCCTGGTGGTGGTATTGTGGTCGGGTGGGGGAGTGTTGGAGAGTGGGGAGCGGGGCCTCCTGCGGGGTGCCTCTACCTCCTGGGCCGCCTGGCCCGGTCGGCCACCCGAGGGTTTCTGTGTCTCCCCAGTCCCGCAGTGTGGACAAGCAGCATGCTGTCATCAACTACGACCAAGACAGGGACGAGCACTGGGTCAAGGACCTGGGCAGCCTCAATGGGGTGAGTGCAGGCCTTTGTGCTGGCCCCACCCCTCTTCCCAGCCCAGTGCCACCCACACCCTGGCTCCACCCCCTGCCCCTCTCCAGGCCCCGCCCCCTGTGCTGGCCCCACCCCTCCATGACCCCCTCCCACGGTGCTGGCCCCGCCCCCTCATGACCACACCCCTCCGCGTTGGTTCCCCACTCCAGCTGGGCCCCCCCATGGCTCCACCCCCTCCATGGTCCTCCCCCTGTGCTGACCCCACCCCTGTTCATGACCCCTCCCCCTGTGATAACCCCGCCCCCTGTGCTGGCCCCACCCCTGTTCATGACCCCGCCCCCTGTGCTGGCCCCACCCCAGCTCCATCCTCACCCTGGCTCCGCCCCCTCATCACGGCCCCACCCCTCTGCTTTGTCCCCACCTGGCTCCCACCAGGACCTCCTGCTCTGGTGGCCTCCTTGGGACGGCTCCCACTGGGTAGGGCCTCTGGGAGGTGGGGCTGCCTGCTGGGTGAGGAGGGCAGTGGGCCCTCAGGTGGGCAGGGGAGGCAATGCGACCTCCTGCAGGCTGGGAAATGGGGCTCCTGTGATGGATGGGGCTGTGCTGGGGTACCCTGTCGTAAGGGGTATATGTGAGCTCTTCTGTGAGTTGGGGGCAACAGGGACAAGGAGGTGACCCAAGACGAAGTTCCTGGCTGCAGGAGCAGAGAGGGGTTCAGGTGGAGGCAGGGCGGGAGGGACAGGGCGGGGCTCTCTCCAGGGTCCAACACCTGTCTGGGTTCCCTGTTCTTTCTGTGTTTGGTCTCCTGCCCTGGGAGGCTGTTTCAGTAAGAAAACAAGCCAGCAGCCTCCACCCCCTCATACCAGCTGAGGAGGGCCCTTCCCCCCTCCCTCCCGGCCCCCTGCGTCCTGAGTTGGGGGTCCCACAGCAGCCTCGGGCTGGCGCTGCCTCTGCCATGTGGGCACTCCAGCAAGCGCTGGGTGCCACCCCCCGGTCCCCCGCAGAGTGCCCCCAGCCGAGGGTCTCAGGCCCTGCTGGGGTCTCTGCCCCTGCTGGGGTCTCTGCCCCCTGAGCCCCTCCTCCCTCGGCACCCCGTCGCCTGAATGGGCTGCAGTCTGACCGGCCTTGCCCCGGGGCCACCCTGTGGGTGTGCCTCGCCGCTCCCGAGGGCTTTGGGGGCTGGGGCCGGCACGAAGCTCTGTGTGGATGAGAGAAGGGGCCGTCTCACAGGGGTGTCCGTGGGTTCTGTGCTTGAGGGGCTGTGTCAGGGTCCCTGGGTGCTGTGTGGGGTCTGGCGCCTCGGCCCCCTCGGCCGGTCCTCCTACGGCCGTCTGTCCTGTGGTCCCGTTGGGGTGTGAGGCTGGTGCACCCGTGCTGGGAGGACGGTGCCGGGCCCAGAGCAGCACTGGAGGGCCTGGTGGTCCTCTTCCGGGGCCTCCAGAGTCGTCGGCCCGCCTGCCCCGGCTCATCTCCGCCACCTGCCCACTCCGCAGACATTCGTGAATGACGTGCGCATCCCGGACCAGAAATATGTTACGCTGAAGCTCAACGATGTCATCCGATTCGGCTACGATATCCTTCCGGGGGCGCCCACCCTTCCTGGTCTCCCCCTCTGTCCCCAGGGCCTCAGTCGCCCTGTTATGCTGGAAGTGGGTGGGGGCCTCAGGGGGTTAGAGACAGGAGAGTGAAGCCCGGGCTAGACTCCGGCCTGAACTCCAGCCCCTGCCGCCGCCTGCCCCTCAGCCAAGGCCCCAGCCACAGACATCTTCTGCCCGCCCTCGGGGCTGAGCTCACACAGGGCCCGAGGAACAGGGGAACTTTCCCGGGACCCGGAGTCCTGGTGTTTCTGGGGGCCTCCCAGGCTTGGCTTTCTGTGCTCAGGACGTGGGTGATGGGGGCCATGCCTCTGCCCTGGGCAGCTGGGGACCCGTAAGTGTGGCAGGAATGCATCCTCTCCTCCATCCGCATTCGCCTGGGCACACACGTTGGCGGGTGTGGGCCCAGCGGCTGGCTGAGGCCCTCCCCACCCCTGAAACCTCAGGAGGCCCGGGGCTGAAGGGTGGTCCGGGACGGGAGCTGGAGCTGGACGCATGTGGCATGGCCTCTGGGGCCCTGCTGGGCTCCTGGGCTGAAAGTGGGGTGGAGAGCATCCCCGCGGACCTAGGGCACGTGTGTGCAGTGGCCTGGAGCAGCCTCTGTCCTGTCCCCTGACCGGGGACAACACGGCCTGCGGGCTGTCCCTGCAGTGTGGACGCAAGGCCAGTGCACAGACGTCGGGGGGAAGCTTGCAGGCATCTGCACCAGCCCTCCGCCCGGCCCGCGTTCCCTCTTCACCCACCGCCTGGGAGCAGGGGATGCTGTCCGAGGGCCCCGCCCCCTTTCTGCCCCCTGTTCTCCTTAACGCGCTGCCACATTCCAACATGTACGTGCTGGAGCGGGTGCAGCACCGCGTCCCTGAGGAGGCGCTCAGGGTCAGTGCTGGTGCTTGGCCTGGGGCCCCTGCATCCCTGTGTCCCCATAGCCCTCCGCTTCCCACTGCTCTCCCCCAGGCCTCTGGGCCACCATGCATCAGCCTGGTTTGGCCTGCCCTGCCGGATGGCCCAGTCGGGCAGGTGGGGAAGATAGTCATGCGCCCCACCCCGCCCCACCCCCGGCTGATGCAGTCACTGACGTTGGGTGTACCTGGAGCCCCAGAGGAGGCTGCTTTGCCCAGCAGGAGGGGGTGGTTGGGTGGGAGGGAGGGGGAGGGCCCACCCGGCGTCTTGGGTGGCTAGCTGGGGGCAGCCTTTGGGGACAGCCTCGTGGGAGGTCCTGGGTGAGGGGCACCCTCGAGCACCCTTCCTTCAGCTGGGGCTCGAAGGTCCCAGTGTCGGTCACGGCAGGTGGAGCCTCTCCTTTCCCCTGGCTCAGCTGTGCAGGAGTCACATGGAGCAGACTGGGGGACCCTGCCCAGAGCCTCACCCAGGAGCCCCACGGCGGGGGGGTGGGGGGGAGGCTTAGTCCCATTTTCCAAAGTAACCGTGGGCAGCACAGGGAGCGTGGGTGGCCTGCCTAGAGTCACACAGCCAGTGAGGGGCAGGGCCGGTGACCGCTGAGCTCAGCCAGGTGGGACCCCGCACGCACGCGCGCGTGCACACGCGCCCTCGCACGCGCACGGACAGGCTGCTGCTCCCCACCTCCCGCTGCTCCTGAGGGCTGTCCCACCCCCTCTCTGGAGGGGCCTGCGGGGGGCGGTCTCCCTTCTGACGGTTACTGTCCACTCCCTCCTGGAAGCTTGTGGACCTGAGGATGCCCCCAGCCTTGGGTGCGGCCCCCCAGCTTCAAGGCTCGTGACAAGGGCAGGTCTTAGGCTGTCTGCTCCGCGAGGGTTGTGAGGGAGACCTCATGCCACTGTGGGGCGGAGGAGAGGCCAGGCCCGCCCTGGGCGGGGGCGTCCTCACGAGGCAGCCCCCGCTCCTCACCCCGGCCGCTGCCAACAGCACGAGAAGTACACCAGCCAGCTGCAGGTGAGCGTCAAGAGCCCGGCGCCCAAGAGGGGCGAGGCTGTGCCGGAGCAGGCGCCTTACTGCGAGGCCGCGAACCCCAGGCCAGAGAGGGGGGACCGGAGATCGGGGCCAGGTAGGATGGTGTGCAGAGGGGTGCGGGAGGGGCAGGGGCGTGCACACAGGCCTTGATCCGCCTCACCCAGGAGCTGGCCTCTCGCCCCTGCACCCAGACATACACACGTTCCCCTCCCCGCACAGCCCCCAGCATGTGTGCCGGCGTTCGTGTGCCGGCGTTCCTGCACCGCTGTAGAAACAGCCACCCATGCAAACCCACATCCCTGCCCCATGTGGTTCAGTCAGACTGCAGTGGCTCTCAGCCCCAGGTCACCTATTAGTGACCCGAACTATTTACAGGCCCTGGGGGAGAGGCCAGCCCTGGGTGGGGCTCGCTGCTGTCCTCCCGCCCCTCTATTGGGCAGGCCCTAGGGGCAGAGGGCCCAGGCCGGGCTCGAGGGATTGCCTGCCCCAGGACCGCAGTGCTGAGGACAGTGCAACCCCAGGAACGCGCCTCCCTGGAACAGCCACCCCATGGGGAGGTTGTCACTGCCGTTGTCACCCGCCAGGGTTGCAGAAATGGGGCTCAGGGTGGCTGGCCAAGGTTCTGGGCAGCTGCAGATCCGAGCTGGGAGGTGGTGCCGGGGCCCCCTGCAGACCCTAGCATCTTCCCCAGCTCCGGGTCTCCGCCTCTGTCTGTGTTGGGGCCACAGGGACCCAGGGTCCAACTCTCCCTCTGCAGAGGCGGCGGCCTACCGCACACCCCTGTACGGGCAGCCCTCCTGGTGGGGGGAGGACGATGGTAGCAGCCCGCCCGAGGAACGGCGCCAGGACGAGCCTGACACGGGTAAGTCCCGGAGGGCAGCCTGCTCGGGAGGCGCCCTCTCGGCGGGGCCGTGGGCGGGGAGAGACGGCACCGATGGTCCTCGCAGAGGTGGGTGGGGTGAGGGTGCCACCTGTGAGCACGTGCCTGGCCTGAGCACGTGTTCCCCCACAGAGCGGCCCAAGGAGCTGGCTCAGCAGGACAGTGACCTCGTGGGGACGACGGCCGCCTTCCGGGCCCCCACAGAGCCACAGGGCTACTCGTTCCGGCGGGAGCCCAGCTACTTCGAGATCCCCACCAAGGAGGCCCCCCCGCCGCGGGCCCCAGAGGTGCCGGCACACGAGGCGCCCACCAGGGATGCGGAGGCGGGCGGGGGCAGTGTGGCCCCCGTGGTGCAGAGCCACGCCTGCTTCACCATCGAGTTTGACGACTGCAGCCCCGGCAAGGTGAAGATCAAGGACCACGTCACCAAGTTCTCCCTGCGCCAGCGGCGGCCCCCTGGCAAGGAGCCCACACCCATCGAGGTGGTCTCTGCGGAGACCAAGGTGGCCGACTGGCTGGTGCAGAGCGACCCCAGCCTGATGCACAGGGCCGGCCCCGCCGACGACCGGCACAGCACCAAGAGCGACCTGCCGGTGCACACACGCACCCTGAAGGGTGAGTGCGTAGCTGCCTGCCCTCGCCTCGGCGGCCTCGTCCCCCTGGTCTGTTTACGTTGCCTGAGAGCCGCCTGCCCGTCGGGGGCCGTCCGGCGTGGTCCTGTTGCTCCTCTGGGCCACGTGCGCTGGCTTCACGGTGGGGCAGTGTGTCCCCGACCCCCGGGTGTTTCCTTTCCCTTGGCCTCATGCAACGGGCCCCCGCCCCCTCCAGGCCACAAGCACGAGGACGGCACGCAGAGCGACTCGGAGGACCCCATGGCCCAGGCGGCCGGGGCAGCTGGGGCCCCCTCGGAGGCCGGCGGGGAGCAGGTGCGGCTCCAGAGGCAGCTCAGGCGGGACCCCCAGGAGCTGCTGCACGGCCAGCAGGCCTTCGTCATCGAGTTCTTCGACGAGGACACGCCCCGCAAGAAGCGCTCCCAGTCCTTCACGCACACTCCGCCAGGGGACTCCAGGCCCGACAGGCGCCGCGGCCCCGGGCCGGCCGACAGGGACCGCCCAGCCGCTGCTGCCCCGGCCCCGGCCCGGGGGGCGGGCGGCAGCTCGGGGCCGCAGCGGGCCAGCTCGCTCAAGCGGGAGAAGGCGGAGGAGCGGCTGGGCGGCCCCTCGCCCGCCGCCCGGGCCCCTGCTCGCCCTTTCGGCAGCGTGGGGCGCCGCTCCCGCCTGGCCCAGGACTTCATGGCCCAGTGCCTGCGGGATGGCTCCCCGGCTGCCCGGTCGGGCCCCGAGAAGACCCCCCCGACGCCGCCCGCCCCCCTGCTACCCCGTGGGGCCAGCCCTGTGGCCCCCTCGCCGCCACCGCCACCCCCTGCTGACCCCCAAGTAACGAAGGCACGCAAACAGGAGGAGGACGACAGCCTCAGTGACGCGGGGACCTACACCATTGAGACGGAGGCGCAGGACCGGGAGGTGGAGGAGGCCCGCAGGATGATCGACCAGGTGCGCATGTTGCAGCGGGCGGCCTGGGAGGCCGGCCTCGGGCGTGGGCTCTGACCTGCTGCCCGACTGTCCCTCCCGGCAGGTCTTTGGGGTACGGGAGTCCCCTGAACTCTCCAGAACGTCCTCGGCCACCTTCCGTCCAGTTATCAGAGGGGACAGAGACGAGCCTGGTGACGGAGTGGCCCAGCGGATGGCCTTGCTGCAGGAGTTTGCCTCGCGCCCAGTGGGCGGGACCCCCCCGGTGGAGCTCCAGGTGTGTGGGACTGAGCCCAGGCACGTCCCTGGGGAGGGACTGGGCAGGGACAGGACAGTGTCTGGGCCGGGGCCCTGGTCACTGCATCCTGTATGCACTCGAAGGCCCTGGTCCTGCCCGAGCTGTGGGCTCCGGGCCCTGGCGCCCATCTGTGCAGAGGGATCAAGGGTGCCTGGGTATATGTGTTCATGGGCGGGGCTTGGCTGAGTCTGGGGGGCGGGGACCGCTGACCTCCAAGCCACTGAGCTGGGCTGAGACATGGGTAGTTATGTCAGGGTCCTGCAAGCCAGGTGAGGCCACGGGGGCCCTCTGGCTGCTTCTGTTGGGGGGCAGGTGGCAGGCACGGGGATGGTGTGGGGGCCAGATGTTGGGATGGGCCGCCTCGTCAACCTCTCCGTGGGGCTCCTGTCTCTCCCTGCCGTGGACACGCTCCTGCCCTCCTCTCCGTAGGGCCTCCCAGTACCAGGATCCCCCGGGGGTCAGAAGTGGGTGTCCCGCTGGGCCAGTCTGGCCGACAGCTACTCGGACCCAGGCCTGTCAGGTAAGTGGCTCCAGTGCCGCAACAGGGAGGGGGTAGCCTGAGGCCGCCAACTAGGCAGATACGAGCGCTCGTCACTGTGCCCGGGGGTGGGCGCCAGCTCCTCGTGTGGGCCCGCGGGCAGCGCTCACTCTAACCAGCCCCCTTGTCTTCCAGACGACGGCCCCGGGCGCAGAGCCAGAGAGCTGGAGGGGGCCCTGCCTGTGCGCCAGCGACGCCTGCTCCCACAGCTGCCCAGCGGCAGGGCGGACGGCCCCGCTGGCCCCGAGGCCACCCGGAAGAGAGGGCCGGGGCCGCCGGAGCTGGGCAGCGAGCAGGCCAGCCTCCTCTTGGGACAGGAGGACCTGGAGCCCGACAGCCTCAGTGACGCCAGTGGGTCGGACGGAGGCCGGGGCCCTGAGCCAGGCGGGGGCCTGCAGGAAGAAAGACGCGGGAGCCCCCAGGAGGGACTGGCGTGGACGAGGGGCCGGTGCTCACCGAGGGCCCCTGGGGAGCCGGCCCCCACCTCTTCCTTCTCTGGGGACCAGAACGGGGAGGGGACCTTCCCCAGGAAAGCAACTGTGGCTCCAGGGCAGGTGGAGGGCCCAGGGCGGGCAGCCCAGCCCAGCCCCCCGACACGGGACAGCGTGTACGTCAGCACCAGTGGGAGGATGGTCATCCAGCTGCGGACAGGGCCGTCCCCGGAGCCTGAGGGCCCTGCCCCAGCCGCCCCCAAGGAGGCCCCGGCGTTCGTCCGGCAGGAGAGCTTCACCAAGGAGCCGGCCAGTGGCCCCGCAGCTCCCGGCCAGCTGCCGTACATCCGCAGCCACCCCCTCCTGCAGGACCTGGCCGCGGCCCGGGCCTCACGCGTGGACCTGCACTCTCAGGACACCCACCTGATCCTGAAGGAGACAGAGACGGCGCTGGCCGCCCTGGAGGCCAGACTGCTCTCCAAGTCCGTGGAGGAGCCAGAGGGTGAGCTGGGTGGCGCCCCTGGGCCGCCAGAGGACTCCCTGTCCGGGGACTCCGATGTGGACACGGCCAGCACCATCAGTCTGCGCAGCGGCAAGCACGGGCCCAGCCCGCAGCCCCCGGGGCTGCAGCAGGAAAAGCTGCCGTCCCCGCCGGCAGTGCAGGACGCGGGGGGCGTCGGCCCGAGCAGCGCCCGCGAGCGCCTCTCAGAGAGGCAGCGTCGCCCGCTGGGCCCAGCGGACGCAGGCCGCGGGGAGCCGGCAAGGCGCCTGGCCGCACGGCGTGGCCACGGGCCCCGAGGGTCCCTGGAATGGCCCGATGAGGAACGAGGCTCCAGCCTTGCCCACCTGCCCGGTGTGGACACGGTCACTTCCGACCATGAGACCTCCGGGGCCGTGGGGGCAGGGCGGCGGGGGCCTCGCCGGAAACCCACGGCCCCACCGCCGTCGCCTGCCGCCCGGGAAGAACAGAGCCGCGGCTCAGCCGGCCTCCAGAAGGTGCAGCAGGCGCTGACCCGCTCCAACAGCTTGTCCGCCCCACGGCCCACGCGGGCCTCCCGGCTGAGGCGGGCCCGGCTGGGGGATGCCTCGGACACAGAGGCCACAGATGGCGAACGGGGGCCCCCGGCCAACCCTGAGCTGGCGGGGCAGCCGGCTGCCGAGCAGGCCAAGAAGCTGTCACGCCTGGACATCCTGGCGATGCCCCGGAGGCGGGCCGGCTCCTTCACAGGGCCCAGCGACTCGGAGGCAGCCCCCACCCGCGCCGGCTTCTCCCGCCGCAGCGTCGAGTTGTACTGCGCCGGCCGCAAGCCCGCCGTGGCCGAGGCTCGGGCCACCGCCAGGAAGGCCGCCAATGCCACCACGGTCCCCCGCCAGCCCTTCAGCAGGGCCCGCCCAGGCAGCGCCCGGTACTCCTCACCCAGTGAGTGTGGGGAGCGGGAGGGTGGCCCTGGGTCTGGTCGGCACGGGCAGTGTGTCTGCAGATTGCTGTTCATCGGCCTTGCACCAGCTACGGGGCCTCCAGTCCTGGCCCTGGAGGAGCCCCTTTTCCCATCGGCGGTTGTTTCTCCCCCCGACACACACACACACACGTGCACCCGGGTGTGCACGGGTGGCGGGCCTCCTGCAGCCCCCAGGCGGTCTTCGTGTGAACGCAGAAAGCCCCAACCATCTCCAGCCTGGAGGGACTGCCCCTGACTCGCAAGCAGGCCTGGGTGACTGCAGACGGGGCGGGGCCTGCTCCTTCCTGGGTTTGCGGACCCCACGTGTGCAGCAGGGAGGGACGGCTGCCGTGGCACCGGGGCCGGCTCCTGCCGGGGTGGATGTGGGCATCCCTGCAGCCAGGCTTGCCTTGCCGGGGGACTGACCCATCCTCTGAATGAATTGGTTTAAGGTGTCAGCACTGCTGGTCCAGCCCCATGCTGCTGCTTCCATACCTGCCCCAACCCCTGACCCCTCCCGCACCCACGGCTTTGGAGTTCCGGGCCCCTCCCTGCCTGCCAGGTCTTCAGGGGGCCAAGGTGTCATCTGCCCCATGGCCAAGGGGTGAGGGCCACACCTGCTTGGTGGGAACCCGCTGCCCCACCCTTCCTTGTACTGTGCACGTTTGCGGCCGCCACAGGGGCTCAGCGCAGGGGTGGGCGAGCAGTCGGGGCTGAGGCCGGGCAGGTACAGGGAGGGGCTGTGGTGGCTGAGCTGGGTTCTGACCATGGGCTGTGTGCGGCCACATGTACGGTCCAGCCCAGGGCCATGGCTGATCCACGTGGAGTGGCTTACCCCCACCCGGGGTGTCTGCAGGCACCAATTCCCAGTTCCCTAACCCTAACCCTCCTGATGGGCACAGACCCCTCCCCCAGAATGTGGCCCCAGCCACTACCAACCAGCCACGACCCTGGGCTGCTCCACAAGGGCCCATGGACACGCCAGGCTGCCCGTCTGTGCACGTGCTTCTGGGCTGGCAGTGGCCTTGCAGTCCCTGGAGCCCAGCAGCTGCTGGTGCTTCAGCCAAAGGGCGTCTGAGTGCGGGGGTGCCAGCCGCAACACAGCTCATCCTGCAGTACCAGGCCCTTGCCTGGAGGGACCTCAGGGCTGCCGCAGGTGCTGAGGGCTGCTCTGTTCTGTTCTTGCTTTTGGAACCAATTCACTCACCCAAGACGTGCGTCGCCGGCAGCAGGGCTCGGATTGCACGTCCACATCCGAGGAGGAGTATGGCTCCCACCACGGCTCCCCCAAACACGCCCGCCCCCATGCCTCAACAGCCACGCAGACCCCACGGGCTGGCAGCTCTGGCCGGGCCCGACCCCGGGCCCCTGGCCTCCGGGACACAGATGACGAGGAAGAAGAGCCCGACCCTTATGGTTTCATTGTGCAGACAGCCGAGATTGCTGAGATTGCCAGGTGCGTGGTGCCAGTTGACAGCACGAGCTGTTGATCCACAGGGTACCTCTCCTTGGGACTGGGCTGGGGGTTTAGTTCCTAAAAGGGCTTGTGAAATGCTTGTCAGGGGGGTGGATGGGTGGATGGACGGATGATGGTTGGGTGGATAGATAGATGATGGACGGTTGGGTGGACGGGTAGTTGGATGGACAGTTGGGTGGATGGATGATGGATGTTTGAGTGCATGATGAAGGGATGGATGGGCAGTTGGCTGGGCAGTGGGTGGTTGGATGGATGGATGGTTGGGTGGATGGATGATGGACGGTTGGGTGCGTGATGAATGGATGGATGGGCGGGCAGTTGCACGGGTAGTGGGTGGTTGGATGGATGGATGCAGATCTGCCCAGAAGGGTGGGGGAACCTCTGGTACAGGAAGGCCTTCACCAAGATTTTTGTTAAAGATGAGCTCCTTCATGCAGTCCTTCAGTGGAAGGCTCGCCTCCAGGTTGGGCGCTGGAAAGGGTGGTGCAGACGTGGCAGGGAAGGAGAGTGGTCAGTGCTGTGCTGGCCTGGCACTGCAGGGCTCGTGGAGAGGGCAGGAGGTGAATGGCTGGGGCTGGTGAGTGGTGAGTTTTGGTGCCAAGGATGCTGAGCTTGAGCCGGTGAGGCACCTGGAGGGAGGTGAGCGGGGGCAGGTGGCTTCTAGGACAGTGGCCCACATGGGGGATGGAGGTGTGGGCATCATCAGCATGAAGACGGTGACCAAGGCTGCGGGCGGTGTGAGGACATGGAGAGCATGAAGAGAAGAGGGCTGGTGATAGAGCTCTCGGGACACCTGGTTGGGGGGGCGGTTGGAGGGAAGTTGGCTGTGCAGAGTGATGCTTGGGAGGGCGCTGAGGGGTTGGCCAAGGAGACAGGGTGTGGGGTTCTGGAGGGGGGCGCCGCACCTGGGTGAGGGGAAGGGGGTGGAGGTGGAAGGAGAGAGGAAGGGGAAGTGGGGGCCCCCGGGGGCTTCCCAAGTGGGCGAGCTTGAACACACCAGCGTGCAGAGTGCAGAGGACAGAGGGGGCGGAGGGCGGGGCTGGCTGGGGGCAGGGGCACGGGTCACCAGCAGTTCGAAGGTGTTCCTTCTGTGTTTTTGATGTTGGAAGGGTGGGACCAAGTCGGGGACCCCTATCTTGATGGGGCCTGGGGCAGCCCTTGGTGGGAGGCAGACTCCAGCCAGGGAAATTTCTCCAGCTGTGCCCAGCACCTGTCGGGAGGGGCTGTAGTTGCCGCCGAGAGTGGACGGGCACGAGGGCCGGCTGGGGGGCGCCCTGAGCAGAGCTGGGAGAGCTGCATGCAGAGACCTGGTCCTTAGTCCTTGGTGGGTCCTGGGGTCCCGTCCCTGGAATGACTGCAGGCGTTGGAGGGCTGAGGGAGCCAGAGGCCGGAGCCTGTCGCCCTGCCCTGAGCCTGGCCAAGGGCTGGAGGAGCGCAGAGTGCGCCGGCTGTGGGGCTGAGGTGCTCCGAGGGCGGGCGACGGAGGCTTTCGACTCCAGCCCTGGGGCTTCACGGGCAGTCTGCGGCAGGGAGCTGGTCCCCAGCTGGCCTGTGTCCTTTCCTGGGTGGCCCAGGAGCCTCTCAGGGAAGCATGTGTTACCGTCGTCAGGGCGGAGGGGACGGAGGTCTAGGCTGTCTGTGGGGCTGCAGGCTTGGCCTCCCTGCCCTGTGGAGAGTCCCCGGCCTCTGGGCCTGCCTGGCTCTGACCCTTGTCTGTGACTCTGCCTGTGGAGCCGGGCTCGTGTGGCCCTGGTGGCCAGAGGAGCAGTGGGTGTGGCCAGAGGAGCAGTGGGTGTGGCCAGGAGCCTGTGGGCGTCTCTGCCCACCCTTCCTCCCAGGGCCCCGCCCCAGCCCCCCGCCACCTTCAGGGGGTCGGGCGCTGAGGCGCCCAGTGGGAGTCCCTCTAGCACTGCTAGTGGCTGGTTGGGGGTAGTTTGGGCCAGGCTGGAGGCTGTGTACCCCTGGCCCTGCCCCTGACCCAGTGGCTGCCTCCTGGGAGGGACCCCCACCCCACCTGGGCAGGGGGGAGGGGGGCTTCTGCCTGTGGGGGGGGTGACGTCGTGTCCCGTCTGGCTCCTGTCCCCACACTTCCCTGCACCGAGGCTGGGTCCAGGAGGACCCCACAGGACCTGCCTTCCCTCCTGCCGCTGCAGGCTGAGCCAGACGCTGGTGAAGGATGTGGCCACCCTGGCCCGCGAGATCCACGATGTGGCCGGAGACGGCGACTCGCCGGGCTGCCCGGGGCCCGCCCACAGCCCCTCTCGCGCCAGTGCGCCTGGCACCCCCGCCTCTACCATCTCCGCCCGTGAGGAGGTGAGCCTGCCCTTGGCAGCCCCTTGCACGCCCAGGTTGGGGGCTGTGGCTGTGAGCCCTCCCCGGGGCCACGCCCGTGCCCAGCACCACCCCGCACCAGCCACCCTGAGAGCGCGGGCCCGGCACCTGCTCCACGAGGGTGGGGCGCCCAGGGACCCCGAGCGGCCGGGCGGCATCTGCTCTGTCCACGGCTTGGCGGGCGCCCCGCCCCATGGGCCACAACCCTGCTCCCCCTCACCCCTGCAGCTGGTGCAGCGCATCCCCGAGGCCAGCCTCAACTTCCAGAAGGTGCCGCCCGGCTCCCTGCACTCTCAGGACCTGGACCAGAACATGAACGACCGCTGCGAGGACCCCCTGGCCGGCAAGACGCGGCCTCGGAACCGTGAGGAGGCAGGCGCCCCTCCCCTCGGAGAGCCCGCTCTGGACTCTGGGCCGTGTCAGGGTGTGGAGGGCACAGGGCTTCCTGGGGCGTCCGGGCGCCGGGCTGATACTGGGTCCTCGCAGGTGATCTTCGATAACCTGATGCTGAACCCCGTGTCCCAGCTGTCCCAGGCCATCCGCGAGAACACGGAGCACCTCGCTGAGAAGATGAAGTGAGTCGGCCCGCGTGCCCGCTGGCCAGTGAGAGCCCCTGGGGGATGGGACGGGGAGCCACCGCTGCTTAGTGGACACCCAGCCTGAGGCCCTGACACGGGTACAGACATGTGCCTGTGCGCCAGGACTGTGCCACGTGTGCATGCACGCACACACGCACACACACACATGCGCGCGCGGTTTGGCAACCAGACCCTGGGCCTGGGAGGGCCAGAGCCCCCAGGATGACCCCCCTCTCCCTCCCTGCCCCCTCCTTCCTCCCAGCCCTCCCCACATTAGGCCCAGAGACAGGACACTGGGACCGGCCTGCCCAGGTCCTGCTCCAGGCCTCAGTTTCCCCTTGTGCACAGGAGGGGCTGGCATGGACCTCCCCATGGCTGGTGCAGTGGCTTGGGAAGATGCCATGCCTGGGTCTCTTGGTCACTGTCCTCTGCCTGTTCCCACCCCTGCCCCTCGGGGCACAGGATCCTCTTTCAGAGCACAGGGCGAGCCTGGGAGGACCTGGAGGCCAGGATCAACGCGGAGAACGAGGTGCCCATCCTGAAGACGTCCAACAGGGTGAGGGGCCCCTCTGACCCCCTGGCCCCCCACCAGCCCACTTGGCTGCAGGGAGACTGGGGGGAGCTGCCCGAGCCCAGGACCCCGACTCCTGCCCCTGGAGCCCCAGGGAGAGGCGAGCGCTTGGTGGTTCGGCTCCATCGGCCTCTTTCCTGTCCGCCTCCAGGAAATCAGCTCCATCCTGAAGGAACTGAGGCGAGTGCAGAAGCAGCTGGAAGGTGGGTGCGGCCCAGACCCGGGGGGCTGCACTGGTGCCTCTGGCCGTGCGGGGTGGCGGGGCGCAGGTGGTGGGAGGGCTGGCGGGGGCCTTGGTGGAGCCTGGCTAATACCCACAGCTAACCAGCCGGCCTGACCCTCCCCACTCCCCCCCCAGTCATCAACGCCATCGTGGACCCCAGTGGGAACCTGGACCTGCTGACCGGAAACCGGGGTTCTGCAGGCTCGGCCCAGCTCGGGAGAGGCCGGCCGGCCTCCCAGAGTCCGTCCTCACCCCCCTCGGCCCCACCGGCAAGGAGCTTCCCGCAGCGGGCCAACTGCGGGACCCCCGGCCTCCCGGACCCCTCCTTCCTCCCCTCCTTCCTCCCTGACACAGAGCGGTTCCTGATCTAGGTGGTGGGGCCGGGCGGCCTCCCCACACCCTGGGCCTGGACCGTTCACCACAAAGACCCCCACACGTGCCATAACCCCGTGGGTGCCCAGGCCCCCTCCTCAGCTCCCAGCGCCCTCCCAGCCCCTCTGGCCTCCTGGCCCAGCTCCCACTGTGGCCGATGCCAACGGCCAGTGTCCGGGCGTGTGCCCAGCCTCCTCTCCATCGCTGTTATTTTGTCGTTAGCTTTCAAGGAAGGAGTCATTTGTGCCGTTGCAGCAGCCTCCCCGGCCTGGAGGGTCCCACTCTGCCTCGTGGGCTGGGGGACACGTGCGTCCCTGCCCTGTCCCTCTGTGCTGGCCGGGACCAGGTTGGGGGAGAGGACTGGGCAATGCGGTCTTTCAGTGCCAAACACAGAGCAGGGCAGTGGGGAGGCGCCTCGGGACGCCCCGGGACTTGAGGCGGCAGAGTGTGGGCTGGGCGGGGCGATGGCAGCTCCCAGCCGCCCCAGAGCCCGGTGGCCCGGGACGGGGACGCAGCCTGTGGGAACGTTTGTGGCAGGAACCCCACTGCTTTGAGCCTTTGGTGCCAACACAACTGCCAAACTCAGCGTGTGGGCCGGGCGCTGTGCACACAGGCACGAGCGCTCTCCAGGCACACCTGCGCTCACACGAGCCCAGGCTCAGCCCCGAAGCGGGCACATCCAGGGAGGGAGGCCCGGCACCTGGCTTCCGGTGGTTCTGGGCCAGACGGAGGAGAGCGAGTAACCAAAGTGGCCAAAAACCGGGCTTCAGAAGCTCCCTGGACAACGTGCCCTCCCCCCGCTCCCCTCCCCCACTGTCCTGCGGACTCTGGGCATTAATTGGGTGCCTCCCGGGCCTCTGTGCTCCAGGTCCTGTTGGGGGGGGTAGGGACAGCCCCCCAGGAACAGTTTTATTTCTCAGGATTCTTTCAGCTGGGAACGTGCCAGGCGAGCAGAGCCCAGCCCCCTCCTGGGGGCTGATGTTTCCGCAGCCTCGAAGCCAAAGAGCCCACTGGCTGCGGCAGGTGGGGCTGGGGTGCCCCCACCCTGCCTGGCACCTGCGCTGATACCGATTGCGGGACAGGACCGACTGCGGGGGCCGGGGTCACCGAGGCCGGACCAGAGGCCAGCAGGCGCGGGTCTGGGGCCGCGGTGGGTGACGCGTGTGTCCGTGTTTACATTTAGCTGATGTGGAGCCCCATGCCCGGGCCCTGTGCCCCCTCCCCGATGTGTACGTGTGTGAGTGGCAGTGGGGTCCGCGGCCGGCCCCGTCCGCGAGCCTGCTGTGTGCACACGGAGGAGGTGCTGGTCCTGGTGCCCCGCCCCGCACGCCCCGCGCAGCTGCTTACAGCCTGTCCCCCAGAAGCGAGCAGTGGCCGTCCGTCCACCACACTCCCACCCGCACCCCCGCGGTCATCGCCGCACAGTTTTTTTATTCACAAGTTCATGCTCCTCCCCCAGCCTTCGCCTTGGGATTGGTAACTTATTTGTCTGGCTTCTTGGAGGCACCTCTGTGCATTTTGTCCTCAGGTGGTCTTATGGATGTCTTTCAGAAAATGGTTATTTTATATGATTTGTCATGGAATTTGTTCTAATAAATCATTCTTCTGTCATGTGGCAACATGCTGGCATTTGTCGCCTTGGCCTTATTTCTCCAGTGGTGGTGTTTGGTGTGGGGAGGGGGCTCCCTGCCACCCCTGGGTGCTCAGCCCAGGGGTCTCCCTTCCTGGGCTGGAAATTCCCATTTGACCCCCAAGACCGGCACGGTGCGATGCAGACATGCTGTCACCAGGGGGAGACCTAGGCAAGAAAGCAAAGCAGGGAACTTTCCGGAGGTTTGCTCCTCAAAGACAGAAAAGTTATTTTTTTCAAGCCGTTCAGTGATGCAGCATCCAAGAGCACCCTATAAAACAGGCCACCCTGTGTAGACGTAGCACAGAAGGGGCGCGGGCACTGTGTGCTGGGGCCCAGATGCTCCCAATTCCTTCTCCCTTTTTATGGCTTCAGAGGGGTCTGAGGCCTCACCCGCCCTGGGGTGACGTCACACCACCTAGTCCCTCCAGCCCAGGGGCGATACTGTCCCCCTCCTGCTACAGGGAGGACCCAGAAGCAAGAGGGACAAGGCAGCAGGAGCAAGCGTCCCACCCCAGAGCCTGCTCGCAGGTCACTTGGCCCGCCGCGCAGGAGTCACTTGTACCCAAGCAGGTCCCCTCGCCTGCTCTGTCCCCACAGAGCTCTGTCCTTGCACACATCGTAAACCCCAGAGTCAGCTGTCAGTTTTTTGTTTGTTTGTTTTTTGTGGTACGCATGCCTCTCACTGTTGTGGCCTCTCCCGTTGTGGAGCACAGGCTCCGGACGCGCAGGCTCAAGTGGCCATGGCTCACGGGCCCAGCCGCTCCGCAGCACGTGGGATCCTCCCAGACCGGGGCACAAACCCGTGTCCCCTGCATCGGCAGGCAGACTCTCAACCACTGCGCCGCCGGGGAAGCCCTCAGCTGTCAGTTTTAAAGTCCATTTGCCCTTTCCCTGCATGTACCTTTGGTATTCTACTTTGCCTCCTGGATTTCCATGTTTCCCTCCTTGATCATTTTCCAAAGGACCTCCACTGCATTTGTTTTTAGTGCAGGTTTGCTGCGATGAGATGAACGCCAAGGAACATACTCAGCTGGATTTGGCTCAAGGCTGTAGTTTGATGACCTCTGGCCCAGGCCACAGGTCCACCCAAGCTGGGAGTGCTACACAAATCTGGGACATCTGTAGGGGCTACACTCTCTGTGTCAGGATAGAAAGGCAAAAATCCACCTGCCTTCAAACTTTTTAAAATGTATTTATTTTATTTATTTATTATTTTTGGCTGCGTTGGGTGTTCGTTGCCATGCATGGGCATTTTATAGTTGCGGGAGAGTGGGGGCTACTCTTCATTGCGGTGCACGGGCTTCTCACTGGTGGCTTCTCTTGTTGCAGAGCATGGGCTCTAGGCACGTGGGCTTCAGTAGTTGCAGCACGTGGGCTCAGTAGTTGTGGCTCGCGGGCTCTAGAGCACAGGCTCAGTAGTTGTGGCGCACGGGCTTAGTTGCTCTGCAGCATGTGGGATCTTTCCAGACCAGGGATCGAACCTGTATCCCCTGCATAGGCAGGCAGATTCTTAACCACTGCGCCATCAGGGAAGTCCCTGCCTTCAAACCTGAAGAAACCTGTCTGTCTCTGCCCCAGCTTTGGATTTAAAAAAAAAAAAAACCAACAAAAACCCCCCAAAACTCTCTTGTGTAAAGGATGCCGAACGGAGAGCCTTAGGCCCTGCCTGGTATAAGTGGAAGATAGTGGAAAATGGGTTAAACACACATAAGTGAAGGAGAAACGCAGCACCCCGTCCTGTAGGTCCCCAAAGACTTGCAGAGAGGCAAGCTCAGGCGGGTACTGACGGGCCAGATGCACTAGAAAAAGGCATCAGGGAGGGTATTAGCCACACTTTACTATCTGTAAGTTGATGCTTTATCATCCACCTGAGGGCCTGTTAGCCATCGCTAAGCAAATGAAGACTCGCCTGGGTGCCTGGAGTCCCCACACAGCCTCCAACTATACGCCCGTCCCACAGGGAGCACCAGCTTCTGGGGTGGGGTGCCCTTCAAACATAACTGGCCCATCCTAAGCCTGCCTGCCCCGCCTCAGCCCCCGTTCCCGCAGAAACCGCAACGAAGGCACTTCCTCACAGTTCGCCGCCTGCCTTGCGACCGGCCCAGCACTGCCCTGGGTGCCCTGTGGGGCAAGCTGTCCTCTCCCCGTGGAGCTGGGAGCATAGGTGCAAACTACCAGGTATAAAATGAGTAAGTTACAAAAATGTGATGTACAGCACAGGGAACTATATTATAATAACTTCATATGGAGTGTAATCTATACGGATATTGAATCATTATGTTGTACACCTAAAATTAATATAACATTGTACGTCAACTACACCTCAACGGAAAAAAAACCAGGGAGACAGACCAGATCCCTGAAGATCTCTGTGCCCTCAGTGAGAGGGGGTGGGGCAGACGCCGTCTGAGATCTCCCACCGCAGGGCCTCCTGGCTGAGTAACAGACTCATATTAAGAGTTCCTGGGTCCAGGACTCGAGGTCAGCTTGTTCTTTCATTAATCCAACTTGGAAACATTGCACCAGCATCTTCCAAACCTACAGAAAGAAAGAAGAGCCGTGAGCACCACCGACGTGTGTCTCTTCTCAGTTTCCTTTGTGTCATGTGGGCCTGGGGCTCAAATTTATATATACAGCCCCAGACGGGTGAAGAACCTCCAGGATGAGTGATGTATTCAAAGTGGTTCTAGGTTGGTCGCCATCCTGGGTTCCCACAGAAGCAAATGCAAATCACGTCTGGAGAAAGGCCTCTTCAGCCCAGGACCCTCCACCGCCCCACAGTACGTCTAGCCCAGGACGAATTCCTGGTCAAAGGTCATAAAACACACCATGAGCAACACCAGCATGAAATAACAAATAGAATTGTATTGGAACTTCCCTGGCGGTCCAGTGGTTAAGACTCCGTGCTTCCAGTGCAGGGGGCACGAGTCTGATCCCTGGTAGGGGAACTAAGATCCCACATGCCATGCAGATTGGCAAAAAAAAAAAAAAAAAAAAAAGATTAGAAAAGAGCAAAAGAATATAAACTATAGCCAGAGTTGGAAAAGCATCACACTGAGAATGATAATGACTCAAAAGAAAGCTTTGTAAAAACCTCAATAAGAGAATTAAATAACAGGTTAGACACAGCTAAAATAAGAATAAGTCAGCGGGGACTTCCCTGGTGGCACAGTGGTTAAGAATCCGCCTGCTAACGCAGGGGGACGTGGGTTCAAGTCCTGGTCCGGAAAGGTCCCACATGCTACGGAACAGCTAAGCCTGCGCGCCTGAGCCTGCGCTCTAGAGCCCGCGAGCCACAACTACTGAGCCCACGAGCCGCCACCATTACTGAAGCCCGTGCGCCTAGAGCCCATGCTCCGCAACAAGAGAAGCCACCGCAATGAGAAGCCCGAGCACCACAACAAAGAGTAGCCCCCACTCGCTGCAACTAGAGAAAGCCCGCATGCAGCAACGAAGACCTGATGCAGCCAAAAAATAAATAAATAAAGCTTATAAGAAAAGAAAAGAATGTCAGTGCTGAGAAAGACGAGAGGAAGTTATCCAAATGCAATGCCCAGGAACATGGAAGTAGAAGCTATGAGACGGGTTGATGGCAGAGAGGACTGAGTGACAAAGTGGAACATGTCTGCCTGGCGTTCCTGACGGGAAAGGGGAGAACAGGGCAGAGGACGGATTCACAGAGAGAACAGAGAGGAGTTTTCCAGACCTGGGAAAGACACGTGCTGTGGGTTGAACTGTGTCCACCAAAACGATGTTAAAGTCCTAACACCCAGGACCTGCAAATGGGACCTTATTTGGAAGTGGGGTCTTTACAGATGATCAAATTAAGATGAAATCCTGTGATGGACCCTAATCCAATATGACTGATGTCCTTAGAAAAAGGGAAATGTGGACACAGAGACAGATGTGTACAGAGGGAAGATGACGTGAAGACACAGGGAGAATGCCATAGACAGGCCAGGGAACCCCAGGGGCCACCAGAAATTAGGGGAGAGCCTGGACCAGACTCTCCCTCCTGGCCTCAGAAGGAACCAACCCTGCCAACACATTGATTTGGGCCTCTTAGACTTCAGAACTGGGAGACAGTCCATTTCTGCTGTTTAAGCTGCCCAGTCTGTGATACTTTGCTACAACAGCTCCAGCAAACTAATACAACATGTATCCACGGCTACAGGAAGCATAATGTATGCCAGGATAAAAGGAAGAAAAGAAAATTACACCTGGTTACATCATGATAACAGACATCGACAAGAATCTGCTAAAAGCAAGCAGAGCAAAGGAGTCCTTCCAAAGGGGTGACAGCGGGTCTCCCAGCAATGATGGGACCCTAAAGACTTTGGGGCTCCAGAGAAAATGACTGTCAGTTAAGAATTCTGTACCTGGAAAAGTTCTTTCAGTAATGAAGGAGCATTAGAGCCATGTTCATGTTACTAAAAACGGAGCATTTGTCAACACGCTCCCAGTTCATGGAAAATAATGGGCAACTGAGAATTTTATCCCCAGCTGAATGATTAGTCAAGTCTGTTGACAAAAATTCAAGGAACTGTCAAGTTAAGAAGAAAAAAGGGAACTTTATTCAAGCCAACTGAGGATTCTAGCTGGGGAAGCAGATTCTCAAAAGCTCTGAGGACGGTTTTGCCTGCTCGGAGTGGAAGACACAGTCACACACATTTTCGAGACAAAGGATCGTACATCAGAATGACATGCGGTAGTTTACATAAAGGTCACCAAGGGGGCACAGCCCAGGGAAGCACGTACAAAGTGGGCTGCGGGTCACCGTGACCCCTGCAGAGCTGGGAAGGAACGCTATTCTTTAAGAAGTTGCACTGCCAGCGTCAGAAGGAAGGAAAAATCAATCTTTACAGGGGGGCAGGCATGCCCACCTTTGAGGAGCTCTGGCTAAGGTGTGACGCAGATGTACCTGGCACGTCAGGGAGGGAGGAGGCCCAAACAAACACAGAGAGAGAACTTTACGTTTAACTTTTTCTTGTCCTGCCTTAAAATATAAATTTTATATCAAGTTCATTCTACAAGATTATTTCAGGAAGAAGGACAGTGGTCACAGAGGAAAGCTCTGAAATAAAAGAAGGAATGATGAGTAGATAAATCCATAAAAGTGAGTAGTTCTTCAACACACCCCGAGGGGATAAAATAAATGTAAGACGCATAATTTGTGGGGGGCGGTCTTTTTTTTTTTTTTTTTGGCTGTGCCGCATGGCTTGTGGGATCTCAGTTCCCTGACCATGGATTGAACCCAGGCCATGGCAGTGAAAGCCTGGAATCCTAACCAGTAGGCCACCAGGGAACCCCCTTTGGGGTTTTAAAATAATAATAATAATAATAGTATTACAGGCTGGAATTTAAAAAAAAAAGACAATAGCAGAATATAAGGAGATCACTGGAGTTGAAGTATTCAAACGTCCTCACATTATTCAGGAAGAGGGAAAGATGTTTATGATGTATATATCTTCTTATGTCTGTGGGGCAAAATTTTGTTTTGTTTTGTTTTGCAGTACGCGGGCCCTCTCACTGTTGTGACCTCTCCCGTTGCGGAGCACAGGCTCCAGACACGCAGGCTCAGCGACCATGGCTCACGGACCCAGCCACTCCGCGGCATGTGGGATCTTCCCGGACCGGGGCACGAATCCGTGTCCCCTGCATCGGCAGGCGGACTCTCAACCACTGCGCCACCAGGGAAGCCCTGTGGGGCAAAATTTTAAAGATAAGCTGCGTAGTGTGGAAACACACCACTTCCTAACATCAGCGGATCAACACAACCAAAGAATAGTTACTGCTGCTGAGCAAGCCCGAGGGGCTCTCCCACTGGGGCTGCATTGTCAGAGCCCCGAACAGACAGGAGGGAAGAGTGGTACTTCCTACACCCAAGATTAAAGGCTTCAGAAGAGAACTGACATAACGCCCTTTCACTCACAATGCATTGGTCAGGACCTGTTTGGTGACCTGCCGGACCACAGGATGGCCAGGGCAAAGAATCCTCCCCTGTGTCTGTGTGAGTTTCCATCACAAAGCATCATCCCCCAAAGCCTAGAATTAAGGGAATAGGAGAAAATGGAATGAGAAAAAAAAATCCAGAGGGCTTCTCTGGTGGTGCAGTGGTTGAGAATCCGCCTGCCAATGCAGGGGACATGGGTTCGAGCCCTGGTCCAGGAAGATCCCACATGCCGCGGAGCAACTAAGCCCGTGCGTCACAACTACTGAGCCTGCGCTCTAGAGCCCATGAGCCACAGCTGCTGAGTCCACATGCCACAACTAATGAAGCCCGTGTGCCTAGAGCCCGTGCTCTGCAATGAAGAGTAGGCCCCTGCTTGCCACAACTAGGGAAAGCCCGTGTGTAGCAACGAAGACACAACGCAGCCAAAAATTAAAAAATAAATAAATTTATTTAAAAAAAAAAAAAAAGGAAGAAATGAAGACAGCAGCCAAAGGGAGGAAAAGAAAACCAAATCCAAAAACAAAAAGCAAAGAGAAGGGCTATTCTAAAGGCCACTGTTTGCGGGGGCGGGGCAGGGGGCATGGGGGTGGGGGTGAAAGGATCCTGTATTCAGAGAGCCCTGGTCGGGGGGGATGGCGGTGGGATGGAGCAGGTGGAGGCAGAAATCCTTGCTGGGGACCCAGGCTAAGCACCAGCAAACTATAGCCAGGCCTGCCTTTTCAGGCAGCCCAGTAAGCCACCCACCTGCGCTCTCCCAGATGGGGGTCCTAGCTGCCTCCATTTCCCAACCTCCCTTGCAGCTAGATGCAGCCATGTGACTAAGTTCTTAATTATGAGACATAAATGGAAGTACCCTGTGGGACCTCCAGGATGGCTCCTCTGGGATATCCCTTAATGCTCTGCTAGGAGCATGAGGTAATGGCTGGGCTCCAGCAGCAATTATGGGGCCATGAGGCTGCCAGTCAACCCTAGGGATTGGGAGCTGAGAGCTGCAGGGACCTGGCTCCTGATGACTGTGGAACCAACACCATCCCTAGGCTGCCAGCCCCAGAATCTGGTCAGTGTGATGGAGAAAAACAATGTTCAAGCCCCGGTTCCTCAAGTCAAGTGTCTCGGTGGTTTGCACCAAAACTAACTCAGATGCATAAGCCTGTGACTTGGGGTTGGGGGGTGGGGAGGGATTCTCTCTGGATGTGAATGTTTTCAGCCCCACCAGCTGGCTGGCCCACCCAGCTCCAGATGTCTGTCAAGGGTGCGGAGGGAGGTACTCAGGAAGAAAAGGAAGTGGCCAGAAGGGGAAGCGGCAGGCTGCAGAGAGGAGGCCGGTGGGACTTGATCGGGCGCTCGCTGGCGAGCTGAGGGCCTGCGTCTGTGGCAAAGCCAAGATGAACGCCAAGGCAGGATGCCCAGAGGTAAGTGCCAGTGAGGCCAGATGGGAGAGTCAGGCCCAAGGTCCTGAGATGGGGGCTTTGCTCCACTGTCCCCTGGCCCCGTGCTGCCTGCAGCCCTGGGCCCAAAGCGTCATGAAGTCTCCAGCTACGCCTGCAGAGCAGCCATTCCTCTGCCAGTCTGTGCAGCCAGGACCGCCAGGGCCCCGGGGCCTCCTAGAGAGCTCAGAGCAAGCCCTCCCTCTGCCCCAGCCTGGGCCGGGCAGCTGCGCCACATGCCCTGCACGGCAGGAAGTCCCACGCCTTCACCCATGACCTCCGATGCCTGCAGGGTCCCACGGCTGCCCAGCACACGGCTGGGGGGAGCCCAGAGCTGTCCCATGGGAGTCTCCCAGCCCGTCACGGCCCTGAGATGCCAGCGCTAGTGGGTCATCCTCTCCCAACAGCCAGCCCCACCCCTGGACATACAGAGTCCCCAGGGCTGCAGCTGCCCAGAGCCCCCCTGGACGGCTGGCCTCCCCAGGCCCCTGTAGTTCCCAAGCGGATGGGTGGCCCGGCAGGTGCCTTGGCTGTGCTCCGAGTCCCAGATGGGGGCCGTGGGGGCAGGGCTGCCGCGCTCCAACCTTCCTGTCTGCCTGGGGCCCCGGGCGGTGCAGCAGAGGCAGCGTCTGTCCGAGGATGGCCCTGGGGCCCCGCCCAGGACTGCACCCCGATTGCCTCTCCTGAGGGTCAGTGAAGGGGCCTGCGGCCTGTTCACTGTGAAGGCCTGATGTGGCCCCGAGCCCTCCCCAGGCAGGCAGGGGAGGGGCGGGCCCCCGAGCGCTCCTCTGCGGCGTGCGGGTGGGGAAGCACCCTGACTGCCCTCTATGGGGGCTCCTGGCAGGGAGCGGTGCCGGGCCTCGGGCACTCTGCCTGAGTCCCCTTCTCTCACTCTGCTTTCTGGGGCCCCCGCCTCCCGGTAATGGTTCTGGCTCAGGGCAGACGCAGCCCCCCTGGCCCAGCTCCTACGGCCGCCCCTTCCCCACACTGAGGTGGGCCAGCATGTCCTGTGGAAGGACACCCGCTCCCTGGGCCCCAGTGCCTGGCCCAGCTGCACTCACAGGCAGGCAGCGCAGCCCAGGCCCCAGGCCCCAGGCTGCAGGGGCCACTTCCCCACCAAGGCCAGGAGGGAGGGCTGCACCCACCCCTCACAGATGCCTCGGAGGTTGGCTGGCCGGGTGGGGCGGGGGGGGGGTGTGATCCCTGTCGCTGCGCATGGGCCCCTCCCTGCACTCCGGGACGGGCGCGCTGAGCTCGGGAGCATCCCACTCATGGTGGCATTTGAGGCTGCTTTGGGGAGGGGCCCAACTCCAGCCGGGGCCCAGCCGGCCGGCTTCCAGCTCCTTGTGGAAGTGACCACTCTGAGGGGACAAGACGCATCCTCCGTCCCCAGATGGCTGCAGAGTCCTGCTGCACAGGGAGAGCCCCTCTGGCAGCATCAAGGGACCCCGACTCAGCCCCCAGCCCCCTGAACAGCAACACTCTCTCTGGGCCGGGTCTCCCCAGCCAGGACAAGGGCTGCTGCCTGGCGCCCAGGAGGGGCTGCAAGGGGCCAGGACAGGGGGGCCCAGCCCCGAAAGGGAAGCAGCTATTTGTAGGCCGGCCTTGGAGGGCCACGGTGGAAAGCAGAAATGGCATCGGACTCGTTGAGGTTGGGACTGAAACAAGGAACTGAGATTCAGACACCCACGTGCCCGCCGAGAGGGGGTCCAAGAGGGAGAACAGCGGGTCACGTGTGTCCCGGGAACAGACCGGGGCGCACACACACACACGCACGCACACATGCACACGCACTGGTGACAGGCACGGCACGCGCCAGCTTCAGGCCAGGCTGTGCTGAGGGTGCGACCGTGGGCAGGAGTGGGTGGCTGTAGGGTCCCCACGAGGTGGTGGTCCCTGTACCCAGCTGCCCAGGCACCGTGGAGCCACTGCAGCCGGGCCTGGAGCTGTGGGTGATGCCAGGTCACCCCAAGCAGGTGCGGAGGCCTCTGCAGAGCGCATCGGTGGCCCCCGCGTGGCCCCGACCCACGCCACCCCACAGCCCACGGGACAGGGAGGCCCGCCCAGTAGGACTTGGGGGCCTGAGGAGGGGGCTCAGCAGCCTCACAGGACCCCTGGGCCAGAGTGGCAAGGACAGAAGTCGCCACGGGGTCCCCGGGGCGCCCTGCCTGGTGGGCTGCTCGGCACCTGCCACGTGCCCTGTCTCGGGGTGCCTGGGAAGATGGCCAGTGACCATGCGGCCCCGGGCTGGGCGCCGGTGGTGGGCTCGGGCCTGCGTGGCCCCATCCTCGCCAGCCCCGGCCAGCGGCAGGCCTGGCCTCCCCGGCAGCAGGGACGGTCTGTCTCAGCACCGGAGAGGCCGTCAGGCCCCCCGGGAAGAGCCCGGCCGCGCCCCGGGGACCCCGTGGTGACGCCCTCCTCCGGATGCAGGTGCGCGGGGCTCTGGCCCTGCTGAGCCTGAGCGCCGTGACCCTCACCTACGCGCTGTGGCAAGTGCTCTCTCCCTCTGCCGGGGGCCACGTGCGCCCCGAGGAAGGGCCCACCGCGTCGTGGGGCCCCGGCTCCAGCCTGGCCTGGGCGCCCCTGGGAGGGGAGACCCCGCGGCAGCAGCAGAAGGACTCCTGCAGGTGAGCGAGCCCGTGAGGTCTGCAGGGTGGCCGGCGCGGCGCTGCTCCGGCCGCCGCCTGCCTTCCCCCCGGGGCTCCCCAGCGGGACGAGCACCGCCTCCTGCCACCTCCTGTTGGAAGAGGCAGGTTCGGGGAGGGTGGGCTTGAGGCGGGGGGGAGTGGTTGGGGGAGGGGTAGAATCCCCGAACTGTATGGGCCGGAGTGGGGGCGGGGGGCGGGCGCGACTTGGGGCGCTCTTTGCAGCAAACGCAGGCTGCCACCCAGGGACTCCGACAAGGCCGCGAGCCCCGGTCCTACCTGGGCCGAGGTGGCACCATCGCAGCCCTTCCACCTGGGGTGGAGTCGCAGCCCCCGCCCCTCCCTCCCCGCTGGGGGGTCCTGGCAACCCAGCACACCCCCAGCATACCCCCAACCCCCACTGGCCCAGCCCTCCCTTCTGGGTCAGCCCGGGCATCTCCAAGGGCCTCCACAGCTGCAGGAGCCCAGACCCAACACCTCTGCCGGGCTCTGCAAGCGACAGCCCCGAGCAGACAGCGCCTGGGCGTGGGGTGGGCCTGGGCCCCATCTGCCCTGCTCTCAGGCCCCCCACTCAGGCCCCTCCCGGGGCACTCCTGGGTGTCAGGCCTGCCCTGCCCAGTCTGGCCTGCGGCCCCCTTCCTGCACCCTCGGCCTGGGCTCAGCCCTCCCGCTTGGCTGGATGGGACGGAGCAGGCGATGCGAGGCTGGCTGGTGGCTCCTGCGCTCACACCTGGCGCCTCTCTCCGCAGGCTTGTCCTCGTGGAAAGCATCCCCCAGGACCTGCCGCCTGCAGCAGGCAGCCCGTCTGCCCAGCCCCTGGCCCAGGCCTGGCTGCAGCTGCTGGACGCCGCCTGGGAGAGTGTCCATGTGGCCTCCTTCTACTGGTCCCTCACGGGGCCCGACACTGGGGTCAATGACTCTTCTTCCCAGCTGGTGCGCCACCCCTCCCCCGACTCGGAGGCTGTGGGCCGTCCAGGGGCCAGGCACACAGCAAGCCCAGCAGGCGCACATCTGTCTGATGGAGCTGTGGGCGGGAAGAGGCGGGCTCCTGGGGAAGTCTGGGCCCTTCCTGGTGGGACGGGGGTGGCCTCTCACCGCTGGCCTGCTCCTGCAGGGAGAGGCTCTTCTGCAGAAGCTGCAGCAGCTGCTGGACAGAAACGTTTCCCTGGCTGTGGCCACCAGCACCCCGACACTGGTCCGGAACTCCACCGACCTGCAGGTCCTGGTGGCCCGAGGTAGGTTCCTGCCGTCCTGGGCCTGGGGACGGGCGAGAGCAGTGGGGCTGCCCGGGACGGGGAGGCCGGGAGCCCAGGGCTGCGAGCACCTTCAAGTGGGCTTCCCCGAGGGCTGGTTCCAGGCAGCCGGACGTGTCATGTCCCAGGGGGCAGAGCACAGGGTGGTCTCCGGGCCTTGCTGAGCCGCTTCAGCCTGTGGGTGGTGGCTTGGCCGGGAGCCAGAGGCAGCAGGGATCCTCACAGAGCCGGGCTGCCTGGAGGGACCCCAGGCTGGTCAATGCCTCCGTTTTCCCACCTGTTAAATGGGAATAACAACATCAACTGAGTAGGGCTGCTGTGAGGAGAAAGGAATCCACCCAACTGCAAAGAAAGAGCTGAGAATCCGGCTCAGCACGAAGTGGGTTCACCGCACCGTCCTGCACCCTCGTCAGGCGCCCAGGTGCGACATGTGCCCATGGGAAGGCTCACCGGTGGCGTTTTGCACTCCAAGTTCTGGGTCGTGGATGGGCGGCACGTCTATGTGGGCAGTGCCAACATGGACTGGCGGTCGCTGACACAGGTGAGTCCCCGAGCCCCGGGAGGGGAGACCCCATGTCCCCATGCGGGCAGTCACCCTGGGGGAAGTGGCCATGTCTGTAACATCGCTGTGGTAGAAACACCCGGAGACTGGTTACCGGATTCTAACGGCACCGAGCTCCTGCTGCGGAAGGTCATTTAACCGCCCGGAAAGATGCTCAAGTCACCTTATCCAGGAAATCGTGCAGACAAAGCACGATCCCTTCTAGGAAAAGCAATGCTTTAACCCTGAGTCAAAACGGTAGCAGCAGCTGTCGTTTAGCAGTCGAGGATGATTTGTTTTCTTTCTTCTCTGTGCACTTATGTATGTTCTATTGTCTTCTGGTAATAAACACGTATTGCCCTTGGAATACAATGTTCAAGGAAAACAGGGACCCGCAGGGCACCCCACCCCATGGCTTCCCCCAGCGCACCATCTACTATGGATTCTCGCGGGTGATGGTTGCTGCTGTTGACCGGCTGCCAAGCCGGGGGCTGCACCTGCCCGGCACCCCTGGCCCAGGGGGTCCACACGGCCCCAGAGGGGCCCCTCCCGCAGCGCTGCCCCGGTGCCTGCAGGTGAAGGAGCTCGGCGCCATCATCTACAACTGCAGCCGCCTGGCCCAGGACCTGGAGAAGACCTTCCAGACCTACTGGGTGCTGGGGCTGCCGGAGGCTGTCCTCCCCAGACCCTGGCCTCGGGACTTCTCCTCCCACATCAACCGCTTCCAGCCCCTCCAGGACTACTTTGACGGGCTGCCCACCACTGCCTACTTCTCGGTAAGAGTGGTCAGGGGGCCGACTGGAGGCCCTGCTCTCCTGGCTGGCCAGAGGCACAGGGAGCCCTGCCCACCCTGCAGACAGCCCAGAGTCGGCTAGGTCCTCGGGGCCACGGCTCGGGGAGCCAGCACCGTGGACGGCGCTGCGGCCTCAGGATGAGGGGCAGGCCCGGCCCCAGGAGAGGACACGGTCATCGTCATCCACGGGAGACAGGCAACCTGAGTGCTTGTGGGGGTCGTCCTGTGGCCCTGGGGGCCTCCGAGCACACTGTTGGATGGGGTCTGACTCAGGACCAGGGAGGGTGGGGGGAAGACCCGTGCATCAGGCAATTCTGTCACTCTGGGGGGAGGAGAGGGGGACTGAGGGGCGGGCGGTCATGCCCACCAGCCACGACCCTCCCTCAGGGTACACGGCAGCTACCCCAGTGCTGGGCTACAGTGGAGACCCTGCCTCGGAGGCAGGGACGCGTCCCCAGACGTGGGGACCCAGGCTGAGCTGCGCAGGGAGCTTCCTCCAGAGTCAGGCCAGCCTGGGGCCCCTGTTTAGGCCCGACGTCGTGTCTTCCTCCTGGTTCCCAGGGCTGGAGGGTGGGTGCACCGTGACGTCATGGGCCCAGGAACCCAGTGGCTCAGAGCCGGGTGGGCAGTGCCCTCAGGGACCTCTCTGCCCGCACAGGCATCGCCACCTGCACTCTGCCCCCACGGCCGCACCCGGGACCTGGACGCGCTGCTGGCGGTGATGGGGAGCGCCCGGGAGTTCATCTATGCCTCGGTGATGGAGTATTTCCCCACGACACGCTTCATCCACCCCGCCAGGTAGGCCGGGAGGGAGCCGGGCGGGAGCCGGGCGGCCCCGGACCGGGGAGGCCCCTCTGCCCGTGGGCAGCTCCTGGCCTGTCGCCTTGACCACCAGCACCCCTGCCCACTCGGGGCGTGTGGGCACGGCCCGGTTGACCTGAGGACCCTGACCCTCCCCCACACCCCTCCCCAGGTACTGGCCGGTGCTGGACACGGCGCTGCGGGCGGCGGCCGTCGGCAGGGGCGTGCGCGTGCGCCTGCTGGTCAGCTGCTGGCTCAACACGGACCCCAGCATGTTCCCCTACCTGCGGTCCCTGCAGGCCCTCAGCAACCCCGCGGCCAACGTGTCCGTGGACGTGGTGAGGACCCACCCCCTGGCCGGGCCGGGAGGCAGCCTCCCTGTTGGCTGACACGCCCTCTCTGTTCCCCCAAGAAAGTCTTCATTGTGCCCGTGAGGAACCACTCCAACATCCCCTTCAGCAGGGTGAACCACAGCAAGTTCATGGTCACGGAGAAGGCGGCCTACGTAGGTGAGCAGGGGTGAGGGCTGCGGGCAGAGGCTCAGGACCCCTGCCTGAGTCCTTGTGGGCTGCCGAGCGAGCGGACACCAGCAGAGGGCACACAGGCCCGCAGAAGGGATCGTGTCACCTGGGCGGTGGCCAGGCCAGGGTGCTGAAGGGGGCACTGCTCTTCCGTCCAGCGTGGACCCCGGGCAGGGACCTGCTGAAGGGCTCAGGCCCTCCCCCATGGAGGCAGGTGGGGACCCCTGGCACCGAGCCCCCCGAGCACTGAGTCTGTGGGCTGCTGGGGTGCAGTCCCTCACTCGAAGAGCGGGCTGCACTCGGCGCCAGAGGGGCTGCAGGTCTGGAGTCGGACCACGGCCGAGTGGCCGCTGGGGCCATCGGGCTGGGCCAGGCAGCAGAGGACCTCCCGTGCGGCCCAGTAACCCAGCGTCTCCGCCCACAGGCACTTCCAACTGGTCCGAAGATTACTTCAGCAGCACCTCGGGTGTGGGCCTGGTGGTCAGCCAGAGGGCCTCCAGCACCCAGCCAGGGGTGACCACTGTGCAGGAGCAGCTGCGGCAACTATTTGAGCGAGACTGGAGTTCCCGCTACGCTGTAGGCCTGGACGGACAGGCCCAGGGCCAGGACTGTGTTTGGCAGGGCTGACGTCCAGCCCTTCCTGGCTGCGGAGCCCCCCGGCTCCCGACCAGGCCTCTCTGCGTGGCCCCCAATCTGGACCCCGAGCAGCTCCATCCGCACAAGCCCTGGTCAGGGGTTGGACTGCCCAATGCAGGGCAGGCGCAAACTGTTTGCTCTCCAAAGCTAGCCCCTCTTAAACCCCCACCTCCTCCTCGGAGCCCTCCAGGATGCCCTCCCTGGTTCCCACAGAGCCGCAATTCCTGCCCACACACGGAGCCTTTACAATACTGTGTGCCTCCCTTTTCTCCTGTGAGTCCTGGGTCAGGCTGCGTCCCACCTTCTCAGCCCCAGGCTGGAGTTCAGCCTCTACCCACCTGCGAGGCGCCTGTGTCCACGAGGCCACATTCAGGCTGGGCTGGGCTTCCGCCATGCGAGCCCCTGACTCTCGCCAGCGTCCAGCCTCCTGCCCACAGGAACCCAGGGACAGAGCAGGGGGCGGGGCTGGCGCCTGGGGTGGGCCCAGGCCTGATGGGGGCGGGGCTGGCGCCTGGGGTGGGCCCAGGCCTGATGGGGGCGGGGCTGGCACCTGGGGTGGGCCCAGGCCTGATGGGGGCAGGGCTGGCGCCTGGGGTGGTGGGCCCAAGCCTGTAGAGGCTAAGCTGCTCTGGCACCCAGTCCTGGTGTATAAGGGGCCAGGAACCGGGCAGTAGCGTTGTAGAGTGGAGAGGACCTGTGTTTGAGCTGGGGGGAGGGTGACACCAGCCAGGATGGGGTTTGGATGCAGCCCCATTGGAGCTCACCCTCTCTTGGGCCTCGCCCAGCACCTGCCCTGCAGAAGCCGGAGCTGAATCCTGGTCTGACAACTCGGTGCTGGCCCTTCTGCTAGGAATGCTGGGTCAGAAGCCTGTCTCGGCCCTGGCCTCGCCACCTCCTGGTTTCTGACCTCGGCTTCAGAGCCCACCTGCCCTCGCAGAGGCCCCCAGGGCACCCGAGGCTAGAGCTGGGGGCTGGCTCAATGTCCAGGAGACCCTGGCCGCTGAGGGAGCTGAGCGAGTGGACCCCAGGCCCAGCCCGGCCTGCTGCTCCCCAGCTCCCGCGTCATCTTGGGCCCAGGGAGACGTGGCTGGGTGACTGTTGGACGCCTTTGACGTGAGTGTCCTCGTCTGCGAGGAAGATCCCCAAACCCAGCCTGTCTCCCTGCCCAGACCCACGGGGATCTGGAGAGAGTGCCACGGCTCCACGCGGCCTGAGAAGCACCCAGGGCCTCTGGGAGCTGGTCTGTGCCTGAGCTGCCCCTGGCAGCACCCGCTCCCGCAGAGGGCAGCGCCCCGGAAGCCGCAGACCCCAGGCCCTCAGCTCCCTATAGGCTGACCAGCTGCGGCCCAGGAGGGCTCTGTGCGCCAGGCTATGGCGGGGCAACAGGGAGAAAAGATGCAGCCAGTGCAAGGCCCACTTCACACACTGTGGGTCTGGTGGCCACATCTCAGTGGCAGCCTCAAAGGCCTCCAAAGCAGACCCCCGTCACAGGAGGTCCAGCTTGATGAGGCGTGAGAGGCCTGGGGACCCCTTCTGGGGTGTGGGGGACAGACCCTGCCTCCTGGGAGCCTGGAACCCAGGCCCTTGTGTGACCCCTCCCTCGAGGGAGGGCACCAGCTGCCTCGCCTGCGACAGGTAGAATGCACAGAGGGGGTTATGTGACACGAGTGGTAACAGCATCTTGCCGGGGGCCGACCCTTGGTGGTTTGATGAAGCAAACTCCCGTGAGCTGTCCTATGGAGAGCCCCGCTGGGCAGCGCCCCAGGAGCAGCCTCCAGCCCCCAGCCAGCAAGAAACAGGGCCCTCAGCCAGCTGGCCTGCACCTAGCAGCCTTGTGAGTCTGGGGAGTGGTTCCTTCCCCAGTTGAGTCTGGAGATGAGATGGCAGCCCAGCCAGGGCCTTGATGGCGGCCTCATAGGACCCAGCTAAGCTGTGCTTGGCCTCCTGACCCACAGAGCCCGGGGCTCATGAATGTGTGTTGTTTCAAGCCACTCATTTGCGGTGACGATGTCACACAGAACAGAGGCCACACGGAAGGTGGGCGGGCCTGTGCGGTCAGCGGCTCCCCACGGGCTGACAGCTGCCTGCTCGGCCTCCAGCACCAAGGCTACTATATCTCATGCCTTGACTCTGGGTTCAGAGAGGAATGAGACCCACGGAGCCAGGCAGACCCCCCACCGCAGCGTTCCCAGGGGGCTGTGCTCCCCACGTCGGTCTGATAGGCAGGGCGAGGCTGGGGCTGGGAGAGGCTACTGCAGTCTCCTTGACTGCGGGACCCAGTCCCCACTGAGCTTTCCCTCCCCCCGCCCCACCTTCCAGAGGGTTCGACATCCCCTACCGTGGGGGACCTTCCCAGCCGGCCACGGGAGATGGGACTTCCCACGGTGGCCAGGGGGAAGGACCCAGCCTCCCAGGCTCTCTCAGGGCAGCATGGGGAGGGGGGTGGGGGGAGCAGCCTTGGGAGCAGCAGGATGCCCTCTGGGCCCAGCGTCCCCCCAACCCGTCCCCGCCCCAGGGGGCGGGAGGGTCCCAGCCCTGCTCTTCTTCCTGTAGCCTCAGCCATGAGAGCAGCCACTCTTCTCCAAGCAGAAGGGAGGTGGGACAGGCTCCAGCTCCCACTCCGAGCGCATCGTGCCCACGGGCCCCTGAGGGGCGTCTGAAGGCAGCCGGGAGGAGATCTGACCCCTGGAAGTTTGTAGGAAACTCCTTCAACCTTGTTCTGAATCTGCTTCCCGTGGGCTGCTTGGAGAGGAGGGCCGCCATGGCCAAGGGAAGCCTCTGAGATGGGCCCCCATCGTGGCCGAGGACCCAGCTACCCGTCCCCGGCCCCCGAGGCCAAGGGCCCCTCTGTGTGCGGTCCCTGCTCTGCCCACCACCCACGCCTTGTGCTGCCTCCCAGCTGGGGGTGGGGGCGTGTGTCTGTGTCCCCGGCCACACTGTGGACTCCTGGGCCTCGCCTTCTTCCTCTCGGTCTCTCGCAGCCGCTGGCTCAGAGGAGGGTCTGGACAGACAAAAGGATGAGTGAGCCGCCCTCGACTCTGCTTTCCAGAGCGACCTAGGATGGAGCGCGTGGGGGAGAGCAGGGCTGAATTCCAACCCAGAACAAAACACCTCGCAGTCATCACTGGGGAAGCAGCACTTGCTTTATTGCCCGTCCAGGGTCCAGGGAGCAGCCAAGTAGGTCCCACCTGCAGCCTGGCTGCAGCAGGTACACTGAGGGGCTGGGCACGCCGCGGGGGGGATTACCGGCGGGCAAGCGGACGCCCGCAGACCCTCTCGTGGGAACTCACGGCCGTCTGAACGACCTCTGCTGGCTCGCCCGCCCCCAGCCCAGTGCGCGGGCATCGTCACACAAAGCAGCCCAAAGCTTGCTGCGCTGGCAGCGAGACATCCAACGGCGGAGTGAGCTGGCTGTAAGCGAGCGGGGAACGGGGTCTCCGGGAATATGCCGGACTCTGCCGGAAGGAGCGGAACGACCTTCCCCGGGGGGCGGCAGCGGGACGGAAGCGGGGCCCGGACGACCTCTGCACCCACAGCCGCCACAGCCCCTTCTCCAAGCAGCAGCTGTGTCCTCGAGGGCCTCGTGGGCAGGGATCTCGAGTAACGTGTCTAACGAAGACCCTCAGGAGCGCAGGACCCTGCGTGGGGCCGGGGTCTCGCGGGGAGTGCGGGTGCCGCCTCTGCTGCCGAGGCTCTGGGGGGCCGGCACGTTTGGGGTCCCCCTTTGGGAGGGCTGTGTGAGGGTGGGGCGCCGCCGCTCCCGGGCATCTCTGCTTCGCTCTCGGTGCTGTGAATCAAGGTGGACACACGCGTCCTCACGGTGGGAGCTTCGCAGGGCCTCCTTTCGTCTGTCCGTCTGTCCTCACTTGGTGGTGGGCCCGGATGCAGGTTCATCCCGCCCTCTGGGTCCTGCTCCAGCAGGACCAGCCCCGTCCTTGCTGCGGACGTGGTCATAGCTCTGGCGCCTGGCCTGGCGCCTGCCGTCTCCGCCGGCTCCCCGTCCCCCTCACCCTCTGGGGAGAAGCTTTCTGGGGCATCAAAGAACGTGACCGCTTGTTCTTGGGGTGTTTGCTCTGCCGGAGCTGCCTCGTCTTCAGCGCTTTCGCTCTTCTCGGTGGGAGAGGAGAGTCCTACTGTGGGAAGTCGACACCAGCCCGCCTGCTGGGGCTTCTGGGGTAGCTCTGCCTCGGGCCGCGCCCCAGCCTGTGTCTGGACGGCAGCCGACGCGCGGACTTCATCTTTGGAATCAGCGCGTGGCTCTTCGGCAGAGGAAGAGAACCCAATGTTCGGAAGCCAAAACCTGAACAGACCAGAAGATCTTTTACTTCCTGGTTTCTCTTTTGGAGCCCTGTCTTCCTCTGCCAGGGAGGTAGCTGCCTCCCCGCTGTCTTCTTCAGGGGGAAATTCGAGAACTTCTGCAGCCTCATCGTCGTCGTCGGAGCAGCTGTCGGCACCCTGGTGGCCAGAGTGCACTTTGGGCGTGAATGTTGGCCGTCCAGGCACATTGACACTGGACGAGATCACGTCAAACGGTTCTCCGGTGTCCGGCTGCAGACCTCCGGAGGCGGGCTCCACTCCCGGGGCGGCTTGTTCGGGAGCCTCCTGCAGGCCCTCCCTCAGCCGGGAGTCTCGGACACTCACCCGCGTGCGGGGCTCCGGCATCTTCACCTTTAGCAAAGAGAATCCGTAAGAAGCTGTTTGGATCTCGGACGCGGGGATCTCCAACTGCCGCACGACCTGGGTGGAAATAGCCTCAGGTCCCGAGAGGTCAGCCAACTCTGCCGTCACCCTGCTGTGGACGGCGACCTCGGGGCTCTCTCCCTGTGCACGCTGAATGTGCACTCTGACCTTGGAAACGGGGGAAGCTTCCGGGGAGAAGTCAAGGGCCACGGGCTGCTCCCCGGGGGTCTCAGCACCTGCCTTCAGGATGCTGGCTCCCCAGACTCCTGGGCTTTCCTCGTGCAGGGCGCGGGCAAGGCTGCTCCCTGGGCACCGCACTTCTGTCACGGCGGGGATAAAGACGTCGGCCTCGGAGCTGGGGTCAGGAAAGGCGAACCTTGGCACGCTTAACCTGGGCAGTTTGACCGTTACCACGGAGCCTTCCCAGGGCTGACCCATGTTAATGACAGAAACCTGGGACGGCCCGTCGGTCCTGGACGCCTTCAGTTTAATGGGGCCTTCAGGCTGGGAGGACCATTCCTCTGCCCTCCCCTGCCTCGCAGCGAGGCCCAGCCCTGCAGGCCCAGCAGGAGGGGCCTGGGTTCCTGAAAGCCTGCCGCTGGGCATCTGAAGAGGGAGGGAGCCTTCGCCTGGACGGACCCTGGCCTCGGAAGGGGGAAGGTCTGCAGCGGGCACCCCTGCAGGAGAGAGGTGCGGCTCTGAGCCTTTGTCCTCAAGGTTTCTCTTTAGGACGTCAGCATCTGCGTAGGACGCGAGCTCCACAGCTGCCTCGTCTGCCCCTGCCTCTGGGGACTGCAGGGACATAGCTTCTTCCACCTCTGACCCAGGAACCCCCTGAGCCCCGACTGGAGCTGGTCTTTCTCCTTCCCTCAGTGCACTGGCAGCAGGCGCGGGCACTGGCGCCCCCTGAGCCCCAGCCACCCCCCTCTCCTTGGCGGGGCGTCGGAGGCTGGGCAGGCGGAGCGCGGGCATCCTGAACCAGCCCCCCTGCGAGGCCGCGCTCTCCACCGCGGGAGCGTCCACATCTGCTGGGCTGCAGGACGGCTGCTGGGGGTCTCCTACTGAGGGGGCCGTCGCCTCGCCGAGAGGCTGGCTTGCCGAGCCGTCCCGAAGCCCGTGCCCTTGGCTGCTGTGTCCCAGAGACGGAGGGTCACCAGCTGACGAACTCACCCTCACCTTGGGCTTGCTGGGTCTGAGGTCTGGTCTGGCAAAGTCCAAAAGGGGAGCATGGGCCTGTGGCAGATGGGGGTCCACGCCCGCTCCTTCTGGGGGGCCGACCACCGTGCCGGTGCCCCCAGCACCAACCTCACTACTAGCCCTCTCTGTGGCACGAGCGCCACCCCCCGCCGGGGACCTAGAGCGTGGAGCAGCGGGGTCTCCCCGTGGCAGGCCGGGCCCTCCCTCTGGAGTGAGCACTGTGAGAGGTGCGTGTTCCAGCACAGCGCAGCCAGGCGACTTCACGCCTTTCTCCTCTCCGTCCTTCTCCGGAGGCACGTCCACAGCCACCTCCACTGCAGACACAGGACACCCAGGGGGCACGCCTTTGTGACCCGTGTCCACAGCCACGCCGAGCTCTGCGTCATCCAGGCTGCATTCAGGGTCCCCTGGGGGCACCGCCCCCTTCTTTGGGGACCACTTGAATGACGGAAGCTTGATCCACGGCATTTTTAAGGGACTATCTTTCCCTCCACGTTTAGTATCTTCAGCTGGGGTCTCACCTGCAGCCACTGCCGACAGCCCTGCGCTGCGCGGCACAGCTGTGGAGTCCAGGCCCCGGGCAGGGCCAGTAGTGGATAGAGAGGGGGCACAATCCCCAGCACTGGCCTCCACCTCTGCATCAGCTGCTTCTGGGACAGAAAACCCAAACTTTGGTGGATGAAACTTAGGAAAACTCACCCGACCATATGATGCAAGAAACATGGGGTCCACAGGGCCAGCGGGACTGTCAGTCTGGGACACTGCAACTCTCTCCTGGGTTGGGAGACTGGCAGAACTTCCCACGCTGGGAAGATAGGCGTTGTTCTGGGAACAAGGGGCAGCTTCCAGAGGGAGCTCCGGGGGGGCGGCAGCTCCAGGGAGAGTCACCTGGTATTTTGTGAGTATGATGCCCTCGGCAGGAGACAGAGAGGCAGGCTCGGTGTGGATACCACTGAGATCAAGGCTGCCAGAAAGACCAGGCCAACCCAGCCAGGGAAGAGGCACGGACGGCTCCCTGGTGGCCAAATCCTGCGTCAAAGATTCACCACCACTAAATTCTGAGAACATGACAGAGGTACTTGGGGGCAGAGAAACCCCAAAATAAACATCTACTGGTGCAGAACTTTTGAAGGATTTGCCAGACGAAGAGAAGACTTCGGGAATTTTAAAATGTGATTTCTTGATTTGGATATTACCTCCGCCTTCCATTTCAATGTTTCTAACTCTGGCGGCCACCTCCTCGTCCCCCAGGGACACATTGCCCACCAGCTTGCCGCCCATGGCCTGGGTGTCCACCTCCACACTGGGCAGCGACATCTCCACATTGGGGGCCGTCACCTCGCCCTTGGTGTCCTTCAAATCCAGGTTGGGCCCCTTGATGTCCACCTGGGGGGCCTTGATGTCCACCTCGGGCACCTTGATGCTGGGCATGTGCACCCTAGACAGGTGGCCCTTGAGTCCGATTCCCGCTGCCACTTCCTTGGGCTCTGCTCTCGGAAGGTGGCCCTCTGGGAGCTTCACACCCACCTCGGCACCCTTGACCTCCAGCTCGGCAGAGGGCAGCTTGATGCTGACGTCACTGGTCTTCATGTCGGCCTGCACTGAGGGCAGGGTCACCTGGGCTTGGGCCATGGCTATGGACTCATCCAAGGCAGCTTCAACGGACTTGCTGGGAGCCGACACCTCAAAGGACGGCATCTTGAATTTGGGCATTTTGAACTTGCTGTCTCTGGCGGCCACCTCCTTGTCCCCCAGGGCAACGTCGCCCTCCAGCTTGGAGCCTGCTACCTGGGTGTCCACCTCCACGCTGGGCAGCGACACCTCCACGTCGGAGGTCGTCACCTTGACCTTGGCGTCCTGCAGGTCCAGTTTGGGCCCCTTGATGTCCACCTGGGGGGCTTTGATGTCCACCTTGGGCACCTTGATGCTGGGCTTCTGCACCTTGGGCAGGTGGCCCTTAAGCCCGATTCCCCCCACTGCTTCCTTGGGCTCTATTTCGGGAAGGTGGCCCTCCGGGAGCTTCACGCTGACCTCGGCAGCCTTGACCTCCAGCTCGGCGGAGGGCAGCTCGATGCTGAGGTCACTGGTCTTCACGTCAACCTGAACCGAGGGCAGGGTCACCTCGGCCTGGGCCTTGGGCACGGACACCTCCACAGTGGCCTTGACGGACTTGCTGGGCGCTGACCCCCCAAAGGACGGCATCTTGAACTTGGGCATTTTGAACTTGCTGTCTCTGGCGGCCACCTCCTTGTCCCCAAGGGACATGTCGCCTTCCAGCTTGCTGCCCACAGACTGAGTGTCCACCTCCACGCTGGGCAGCGACACCTCCACGTCAGGGACCGTCACCTCACCCTTGGCGTCCTTCAGGTCTAGTTTGGGCCCCTTGATGTCCACCTTGGGCACCTTGATGCTGAGCTTCTGCACCTTGGGCAGGTGGCCCTTGAGTCCAATTCCTGCTGCCGCTTGCTTGGGCTCCCCTTTGGGAAGGTGGCCCTCTGGGAGCTTCACGCCCACCTCGGCAACCTTGACCTCCAGCTCGGCGGAGAGCAGCTCGATGTTGAGGTCACTGGTCTTGCCGTCGGCCTGCACCGAGGGCAGGGTCACCTCGGCCTGGGCCTTGGGCACGGACACCTCCACGGTGGCCTTGACGGACTTGCTGGGTTCCGACACCCCAATGGACGGCATCTTGAACTTGGGCATTTTGAACTTGCTCTCTGTGACGGCCACCTTCTTGTCCCCCAGGGACCCGTCACCCTCCAGCTTGCTGCCCGCGGCCTGGGTGTCCACCTCCACACTGGGCAGCAACACCTCCATGTCGGGGGTCATCACCTCGCCCTTGGCGTACTGCAGGTCCAGTTTGGGCCCCTTGATATCCACCTGGGAGGCCTTGATGTCCACCTCGGGCACCTTGATGCTGGGTCCAGTCACCTTGGGCAGGTGGCCCTTAATCCCGATTCCCCCCACTGCTTCCTTGGGCTCTATTTCGGGAAGGTGGCCCTCCGGGAGCTTCATGCCCACCTCGGCAGCCTTGACCTCCAGCTCGGCGGAGGGCAGCTCGATGCTGAGGTCACTGATCTTAACGTCAGCCTGCAGCGAGGGCACGGTCACTTCGGCCTGGGCCTTGGGCATGGACACTTCCACAGCGGCCGCGATGGACTTGCTGGGTGCTGAGCCCCCGAAGGACGGCATCTTGAACTTGGGCATTTTGAACTTGCTGTCTCTGGCGGCCACTTCCTTATCCCCCAGGGATGCGTCGCCCTCCAGCTTGCTGCCCGCAGCCTTTGTGTCCATGTCCACGCTGGCCAGCGACATTTCCACGTTGGGTGTCGTCACCTCGCCCTTGGCATCCTGAAGGTCCAGTTTGGGCCCCTTGATGTCCACCTGGGCGGCCTTGATGTCCACCTTGGGCACCTTGATGCTGGGCATCTGCACCTTGGGCAGGTGGCCCTTGAGTCCAATTCCCGCTGCCACTTCCTTGGGCTCTGCTTCGGCAATGTGGCCCTCTGGGAGCTTCAGGCCCACTTCGGTGGCCTTCACCTCCAGCTCGGTGGAGGGCAGCTCAATGCTGAAGTCACTGGTCTTGCCGTGGGCCTGCACTGACGTTACCTCGGTCTGGGCCTTGGGCACGGACACCTCCACAGTGTCCTTGATGGACTTGCTGGGCGCTGACCCCCCAAAGGACGGCATCTTGAACTTGGGCATTTTGAACTTGCTGTCTCTGGTGGTCACCTCCTTGTTTCCAAGGGCTATGTCACCCTCCAGCTTGGAGCACACTACCTGGGTGTCCACCTCCACACTGGGCAGCGACACCTCCACGTTGGAGGCCGTCACCTTGACCTTGGCATCCTTCAGGACCAGTTTGGGCCCCTTGATGTCCACCTGGGGGGCCTTGATGTCCACCTTGGGCACCTTGATGCTGGGTCCTGTCACCTTGGGCAGGTGGCCCTTAAGCCCGATTCCCTCCACTGTTTCCTTGTGCTCTATTTCGGGAAGGTGGCCCTCCAGGAGCTTCACGCCGACCTCGGCAGCCTTGACCTCGAGCTCGGTGGAGGGCAGCTCGATGCTGAGGTCACTGGTCTTCATGTCGGCCTGAATCGAGGGCAGGGTCACCGTGGCCTGGGCCTTGGGCACGGACACCTCCACAGTGGCCTTGATGGACTTGCTGGGCGCTGACACCCCAAAGGACGGCATCTGGAACTTGGGCATTTTGAACTTGCTGTCTCTGGCGCCCACCTCCTTGTCTCCAAGGGCGACGTCACCCTCCAGCTTGCTGCCCACGGCCTGGGTGTGCACCTCCAAACTGGGCAGCGACACCTCCATGTCGGGGGTCATCACCTCGCCCTTGGCATACTGCAGGTCCAGTTTGGGCCTGTTGATGTCCACCTGGGGGGCCTTGATGTCCACCTCGGGCACCTTGATGCTGGGTCCAGTCACCTTGGGCAGGTGGCCCTTAATCCCGATTCCCCCCACTGCTTCCTTGGGCTTTATTTCGGGAAGGTGGCCCTCCGGGAGCTTCATGCCCACCTCGGCAGCCTTGACCTCCAGCTCGGCGGAGGGCAGCTCGATGCTGAGGTCACTGATCTTAACGTCAGCCTGCAGCGAGGGCACGGTCACTTCGGCCTGGGCCTTGGGCATGGACACTTCCACAGCGGCCTCGACAGACTTGCTGGGTGCTGAGCCCCCGAAGGACGGCATCTTGAACTTGGGCATTTTGAACTTGCTGTCTCTGGCAGCCACCTCCTTGTCCCCAAGGGACACGTCGCCTTCCAGCTTGCTGCCCACAGACTGAGTGTCCAGCTCCATGCTGGGCAGTGACACCTCCACGTCGGGGGCCATCACCTCACCCTTGGCGTCCTTCAGGTCCAGTTTGGGCCCCTTGATGTCCACCTTGGGCACCTTGATGCTGGGCATCTGCACCTTGGGCAGGTGGCCCTTGAGTCCAATTCCCGCTGCCACTTCCTTGGGCTCTGCTTCGGCAATGTGGCCCTCTGGGAGCTTCAGGCCCACTTCAGTGGCCTTGACCTCCAGCTCGGTGGAGGGCAGCTCAATGCTGAAGTCACTGGTCTTGCCGTGGGCCTGCACTGACGTTACCTCGGTCTGGGCCTTGGGCACGGACACCTCCACAGTGTCCTTGATGGACTTGCTGGGCGCTGACCCCCCAAAGGACGGCATCTTGAACTTGGGCATTTTGAACTTGCTGTCTCTGGCGGTCACCTCCCTGTCTCCAAGGGCTATGTCGCCCACCAGCTTGGAGCACACAACCTGGGTGTCCACCTCCACGCTGGGCAGCGACACCTCCACGTCGGAGGCCGTCACCTTGACCTTGGCATCCTTCAGGTCCAGTGTTGGCACCTTGATGTCCACCTGGGGGGCCTTGATGTCCACCTCGGGCACCTTGATGCTGGGTCCAGTCACCTTCGGCAGGTGGCCCTTAATCCCGATTCCCCCCACTGCTTCCTTGGGCTCTATTTCGGGAAGGTGGCCCTCCGGGAGCTTCATGCCCACCTCGGCAGCCTTGATCTCCAGCTCGGCAGAGGGCAACTCGATGCTGAGGTCACTGATCTTAACGTCAGCCTGCAGCGAGGGCACGGTCACTTCGGCCTGGGCCTTGGGCATGGACACTTCCACAGCGGCCTCGACAGACTTGCTGGGTGCTGACCCCCCGAAGGACGGCATCTTGAACTTGGGCATTTTGAACTTGCTGTCTCTGGCGGCCACCTCCTTGTCCCCAAGGGACATGTCGCCTTCCAGCTTGCTGCCCACGGACTGAGTGTCCACCTCCACGCTTGGCAGTGACACCTCCACGTCAGGGACCGTCACCTCACCCTTGGCGTCCTTCAGGTCCAGTTTGGGCCCCTCGATGTCCACCTTGGGCACCTTGATGCTGGGCATCTGCACCTTGGGCAGGTGGCCCTTGAGTCCAATTCCCGCTGCCACTTCCTTGGGCTCTGCTTCGGCAATGTGGCCCTCTGGGAGCTTCAGGCCCACTTCAGTGGCCTTGACCTCCAGCTCGGTGGAGGGCAGCTCAATGCTGAAGTCACTGGTCTTGCCGTGGGCCTGCACTGACGTTACCTCGGTCTGGGCCTTGGGCACAGACACCTCCATAGTGGCCTCGACTGACTTGCTGGGCGCTGACCCCCCAAAGGACGGCATCTTGAACTTGGGCATTTTGAACTTGCTGTCTCTGGCAGTCACCTCCTTGTCTCCAAGGGCGACGTCGCCCTCCAGCTTGGAGCCCGCTACCTGGGTGTCCACCTCCACGCTGGGCAGCGACACCTCCACGTCGGAGGCCGTCACCTTGACCTTGGCATCCTTCAGGTCCAGTGTTGGCACCTTGATGTCCACCTGGGGGGCCTTGATGTCCACCTCGGGCACCTTGATGCTGGGTCCAGTCACCTTCGGCAGGTGGCCCTTAATCCCGATTCCCCCCACTGCTTCCTTGGGCTTTATTTCGGGAAGGTGGCCCTCCGGGAGCTTCATGCCCACCTCGGCAGCCTTGACCTCCAGCTCGGCGGAGGGCAGCTCGATGCTGAGGTCACTGATCTTAACGTCAGCCTGCAGCGAGGGCACGGTCACTTCGGCCTGGGCCTTGGGCATGGACACTTCCACAGCGGCCTCGACAGACTTGCTGGGTGCTGAGCCCCCGAAGGACGGCATCTTGAACTTGGGCATTTTGAACTTGCTGTCTCTGGCAGCCACCTCCTTGTCCCCAAGGGACACGTCGCCTTCCAGCTTGCTGCCCACAGACTGAGTGTCCACCTCCACGCTTGGCAGTGACACCTCCACGTCAGGGACCGTCACTTCACCCTTGGCGTCCTTCAGGTCCAGTTTGGGCCCCTCGATGTCCACCTTGGGCACCTTGATGCTGGGCATCTGCACCTTGGGCAGGTGGCCCTTGAGTCCAATTCCTGCTGCCACTTCCTTGGGCTCTGCTTCGGCAATGTGGCCCTCTGGGAGCTTCAGGCCCACTTCAGTGGCCTTGACCTCCAGCTCGGTGGAGGGCAGCTCAATGCTGAAGTCACTGGTCTTGCCGTGGGCCTGCACTGACGTTACCTCGGTCTGGGCCTTGGGCACAGACACCTCCATAGTGGCCTCGACTGACTTGCTGGGCGCTGACCCCCCAAAGGACGGCATCTTGAACTTGGGCATTTTGAACTTGCTGTCTCTGGCGGTCACCTCCTTGTCTCCAAGGGCGACGTCGCCCTCCAGCTTGGAGCCCGCTACCTGGGTGTCCACCTCCACGCTGGGCAGCGACACCTCCACGTCGGAGGCCGTCACCTTGACCTTGGCATCCTTCAGGTCCAGTTTTGGTACCTTGATGTCCACCTGGGGGGCCTTGATGTCCACCTCGGGCACCTTGATGCTGGGTCCAGTCACCTTGGGCAGGTGGCCCTTAATCCCGATTCCCCCCACTGTTTCCTTGGGCTGTATTTCGGGAAGGTGGCCCTCCGGGAGCTTCACACTGACCTCGGCAGCCTTGACCTCCAGCTCGGCGGAGGGCAGCTCGATGCTGAAGTCACTGGTCTTGCCGTCAGCCTGCACCGAGGGCAGGGTCACCTCGGCCTGGGCCTTGGGCACGGACACCTCCACGGCGGCCTCGACTGACTTGCTGGGCGCTGACCCCCCAAAGGACGGCATCTTGAACCTGGGCATTTTAAACTTGCTGTCTCTGACGGCCACCTCCTTGTCCCCAAGGGACATGTCGCCTTCCAGCTTGCTGCCCACGGACTGAGTGTCCACCTCCACGCTTGGCAGCGACACCTCCACGTCAGGGACCGTCACCTCACCCTTGGCGTCCTTCAGGTCCAGTTTGGGCCCCTTGATGTCCACTTTGGGCACCTTGATGCTGGGCTTCTGCACCTTGGGCAGGTGGCCCTTGAGTCCAATTCCCGCTGCCACTTCCTTGGGCTCTGCTTCGGCAATGTGGCCCTCTGGGAGCTTTAGGCCCACTTCTGTGGCCTTGACCTCCAGCTCGGCAGAGGGCAGCTCGATGCTGAGGTCACTGGTCTTCACGTCAGCCTGAACTGAGGGCAGGGTCACCTCGGCCTGGGCCTTGGGCACGGACAACTCCACAGTGGTCTTGACGGACTTGCTGGGCGCTGACACCCCGAAGGACGGCATCTTGAACTTGGGCATTTTGAACTTGCTGTCTGTCTCTAGTGCATCTTTGCCTTTTCTGTCCGTCTCCAATGTCACTACCGTGATGCTGCTTTCCTTTTCCTTCTCTGTTTCCTGGAGTTGTGTCACTTTGTCTCCTTTTGCCTCCTTCGCTGGTGACCACCCAAAGGAGGGCAGCTTGAACTTTAGCGTTTTCATCTTTCCCTCCTTTTCGACCATGTGCTGGTCCCCAGCCTTGCTGTCCTCGCCTCTCTGCCGGGCTGCACCTTCTTCCGTTTCTCCCCCCTCCTGTGCTGGCAGGTGGCCTGGGGCTTGTCTGCTCCTGTGCATGTCTGCTCCACCTGCATCCTCCTTCTTGGCCTCCGTGTCCTCACCAGAGTCCCTTCTCTGCCGTGGTCCCCCCTGGAGAGCTGTCGTGGCTCCTTCTTTCTCGAGCACTTTTTCTTTGTAAAGTCCAAACCTGGGTGTCTTTAAAGTGGGTATGCGGACATGGAATTCTGGTTGGTGGTTTTGGTGGCTGCCTTGGTCTGCTGAGTCTTGCAGAGACAGTCTGGCAATGCCAATCTCCAGCGTCTGCGTGCCTTCCGTGGCCCCCTCCCTGCTCTGTCTTGGGGCTGGGCCCACCCCGGCTTTTCCCTGGGGCACAGTCTCCCCCTTGTCCCTGGCCTCTTTTGTCTTTCTTCGGAGTCTGGGTGCTGGGCCGGCCCCTTCCCCCGGGGCTCCCTCAATGGGGAGGCCGGGCTCCGCGGGGGGCTCGGCGTCCTCTGGCGCCCCTGTCGTTCTGTCCTCTCTCCCGCCATGTGCAGCAGCCCTGGCGGCCTCTCGCCCAGAATCCCAGGGCCCTGTCTCCACCAGGACCCCAGCCTGGACTGTCCCACCGTGGACTCCCCTGCCCGACAGCCCCTTCCCTGAGCCCACCCGGAATCTCAGGTTCGGGAAACTTCTCTTTTGCTGCCTGCCTGGCCCTGCTTCCGGCACCTGCTCCTCTTCCGGCAGCTGGGCCTCTGTGTCTGTGCTCGTGGGGGACAGGTCAGGCATGTCCCCTCGCTCGTAGGCCTCCGAGGAGCTGTGTGACCTCCGGGGCCCTGGCCCACGCTTGCTCTTTAGAGCTTGGAATTTGGGCCAGGAGAGCCGCTTCCTCTGGGGCTGCCTGCCTCTGCCCTGCCTGGGCTTGGAGATGAGCCTCTCCTGGTCTCCATCTTCCTGTAGCGTCTTTGTGGGGGTCTCCGAGCGCCCGTCGGCGATATCCTGGTCCTGAAACAGGGAGAGAGAACCTTCTGGGCCCCTGTACAGGGAGTCGGAGGCAGGGGCTCCGGGGACGGGAGGCGGCGGTGGGGGTCCCAGGAGCCCGGCCGGGGCCCAGCTCTGCTGGCCATGCGAGCTCACCTGCTTCTTGCTGCCCCTCGAGCCACGTCGAGCGCCGCCGGAAGCTCCCTCCTCGTCCTCCCCGGCAGGAAGTTTCCGTTTGATTGTGAACTGAACCTTGTAAGGCTCTGAATACTGAAGGATTTTGAGAGCATCTTCGTATTTAATGTCGTCAAAGAATATGGTTGTGCTGAGCAGCTGATCCCCTAGACGAAGAGAGCGGTCCCCACGCCTTAGCATCCCGGACCTCGTCGGGCCTCACGAGAGGGGTCCACAGGGGTGCGTGACCGAGAGGGCGACCCCGCTCGGGCTGCCCGGCCCCTTCCTTCTCTTGAGCCCCGGGTGGGAAGGAGCCCCCATTTCCAAGCAGAAAACCTGTCAGAGCGAGTGGTCCCAGCCTGGACACCGCTAAGCAGTCTCTAGGGGCTCATCTGAGTCCACTGTGGCCTGTCCCCCTCCAAGCCCCCCTAACCTGATGGCACCACGGGGACACGGGGATGGGGCCATCCTGAGTCCACTGTGGCCCATCCCTCTACAGGCCCCCCCATCTTGATGGGACCACGGGGACATGGGGATGGGGCCATGGCACCTTCTCTCAAGCTGAAGAGCTTGGCAGCTGAGGACTCCTTCAGCACTTGCTTGACAAAGATCCCCTGGTCCCCGCCGCCCGTGACAATGTAGCCACTGGCTCCGGCCTCCACCTTGGTCTTCAGTGTCTCCCCCGTCGCCTCCTGCATGGACTAACGCAGAATCACATCAGGCCTTGGTGAGCCTGCGCCTATCCCACAGCGGGCGTGGGTGCTGGGAGGCTGCCTCCCCCGAGGCCAGGGACCCCAGCGTCCTCCCATCACTGGGCAGCTGAGCCCGGGCACGGGGTCCAGGCTCTGGGGGAAGCCAGCTGCAGCCGTCTCCGTTGGGAGCAGCCTCCCTTGTCCTCGTCCCCACCTGCCAGGACTCAGGAGCAGCCCGGCCCCGGCCATCCGGGCCCAGCGGGGCTTGGCAAGCAGAGGGCAGAGTCTTCCGCTTGCACGTGGCCAAGGCGTTCCTTTATCAGCTCCGGGCTCACCACCACACTCACTCCAAGCACCAGTCACATACAAGGTAGACAGTGCTCAGACCAAGGAGGGCCATAAGTGCTGAGGAAAATACTGGAAGCGGCAGGGCCAGCCTGACCTCGGACACAACAGTTCCTCTGGGTCTGGGACGGCGTTAGAACTGCTGGGGCCGCCAGTGACAGCAGGCAGCAGCCGTACCCACTGTACAGCTGAGAACACTGAGGTCCGTGCACCCGGGTCCATCTGGTCCTTCACCGTGAGAGTAGAGGGCTCTGGGGGAGGCCTGGACCCGTGTTCTGGAGCCCCTACCCACCCCCGGCCTGATGAGGGAGGTGGCACGCCCTTCCCCAGGGCACAGGGGCACGCGGCCAGCTTTCCGGCTCCTCGCCGTCTCGCTCTGGCCCTGGCTTCCCCCGCTGGAGCCCGTGTGGACAGGCCGCTCCCCCACATCGGCTCCCGGCACACCCACCTCCAGACGGCTCATCCTGGAAAGCGTCTGCGAGTCCCCCGCATCCCGCTTCCACCAGGACCTCCGCCTCCTTGGCGTGTCTTCCTACAGCAGCGACAGGCAGTGGGTCACCAACCTGCCCCAGCCCAGGGGACGGGAGGGACTCAGGGAGGCCCCAGCTCAGGGGCTAGATTCCCCAGAGTGCGCTGTGTGCAGGGGGAGCTGAGTTCCTCCAGGGGGAAGGTGACTCTGGGCCTTGGTGATTCCCACGGGGCCCAGCCCCCGTGTCCGCAAGTAGAGGGGGCAAAAAAGAAACAGTACAAGAAGGAGGCCTTTGGGACTTCCCTGGCGGTCCAGTGGTTAGGACTCTGTGCTTCCACTGCAGGGGGCATGGGTTTGATCCCTGGTCAGGGAACTAAGATCCCACATGCCACACAGCACGGCCAAAAGAAGTAAGTACGTAAACAATTCTGAAAAAAGAATGAGGCCTTTAGTAAACACGCCTGGTCCATGCCTTCCCCCAGGTGTCTCCAGAGGTGGCCGCGGGACCCTGTGTCTCCTCGTCAGAGAGGGCACGTGTGTGCACATAACCTGTGCCCTGTCGCACACAGGAGCATGAGGTCTGTTCCCCACACACACACACGTGTGCCATCTCAAGTGTGTCCTGGCCAGCTGATGGGAGGGCTCTAGTGAAGGACCGAGGAGTCAGAGAAGACAGCCGAGTGGACACCGCTGTGGCAGGGCAGTGTGGCTGCACAGGTGCGTGCGTGAGTTGCCCACACAGGGGGATGCAGGAGGCGTGGTCACCTGTGGCTGCACACCTGAGCCTTCCCTAAGCCTGTGGGTGTTTGTAGAGCAGGCTTACCGGGAGTCCGAAGCTGGCACCCTCAGTCACGTACTCGTAGACAGGCGAGGACCCCTGTGGCCGGGGCCGAATGGTCTCATCTACAGACCCTTCAGTCACCTGGTAGGAGGAGAGAATCAGGTCGCCCTCAGCCACTCGGGCTCTGCTCAAGTCCAGGAAAGGAGGGGGGGGCACACCCTCCCTGGACCTCACTTACAGAGTGGTCCTCCTTGGTTTCTGCATCTGGCTCTTCAGCCTGCAACTGCCGGCCAGACACTGCAAAGGGAAAGGATGAGTCAGTGGAGCCTTGCAGGTGGGCAGAGCAGAGGGTGAGCTGGGGGTAGGGGCCCAGGGGAGGCTGTATACCACAGAGGTGGTGTAACCCTGGACCCTGGGTCTGGGAGCACATGCAGGGGTCGGGGGAGGACCCACAGCCACTGAGCCGGGGAGGTTGTGAGATCAGGTGGGATGGCAGTGAGCCAGGACGGGGCGGGGGGGTGGGCTCCGACAAAGTAGATGACTTCACAGATTTAGTCAAAGAAAGCTACTAAACAAATACACAAATAAAACAATAACTACAACCCTGACGGGGAATCAGAATCCAGAGTTAGTATAATATATAAACTATAATGTCCAGCATTCAACAGAAAACGACATGACATGCAAAGAAACAAGTAAGTATGATCCACACTGAGGAAGACAGCAGTTAATGGAAACAAGCTGTGAATGTCCACAGCTGTGGAATTTGGCACAGACTCCAAAGCAACATTCATAAATTATTCAAAAAAGTGAAGGAGACCACGTTTAAAGAATTAATGAAGAATATGATGACAATGGCCCAATGAAGAAAGAATGTCATAAAGAAACAGAAATTATATTAAGAAAAAAAAAAGCCAAATGGAAACTCTGAAGTTGAAAGTTTACTGGAGGGACTCAATAGCAGGGCTGAGATGCCAGTGGAAGGAAACAAAAAACTTGTAGATTAGGGGAATTCCCTGGTGGTCCAGTGGTTAGGACTCGGCACTTTCACTGCCAGGGCGCAGGTTCAATCCCTGGTTGGGGAACTAAGATCCCTCAAGACACACAGTGTGGCCAGAAAAAAAAAAAAAAAGTCCAAACAAAACAAAAAACCTGTAGATTGATAGAAATTAACCAATTTGAAGAACAAGGGGAAAACGATTGAAGGAAAATGAATAGAGCCTCAGAGATCTGTGAGATGACATTAAGAACACCAATATATGTGTAGTTGAAGTCTCAGAAGGAAACGAGAGAGAGAGAGAGGGAGGTAGAAAAAAATGTTTGAAAGAATAATGGCTAAAAACAATCTACAGATCCCAGAAGTTCAACAAACCCCAGTAGGATAAACACAAAGGGATCCAGACCTAAACAATCGCATCAAAATGTTCAAGGGAAAGAGAAAATTTTGAAAGCAACAAGAGAGAAGTGGCCCATCACATTTAATAGTACAGCAATACAATTACTAGTCAACACCACGGAAGCTAGAAAAAAATGGAACAATATATTCAAATTGCTGAAAGAAAAACTTTATTAACCATGAATTCTATATCTAGCGAACTGTCCTTCAAAAATAAAGGCAAAATAGGGACTTTCCTGGTGGCACAGTGGTTAAGAATCCGCCTGCCAATGCAGGGGACACGGGTTCAAGCCCTGGCCCAGGAAGATCCCACATGCCACAGAGCAACTAAGCCCATGTGCCACAAGTACTGAGCCTGAAATCTAGAGCCCGCGTGCCACAACTACTGAAGCCCGCACACCTAGAGCCCATGCTCCACAACAAGAGAAGCCACCGCAATGAGAAGCTCACGCACCGCAATGAAGAAAGTAGCCCCCGCTCGCCGCAACCAGAGAAAGCCCATGCGCAGCAATGAAGACCCAACGCAGCCAAAAATAAATAAATAAAATAAATAAATTTATTTTTTAAAAAAGATGAAAAAGATGTGTAGCTAATAAGACAGTAGTGGAAATAAAATGCAATACTAAAAATACACGTTGTTTTTATACATATATAATGTATATAAATAATTTACATTAATATATAAATTTAATATATAATTAATTATATATAACGTATACATCTATATTAGTTTATAAATACAAAATTTATATTTATATATGTAATATATGTTATTAAGTAATTATATACCTGTGTATATATTTAATTAATTCTAAAACAAGATAAGGAACCGGGGAAAGAGGAGCAAAGGATGGATGGAATAAAATAGAAAGCAATTAGCAAGATGATAGGATTTAAACCAGCCATTTTGACAATACATTAAATATAAAAGGACTTAAAATTCCAATCAAAAAGGTAGAGATTATCAGATTAAATTAAAAAAGCGAGACCTGACTACATGCTATCTAGGAGAAATGGACTATAAATATAAAGAAGTTAAAAGAAAAGGAAAGAAAAAATACATACAGTGCAAAAACTAATCATTTCATAATAATAAAGGGCACAATTCATAAAAAATAATAATAACAAACCTAAGTCTGTATATACCTAATAACAGAGGCTAAAAACACTTCAGCTTCAGAAAGCTGGCAAAAATGAAAGGACAAAAAAGACAAATCCACAATTACAATAGAGATCGTAACATTCCTCTCAGTAATCGATAACATTACAAAACAGAATAGGTAAGAACACTGATCCACCCATCAACCAATGAGACCACAGCGGAGATCACTCCTCCTGACAAGAGCAGAGTACACATTCGTCTTAAGTGCACATGGGACATTCACCAAGATAGATCATATGCTGGCTCATTTAAATGTCTCAGTAAATTTAAAATAATTAAGACCATTTCAAATCAACTAGGTATAACTGATTCACTTTGTTATAAAGCAGAAACTAACACACCATTGTAAAGCAATTATACTCCAAGAAAGATGTAAAAAAAAAAATCAACTAGGTATTTTCTCTGACTCTCAACGGAATCAAGACAGTACAGTATAACCACAAATATCAGTGAAAAAGAATAGAAAGTCCAGAATAGTCCCACACTTTGTAAGATCAATTAATTTTTGACAAAGCAGCCAAATTATTTCAATAGAAAAATAATAGCCTTTTCAACAATGGTACTGGGACAAGTGGATATTTATTTGGGGAAAAAAACCCTAGACCCTTACAACATAGCACATGTAAAAATTAACTCAAAATGAATCATAGAGCTAAATGTAAAACTTAAAACTATAAAACTTCTAGAAGAAAACAGGAGAAATTCTTCACCACCTTGGGGGAGGCAGTGTTTTCTTAGGCAGGACACAAAAGGTGTGAATCATAAAAGAAAATCTGATCAATCATATTTCATCATAATTAAATACTTCCAGTCTTGAAAGACATTCTTTAGAAAATGAAAAGGCAATTCAATATATCTGACAAAGAACTTGCATCCAGAAGAATTTCTGCAAATCAATAGAAAAAGACAAAAAAAAAAAACACCTCAATTAAAAGTGGGCAAAAGATTTAAACAGACACTTCACAAAAGAAGATGCACCAGTAAGCACGGAAAAGATGGTCAACTTCTTTAGTCGTCAGGGAAATGCAAGTTATTAATAAAGCCAACGGCATAAAACAAAGGTCCCGGAAGCAGACTCATACAGATACAGCGCTGTGGGAAAGTAATGATCTTTTCAGTCAGCAGTGTGGGGTCCACTGGAAATTCACAAGGAATAATATTGATCTGGACCCCTAGGTCAGCCCCAGGAAGTATGAATTTCATGTGGATTGCAGATATCCAAAGTTTAACGATACAGTTTCCAGAAGATAAACAGAAATGACACTGGGGATAGGGAAACAATTCTTAACCAGGACACAGACAACACTAGCCCTAAAGGAAACAACTGATTAATTGTTAAAATTATTAAATTAGGGACTTCCCTGGTGGCGCAGTGGTTAAGAATCCAATGCAGGGGATACGGGTTCAACCCCTGGTCTGCAAGTAAGATCCCACCTGATGTGCAGCACAGCCAAAAAAACCAGTAGAAGGAAAAAAACTTGGGAGTCTCTGTCCGATGAACTGAGTCCACAGGCAGTGTGGGTGAATTTCACAAACTTAGTGCTGCAATAGAGCTAGACATAAAGAGCTCAAACAGAACCCGCTAGACGCAGTTCACAGGTGCACTGGTGTTGGAAGTCCTTTGGGAGGGGCAGACCAGTCGGGGAGAGGCCTCCGGTGGGGGTAAGGGGTACTGGTTACACCAGTGTGTCCACTTCGGGAAAATGCATCCAGCTACACACATATGATTTGTACCTTTCCCCAAAAATGTTTAAATTCTACATAAAATTGAAATGAGGAAATTATAAACTTTATGCCAATAAATCTAAAAATGTAGAGGAATTGGACATATTCCTAGAGAAACAACGCTGCGAGCACCACACAAGGAGAAACAGGCTACGTAAATAGTCCTGTGATGATTCAACAACCAAAGCCCTTCCTTAAAACCGGTCCACAAGCACCTCCGGGCCCAGCGCCCCCGGAACTGTACTCAGTATTCCAGGAGAAGCAGCCCAGGATCTCACACTAGGTCTGGCCCTGGGCTCAGCCACACCCTCTGTGGCTGTGACTGCATTGCTGGTGAGGAGGGGACACGGGTGCCCACTCCCAACCCACCGCAGCCAGCAGGGCTCAGAGCCGGGAGGGAACCCCTGTCCCACAGGCCGGGCAGCCGGCATGGGCACCAGGCACGTCCCTGTCCCCATGGAACACACGGGGGAAGCCCAGTCCTGGCGGGAGTGCAGGTTTGCCTGCTACTCTCTGGCCAATTTGCTGTGTGACCCTGAGCAAGCCTGTCCCTTCTCTGAGCCCTGATTTCCCCATGGATGTCAGAGGGCTACTCTGCCCACCCAGAAGCCCAGAGGGACCGCGGGGAGTGGGGCGGGGAGCGGAGAGCAGGTTGTGGAGGAGGCCGAGGGGCGGCGGGTGTTGGGGGGAGCGCGGCGGGGAGGCGGGAGAGAGTCCCAGCCTGATTCAGGCCCCGCCCGCGGGAGCGGTGGAGATCAGAGCCTGTTCCCCACCGAGCCCGCTGCCCTGCGCGGAAGCCAAGGGCGAGGGCAGCTGACCCCACTCTCTCCGGCCGCAGTTTCCCTTCCAGTTCTGCCGAGACCCTCACCCCCCGCCCCAAAGTGGGCGCGCTGTGGGTGAGCAACGAGGAATCTGAGGCTGGGGGAGGGGAAGCCACTGGCCCGAGGTGGCTCAGCCCGCGGGGCGGCGCGGGGACTAGACGCGGCGGGCGGAGTCCGGGGTGGCCGTGCTCCCACCCCAGCCATCCCGGGACCGGTCATTGCGGGGCTGCCTCTCCCGCCCTGCGCCCGGCTGGGGGCGTCGGAGGGTCCCCACCGGCCTGGGCTCGGGGCTGGGGCAGCCGGCAGAGGGGCGGGGAGGTCTACGGAGCTGCTCGGACGCGCCCAGAAAGGCAGCCCGGCCTCCCCCGAGCCCCGCAGCCTCCTCTGAGTCACAGCAAAACAAGGCCCGGACCGCCCTCCGCGTGGGGCAGGCAGACGTGTACCTGGGGGCGAGGGCGGCGGTCTGCCCAGACCTGGGAAAGCTCTAGACCGCGGCTGCTGGAGGAGCGGACCCCGAGCAGGTGTGCGGTCGGGCCAGCCAGCGGGGCCTTGGGCTGGGCGCTGTGTGCCGGGGGCGATGCGGTGGAAGGCCCCGGATTCGGGCTGGGACCCCCGGGCCCTGAGAAGTACCCCCAGATCCGCTCCAGGGCAGGGGTGAGGAAAGGTGTTAACAGCGGGGAACCTGGGGCGGGGGAGGCTCAGCCAGCCCTGCTCCAGCTGGACCACCGCCCCTGCCTCTGGGCCCCCACCCGGCCCAGTCCTGCCCTCCCAGCCACCCCCTTGGGTGCAAGAGCCCTACACCCAAGGTAGGAACAAACAATGGGGCTCAGGGAGGCGGGGACAGGCCTCGCCCAAGGTCAGACCGCTGGGAAGATGCCCGGCTGTGGTTCTAAGCTCTGGTCCCTCTGCAACCTTAGGGCAGAACCCCAGGCTGGCTGGAGCCTGGCCCAGAGATGCACAAACAGGAAGGAGGAAATCCTGCCTGCCACAGGGCAAGGCCGCCAGCAGCCCTGCCAGCCTCAGGCATGCCCCTGGGGAGGGAAAAGGAGGCACTCAAGTACCCCCCAGAGCACTGTCCTGAGGGCCCCACCCCCTGAGTGCATGGGAGGGGTCCTAACAGCCTGCCTGGCCTGGCCTTGGCCCCGCAGATAGCCCAGACCCAGCAGTCGCCTCGAATAATGACTAATAAAATAAGGTCACCAAACCCCACTTTACAGAGAAGGACGTGGAGGTGACATGCTAAGCCAGGCCCGGCAGGTCCCCCTGCTGGCACCTGGTCCTTCGCCAAATGCCCGTCCCCCTCCTCCTCGAAGCTCAAGGCCCTGCTGTGGCCCCAGCACCCTGGTTGGGCTGTATGTCCATCCAGCCCCTCACCCTAACTCTTCCATGGCCTCAAACACTACCTACCGGGGGACTTGGGGGCGGGCGTGGTTGGCACCACGTCAGCTGAAAAGCTTCACTCCCGGGAATTGTAATATTCTGGGCTGGGACCTCCAGGAAGTGAGTCTACGGAGGGGGGCGGAGGTGCAGTGCGGACGGAGGGGGACCAGGTGGAGGGGGCGCAGAAAGGGGGCGTGTGCCTGGATGACTTCCCCAAAGTTACCTTGCCCTTTGGGCCCCGGACTGAGTTGGGGCCTCTCCCGCCAGCCCCCAGCCAAGTGGGACTTCATAGGGGGCCCAGAGCAGGGCCACTCGTGGGTGTGGCAGTTTTGCTTAAACAGAACCCAAGTTTGCATCCAAACTGGCCGCTGCCGGGGCCCAGCTCCAGCCTCCAAGTGGAGCCGGGTGTGGGCGCAAGTTGGTGTGTCACGAGGGCAGCGGTGGGACCGGGGGACTGTGAGGGCAGTGGGGAGGAGAGCTGCGAACAAAGCAGGGCCCTGAACAGGGGCCTGAGTGTCCAGCCTCGGGTGCGCGCGCGCGTGCGCGTGTGTGTTTACGAACACGAGGGCGTCTGCTCACGGGGTGTTCGTGCTTTTGCTGGGTGTGTGTGTGAATGGGTACAGCCTCAGCTGAGGCCCCCGGCTGGCCCAGGGAGCCGAGAGAGTGGGAGCCCCGGATGTAGGCTCCCTCCTCGGGGGATGCTGCCTTCGGGCTTGGAGCCCGGTGCCCACAGGGCATGCGGGACGCTCGGCCTCATCCCATCCTGGAGCCCCACGAGGAGAGTGCGGAGCTCGGCTGACTCGTTCCCAGACTGTCAGGCTTTCTGAAGCAACACCCACGGGCAGGGCGTGCCCCGCCTCCCCAGCGTTTCTCAAGATGAGCTGCACAGGGAGGCGTCCCAGCCTCCTGCTCCGCCTCCAAGGCTTCGGGAAGGCCCAGGAACCAGCCTCGGCTGCCCGGGCCTGGGGGCCAGGACTCCTCACCCAGTCCGCAGCCACTGCCATGCAGCCGCAGCTGCAACCAGGAGGTTTTCCCATCGCCCTCTCCGGCCTGTCAGTCTGCCTGGCCCGCCAACATCGGCAGCCTCCCCAGTCTGCACCGCTGCCGCCTGGGCCCCAGACCTTCGGAGCTGAGCTCCAGAGCAGGCTCTCCCCCGACCTCTGTCCTTTCCACATGCAGTTTCCTCCGCCATCTCACGGTCCAGCTTGGCCACCCTGTCATCATCTCTGGCCACTGCCTGGTCCCTGGTCCCTAGAACAGTCTCACAAACGTTCAGAGCCCGGCACCTAGTAGGTGCATGCTAGTGCTGGGCATAGGTGGGCAGAGGAAGGGAAGGTGAGTCCCGCCCAGCCTGAGGGTGCAGCGGGGTCTCGAGGGCTGGGAGGGGCAGCAGGTGGGCCTGGCGCTTCTCCTCCTGCACCTGGAGACACCGAGACCTGAAGCAGGCACGCCAGTCCACCACCTCCATGGGCCCGGCAGCCGAAAGGAGCGTCCCCACCTCCTGTCCACCCCAACAGGACCAGCGGGCCCGAGTCTCTTTCTGGGCTGAAAGGCCAGCACCTAGATGCCCAGCACGGTGTGACCCTGTGACAGGGTGGCCCACCACCACGGGCCCCCACCGCCCACCTGGCACCTGCAGGTAAGCGTGTCTGAAGCGCCCTCCCGCCACCCCCCAGGGTTCCCAGTGCACCAAACGGCCATCTTCTGAGGACCCCCTGCAGGCCACACGGTCCAGCCTTGGGGATCTGCCTGTCCTGGGACTGAAATGGCCACGCTGGTGCCCTTGGACACCCTCCAACATCGGCTGGAGCTGAAGCAGGGCAGAGTCAGGGAGATGCCCAGCCCGGCTCTGCCAGCCCCCACCCCTGTGCCCCCACCCTCCACCTGCTGGGTGGTGAGGTGATCAGGTGCCCCAGGGCTAAACCCAGGAAGAAGGCAGGGGACAGGGGGCACAGGGTGGGCACAGAAGACAGCGCAGCCGCTTACCGAGCCCGACGTCCTCCCAACGTGCCCCGAGGTGAAGATCCCAGGTTTGCAGCTCCCTCTGGCCGTCCTCCCACTCCTCCCCTCCACGGCCCCTCCCTCCACTGCCCCGCCCACAGGCCCCCTTCTCCGTGGGGCCCAGAGCCCGCCAAGCCCCCTTCGCCCTACCAGAGGGACTGGGCTGGTCCCCTTACAGGCCCCCGCCCCTCCCCCAGAGCGCCCCCCCAGGCCGAGCAGCTGACTGGGGGAAGAGACACCGCCCAGCTCGGGGTGGGTGAGTCACTGCCACCGCCCCGGTCCAATCCAGTCCTGCTGTGTGGACAGACTCAGATGTCACACAGGACCGTCCCGGCAGCCTGTGCACGAGCCTGGGACAGAGGCTGAGGGCTGTCGGGCTGGGGGTGCAGGGGAGGGGTGTGGAGGCATAGCCCAAGGTGGGGGTGGAGGCCCTTCCAGGAGGGACCCAGGATGGGCACAGGCTACTGCTCCCTCTGGAACTTCAGTGCTGCACGGCCCCTCAGGCTCTGCTGAGACCACTGCCGAGGGCACAGCCAGCCCCTTCCACAGCCAAGGCCACAAAGGCCAGAGCAGGGCCAGACCAAGCCTACCCATGGCCTGGGCCAGTGACGTTGGGGAAGGTGGCCTTGGCCACTGCCCCCCTGCCCATGCCCCTTGAGGGCAGCCTGACCCCGGCCACCCTCTAGCCCTCTCAGCCAAAACCCACCCCTCAAAGTTCCAGGGCATCTGATGAGCTGAGTGCGGTGGGTCCCCGGAAGCAGCAGTTTTAACCACCCCCTCCCCAGTCGTTGGATGTAAGTGGCAGCTGAGGAATATGGGCCCAACCCCCCCCCCGCCCCCAAGACCCCACCTGCCGGGCTGCCCCCTCCTGTCACCTCACCCTTCTGCCCCCAGGACTCCCAGCCCCTGCCCTGGGGGACCCCTGAGGGGGGCGGGAGAACGCGGATTCTGGCTCCAAGGCCCCTCCCAGCTCCAGGAGCCCGGCAGGCCCGGCTAGGCCCAGGCAGGCCCCCGGGCTGACCTATCTGCAGATCTGCTGCTGGTCCCGGGGCTGGGCTGCCCCGCCCTGCGCCTCACAGCCCCGTGGGGCGGGGCCCAGCTGGCTGCGGGCACCTGCATCCCACGGGCAGGTCGGAGCAGGCCGGCACAGCTGAGGGGCCCAGGCTGGGGTTCAAGGGCGGGGATGGGTCAGCCCGAACCTGCACCTACAGCCCCACCAGACGCACCAGGCCTGCAACAGTGGCCGCAGAGCTGAGGGCTCCTTGCGTAACTGAGGGCAACAGGCAGCGAAAGCGGCTGCCGGGAGGCCGGGCCCCCACCAGGACAGGGGAAGCCCGGAGCGGCCTGAGGTGGGGTGACAGCGGGGGAAGGCCCCTGGCCGCTCAGAGGGCTCCCGGGTAGGCAGGGGGCTCCACCAGCTCGAGGCAGCCGGCACTGCTGGGAAAACTGGGTGAGAGGCCTGAAGGAGGAAAAGCACCCAGGGCCCTCCCGGCCGGTCCCCCCTGAAAACCTAACGATCAGAAAAGACTCCAGTCACACTGAGACAGGAAACCGGCCAGGCCTGCTGGCCAGTGACCTCACCTACTCCACCGGCCCACACAGTTCTCACCTGGGAATTCTTAGTTTACTGCTCGACACCCCACCAGACTGTTACTGACACCCCCAAACCCCCCGACCCCGCCCCCGGGCAGGGCCGGGCCGGCTGACTCAGCTGGGAGGCTGGGGTAGATGCTGGCACGGAGCAGGGTCACCCCACCTCGTCCCCTCTGAGCCTGGGCGCTCCATCCCAATCAAGCCGTCCCCCATCCTCCTGAGCCCTGTCACCTCCCCTGCGGCCACCCACCGGGCCCTGGACCATTGGGACAGCCCTCCACCTCCTGCGGCCAGACACCCCCCGCCCACTGGCTGGAGGAGGCCTCAGCCACACTCTCCCCGACACCCTATGCTCCACCCCCGCCCCCCACAAGGCCTCTCCAGACTCCAACACCATCCCGCCCCGGCTCAGACCCTGGAATCCTCCCGCAGGAGGCCAGCGCCAGCAGCCCTTGCAGTGCTGTGCGCGGGCAGCTCCAGGGCGCCGGGAAGTGGCTGGGAAGGGAAGGAGTCAGCTGCTGGCACGGGGCTCTGGGCTGGGACCGCTGTGATCCGGTAGCGGCGAGTCAGGGGGCCACTCCTCACCCGCCCCTGGGCTGGCGTCAGCCCCGCAGGGAGCACCTGGCTCCCCAGCAGATAAGGGCTCTGGGTGAGGAGGCCCTGTCCGCCCACCTTGGCTCCCGGGGACCCCACCTGCCAGTCCCCTGGCTCCAGGCTGGTGCTGGGCCAGCTGAAGGGACGCTGGCCAGGGCAGCTGCTGAGCTGCCACACCTCCAGGCCTGGATGCAGGCGGCCCAGCACGTGTCCCCCGACCCCCGCTGCACCGGCAGCCGTAGCTCAGAGCCGCCTGGACTCCGGGCCTTGGAGTCACTGTGGGAAAGGGCGGGGCGGGGCCAGGGGCAGCTGATAGTGAATCAGCTGGCAAGGAGGTTGGGGGCAAGCGTGGCATTCTCAGGGGATGTGTCACGGAGGAGCCCGCAGGGGCTTCTGCCACCCAAGAGCAAGGCCTGCCGGGGCGGGGGTGTGGGGGGAGCCGCCTGGAGGGGTCCTGAAGTCAGGTGCCTGGTGGGAGGCCATCCTCTTCCCGCCTGGAAGGGTCTGGAAGCACTGGCAGCTCTTGGGAAACAAGGGCATCAGCCAGGGTCGGGGGAGGTGTAGGAGGGGCGGGGCACCCAGAGCCCAATGTAGGCAGCCCACGGTCTGACCCCCACCCTGGGGTGGGCAGCCAGCCAGAGGCTTGAGCCCCAAAGAAAGTAGCCTTGACCTGGCCCAGCGGGGCCTCACCTCCGGGGCCTCCAGCCCACGCAGACACCGGCACCTGGGTGGACCCTCCAGTGGACACGGGGCTGAGCGAGCCTGTCACCCCACTGTTGTGACAGGGAGGCCCAAATAAGGACCCCACCCCAGGTTTCCTGGCCCGCTCCTTTCTGAGCCTCGGCCGTCCTCTCGGCAATGGCCACCCACATCCGGTGCTGTGTCCGGGCAGGAGCCCATCTTGGACCTTCCCAGGACTCCTGGCAGTTCAACCAGCTAAGAAGGTGGAAAGCCTGCCTCTGCTGGCGGCTGGGAGCCACAGCTCCGCCTACCGCTCCACCAGCAGCCCTGGGCGCGACGCGCTGGCGAGTCTCTACCGCCAAGCTCTCTGGGGAGGGGCCCAACGCCGCCCCTCACCCTCAGGTACACACACTGGGTCCTCCGGCTCCCCGCAGGGCAGGAACCAGGCAAGCAGTGGGCACAGTGGGACGCCATCTCCCACCCTGCCCCAGCCCCTCAGGCCTCCTGGGCCCAGCTCCATCTCTCCATTTTAGAAAGTGCTTCTGACTATTAAATATTTATCCCAGCGAGGTGGACCTTTAGCTCCCAGCTGCCTGTGCCTCCAAAAAAGGAAAAACAAAGGGAAACCTGGAGGAAGAGGCAGGGCAGGCAGGCAGGGCCTAGAGGTGTCCCTGAAGGCACCCAGTGTGACCAGACTCCGGCCACAAGAGGCAGCTGCCCTTAGAATGGGGAGGGGGTTCAGGGGAGTGTGGCCAGCTCTCGTGTGTGTCCAGCTGAGGCTCCCCTTCCACCCTCCCCGCTCTCAGCCTCAGCTCCTCCGATGCCCCCTCCTCCGCCCTACTGGGCCTTATCCCTTCCCATGGGACCTGCCCTGAAACCCTCTGAGGCTCCCCGGCGCCCTTGGATCGTAGCCCTCCCTCCTAACAGCATGGTCCCTACCCCTCTCCACCCTTAACCCCCACCCCCACCCCCGCCCCCAGACCCACCCTGTTAAGCTACTTGCTGCTCCCCAGTCAACATTCTCTCCAGGCCTCTTGCACATGATGCCGCATCAGGCAGCCCTTCCTCCTGGAAGCCCTCCCTGACTTCCCTGTGCACCAAGGTGGCACTGATGGCAGAAGCCCCACCTGTCTCACCTTTGATGAATGAACACTGGTGAACCCCTGCCCCCCAATTTGTGAACATCTTAGGCCCAGGGCCCCTGGGATGCACAGATGGATGGGTGGGTGGACAGGCAACCCTACTTTGCATTAGCCCTAAGCATAGGGTCTGCCTCCTCCTGCCCCTGTCCAGGCAGAGGGCCAAGCTGGGGAAATCTGGGCTTTTCACCCCTGAAATGGGTGGCGGGGACCCCCAGATGGCCCATGCTCCACCCCACCTCCCTGGGGTTCTCCTCGATGGCACCTCCACTTCCCCACCCCCAGGCAAAGCAGCCCCAGGCTGAACCTGAAACACAGCCTTTCAGCAAAGGCAGTCACAAGAGAAGATACAGAGAGGGTTGGAGTCTGAAGGAAAGCAATCCAGGGGCTTCCTGGAAGAGGCAGCTCCTGGCTGGGCCCAGGATGAAAGAGACTGGCCAGAGGGAGAGAAGGCCGTGGCCTTCACAAGGGCAAGGCCATGATGAGCCCCAGGTGGAGTGGGCGCACAGGGGGAGGCAGGTGGTTTGGGGCACTGGACCCTCCTATCCACTCCTGGGCCCCACCCCGCTTCCTGAGGCTGGAGCTAGGCTATCCAGAGTGTTTCACCACAAAGAGAAGAAGTGGGATGTTGTCAGGAACACATATGCTATCCCCAGCGGTGGCTTTCAGAATCGTCCTCATTAAAGTGTCAGGAGGGTCAGTACTCCTGTCCAGGATGGCCTCTGAGGCCTCCTTCTCCGTGCCCGGCCTTGTGGGCGCCCTGCCTGGTGGAGCAGGGCAGCGCAGCATCGGGGCGTGCGGCATGGCTGCTCTGGCCCCTGTGGAGGCCAGAGAGGCTCCACTTTGGTTCGGGGCTCTGCGTCACTGCTCTGAAACTCAGTGTCCCTGTCTGCAAACTGGGGACACAGCCCTCCACCAGTGTGGACAACCCAGGCAAAGCCACCAGTTTGGACAGCTCACTGGAGCTGTCCCTTGGCCTCCCTGGCCACACAGCTCTACCTCTGTGCCCCGCCTGGGCCGTGAGCAGCCATGGTCACTCCTGTTCATAGGTTTGAGATCCAGCCCATAGCCCAGAGTCCGGGCCCGTGCAGAGGCCGCCGGCCCCGTTCAGAAGGGTGAGGCCGCCACAGGGGATGCCCGACATTGCACTGCTTTCGGGAGAGGCCCCAGTGTTGCCGTGGCCCCCTGCCAGGGAGAGACCACCCAGATACCCCTCATGGTGTCATCTGCTCCTGGGGCTCTCGGACCCTTGGGGGGGCTTCTCAGGGTGGGTGTGGGAGGGGGCTCAGGCCAAGCCAGGGGACTGAAGGTGCAGGGCAGAGGCCCAGCCTGGGAGCTGGGGGCTCCCCTATCAGTAGTCCAGCTGCCTAGGACCCAGCTCTGCCTGGGGAAGGAACCGGCTGCCCCTGGGATAGGAAAGGGGGGCCCACTCCAGGTGGAGTGGCGGTGCGCCCAGGCGGAGCAGGGGAAGGTCGCCTGGGAAGGCAGTAGTGGGGTGGGGGTGAGCGGGTGCTACTCAGACTGGCCAGGCACAGGGAGGCTAGGCGGATCCTGTGCTGGTGTGTTCCCAGCACAGCCACCAGGGGGCAGCCTCCGAGCGCAGGCTGGACCAGACATGGCTCCCTCCCCCGGGCCCCTGTCTGGGGCACCGACAGGATGTGGGAGGGGTCTTCAGAGGACCTGGAGGGGCTGGTCCAGGAGGGCCGGTGTGGGCTGGGCAGAAACACGAGGGGCGGGGAGGGCCTGCCCACCTCTGGCCTGCTAGGAGGGAATTGCAGCTGGAAAATGCCTGGACTGAATCCCCATGGCTCTTTATTAGGAGTGCATGTTCCCTGGCCTCCTCATAAGGATGGGGATGGCCTGGGAATCTGCATGTTGGACACAACCCCCCAGGGCCAGGCCTCCTGCCAACGCCCCATGAAAGCCACTGACCTTGTTCCCTAAGAGGGGATGGTTTTGCAGGCTGGACTCAAGGAGGAACTGCCCCAGAGGCCAGAGAACCACATGTCAGAGTCAGAATGAGGGCCTCAGCTTGGGAGGTGCTCCCAGCACAGGCCTCTGCAAGGCAGGAGGGTGGATAAGATGGCCCGAGTCCCTGCAGCTTGGGAGCCTCCAGGCGGCCGGTGAGTGAGGAGGCCGCTGTGGGACGCGAGGCAGGGCACGGCCCCAAGTCCTTTGGGCCCCGCTCCTCTCCCTGTGGTGCGGCAGATTCCCAGGGGTGTGGGCCACGCCCGCCAGTCAGGAGGAGGGGGCTGGGGACCCATCATTCTCCCGTTGGCTGTCCAGGGAGAATCGGGAGAATTGGGGTGCCTTGGGTTCCCACCTGGGCAAGGGAGGCCGAAACAGGAGGTCAGCTGGGCTTCAGTGCTAACCAGATGAATGGGCAACAGGAGGGACCATGGGGGCTCCTGCTGCAGCTGAAGGGGAGCCCCACCCCCTCTGCATCAGCAGTGCCATCATCATCGATCTCTGCTTTCCCCAGGCAGTGGGGTTCCGCCTGTGCTAATGCAGTGTGGCCCCAGCCCCCCTTGCTGGCAGCCGGCCAGGTGTCCTGGGTGTGGCCAGGCTGCGGCATTACTGACCCTGGGCTGGGAAGACTGTCCCTGCCCCACCCCACCCTGCCCTCCACGATGCTGAGACACCCAGGCCCTGGAACCAGGCCCAGTGCAGGGACAGACAGATGACAGACAGAGCACCTGGTTCTCATTCTGAGGCCAGAGGTGCAGAGGGAGGGGTCCTGCCCCATGGGCAACCTCCACCTACCCTTGCTCAGAGCTGGAGGACCCTGTGGCCTGAGCTCTGACCCCACTCAGGCCCCTCACCAAGCCCCAGACCTCAGCCACCACCTAGCCAGTGAGCCAGCACACAGCAGCCACACGCTGGACCCAGCCCAGCCCAGCCTAGCAGTCCTGGACCAAAGCCAACAACCCTAACTCCTGGTCCAGCCAGACTGCTCTCCCCAAAAGCAGATCAGAGGGCAGTCCTGGCGGCAGGTTCCCACCGCCTGGTGACCCACGGCAGTCAGGCCCCACTTACACGTGTGGCCCTCCCCAGGCGGCTGCCTCTAGGGACAGCACACGTCCCAGAGGGCTACAGCAGGGGTACAGTTGACAGAGAGGGAGAGACAGACAGGACAGTGAGTGACAGAGAGAGAGGCGAGGAGTGACAGAGTGGTAGAGACGAGTCAGCGACCCACAGAAACAAAGTGAGCGGCAGGGATGGAGAGGAGTGGGAGGCCGAGGGACAGGGACAGGTAAGAGACGAGACGCAGGAGGAGGGAGGCACAGACCCGAGCAGCCCCCGAGGCGCAGAAACGCGCTCGAGATCGCGGGCCGGTCCCAGAGGCTCCCCCACCCCGGCCGGCGCCGCAGCCCACCCGCACTGCGCGCCCCAGGACCCGCCCGGCGCGCGCGCCCCGCGCGGAGCCCACCCGCCCCGAGGGGAGCGGGCTGCAGGCGGGGAGGAGGCGCACCGCTGCCGGGGGCTCCGGGCCAGGTGGGCAGCACCATGTGGAAGCAGTCGCACATCTTGGCGGCCGGGCGGTGCTGGCCGGCGGCGGCCCGTCGCGTCCAGTCGCAGATCCCGGTTCCGCCGAGCGGGCGGCCAGTGGGGCGGGTGAGCACAGCGCTCTGCCTGCGCAGGCCTGCGATGCCGCTGGCTGCAGGCCGCGGACTGCGGGCGGAGCCCGCGCCCCCAACCCCGCCACCGCCAGGACCCCGCCCCGGCCAGCCCAGCCCGAGCCCAGCCACTGCGGAGCGAGCGCGGGCGGCGCCGCCGGCCTCATTCAGCCCATTGGCTGCTGCCCGCCAGGCCCCGCCCCCTAAGGGCCACGCCACGCCCCTGTCCAGCCGGGAACCGGCTTGACCCAGGCCCCGCCCACTAAGGCCCCGCCTCTCAGTCCCGACCCCGCCAACGTCCCACCTCCAGTCCGATCACCGGCACAGGCTCCGCGGCAGGCCCGCCCCGCCACTAGATTGGCCCCGCCCCGCGCCACAACAGAGTCCTGAGTGTTGACTTTGGACGCCTTCTCGGGGGAGGCCCGGGGCGGGGGCCCGGGGGCGGTCCCCGGACGCTGCGCCAGGACTCCCGGACTTGATCTGCGCGCCGCAGTCTTGCCTCCCACAGTCCAGAGACAAGACATTTCAGTCACAAGCTGGGGAGCGGGGCACCCTGGGCGAGGGCGTAGGGGCAGCGGGAGCCCAGGGAGGCCACGGCATGTGATCTGACCCCACTAGCCCGGTCCTGGGGGCTCCTGGTCTGGAGGCGTGCGCAGCGGGGTAGCATGCTGCCACGTGGGGGTGGGTGGGGAGGGGTCCTGGAAGGCTCCGGGCGGACAGTCTAAGCTCGGACTTAGGGAGTAGGGAACAGCGTTCTGGACCGAAGCAACGCAGTAGTGTGTGTGCAGAGGACGGACAGAGTAAGAGCGCTGGAAGTTAGGCTCAGTGGGGCTGGGGGCAGGGGGCACAGGGCTGACTACCAGGTGGCTGGGGGATGTCGCTAGGGTCGCAGTGCTGGAGGTCAGGAGCCCCGCAAGAGGGTGGGGGCTGGACCGAGGCAAGGTTGTGATGAGGGAGAAGGGTCCTGGATGTTCCGGAAGCTGGCAGAGGGGACTTGGAAGACCACTGGGGAGGTTTAGGGGCCACCCTGGGCTCCAGCTTGGGTGTCGTGCAGACGTGTGCAACGGGGCACGTCTGGGGGTGTGGGCAGGGAGTGGGGATGGCTGGGAGAGCTCTGTTTCCGAGGAAGTAGGGGGTTACCTGAGGCCCAGCCTGGCGTAGACCTGAGGAAGGGCCCCTTGGGGAGGGCGGGCCCTGCTGGGGTGGGCGTGAGGAGCTGGGGCCAGCACATTCCTGGGGGCTGCCCTGGAATGGTGCCGGTGGTGCTGGGGCAGATGAAACACACACAGACAACTTTTGCTGGGGCAGAAAGGGGCCAGGCTGAAACAGGAGGACCACACAGACACACAAACTTGACACAGACACAGAAACACGCATAGACACACACATGACACAGACACACAAACGTTTGTAGATGAGATGTCACACACGGGCACCAATACACAGACATAGGTCTACTTGGATATGTCCCCATGCACTCAGAGACAGGCACACACACGCACACACACACACAAATGCTTGGGAACATGCTCATACACATGCACCCACTCAGGCCCACGTGCCGGGATGTGCACACACACAGGATGCAGACACACACAGGTGCACACACAGAGCACACTACTTATTCCTGGGCTCACTCAGGGATATGCACAGCTGGCAGGGCCCAGGTGAGCCTGCCCAGCGGGACGACTCATGCCCGGCAGTTCCCGTTAGCTGGGCTGCAGCTGGGCAGCCTTCCAGCAGACAGTCAGACGGACAGACACTCACTGCCGGGAAGAGGCCCTGGCAGCCTCCCGTCTCTCGAGCCCATGGCATGACGGGGCACAGCCCTGTCCTTTGGGGGGGACACTGGGGCTTGGGTCTCACCCCTCCTGCCCTGGTGTCTTCTCTCAGGCCAGGCAGCATTGCCCTGGGGCCCGAGACCCTGCCCTGCTCTGTCCGGATGGGAATCAGTTACTTGTGGGCACAGGGAGAGAGCTGTATGTGTCCCTGGGTGCGTCTGGCGTCTGCTTGGGCCTGTCGGGGGTCTCAGCCTGCCTGTCCTCTGTGTGTGTGACTCTGGCCTTGTGGGCCTGGGAACAAGGGGCAGTCTGTGCAGTCAGCACAAGCTCTCTGTCCCCCTGCCCTATTAGGCATGTGAACTTGGATAAGTCGTGTGGATCCTGGGCCCCCATTCAGCTGAAGTGGCCTCACCCTGTGTGACATATCCTGATTGTCCAGCATGCTGCACACAGGGCTGTGGTGGCTCCTGTCAGCTCTGTGGGGAGGGGAGGATGGAGCTTTGGGTGGGGAGGCCAGGGGGCTGCCCCGCCTAGACAGAGGCCAGGAGGAGGGGGTCTCATGTGGCCACTGAGGGAGAGTGGAGTCGGGCACCGCTGGCCCCTCTGGGGGCAGTCCCTAGGCAATGGGGTGCTCCCTGGGAATCCTGGCCAGCCAGGGCCTGGGGGAGGCTGAGGCAGGGACCCTCCCTGGGGCCACTTCTGCCTTTGGGCTTGGTGAGGGTTGGGTGGGCTTACATTTTCCTGCTGGGGCCGAGTTCACTCTGCAGCCAGGGAGTTGACTCAGCACTGGCTCAGGGCCCCTGATTCAGGATGAGGGTAGGCAGGGACCGCCCCCCCCCCAAGCCAAGGGGTTGCCCCTTCCCCTCTGCTGTGTCCCCTGAGGCAGAGGGTCGGCCTCACCCCCTGTGCGCACCCTTATGTACCACCTGGGGCCCTGTAGGCCCATTTCATCTCTGGAAGGGTGTGGTCCCTCAGGCAGTGTATCCCACGGATGGCTGGCGACTGCAGCTGTGTAGAGGGAGGCTGCCCATGAGTCAGCCCCAGGCCAGCCAGGCTGGGCCCTGCCTCCTCCTACCAATCCCTCCTCCCACCCGCGGGGGCCTTGGAACCCCGGCCTGGCCCCAGGGTCACAGCGCCTGATGGGGAGAAGGCTGCCCGGGTAGGACCTGCGAGGCCCATCTGTGCCTGACCCCCGCCCTCCTTACCGCCCAGCCGAGGCCTGGCCAGGTGCCTGCCGCAGAGCCCTGCGCAGCCAGGAGCTCCTGCCGTCACACTCCGCTCCAGCCCCGTCCTGAGACAGACACCCCACTGGCGGAGGCCACAGCAGCTGGGCATGGCTCAGGAATAGCTGCCCCTCAAGAAGCATGGAGACGCGGGCTGACTCACAGCCACCCTTGGCACACACAAGGCCCCGCACCATTTCTGAGGGTCACCCCTGCGGGGGGCGGCCTGTGGGGGCTGTAAGCAGCCCGCGCTCTCTCCCGCTGGCCCGCACTTGCTCAACTCCCTCCCTAGGAGCACTGTGCCCGGGAGGCTGGCGCCACACCCCAGCCCTGGCCCGGCCCGCTGGTTGCGGGTCTCAGACTAGGTAGCCAGGTGCTGGGACTGGCGGTGCAGTGCACTGCTGGGGACAGGGTGAGGGGCCAGGGCTGCCGGCCGGCCGTAGCTCCTTAGGCCCCGCTCCTCAGCAGAGCCCCAGGCCTGCCCCACCCACCTGGCTGGCCGCTCTCGTGCCACTCCGGGCAGGCAGGGATGCCCAGAGCATCAATGATTGATGCCTCCTTGCAGCAGCCGCAGCAGTATAAGCAAAAATAGCTCTGCCACTGTCCCTGCCCTAGCCCAGCCCAGCTGGAGGGGCACACTAGGGTGGTGGGGGCACCAGGGACGTCCTCCACTGCCATCTGCCCTCCCACCCAGTCCTCTGCACAGAGGCGGGGGGAAGGGCTCCAGGTCTGCTGGCCCCCGCCTCTAACTGCCTCGCTCTCCCCCAAGCTGAGTGCCCACTCCAGGCCTGGGGACGGGTGTCCTCCTTGACTCACCCTAAGGACTCGGGGCTGAGGAGCGGACCAGCTAGGTGCTCCCTGGAGTGAGTGGCCCTCCCCATGGCTCATCAGGCGATGTGCAGAGTTGCTAGGATACCGTGGGGCTCCAGGCGGAGTGGCAGCCGGCCCCTTGTTCCTGAGACTGTGTCAGGAGAGGCTGGGCTGGGCAATGGCAGAGGAGAAGCTGCCCCCGCCCCCCGCACCGTTCAGCAGTGCTGGGGCGCAGGGCTGGGGCGCAGGGCTGGACCGAGGTGTCGACAGACGAGCAGCCTGGGAGGCCACGTAGGCTCGTTCTCCTCACCACACTGTGCCCAGCCTGCACAGCACCTCGGGGAGTCGTGGCTTGTGTCCCCTGCACCTCCACTTTAATGGGGACCTGCCCCCTCTGGCCAGTCTCCCCCAGCACGTGAAGCCTTTCAAACTTCAACAGCTGCCTGCCCTGCCCACCCGCCTGGAGGCCTGGCCCTCGGCTTCTGCCCCACGTCATGCCCAGAGCCCCCAGACGCCGGCCTGAGGAGCCAGGGGCCACGTGTCAGCTCCTTGGGCTTCTCCCACCCACTCCTGCATTGGGGGCACGGCCCCCAATGTCGGGGTCACCTCTGATGCCTCCTCTGAGTCTTGGTTCCCCCAACGCAGCACCTCCTTAGAGGCGTAGCCAGGGGTCAGCCAGGTGTAACCACACACACACACACACACACACACACACACACACACAGAGGCAGTGGCTTAAACCAACTCTCATTTATTCCCTTACAGTTCCGGGTGTTGGCAGGGCTGCATTCCTCCTGGGGATCTCTTTCAGGACAGATCCATGTCCTGGCCTTCTTCAGCTTCCGAGGCCACCTGCGCTCCTTGGTTGGTGGCCCTGAATCACTCTGACCTCTGCTTCCGTCCTGCCGTCTTCTCTCTCAGACTCTGACCCTCCCGCCTCCCTCTTGTAAGGACCCTTGTGATTACATCGAACTCAGTGGTGTAACCCGGGACCCTCTTCCCATCGTGAGAGGCGTAACTTGATCATCTCTGCAGAGTCCCTTCTGCCTTGTGAGACGTCAAATTCACAGGTCCTGGGGACCTGCAGCGGCTCCTGCGGGAGGCTTTATTCCGCTGCCGCCCACATAGTGCAGAGCGACCCACCGCGGGCCTGTGTCTTGTCGGGTCACCTCATTCTGTCCCCTGAGGGTCACAGTGCCGTCCTCACTCTTCACTGAGGTCCAGACAGCGTGTGGGGAGCTGCCGAGGGTCCGGAGAGCAGGCTCCAGCCCCAGCAACACTTCTCACTCAGGCCTTCGCGCCTGGGCGTCAGTTTCCTCACCGGATACGAAGACAACACCCCTCCTACCCCTTTCCAGCCCCTGGACTGTAAGGATGGCAAGGACAGTGAATGAGGGGGTCCGAGCAGTGGGTGGACAGCACGGGACCGCTCTCCCTGGGTGACGTCGAGGCAGGAGAGAGCCAGTGTCTGGTCACCTTCCTGCGGGGTCACCCCAGTGTCTGCCCAGCACTGGGCAGTCTGACTGCATTGCTCCAACACTGCATTGCTGGCCGCTGTGCCCCTCGGGAAGCAGGGGGCGGGGCAGATGGCTAAGGTCCGGGGTTCAGAGAACGATCTCATCTGGTAATTTTTAAAATTGAAATTTTCGGTAGCTTAGCTGCGAAGGACCATTGAGAGAGCGGGTGATTCATGCAAACCGGACAGGGCCCAGGGAGATCCCCAGGAGGTCCCAGGGTGGAGGAATCTGAGCATGAAGGTAGACTGGGAGACCACGTATGGATCAGGGCTTCAGCCGGGGCCTGATGGCCGCATCTGTGGAGGGCTGATTTAGGCAGATGGGGGAAGGCCTGGAGTGCCTGGGACGGGAGCTAGCAGGAGGGCAGGGCTAGCCCATGAGTGCCCCTTGCCCTGGGGCAGGTGGCGGCAGGAGGGGCTGGTGGTCCATGGCCCAGACTGGCCCTGCTCTGCCTTGGGGCTGGCTGGTGACCAGGCCGAGAATCAGGGCACTACATGGGACCCGAGAGGGAGGGGGTCGCGCCCCAGGTCCTGCCTGCCAAGAGGCCCACGCGTGGGAGTACTAGCTTCTGGAGATTCAGGATTTGACAAGACAGATGGCACAGCTTACACACATCCGCACTGCGGCGGGGCAGGGGCACGAGAGGGCATCCAGGGCGGCCCGGGTCGGGGGGCTGCAGCTGGCCGCCGGGGTTGGGGGGATGGACGTCGGCGGCAGCAAGCGCCTGCTCACTCCCGGCCGCGGGGCGTGTAGGGCGCCCGCTCCACATTGGGTGGCAGCACGAGGAGTCGTCTAAGTAACCAGAGCCTTTTCGGGCGGCGGTTGAGAGGCGCGGGGGTGACGGGTCCCGCCCCGGCCGGGTACAGCCGGATAGTCCGTTCCCTACGCGCACAAAACTTCGCCGGCGCGGGGGCGGGGCCTGGCGCTGCCACGCCCCGCGCGGCGCCGGCGCACTGACGCCAGGGCGGCCGACGACGGAAGCTGGACAGTCGCGCGTCGTTGCCGGGCAACTGTCCGGCGCAGGCCGAGGAGACCCCCCGCAGCCTGCTGCCCCCGCGGGCGGAGGCGGAGATGTGGCCGAGGTGGGTGCGGGCCCAAGCCGGATGCCGGGGCCCCAGCGCGCCCCAAGTCCGCTCCTCGGGAGCCGTAGGCCAGGCCCGGTCGTCGTCCTCAGCGGCCGCCTCGGACCCCCGCCCGCCCCGCGAGGGGACTACCCGAGCCCCCGACCCAACTCTCGGGGACCCCCGGGCGCCGCCCTCCCGCGGGCGCCCGGACTCTCCCCGGCTATGCCAGACTGGGCCTCGCAGACCCCTGCGCACGGCGGCCGAGGCAGGACCCCGCAGTTCGTCCACCCTCCCAGGCAGTGCTGACCCCCAGCACCTGGTTGGTCTCTGGGACACGCCCCTGTGCTGGACCGTTCGCCCAGACGCGTGGAGGAAGAAGCCGGGCAGCGGCTCCGGTCACTTTTGCCTGGGTGACCAGGCTGTGTATGCGGTCTGTGTCCGTTCCACAGCGACAGTGGACCCACACCAGCCCATCCGTACTCCCGAGGGAGCCGCCGGCAGCTGCTGGGCAGTGGGCGAGCAGGCAACCCCGTCGGGCCCTGTCCAGCCCCGGGCAGCTCCCGCACAGCGGTGTGGATGTCTCCTGAGCATCTCCCCATCGTGTCTATGCGGGCTTGGCGGCACCAACATGCAAGGCCAGCGGGAGCTGGGGGGAGCACCTGGCCACATGCCCCCTCTTTGCGCGTTTCTGAGTGACCTCGCAGAGCAAGCAGGCGGGGTTTCCTTCTGCCGGGTTTCTAAAGACAGCGGTGCAGGCTCGGCACCTGGGAGACAGGGCGGTGACGCTGTGGAGTGGGCGAGTCCCCGCTCCCTCCTTCCCCCGCCGGATGGGGATGGGGAAGCCAGGATCTCTGGGCGCAGCGGAGAGGGCTTGTCTGCCTCCGCCAGTGGTGCAGACCTAGGGGAACACAGCGGCGCCTGGGGAGAGTTTGAAGGCTTTCGGGAATCCTCAGCCAGGTCTGAACAATTCTCTCAGTCCTTTGAGCTCCCGGAGAGGCCCACAGAACCCCAGCCGCCGAGAACCATTTCTGCCCCAAAGGAGTGTAGTTCTCGCCAGCCTCACCAGGGTGGACCTGGGGTGACAGGAACCAGCGCCATCACACCTTCTGAGGTATTTCTAAAGTATTCATCTTTGCCATGTTGCACAGGAAGTGTTTCCTGTGCTTTGGTGGTCTGGCCAGGGAGGGGGTCTGCTTCTCTCCTGGCCTTCATCCCACCCCCGCCTTCCTTCCCCTCCACCTTCCTGAGGGGAGCGTCTGCCCACTCTCCATCAACCAGGCTGTGCTTTCCTGGCCCCAGTTTAGGGCACGTGGTGAAAGAGCTTTTCTTTCGTCTGAGTTGTCAACCTACTTATTTAGAAAACCTCACCAAGGGTCACATTTCAGTGTGCATGCACTGACCAAGCACTGGAGGTGGCCTGGAGAGCCCAGGGCTCGCCCCCTTTTTCCACCCACCTTCCTGCCCTGACCTCCAGGGTTTCCCTTTAGTGTGACCGCCTCTCATCCTCCTCTTTCTCTGCCTTCTCTTCCCAAATGGTTTACCCCAAACACCAAAAGTGAAACAGAGAAGGGAGGACAGGATGTGCTGGTTCTGAGGACGGCCCGTTTGTTTTCCAAACCAGGACCTCTGACCAGATCCACTCTTTGTACAGTTAGCTCTGCGTTAATGCTTGTTTTGAAGACAGGACGGTCTTCCAATGCGATTACCGTAGCGGGGAACAATGGAAGCATAATGTGAACTTTGCAGGAAACCCCAGGTGAATGCAGAAAACCACACCTGCTGAACCGAGGCCCATGTGAATAAACACCACGCACACGCCCACCTCTCCCAGCCACCTCGGTCTACCAACACCCACCCTGACATCAGACAACCCACCTTCCAGCACTTCACACTAATTCACAACCTGCAAACCTCTTTTCCGGGAAGGGCCATGTTTATTGTAATAGGAATGGATTTCTCAACCAATTAACACGTGGGAAACAGTGCTCACATTTTTATTGTGTGAATATCTTTTTTCCATGTGTCACTGATGAAGTTTATGACTATTGTGCCCTAATCACACTTTTCCACACACACTGGTTTCCGTTGCACGATGCACAGTGCAGTGATTTTTAAGAACAAACGTGTCATGTTTTAGTAGCAGCAACAGTATATAGTCATTTACAAATTTCATTTGTACCGAAATTATATATACACATGATGTGTGTATTTCTCCTAATTTTGGTATGTTTTTCTTCTTTTTCAGCCTATTGTCAGCTATGAGAAGATTTTTAGGTTCGCTTTTCAAGAAGTACCAGTCCCACAGGCAACTGAAGATGTTTCCACCTTAGACCATTTCTTAGAAACAAGCAATGAAGAAAAACTTGGCCTTGAATCTGTGCATAAACTGTGGTAATGAACTTGAATTGGCACTCACATTTCTTCTGGCAGCTCTGCATTTATGCCTTTGGTTGATATGGTGGATGCATGGGGTCTTCTGTTTTTACCTCTATAGAGGGCTGTGTCCCTCCCGAGGTTCCACCACCTGTGGTCCAAGGGTCGAAGGACCCGGTGGCACAGGTGCAGCAGCTCCTCCTTTTGGAGCCATGTCCAGCCCTTCCCCCGCCCCCACCAGCTCACCTGGAGCAAAGTGGGCCAGGGAGTGCCAGCTCCTTGGGTCTTGGTGAGACTGCTCGGGGTGAGGGAGGGACCAGTGGGCTTGGGTGGCGGGCACAGGGGCTCCTGGGGGACTGGACCGAGTGACCCCCTAGTACCCTGGAGACACCCCAGTGCCCTGGAGACATTCTAGGCCCACCGCAGGGTCAGCCCACCGGTGCTCCTGGGGCTGCCAGCAAGGCTGACACTTCCAGGGCAAGGTCCCTAAGGGAGATCACAGAGGCACTTGTTTGTGGACTGCCAGTTTCTCAGACACCCTTTCACTGAGCACTGAGCGAAAAACTAGTGTAGCTCGAGTGGATAAAATAGCAGCTGAGCAGCCTGGGACCTGCTGGACCCAGGCCCCAGAGGGAGGAGGTGGAGGTGTGTGGGAGCTAGCTTCCCTAGTTCCTGCGCGCTGCCGGGCAGGCGGAGACTTTGTCAGACAGCTCTGCAGGTGGGCTCTCCTAGGCTCTGGCGGGGGTCCGAGCTGGGGTCCCAGCCAGCGCCTGCCCAGAGCACTCTCCCCCCACCCCAGCAGCGGCCTGGGGACCAGAGCCAGAGCCTGGATGACCAGGACAACCCAGGTGGCTGGTGTGCCCTCTGGGCATGCTGCTTCCCCAGGTCGTGGTCCAGGGCAGAAGGCGGGCCGTGTGATCCTGGGGCACCCGCAGGCACAGGTGGTCCTGAGTGTCGGGACCGGGCCGGGCTGGACGCTGTGGTGACACAGAGGGTTAGGATTACTCTGGGGTGGTCTGGAAGCGGCTCGGCACTTGGCGAGTCTGTGCCCCTGTAGCCGTTTGCGCGCCTGCCATGCCTCCTGTCCTGGAGGCCAGGCTGAGCGGCAGGGCGGGGCCATGGCACACGCTCTGTGTTTATCCCTCTGGGCACCTGCTCCTCTCGGTTTCTGGACTGCTCTGTGGTACCTGGCGTGGTTCTAGGCACCTGAGATCATCAGGAAACAAGACTGCAGAATATCTGGCCTCCCAGAGCTTCTGCCCTCAGAGGAGACACGTGATGGTGAAATTGGTCATTCAGACCAGAGCTGTGCTCTGTAGAGAGAATAAAGCCGGGAGGAGGGGGCAGTGCTGGGCACTTGCAGGACAGTAGATGCTTGAGTAAACGAACAGAGTGGTGAGAAGCCGGGGCTCTGGTGTCAGAGTTCTGAAGGGTCAGGTGCCCTCTCTGCCTCCCTTCTGAAGGCCTCCTGGGTCACTTTGTAATGAATGCCGCTCTTTTCCAGGTCTGAATCCAGAACACTCTGGAGAGCTCTTCAGAACCCCAGGACCACGATGACTTCCCGATGCCTCTGGAGCGAGTCCCGTTGCCGGGAAAACTTCCTTCTTGTTCTCGGAATAGATGCTGCTCAGAAGGTGCAATGACCTGGGTGGAGGTGGGCTCCTGGGGGCCGGCTGGACTGCGAGCATCTCTGCCAGCCACCCTGTGCGCCGCTCCTGGACGGGGCGGGGGTCGGGGCGCGCACCTGCAGCCGGGACGCTGCCGTCTCAGAAGGCGGGAAGGGTGAGCCAGGGCGCCCTCGTCTGGCTCCCGCAGCTCCTCGACGGGCCGTCAGGCGCAGCCCCGCCCTCGGCGCCTGGTGAAGGAGGTGCCCTGGCAGCGCGGTGATGTAGTGGTGCACTCCGCTGGGGGCCGCAGGGCGCAGCCACGCCACAGGTGCTACTGGAGGCGGTGGGCTTGGGGGCTGGGGCTCTGGCAGGGCCGGGTCACTGTGAGGGCCGCGGGCGGGGGGTGCAGGGGAGGTGTGGGGTCTGCCGCCAGGTGGGCCCTGAGGTGGGAGCCAGCCAAGCCAGAGCAGAGCGGTGGCCGGGGATGCGCTCGGGAAGGCCACGGCCAGAGGCCACGTGTCTCACCGAGAGCCAACTCACAGCCACTTACACGCCATAGGGCTCATGAGTCATGAAAGAAACACAAAGGATGGTCGTCTTTCAGGCACCAAGTTGGCGAAGATCTTTTTCCATTTTTTAAGTATTATGGAAATTTTCAAAAGTGGAAAACACAGAAGGGGCTGGCAGGCTGGCCCCGGTGAACACGGGGCACAGGAATGGTGGCCGTGGCCTCACTGGCCTGGAGAGGGCCTGCGGGGCTGGACAGTGACCCGGCTGATAAGTCTCTGCGGGAGGGAAACAGTGCGGGGAGCGGGGAGGAGAGGCGGCGAGGACCTCGGTTGAGAAGGCCACCGCGACCCTTGGCCGGAGGGCCACGTGAGCCGGGGTGGGCGGCTGGCAGCCCGCAGTGGAGCCCGAGTCGGGGCCACGTTGCCATTTTACAGGGAGACGTGCCGGAGGGCCCAGGTGAAAAAGGGAAAACGGGAGAAAACGACCTTTTAATCTTCCTTCCCTCTGCTGACACTGGTTTACTTCCTCAGAGCCTTTCGGAGGGCCCGGGCCGCACTCTGGGAGACCCCGGCCTCCAGGAGCCCGAAGAGCTCGGCTTCCGCCTTCACCGCTGCAGAGCCCTGATCCAGACCAAGGTGAGCGCCCGGGACGCCTGGGGCCTGGGTCTCGGGTTCCAGTCGCTTCGATCCTTTCACTCTCATGGGCTGGTGAGAGTCAGAGGGGCGGCAGGCGGCCTCAGTCCTGCAGGCCCTCTGGAGGAAAAGCCTCTTCCGGGAACAGGGTCTCCCGCCCACCCTGGGACCACGTGTTGGGAGGGGTGCGCTGTAAGCAGCCCAGCTCCCGCGGGGCGTGAGCTCCGCCTGGAGGGGCGCGTCCCCACCCCCGCGCCCCAGGACCCCGTGCCGCCCCGGATGTGGAGCTGGCTCTGAGCGCCCCCCTCCCCCAGGGAGAAGGCAGGACGGCACAGGGTGGAGTGCGGGGTGCCACGCAGGGGGCGCCGAGGCCAAGGGCCTGATCCGGAGCTGGGGCGGCAGGAGGGCGTGGAGGGAGCCGGCGCGCGGAGGCGGGACTCTCGGCGGGAGCCGGGCGGGCACAGGGGCCACCCCTCTGCCCTGCGAAACCGCGGGGCAGGAGGCGGAACCTTCTAGAGGCATGTGGCTGGGACCGGCTTAGAGCAGCAAGACAGAAACGTCCCCAGCAAGCCCCCCACCCCCACCCCGAGCAGCCCCTGCGGGGACCGCGGCCACAGCAGCGGTTCGTTGGGAATGTCCCCGGGGCCGCCGGCGGGGTGGGAGGAGGACGAGGCGGCCGACAAGGGCCGGGGCCGAGCGTGCCCTCCTCACGGCGCAGTCCCGTTTGCTCCGGGAGAAGCTGTGGCTTCTATCCCCGCGCGCCTCTGTGGTGGCAGCGCGTGGGGAGGGGCGCAGGATGAGGGGAAGGAGACGCCGCCAGAGACGGGCCGAGGGCCCCGGGCAGGCGCGGGCGGCCGGGGGTGTCTCTGGGGGCGCGCGTGCTCTCCCCGACCTGCCCCTCCTCTCTTGCCAGCTCTCAGGGACGCCGGGCGGCAGACAGGGCAGCCTGATCACATACAGCCTCTTCCTCAAGACCCCCATACACGGAAATGGGCAATACATCACGATTCCAAGGAAGAAGAAGATTTTCACTCCTTGTAACCTAAAAATGACATTGTTTAACGGTGACGTTTGCTAAAGCGGGAGGACTTTGTGTCTTGATGAGGGATCTTAAGGTTTCTTACCGGTTTGGTTTGGTACTAGAAACCAGAGCTATTTTGTAGAGGGGTGCTCCATATCAGGGCTGACGCTTTGATGGGGGGAATGTCCCTCGGCAGAGCCAGTCACCAGGAAGGGGGCACCCGGGTCCCCAGGAGCCCCACCCCAGCCTGGCTCCAGGGACCCTCCCCTGGGAAGGTGTTGCCAGCCGCTGGAGGCACCTGTGCGGGACCCCAGGCCTGGTTGCCTAAGCTATGCTGCCTGGGACCCCAGGGTGGCTTCGCACGTGGCTGGACCTGTCACTGGGAGCAGCCATTCAGGGACCCGGTGGGCCCTGCGTGCGTTGCTGCCACACTGGCCCCTGGCCTGGGTGTCCACGTGGCAAGGCACACGCAGGGCTAGGTGCTGTTTCTGCAAAGCGAGTGTGCTCGCCCGCCCGCCCGGTGCCTGGGTGTGTATCCGGTGGTGATGTCTGCCTGCCGGCAGGCGAGCCACCCTGTATCAGCTGAGGGAAACTCTGTGACCGCAGAACCCAGCAGTGGGCACTGGCTTTTGTAAAATTTTATTAACTAACAACAGCGTGGACAAGCTGTGTTCTTGCTGAATCACCAGCTCTGTGGGGGCTGGTGCTGGAAACCCTGGCGGGCGGCCCTTCCAGTCCCTCAGGGAGGCCTGGGGATTGAAGGCTGGCGGGGCCCGGCACACGCACGGCAGGACCCCGGCGTCACTGTCCCTCCAAGGCCACTGTCGAGTCTGGGGGACCACAGCCGGGGGCAGCCTCAGACGCCAGCTCCATCAATGGAGGTGTCAGATCCAGACAGAGGCCCAGTGGGGTCACAGTGACCAGCAGATGTCACCTGTCACATGGGAGGAGGTGGCTGGCTGGCACCCGCACCCCAGCACCCTCGGCCACTCCACAGACCACCTGTGGATCTGAGGCTTATGTTAAGAGGTAACAGATTTTGGGGGGCTGTATGTTTGGGAAACCTGCCTAATTTCTCATTTTCAGCCAGAAGGAGGTGGGAATTTGGAAACTGCTTTCTGCCATGCTGCTTCCGTCAAAGGGGAGCGTCCACTCTGGGGTCTCCCAGGGCCCCAGCAGCAGGCGTCACCTGAGCCGCGCCGTCATTTCCTAGCCTTTGGTTAAAGCCAGACGTGACAACCCAAAATATGCCACTGTGCCTCCCCCACAGGTTCATTCAGATGCTGTCCTTTCACTGTCCTCACAGCTGCCCTCCCTGCCCCCTGGCTGTAAGCCGAGCTCTCCCCTCCCCTCGCTGGCCCAGTGTCCAGCTGGGTCTCCAGCTCTCCTCACACACGTCCCAGACCCCACAGGCCCCAGATGCGAACTTTCCCCCCAGCCCGCTCTGCTCCTCCGCCACCCACCCAGCTCCTCAGGCCGGAAACCATCGCTCCCCTCCCCCTCACTCCCCATCTAATCAGACATCACGTCTGCCTCTGATTCTGTGTCCTCATGTCCAGCCCATCTGCTCGAGGAGGGGACTTCTTGACTTGGGAGAGACAGGCTGGCACACGGTTAAGTGCTGACTGGTCACCTGATTCAGATGTACAGGGTGTAAGAGGTGGTCACTCTTACCCTGAGCAGAACAAGCCCAATCAGCTACCAAACCATGGTTTAAAATAAACACGGTTGAGACTGCAAAGAAATTTAAATACGCACTGAAATCAGGCAGCAGAAGAGACCCACAGCCGCTCTCATCACCCCAGCGGTGAGCGAGGAGACTTTCAGCTCCACGCTGGGCCAGCAGAGTCCAGTCCCAAGCAGCCCCAGCGGCGGGCAGGTCTGGACCCATCCTCCAGCCCGGGCGTGAGGGGGAGAGCTGCAGGAAATCCCCGCCGAGCAGGAGGCAGCTCTCTCAGAAGTGGGGGTCGGAGAGCAGAGAAAGCCCCTCTGGCGGGCACTCTGGGGTTTCTGCCACCAAGTCTCAATCAGCGTCACAGAGCTGGGTTCAGAGACACAGGCCTGGAGAGACCTTGGCTGTTGTGTAAAAAGGAGCCTGGCTTCCTTGATGCCTCCACGCTAGAGAAGGAGTCCTGAGTGACCACACAGACGGGAGCCAAGAGATGCCCAGGGACTCAGTGCTGGAGTCTGCCAGCCCAGGAACCAGCCACATGGGGGAGGAAGCAACAGCCAGCCAGGAGGACACGTGATAATGTTTATTCTAAAAATGAATGACAAGGAAAATACAACATCAAAATATGGAGGGAAGCAACGCCAGCAGTGCTTAGAGTGGAGTTCATGAACTCCAGAAAAGTAACAGAACTGGGATTAATCACTGCCTGACACATCTCAGTACTTCAACCTGCATTGCCTACAAGCTTTTTAATCACCTTCTCGTGTGATGATAATCTCTTATCACTTACTGTCCATAAAGATAACTCGATGTATGTTTATTAGCGCCGGTTCAGAAGTTTCAGTATGAGGACTTGCCACTGGCCAAGCCTTGTACCTTGAACTGTTCTCAGGGCTGGGAACCCCTTCGGAGTCTTTCGAGGGCTGGCTGCTGCCCCCATCCACGAAACGCCACTTCCCCTCCCTCCATGTGCTCCCGGGACATCGAGGGGTGCTGCGGACAGCAGCGGGCGAATTCCAAGTCCTTCCGGGGGAGGAGGTGGCCAGAGCTCAGTTGTGCTCAGAAGCAACTGCAAACACACACCGTGACTCGCTCCCCACAAACCCAGCTTCCTTACCCAGAGCCCAGGACCAGCCCAGGAGAGGTGGTGGGGTGAAGGCAGCAGCCCTCCTTTTGCAGAGTTTACAAACACGTGACCACACGCACACGGGAGTTTAAAGCCCCACCCCGCCCCGCACTTCCATATTCAATTCAAATCCATCGTCAGCAACTGGCCACCTGCCTCTGCTCCTCTCTGGAGAAACTCTGATGCTTCCAGGGGAATCGGTGTCCAGCAGGGCCCCCACCTCGCCCTGCCCGGGACGTCTAGGCCATCAGCACCTCAAGGGAACTACCAAAATGAGAGTGGGTGGCTGGGAAAGAACCCGAAGAGCAAAGGGACGAAGGAGGGGTCACTAGCAGGGGCAGAAAGGAGGCTGGGGTCTCAACCTCTCGGGGAGGGGGACCCTAAAGCTGAAGCCTGGCTATAGGCGCTGTGCGCTCCCCACCCTGAGGCCTGCCTGTGTCATACTGCGGAAGGCTGCCAGATAAAGACACTGTAGCTACCCTGAAACTGAGCAAATGTTTTAAAAAGACAGAAATGCCATAAAGACACAAAATACAGCTTTAGGTTTGCTGCTTATAAAACATACACTTAAGCTACTTTCCACAAGGAAATACTTTCAAACTCGGAAGGAAGCAACCCTTGGACGTTGAGAGCCACAGCCTGCCTCTCACCCACAGCTTCCTGACCGGGCTAGGCTCCCACCATCGGCCCAAATCCAAGGGCGCTCTCCCTCACCTGTCTTCTGCCACAAGAGCTGGGGTGGGGAGAGTTGCCTCAGAGCCCTGCGAGGTCAGGTGATGAAGACGTCCCACAGCCTGCCTGTCAACAAACCCATGTGGCATCTCTTCGCAGCCCCACAGTCTCCCTTAGATAATCTGGCTGAGCTCAACTAGGGTAAAAAGACCAACTCGAGGACTACGACATGGTAGATAATTGACAACACATTTCCACTTTGTTGGATAATTTTTTAATAAAATGAGGTGCACACCACTGATACTAAGAATGGCATATGCGCAAAAGAAAACAATCCTTTTTGGCTAAGGGCTGGAGAAGGAAGAAAAAGCATGAGAAACGGGAAACGTGGGGTGGGCGTGCGGAGAGAGTACAGCCTCACTTGTAAACAAGTGAAAAAGATCTCAAAGTCGCAGGCGGTCTCGGTGCCTGGGGCAGGGTCACAGGGCACACACACCTCCCAGCCAACCCCACCGTCAATGACCCTCAAGATCGAGGGCCCACAGATGACATGTGTACAGACTTCTTTAACCCTAGACTTAAATTTATGCCACCATTCTCCAATCCAGTGGTGCACGGACACGTGCCTTCCCCAAACACGTTGGCACACGGGCCCAGCTGACGCGGGTCCAGCAGCCCAGCCGGGCAGGGGCATGGGGAGGGCAGCAGCTTTGGGAGGAAGGTCAGCTGTGCTGGGAACCCGCGCAGGAGGGGCCCCGAGTCTCAGACCCTCTGGAGGCACCGCCCAAGACACCTCAGGGCGCGCATGATCCCCAGATAGACCGTACTTGACCGTCGGCTCTGAAGACACTTACACATAAATAGGCATAAATAAAACGCTCTAACAGAGACGTGTCTCGCACAGCAGATCTGGTAAAAGGCACCGCCGTGCAAGGCCTTCAACTCTACAGCAGCAGTGCGTACGGGCAAGGCTCACACCCGGGCCGAAAGCGGAAATCACGATGTGTGGACACTGCAGGCTCAGGGCTGTGACGCTTGTCGGAAAAAGAACAGTGTGTGTTAAACCTTAAAAAAAATGAAATACACCAACTGCAACTGTTTAGGCTACAAAAGTTTCTAATATAGCAGCAGAGGATGTTTATAGAAAAAATACATTTTTAAGAAAATAGCTAAAAAAATCTAAAGTGATAAAAGTATAAAAAGTTTAAAAATATATCTTAAGACAAAATATTGCCCAAAACGTATAAAACTTAATTTTAGAAAATTCACCTATCTAAAGTTGGATGAGGCTGGATGCGGAAGGGGGCTGGCATCCTCCAGCGGGGCTGTAGCAGGACACAGACGAGGGCCCAGGGCGGCAGCGATGACCGGCCTGCGGGAAAGCAGCCCAGCCCTGGGAGGGGGGGAGAGAGTGGGGAGCGGGCAGATCGGATGCTGTTCTGGGTCGGTCTCCTAATCGCAGACAAACCAGAGGCCAGCCCCGGCTGCAGGGCAGCGGGCACCCACACCCCCAGCGCGCCGGCTGTTTCCGTGGGCCTCACAAACACATCTGCTGTGTGCCGCGGCTGCGGCTCAGGTCTCCACCAGGATCTCCACCACGTGGTCCAGCTCGCCCAGGTCCGACTTGCAGCCGGCGCTGGGGGGCGAAGCGGCCGCGGAGGCGAAGGCCTCCAGCCCGTCCTGGCCCGACTTGGCCCCGCCCACCACGCCGGTCAGCACAGCGTCCAGGTCGTAGTAAGAGCCGTCCACATCGGAAAACAGCTCCTCCACGGCGCCGGGGCTTTGACTCTCCAGCGTTTCAAATATCTGATCGAGTGACTTGTGAAAGCTTCCTCTGTTTTCTCGAGGGCCGTCCCCGTCCCAAACGCCACCGGGAGCGGCCCCGGGAGCCTGTGCTGCTGGGACCACTTGGAGCTCAGAGGCCGGGTCTCCGGGGTCAGGGGCCGGGCGCGCCCCCTCCCGCGCCGAGCGGCACAGGATCTCCGTGGACACCAGGCGGTCCCGCGACGCCCGCCCCGCGGCCTGGGGCACCGGCACGTACCAGCTCCCGTCCTGGGTCATCTCCTCTTGGATCTGCCGGACTGTGTTGGCGATGAGGACCGAACGGCACAGGTTGGGCTCCACCAGCATGTGGCACAGCTGGAGCTTGACCAGCGACATGTCCAGGAGCGACTGGCGCTGCAGGCTGTAGGCGGGCGCGGCCTCGGCGTCCTCCGCGCACTTCCTCTTCAGCCCTCGCGCGAACATCGTGCCCTGCGGAAACCGAGAAAGATGCCGTTGAGCCCACTTCAGGGTCCGCGCAGACTCTGCCCCAGGTTCAGTCTCAGCGTCAGGGGTGACCCACGCAGACAGCGGCGCGGGACGGGGCAGAGGGGCACCTCCAGGCGGCTGCAGCCCCTGCGCCCCTCGAGCTCAAGCCCAGCCACAGAGACCCTGTGAAGGTTGTTCTAGACGCCACCTCTAAACCACAGCGCAACCGTCTCCATCAGAAAAGATCAATGGGGCTTCCCTTGTGGCGCAGCGGTTAAGAATCCGCCTGCCAGTGCAGGAGACAGGGGTTTGAGCCCTGGTCCGGGAAGATCCCACATGCCGCGGAGCAACTAAGCCCGTGCGCCACAACTACTGAGCCTGCGCTGTAGAGCCCACGAGCCACAACTACTGAGCCCGCGGGCCCTAGAGCCCGTGCTCTGCAACGAGAAGCCACTGCAATGAGAAGCCCCTGCACTGCAACGAAGATTAGCCCCGGCTCACCGCAACTAGAGAAAGCCCCCGCACAACAACGAAGACCCAACGCAGCCAAAAATTAAAAAAATAAATTTTTTTAAAAAAGATAAATGGACCAAAAATAGGATAAATGCATTTTAAAGAACTCGGCTGAACGGGAACACCGAATTTCCGAGTGTTGGCGCCTGGGCGGGAGGAGTTCGGGCGCAGCACGGGGGCCGCGGGCAGGACGGGGCCTCGCGGTCGCTGGGCTGAGTGACGCGCAGCCGGCTGACTGAGGCATCCCGGCCACCGACAGCCGTTCCTGCACGGCAGGCGCAGGCTCCTCGGTGCTTTCACCAGCAGGGGGCCCCCACGCGTGTCGCACAGCACCCCTGAAAAGCCGTGCCCCAGGAGTTTCAGGGGAGCTGCCGGACCTGCAGGGAGCCCCCGGGGCACTGGCGGAGCAAGCCGAGACGAGCGCTCTCCCTCCAAGGGCAGGCTCTGCCAGGCCGGGCTCTGCCTTCTCTGCTAGGCCACCTGCCCCCCTTCCAACTCCCCCCACTCCCTCCGTGTCTGCAAGGCCCAGGCCCAGGGGCGGGGTCCTCACCAGGGCTTGGGGCAGCCTACGGCCGCCCAGGCGGCATCACTCAGAGTGGACTTCGTACCAGCACCATGACGTGAAGATGCTGGCTGGTTCTTGGGCCTCACCCGGACCGATGCTGACCGGACGCAGCCAGCTCACCGCACCTCTGCTCTCAGAGGCAAAACGACGAGGAAGCTGTCCCTCTGAACAGACTCTAGGTTGGGAGACCTTTGGGGAATTAAAACGCGGAGCAAGAAGGGGCCAGGGCCCCAGCGTTCCCCCAACAAGCACCCTGGCAAGGTCTGTCCTTTCAAGCACAAAGTTAAGCTATAACGCAGGAACTGTCTCTCTCTTCAAGTTCATAAAGTAGATAAACATTTTTATTTCAGGTAATCCATTTGAGTATTCATCAAGAGGGTTAGAGGTTTTTTTTTTTTTTAAATAAATTTATTTATTTATGGCTGCAGTGGGTCTTCGTTGCTGGGTGCGGGCGTTTCTCTAGTTGTGGCGAGTGGGGGCTGCTCTTTATTGCAGGGCGCGGGCTCCTCATCGCAGGGGCTTCTCTTGCTGTGGAACACGGGCTTCAGTAGTTGTGGCTCACGGGCTCTAGAGCACAGGCTCAGTAGTTGTGGCGCATGGACTTAGTTGCTCCGCAGCATGTGGGATCTTCCTGGTCCAGGGTTCGAACCCATGTCCCCTGCACTGGCAGGCGGATTCCTAACCACTGCACCACCCAGAAAGTCCCAGGAGGATTAGAATCTTTTAAATACGCAAATTTTTGGATTTCCTTCTTTAAAAAGCAAAACAATCCCGTGGCCCCCTGTGGCTGCTGCTGGCCTATGACTGCGGTGTGGCCAGGGGCTCTGGGACCGGGTGGCAGCGCCTGTGCTGACCTGCTGATGGGAAGCTCTGTGGTGAAGGAAGAAGCAGCCCCGTCCACACCTGCCCCCGAGCCCCGCCAGCCGCAGCCTTAAACAGACAGAAAAAGGTCCCCTGGCCTCTGAATCTCCTTTCAATGTCCTAGCTCTCACCTCCTGTGTACTTTAACATTCAAAAAACTTTTTTAAAGTGACTTCTTGGGCATTTATCCCAAAGAAATGAAAACCAATGTTCATACAAAAATATGTACAAGAATGTTCACAGCAGCTCCACTCGTAAGAGCCCCATTCTGGAAACCAAGCCCTTCAAGCGGGGAGAGGCTGCCACTCAGGTGCAGCACACAGCACACAGGAGTGACCAGTGGCTAGGGGACTCGGATGGGTCTCAAGGGGGTCATGCAGCGCGAGAAAGCCAATCTCAGAAGGCTGCCCAGGGCAGTCTCCACCTCTGTAAGGACCCTAACACGACAGATGGGTGCGCGGCCAAGGGTGAGCCCAAGGGGCTCTCTGGGGCGAGGTCACGGCTCCGTGTGGGGACCACGGTGGGGGGTCCAGGAAGTGCCCCGTGAGCTCCGACTGCACAGAACCGCACACAAGCGCGCGCATGCGCGCTCACACGCCCCCCGCCTCCCCCTCTCCCTCACAATCCGAATCAGCTCCGTGGCTGCTCGGAAGCCAGTTTCCTGGTGCGGATGCGTGTCTGGGCGTCTCACGCAGACGCCCACACCGGGTAGCAGGGCAAGCATGTACCTCCAGGACACTTCTTTACAACTGCCCCCGGACCCATAACTATTGCTATTTCAAAACAAAAAGTTTAAAAACTAAGTGACTACAGCTCATTCCCCTCAAGACTAATTTCCCCAGAACAGCAAACAGGTCTAATTTATCAACATAACCCCGAGGCCACAGCCAATCATAACACCTTGCACACCCCCGCTTATTAGCTGTCTTTAAGTGAAGGACAGTGTAACGGGGCAGGACGCCACAGGGGCCTTCCCAGCACAGCCCCTCCCCCATGTCCTCCGCTTTAGCGCCTCTCTGAAGTACCCAGATGATAGTAATTGATGCACATTTCCTGAAGTTGTTTTGCAGATGTGAAAGCCTCCCCCTCCAAATGGAAGATGTTAACTACTTGATGCCCATGAGCCATAGCCCCAGGCCTCCTGGAGCCTAAGGCCGGCCGGATAACGTGAACCCCCGTGACACCACCCTGTTCCCTCAGCATCAGCCAATCAGAAAACTGTGCACGACCTGATCACAAACCCCGCGACCCCCACTCCCTCGCCCTCTTTGCCGAAAGCCTTCAGGGAGCTCGAGGCTTTTTAGGGCACGAGCCACCTCGTCTCCGTGCGAGGCCCTGCAGTAAACCTTTCTCTGCTCCAGACTCTGGTGTTTCAGTTTGTTTGGCCTCACTGTGCATCCGGCACACGAACTTGCATTTACAAAAGCAGCTTACCACCAAAATACAGGAAAAATATTTCAGTGACTTCTAGTAATAAAGGATTCAAGTTTTTTGTCTTGGCTACAAATTCAACTTTTAGTCTTTTTCCCCAGTTACTTGTGTAAAAGTCACTGGCTTAAATTTTCTAAGCATATTGAGAGTTACTATAAATTATGTCAATAAAGACATAATTTATTTATAATGTAAATTAATTTATAATTAACTATAATTAATTTATAATTAATATGAAGTATGTCTATAAAGAGACACCCTGTGTTGGGGGGAAAAAATTAAGTTTCAAGGGTTCCTCTGTGGCAAGTTAATCACCTCTGGCTTTTAGCATCTTTTCGACCAAACCTAAAATCCTGACTCTGCACAGCGACCAATTTAATTTAGGGCCCAGGGACTTCCCTGGTGGTCCAGTGGTTAAGACTCCGCACTTTCACTGCTGAGGGCCCAGGTTCCATCCCTGGTCAGGGAACTAAGATCCCATAAGCCCTGCAGCGTGGCCAAAAAAAAAAAAAAAAAAGATTATTTAAGGCCCAAACCAAACTCCCTCGAATAACACAATTAAGCCTGAGTTTACCAACAGAGGAAGTCGAGCCACCCTCCATGGGCCCCATGCAGCTCAGGTCAGCGGCCACTCAGGCTGGCGGGGTCGGGCTGGAGACCACGGCTGACCCACAGCCGGGAAGCTACATGGGAAAACCCTGGGACCGCACCTCCCTTTCCTCGAGGGGTCCTCAGAACGCCCAGCCCCCGAATTCACGAGTGGTCAACGCAGTGGGAGCCCCAGGGGCTGAGTTCCGGGCCAGCTGCAGCTTGGTGTGGTCCACACCTGGGGCGGCAGCACTGCCAGGCACGAGGGGCAGAGGGCACGCTTACGGCGTTCGCTCTGAGAGACTGAGCGGGCACAGCCACGACACCCAGCCACCATCACAGGAACCAGCCCAGGAAGCAGCCTGCTCCCTCTGCGCCAGACCTGCAGGAAGGCAGACCTCCATCTCTAGCGACAGCCCAGGAAGCCCTACAACCGCCCTGTGACATCCCCCCCCAATGGCCTGGCTTGATCAATAACCCACGGCTTCCACGGTCTTTGTCCTCGCTCCCGACTGAGGACCAACCGCAGAAAACCGGACGTGCCCCAGCCATCGCAGTGGCGCCCGGGTCTCGTCAGCCGTCCAGCTTCCCCAGCCCCGCAGCCCCCAGCAGGAGCCCGAGCCCCCTCTCCACCGGGAAGCGCTCCCACTCCCCTGCTGCCCAAGTCCCTGCTCAGCCCGGTGGCGGCAGTAGTGGTGCCGGCTCCCCGGCCGCAGCAGCTTGGAATAAACAGCCTCTGCTCTTCTCGCAAGGCAGCCTTCATTCATCTCCACAGTCACTGCACATAATCGGGAAAGAAGCAGAAAGCACAAGACAAAGACACTCGGGAACCAGTGATCACGCCAGCTCCCGGCGCGTCCCGAGCGCGGTCTCCTCTGCGTGTTTGAGTCTCAGCAAGTCCTGCTTTCCTTGCTCACCACACCTTCCACGTTACTCAGAACTTTACCACCACTTCTGACAGCCGCGAGTCTGCCCCAACATACAACGCCCTGATCTTACTGACGGCTAATCCAGGGCCCTGCCCTCCCAGCCTTCCAGGCGGGTGCAGGCGGCCCCACAGCTCCAGCACCGACTCCTCAGTGCGTCTGCAGGGCGAGGGACAGCGCGATTTTACCAAGCTGCCTTCAGGGAAGGAAGGAACCAATTCCCCCTCTGCCATTTCTCCTGCACCGATCTGTCACAGCTGCTGGCGAGCTCCCACTGTGCTTCACGACAGCCCCAGCCCCAGCTAGACCCTCCCCGCCCACATCCCTACCCCTCCCACCCCACACAGCACTTCTGCCTGCTCGGGCCCCCCACCAGCCGGTTTCACCACCCGACGTTAACATTACTTAAGACTGAAAATCAGCTAGTTGAATGGGTGAAGAGTGGTGTATCTGACAACGGGACACCACTTGGCAAACAAAACCCACCATGAGACGCAAGGACACGCCACGATGGATCTCAAAACACCACGTGAATATGAATAACAAAGCAAGAACAAGAACACAGGGACCGTACTGCTATGTACATGAACTCACTGAACAGGCAAAAGCTAACCCAAGTTGTTGCCACTGACGGGTCACGACTGGCGGGAACTCCCTGGGACGGTGGGAATACAGTCCCCTCCAGATGGGCGCCTTGGTCACGCGAGAGGATGCATCTGTCAGAATTCACTGAACTGCACAACTAACACCTGTTCATCTCATTTCATCGAATTATACCTTCATAATAAACAAAAATGCATCAGTAACCAATGTGATGGGGGTGGCTACCACATTAAATCTAAAACACTTTAGATACTGCCCGCCCCCCGCGCCCCGACGGGCAGGCCAGAACACATACAGGCTCAAAGTCAGCCCAAATTATTCCCCGCAAACGTTCCAAAGCCTAAGCGACTGTTAATTTGTGCCACACTCCACAAAAGAAGATGCTGGCCGACTTACATCTACGGGAGGGAGCAGTCCATGGGCAGTGCCCCATCACCCAGGGGCTGGGTGAGTGGGTGGGGTCACGATGATCTCAGACGGTGGCCTGTGAGGGTTCCCCCTCCTCAGACAACTGCGTTTGGGACAAAGTCAGAACAGAGCATGGTTCAGAAGGGACTCTGAGAGATGCTCAGGGCAGAGGTGGGGACCCAGAACCCCTAGGCTGGCCTGGTGGAGCACAGCTCCCTGCCCAGCAGTGACTGTGGACTGAGGGCACTGAACCCTTCTAACACGGGGTGACACAAGGCCCTGCGCCTCCGAGGCTGTCCTAACCGCAGAGCCTGACTCACCGCTGAGTGCAGAACAAAAAAATGTCAGGCATTATTACCACCTCCGTCACCTCCACAGTCGGCTGGAAGGTCTCGCCACGCAGCTGGTTAAACCCCCGAGGCGCACCGAGTCCTCAGTTAGCACGTACCACACAAAACCCTCCAACATCGCCGGACAGCCGGCCCGCCAGGGTTGACCCCCGTCGCTGCACAGCACCGCCCTCAGGCCTCCTCCAGGACAGGCGCAGGCCGGACAGAGGAACATGAAGAGGGACAGACAGGCCACGGAGTTCCACGTGGCGGTGAAGCCACGGTGGGCACTGTGCCCGCCCACCCCGAGCACTCCCAGCAGAGGAGACCCCAGTCAGAGCCAGGTCCCCATTCCTGAGCAGCTCTCACGCCACGTGGCCACCGTCCCAAGAGCCGGTGGAAAATGCAGATCCCCAGATCCAGAGCAGCAGGGCTGGGGGCGCTGGGGATAGACTCGTCACCATGACCTTCAGCCGCGGCCAAGCACTCTCGTGAGTTTCAGGTTTTTAAGGCAAATCAACATGAACACTCTCAGTGTCTGTCTCACTATTTGGTTTTGAAATACTCATCAAAGAAAACTGAAGATGGAGCAAGCAAAGCAAAATTTTGAAACGGTTACCTCTAAGCTGTGTGGCGGTCACCCCTCCACTATTGACTGTCTGCAGCTTTCAAAAGCTAGCACTAAAAAGTTGGTTTCAAGTACGTTTTTTTTTGGCTGTGCCGTGCAGCTTGTGGGATCTTAGTTCCCCGACTAGGGACTGAACCCGGGCCCACGGCAGTGAAAGCGCAGAGTCCTAACCACTGGACCGCCAAGGAATTCCCTCAAGTACTTTTGTTACTTGGAATAAAATACACAAACCTCTCTGCCTGGGAATATGTTCTACTGGCAAGTTGAGGGAAACTTCCAGCCCTCCTTCCAAGATAAAACCTGCCATTCTCTCTCTCCAAAAAAAAGAAAAAAGGAAAAAAAGGTTGTAACTGATTTTTTATTCTGAATTTCAACTCTAATTATAAAACATGGTGAAACTTGAAAATAAAGAGCAACTGTATGTAGGAAGTTCATACAATATTTAACTTAATTTTGTAAGCGGACAGTATCTTCTTTGCCTCATTTTAACAGTAAACTCAGACAGTAAACTCAGTCTGGCTGTTCTGTGTAAGCAACACAGGGCCCCACAAGAGGAAACACGGCAATTTCCAGCAGAGGAAAACCCTCTATTCGGACCACAGCTTCTCCCAGCAAACAGTTACCTGGTGGATGCTTTTCCTGGTAATCCTGCTGTGGGGACAATAAGCTTTTGAAAATGTAGAGCTGCGCTTGCCTCTGACTTGTGGAAGTGAGTGCCTGGTACTTTTCCTAGTCCTCTGACTGCAGCAGGATGGCGCGGGACAAGGAGCCCACTGAAGACAGCTTCCTTAGCAGCCAGGGTCCGGGAGTCCTCCTCCCCCCACATCCTGCTCCCCTCCCTGATGTCTGTCTCCAATGGACTGGGGAGCTTAGGCCAGCCTGCAGGGGAAGCAGACAGCACCAGCTTCAGACCACCCAAGGCTGGCATCCCTTGCTCCCTGATACCCCCTTGATCAGCTTAGAGAGAAGCTGGGTCTCCTACAGTATGGGGGAGCGAAGGATATTGCAAAATATCCTTAACATTCCTTTTCAAAGCAATTAAGACTGAGACACAAAGGAAAAGAACCCAAACTGAGCGCTCACAGGCATGCAGCCTACTACAGGGAGGCAGCCCTGCCCTCCGGGGTTCCAGAGGAAGGTGCCCCTGGCCGGGCCATTTCTGGAAGGCACTACAGTACTGCAAATCCCAGTTCTGCTAAAAGAACCTAGGATGCAATTCAAGTGTTCCATCGCTAACACTCACCACCCACTCGTCGCTCTACAAGGAATGCAGATTAGGAAGGAAACCTAGAAACATGGACAGATGGGTGGATAAAACGATGGACGAATGGATGATGGACTGATGGGTAGATGGGTGGATGATGGATGGAAGGACCGACCGGTGGGTGGAAGGAGGCGTAGAATGAGGGATGGATGAGTGACAGAGGAGCGGCAGCTTGGTGGCACTGTGGTCAGGGCTTGTAAATCCAAGTAGGCTGCCAGGGTCCCCACAGGTCTCCCAGGAGGGTCTTCGTGGGAAGCAGGAGAAGGAGGGCCTGCACCGACCCCTTCCAAGTCAAAGGTAAGACAATGTAGGGACTTCCCTGCGGAGGAGCCCAACAGACCCATCGTAACTGTTTCTCCTCTTAAAAAGAGCCCCCAATTAGGTTAAAGGCAAGGCTATATATTATTTTTGACTTGAAATGGTGCGGAAGAGCCAAAGTTTAGTCTGCGGCAGCAGAGAATCCCAGGAGGCCGGTCACTCGTCGAGCGGGCGGGGGGCGCCGGTCATTGCGACTGCGCCCCCTCCTCCGACGCGCCCCCGGACCCCCAGGCCGCCCCCTCCCCCGGACTACCCCCAGCCCCCCCCAACTCCCCAGGCTGTCCTCAGCCCTCCGGGCCCCCCGCCTCAGGCCGCCCCCCAAGGACCCCACAGGCTCCCAGGGCCCCCGCCGCCCACGCCCGAGCCCTCCCGGGGACCCCGCCGCCGCACAAAGGCCCGGGCCCAGCCGAGAAGCTCACCTGGCAGCCCGCGTCCGCGCCGCCCGCGCCACCGCCGAGGGAGGAGCCGCCGGGAGGGGCGGGGCCTCCGGGGAGGGGCCGGGGGCGGTGCCGCGCAGCGCCCACAATGGGTCGCCGTGGCGCCGGCCGCCCCGCCCGTTGATTGGCCGGGTGCGGGGGCGGAGCCTCTGGTTCAAACCACGGGCGGGGCCTGGCGCCCGAGTTCCCGCGCGGCCGCGTTGGCCGTTGGGCCCGCGCCCTCGGCCGCCCCGCCCCCGGCAGCTCCCAGGTCTCCGCGCGCGGCCCCAGTGCGCCTGCGCTGGCCTCCGGAGGGCGGGGCTGGTAGGGCTGGGGGAGAGGACGGGGTGGGGGAGGGGGAGAGGACGGGGTGGGGGAGGGGGAGAGGACGGTGGGGGAGGGGAGAGGACGGGTGGGGGAGGGGGAGAGGACGGGTGGGGGAGGGGGAGAGGACGGGGTGGGGGAGGGAAGCCCGGCGCCTCTGCTCCCTGGACTGCTCGTCCCTCCAGGGGCTTCAGGTTTACCTGTAAGAAATGAAATCACGGAAGTCGAAAAGGGGGACTTCCCTGGTGGCTCAGTGGTTAAGAATCCGCCTGCCAATGCAGGGTGTCCTGGTCCGGGAAGATCCCACATGCCACGAAGCAACTAAGCCCGTGCGCCACAACTATTGAGCCTGCGCTCGAGAGCCCGCGAGCCACAACTACTTAAACCCGCGCGCCGAGAGGCCGTGCTCCGCAACAAGAGAAGCCACCGCAATGAGAAGCCCACGCACCACAACGAAGAGCAGCCCCCGCTCGCCGCAACTAGAGAAAGCCTGCACGCAGCAACGAAGACCCAACGCAGCCAAAAATAAATGAATTAATTAAAAAGAAATGGAGGGGCTTCCCTGGTGGCGCAGTGGTTGGGAGTCCGCCTGCCGATGCAGGGGACAGGGGTTCGTGCCCCGGTCCGGGAGGATCCCACATGCCGCGGAACGGCTGGGCCCGTGAGCCATGGCCGCTGAGCCTTCGCGTCTGGAGCCTGTGCTCCGCAACGGGAGAGGCCACAACAGTGAGAGGCCCGCGTACCGCAAAAAAAAAAAAAAAAAAAAAAAGGAAAGGAGAGGAGGTTTCTTTAAAAAATAACTTCTTAGTGGAGAGGTCCTAAAGATACACAGAAGGACTCACAAAACTAGATGAAAACTGTTATTGTCATGGTTTATTACTGCGAAAGGATGCAGAGATAAAGATTACAGTCTTCCGTGTGTGGGGCTGGAGCCAGGAAGATCCGTGCTCGCTCGGGGCTTCCACACCCCCACCCTAAATCTCATCTTAGACTATGTGGTGTGGCCCCAGGCCCCCAGCAAAACACTACTAGCTGGCAGGACATCCCCTCCCAAGACCGGAGGGCAAAGGTTTTGCCCTCTCCTTGGACAACTTTCCTTTCTTTACTACACAACAAGGGAAATCCCCAAGCTCAACGAAGATCTTATTTCTGGGGACTTCCCTGGTGGCGCAGTGGTTGGGGGTCCGCCTGCCAGGGCAGGGGACGCGGGTTCGGGCCCTGGTCCGGGAGGATCCCACATGCCGCGGAGCAGCTGATCCCGTGCGCCACAACTGCTGAGCCTGGGCTCTGGAGCCCGCGAGCCACAACTGCTGGGCCCGCATGCCGCGGCTGCTGAGGCCCGCGCGCCTGGAGCCCGTGCTCCGCGGGGGGGGCACCGCAGTGGGAGGCCCGTGCACCTCAGCGGAGAGTGGCCCCCGCTTGCCGCAGCTGGAGGGAGTCTGCGTGCAGCAATGAAGACCCAACGCAGCCAAAAATAAATAAATAAATAAATAAATAAACAATACATTAATTAAAAAAAAAAGATCTTATTTCTGTCATCTACTTTTAAATTATTACTGATGACATTATATCAGGACATCTCAGAATTTGGGGAATTTCATACAATTTTGGAATAGTTATATTAATACATACCTATACAAATATAAAGTTAAAAGGTTTAGTATTCCTTCTTCTTTAACAAGCGTCCCATGTAACTTAACATCAAATAAGCCTGATTAGTTTAACATTTTACCGGGTGAGAGACAAATCCTTTGAGCTTTTCCAAAGGCCTGCTGGAAGAGCCCAGAGTTACTTCAAGGTCAGAAAGACTTCATTTAGAACCAAACTTTTGGAAATTTTGCCAAAAATATCAAAAGATCTTGGACATTTGCTCAAAGAGGACAATGGACCATTAAGAAATGATGCTTGGGCTTCCCTGGTGGCGCAGTGGTTGAGAGTCTGCCTGCCGATGCAGGGGACACGGGTTCGAGCCCTGGTCTGGGAGGATCCCACATGCCGCGGAGCAACTAGGCCCATGAGTCACAATTACTGAGCCTGCGCGTCTGGAGCCTGTGCTCCGTAACAGGAGAGGCCGCGATAGTGAGAGGCCCGCGCACCGCGATGAAGAGTGGCCCCCACTTGCCGCAACTAGAGAAAGCCCTCACACAGAAACGAAGACCCAACACAGCCAAAAATAAATTAAAAATTTTTTTAAAAAAAGAAATGATGCTTAATTATCTATTTGACCAAAGTAATGATAAAAGATTTCAAAGATAAGTACAAAAAGTTACATAGTTGTAAGCAAAATGTAGCTCTTTTAATATTGAGAAGATTCAGTTTTCTTAAGTAATCAAATACCTGATTAAGACAACCTGAAACACAGGAAATAATCTGGGTAAAACACAATTTTGGTTTTCTAAGCAGATTACTAAAAGGTAAGGAAAAACCTTTCACAATCTCTTATCAGAAGCAGGCAACAATTCAAGAAAACCTCGTCCTGTTAGCATATGAAACTTAGGTTTTAATTTTTCATAAGTGCACTACTGATTTTAAAGCTTATTTTTAAAACCCTTGTAATAGCAATTCAATTTTCGCCATCTTGACCACACATAAATTTCCTTTTTTTAAGATTCCTTTTCCACAAACCTACAACTTAGTATTACCATCCAGCTTCTGTCCTGTCTTTCCTTTTTCCTATTCTGAAACAATCAAATTCACTTTAGAACAAAAGTACTTTCTTTCCCTCAACAAAGTGCATTTCCATTCCTCATACCTTTTCTTACCAAAAACACACATCCTACTTTCCTTGTATACAGAGTTGTTTTCCTTTATTATTTCTAGTAGTTTTAAACAATTATGAATGGTCTGTTACTAGCAAATTTATCAGTACAATTCAATTTTTCAATCAATACAATTCATCAATACAATTCATAATTCCTAAAAGCATATTATCCTTGTAGTAAATTTGGCATGTTTACCAATAGACCAAATATCTACCAATAGACCAAAGTATCTATTTCCTTTGTAAAGGAAGCCAAAAGTGAATGAAACTATTTTTAATTATGTTTCAGTATTTTATCTTATTTGGGAATAATCTAGATGTTTAATGACTACCCATCATTTAATTTAACTTAGCAGAACTGTAAGGTTTCAGGTTACCAAAAAGGTCTGAGGAACCTATTTAAAAGGTTTACCTAGAAACTTGTATTTCATCCACATCCATTCAATTCATTTGTTTTCAACAGTCATATTTAGATCACTCATGAAAAATTTTATCATACCCAGTTATTTTTCTTGCTGACAAATTATTTAACAAAGATAACATGAACTTGTCCGACCAACAAAGCCAGGCAGGGGACTTTCATGGTGGTCCAGTGCATAAGACTCTGCGCTCCCAAAGCAGGGGGCCCGGGTTTGATCCCTGGGCATCCGGGAACTAGATCTCACATGCATGCCGCAACTAAAAAAGATCCCACATGCCACAACTAAGACCCAGAGCAGCCTAAATAAATAAACAAATATAAATAAATAAATAAATAGCTCAGGTAGAATGCCTGCTTTTTTTTTTATTTTAAATCTTTTATTGTAGTTTGAGCATGTTCATTTCTTTTTTTTTTAACATCTTTGTTGCAGTATAATTGCTTTACAACGGTGTGTTAGTTTCTGCTTTATAACAAAGTGAATCAGCTATACATATACGTATACCCCCATATCCCCTCCCTCTTGCATCTCCCTCCCTCCCACCCTCCCTATCCCATCCCTCTAGGTGGTCACAAAGCACCAAGCTGATCTCCCTGTGCTATGTGGCTGCTTCCCACTAGCTATCTGTTTTACGTTTGGTAGTGTATATACGTCCATGCCACTCTCTCACTTCGTCCCAGCTTACCCTTCCCTCTCCCCGTGTCCTTAAGTCCATTCCCTACATCTGCATCTTTATTCCTGTCCTGCCCCTAGGTTCTTCAGAACCTTTTTTTTTTTTTTTTTTTTAGATTCCATACATATGTGTTAGCATATGGTATTTGTTTTTCTCTTTCTGACTTACTTCACTCTGTATGACATACTCTAGGTCCATCCACCTCACAACAAATAACTCAATTTCGTTTCTTTTTATGGCTGAGTAATATTCCATTGTATGTATGTGCCACATCTTCTTTATCCATTCATCTGTCAGTGGACACTTAGGTTGCTTCCATGTCCTGGCTATTGTAACTAGTGCTGCAATGAATATTGTGGTACATGACTCTTTTTGAATTATGGTTTTCTCAGGGTATATACCCGGTAGTGGGATTGCTGGGTCATATGGTAATTCTATTTTTAGTTTTTCAAGGAACCTCCATACTGTTCTCCATAGTGACTGTATCAATTTACATTCCCACCAACAGTGCAAGAGGGTTCCCTTTTCTCCACGCCCTCTTCAGCATTTATTGTTTGTAGATTTTTAGATGATAGCCATTCTGACTGGTGTGAGATGATATCTTATTGTAGTTTTGACTTGCTTTTCTCTAATGATTAATGATGTTGAGCATTCTTTCATGTGTTTGTTGGCAATCTGTATATCCTCTTTGGAGAAATGTCTATTTAGGTCTTAGAATGGCTGCCTTCTTTTCAGCGTTGATAACTCCAAAGACATGTTTATTTTAATTAAGCCAACAACTCCAAGTTAGCTTTAATTCACCAAAATTAATCCTAGATCACATAAACCCCAAAAGCACCTAGGCCAGTCTGTTATATTTTAATTCATATAAGGGCTTGTTTGTTTTTAAACCACTTAATTAGAGCCCTTTTACAAATTAATGTTAACAATACCAACCAGAAATAGAAGAGAAACATAATACCACACATCTACCACACATATATAGACACACATGAAAACACAGATAGATGCAAACAGGGGCCTTACAGTTTCATTTAAAATTCTAGCCATGTCTCAGATATAAGCTCAAAAGAATAGTCAGATCCAAACTGTGCTGTAAGGATCCTTTTAGAGCCGTTTATGGAGTCAATTTGTCTTTTAGAAGCTTCTGCATACCAATGGAAGGACGCATTGCATGGTCTCCTGAGACGTTTGGAATTCTCTCTTTTAAGGGTGCCCCTTAAGGTGGACTTACTTCAAACAAAGGTTCCCCCTTTAGAACAGGATGGTGACTTACCAAAACGCTTCAACAAACAGACAGAAACAGAAAGCAAGTTTTCCCCTAGAAGCTTTGGAGTATATTTGTCTGTAATCAAAAACCTTGGGCAATTGCTATTTAAATCTGTCCTTCTAGTTGTTATTTGCTCCAGTTAAGGTAGAAACAGTAATTAAAGGTTTAGCATTTGGATCCAATTTTAAAGGGGCAGGTTTTTGCTGAGGAGGAGAGAGGGAGATGGTGCTAAGGGCTGAGGCTGAGACAAAGGGGTGGGGTCTGAGTCAAGGGGATGGGGCCTGAGACAAAGGGGTGGGGTCTGAAACAAAGGGGTGGGGTCTGAGTCAAGGGGATGGGACCTGAGACAAAGGGGTGGAATCTGAGACGAAGCGGGCAGGGAAGACAAGCAAGACAAAGAAGCTGGGGGAGGGAACACAAGGAGCCCCAGGCTTCATAAGCCATTTTGTTCTTTTCTAGGTTTTTGTTGTTGTTTTGGCCAGTTTAGAAAAGGTATCTTGCAAAGAGGCAATTTTAGAGTTTTGTGCACATTTGGAAGCTTTTGGGTGCCAATAAAAATAAATCTACCGAGTGTCAGTGATTGTGTGCGAGAAAGACGTGCCCGGCCACGGCTGGCTTGGAAGATGGAAGCGGGCCCTAAGCCAGGAGGAAATGCAGGGAGACCTCTAGAAGCTAGAAAAGGCGTTCATGATGTGCTGAGCAATGAAAAACCTTCTGGTTATGTGCGGGAGCACAGGCAATTAAATGGCTGGTCATCAGATGAAAATGACTGTAATGAAAAACTCTATCCAGTGTGGAAGAGGGGAGACTCGAGGTGGAAAAACTCTTGGAAAGGAAGCCGTGCGCAGGCACTTCTGACCAGTGCTGCACGGGCTCAACTCTAACATTCGCAGTGAACCTGGCATTCCCCAGATGCCAACAGGAAGACGCCAGTGGCAACATAGTCTATGAGAAGAACTGCAGAAATGATACTGGTCCATCTCCTGACCCATATGCTTACAACTGCACAGCATGGACAGAGGACAGTGACTGGGGAAATGGCACCAGACAAGGCCATCACGGGAAGCCTTTCCCTCACCCCGCAAAGTGGAATTTCGTCTATGTGTTCCACACACTTGGTCAATATTTCCAGGCATTGGGACAGTGTTCAGTGAGAGTTTCTATAAATACAGCCAATGTGACGCTTGGCCCTCAAATCATGGAAGTAACTGTCTATAGAAGACACCGACGGGCATACGTTCCCATAGCAAAAGTGAAAGATGTGTATGTGGTAACAGATCCGATTCCTGTATTTGTGACTATGTCCCAGAAGAACAATCGAAATTCATCTGATGAAACCTTCCTCAAGGACCTCCCCATTACGTTCGATGTCCTGATTCATGATCCCAGCCACTTCCTCAATGAGTCTGCCATTTACTACAAGTGGAACCTTGGGGATAATACTGGTCTGTTTGTTTCCGACAATCACACTTTGAACCACACCTATGTTCTCAATGGAACCTTCAGTCTCAACCTCACTGTGCAAGCTACAGTGCCTGGACCTTGTCCTTCACCTTCACCCAGACCTCCAAAAACCACCCCTTCTTTGGACTCTCCAGTACCTGCTGGTGACAATGCCCTGGCGCTGAGGGAGATTCCTGATAAAAACTGCCATATTAACAGATGCGGCTACTTTAAAGCCACCATCACAATTGTAGAGGGAATTCTGGAGGTTAACATCATCCAGGTGACAGATGTCCTGATGCCCGTGCCACAGCCTGACAACTCCCTGGTGGATTTCGTCGTGACCTGCCAAGGGAGCATCCCCACAGAGGTCTGTACCGTCATCTCCGACCCCACCTGCCAGGTCACTCAGAACACAGTCTGTGACCCTGTGGACATGGACCTGGGCAACATGTGCTTGCTGACAGTGAGAAGAACCTTTGGTGGGTCTGGGACATACTGTATGAACGTCACTCTGGGTGATGATGCAAGCCTGGCCCTCACGAGCACCCTTGTCTCTATCCCTGGAAAAGACCCAGACTCCCTTTTAAGAATGGCAAATGGTACCCTGGTCTTCGTTGGCTGCATGGCCATATTTGTCACTGTGATCGCCCTTTTGGTGTACAAAAAACACAAGGAATACAAACCAATAGAAAACAGCACTGGGATCGTGGTCAGAGGCAAAGGCCTGAATGTTTTTCTCAATTTTGCAAAGATGCTCTTCCCCGGAAACCAGGAAGAAGATCCACTGCTCAAGAACCAACCGGGAATTCTTTAAATCTTCTGCCTTACTTCTGACCAATAGCTCACTCTTCGGCGCCATTTATGTCAGCTATGCTAGAGTGGATGACAATTAAATTTTTGAAAAGATTATTGTAAAATATATATTGTGTTTTAGGGAGGTCCAATTTTTATTATAGGTTAAATGACATTTTAGAGAGGTGGAGGGGAATTTACACACAGCCTCACCCATGTTATATTAACTGATAAAACCAATTAGCAATTAAACTACACACAGCCTCACCCATGTTATATTAACTGATGAAACCAATTAGCAGCACTTTCTTTCGTGATGGTTTGTTTCAGTTATAATGTCTTAGGTGATTAGTAGGATAGATATACTGTATCCAAAAAAAAGAAAAAGAAAAAGAAATCTACCATTCATTTGTTTAATTTTAGGACCACGGTCCTCCAATGTATTCCTAACAAAAATGAGTTTGAGATTAAAAGTTCCCCATAATGTGCACTGTAATTCCAGATTACTTTTAGTTTGTTTGGCCCACTTAGTTAAAATGTACATATGGGGGTCCATAGTTTTTGAGTATGAAACTGGCCAGAGTCCCTGAAGCCGGGCTGCCCTCAGAGAATTTAGGAGACTGGGATGCCATTTCCCTAAGTTCTCCTGGAAACCCGAGATGGTTGCTAGAGTCCTTGCCCAGATACCAAAAGGAATAAAGGTCCCAGTTAGCATGATCCCCAAAAGAGAACCCTGTTACCGCACTCCAGAAAACAACTGAGTACTTACCAAGGACAAAGCCTTGAACCAGAAAGGACAAAACCTTTCCAGATCCCATGTAAAGTCTGAGAGCTCAAAACACAAAAAGAGCGGGGCGTGGAATCCAAGAGGAGACGCACCAAACCGAAAGCAGGTGGCGACTCACAGAAGTGATGAGCACGAGGGGCTCAGTGTGGGCACGTCACCGCATTCCACAAGCTGTCATCTCTCGGGGTTTGCCTCCTTTGGACCCCACCTCGGACACCAAATATGTCAACTTTAATAATACAGTAGCCAGTTATTTTACCAGCAAAAGTGAGTTTATTCAGGAATAGCCAGAGGAATAGCAATTCTGCATATGCGAACTATGGTGGACCCCAGGCAAATCCAGAAAACAAGGAGGAGGAACTTGCTTTTATAGGGAAAAGAAGGGAGTTGGGAGGGGCTGTGATACCCAAAGAGTGGGAGCGAGCGTAGAGTCCCAAGTATGAAGGCTTCTCGTTGGTTGGGCTGTCGTGGGGCGGAGGGAAGTCTTCTTCTTCCTGTTGCATTGTAACTGGAGGCACCTTTTGTGAGAGATGTAGGTAAAGTCGTCTCCTGTTTGGGGTAATTGATAATATGCACAGTAGGCACGAGAGCTTCCCCTGCAGGTCTGTCCCGGCTCCTACTTTAGTCTCTGTAATTCCACAAAACTGTGTGTGCTGCTTTTCTGTAAATTGGAAATTATTTCAAAACTAAAAGTTGGATAAAAGTATATACACACAATAATTCTATATAGTTTCCATGGGTACCTATGTAGGCAAGCAAATGTTTAGGAAAAGCGCAACTTCTGTAAGTATACATGGATGTAATCATCAAGGAAAGAAAACGGTGTCCTTATGAAACTGAAGAGACACGGCGGGGGAGGCAGCGTGAGAGACCTGAAGGAAGTCAAAGGGGTCGATCAGCGTGTGGCTGGCACACCTTCTGGTGTGGAGCAGGCCCTGGGCACAGGAGCTGTGGTGGACTGGAGGCAAATGCCACTAGCCCTGAAGAGGCCAAGGAGCAGGATGGGCAGGTGCAGAGCACAGAGGTCCCCCCTGTGTGTGGGCTTCCTGCTCAGATGGCTTTGCCCCCAGAGTCTCAGAGTGGCTGCAGCGGCACCAGACCGTGCACCCAGTCTCACAGGAGTTCTGGGGAAAGAGAGAGCCTTTCCTCCAGGAGGCAAACTGAAGTCCTGGCCCACCTGTTTTCTGGCCAGAATTGAACACAGGCCTTTCCAGTGGCGTTTGGCTTAGGGCAGAGGTTCTCCAGGTGTAGGCCTGCGCCCCCCCAGCAGCAATATCTTCTGGGAACTTGTTATGGATGCAGATTCTCCAACCCAGAAGCTCTGGGGCTAGGCTCTGTCTGCCTGTGTTTCAGCAGGCCCACCAGGGGATTCTGATGTAGGCTGAAACTTGAGAAGCAATCAGAGCCCACCCAGAGCCCAAACCCAGCAGTGGAGGGGCGGGCAGGGCAGGGTGGGCTGTCATCTCCAGGGGGGTCAGGAATGGTCATGAGGGAGGAAGGTGATTATCTCCTGGGCATCAGAAACAACAGGTACCCTGCTTACCTCACCTGACACCCTGGGGTGAGGCTGGGAGGTGGTCTGGCAGGGCTGAGGGCAGAGCCCACTGGGGACCCTCAGCCACCCTGCCCACCCTGCCTGCCCATTGCCTGAAACCTAGGCCTCTGTCACTAGGGGACTGTGGAGCCCCAGAGCCATGAGCGGGGGATACATGGGGGCCATTGGGGCTGAGGCCTCTCAGCCCACCCTCCTTTGAGCTGTGGTGGCCCCAGAATGTCCCTTCAGGGGCCTTGGGGCTGCAGTCTGGATGAAGGGGGTCTGATGTGTCTTTTTTTAAAAAACAGCTTTATTGAGATGCGACCACATACCATACAGCTCACCTTTTAAGGTGCACAAGCCAGTGTTTTTAGTGTATCCACAGACACGTCAGTGTTAGAACACTTTCATCCCCTCAGAAAGAGCCCCCTGCCCTTTAGCTATCGCCCCGCCCCCAGCCCCAGGCGACCACTTATCTCCCCTCTGTTGCTATGGATTTCCCTATTCTGGACACCTCTTAGAAATGGCATCATGCTTTATGTGGCCTTCTGTGTCTGGCCTCTCACTTAGCACGTTTTTCAGGCTCAGCCACACTGTAACAGGGGCCGGAACTTCATTCCTTGTCATGGCCGAGTAACAGTCCGTTGTGTGATGGACCACGTTTTGCTATGGCCATCTGGCTACTGGGGATAATGCTGCTCCCAGCATTGTGTACACGGATGCTTTCAACGCTCTTGGATACGCCATCGGAGTGGCATTGCTGGGTCACGTGTAAATTTGAGGCACCGGCAGACCGTGTCGACAGCAGCTGCCCCGGCTGGTGGCGGGTGTGCTCTGGGTGCCTCCCGGGAGGGCCTCCCTGCTGCACGGCCCTGGCCGCCTCCGCTCTGCCGGGAGCCCAGGGACAGGGCCACCGCCGGCCCTGCTGGTCCCCGCCCTCCCCGCCCCAGGGGCGTGCTCCCATCCCTCGGGGCCCAGCCCCGAAGCCCCGTGACCCTGCAGTTTCTCAGGATTCGCACGAGGCCGGGAGCACCGGTTGATGTCACCGTCAACCATCACGTGACTGTCACTTGTCACCGGGCGCAGGGCCTCTCGCGGCTTCTCTTCCCCTTCTCAGACCGGGCTTTGGGCCCGGTTCCGCACGCCCTGCCTGCGTGGCGCCGCGCGGTTTCTCCCATTAGAACCGCTCTAAAGGGTCCGGATCCGGCGAGGAAGGGGCGCTCAGACACTAGTCCGCCTAGTCCGCCGCAGCCGCCTCAGGTGGTGCTGCCCCCTGGCGGCCGCGGGCCGGACATGCACGGCGTGCTCGGCCTCGCGGGCACCCTCTAGGGGCCGTCACTGGGACAGGCGGGCCTTGGTCATTAAGAACTTGGGTCTTCGCAGGACCCCGGGGAAAGACCACCCAGGAAGCTGAAACGAGGCTCTAAGTTTTGAGCGCCCACTCGGTGTCAGGCACAGCTTAAGCGGGGGACAGACATGATGTCAGTGAACGTCCCCAACAGCCCTGCGGGAAGGTCCTGTGGCCATCCCCAAATCACAGGTGACGCCAGCTGGGCTGGCGGTGGTGAAATACCTCGTCCAAAGCGAGCTGTCCTCCGACGTCCGGGGTTTCCGGAAGGTCTTAGAGTCACACGGAGAGCGCGGCTGTTTCCCCGCTAGGACCACGCGCTCCCCGGAACGTCAGCGTGCTGTCCTGTCCACTCAGGAGGGCCTCCCGGGCAGGTCCCTCTAGCTGCGTCAGGAGGCTTTGGGCAGCAGTGTGCCTTCCTGGGGCTGTGCCGCCTCTTCTAGACCAACTCCAGACCATGTGACCCCAGGATTCCCAGCCAAACCGTTCAGAGCTCACCTCCCCCGCCGCTGCCGTGGCTTCTCCTTGGGCCTGTCCCCACGGGGTCTGCCCGGTGTGCACACCTGTGGCCACTCGCGAGCCCGGCGGAGTGAGGGTGGGCCCCGGAGGGGGCCTGACCCTGCACCGGATGTGCGGGTGTATTTGTCAGGGCTGGAGCCGGGGTGTGTCTGGTGGAACGGGGCTGTTAGGTTGTTGACTTTTCAAATACTTGGACACATGTGAGTGCTGAAATGTCGGGGGAGCCTGGGTGGGTCTCCCCGGCTGGCAGGGAGCTTGCCCACGCACTCGACCACCGGTCCCTCAGGGAACAGCAACAGACCCTGTTCAGGCACAGGCACTGTCCAGGGAGCTGGGAATACATCAGTGAACAAATAGCAGGGAGCGCTGGTCTGGGACACACTTGAGGAAAGAGCCCAGGAGTGTAGCCTGGGCTGTTCGAGGTGGCCGGGCAGCCCCGAGGGGTCTGGGGGCTCCCCTCTTCAGTTCCTGTCCCCTTCCATGGACCCCAGGACAGCAAGGGTGGGCCTCACTGTGCCTGGCTCCCTCCCCACCTCGTGGAACCGTGGGGAGCACTTTGTGGAGGGGTGGATGGAAGGGGGGCAGGGAGGGTGGGGGGGTGATGGAGGGAGGGGGTGATGGAGGGAGGGGTGTGATGGAGGGAGGGGTGTGATGGAGGGAGGGGGGTGATGGAGGGAGGGGGTGGGGGGGTGATGGAGGGGGTGATGGAGGGAGGGGGGTGGTGGAGGGGGGGTGGAGGGAGGGGGTGGTGGAGGCGGGGTGGAGGGGGGTGGAGGGAGGGGGTGATGGAGGGGGTGTGGAGGGGGGGTTGGAGGGAGGGGGGTGATGGAGGGAGGGGGGTGATGGGGGGGTGATGGAGGGAGGGGTGTGATGGAGGGAGGGGAGGCTGTCTGACCGGCTCTCAGGCTCTGTAACCGCACTATGAACGTGAGAAGTTTCCCTGAGCGACGTGAGTCAGATGACGGAGAAAGGTTGTGGTCCGTGAACGAAGGTTCAGCCACGATCTGAGGGGAGGGGAGGGGAGTGTTGGGGAGACTGTGCCTCGGGCCAAGGTGGGCCCTTGACCACCGCCTCCCCAGCTGCTCCCCAGGGTCTCGGCCTCAAGGGCAGGGCCGCCTCACGCCTTGGGTGGCCCTGTGTCCAGCACGGAGCTGGCAGGTGACCGGAGCCCAGCCCCTCCCTCGAGGCCCACCCCGGCCCGGGCAGCCTCTCCACTAAGGGCTGTGGATGGCGGATTGGGACCTGGCTGGGCCCTGAGCACGGAGCCTGCCCTCCCCAGCAGTGACAGCCCCTCCCTGCGGCCACCTTCTAATTTCATGTGGCCCCACGTCATCCAGCAGGCACCTTCTGAGACTCCCCGGGGGCGGAGACCCTCCAGGCCACCCCTCCTGGCAAAGTCCTGGCAGCCCCTCTCCTGAGCCAGTGGCTCCCGGGACCTGAGCCCTGCCACCGCCACAGTGGGGAGCTGGTGGGCCGGGCAGCGCTTGATGGGATCCTGCCCGGGAAGAAAGGGGCCGTTTATTGATTGCATGATGTCAGCAAAAGATGGAAAAGTAGGCAGTTCCCAGCCTGGGTGTGAAGAGGTGGTGGTGAACTAACGGGGGAAGCCCCTTCGCTGGGGGCTGGGGGCTGGGGGCTTGCGTCCAGGGTCACATCACACACACACACACACACACACACACACACACACACACACACAGGCGGTCCTCTGAGACTGTCCCGTGAGAGGACAGAGGGAGAGAGGAGGGGCAGGGTGGACAGGACAGGCCCACCGCTAAGGCTCACGCACCCGCTACTCCCAGGCCTGTGTGGATGAAGCCCCATGGCCCGAGGGTGGAGGGTGCGGACCCGTCAGGCACAGTTCTCACCCAGCTCCCATCCGATTCCCCTGCGCCTTGCGCAGCCTGGGCACCCTGGTGCGGGCGAGGCAGGCTCTGAGCTCCCCGGGGAGAGCGGACAGAAAGCAGTGCCCTGCCACAGAGCCGCTGGGCCAGGATGACTGCGGACCCGGCAGGGCCAGTGCTGGGCGTCCAGACGGCCACTGGGGCCCACCACGCGGCCTTGAGACAGAAGGGGCAACCTGGAGGGCTTCCCTGGTGGCGCAGTGGTTGGGAGTCCGCCTGCCGATGCAGGGGACACGGGTTCGTGCCCCTATCCCGGAAGATCCCACGTGCCGCGCAGCGGCTGGGCCCGCGAGCCATGGCCGTGGAGCCTGTGTGTCCGGAGCCTGTGCTCCGCAACGGGAGAGGCCACAGCAGTGAGAGGCCCACGTACAGCAAAAAAAAAAAAAAAAAAAAAAAAGAAGGGGCAACCTGGAGGGACACAAAAGGGGGCACGTGAAGACAGAAGCAGAGATTGGGGTGATGCAGCCACAAGCCCAGGGATGCCTAGAGCCACCAGAGGCTGAAAAAGCCAGGAAGGACTATCCCCTGGAGCCTCTGGAGGGAGCGCAGCCCTGCTGACACCTTGATTTTGGACTTGGGGACTCGGAGCTGTGAAAGGGTAAATTGCTGTTGTTTTAAGGCATTTCATCCTGGTTTGCAATCATTTGTTTCGGTGGCCCCGGACTCTCATGGACAGGAGGTGGGGACCTGCTCACAAGGCCCTGCTGCTCCCCTCGGTGGCAGCTTTACCTCTGTGGCTGAAATTGAGGCGTAAGATGCTGAAACCCCAGGGCCAGTGACGCTGCCCGAGAGACTAGGGTGCAAGGACGGTCCTGGGGGGCGGTTTGCCAGGTGAGGGGGCTGGAGGGAGAGCCCCAGGCTCGGATTTCGGATGCCAGGAACACTTCCTAAAACTGCCAAGGAAGCGACATGAGACTGCCAAGAAAGGGTCTTAATGAAGAAGATAGAGAGACTACGATCATTCTTTTTTCTGTACAGCAGATTTTCGCAGCAACTAGGAGGCCGGAGCACAGTCGTGGGGTGCTCGCGCGGTAACCGTGTCTTCCCCACGTTTGTCACGGTCACCGCCAAGTGGATGGTGACAGGTGCGGAGCGACGAGGGGTGGGCGATGAGTCTGGGGGCCACTCCTCCCCTGGGAGCCACAGAGCAGGGTTCTGCTCCTTCCTGCCATTCGTAGTGAATGGACTGGTGGCCCCCGGAAGGATCCGTCTCCTCCTACTCCCCGGAATCTGGGGGCGGGGCCTTATTTGGAAATAGGCTTTGGCTAAGGACGCAGCACTGAGCTCACCCTGGATTATCCAGGGGAGCCCTAAGTCCAAAGAGACAGAAGAGAGACAGAGAGGGGGGTGAACCCGGGGCGGGGGGCGCGGCAGCCCCAGAGGCCGAGAGTGAGGCATGGAACCCGCTCTCCTGAGAGCCGCCAGAAGGAGCCCTGCCCACGCCTTGATCTCCGACCTCCAGCCCCCAGAAGGCTGAGAGAATCCTGTTTGCTTTATGCCCCCCCGTTTGCAGTAATTCGTTACAGCAGCCCCGGGAAGTCATACGTCAGATGTTGTCCAAACGTCCTGTGATCGCGGGCCTGAATACTCCAGACTGTTCCTAGAAGCCGGCCCATCACCTGGAGAGCCCAGGCGCACGCCCCTCCCCCCGGGCTTGGCCCTCCAAGAGATCCCTAGAGGGAAACGTTTGCCTGAGAAGGTAAAATGACGTTACCCCAGGTTAGGAAGTTGGCACCGACGTGTATTCTTGCGTTTTTATTTCTAAACGTATTTTCTAAATCACATATCCTCTCAGGGTCTCTCACAATGAAGAACATCGATCGCTGCTGCCTTAGGGAAATGCGAACATAAGCGGTGGGCGTGGTCAGCCCCCAATGCCGACCCGCTGAGGTAGATGTCACTGGCCCCTGTCACGGATGGGGGAACGGAGTTTGCGCTGTGACCTGGCCTGGCCCTCGGCGGCTTCTCCCCGACAGCGGAGCTGGGAAGCCTCGGTGCGGAGGACTCACCGCTGTCCTCGGAGCCCGTTGGCGGAGTGTCACCCTGCCTGGGGTGCCCCCCGGCCCTCCCGGCTGATGGGCATTCCGGCCACGAGCACGTGGGGCTCCCTCCGGAGGCCGTGTGGGTGCACCCCGCCCCCCCGGCTCCCCTCAGGTCTGCCGTACAGAGAGGCCCCAGCCCAGGCCCCGCGAGCAGCCGCCGCAGGAAGGGGCACGGTTTGCGCTGACATCTGGGGCGGAAGAACAAAGGCCCCACCATGTCCTCTCCCAGTCCTCCAAGCAACGCTTGCAGAAAAGCACGGGAAATAAAGCCATCACGCGGAGGCTGACAGGCACCTACCGCACGCAGGGCCTGTGCCAGCTGCCGGCAGCACCACGTGGCCACGCGGCCTCTGCCTGCGACCCTGCGGCGCGCTAATAGCCGAGAGCGCCAGCCAGAACAAGCCCTCCTGCCTGCCACGGGCTCTCCCTGCAGCTGGCAGACCCGCCCTCACCCTCGGGGCGCTGCCACCTCCCTTGTGGGGCTTCTGCTCCCAGTGGAAAAGCCTGGGGGGCTGGGGCCCCCAAGGCGCAGGAGCTCCAGGAACGAGAAATCTGTGGCGTGTCATCCAGAGGGGGCTCCACAGCCAGTGCTATGGACACCGGCGGGCAGGCTCTGTGGGAAGCCGAGCGGTTGGCCCTGGACTCCCATGCTGGGTTCAGCGGGCCCCTCAGTCAGGCCCTCCAGGGTGCGTGGCGAGGCCGTGTGCCCGGCAGTGGCCCCGGTGGGCGGACAGGCTTGGGGAAGGCGTGGCTGTCTGTGAGCTATGTGGGCGACTGTGCCTCCTGTGAGTCCTTTGAATATGTGAGCTTGGCGACGTCTGCCTTCGTGGACCACTTTTTCCACCCCTTGTGGATTCTGGACACTTCTTGGCGTGAAACTTCTGTGGCCAGCACATATATGATGGGGTCGGCCACGCTGTTCACCGTGGCCAGGCTCAGGAACACCACGGAGACCGTGTACAGGTTGATTTCGAAGGCGCACACAGGGCCCCTGTCTCCTTTGTAGTAAGAAAAGGCTATGGCTTTGACCAGGAGCACCAGGTGGTAGGGAGCAAAGCAGAACAGGAAGATGGCCACGACCGCGATGGCCAGGCGCTTCACCTTGGCCTTCTGGGTGGCGCTCAGGCCGGCGCTCAGCTTGATGCTCCTGAAGATGCGCTCGTTGGTGAAGGCGATGACGGACAGAGGGACAGCGAAGCCCACGGCGAAGCGCGTGTAGTAGTACCCGGCGATCTCGCGGTCCATCGGCAGCTTCTCAAAGCAGGTTTCCTTCTCCTCCATCTGAAACACCGGGTAGTGGATGAGCCCCACGAGAATGAAGACAGACACGGAGATGAGGATGGCGGTCTTCTGGTGGCGGCGGCCTCGCGTCTCCAGCGCGTACACCACTGCCAGGAAGCGGTCGCAGGAGATGCAGCACAGGAAGAGGATGCTGACGTAGAGGTTGCAGAAAAAGACGTAGGCGGTCACCTTGCAGGCCCGCGGGCCCAGGGGCCAGCGGTGCCCGTTCTGGATGTAGACGACCCAGAGCGGCAGGGTGCCGATGTAGAGCAGCTCGCACAGCGCCAGGCAGAAGAGGTAGACGGCCAGCACGTGGCCCTGGCGCGCCTGCAGCAGCGTCAGCCAGGCCGTCAGGCAGTTGGCTGGCAGGCCCAGCGCGCACACGGTGCTGTACACGGTCACCAGGAACACCCTGCTGTCGTTGAAGGGCACCGTGCAGTTCTGGTGAGGTACGCCGGTCGACAGGGCCCCTGGCAGAGGGCTGGCCACCGGCGTGGCGTTTCCTGTGGGGCAGAGACAGCGTGAGGGCGGGTGTCGCTGGGAACCACCTGAATCAGATGTGATGGTGCAAGAAGGGGCAAGAAGGCTCTTGTCAGCTGCGGACTGGACGCGCCAGGGTTCAAGTTTTCCAGATGGTTCCCTAAAGTCATCCTAAATCACCCATCCCCCAGCCGATGGCCTCGAAGATACAAGGGCGGCAATACCTCGTCCTTGTCACTAACCGAGTCATTTTCCAAAGTGTTGTTTGTGGGCTTGAAGTGAGTTTATTTCTCTATTCGCCTTCTGTTATGAGTTGAATTGTGCCCCCCCCACACCCAAAAAAAAGATATGTGGAGTCCCAACCCCCAGGACCTCAAAACGTGATTGGATTTGGAGATGGGGTCTTTACAGAGGTGATCAAGTCAAAATGAGGTCTTTAGGGTGGGTCCTAATCCAGTATGACTGTGTTCTTATAAAAAGGGGACATTTAAACCCAGGGACACGCGTGAACGAAAGCCGATGTGAGGACGGGGAGAAGACGGCAATCCCAAGCCGAGGAGAGAGGCCCCGGAAGAATGCAGCCCGCCCACACCTCCATCTCAGACTTCCAGCCTCCAGGGCTACAACAGAAGAAATGTCTGTGATTTAAATCATCTGGTCTGGGCTTCCCTGGTGGCACAGTGATTAAGAATCCGCCTGCCAATGCAGGGGACACGGGTTCGAGCCCTGGTCCGGGAAGATCCCACATGCCACTGAGCAACTAAGCCCGTGCGCCACAACTACTGAGTCTGCGCTCTAGAGCCCGCGAGCCACAACTACTGAGCCCGCGTGATGCAACTACTGAAGCCCGTGTGTCTAGAGCCCGTGCTCCGCAACAAGAGAAGCCACCCCAATGAGAAGCCTGCGCACCGCAACAAAGAGTAGCCCCCGCTCAGCTCACCACAACTAGAGAAAGCCCACACACAGTAACAAAGACCCAATACAGCCAAAAAATAAAGTAAAAAAATAAATCACCTGGTCTGCGGTCCTTTGTTACAGCAGCCCTAGCAAACAATACATCTTTTGGATTTATGGAGTTTAGTTTTTAGTCTATTTCCCCCTTTATTGGTTTGGATATTATTAAGCCATTTTTAATCTTTTCGAGAGTACCCTGGATGTTTTAATGTGCATATTTAGTAGTGTCTAAAGTTAGCCAAAACCTTCACCTCCTGCGTGGGCACAAACCCTGGGACGCTGTTGCTCTAATGGCCCCACGTTTGGCTGATGTGCAATTCTGGTCCCAGTTATGTTAGTCGTGTGGGTTCTTTGCCTGTTTAACCCCATAGGTCAGATGTTATTATTATTACCATTCCTGCCGTGGTTGTTGTTGTGACTTCACACTGTCCATCCCTGTTCACAGGGGCCCACATGTCGGCCAGACTCCTGCCCGCTCCCTTTCCTGCTGCATTTCCGAGGTCATTCCCTCCTTTCCCTGAAGACAGCCCTCACAAGCCCTGGGGACGAGAGCTTGCCCCAGCTTTGGTTCATCTGAAATGCACTTTTACCCCAATTCTGGAGGACGGTTCCCCCAGGGGTCCGATTTAGCTCGGGCCCCGCTGCAGCCCAGCTTCTGGCTTCTGAAGCTGCGACGGCGGCCGCCTGCTGTCTAGTTGCTCTGCCCTCGGACCCCTGACTCTGAGACTCTGTACACCCCAGTGCTCTGGATGCCCCTCTGTTTGCCTCCTGGGGCTCTGGTCAGGCACGTGCTGGACCTCTCGCCCCATCCTCACCTCGCTCTGCACCCTCCCCCCCTCCCCCATCCTGCAGGACCGTCCGTCTGTCCAGGCAACCTACTGACATTGAACTTGAGTTTGTGAGCTCTTTATATCTGTGTCTAATTGGTGGGGTTTTTTAAAAACTCATCCACTGCGTTAAAATTCAGGGATCATGTCTTTCATTTCTAGACACTCCATCTGGCTCCCTTTCGAGTCTCTTGTTCTCTGCTCATGTTTTTCCTTCCGTCTCTGATCTCCTTACATTCACTCAACGTACTGATGTCACTGTGCGTGACCCTCCCAGCACCTGCAGTCTTGGAGGCCGGACCCCCGCCCTGGCACAGTGCCTGCACACCCTCCCACAGGCCGGCTCCCTCGCATGTCTTGTGGCGGTTGTGAGCTCATGCCTTATGGGGCGTTATCCGTGGGCGTTTCCTGAGTGGGAGGGGCTGTCTCCCGAGGGCTTGTGGGCTCAGGTGGCCGGAGGGCAGGAGTCCTTGGATTTACTCCAGGGCTGGTTTCCATCCAGGCCTCATAGCGGGGCTGAACTTTGGGGTCTCTATGCAGGTGTCCCAATTCCGAGCCCACGCCCTCCCCACGTGGGAGCCAGGGCTCACCCGCTGTCCCCTCAAGAAACAAACGATGAGGAATCAGTCCATAAATATGAGACGAGCCCTGAAACCTTAGGCCTGTCAGCGTCCCTCTGTTGATTCTAAGCGTCAGTTACACTGGACAGTCGCCACCGTCACCCATCATATGAAGCCCAGCTCAGAGCAACCTCGGCATCACACAGCCCAGGGCTCCCCACAGCCCACGGTCCGCTGCCCGCTCCCGACTTTCCTCCACCCCCGTGAGCTCAGCCAAGCTTTCACGCTCTTCAGATGTGTCACCTGGGCTTTGCAGGGTTCGCACTGGGACCGTGCAGAGCCGGGCTGGTGGGCCACAGCATGGGAAGTGGAAGCTCACCAGGGCTTTGCGGTCCCTGCTGGGATGGGGGGCTGGGAAGAACCAGAGATTGGCCTTGGGGGCTCCTCCAAGCTCCAGTGCCTGCTTGTCATGGAGGACCCAGGAGGATGGCGGGACCTGGATGCCCACCTGCCCTCCCCTTAAGCCCTGCCTGGGACACCAGTTACCACCCGTCTCAACAGGGGGAAAGAAGCCAGTGAGGACGGGTGCTCCAGGCCCCAGGCACCTGCGAGGTGGTGCCCTCACCTGCCTCCCCACCAGGTGTTTCCGAGGGGACAAGGAATGAGTCGCCCTGCTGTAGGGGTGAGCCCCCTGCCCCCGTCTAAGGATCCATGGACAGTGCGGTGACTCACACTGGGGGCTCCCCGGGCTGAGGGACCCCACACGACGTGGGGAAGGAAGCCAGCGTGTCCCAGGCGCCCTCCCTCTCCCGCCCAGCCTGCCTCTCCTGGGTCCCTCTCGTGGCGGTGACCCCAGAACCCACTGCCTGACCTGTGCCCAGAGCTTCCCTGGACCCTCTCCCTCCCGACCCGCCCCTGGGACCTGCCATGCGACAGGAACATCTGGGTGGCCATGGGGGGACGCGCACCTCCCAGAGCCTGTGCCCTGGCCTCGGGAGATGCTGTCCCGTTTAGGCCCTGTGCACAGCACACTGTGGACGGAGCAGCCCCTTGAGGTCAGCGGGAGCCGCAGGCAGTGCCCGGACGCAGGTGGGGCTTCGCGCTGCCGCTCTGCTGCAGCAGCCTCTGGCGGTGATGGCCCTGTGATCCGGCCAGGGGAGTGGACAGCAGGCTGGACAGGCCTGGGGTGGCCTCAGTGACAGCAGAGAACGCGGCTCTTGCTTCCGCAGCCCAGTGACCCCTGAGGCCTGGAAGCTCTTTAGCTGCTTAGGTTGAAGACCCCTGTTGGAAGACCCCTTCCAACAGCCAAGGAAACCTTGGTGCATCCCAACGCTGACATGGCCGTGGGGTCGCGGGCAGCCATCCGGGATCCCTCAGGCTTCGAGGGCCCTTCTGAGGGACTCAGCCCCAGTGCCCATGCATGGTTTTCAGCACCCCCCGCCCCCCACAGGGCGACCTGATGCAGAAATTAGCGGCAGGACAGTGAAGGCGGGCAGAGAGCAGTGCTTGTTCTTCAGCTGAAGGCTCACTGTGAAGGTCCCCAGGGTGACGGAGCCGTCGGCCCCCCAGTGCGCTCCCGACACCCTTCTGTGCCACTAACTTGTTTTTCACAATTTTACAAATTCTGGTAAAATATACATAAGATAAAAGTGACCATCTTAACCATTTTAAGTGTCCACTTCTGCGGCACTAAGTACATTCACGTTGTTGTACAACCGTCACCATATCCATTTCCAGAAGTTTTCATCTTGCAAAACTGAAACTCTGTCCCCATTAAACACCCACTGCCCACTCCTCCCCCAGACCTTCCTGTGAGTGGAGCCTAAAGAATGTGTCCTCCTGTGACTGGCCTCTTTCGCTTTGCATCATATTCTCAGGGTCCATGTGTCAGAACATCCTTCCTTTTTAGGACAGGGTAATAGCCCACTGTGTGGATGGAGCACATTAGGGTCTCCCACTCATCTGTCTATGGACACTTGGGCTACTTCCACGTCTTGGCTGTTGTGAGTAGTGCTGCCATGAATGTGGGTGTGCAAATACCTCTTCCACACCTGTGTTCACTTCTTATTTATTTTTGGCTGCGTTGGGTCTTAGCTGCCACACGCAGTCTCTTTGTTGTGGCGCGTGGGATTAGTTGCCCTGCGGCATGTGGGATCTTAGTTCCCTGACTAGGGATCAAACCCGAGTCGCCTACATTGGAAGGCAGATTCTTAACCACTGGACTGCCAGGGAAGTCCCAAGTTCACTTCTTTTTTGTGGATTGCTGGAGCATATGGTGATTCTCTATTTTAGCTTTTTGAGGAATCTCCATACTGTTTTCCCCAGCAGCTGCTCCATTTTCCGATCCCACCAACAGCACACGGGGGTTCTCATTTCTCCACATCCTCACTAGTACTTGGTATTTTGGGGGTTTTTTTGTTTTGTTTTGTTTTTTTGCGGTACGCGGGCCTCTCAGTGTTGTGGCCTCTCCCGTTGCGGAGCACAGGCTCCGGACGCGCAGGCTCAGCGGCCATGGCTCACGGGCCCAGCCGTTCCGCGGCACGTGGGATCCTCCCGGACCGGGGCACGAACCCGTGTCCCCTGCATCGGCAGGCGGACTCCCAACCACTGCGCCACCAGGGAAGCCCGGTATTTTGGTTTTGACAGTGGCTGTCCCGATAGGAGCAAGGCGGTCCCTTTTCTGGGCCCCCACTCAAGGCCCTAAACTCCGGGACGTGGGCTTCATTCCACGTGCAGACAGAAGGGTGTCGGGGAGTCATCAGGCCCGGCTGGCAGTTCTCCACACGCGAGTCGGGCTGCACCAAGCGGAGGGGCCGACGGTGTGTAGGGGAGCACTGGGCTGCGGGGGGCGGTTCTCAGGTGGGAGAAAGGTGACACCTGTCTGCACAGGCTGGCCCTGCTTGGACGGCTTGTCCCTCCCAGCCATGCGAGTCCTCCAAGGTGCCAGCCCAACCCCCTGGACCCCAGCACTGCCCTGGCTCCATCCCAGCACCGACCCTGTCTTGCCACACTCTGGGGGGCAGAGCGTGAGGGAACCCAAAACCCAAGTGGAGGCCCAGGTGAGGCCTGCGGGCCCCTCGCTGCTCCCAGCCACCCCTACAACACTGCCGACCCCCCCAGGGTGCAGACTGGACTCAGTGTAGTTAGTGCAGCCACATGCCACCTGCTGGGGCCACAGGGCTGGCACGTGGCCTCCCATCTTCACCTGCCCACACCCAGTCCCCTCCCCCAAGCCGTCTGGTGACCAGCACTGAGCACACAGGTGAGAGCCTGCCCCTCCCACCGCGGGGCACTCAGAGGACTCTGACTGCTTGGGAAAGGAGTCTCCCGGGCTGGGGGCACACGAGCCCCCGGGAGGGGAAGGAGGCTCTGTGGGGCATCTGTGGCTCGGCACAGGGTCTCTCGCAAGAATTGGGCAGGATACAAGGCCCAGGTGGACCCCAGAGCCTCCACGTCTCCTTCAGTCCTGTTCTTGGTTCTTTTCTAGCACTTCAAGGGAATTAAGAAGTGGGGGCTTCCTGATGTCCTGATGGAAAGCCTCCAGCTTTATTGTTTCTAAGTTAGTTTTTATTTCAAGAAGTCTACATTTTTAAAAAATTTATTTGGCTGCGTCAGGTCTTAGTTGCGGCATGCGGGATCCTTTTAGTTGTGGCATGCGAACTCTTAGTTGTAGCATGTGGGATCTAGCTCCCTGACTAGGGATCGAACCCAGGTCCCCTGCATTGGGAGCGCGGAGTCTTAGCCACTGCGCCACCAGGAAAGTCCCTTGAGAAGTCTACTTTTGCATGCTAATTTTTGAAGTAATTTTCCCTGTTATGAGACAAACTACATTGGTAGAAAGATTTTCACGGGCTCCCTCCTAAATGTTCCAAGTCAAAGGAGGCATGGGGTGGGGCTCTCACCTGTCATGTCTGACAGCTCTGGGCTCAGGATGGGGCTGCGGTGTATGTCATATGACGATCCTGTTGAGACGTTTCCTCCGAGTTTCACGTGACCTGGAGAAAGGGTGGGTTGAAATTGCTTTAGGGAAATCAGATTAAATCACAAATTAAGTTATTTGACAAATGGTTAGTGAGCATTTGTTAAGTGCCAAGTCTTGTATTCATCCTGTGGGATACAACAGCCGAGGCTTAATATAAAAAGGACTCCCACAAATCAACAGAAATAAGTGTCAAAGCCGATCATTCACAGAAGAAGTAAAAGTACCTCCTACAGATTGGAAAACGCTCAACTTCACTCATATAGTCAAAGAAATGCGAACGTAAACAACCAAACAGTGGTCTTTTTCTTGCCTATCAGATTGGCAAAAATAAAGAACTTTAATTCTTAGTGTTGGCAAGAGAGTGAGGAAGTGGGATCCTTCACTGTGTTGGGAGCATAAACGGGCACAGATGTTTTCTAGCACAATTTGGTAACATGTCTCAAAAATCTTCAATGTGGGCTTCCCTGGTGGTGCAGTGGTTGAGAGTCCGCCTGCCAATGCAGGGGATGCGGTTCGTGGCCCGATCTGGGAAGATCCCATATGCCACGGAGCGGCTGGGCCCGTGAGCCATGGCCACTGAGCCTGCGCGTCCGGAGCCTGTGCTCCACAACGGGAGAGGCCACAACAGTGAGAGGCCCACGTATCGAAAAAAAAAAAAAGAATCCGGCTGCCAATGCAGGGGACGCGGGTTCGAGACCTTGTCCGGGAAGATCCCACATGCCGTGGAGCAACTGAGTCCGTCCGCCACAACTACTGAGCCAGCGCTCTAGAGCCCGCAAGTCACAACTACTGAGCCCACGAGCCACAACTACTGAAGCCCGCACGCCTAGAGCCCGTGCTCTGAAACAAGAGAAGCCACTGCAATGAGAAGCCCGTGCACCACAAGGAAGAGTAGCCCCCGCTTGCCACAACTAGAGAAAACCCGCACGCAGCAACAAAGACCCAACACAGCAAAAAATAAAATTAATTAATTAATTAAAAATTTTTTTCAATGTGCTTCACTTTTAAAAAAAATAAATTTATTTATTTTGGGGCCACCAGGGAAGCCCTGTGCTTCACTTTTGAGCAGATAAAATCCTTTCTAGGAATTTTTCCTGGTGAAAGAATTACCTGAGATGCAAAGTGCATGGACATTGCTCCTGTGAAAGGGACCGGGACCCCTGGGAGACTGCCCATGACAGAGGTGGACAGGCTCGGGGGTGCTGGCAGATGGTGCAGAATTCTGCCCCCCCATCTCTCTGCTTCCTTCCTGAACCAGAGGTGCCCCTAACGTAAGCTCCATCCTGTCAGCTAGAGAGGGTCTGGGGGAGGCGGGCTCTCTAAACCCTTCCTCAGCCAGCCTGGAGCCAGGCCCAGACCCCACCCACAGCCTCTGTCAGGCGGAGCCCCCAGCCCCGTGGGGCGTCGGCAGGTGCAGGACCCACCCCCCAACACTGGGAGGGCCGACTGTGCTGACAACAGATGAACCACCGGGAAATAACAGGAAGCCAAGGTGTTTACCTGAAACTGCAAAGAGTTCATCGACTTAGAATTTGTGAGCAAGACCTCGGAAATACAGACAAAGGTAAGGCGCTGAGGCAACAAAGAATCAAGAAACGCATTGACCTTTCAAAACTGACGTCCTGACAGACTGGGGGGCGTGGCCAGAGGGTCAATGGGCACCCCCACCCCCGTCCATCCCTGCACCCCCCTTGCTCAGTCAGCCCCCAGGGGGCCACCCAGGGGTGCTCTACCTGCGGTCTATGCCTGGCCCTGAGACCCGCAAGCAGAGCGAACACTGCCCTCTAAGGAGATGGCCCAAGGTGCTCAGGGCGGCCACCCAGTGGGGCCAGCGTGGCACGTGGGTCTGTGGCCCGGTCAGCTCGGGGGTGAGGGAGGGCTGAGCCTGAGGAAGGGGGGTCCAGGAGGGTCTCCAACTGTGAGGGTGGCCCACATGAGCTGCAGGGGTGCCAGCCCACCTGGGAGCTGTCCAGACGCCCCTGAGCCCCGTGAGCCTGGGAGGGACACAAAAGCCTCACCCTGGGCCCGATTCCTTTGTCAGAACTGAGATTCTGGAAAACTGGGAGGTGGTCCCTTCCCCCAGGGGCTGCGCTGCCCGGCTCTTCCCTGATGCAGATGGCAGCAGAAAGGTGACCACTGTCTCTAGAAGTCACTTCTGCAAAAGCCAGAGGAAGTGGTGCAACTGACACTGTGCAGTCCTGGGGCCCCTGCTCGCCCCCCCAGCCCCATGCAGTCTGCAGAGCGGAGCACTGATTCCAGATCTGGGGCCGCGTCCCTGACTGTCAGGTGCCCACAGTCTGCCTGCACTGGCAGGGTGCAGGGGTCACATTGAGAGGATCGGGGGGCACAGAAGGCCCAGGCCGGAGCAGCCAGGCACTGGAACCGCCCCACGCCCCAGGTGCGGTCCTGCCCTGCTCATGCCCACAGGCCTGGGCACCTGCCCCCGTGCCCACCCCTGGCCTTTTGCCCAGAAGAGCTCAGCCCAGTCTTGGGCTTCGTCCTGGCCTTTCCCTGCCCAGTGGACACATGGCTTCAGGTCTCCGCCCCGGCCACCTCCCGGGGTGGCCGTGGACTGTCCCCTCCTGGTGTCCCCACCCTGCCAGCCCCAGAGTGCCCGTGGCCCCTCCCCACTAGGAGCTGGGGCTCTTGCCGGCCAGGAGCCGACAGGCCTGGGTGCCCCCTTGTCCTCTCCCGGGGTCAGGTGCCAAGAGGGACGCAGCTTCCACGCCGGCAGCCTCACCGCCCTTCCTGCCCAGCATGCCAGCCTGGTGGGCTCAGGGCCTCCGTCCCCGCTCTGTGCTCCAGGGGGCCTATGACAGCCACAGGCCATGGGGTGGGTGGCCCAGGTCAGCCCGAAGCCCCTATGCACCCAGCCCTGGGCTCGAGCGGCCCCTGCCTCCCGCCCCCACCCCCTCTGGCCCTGGGCACCACCCTGGTGCCTGCACGTCCCCAAAGGGCCCACGGAAGCCCCACAGGAAGCACTGTGTCCGGATGGATGCTCACGTGACATGCTGGCCCCCAGCGCTGGCCCCCGACGCCCTATGCCCTGCGTGTGCAGTGGGTCCCTCCCGTCATTTAAGATACACTTTCAGACGTTTCACTCTGGAGCTTTTCAAACAAATGCAAAAGCACAGGGCACGAGCCCGCGTCCAGCACGCCCACTGCCCTCACCTCCCGGTGCCCCAGTGCACGCCATGGGACCTGGTCCCCAGCTACTGATCATCGCTGTGGGTTTGCTGGAAGTCTTTACCTTTCACCACGGCTGGGCCTGTCGGTGACTTCCAACCTCTCACTCCCACCTGCTCCCACTCAGAGCTTTGACTTTATTTCCGTCTCTGCGCAGGTTACACTTTGGGGAGGCAGCTCCTGACTTAGCAGCCCCTGAGCTCCTTGCTCTCAGGCAGCTGAACCGGGGCCCCCATCTCACCAGCACAGCAGGAGTCCCTCTCCATTTCCCCCACTTAGGTAGAGTTTTTAGAGTGTGCCTTCTCAAACGCGCCTCCATTTCCTTGACGGCGAGGGGGGTGGAGAGCCCGCACCTGTCCCACCGTCGCCGGAGGCATTTCCGTCCTCTCCCTTCTGCCTGGAGGAGCCCCTAAAACATCACCTTGTCACCGTCCAGGCAGAGACGCCAGGAAGAACCCCTTCCTCAGCGCCCAGCCCCTGCCCACCGTCCTCAGCAGACGCCTACGGGAGCCCCCCCAGTGCCTGGCGCTGGACACCGTCCCAAGAAGCCTGCGAGCTGCCCAGCCTCAGAACCAGGCTGGCTGCCCACCCCAGCAGAGACCCACTGTCCTTCCATCCCTCCTCTCGCCCACGTGCCTCTGGCCCCACCAGGCCCTGGAGGCCAGGGTGGCCGCGCATTATACCCACCCCGCCAGGCTCCCCACCACCTCCGAGAATCAGCGACAAGCACGCAGCCCTGGGAAGTCCCTGAGTGCCTGGCGGAGGCCCTGAGGGACCTGGCCCCCAGCGCTGGCCCCCGACGCCCTATGCCCTGCGTATGCAGTGGGTCCCTCCTGTCATTTAAGATACACTTTCAGACGGCAAGGAGACCTTCCCAGGGGGATAAGCCCCCGGCTCCCGGCTCCCAGCCGGCCCAGCACTGTGGCCGGGGGGGCGGGGGACTCTGCAGAGGGGAATCTCAGCAGCTCTGAAGGGGCAGCGGAGGGACCGTCCCTCCCCCCAGTCCCCCGCCCTCCCTCCGCATTTGTGGTGCCCCGGGGTCCCTCTTGCTGAAGGAGCCCAGGTTAAGACCCTCCACCAAGCCCCCACCTTTATGCCAACGAATCACTCTGCCTTCAGACCCCAACCCCGACTGCTCCCCGCACATGGGCCCGGGACTTACTCAGGGCCCGCCCGGTGCCAGCCTCGTGCTCCCTCCCTGCAGGCGCAGTTGAGAGCTTTCAGGAAGTAGCAGGAGTGTCTCTAAAACTCCCCAAACCGCAAACAGAGCGAGACCTGGGGTTGGCCAGCCCTCCGGGGCGGCTCCTCACTGGTGCTGAGACTGTGGCCTCATCGCTTTGCTGAGAACAGCCTCAGTGCCACTTCTCGTGGTTCTGGCAACACCCAGACCTGCCTTCCCTCAGGACCTTCCCAGGCGGCTAGGGCCGGACATGGGACCGGCTCGCATGAGCTGCTGGTGCCTAGTGCTCCCAGACAGCTGCGGCTGGACACCCAGGGGCAGGGACCCCCAGGGAGATGGACCCCAGCTCCGCAGGCCCAGGCCTGGCGTGGCCCCTCACAGGCTGCTGGGCACAGAGCAGGGCCGCCTGCAAGAGGCCTTGCCTTCCCAGGGACACCCATGGGGCACTGGGAGCAGAGATGCTGCCCGGCACTGCCCACTGTGGCCCCAGGACAGCACCTGTCCCCAGCGCCCAGACATCTCACATGGAGCCCGCCCTCCCCACTCCCCGTCCTGGGGTGGGCCAGCACACCCCGTCTAGGTGGTGTCTCTGAGCCCCTAAAGCCGATCCCAGCCAGGCCAGGTGGCCTCTGAGGGTGGGTTTCTCTTGAGAGGCCGCGTGGGATCCCCCGGGGACCCAGAGTCCACGCTGGCGGTGGGGGGTCTGTGTGTCTCTCTACGGCTTGCAGGATCACAGCCTAAAGCACGTGGCCAGTGTCCTCGGAAGATGCGGGGGGCTGCAGGTGACCGCCACCTTGTCTGACCACCCTGGGCTGACTCTGGGTTTTGGGGTGAGACGGAGGCACCATGGGCCCCTCCCTGCATCCCCACTGCAGACCTGGCTCTTCAGCCCAGGGCAGGGCTGGGCCCACCAACATTTGTGGGTGATCTGTGTCCAGCACCACAGCACGGGCGGTAGGCGGCGTTGGAACTGAGGCCACCGCGCCCCCCCTCACGTTGAGGGCCCGGGGAGCCCGGGAGGGCGGACCCCCACTCTTCACTTTCCCTCGGGACGTTCGTCTGGTGGCTGGAGGCTGGCTCCCTCTCGGTCCCCCCACCTCCACCGCACCACAGCTTCTCAGGGTGGGTGGGAACATGGAGCAGCAGAGAGCTGGGTGCGGAGCACGTGCAGGTCTGAGCACAGGCTCACCTCAGCCTTCCCAGAGCACCTGTCCAGGGCAGCCCTTCCCAGGTGAGCAGTGGCAGGTAGAGCTGAGGCTCTGGGTGGGCCAGGTGGTACCCACACCCTTGGGGTCCGAGTGAAGCAGGGCCTCAGCCGGGACACAGCCCACATCCGGCCGGTGGGCCAGGCACCCTCAGGGATGGTGGGGGACAGCTGTCATCATGGGGGCGGCCCAGGCCCTCCCCGGGACTGTTCCCTTCTGCACGCCCACCTAGGGGTCCGCGTATTCCCGGGCTGCCCCGCACCCAACTGACGCGCTTGGGCCTGAAACCCTGGCCACCGTCACCCTCCGTGCCGCGGCTGTCGGGTCAGGGGTGGCAGCCAAATCCTCCCCTTGGGGTCTTCAGGGGGGTCTGGGAAGGGAAGCCTGGGCCCCTGGGGCGGGAGTGGAGGGCTGTGAGCTGGGGGGTGGCAGCTGTGCCCACCCCACCCCCTTCCGAGCACAATTCCTGACCAGCAAAGCAGTTGTGGGGAAGGGGTTTTGGGGGGGTGAGGGGGCTGGGTGCTTTTCCTGGAGACTGAGTGTCTTTCAGGCAGGACAAAGGGGGACCCTGTAGCCCCCTCTTGACAATGTCCCGGGGGCCCCCCTTGAGAAGAGGCCACTGGCTTCTGTGGTCCCACTTCCACCAGGCAGGTGTCTGTGAACCCAGAAGGGTTTCCTCCCTGATCCTGTCTGCACCCTCACTTTCATCACCTCATAACAGGGGAACATTATTCACCGTTTTAAGTGGGTCGAATATTCATGGATCCAAACTCGAGAAGAGGGAAGAGGGCGGGCGGTGGCGACGCTCTCCGGGCATCTGCCGGGCACCGGGCACCTCCGGGCAACGTCTCCACTCTCCTCACTGCCCCTACAGGTTTTATAGGGGAAGGAGGGGACCACCACTCACGTCTAACAGGCACGAAGATCCCATGAGACGGGCTTCGTGTGTGTGAGTAGAATCAGGCCCCTGGCTCGGCACCCAGACCCTCCGAGTTCACCTCCAGGGCCACGTGCGCGTCCTGCCCGTCCTCTGCACCCCTCGGCCCCCGACAGCCAGCCTGGTTGTCCCCAGGTGTTTACAGAAGGGACGGCGCACCTGGTTGGCATCAGGCCTCTTGGTCTCCTCACCCGGAAGCAGCGCCCCGACCCCTTGCACCCGTGACATTCGCTTTCTGAAGGGGCCTGTCTCCTAAAACATCGCACATTCTCGATTTGCTTGATTGGGTCCTCCCAGAGTCACTGGACGTGGTTCTCCATCACGGGCTCCCCGTGACTGGGAAGTGGTTCTAAAGCCCCGGCAGGTTCAGTTCGACGTTTCTGGCGCCTGGATCACGGCGACAACAAGCACTCCTTCGATGGCCGGGGACGGGTGGTGGGGTGGACGCCCTCCGGCACCCTGGCCGCCCCTCCTGGAGCTCTACCCCCACTCCCCATCCCAGGGCAGCCACCTTGCTTGGTTGGCGAAGTGGTGACTTTCCCATTACGTGACGTTTCCACCTGTGTCCTCCAGCAGGTTTGGGGGGAAATGAGCTGTCCCTCCCCTCTCCCCCCAACCGACAGGCAACAGTCGCCTCCTGCTGCAGCCAAGGTCTGGGACTCTCTCTCACCCTCTTCCCGAGTATCATTAAGGACTCAGGGATTTTTATTGTGGTAAATTATACATAACGTAAAATTTACCATTTTAACCACTTTTAGTGATAAGTGTACTCACGTCGTGCGACCACCACTGCCATCATCCCTGGGACTCTTCATCTCCCCAGACAGAAACTCCGCCCCCATTCGACACTCACTCCCCATCCCCTCCTCCAGCCCCTGCCCCCACCATCCTACTTCTGTCTCTAGGACTCTGGCTGCTCTAGGGACCTCATATGAGTGGAATCACACAGGATCTGTCCTTTTGTGACTGGTTTATTTCACTCAGCATGAGGTCCTGGAGGTCCACCCGTGTTGGAGCAGGTGTCAGAGCTTCACTCCGCATTATGGCTGAATCCTGTTCCACTGGGTGCATGGGCCACATCTGTTTATCCATCATCCGTCCATGGACGCGTGGGTTGCTTCCCCCTTTTGGCTGCTATGTGTAACGCTGCTGTGAACACTGGTGTGCAGGACCCGTGGGGTTTTGTATCTTCAGTGTGTTTCCGTCGACCACACTCAAGTTATCCCAAACTCTATGAACCACCCGCCCCGCCCCTGTGGGGGTGACACACGTCTGTCTCTTTAGCTTTTTATTGTGGTAAATTTTGTCCGTCGATCACCAAACACCATGTGCCTGGAGTGAGCCCTGCTCCATCGTGTGTGTCAGTCCGTTTGTGCGACGCCAGATCCCATTGGCTGGGATGACCGTTTTTTTTCTTCTTCCAGTGAGTCTGCCAGGCTTCCTTGACTGCTGACCTCTCCCCGCTCCCCCACTTTTGAGCCTCAGTGATGCTGAGTCACTGAATCGGGCTGGGGGAGGGGGAGGCAGGGAGCTTCCGGGGGTTTCCATGGGACTCAGTGCTCTCAGAAGAGGGCAGGAGTTCCCCGGCACCAGCCAGGGAAGGGACTTTCAGGGCAGTTTCGGAGAGTTTCCCTGAGAGAGAAGAGGCTGGGAATGGAAAGGGGCTTTTGAGAAGCTGTCACCCCAAGAGCTTGGTGATTCTGAAACTCATTACCAGCCTGTGTTCCTCTGACCAGGGCACACTCTGAGTGTGGATCATGGGTCATGGTTTCAACAAAGTTATAGTGTGCCCTAGATCAGCCCAGGAGAGGCTACCCATCACCTCAGAAACCCCAGACAACCATGCTGAACTCAGGGGTTTCCCCTCTCTCTCTCTCTCTCCCTCTCTCTCTCCCTCTCTCTCTCTCTCCTTCCTTCCCTCCCTCCCTCCCTCCCTCCCCCTCTCTCCCTCGCGCTCTCTCTCTCTCTCTCTCCCTCCCGGGGCTGGCCCAGCAGCTTCCATGGCCTTGGGAAAACAGGTGCCTTGTCTCTTGGTCAAAAATGGCTACTTGAGCTCCAGCCTTCACATCTGCATTCCAGGTGTCAGGAAGGAAGGAACTGGAGGATGATGGGGCCACCCCCCTTTGAGGAGACATCCCAGAATCCCCATCCAATGCTTCTGGTCTTGCCTCCTCAGGAATGCAGTCCTGTGGCCACGCCCAGCTGCAGGGGCAGCTGGGAAATGTGGTCTTTGATTTCACTGTGCCCACTGACCCTGGGTGCTCTTCCTAAGCAAGAAGGGGCATTTGGGTATTGGGGGTGTGCTGCCTTGGGCGCACGTGGTCACCAGCTTCCCTTCCACCTGGCAAAGGCAGGTCCCAGACTGGTGGGTGAGGCGCACACTGCCCAAGCCCAGGGATGAAACTGCCCCCAGATGAGAAAAGCGTCCAGAGGGGGGTTGATCTGGGAGGAGGAGGACCCCAGAGACCAGAGAAACTGGGAGAGGGGGTTTGGGGGAGGGAAGAGGAGGGGAGATGGAGGGGAGAAGGCCCCAATGTAAAGGCTGGATCAGCTCCTCTGAAGGTGGCTTTCTCCCCCCAGAAACCCCAGGAGACCCACCACCCCCAAGCCTGGAAAGCAGGACCCACATGGAGAACCGAAACCATCAACCCACGTGGCTTCTGGCCCACATGGCTCTGGCCCACCAGCATTAACAGGATTTGCTACACCCCTGTCTCCACTAACAGAACGGTGCTCCTCCCAGGGAAGCTAAATATGGCAAATAACCTTATTGTTCATTCCAGAATTTCTAGAAAGACCCATCAACTCTTCAGTAGAAAGCATCAAGGGACCTCCCTGGTGGCGCAGTGATTAAGAATCTGCCTGCCAATGCTGGGGACATGGGTTCAAGTCCTGGTCCGGGAAGGTCCCACATGCCCCAGAGCAGCTAAGCCCGTGCCCCACGACTACTGAGCCTGTGCTCTAGAGCCCGTGAGCCACAACTCCTGAGCCCACATGCCACAACTACTGAAACCCACGTGCCTAGAGCCCATGCTCCGCAACAAAGAGAAGCTCACGCACCACAATAAAGAGCAGCCCCCGGGGCTTCCCTGGTGGCGCAGTGGTTGAGAGTCTGCCTGCCGATGCAGGGGACACGGGTTCGGGCCCTGGTCTGGGAGGATCCCACATGTTGCGGAGCGACTAGCCCCATGAGCCACAATTACTGAGCCTGCGCGTCTGGAGCCTGTGCTCCGCAACAAGAGAGGCCGCGATAGTGAGAGGCCCACGCACCGCGATGAGGAGTGGCCCCCACTTGCCGCAACTAGAGAAAGCCCTCGCACAGAAACGAAGACCCAACACAGCCATAAATAAATAAATAAATAAATAAATAAATAAATAAATAAAAAGCGCAGCCCCCGCTCACCGCAACTAGAGAAAGCCCGCGTGCAGCAACGAAGACCCAACTCAGTCAAAAATAAATAAATTAATTAATTTAAAAAAAGAAAAAAGAAAGCGTCCAGTGACACTTTGTCTCGATGATATTTTGGGGACCCACAATCACCAGTGTCTGTTGGGGGCACCAGCGGGTTCCAGATATAGGACTGGGTCACTGTCACTCCGAATCCTGCTCGTATGACAGGGCCTCCCCCTCTGTCTGTCCCTGTAGTCCGAGGGGATGCCTGGACCAAGTTAACGCACGAAGACAGAACAGGAGAGCACGGGCGCTACAATTAACAAGAATTAATACGGAAGGTGTGCGAGGAGCTTCTGCAGGTGGAGACGTGCAGGGGAGAGGCACCGGCATCTGCGTGGACGCGGCCCACAGGCCCCCACCCATGGCGGGTCCACGAGCCCCCTGGGCGGTCCCTGGCCTCCCCAGGGAGGGAGCCTCAGCAGGCAGACGCTCGGTGGAGAGTGTCCACGGTTCTCAGCACGCCTGACCGGGGACCCTGAGCCAGCCTGGCTGGCAGGTGCTCACCCTGTCCAGGGCTACCCACCCGAGAATTTGGGAAGGCGCCGGGTGAGTGAGCCTCTCTGCAAGACAGGATGTGCCCAGGGCCACACAAGGAGGCCATTCACTCGGCCAACAGTTGTTTTACTAAGCACCTACTGTGTGCCAGGCCCAAAGCAGGGGCAAGATAGTCTCCCCGCCCCAGGTAAGGGACCTCTGCCCTCCCTCAGCCCTGCTGCCCTCCCAGGAGTTTGGCCCTCGGGCCCTTGCGGTCCAGCCTCAGCGGCCTTTGGGAGCTGCTTGTTTTGCCCTACGGATCCCATGACACAGGAAGGGTCCCAAAGACCAGGGCCACTCCCAGGCCGCCCCCAGAGGGACGGCAGAACAGCTTCTGCCCAGCAGAAGTGCAGGTGTGTGCAGCCTTTCACGTGCCCTGCCCCAGGCGCTTTGGAAAGCTCGGTCCAGCGAGAGCTGAGGCAGAAGCGGAGAGGCAGCCGGGAGCAGCCCGCGTGGCAGGGTGGCGCGGCTCAGACATCGTGTCCGAGCGTCTGCCTTCTTTCTAGTCTGCCTCCTGGCTCAGCTGTCCAAGGTCAGCCGCAGATGGCAGGTCGGGAGTGAAAGCAGAAGTCTTCCCCCTGGATCCCCTGCCTCTGAGGCCCCGAGGACCTCACTTCCTTGCAACCCATCTAGGCCCAGGACCTTGCCCGGGGTCCCCAGATGGGGCGATTTTGTCCCCAGGGGACACTGAGCCTTTCTGGAGACAGTTTTGGGTTTCCCAGCTGGGGTGGAGGTGCTGCTAGCTTCGGGTGGGGGAGGCTAGGCATGATGCCAGACAACCCCTAACGCCCAGGACAGCCCTCTTCCACCACAAAGAATTTTCCAGCCCCAAATGTCGGCAGTGTCTTTGGGGTAGAGAACCCCGAAGGCCTGTGGGCGGGTTTAAAGCAGACCCCCTGCTAGGAATTGCTCTGATGCCCCCATGGGAGGAGGGTGGGCAGGGACACAGGCTGCCTGGTAGCCCTGCCAAGAGGGGCTGCCCCTGACCCACCACCAACCCAGACCCGGGAAGCCCGAAGCTGCTGCGAAGCTGACCAGGTGCCAGGAGGGCGGGGCGAGGACATGCTTCGAGGTCTGTAGCTGCACAGCAGGGTCTGAGGCGCTGTGCCCTCCCCCACCCGTCATCCGCTGCCACTGAGTAAAAAAGCAGAAGTGACCTGGGGAGGAAGACTGCCAGGGGTGGGGCTGTCGAGGGTGTGGGGTGAGGCTCTCCTCCCCACTCGCTCCCCTCTCCCCCCACCCACCTCCCCAGACAGACGAGGCAGAGGCAGCAACCCCACGTGGAAAACGCCCCGGCTGACGCGGGGGCCCGGGGAGCCCAGTGCTCGGCCGGAAGCAATCGGCTTCCTCTGCAGGGTGCTGGAGCTCCGGCCAACCTCCTTACAGCAGTTTGGGTAACACCCAGGGGGGCTGCTGGGCTGGGGTGGGGGACTAGGGCTGGTCTGGCCATCAGCTCAACCCAGTGAGCATTTACTGAGCACCTGCTGTGTGCACTGCCCCGCGGAAGGTCCTGGAAGGCAGGGATCACGGCCCTCCAGGAACCCACAGTTGGAGGAGGGGATCCCTCAAGTCAGCAGGCACCGGAAGAGGCACTGTGGCCGCCCTGGGAGTGTGACCACAATCCTGCTGGGTGGCCAGAAGCACTGCAGCAGGACCTGGGGTCTGAGGGGGCGGGCGCAGCCAAGGGCGGGAGGACACGGGGCGGGGGGGCGGGGGAGCGCGAGGGCCAGGCGTGGGGGGAGGCCCAGGCCTGCAGCTGGTCTCCGGGGGTAACCATGTAAGGGGTGCAGCCAACCCACTGAAGGGGCTTTGCTCAGGGCTGGGGAGAGTCCAGGTGGGAGAGGGGTGTGCGCGTGCGTGTGCGCGTGCGTGTGCGCGTGCGTGTGCGCGTGCGTGTGCGCGTGCGTGTGCGCGTGCGTGTGCAGCCGTCTCTTCCACTCCAATCGCATGGGCTCCTCCCACCTCAGAAAATTCAGGTCAGCGGCAGAGCTGCTCCCACTTCCTGCCGCTCACCGGAAGCTCCGCGCCCTTGACCTGTCAGTGCCCTCACCCACCTGGACGGGCCTCTTCCACCCCAGCCCTGCTGGCACCCCATCGGCTTCCTCACCACCTGCGACACCAAGGCTCGCTGGTTTACCCACACGCGAGTGAACCCGGGGCGCGCGCGTGCGGCACGTAGGCTCACATGCACTCACGCACACGCACATGCACGCTGTCGCACACGGACGTGCAGGAACCCTGGCAAGGGCCCCGGGCGACCCGGAGGAGCGGGGAGCGCTCGGAGTCCCCCCCGACCCCTCCCCCAGGCCCATCTCCCTCCCTGCGCGGGTCAGGTGGCCTGGCTCCCGCGGTTAGGATGGGGTGCGGGCAGGACCCCGGGGGGGCGTTAGCACCTGCAAGGTGTGGGGCAAAGCCGCCCCCGGCTGAGCTGGGACACTGACATCAGGCCTGGGCCGCAGACTTGGCTCCCGTCCGGCTTCCTTCCCCGTGCAGGCCCGTCCCTCCTGCACCCGCCCCCCTGTCCCTGTGCCCTCTCCCTCGGTCCCTGCCGGCCAGGCTCGGGGGAGGTGGGGAGGCATCCATCTCTGCCCCAGGAGGGTTAATCCCCTGGGCTGTTTGGGGTCCCTGAAGCTCCATACGAATTTTAGAATGGATATTTCTGGGGGAAAAAATGCACATCATTGGGATTCGGGTGGGGTTTGCGGTGACTCTGCAGATCACTTTGTAAGAACGGTGAGCCCTCCGGTCCCTGCGCGTGGGATGTGGGCCCTTCACTTGTGTCTTTCTTCACTTCTCTGTGGCTTCCATTGTACAAGGCTTTTCTCTCCTTGGGTCAGTTCATTCCTAAGTATTTTATTATTTTTGATGCCACTGAAAATGGAACTGGTTTCTACCCCAGACCAGCCACATCAGCATCCCTAGGGAACTTGGTAGAAATGCAAATTCTTGGGACCCACGGTAGGAAAGAACGAAAAGAAAATGGAACTGATCGCTTTACTTCATTTCCAGTTTCTTTGCTGTTAGTGAAAAAAACACAGCTGATTTCCAGGTTCACTTTGTATCCTGCCACTAAGCTGACATCATCTATTTGTCCTAACAGGTTTTTTTGTGGAATCTTTAGGGTTTTGTACATCTCAGATCACACCACCTACCACCAGAGGTCATGTCACTTCTTCCTTTCCCCACTGGATGCCTTTTGGGGTCAGTTCCCCGGGGATGGCCCATTCTACTGGTTCTGCACAGTGTGCCCTCTTCGGCCCGTTTACATCAGTGTGCGTAGGAAACTTGTATTTCCTACTTTATTCTGCAAAAAGGCCCCTGGTCCCACCGTGAACTTCCCGTTATCGCAGGCGGCTGTGTGCTGGCGCCCGAGGCCTTCCTGCGGGCAGAAGTGACAGGGCCCTTCTAGAAGTGCAAGTGCTACTGCTACCATCAGCCTTCACGTGCCCTATCTCGCCTTCAGGTGCCACAGTGGTATCTGTGGTCCCAGGCTGAGCCCCAGAAACCTCGATCAGCGTCGGGGAGACAGTGGGCAGACTTCCGTCCCCTGCTGCGGCCATGGGCTACTGCTTTGGCCTGCGTGCCAGGCTCCCTGCCCACCCAGCCCCTCCCTGCCCGTCGGAGCCAAGAGTCGCCTGTCAACGACAACATGGTCAGCAGAGGTGACCCTGGCTTTGGGTTACCGTCCTCCACCCTTTGTGTCTTCACTTCCAGCCCCAAGTGTCCACATGTGAAGACTTTTGAATACTGCTTCAATGGATTTGCTAGTCATAGGGCCATTCAATATATATATATATATATATATTTTTTTTTTTTTGTGGTACGCGGGCCTCTCACTGCTGTGGCCTCTCCCGTGGCGGAGCACAGGCTCCGGACGCGCAGGCTCAGCGGCCATGGCTCACGGGCCCAGCCGCACCGCAGCATGTGGGATCCTCCCGGACCGGGGCACGAACCCGTGTCCCCTGCATCGGCAGGCGGACTCTCCACCACTGCGCCACCAGGGAAGCCCCATTCAATATTTTTATTTCTTCTAGCCCATTCTATTTTTCTAGCGATTTGTCCATTTTACCTGTGTTTTCAGAAGTGTTGACATGCGGTTGTTTACAGTCCTCTCTACTTACCTCTCTTCTTACATTGCTGTGTTTGCACTTCAGAACATTTAAATGTGTATACACAGTAAGATGCACTCCGCAGTGTTCGGGTCTGTAGGTTTTGACACATGCATACGGTTGTGTATCCACCAGACGCTACAGAACAGCTCCATCACCCCAAATTCCCTTCTGCTGCCCTTGGGAGACAATCCTTCCCTGACCCCCAACCCCTAATAACCACTGATCTATCTCCCTCTCTCTCAATTTGTCTCTTCCAGAATGTCACATGAAGGGAATTGTACAGCCTTTTGCGTCTGGTGTCTTTCCCACAGAAAAGGCACTGGAGGTTCATCCCTGCTGGGCACACGGATAGCCCCTTCCTCTTATGGCATCTCGTGGATGGACCTCAGGGGTAACCTCCTCAGCAGCTGGAGGACACCTGGTTTGTTTCCAGTTTGGGGTGATCACAAATAAAGCTGCTTTAAAGATTCATGCATAGGCTTTTGTGTGAACATAAGTTTTCATTTCTCTTGAGGAAATACTGGGAGTAGAAATCCTGGGTCACCAGATGGTGAGAAGTGACCGCGCTCTTCCACGGGGCTGCACCACTTTGCATTCTCACCTGTGATATGTAAGAAATTTTTGCTTCACAATTTCATCAGCATGTGGTGTTGCCGTTTTAGTCATGTCACTAGTTTCCACCATTCTCATGGGTATGCGGTGGCATTGCACTGTGATTTTAATTTGCATTCCCCTAATGACAAAGGACGGGGGGCATCTTTTCATGTACTTATTTACCATCATCCGTGCTGTGTTCAGATCTTTGGCGCTTTTTTTGGGTGGGAGGGGGCTGCATTGGGTCTCCATTGCTGTGCGTGGGCTTTCTCTAGTTGCGGCGAGCAGGGGCTACTCTTCATTGTGGTGTGCCGGCTTCTCATTGCGGCGGTTTCTCTTGTTGTAGAGCACGGGCTCTAGGCTCGCGGGCTTCAGTAGTTGTGGCACGTGGGCTCAGTAGTCGTGGTTCGCGGGCTCTAGAGTGCAGGCTCAGCAGTTGCGGCGCATGGGCTTAGTTGCTCCACGGCATGTGGGATCTTCCCGGACCAGGGCTCGAACCCGTGTCCCCTGCATTGGCAGGCGGATCCTCAACCACTGCGCCACCAGGGAAGTCCCTGGTCCATTTTTAAATTGGGTTACTTGTTCCTTTACTGTTGAGTTCTGGAAGTTCTTTATATATTCTGAATACAAGTCCTTTATCTGATACACGGTTTGCAACCATTTTCCAGCAGTCTGTGGCTTCTCATTTCCTTTTAAATCTAAAATTGTATCTTCTTTTTGATTCACATTGTTTGTGTTTTTCCTTTCCTTTTTTTGTGTGTTTATTTTTCTCAGAAGTTGGTCTGTTTCGTTGGTTGATTCTTTTCAAAGAACTCACTTTGTCTCCACGGACCTTCTCCATCACACCTTTGCTTCCTGTTTCATCCATTCCCAAGCTTATTTTTATCTGTTTTCAAACTTTCTTTGGGCTTATTCTGTCCCGCCCCTCAAAATCTTTTCTTCCCCCAACATCTTCTTTTTATTTGATTTACAAAATTCAAGGATACCTTGCATTCAGTGTAAAATCTTCCCTCCTGCCCCTTTGCTCCCCCCACCCCACACCTCCTGAACTTCCTAAGACGGGGATGCGGCTCACAGACCCTGCGGCTTCCTTCTTTTCCACACATGCAGCTGGATACGTAGTGTTTTTTATTCTCATTCAGTGCTAGGTATTTTAAAATTTCTATTATGATATCTTCTTTAGCTCACGAGTTTTTAGCAGCGTGTGTATGTGTGTTACAGTGCTTGTCTATAAACATATCCCCTGCATTGTATTATATTTTCAAACACATGGCACAGTTAAAAGAATTGTACAGGGAAACGCCACATACCCACCACCTACGTTTTACACTGCACAACTCACTGTCTCTTTCATTCATCTCTCCTTCCATCCATCCTCCCATCCACCCCTCTGTTCCTCCCTCCTTCCTCCATCCATCCATCCATCCATCTGCCCACCTCTCTGTCCATCCACTGTGCCCCCTCCCTTTTCCCTATAAGACCCACTTTCTTGAGAGCCTGACTACAACTGGGGGGTGTTGCTTCCACACCCTGTGCCCTGGTAAATGGGAAACCAAGGACAAAGACCTGATGGCTGGATCCTTGGGGCTGCTGCCTGCCCACCACCCACCCAAGGGCCTACTGCAGGCTCAGGACAGGGATCTCAGACATTCCAGGGGCTCAGAGGTTGCCTCCTAGGAGCCCGGCAAAGGCTGAACCTTTCTCTGGACTGTGCAGGGTGTGGACAACCCTGGCCTGCGGGGTTAATCCTGTACTGCACAGGCTCTGATAAGGGTCCTCTGAGGGTGACAGTGAAGCCAAGTCTTGCAGGGTGAGTTCAGGGAAGGGCTCAGGAAAGGCTGAACCCTCGGCGACTGGGACACGGGGTGGGAGTGAGGTGGGCAGGGGAGGGGCAGGTGAGCAGGCCCTGGGCATTGCAGGGAGTGATGGCCGGGCTCGGGCAATGCCACGGCTAGAAGTGGGCTATGCAGCCGACTTGCTCCTCCGTGGGGCTGGACCCTGGGAAGGCAGGTGTCTGGGGAGGGGTCCCAGGGCTGGAGGTTGGCAGCGCCCACCAGAGGGAGAAGCCTGCTTTGAATGCAGGGCTGGTTCCTGCAGCTGAGCTTTGGTACAGGGTTGGGGGCACTGCTCTAGGCTGGGCTCCCCCCACCTCCTCCCCCGCTGTTCCCCAGAGTGGCCAGGCCCTGGTGACAGACGTGCCCTCCCAGCTGTCCAGCCCCCGGCCCAGGCCCCCACGGCCCCCAGGCTCAGGGCAGGGTCCTCTGGTCCCAGATGACCTCTCCTGGCTCAGCCACTTCCCCAACTGAGCCTGGGGCCCACCTTCCCCTCCTCCAGCTGGGCCAGCTGTCAGCCCTCTCCGCCCTCCAGAGGCCCAGCTTCCCCACAGCCTGTTTCTCTTCGGGACAAGGTGGACCAGCAGCCAGGGAATTCTCTTCTCTCCCCGCCCGCCCTCCATTTTCATAGGGGAGACAAAGGCATAGCCTGGGTCAGGTGCTTAAGGTCACCTCACAGAGACACAGCTGGGGACCCCATGTTTCATCCACCTAATGCCCCAAATAGCCGCCTCCCTGTTCCCCTCTCGCACAGAAACTCCAAAATGAGGCGAGGAGTCCGCATCTCGGGAAGTCGCGGGCCGGCCTGGGGAACCGTATCTGCTCCGCTCCGCCGGCTCCATCGCGCCGCCTGGTGGCCACGGCCGGCCCTGCGCCCGCCGGGCCTCGCTCCCGAGCTACCGCTCGGCCGCCGGCGGGCGCGGGCACCTCCCTCGCCTCGCGGCCCAGAGCCCCTGTCCGGGAGGCGTCGGTGAGGGCAGAGGAAGGCGGAGGTGAGGTCCAAGACCACCGACTCAGCCAGTGCTCAGGGCTTGCTCCTCCCCCCAGTGCCACCAGCGTTCCCATCAGCAACCCAGGGGGTACCCCTCAGCCCCCCGGGCACAGGGACACAAAACCCCAGCCCCGCCAGATGCGCTGCAGACCTGGACCCTTCGTTTCCCCCGCAGTGAAACGGGCGTGCGGCGCCCAGGGGCACGGGGAGGGGCGGGGCATCCACCGGCGGGAGTTGAGGGTTCCGGGTTCTCAGCCGTCCCGCAGCCCCTCCCCCATGGGGGATCCCGAGATTCCCTTCTCCCTCCCCTCCTCCCCTCGCCCCGTCTAGACCCTGAGCCTCCTCGTTTCTCCCCCGGCCCCCGGCCCCTGAGCTTCCTTGCCCCCTCTACCCCGGCCCCCGCCCGGACCCTCCCAGCCCTTACCCCCAACTCCCTGCCCCTTTCACCCCCGACCCCTCCACCCCTACCCCCTTCCATCCCCTCCCCCGACCTAGAGCCGCCGCTGCCCCCTCCGATCCCCGGCTCGCCCCGGGCCCGCCGGCGGGGCAGCCAGGCTGCGGCGCGCACCCACCCTCGCCCGGCGGCGGGCCTGAGCGCGCCGGGACCTGTTGAGGCCGCCGGCAAAGCAGCGCCGGGGCGGGCCTGGGGCGAGCGAGGAGATTTCGGTCTTGGCGGCCCGGAGGGGGCTCCAGGCAACCCCCGAGGGAGCCAGGGCGGACAGAGGCGCGGGGCAAGCGGGCGTCCTGGGTCCCCGCACGAACGCGCGCCGGGGAGGACCGCGACCGGGTTCCCAGGCAGGACCCCATCCCGGGCACAGACGGGGTTCCCCGTGGTGTCTTTTATTTGCACAATACTCTGCGAGGTAGGTACTGCTATGGTTCCCATATTCCAGATGCGAAAATCGAGGCACAACTAGGATTCGCACCCAAGATCCAGACACCGCCCCCAACTCACGTAGAGGTTTTCACAGAAACAGTTGGTGGGTCATGACCTGGGAGATCGTCACCGAGCCCCAAGGTCTCACCTGTCTGTCGGGCAGGACCCGCCCCCCCCCCAAGGTGGTGAGAATTCCCGACGCACGTGCCGGCACCCAGGGCCAGGGGCGTCCACTTCCGCAGAGTTATCCTGTGCCAGCCCTCCCCAGGGGAGCGGCGACCCATCGGGGCGCGGAAACTGGGAGGCGGCGGAGGGGAGACCGGCTCCTGCCAGGGCCGCTCTGGGGGTGCAGGGCTGGGCCCCCGATCCCGCCCTAGGCCCGGGGGCCTCCCCCGCCCCCTCGGGAATCCAGCTCTCCGCGGGGGCCGAGGGGGCCGAGGAGGTGGCGAAGCCGAGCGCGCTGACACACGCGCCTGGAATTCCCAGGGGGGCCGCCGGCCTCTGCGACCCCTCCGAACTGGGCCGGCCCCAGCCCGCGGGGGCAAGAGGAGGCCGGCTCCCCGACGGGGCGGGGCGCACACCGAGCTCCTCCTCCCCTCAGGGCCGCCGGGCGCGGTGCCTCCAGGTGCTGCAGCCCTGCCGCCCTGCGCGTCCCCGCCCGCACCTCACAGCCAGCGCGTCACTGGTGCGCATCCCAGCTGCCTCGGTTGCCCGCTCTGTGCCAGGGGCGTTCCTTCCATCACTGGAGGGTTCACCAGGGTCTGGGAGTTGATACATGAACGGTGTCTGGAACGGTGTCTGGTGAACCCCCAGTGAGGGGGGCTTGTTACAGCTGCCGTGGAGGAGAGACGGGCCGCAGGACCCAACAAGGAGCCGTCCCCACCCCTTCGGGTCGGCTCACACGTGCGTGTGTGGGGATGGGTCATACAAGGGTGTGTGCCCTGTGCTCCTTTGTGTGTGACGGTGTGGGCCTGTGAGTGTGTGCTGGTGTGAATGTATGCTCACGCGAGCGTGCCTGTGTGTCCATGTGCCCACAGGAGTGTGTGTACACACGCACATGTTGACCACTTCCATGGGGAGTTGTGCAATGCAGTGGGGGGTCACGGGTGCCACACACACACACACACACACACACACCCTGTCAGCCCTCACCAAGGAGCACTTTGCCATCTGGGGGTCCAGGTGTGTGTGGTGGACCCAGCTCCTGGGGAGGGCAGACCTGTGCCCCGGCCACAGATATTCAGCCCAGCTCATCCTCCAGGCCAAGGGATCCCTTGGGCTCAGGTGACAACAGAGCCCAGGAAGGGGAGCCAGCGCAGGAAGACCCCACTCCTGATGCACTGGCCACGGGCACCAAGGATGGGGGGCACTCACCGAAGGCCAGGACTGGCTGGTCCCAGGGGGGAGGGTCCTCTGGGCAGAAATGCTGGGGAGCTGGTAGCCTGCAGGGGGGCTGTCATCAGAACCAGAAGAACTATGGTGCATGGAGCCCCCTCCCTGGAGGATGCTGGGAGTGCCCTTGAGGTGAGGGGGAGAGCTGAGGGCCTCTCCCCGCCCAGGGCCGGACCAGTGTCTGTCCTGCCCCGCACCCACCGGTAGTGGAAGGAGCAGGGATCACAGGCTACAAGCCAAGACTTGTGCTTTTGCCCTGTGCCCAGAGGCCAGGCAGGTGTCCCTGAACCCCAGCCCAGCCCTTTACCCAAAGGCCAGCGTGGCCCCATGGACTGGCCCGGCCCCTCTTCGGCCTGTGAGCCCCGCCCTTCAAGCCTCCTCTCTGTGCTCCCCCCCGTGGTTTTGGGGGCCGGTGGATGACCCTGGGTTCCGTCCACCCCCAGCCTCGTCCCTCCTGCCCCGACCATCAGTCTGCTGGCTCTGACCAGACAGGCAGCATGGTGCCTGTGGCTGGACCCCAGGCGGGGGCGGGGAGGCAAGGGGGGAGCCCGGGTGGACAGGGAGCCCCACCATCTATTCACTCACCAAAGTCCCGTTCAACAAGCACTGTGGGCCTCCCAGGCCAGCACGCTGGTAGCTGCTCAGGGACAAGTTAGGGTCAGGGTGGGCCTCTGAGGGTGGAGGAGCGGGAAAGGTCCCCCGAGGTGACACGCACTCGGGTCTGTAAGGGAGTGGGCGTTGCAGTCTCCGGGGGACCGTGGGAGACTGGCCAGCACTTCCCCCAGCCTGGACTGGCAGAGGCCTCAGACTGACCGCACCCCACAGCTGAGTACCCCCAGGGCATCTGCACCCCACATAGCTGGGGCTGCCCTCCTCTCATGTGTAGACCCGGCCCTAGTCCCTGCTTCCCCTGCGGTCATCCTCCGGGGGACAGTGTGCCTCAGCCCTAATGGCCTTCAGCTACCCACAGGGTCCACTCCAAACTCCTGACCGGTTGTTTGCAGCCTCCCCTGCACGGACCAGCCCCCAGGGACGCTGCTCCGGCCCAGCAGCCCCACTGCCTGTGGTCCCCACAGCGCTGTCCCCAGGGCCTGCCCACTCCCCTGCCCCTCTCCCCCTCCCCTCTTCAGGTCCTTCCTCACCCACCTGGCAAAGGCTCTTCCCTCACCCAAGGGCAGAGGGCAGGTGGCTTCATGCCACAGTGGCCACCAGGGGGCGCCATGTTTTGGATGTGGAGTTGGGGTGCATCAGAGCCTCTTACCTGGGAGCTGGGTGTGGGCACTGGGGGCAGAAGAGACTGACTGTTGGCTGTCGCCTTCTGCGCTTCTGGAGGGCTCTGCCAGGTGGTTACTGTGAGCCCACTCCCCAGATGAGGAAACTGAGGCCGGAGACGGGGATGCCACCCAGCCTGGCTCTTGGGAGAGTAAGGTTCGGGTCTCTAAGAGTTCTCCAAGTCCACCTTGTATCTGCTGTGTTGCCTCCACCTTGCTGTGTGACTTTGGGAAAGTCACCTGACCTCTCTGGGGCTCAGTTTCTCCACCTGTAAAGTGGGGGTGGGAAGGCATTGCCTTGGCTGGGCAGGGCCAACTACTAGTCAGAGCACTGGGCTGTGGCCTCCAGCCTGTGCCTGGCTGGTCTCCATCCCCCTCTTCTGGAGCAGGGCTCCGCCCCCCCACTCCCCCAGCACGGGTGCCTCTGAAGGCTGCCACCTCAGCAGGCCAGGCCTTGTGCCCATAGGGTGGGGGTCTGCAGGGCAGTTCAGCTCGGCTCCAGCCAGCAGGGAACAGACTCTTCCAGGGTGCTTCTGGGGCTGCAACCAGGACAGGCGAGGTCAGCTTTCTGCCAGCAAGCAAGTCACCGCAGGCTGAGTGCGTACGTGTGTGAGCACATCTGAGTGTGCCAGGATCCTGTCCCTCAGCGTGACCCCTACCAGGGCGGCCCACCAATACCCTCTGCCTTCCGAGGCCCCTGTTTGCCCAGACGGGGCACGCTCTGCGCCTCCCCTGGGTGGTGAGAGTGACCCTGCCGTGAGCAGAAGAGACCCAGGCCCCACCCACTGCCTTGCACCCTGGACCCCACTTTGGCCCAGCAGAGGCCCTGACCCCAGGCCGGCAGAGGGTGCCGCCTGCCCAGGTGCTGGCAGCGGCAGGGTTCCCACACTCCCTGGTGCCAGCCTTGGCACTCCAGCCCTGCCCCACCCTTGCCTTGTGGCAACCAGGGCACCCGGAATGTGGCTGTGGATTCCGTCCCCCGGGGCCACAAATTCCTGTCTCAGTGGGCGAGGGTGGAAGACGGCTTTCCACCCTTTGATCCTTGCCAATTCCAGGGAGCTGGGCACGCCCAGGCCTTGCCAGCCAGGCCACAGGGGAGGCTGGGAGGGGGGCAGGGGGCAGGTCTCAAGCCCCTGCTCCCCCAGGCTCTGAACCCCAGCTCCCAGGGCCCAGCCCTGCTCCCCGGACGCCCCAGGGAATGCCTGCCCGCCGGGAGGTGGCCCCTGCCTCTCACCTGGGGGCCCAGATCTGCTCCCCACCGTCAGCCTGTGAATCTCCAACACCAGCCCTGCCCCTCCCCCAACCCACCCTGGGGTGTCCGGAGGCCCACTCCCCCCTGCCAGCTGGGCCTTGCCCTGCTCACCTGCACCCTCACGCCCCTGCCACAGCTGACCCATTCTGAGACCCCGGGATGCCCTGGCCTCACCCTTGACCACAGTGGAGCCCGCGCTGATCCTGGGCTCGTCACCCCCAAATGTGCTTGCTTCCTGCCCTTGCCCCACATCCTCTCGGAGCCCCTGACAGTTGCTACTCACTCAGTACAGTGGGTCACCTACCCCATGTTCCAGCGCCACTGAGCACCCTCTGAGCCTCGGTTGGGGGACAGAATCTCAAAACCCCAAGCGGGAGGGCTGGCCGAGGGGTCTCATCGGGAGCTCAGGAGAGGCGCCTCGGCCCTGCCTGTCAGCCAGCTGTCCCTGGGTTTCCGCACCTGCAGATGTTAATTACCGTAATTAGCACCCCTCCCAGAGGCCAGTGGGCCTTGGAGCTGGCCTGGGACCTGCTCCTTCAGCCTCAGCCACGTGCCCCCAGCCAAGGAGAAGGGAATCAAGGAGGGCTCCACCGAGGAAGGGGAGGGGCCGGCCTCAGAGCCACGCCGCAGGGCTCGCAGGGCTCGCAGGGAACCTTCGGTGTCAGTCACTCTCCTGCCCATCTGGTGTGTGCACACCCTCTCCATCCGGTCAGGCCTTGCCCCCGACCCCTACCCAGCCACTGGACTGCCAGAGACTTGGGGTGTCCTTTCCCAACCGGGTGCCGCCCTCTGGGGACACGGCGAGGACGAGGCCAGGCCCTCAGGGTCTGCACGCAGGGGCTGAGGAGGAGGCATCCTGCGACCGGAGCAGCCAGGGACGCTTCCTGGAGGAGGGGGCACGTCGAGGCCCCTTAGGCGCAGGAAGGCATTCTTGAGCAAAACCGAGGTGGAAAGATGGAGCGCGGCGGGGCCCACGGAGAGGCGGGGCCCACGGAGAGGCGGGGCCACGGAGAGGCGGGGCCCACGGAGAGGCCGGGCCTTCCACGCGGCCGCGCACCTCATCCCCACGCAGCGGCCGGGCCGGCTGGGCCTGCAGATTCCTGCGCCACCGTCGGGCACTTGCCGGCGCGGGGGAGGGGAGGGAGGACAGGACTCCGATCCCCCCACACCTGCCCGGGCCCGGGGACGGCACGGCCCCCTGGCCAGACGGGGCGGCTCGGGGCGCCGGGCGGCGGCGGCACAACGCGGCGTCCCCTAGCGTGTCGCGGCGGGCCCGGCACACGGCCGCGCTCCAGCGCCCGCCCTCGGCCCGCGGCCCGGCCCCGCGCGCATTCCTGGCGAGGCCAGGCGCCGCCGGCGGGAGGGCGGAAGGCACCCCCGGGAAGAGGTGAGTTCCTTCTCCGACATCGGGGACCCGAGGCCGTGTCCACCTCAGTCCTGGGCCCCGGCCACGCTGGGGGTGGTGACGGGCCCAGGGATGGTCCCCAGAGGGGTGGAGTGCCGGCGCCAGGTGGCAGCCGGTGGGGACGGGCGCTGCTGAGCCCGGGGAGCCTGTCTCGACGCTTCCCATTCGGCGGGGGTCGGGCAAGGAGCGAGGCGAGAGCGGAGGCCGAAATGCGGGCGGCCTGTGTGGTCGCGCAGGGAGTGGCCGGGGTGGGAGGTCTGAGCAGGAGCTGGGAGGCTTGATGCAGCTGGTGTCCATCCCTTCAGCCGTGCCTCCACGCCTCCGTTCGCTCACTCAACACGCACCTGCTGGGCGCCAGCGTCCTGCTGTGAGCTGGGCCAAAACATCCACCACGACCAGGGAGGATGCGCACCCTCTCTGCCTTCAAGGGAGGGGGAATCTCCACGAGGTCTGCAGGGGCTGCCAATAGCCGGGTGCGGAGTGCGGGAGGGCGTTCTGGGGCCCTGCCGGAAGGGGGGCCCACCAGGAAGGGCTGGGCCCTGGGGACCAGCTGGAGGGCCGGCTGGGCTGCAAGGCTGCTTCCCCCAAGCGCCCAGGTCCTTTCTCATTCCCATGTGCTCAGCTCACCTGCAATGACCACCGCTCCCCCAGGCCCAGGTTGGGCATTGGACGCGCCCGCAGGCCCCAGAGGGAGGGGATAACAGAGGAGGGGTCGGGGGAGAGCATGTGGTGGCACAGAGGAGAGAGAGGCCAGACGTGCGGAGAGGGCAGGAGGGTCGGGGTGAGTCCTGAGGTACAGGAAGGGGCCCCAAGGAGTGAAGGTTGACCTTTGAGAAATGCCTGATGTGGTGCACAGGGCAATGGTTGAATGCCAGCTCGCAGGTGAGGCTGGATGGAGAAGCCTGGGCTGCAGCACAGTCGTGAGGGCAGTAGGGGCCATGGGAGGTGCTTGAGCAGGGCAGTGATATGGTCAGATGCGAGTTTTGGGAAGATCACCCCAACAGACACCGCGAAAGCACGCTGCACGGGGTTGTAGAATAATCCGTGTTTCAGGCTGGACCCATGTTTATTGAAGAAATCCCCTAATATTGGATATTAATTAAGATGGTTTCCAGATTTCCAGTTAGAGGTAGTTCTGCGTGGAGCATCACTGATGCGTTTTGACTCATGAAGACAGATTTCTAGAAATAAGTAAGGATTCCTGATGGTCCTCACCTGCCTGCTGGTGAAGCTGGGCCAGCTTCACACCCCTCCAGTGGCATGTCGTAGGGCTTCCCCTGCCTCTCTGCCCGCCATGCCTCGATCTTCCCCGCAAGCCTCTTCTCTGTCACTAGGACCTGACACACCCTCCTGGGTGACTTTCAGGAACCCCCAGCTCTGATCTCCCTTATGTGCCAGGGACCCTGCCCTCTGTCCCCAGCCCAGACTCCTTCTGAGCACCGATGGGGGTGCCAGCTGGCCTTGGGACACTCACTGATCCCGCCCCCCAACTTCAGAGGCTCCCCCTCCCCTGGCTGCTCAGGCCGGAGCCTGGGGGGAGTCATTCCTTCCTGTCCAGCCTCCTAAATCTCCATCCACTCCAGCACACCCCAGGTAATCCTTCCTCACCTGCCCCCTCCCTGCCCTATTCCAGCTGCCAACACAGGCACACATGTGACAGAACCCTCCCCTGCTTTAAAGCCCACCATGGCCCTCCAGTGCCCACGGGAACAAACCTGCGCTCCCGTCAAGCCCCTGCTCAGCTATTTGCACACACCCCTCCTATGTCCATCCTCCATGCCGGGGGACACAGAGTCTGACCTAGACTCGGGGGTGGGATGTGAAAATGTTGAGGGCTCTGGGGCCAAACTGAGGAAGCTCGAAGAGGCAAGGGCTCAAACACGGCCAAGTTTGCAAACCCTGTCCTGATGCTGCCCCTCTCCTCCCCTACTCCGGACTCACGCAGCCGTGGCACGCTCAGCCCACAGCCCCATACCTCCTCCCTGCCCCCGGCCCTTGCCTCTGGCCTTCCCAGGGCCCCAAACCTCTTCACATGTCACCCCTGAGCCTGAGTCAGACCCTGTGTCCCCAGCTGTGGCAGGGAAAGCCCTCACCAAGGGTCCGCAGAATGAGACCCTCAACCAAGGCCAAGGCCCGTGGCTGGGACTCACATCCCAGAAAGATCAGGTGACTGGCTTGGTGTCGTGCAGCCAGCCCAGGGTCCAGGTGGCTGGGCAGAGGGGAGATCCCCTGGCCTGCCCCCTCCAGGCTCAGGGAGGAGCTGACTCCAGATCTCCTGCAGGGTCCAGGCCCAGGCCCCATGCCCAACATGCACACACACACAGGAAGCAGCTCTGCTGAGCCAGATGGCAGACGGGCATGCTCCAGCACGCCCTGGCATTCCTGGCCAGATGGTCTGGGAAGAACCAGTCAGGCCTGGTCACACCACAATGTCTCTCTCAGGAACTCAGACCATGGAGGGCTGAGCAGAAAACACCAACATGGCCCACTGACCTGTGACCAACTGGGTGGGGCAGAGGGGCCAGGACGTCCTGTCCCAGGAGCCACAAAGCCCAGCATGGGATGGGCAGCTTTGGGGAAGGCCAGGTCCCAGCACCATGGATTAGGAGACTAGAGCCCAGCCCATGGATGCAAGTGCTGGGGGCCAGGGCAGCTCCATCCAGCTGTGGGCCAGCTGGGATCAAAGGCAGACCCAGAGGGGCCACGATGCCTACAGAGCAGAGACCCACCCCACTGCTCAGAGCCTCCTGCAGGTCTCCAAACCCACAGAAATTTGGGCACCAGAACCGGCAAGTGTGGCCAAGGCAACAGCAGCCTGAGGGCAGCAGCCTCACCCTCACAGACTGGCCCCAATCCACAAACATGGCAGAAAAGTGTCATCTATTCCAGTTTTCTGTTAAAGCTTGGAAAGATATTTCAGGGTTTTTTTCCCCCATAAAGGACTTGTGGATTTCAAGATTAACTCCTGAATATTTTACAATTTTTGTTCTTTTTTTTTTTTTTTTTTTTTTTTTTGCAGTACGCGAGCCTCTCACTGTTGTGGCCTCTCCTGTTGCAGAGCACAGGCTCCGGACACGCAGGCTCAGCGGCCATGGCTCACGGGCCCAGCCGCTCCACGGCATGTGGGATCTTCCCGGACCGGGGCACAAACCCATGTCCCCTGCGTCGGCAGGCGGACTCTCAACCACTGCGCCACCAGGGAAGCCCCAATTTTTGTTCTTTTTGAAAATAACATCTTTCCTGTTATATATGTATTTTTCAGTGACTTAAAGGAATACTATTGACTTTTGTATTGGGCAGCTCTTTTAAACTCGTATTAGTACTAATAGTTAATCTGTTGACTATTTTGGCATTTCAGCGTAAGTTAACATGTTATTTGAAAAGACACGATGATACAATTTTATCTCCCTTCATCTAGTTCCCAAACTACTGATTTCTTTTTCTTGTCTTATTGCATTGGCCAGGACTTCCAGAATAATATTGAACAGTAAGTGTGAGAATGAACATTCTTACGTTATTACCAACCCCAAAGGGAATGCCTGCAAAGTGTCTCTGTTAAGCTTGCCACAGATTTGAGGGAAATAGTTCTTATTAGTTAGGAAAAGTCCCTCTAGCTTCTATTTCCTAAGTTTTTGTTTGTTTGTTTGTTTGTTTTAAATCATGGGTATGTGTTAAACTTCATCAAATGCTTTATTCTGCATCAGTGTAATGATTATATTTCTTTTCTTCTTTAACCTGGTGAATTGCTGTGTTAAAATTTCTGACATGAACTATCCTTATATTACTGAGAAAAACTTTATGTGACTTTAAATATGGTTAGATTTTAGTTAGCTAATACTTTAAGATTTTAAAAATTCATGATCATAAATAAAACTGGTTTAGAATTTACTTACCATGTGCTTTTTTTTTTTTTAATCTCTATACTAGCTTCATAAAATGGGTTGGACCATTTTCCCATTTCTCTTTTTCTGGAATGACTTATACATCACATGGGTTATCTGTTCCCTGAGGGTTTGGTAGATATAACCTGTGATAACTGCTGGGTTAGGAGCTTTGGGTAGTGTGTGTGCATGTGCACGCTGGGAGAGAGGTTTGGTTACTATTTTAATTTTTTAAACAATTATTAAGCTCTTGTGGTTTTCTCTTCCTTGTTTGGATTTCAGTATTTTCAATTTTCTATGCATCTATGCATTTTGCCTAGGTTTTCAAACTTATTGGTGTATACTTAAAAAAACACCTCCTGTGTTTAGAATAACGATCATATGGCAAGAGTTGTTTACCCCCTTTGTCCTATATTTTGTTTTACCTCTTTTTTCCTTAATCACTCTTTTTTCTAAATATTTATTTATTTATATATTTGGCTGTGCCAGGTCTTAGTTGCGGCATGCAGGATCTTCATTGCAGCATGGGAACTCTTAGTTGCAGCATGTGGGATCCAGTTTCCTGACCAGGGATGGAACCTGGGCCTGTTGCATTGGGAGCGTGGAGTCTTAGCCACTAGACCACCAGGGAAGTCCCTCCCTTAATCACTCTTGAAATAAACTATTCAGAGGCCAACTTTGATGGTGTTATCACTTCTACTCTTCATTTTTGTTCCCTCTTGGTTTATGTTTTTATTATTTCCTTCCTTCTTCTTAATTTCTTTGGATTTATTCTGTGCTATTTTTATAGATCCTTGACTTTTTAATTTTCAGATAAACATATTCAAAGATATACAATTGTCTCTAATACTGTTTTAAACGTGTCCCACAAATGTTAACTTGTAAAGGTTCCATTATTGTTAAATTCTAAGTATTTTGTAATTTACCTTATGAATTCCTCTATTTTAAAACATAACATAACATGTTATGGGAGGAGAAGGGAATGGGGGAGGGGGAGGGGGAGGGGGAGAGGGTCCATCACGCCGAGGTGGACAGCACAGGAGGACAGACCTGCTGGGCCTCCTCGCTCCCCTCCTTTTCCAGGTCAGAGGGCACTTGGCTTTGAACTGCTGCTGTGAGGGACTCCCCTCTCCCTCCCGCGTCCCATGCCCCTAGAGGCTGACTGGCCCTGGGACCTGGGAAGTTCTGCCCTGAGAAAATTGTTGCCATGTGGCTGCACTGAAATAATCAGGTTGAACAGCATGAAATCATTGTTATGTGTCTGATTTGACCTAAAAAAGGCAATTTCACAGGGTTCAATCTAATGGGAAAAAGGCCGCGTGGCGTGGAGCGCGGATGGGATGCAGCTCGGCGGGGCAAGGATAGATGTGCCGCCCACAGTGGGTGAAGACACGGGGGTGGGGCCGGGGGGGCTGCCCCCGTCTCTCACTGCAGCCCCCGCCATCAGTGATCACACCGCTCCAGTGCTCAGGTTTAGAGACCCATTTAAAAATGGAGCTTTGGGGGCTTCCCTGGTGGCGCAGTGGTTAAGAATCCGTCTGCCAATGCTGGGGACACAGGTTCAAGCCCTGGTCCGGGAAGATCCCACACGCCACAGAGCAACTAAGCCCATGCGCCACAACTCCTGAGCCCGTGTGCCACAACTACTGAAGCCCGTGCGCCTAGAGCCCATGCTCCACAACAAGAGAAGCCACCGCAATGAGAAGCCCGCGCACCACAACGAAGAGTAGCCCCCGCTCACCGCAACTAGAGAAAGCCTGCGTGCAGCAAAGAAGACCCAACGCAGCCAAAAATAAATAAATAAATTTAAAGAAATTCACCAAGACCTCAATCAATGGAAAGGTACACTACAGGGATGGGTGAGAAGACCCAATTTTGTTAAGACACGGAATCGCTCCAAATTCAACACAACTCCAATCAAAATCCCAGCAGGAGTGGTAGGGCCATTCCTTAAATCAGTCAGACAGCTTCTTAAAAAGCTAAACATACACTTACCCTACAGCCCGGCACTCGCACTCTTGGGCATTTATCCCAGAGAAGCGAAAGCCTCCATTCACACCAGTGCCTGAACACTAATGTCTATGGAGCTTTTTTCTGTGTAACAGCCCAGACCGGAAACAGCCCAAATGTCCTTCAGCAGGTAAACAGCCGGACAAATCCTGGGGCGTCCATGCACCGGGGCAGAGCTCAACGATACATGGGAACAGACTGTCCATCAGCAGCTCGATGGATACAGAGGAGATGCTGCTGTGGGAAGAAAGCCCATCTCAAATGTTGCAGGTTGTGTTGTTCAACTCACACAACATTCCTGAAATGACAAAATTGCATTGGTGGACAGCAGATTAGCGGCTGTCAGGGGTGGGGATGGAGGGGGACTGGGAAAGGGCAGCAGGGTGGGTGCCTTTGTGGTGGTGGTGATCTTGGTTATATCTAACTTGCGGCGGCGGTTGCAGGAATCTACGTTTATGATAAAGTATCAAGGAGCGATACACAAAGACACACAAAGAGGAACGTCTGCAGAAACTGGCAACGTCTGAGGAAGGTCTGTGGGCAGGTTTCTCATCTCGTGTGGGTCAGCGCGCTGCCTTTGGTAACACACCAGTTACGGAAGATGCTGCCAGAGGGGGATGCGGAGGGATGGGCATGCAGGACCCCTCTGTACTATTTTTTGCTATGTCTTGTGATTTTATAATTACTTCAAAGTAAAAAGTTAAAAAACAAAACAGAATCTCAGCAGGTTTTTTTGGGGGGAGGGGTAGAAATTGACCAACTGATTCTAAAATTCAGATAGAAATGCAAAGGACCTAGAATGGCCAAAAGAACTATGAAAAGGAAGAACGGAGTTGGAGGAAATTCCCTGGTGGTCCAGTGGTTAGGACTCAGCGTTTTTGCTGCTCGGGCCCAGGTTCGATTCTTGGTGGGGGAACTAAGATCCTGCGAGCTTCGCAGCACAGCCAAAAAAGGAAAAAGAAAAACAGAGTTGGAGAACTAACACTACCTGATTTCAAGACCTATTATAAAGCTATAGGAATCCAAAAACTGGAAACAGTCCAAACGTCCACCAACGGGTATGAATGGATTAACCAATGGTGGTCCATCCATACATGGAAAACCACACAGTAATAAAAAGGAATAAGCTACTGACTCGTACGACAGGGACTGACCTCAAAATAATTAAGCTGAGGGAAAGAAACCAAGTCAAAAAAGAGTACATCCTGTATGATTCCATTTGCAGGAAATTCCAGGCAATGCAAACTAATCCATCATGAAAGAAAGCTGATGAGAGGTTGCCTGGGGCTGGGGGGGTCACAGAGGGGCACAGGGACACGCTGAGGATGATGGCCGAGTTCACTCTCGATTGTTGCCATGATTCTGCAGGTGTATACTCAGGTGAGAACTTACCAAGTGTGTACTTGTAGCATGTGCCATTTATTGTATGTCAAGTACACTTCAATAAAGCTATTTTTTAAAGGAAGCAATGTGTGATGGTAACTGTAAATTTTTCTTCACAGTTGAGCACATATTCTGTTCCTTGGGAGAAGCCCTGGTTCTTAGAGCAGGATCTGCAGGTAGAAAGCGTCTGCAGCATTTATGTCCCTGAAGCCTAAGGTCACTGCCGTCCAGTTTGGGGAATGCCTGTGAGGTCATATTATATGCACATAATGCACATAGATGGATATGCATGTATGACGCAGATAGTCATGATTTATTTTTTTTAATTATTTACTTATTTATTTAAGTTTAGGCTGCGTCGGGTCTCAGCTGTGGCATGCGGGATCTTTCATTGCGGCGTGCGGGCCTCCTCTCTAGTTGTGGCGCTTGGGCTCCAGAGCGCGAGGGCTCTGTAGTTTGCGGCACGTGGGCTCTCTAGTTGAGGCACGGGCTTAGTTTGCCCAGAGGCATGTGGGATCTTAGTTCCCTGACAAGGGATCGAATCCATGTCCCCTGCATTCTTAACCACTGGACCACCAGGGAAGTCCTGTCATGATTTCTTTTAAAAGAACACACATAGATCATCTCAATATCACTAATCATTAAATAAATGCAAATCAAAACCACACTGGGACACCACATCACACCCATTAGGATGACTACTATAAAAAAAAAAGAAAATATTGAGTGTTGGCGAGGGTGTGGAGAAATTGGAACCCTTGTGCACTGTGGATGGGAATGTAAACTGGTGCAGTCACTGTGGAGAACAGTATGATGGTTCCTCAAAAAAATAAAAAATAGAGCTACCATATGATCCAGCAATCCCGGTGTGGGTATTTATCCAAACAATTGAAAGCAGGATCTCAAAGAGAGATCTGCGTTCCCATGTTGATAGCAGCGTTATCACAACAGCCAAGAGCTAGAAGCAATCTGAGGTCTACGGACGGATGGAAGGATGAACGAGGTGTGGTCCGTTCAGACAACAGAATGTCGTTCAGCCTTACAAGGGAAGGCAGTTCTGACACGGGCTACAACATGGATGGCCCTCGAGGACATCATGCTGAGTGAAATAAACCAGTCACAGAAAGATAAATACTGCATGATTCCACTTGTATGAGGTACCTAAAGTAGTCAAATTCCTAGAATTTGAAGCCAGGGGCTCTAGGGAGGAGAAAATGCAGAGGTGCTGTTTAATGGGGATCAGGTTTGCAAGATGAAAAAGCTCTGGAGAGCTGTTGCATGACATTGTGAATTTACTTAACATTACTGAAGCATGCACCCCCAAATGGTTAGTATGGAAGTTTTACATTGTGTTTTTTGCCACAATTGAAAAAAATTTTAAATAAATCGTGATGGTTACACAACAGTGTGAATGTACTTAATGCCACAGAACTGCATGCTTTACATGGCTAAGGTGGTAAAGTATTTTATGTCTATTTTACCACAATTTCTTAAAATGGAATTAAGAACACAGAATAGATATCATGACTCCTTTTCTGGATCTTTCCTTTCCAGCTCAACCATCCAGTGGGGCAAGCTTCCCAAGGCCGCGGATAGCGCTTCAGTGCCCTCTTTGTAAACCTCGCCAAGTCCCACACCGCATAGGCTGTCGCAGCTTAGGTGACCTCCCCGACGGATGGCATGGCTTGGGGTCTGGTCCTTCGTGACCACTGGCCACGCGCTATACACAGCCCAGACTTAGGACCCTAACGCTCAGTGCTCTCAGGCTGCGCCAAAGGGCACAAGCACTGGACGCTCGTGATTTCCCGACGGCTGCAGCTCTTCCCCCTTCTCGGCCACCAACCATCGGCTCCTGGCCACCCCCAGCTTCCCTCCACCAGCCGGGTGCTCGATCCTGATGAGGTCAAGGTGCTATTTCACTCTGAACTTAACTCGCATTTCTCAGATGGTTATGAAAGTGGAACAGCTTTCCTATGTTAGTTTCCTAACACAACAAATCACCACACACTTCACGACTTAAAACAAGACAAACTGATGATCGCGCGGTCCTGGCGGTCAGAATTCCAACCTGGGTCTCCCTGGGCTAGGATTAGGGTGTCAGCAGGGCTTTGTTCCTCCCAGAGCCTCCAGGGGAGAATCTGTTCCTCACCTTTTCCAGCTTCTGGAGGCGCTGAGTGTCCTCGGCGCGTGCCCCCTCCTGTGTCTTCGGCAGCTCTCAGTGGACATGTCTCTGCCCTTTCCCGGGGTATCGTCTCCCCAGCCTCACTCTCTCCCCAGCCACCAAGGTTTTCTAAGGACTCATGAGAAGACCTGGGCCCCTCCCGCGTCTCCCAGGACCCTCTCCCTAGTCGCATCCACAAAGCCCCTTTGCTCAGGTACCGTCCCATCCTCACCGGTTCCAGGAACCGGGACACGGAACTGCCCGGCACACTATCCCCTTTGTTGCCGTTTGATTTTCTCTTCCAAGAATTCTTTCCTCGCATTCCTCACCTAGTTTTCTATTGGGCATATTTGTCTTCCTGCTCGTCTGTAGAAGCTCTCTGAATATAATAGATAGTAGCGCTTTGTCAGCGTTATATTTAAGTCCTTATGCATTTTGTTGTATAGAAGGTGGAGCCATGTGTGCGAACTCCACTTACTAAACGATCGATCCATCAAATCCCACTTTGTCACGTGGGCTCTCTTTATATCAGCGTCTAATTTTATTTTATTTTATTTTATTTATATATATTTTTTATTTATTTATTTTTTTGCGGTACGCGGGCCTCTCACCGCTGTGGCCTCTCCCGTTGCGGAGCACAGGCTCCGGACGCGCAGGCTCAGCGGCCATGGCTCACGGGCCCAGCTGCTCCACGGCATGTGGGATCCTCCCGGACCGGGGCACGAACCCGTGTCCCCTGCATCGGCAGGCGGACTCTCAACCACTGCGCCACCAGGGAAGCCCCTCCGCGTCTAATTTTAGACTCTCTTCCGCCGAGGAGTCAACGTGAGTGCCTGTGAGCCCGATGAGCGCACACAAGTGGGGTCTTGGTTCCTAACCCAGCTGAGCACCGGCGCCTCCGAGGGAGCACTGCTGGGCTTGCTGGGCCTGCTGGGCCGGGAACCGGGATGGCAGGACTCACCGCGTCTCGCTCCTCCCGTGCTCCGCCTCTGCCGGGCTCCTCTTCTTCCTGCTCTGGATCCCGAGGGTTTGATGCCCCTGCTGTTCACTCCGTAGCTCCCTGTTCACAGGAAGCTCTGCTCTCCATCCCTCTCATCCCCCCTGTGAGTGGAGACTTACCTGCTTTTCTGTTCAGACATGACTCTCCTGCTGTTAGCAGCTGGGCAGCCAAACACCTGTGCCCTGACCTGCTTCCCGCCACCCCACACAGCAAGGATGAGCCTGTGGGATCACACCCCCCCACCCCTCCATGGGATGAGAGGTGGACACGCCCACCGCCCCTCCCCTCCCCCACCCCTCCATGGAATGAGATGTGCACACGCCCACCACCCCCTCCCCTCCATGGGATGAGATGTGCACACGCCCACCGCCCCCTCCCCTCCCCCCACCCCTCCATGGGATGAGATGTGCACACGCCCACCGCCCCTCCCCTCCCCCCCCCAGGTCCTCACCCCGACTCCGACCGAGCTTCCCCTCATGACATCTTCCCCCTCCTCACCCTGTGGTTGCCGGCAGCGTGGCCACTCCCGCGGGGCCCTGCCCCCTCTCCAGCCGCCCAGCTGCTCCCACCTGTGCCCCAACACCGAGGGCAGCAGCCAGGCTGCAGGGTCCCTCGTGCACTCTACACTCGTCAAGCCCCCCACACCCTCTCATATCCCCACCTCGGGCGTCCACACCGAGGATTCCTGCAGCTGGGCAGGCCCCCAGCCAGGGCGAGGGGCAGGCTCTCTCCTCCAGGCGCCCCCATCTCTCCTCACAAAACCCCGGGGTCGACCCCCCCTCCTCTCCCCGAGGGATAGGGAGGAGAAAAGCCACCTGCCCCCAGGACTCCCTGCAAGGAAGGCAGGTGTCTCTGCAGCCCCCGCCCCCCAGGCCTGCAGCCTGCACCTCGGCCTCGGGAGGGAGGCGCCCTCCAGCCTGGTGCTCCAGGTGGGGCCTGGGAGCCCACTGCTCTGACTCGGGGGCCCAGCTGGGTGGGGAGCCCCACACCACGCCCGGGCAGCCTCTCCTCCTTCCCTCTATCGGGTGACAGGTGCGGGAGGGAGACAGCCGTCCAGCGTCCTCCACATCTGCTCATCTGGGGCTGGCCTGGCTCTCTGCTCTGGACACTTCCCTCCTCTGTGTGGGTCGTGAGGCACTCTCGGGGCTCCCAGACCCCAGGTCTCTCCCGCGCCGGCTGCAGTGGGGTCCCCGCGCTGGTCCCCCTCCCTTGGGAGCCTGCAGGGGTCTGGGCACCCGGGGTGGCGCTGGACGTCTGGTGCCCCGTGCGCGTGTCAGGTCGGGTCAGGGGGCGGCCGGTGGCGCTTTTAAATATGTTCCGAGTCCTCCTCCCTCGGGTGTGGGCAGGACGCCCAGGTGGAGCTGGTGCAGGGACGGCACTGGCAGGTCAGTCAGCCAAGCCTTGCAGCTTCTGTCCTGAGGGTCCCGGCCCCCGGCCCCCCTGTGAGGACGCTGTGGGGGCCGCCGGGTGAGGTGCTCAGGCCCCACCAGCAGCCACGTGAGGGAGCTTGGAGGCAGAGCCCCTGGTTCCGGCCAAGTCTTCAGAGGACGTGGCCCTGGCCGACACTTTGGCCGTGACCTCGGGAGACCCCGGGCCAGAACTGTCCCACGAAGCCTCTCCCAGACCCCTGACCCACAGAAACTGTGAGATGATAAAGGTTTGTCATTTTAAGCCACTACGTTTGGGGTAACTTCTCACTCAACAGCAGATAACCAATCTTAGCACAGTCAGACCCTGGAGACGTTGCAGTTCAGGTCCAGACAACCCTGATAAAGCAAATATTGCAAGAAAGTGAGTCACATGAATTTTTTTGGTTTCCCAGTGCATATAGAAGTTATGTTTACACTATACTGTAGTCTATTAAATGTGCAATAGCGTGACGTCTAAAAAAAAAGTGTACAGACCTTCATTTTAAAATAATGCTGTTGGATGTACTGATCCTGCGCTCTAGAGCCCACAAGCCACAACTACCGAGTCCATGTGCCACAACTACTGAAGCCCGCGCGCCTAGAGCCCCATGCTCTGCAACAAGAGAAGCCACTGCAACGAGAAGCTTGCGCACTGCAAGGAAAGAGTAGCCCCGCTCGCCACAACTAGAGAAAGCCCGCATGTAGCAACGAAGACCCAACGCAGCCAAAAATAAATAAATTAATTAAATTTTAAAAAATAATAAAATAAAATAGTGCTGTTGGATGAATGGCGCTGATGGCCTTGCTCGACACAGGCGTGCCACAAACCTTCAATTTGCAAAAACGCAGTGTCTGCGAAGTGCAGTGAGGCGAGGGTGCCTGCACGACGGGAAGTCCAGGGCCCTGGGCACGTCGGGTTGGGAGAGCAGGCGCAGCCGGAAGCAGCAGCCCCCAGTCTCGGGGTTTAACACACATGTGGGCTTCTCGCTCCCACTGAGGCCAGCTGCGGGCGTGCTTGGCTCCCAGGTCGCTACTGGTGGCGGGTCCCAGTCACCACGGGGCTTGGGGGGGTTGGAGGGCAGAGAACCAGGGCGACAGGTCACTCATGCATGTCACCTGCCTGGGGAGGGAAACGCCAGGGGTGTCAGTGCTGCCTGCCGCACAGCCCACCTCACTCTTGTCCTTCGTGGGTTGGGCTCATCTCCCTGGATCCATGTGAGCCTCCTTAGGCACGGCCTGGGGCAAGGCCCTTCCCTTGGAGCCAGGGCTCTCACGCTGTGCCTGCTTCTCCCGCCTGCTCCTTTCTCTCTTCCTGGAGCTCCCGTTACTCATGTCACCTCCCCTGAATCTCTACCTAAGAATTTCATTTTTTCCCTTGTCATCTTCAAGACTACTTTGCGTCGCAGCACTGACCACCTGTTCTTTCGATTCTGCTGTTGAATCTCTCGCTGGGACCTCATGTTTTAGCTGCAGAGCCATTTCGAGCCATCCTTTGATCTCCTGCAATGGTTTCTCTCTCTCTCTCTCTCTCTCTCTCTCTCTCTCTGGCTTTGATAATTAGCTCTGTGGCCAGTTTTTCCTGCAGCCGTTGTCTCATGGGGCAGGTGCTGGGGGTCCTGACGGGGCCTCCCTCTAGATACCGACCCCCACTGAGGGCTATTTTTGTGTCTGGTTCTGGGGGCCTGGGGGGCCCGTGGGAGTGGACGGCGCAGCAGCTCTACCCACAGGTAGAGGGGAGGGTGCAACAGCCCCCAGCCCCATGGGGACCTGGGAGGACGCAGGGAGGTCTGGGATGTGAGGTGTGGCTGCCACAGGGCCTCTTGGAGGTTTTCTCCCAGGTGCAGGTGCGGGGGCTGGGGGGAGTAGCCTAAGTGTGCAGAGGATGGCGTTCCGGAGCTCGGGGGCGGGGAGGCTGTCTCTGAACGATCCCCACGTGGCGCACCTCTGCTTGATGAGCGGTCTCTCCCACCTGAGCAGACACCCGCCCCCCACCTCCCCAACTCAGAGCCCGTTTCCTGACCTTGTCTGAGCATCACCGGTGCCGTCCTTGCCAGCTCTCATGCTCAAGCACCGCCCATCTGCCACGCTGGCCTCATTGCTGGCCCTGAGCCTGGCCGAATGTCAGCAGGGTTCTGATGAGCCCTCCGTGGCCCCATGGCAGGCTTCCAGAATCTGCCGGGACCAGGGAGGCCACAGACAGTTGCAGCCAGGTCCTTCCTCTCAGACCTCAGTTTCCCTTTTGTATAGTGGTCTCCACGCCCCTGGCACCCAGATGCTGTCAGTTGGAGACCCTCACAGGTCCCTGACGACCCAGCACCTTGGAAGATCTGGGTCTGGGGGTCTGATGAGGGAGGGGCAAGCCGGGCTGGGTCCCAGGATAGCTGGAGCTGGGCCACCACGAGGCCAACACCAGCCCAGCCCGCAAGGGTTAATGGGCCCGGCAGCCCTGGGGATGAGTGTGGGATCTCCTCCCTGCTCCCCAAGGCCCGTTTTCTTCGGAGACTGAGCAGTCAGAGCTGTCGCCGAGCAGAGCCAGCTGGCGCAGTCCCTGGGGCCGAGCGCTGAGGAAGAGGCGGGCAAGCCTGGGGTGGCGGGTACAAGAGGCCCCGATGCTGGCCCCGGGGCTGCTCCACGCCTGCAGTGGAGGCTGGGTCATGACACGGCCCTCAGTCCAGGCCCCGCAGTGATGGGGAACTGCTCCCGGCTCTGACCACGTGCAGATGAGGGGGTGGGAGAGGCTGATCCGACGCAAGCCTGAAGGAGACAGCGTTGCCATGGGTGGGCGCACCAGTGCCGCTGCACCCGTGCCGTGGAACGTGCAGTGATGACCGCTGTGCACTGGCCACCCTTTACCCGGTGGGCAGGCCGAGGCTCCCTGGCCTGGGCCCCCTGCCCGGGGAGAGAGTGCCCACTGCCCGGGGCAGCTCCCAGCACAGTCTCCAGCACCTCTCCCAGCACAACCCAGCCAGGCTCCCACCTGAGGCCTCGGACCCATCCCATCCCCAGGCCAGCACCTCAGCGCATGGCTGAAGCCCACCTCCCTCCGCCCCGATGGCTGCCCTGACCCCACCAGCATCCTCTCTCGACTGGACAGCATTGGGGTCATAGATGCAAATGAGGGGGACATGGAGACCCTGCTGGGCCCACTCAGCCTCCCCAGACCCCAGCTGGGAGCAAACCAAAGGTCCTGGCCGGGCTGTCCTCTCAGGGAGCCCCGGGCCCCCCAGGCCTACAGCCCTGAGCCTCGCGCTGCCCCAAAGCCCACTGCCCACCAGGCTCCGGGGAGGTCCAGATCCTACCGTGGTGACACGCGCCTCAAGGACAGTGAAGAGGCCCACTCAGCCCCTCCCGTCTGGTTCCCCCAGACCCATCGACCAGGACGGGGAAGAGGTGGGGCCGCTGGGAGGAGGCCCTCAGGTGCTCAGAGCAAGGCGGCTGCAGAGGGGACCCGGGGACCCCTCACTGCTCCTGGACTGCACGTCCACTCCCAGCTGCCACAGCTTGACGCTGCTGCATCACACAGGCAAACGGAGGAGCCTCAGTCTGGGGGCCAGCTGTCCCTCGGCCACAGCTTCTTGCCCTGCGGGGGGAGGCGCAGGAGCCCAGCGCCAGCCTCGGGGAGACGCGGGGCAGCCTCGGGGGCAGCACAGGCACCCGTGAGCGTGCTTGCCTTTGTCTGAACTTCCTAATTAAGCGGCTGTCCCTCTGGGGGCCACCTGCCCACCTACCCACCCAGGAGAGGGCAAGGTGCTGGCAGGGGTGGGACAGAGGTGCCTGACCCTTGCCGCAGGGGCCGGCCTCTGTGCAGCCAGCCTGAGAGAGGGCAAAGGCTGGCAGGGCGAGCAGCGCCCTGGGGGCCGAGGGGCTGCGATCCCACCCACCCTTTGTGGCCTCACCAAGAGCGGGGGAGGGCGCCGTGCTGAAAGTGAGAACGAGCCCCACCAGCCAGGCCCACGCCAGCACAGACGGCGGAGGACGGGACGTGCCAGTGCGGCCGGCAGTGTGAGCTGGGCCTGTGGAGGCACATGGACGGCCAACCCTGCCGGGCACGGGGTCACGCAGGCCAAGCCTGAGGTGGGCTTAGGATGCTGGTGGCAGGCTGGGAGGGAGGGCCAGGCTGCACGTGAAGGTGCACACGTGGGCGTGGCGTGCACAGTGGCCTGCGACAGCCAGCCTCCCCCCGAGCAGGAAGTATCCGGTGAGCCCCCCAGGCCCAGGCCAGACCCACCCCCTCGAGGTCACGGGGGCTTGCCCAGAATGTGGGGGACCCGCTGGCATCGCCCGCGGCACACGTCCTGAGGAAGGGACTCAAGCAGCCCAGCCACTGCTGCCTCTGCCACCTCTGCTTGCGCCACACCCGCCAGGCTCCGCTCGCCTCGGGACACCCCACGGGCCCCCCCAGCCACACCAGCCGCTTACACTCTTCCCACCTTCTGCCTCTGGGCGGCCTCGGGACCACTTTCTTCTGATCTCTTTTTCACTAATTCTTTCTTCAGCAGCATCTCAAAGTGACTGCTGAGTTTTCAGTTTAGGGGATGGCACTTTGTCATTTCTAGAAATTCCACTCGTTTTTTTTTTCACATCCACTTGGTTATTTTCCAGCTCCCATCCGGCCTGTTGGCATTGCTCAGCTGTCTTGTTTGAGCACGGCCAGCAAACACCTTTTTTTAAAAAACATTTATTTATTTGGCTGCACCAGGTCTTGGTTGGGGCATACGGGATCTTCGTTGCTGTGTGCAGGATCTTTAGTTGCAGCACGTGGCATCTCGTTCTCTGACCAGGGATCGAACCCGGGCCCCCTGCATTGGGAGCATGGAGTCTTAGCCACTGGACCACCAGGGTAGCCCCAGCAAACACATTTCATACTCTGGGTCCGAGCACCCGATGGGCAGCTGCAGCCTGGCAGGGTTCTGACGGCTGCTCTCCTGGCGCTGGGGTCCCTTTCGTGCTGGGTCTGGACTGTGGTCTGTTTACTGACTTTGGAAAATCACGAGGCGTAGACAGTTCCAGGACAAAGGCCATTGGCATTTGTTTCTCCCAGGCACCTGGGGGCCCAAGTTAGGTAAACATGGCTTAAAAGGAAACTGGAAGCTCAGGATCTTTCTGGCTGACCGGCGGTGGCAGCGTGAGCTCCACATGTGCGCGAGGCTGGCGTAAACCGTGACTGAGTTAGCGACCACCTGGTCTTCTCAGCGACCTGTGCACAAACTGACAGGTGCCAGAGCCTTCAACGGCCGCCCCGAGGCCACCACGCTGAGTCCCAATTTGCCCAACCCACGGGAGCCAAGAGCCACTCGCGGCGCAGCGTCTCACACTCTCAAGTTTTGACCTAATTCCCCGAAACCTTGAGAGCTCTTCATTGCTAAGCGACTTGACACAATTTACAAAGCTCCGCTCACCTGTTTTCAGTTTGGAGCGGATGCAGAGTGCCTCCCCCGCCTCATTTCCAGGAAAGCTCGTGTCAACCACACGGATGCGAACGTGTTCCCCACCCACAGGGGCCCTGGGGCAGCAGGACACGCCCACTGCTCACACACAGCCCACCCCTGCGCCCCCGCGCCTGGCTCTGTGCCGTGGAGGCCCCCCTCCTGCCCCGACTCCCAAGTAACAAAGGAACAGCACCCAAAGAACACGTGAGGACAAAACATTTAAGTTATTAAATCAAATATACAGAGTGATTCATTTAATATGTACATATTTACAAAAATGCACTTTCACGAGGAGGGGTGGCCGGGGCCGGCAGGTGGGCAGCGGCCTGGTGCCCACGGCAGACGATGACAGTTGCGAGGGGAGAGTCTGTGTGAAGGCACTTGTCACAAGCTTCAGTACTGCCACCGTCCCGGGGAGAACAGAGCAGTCAGGAAGGGCACTTCTGAAAGCACAGTTGAGAGATCTCTGGGGCGAGTGCTCGGGGCAGCAGTGAGCGAGGACGGCAGGCTGGAGCGGACGGACTGGCGAGCTGGCGAGGGTCTGCCTGCCCACGGGCCTCAGGCCACGCCGACCGCCACGGGCCCCACCAAGGACCTCAAGCCCCACTGCAACCGCAGGTGCCACCAACAGCCACGGGCCACGCCGAACATCACAGGTCCCACTGAGGGCCACGGGTCCCGCTGTCAGCCTCGGGTGGTCCCACCGACAGCCACGGGTCCCACTGGCTCTTTGGCCTGGAGCCACTGAGAACCCCAAGTGAGGAATAAAGGAAGATTCTGTAAACAGTGCGCCACCTCTGGGAACAAACGCTCAACGATTTGGTGAGAACACAGACATCCTTGCTTTTTCCTGCCACACAGCGAGTGCGACACACAGAAACGTTACAAAAATAGCAACTATCCGAGAATACTCCGTTGTTTTCCGCCTGACAGTTACCCAATAATTTATACAAGCTTAAAGAAACATAGAAAATAAACATCTGTTTTTCGTTTTTGGTGGTTTCTTTTTTACACAAAATAAAGAAACAATGCACACGGCCTCGGCCTCCTGTGGTCTGGAGGGCGGCGTGGCACCCGGCGAGGGGCCCTGGGTCCCGGCCCAGCTGGCGGCTGCAGCCCTACTCCCGGACGGCACGGCACGTGGCGCCGAGGCTCCCGACGGCGCGGTTGTCCACCTTAGGGCCCGAGGCCCAGCGGGCCGGCCTCCCCGGCGAGTGGCCGGGGTCTTTGGTGAACTTGCGCGAGAGGAACTTCTCGGCCTCCGGGGAGTCGTCCTCGCCGCAGCCGGGCTCCTCGTCCTCGTCCTCCCTGCTGCCCGCCGGCCCGGGCAGCGCCTCGCCCACCCTGCGTGGGGCTGGCGTGAAGTTCTTGCAGGGGAACAGCACGTCCTTGGGGCCGCCTGGCCGCTCGATGGGGTTGCGGATGGGGTTGAGCGGGGCCCACTGGTTGTTGGCGCCGTCCTCCTGCGGCAGCCGGCTCCTCTCCCGCTCTTTCCTGCGCTTACGGGTCCACCACACGCAGACAGCCACGCACGCCAGACACAGCACGCTGAACACGCCGCACAGCACGGACACCAGCAGACCTGGGGCGGGGGCGCCGTGAGGGGACCATCGGGCGAGGGTTCTCTGGCTCCCGGTGGTGGGGAGGGTCCCAGGATCGGGGCTGGGGAGGGGGTGTGTGGGGGGCTGGGGGCCCTTCGCTGGCAGATGCAGAGCAGTTGCAGCGTTCTGTGGATTGGACGGCCCCCCGGCAGGGCCGGGAGAATGCGCAGCCCCTCCCCTCCAAGCCCCGCGTGCCTGAAAGATTCCCACCGCCCAGGGGGGCAAGGAGCGGCCCCCCTCCCTCCTGCTCACCTGTGGAGGAGCTGCCCACGACGACCGTCTCCACCTTGACCTCGGTGACAGCCAGCAGCAGCGAGCTGTTCCCCCGTCGGGTGATGGCCGCCACGATGGCGTGAGCTGCACTCTGGATCAGGCTGCTGTCCGGCAGGTCACGTGCTGGGCTGAAGGACTGAGGCAGAGGACGGAGCTGAGGGGCAGCCCGCCCGCGTCCGGGGGCCTGTGACCCCCAACCCCAGTGGGACCGCGTGCCTGGCCCCATGTGCTGCCCCAGCGCACACGGAGGTTCCCGTCCAGGCCGGCGGCTCTCGGTCGGCGGCAAGGAGGGATGCGGGTGGCTGTGGTCCCATGAGCAGGGCCGTCCTGGAGCAGAGTGAGGGGCTTGGGAACCTGCGGCCCCAAGGCTTCCTGGAGGGAGGCTCATCGAAGCGGGGGTCCTTAGGAGGGGTGCCCCACGCTGGGCAGTTCATGGGGAGGTAGATGAGGCCTGGTCTGCACTTTCCTGGTCTGGACCCCCTGCACCTGGGGCTAGGACGGCTGTCCCTGTGGATAGGCTCCCAGCCCTAGCCAGCCACGCCTGGAGTCCAGAGGGTGCCACACACCCAACACCGGCCCCCGATGCCAGGGCTCCCCCAAGCCCTGCCGGCACCGTGCGGCCCTGCCGCCCCGACACCGGCCCCCAGCCAGCACCCCGAGAAGCTGCTCTGCCCGTCCCCTCGTCTCTCCCTGAACACGCCCAGCCATAGCCTCCCCCAGCCCCGTGGGGCCCATTTACATCGGGTACCCACCTGGGCCCCAGAGCAGGGCCCCAAGGACACCCACTCAGCCGAGGGCCCAGGCAGGTGGCCAAGGCGGCCTGAGACCACGGGCACCCCTGCTGCCACAGACACCAGAGAACACAGCACAGGTGAAGCAGGGGGCCGGGTGCAGGAAACTGAGGCTTCCACCCACAATCCCGCCCACCCCGTCCAGTCGGGCAGGCCCTGGCCTTAGCGCCGCACCCAGGCCACAACCGACCCCCGTGGTCTCGAGTCAGGATCCCACACGAGGGCTCCCCATCCCGAGGCCCCGGGCTTTGGAGCTACCTCACTCCCCCACCCTCCCTTCAAGGAATCCTCCGGCTACACCCCGTCGCTGTCCACCCTGGTCCCTGACTACTCTCCTTCCTTCTCCGGGTGCTGCCTCTGTACCCCAACTCCTGCTGTCACCCAGGGCCTCCCACAGCTCTGGGCGCCCCTGCCCAGAGTCCCAGCTGTACGCGCTGGTCCCGCGGAGCTGCACGTGCGCCCTGCCTGGCCCCTCCTCCCCCCCTCGCCGGGCTGACAGTGCCTCTCCTGCAGGCCCGCCCCGGTTCCGCCGGCCTCCAGCAAGGGCACGGGGAGTTGCCACAGCCCTACGCCGCGTAACTGTGCCGGAGCGGACTCCTGGGTCTGTGGTCACCCCGTGTCCCCAAGTACCTGGGAGCCAGCCTGGCCTGGGCCCTCTGCCCCAGTCCCCACCAGGCGCACGTGCAGAGGGGGGCCCTGGAGAGGGGGGCGCTGAACAAGGGTGCCCAGCCCACCCGCCAGTACCCACCATAGCCACCTCCACCGCGCTGGCCTCCGAGGACGGCCGGTCACAGAGCAGCACGAGCAGGCGGTCCCGGGCCACCGCCCTCGTGGCTGGTAGAGCGCGGATCCCTGAGCAGATGGCGCCCACGGTGGTACCCTGAGCAAAGACGGGCTGCACGTTAGCACGGCCCGGGGACCGAGGACCTGAGGGTGTTCACCCCCAGCTGGCACCTCAGGCAGGTGGTGGGACGAGCCTTACAGCCTGTCTGCGGGAGCAGGGCAGGGGTGTGGGGGGAGGGGGGTACCGGCTCCCACAGCCGTCCTGTGCCCCCTCACCCACGACACAGACCACCGCCATGGTCAGGGCTGGGCGGGGCCTCACCCGGCGCTCAGGCCAAGAAGACGTTAAGGACAGGGATGCGGCCAGCGTGAGAAGTGCCCACGGAGCTGTGGGCTGCCCCAGCCTCCCTGGAAGGCCACCTACAGCCCAGGTCCCTGGGACAACTGGAGGAACAGGCACCTCGGCCCAGGCTGGCCACTCCTGGCCACTCCCCTGGGACCAACACTTCACCTCATCTGACGCAACTCGGCCAGGCTCCCCAGCCTCCCTGACCCCACAGGCGCCAGGCAGCCAGCAGAGGTCTCGGGCCATCTCGGTGGCCACTTGAGGAAGGATGCGGCACCGGGGCTCTGCAGACCTTCGCGGTGCCCAGTGGACGGCGCCACTCACCTGGGGCACCTGGTCACGGTTGAAGTGCAGGGTGAGGCGGGCGCAGTTGTTGTCCAGGTGGCCGGAGCGCGGCCGGCAAGGGGTGCTGGGCAGCAAGGGCTCCTCCGTGCCACACTCCCCCCAGGCCATGCAGGGCGGCTGCAGGCACTGCCCTGGGGCCTTCTCCTGGCACCGCTGCCCAGGTGGGCACTGGGTGCTCAGGGCGTCAGGACGGCCAGCCAGCAGGCAGGGCTTCCAGCCGCACCACACCTGGGCACACGCAGATGGGACCCGCAAACACACCAGCACCACGTGGGGAAAAAGACACGGTCGGGTCAGCAAGTCCCAGGGCAGGGTCCCACCCTACCCCACCCCCAGCGCTCCCAGGTTGAATGGCACCAGAAGGACCCCCATCAGAGCAGGGCAGGGCAGAGCAGGCCCAGGTCTTCCAGAGCCTGGCTCACCCGTCCCCCTCCCCCAGCACTCTCACAGGATGAGCAACAGGGTCACGGAAGAATGACGGGGACCCCAGGGCACTGGACACCCAGCAGGGCAGTGCGGGGAGGCAAGGCAGGGAGGGAGGGCCAGGCAGGGCTGGCTGGAGGGGCTCTGGGGCAGGAGCCCCTATACCTTGCTGCAATCCCGGCGGCCGTCCAGGCAGCGGCAGCTGTTACAGTCCTCTGCCCAGGAGCTCCCGTGGGGGAAGGGCACTCCCTGGGACCAGCAGGACCTCCCGAACACAAGCACTGCAGGGAGGAGAGGTGGGGGCAGCCGTGACGGCCAGGCCTCGCCCTGACCCACCCAGGCATGGCCCTCGCCCACGACGTCCCCCCACCTACCCTCCTGGCACCGCGGGCCAGACCGGCCAGGAGGGCAACTGCAGCGGTAGCCGTTGATCTCATCCACACACGTGGCCCCGTAGGCGCAGGGTGAGGACTGGCACTCGTCAATGTCTGCAGGGAAAGCAGGCGGGCTCAGCGGGCAGCATGGGAGGCCCTGGCAAGTGGGAGGAGCAGCCCCCAGCCAGCTTGGGCCTCGGGTTGCCCTGGGGGGCCCTCTGAGCTGGGCCTGGCGCCGTCACTGTCACCAGCCCAATAAGCACCACCCCCATCTGCCTCTGGGACGGGCGGGGTGGGGGGCCTCTGGGTACAAACACCTCAACCTAAACTAGGGTCTACCCCTTGCCGGGTGGCGGGAGACAGACAGAGGAAACTGCAGCTCAGAGTAAGGTGGGAGCAGCTCCCACGGCTGGGGTCCCATGGCACTGCCCGCCCGGTGCCCCCTGGCCCCTCACTGATGCGGCAGTCAGGGCCTGCAAAGCCCGGCGCACACTCGCAGCGGAACCAGTTGACGCCGTCCACGCAGACACCGCCGTTGTAGCTGCAGGGGAGAGGACAGGTGTCAGGGGGCCCAGGACAGGCCGAGCTCCCCGGCCAGCCCGCTTCAGGGGCTGCCACTCACCAAGGCAGAGGATTGCAGTCGTTGGTATCTGTGTTTGCGGAAAAAAGAGGACAGTGGGCATGGCATCCACCCGCCTGGCACCCATCCGTGCCGAGCCTGGGGCACCCCAGGCACGCAGGGCGGGAGGATGCCGAGCTCCCCAGCCAACCCACCGTGACCAGGATGGAGGCTGGGCGGCCAGGGCCACGCTGGGAGGAGAGCCCATCCTGGAGGGGACTGGTGTAGGAGGGTGGGGTGCACGAGCAGGACGCCCAGGCCACAGGGCGAGTGGTTGGTGGGAGACGGACAGAGGGCAGAACACAGGGGAGGGGGCTGGGCTGCGGAGCTCAGGGGGTGTTGGAGGTGGCACGGCAGATCTTGGGGCTCAACTGGACTCTGGTGGCCAAGTGCAAGGGGCAGGTCTGTGAGGCAGATTCGAGAGGAAGCAGGACCCGGAAGCTGGGGGAGAGAGAAGCGGGTCCCACCCCACGCCCACGGGCTCACTGTGTGTGCAGGTGCGGCCCTCCCAGCCGTCCCGGCAGATGCAGGAGAAGGAGTCCCCGCTGCCCACACAGGTGCCCCCATTCACGCAGGGGTTGGGCAAGCAGCTGCTGTTCTTGGCTGCAAGGGCGGAGGAGGAGAGAGGTGGGGGTGGGCTTTCATCTGGGCTGGGCAGACCGGGGTCTCCACCCGACGCCTCCAGCCCAGACAGCAAGGGGCAGGTGTGGCCGGCGTGTCCTCGGGGCTCCTCACCGACAGTGCAAGTGCTGCCCTTCCAGCCTGGGGGGCAGGCGCAGCGGAAGGTATCGCCACTGTCGTAGCATGTGCCACCGTTGCTGCAGGTGTAGGCGTCACACTGGAACTCACCTGCGGGCACACGGCCGCTCAGGGGGCGCCCGGAGCAGTGGGCGGCATCCCGGCGGGCGGCCCCCGGCGCAGCAGGGGCTCGCGGGCACTCACGCGAGTGGCACGTCTTGCCCTTCCAACCGTCGTCACACACGCAGTAGAAATCGTTGACCAGGTCGTAGCAGCGGCCGCGGCTGTGGCAGGGATCGGGAAGGCAGTCGTTGGGATCTGGGGGCGAGGACGCCGGTCAGCGGGGGTCCCGGCGCTCAGGGAGGGCTGCCCGGGGGAGGCGGCACCGGAGCTGGGCCAGGGAGAGACGGGGCCGGGGAGGGAGAGCGTGTGCCCCCCCGCCACACACACACCCACACACCCCCCCCCACCCCGCTCCCGGTCACCAGCTCGCCACGTGGAGCCGGTGACCGCCTGGGGCCGCTGGGGCTGAGGTGCCTGGTGACAGGCCACGCGGGGCCCGAGGAAGGCGCAGCACGGCCCACTCACTGGTGTCGCAGAGCTCGCCCTCCCAGCCGCTGGGGCAGAAGCAGCGGAAGGCGTCCACCTCGTCGATGCACGTGCCCCCGTTGCGGCACGGCTGGCCGAGGCAGTCGTCGATGTCTGCAGGAAGCGGGCGTGAGCCAGGTCCCCAGGCCTCCGGCCCCCTCCCGGCCCCCGCCCAGCCCCCAGTCCACAGCCACTCACTCTCGTGGCAGTAGGTGCCTGTGAAGCCGCTGTCACAGACACAGGAAAAGTTGCCCCCGGGCTGGCTGACGCAGTGTCCGTGGGGGCCACACACACCGGAGGGAGCCACGCGGGCCACCCTGGTCCCCGCCTCGAACCCGCAGCCATCAACCACTGCCACAGAGATGGGAGGGGTCAGCCCCACCCCTGCAGACCCCACCCACCTCTCACCTCACCCACCCCATCCCCTCAGGCCCCACCCACACTGCACCCACCTCTGCAGGCCCCACCCACTCACCCTACCCTACCCCTCAGGCCCTGCCCACACTGCACCCACCTCTGCAGGCCCCCCCAGGGCACGGCTCCCGGGGCTCAGAGCAGTTCTTGCCACCCACGTCTTCGGGGCACGCACAGTAGTAGTCGCCCTCCAGGTTATAGCAGCGGGCCCCGTTCTGGCAGGGGCTTGGCTGGCAGAAGTCAGTGTCCACCTGGGGGGCGGGGGGCATCCATGAGAGTCCAGGCCCTACTGTTGGTGCTGGACAATGAGCCAGGCCTCACTTGTATCCATACAAGGAATCCCCAAGATCCAGGCCCCATCTGGACTAGACACCCAGGCCTCCGCAGCCAGAGCCTGGAGGACCGCCCAACCCAGACTGTCCAGGCCCCTCAGCTGGACGGAAACACCTGCGGGGGCCAGGCCCCCCCCACCACCCTCGCCTCCAGGGCAGCCCTCTTCCGCTGCATCCGGCCTCCGCCCCTCCTACTAGCAGGAAGGCCAGCTACTGGCCCCCCTCCCCAGCCACCAGGGCCGCCCTGAGCCCCGTCCATGGGTCCTTCCCAGAAGCAGCACCGCCAGGCTCCACGGCGCTAGACAGGACCTCTATCCTGGGCCCCAGGAAGCTTGCTGGCCGGGAGACCCGCCCCCTTGCACCCCTGCAGCCCCACTACTCTCCCCTGCAACGTCCAGGGCAGGTCAGAGGGCGGTGGGTGCGCGAGCCTTTCCTCAGACCCGCGTGTGGCACCCCCACCCCACCCCGTCAAAACCGCCTGCCCTCCGGCCACAGTGGGAATCAGACAGACAAGGTTTGGGGCAGCCGGCTGACCTGCCAGGGCTCCCGGCTCACCCGGCCAGGAGGGGCTCGTCATGAGAAGCAGTGACCCTGCGAGCCTCCTCTGCCCCTGCCCAGCCAGGCAGCCCGACTCTCTGTAGGGCCGACGCCCACTGTGGCCCCTCCTGGCCGCTCGGACGGGCCACCCGGGGCAGCGGCTGGAGGAGGGGGGTGGCAGGCAGCACCCGCAGGCCTCACCTCGCAGAGAGGCCCCGAGAAGCCCTGGGGGCAGTGGCAGCGGAAACCGTCGACCAGGTCCTCGCAGAGGCCGACGTGGCAGGGGCTGCTGGCACATTCGTCCAGCTGGCGCTCACAGTGCCGGCCCCCGAAGCCCCGCGGGCACACGCACTGGTAGCCGCTCACCAGGTCCTGGGGGGAGTGGGGGGGTGAACCTCCCGCAGGCGGCGCCCCCCGACGCCCCCCGACACGCGCGCACGGCACGGGCCGGCCCTCACCTTGCAGGTGCCGCCGTGCTGGCACTGGCCCCCACAGCCGTTGACGTCTGCGGGCGGAGGCGCGGGTCACAGCTGGGTCCCCCCTGCCCCAGCCCTGCCCGCCTGCGCCCCCCACCCGTACGGACGGATGTGGCAGTTGACGCCCACCCAGCCGGGACGCAGGCACAGTAATAGCCGCCCGCCAGGTGTTTGCAAGAAAAAGCGTTAAGGCACGGCTTCCCTTCACACTCACTGGCGTCTGTGAACGAGACAAGGGCAGTGATGGGGCCCGGGCCCCACCTGCCCCGGCACCCGCAGCAGCAGCGCACGCCCACTGCACAGCCCATGCACACACGTGCCCCGCAGGCCCCTTACCCAGCTGGCAGGTGGCCCCCCCCCACGGCTCGGGACAGATGCACTCGAAGCCGTCCACCAGGTCCACGCAGGTGCCCCCTGCCGCACACGGGTTGGAGGTGCACTCGTCAATGTCTGCAGAGGGTCAGAGGGAGAGGTGTGGGGCGGGAAGGAGGGACACGGGCCTGGCTCTTCCTGTCACCCCTCCCCTGACCACTGCCGCCCATGTGGACGCGGCCACTCCACCCCCACCCTCCAGACCCCTCAGATGCCAGGCTGAGTGCCCCAGACGCACTGGAGTGGGCACTCACCGAGCGCACAGGTGGGCCCGCTCCAGCCGGATGGGCAGTGGCACTCGAAGCCTGAGGGCGCCTCGTGGCAAGAGCCCCCGTTGGCACACGGGTTCGAGGTGCAGGCGTGCTCGGCTGTGTCGAGAACCACAGGAAGTGGGTGTGGCGGCCCAGGCCCCCTCCTTCCTCCCCAAGCCCCCGAGGCCCCGAGGTGGGAGCGGGGGGTGCCTGCCACACAAAAGGCCAGAAAGGTGGGCCCAGCCGGCTCCCAGCCCCGACGTACCCCGCTCGCAGTTCTTGCCCGAGTAGCCGTCAGGGCACGCACAGCGGTACTGGTCGGGCTCCGCGTTGATGCACGTGCCCCCGTTGGTACAGGGGTGGTGGCTGCCGCAGTAGTTCAGGTCTGGGGGCAGGGGTGGGCGCTCAGGGAGCAGACCGAGCCCCTCGCTCCCTACCTCCCCAAGGCGCCGACCTGGGGCCTCGCCACCCGCCCCTCGCCCACCAGGCGCACCTTTGTTGCAGAGCAGGCCGCCCCAGTTGGTCTCGCAGCTGCACTGCCAGGGCTCCACACAGCTGCCGTGCACGCAGCCTGGGTACGGGACGCACTCGTCACAGAATCTCCCCTGCCAGCCATAGCTGCACCTGGGGAAAGCCGAGGGCCGTGAGGCCATGTGTGAAACAGCAGACCCCGGGAGCTCTGGCCGCTCCCAGGGTGGCCTGGGGACACGGGCACAGAGTCACATGGGCTGCCCAGGGCCGGCAGCCTGCCTTTGAACTGGAGCAGGCCCCGGGCCAGGCGGGGGTTGTGGTCCCGCCGGCCAGCCCGCACTGTCACGGGCACTCCCGGCCGCTGGCCTCGCACGGTTGGCCGCAGCTGTCCAGTCACTCCTCCCGGAGCTATTTTGGGACTCACCCCAAGCAGGGCCCCGAGAGCAAGCGCCAGGAAAGGAAGGCGCTGCCGGGACCCCAGGAATGAGAGGGCCAGGTGCTGCCAGGCCTGGGCAGGCCAGCGGGGCATCAGGAAAGGACTCCGGCTGGTAACCTTGGGCACAGCACGTGACCTCACCTGTGACTCAAGGGCAGTAACTTCTCTCTCCTCAAGGCCCAACCACGGGCGCATCTCACAGATGGGGACACTGAGGCCCACAGGCTGCCCCAACCCAGCCCTGAGAGAAGCCAGATTCAGGGCAGTTCTTGAGCTAGACGAGTCACCCGCTCCCTGGCAAACGGCCTCAAAAGGCCTCTTGGCTCCAAGGCCATGACCCCGAGGCCTGGCTCTGCCTGAGCTGTAGGCCAACGTCCTCTCTGGGAAGTCCTTCAGGAGGAGGGGCAGAAAGACACCCAGGCCGTCAGCGAGGGCCCGGAGCTCAGCCAGCCGGGGGCACTGCTCGTGGGGGAGAGACCAGCACCCTGTGCCGGACGCCCCAGGGCCCGGCGGGCTGCCCTTCAGGCCCTGGACGTGACCCCCAGGGGACCCTCCCTAGAGCTTCGTCCCGCAGGATGGAGTGACGTCCGTGCCATCACCCACCACGTGGATTTATTTTTGGAAAAGGAAAGCGCCACGGCCCTTCCCGGGCCGCCCCCGAGTCCCACGGCCCCCAGCAGGGACGCGGGCCAGCTCAGCCAGTGCAGGACAGGGAAACCAAGGCCGGTGAGAAGGGGCTCCTCCAGCCCCCCGTACCCGGGGCGGGGTGGGGGCGCGGTGTGTGTCCCCTGGGCCGCACGCCCCCACCCACCACCCTCCCTCCGGGGGACCCCTGCCAGGGAGCACGAGGGTACCTCGGGCGTGCTCTTGGCCCTGGGTGGGGCAGCCCTCTCCAGGCCCCCCCCACCCCAGCTTTCCTGGCCCCAGAAGCCCAGGGAGGAGACGGCAGGAAGGCACGGCCATCTCCGCAGCATCCGGTGGGGGTTTGTCGTGCGCTGAAACCTGAGCCCTGAGCCACGGGCAGCAGCTGGGCCTCACCCACAGGCCAGGGAGAGAGGCGGCTAGGGCTCACCTAGAGCCTCTGTCCCGAGAGGCCCGTGCCGCACCCCGCCCCCTCCACACCTTCCTGCACAGCCCACACTGCAGGGGAGGGCGGGCCTCTCCCACCCTCCTCCCATCGGCCACCCAGAGCCGTTAGCGCGGCCCAGCCCCATTGTGCTCAGGACCCAGGTGGGGACCTGTCTGCCCGGAGTCCTAGGGCTCATGCCCACCACACAGGTCACAGGGCAGGGCTTCAGGGGAGGGCCCTGCCCAGGGCAAAGAACAGTGCTGCACCCAGTCTCCCACCCAGGATCTGGTCCCTGGAGGTGCCTGTCCCTCAAGACATGAACCCACCCTGGGCCAGGCCCCCAGGTGACCTCTCACCGGCACTGTGCCCCCGACGCCCCTGGGAGATCCACTCAACTTGTCGTGGCCGGGTGGGTGCGGCCCTAGCCCCCTGTCTGTCCCTGGGCAGCCCGCCCGCCTCCCTGCCCTGGGACTGGTGGGTCTGCTCCACATGCCACTTCCCAGGCCAAAACCACCACAGGACGAGCAGAGGGTCACCCTCCCGGCCCGGCCCCCGGCTCCCAGACACTGCCCTCCTGTCCAAACTCAACGGGGGAGTTACTGAATTTCTCGCTTAGCGCCCTTATCTGAAAAACACACCTGGGAGCAATCCCGCCCTCCAGAAGGGGTCCTGGGACGAATGGGACCTGAGGCCGGGGCAGAGGCCTCACTCAGTGCGCTGCTCACCGCTCTGCCAACGTGCAGGCCCCTCCCAGGGGCTCGCCCCTGAGCGTCCACCTGGTCCCCCAGGCCCAGCTCCCGGGCCATCCTCACACAGCCCCGGCGCCCACCCTTGCTCACACACCCTAGAGAGCCCTGCTCTAAGCCCTCCCGGCTCCAAAGCCCGGCCCCGCCCCTCCAGCTGTCCCAACCCCCCTTCTCCGCTCACTACCTGGCAGAGCTACTCCTCCGTTCCCACAGCCGCCTGACCCTGCCCAAGCCAGCAACTCTACCTGCCCCCAAGTCAAGGTCTCCGATGGCCTCCACTGTCTGCATGAGGCTGCGGGGACCCCTCGCTCTCTGGTTCCCTCTGACCCCCGGCCAACCCTGTGTCACTGCCCGGTTCCCTCTGACTCGTGGCGGTGGCCTCTGCCAGCTCCGCATCGTACACTGTCCCCAGCAGGAGGCTGGGACCGGCTCCTGGACCTCTTCTCCTCTCCAGCTGCCCCTGGCGGCTGTCAGCACCGCCCGCGTGCCTCAGGGGCCCACCCGTGTCTCGGGCCACGCCTCTCCCCACAAACCCAGGGCAGGGTGGGCACCTCCACATCACCTACTGCTCTCAACCCTGCCTGCTGCGCCTGAGCCCACCCGTGTCCAGTGGCACAGGGTATAGAAGGCTTGGGGTCCTCCCCGACCCTCCCCCCACTCCAGGACGTCTGCAGGACCTGCCCACCCTTCCACCTCCCACTGGACCGTCACCATCACACGCCCCCCCCAGCCCGGCCCCTCCCACACAGCAGCTGCTCGGGTCCTTCCACGCCACCTCGCTCAGCTCCAAACCCTGCAGCAGCCCCCCTTCTTTTCTAGGTCCCCCCACGCTCACCACCCTCCCCCGTCCTCCACCAACGAGCACAAGCCGCTGTGCCCTCTGCACCTCCTGTGCTGCAGACACCTGCCCTCGGGTGGCTCTCTGCCTCCCGGCCTCGGCCCCTTGCGTAAGACCATCCCAACCAAGTTACGTGAAACGGCCCTGGCCGCCCCCCCTCCCCAGGCCCCCGCCCTCCGTCCTCGTGGGGCTGTCACTGTCGGGCACGCCCAGGCTCTGAGGCCGCGTGCGTCCCTGCGCCGATTATAAGCTGCGTGGGAGCAGGGCCCGTGTCCCCACTCACTGCAGCCCCGACACCCAGCTCCCCGGCACCGTGTACACAGCAGGCGCTCAGCCAAATCCTGCTGAGGGAGCAAGTGTACCTGGAGAGGCAAGAAGAGGCAGCGCCGGGCACTCACCTGCACTCCCCAGGCACGGAGCATCCCCCGTGGAGCAGGTTACATCCTTGTTTACACACAGCTGCAAAGACAGAGATCAGAGAGGCGCCGCTGCTGCCAGCCATGCACGGGACCCCACAGCCCTGAGGCAGGCACGGGCTGGGGGGGGGGCCTCCAGGTGGCACCCGCACAGCCCTCCGCGGGGCCCCGCGCAGCCCGCTCACCCTCCTTGCACTCCTTGCCCATCCAGCCGTCCATGCAGGCCTTGTTGCCGTACTGGTCGCAGGTGTAGTGGCCGAAGAAGTCGTTGCGGGGCCGGCAGAACTTGTTGCAGGTGGCACTGTAGTAGTTCTCGTCACAGCGCACACGGATCTTCAGCTCCAGGTGTGCCACGTGGCCGCTGAAATGCAGGCTCTTCCAGCGGTCCTCCGGGTTGATCATGCCCGCGTGCGACACCCGCTCGATCAGCAGTTCCTCTTGGAGGGGCGGCAGAGTCAGCCGGCGCAGCCGCCACATCCCCCTCAGAGGCGCACAGCCCGCCAAACCAGGCGGCCAGCGGCCTCAGGCCACAGAGCCGGGACAGCAGAGCCACCGCAGGAAGCACGGGGCTAGAGGGGCCTCCTGCTCTGCCAACGCAGGCGGGGTCGGCAGGGCTGGGCAGGGGCGTCCCCGCCTGTGCCCCGCAGCCCGCGGCCCTGCTCCCACCGGCACCCCCACCTGGCACCACGCCCACTCCTCGCTGCTGGACGTTGCTGGCCACCCTCCCGCCCCTGCCGGGACCCCCCCTCTCTGAGGGCCTTCCCGGCAGCAACCGCACCGTTCACTACCGCCCATCTGAAAACAAGCCTCTCTCGGCCCTAAGCACGCACGGATCCAGCAACCCGATGGCTGGGCATCCCTTCAAACCAAGCTGCCGCGTGGGTGGAAGCGCCCCGAGCTGGCAACCACAGGCACAGGGCTCATGGTACGTCTCCCTACACGTTCATACCAGTTTGGGGAAGTCTGCAATGAGGCTAAGGATCCTGCGCACTCCCCACCCCCGAGCTACAGGAAAGGCCAGGCCCCTCCCTGAAGCCTCTCTCCCTGGGCCAACCCATTGCTGCCCTCCTCCGGGGAACGCTCCTGCCCCGGGCGGCCTGTCCCCACGCCCGCCCAGCCCTGCTCACCGCCACTTCCAGCCCGGCCCCTCTGCGTCCCCACAGCATCGTCACCTGTGGGACCCAGGGGCTCGGTCTGCCTCGGCATCCAACCGCCCGCGTGACACTGCCCCCAAACGCAGCGTGTCCAGACTGTGCTCCGGCCCGTCCACTCGATGGCTTCTCGGCCCTGTGGCTGCTCAGGCCACCCCTACCCACTCTCACCATGTCCAACCCATCAGCAAGCCCCGTGCCTTGACCTTCAGAGCGACCGGAGCCCCTCACCCCGCAGGCTGCTCCCGGTCCCAGCACCCCCAACCGCCACCTGGGTTCACACAGCAGCCTCCTCACCCGTCTCCACGCTGGCCCTGCAACCCGCCCTCCATGCAGCAGCCTGCGCGACCCCGCTCCAGGAGAAAGCCAGCCCACGAAGCCTCCGTGACCTGTGTGACCTGACCCCGGCCGTGCTGACCTAATCGCTGCCTCCACCCCCGCCTCGAGGGCCCCGTGCTCTTCTCCAAATGTGTCGGGCTCACTCCTGCCTCAGGGCCTTGGCACTTACTGCTCCTGCCGCCCACGCAAACGCTCTTCCTCGTTTGTCCACGGAAAACCTCTCTGCCCTACCACCACAGGGCCCCGCAGACACCGTGCAAGGTCGGCCAGCTGCCAGGTGAGCCTGCGGGGGAGGGCCACCAAGCCCCACGTTCCAGGGCAGATGGGCAGAGAGGGGCTCAGAAAGCCAGAGAGCGCTCTCGGCAGCGAGCTACTCCGCTGTGCCACTGACCCGGCCTCAAAAGAACAGGTTTGGGTTTGGGCATCAGCAGGAGGCTACGGGAGCGCTGGGGAGGCCCAGGTGCGGGCCCTCAGCCCTCAGCGAGGACACATGCCCATCAGAACAACACAGAGGAAGCTGAGACTGGGGAGGAGGGCAGCGCGTGCGCAGCTCAGCAAATCACAAGTGTGGCAGAGCTTCCTGGCAGCCAGGGCAAAAAGGGAAATAGCACAAAGATCCTCAGGGTAGAGGCAGCTTTCCTGCCACGTGGGCCTTTGTCCCCAGCAGGCAAAGGACCAGGAACCTGGCTATGTGCATCTCCGTGAACGAGGGGGTCAGCCTCCCAGTGCCCTGAGGAAGGCCTTGCAGGCAGCGGTCCACCCAGCCGGGGCTAACTCACCATCCGGGGTGGTGTCATTGTCCCAGTCCCAGGCCTCCACGATGAGGGTGAAGGAGCGCTGCGGACACAGGGAGGGGCCCGTCAGGTACCTGAGGCCCCGCCCCAGCCCAACCCTCCCCCACCACCCCAACCCTCCCCCGCAACCGTGCCTCGGCCACACCCCCACTTTACCCCTCAGCTCTGAGGAGGGGTTTCCTTAGCAGACCCCGAGATGACCCCCTGGAGAAGGGAGACTGCCCCTCCAGGTCACGAAGGCTCAGGGGGCATGAGCTCGCGGCTCCCGCAGCTCCGTGGCCCACCGGCCAGCCTGAACGGCTTGGGTCAGGACGGACAGAAGGGAGAGTGACCCAGACGGAGCAGCGGGCAGAGGCGGGCACAGCTGGAGCAGCTGCAAACAGGGGTGCCGGGTGGCCCAGGACCAGAGGGGGCTGAGCGGGAGGCCCCTCGGCAGCTCACGGGGGCCCCACCCACCATGGGGAACAAGAGGTCCCACCCCCAGCCTGCCCGGGAGGGACGATGCCCCGTCACCAGGCCACAGGATGGCAGGGGCAGGCCTAAGCGCTGATGCCGCCCACGCCAGGACACAGTGAATGTCTGCCCCACTAGCCCGCCTCACCCGAGACCAGGAAAGCGGACCCCGCTGCACAGATAGGAAAACTGAGGCCCAGGGACTGCCCAAGGCAGCCTCAGCCTATGCTCTCTCCCCCTCCCTGCCCCCAAGACCGGCCGGCCGGCCCTCGGGCACCAGGCAAATGATGGGGTGAGTGATGGGCTGACACCACCGCCCCACCTGCCGTGAAGACAGCCGGTCGCTCCCGGGCACAAGCTCGCGCCTCGCCTCGCCCCTCCCTGCCCAGCCCTTCCCCGGCCGGGGGACCCCCCGTGGCTCCCCCCTCCACGCTGCTCGGCCCCCCCTCGGACCAGCCACTAAGGTGCCGACTACCACCCACCCAGCCTAGCCCCACCCGGGCTGGGGGCCCACAGGACAGGGCCACGTCTGGGGCACTGGGCTGGCCGGCTTCCTGCCCGAGGGCTACTGCCCTGGGGAGGCCAGACGCCTCCCCACCCTCGGCCCCCCCATCTCCCAGCCCCCGCAGCTGCCTGCCGGCACCCCACCCCCCTCAGCCCTGGCTCTGCTCTCCCCCACATCCCGGCCCCAGGCAGCTCCCCGCGGGCTGCCTGCCACATCCAATCACAGCCACAGCCCCTGGACACCCAAGCGTGGTCCTCCCTCGGGGACCTTCCTCTTGTCCCCCCACCCCGTGCCTCCAGCTGCCCTCCCACGACACAGCCTCAGGGCCCAGGACACACGTGCCCACCCTCAACTTTGCTCAGCTCACCTACACCGCTGCCCCTGCCCTGAGCCCAGCCCCCCAGCAGCGGCCTCCCAGACACCCTGGATGACCCGCAGGAGCTCATGCTCACAGCCGCCACCCTAGGACCCACACCCACCCAGGACGCACAAGCAGGAAGTGGGGAACCATCCTCCATCCTTCTAGAACCCCGCCCCCCGCCCCCATGGAGCTGTCCCCAGGCTCTCAGTCCCACCTCTGGAGTCTCCCTGAAACCCATCCCCTCACTCCTGCCACCGCCCTCTGCCAGGCCATCAGGATCCGTGCCCAGGCTGCCCATCTCCACCAAAAGGGCTCCTGGCAAACACTGGGGCCTCCACACCCCCGTCCACAGGAGCCCCAATGACCCCCAGGGCTCTGTCCACATGTCCCCCACTGCTCAGCCCTCTTGGGGCTCCCCGTGGCATGCGCCCTCCTCACAGGTACCCAGCACGCCCACCCTGCCCCTGGGCCTTTGCACACACAGCTCCATCCCTCTGCCTGGAATGCCCCCCTCAGGCCAGCCTTCCCCTGGCCATTCCCACTCCTGGTGACAGCCGGAGCGCCCAGCTCCTCCCTAGGCCGCACTCACTCGTCCATCCATCCGTCCACACATCCATCCATCCATCCATCCATTCGTCCGAATATGCACCAGGCACAGCTCTACCACCGGGGACCAGAACCTGTGCCCTGGCGGACGGGTGAGTCAGCAGGGTACGGAGCTGCTGTTCTAAAAGGGGGTCAGGGCAGGATGCGGAGAGGGTGCCTCTGGGCACCCTTGAGGCTGCAGAGTACGGGAAGAAGCATCCCAAGCAGGAGCCCCGCGGCAGGGCCTCGGGCTGGAAGAGCAGGGATGTGGGAACAGGGGTCTCAGAGGCAGACTGTGGGGCTGCCAGCCCCCGCGCCAGTCTTGGTGCTAACGCGTTGGAGCAAAGTGGGTGGCTGCCAGGTGGGTCTGAATGAGGCCAGAGACCAACGGGGCTCCAGCAGTCGTGCTGCCCACCTGGCAGAACGGGCTACGAAGGAGGACACGGGAAGCAGCAGGGAGCTGACGTGGGCTGCGCCCACGAGGGCGGGGCCACGGCTGCCAAGGCCCCCAGCAGGGCAGGTGCAGGAACGCCCCAGGCCGGGCTGCCCATCCCACGGGGCGCTCACCCCTCGGGGCAGCCGGGTCCACCTCCCCACACCTGGGCTTCGGGGGGCAGGGAGCGTCTCCTGGCTCCCAGGAAACCCCACGCCAGCCACTCAGGTAGGATTACCGCCACCTTCGCCAGAGCCCAGGGCTCCGGTTACCTGCTCCCGCGGGGACGTGCGGTGCCCGCCCACCAGCAAGGGCCCCACCGCCCGCCAGCTGGGTTCCCTACACCTGGACGGCAGGAAGTCATCCAGAGAGAACCTGAGCCAGTGGGTGGGGCGGCACCAGGGCTGGGCCTCCACCTCCTCTCCTCCTCCCGACTGGCCTCTAGGACTCAGTTTCCCTCCTGCAAATGGCAACCTTTCATTCCAGTGCTGCTGCCTTTGGGCCACAGGCCCGGCAGGGCTCTGTCAACCCCAGATCCCTACAGAACAGGGAAAAGGCAACAGACCTGGACAGGAGGCCTCGGAGGGCGCCTGTCATCCCAGGGACCGGGCTGGGGGTTGGGTGCCTGGGCAGGGTCGATGACAGCTAGGGGCCGGGGGCGGGTTCCCTACTAGGCAGGCAGAGCAACACCCCTGGCCAGGCACAGTTGGGCCACCAGCCTGCCCAACCTCGAGAGGCCCACCCAGCCGGCTGGCCTTAGTCCCTGAAGACCCAGCCACACCTCTTCCAGAAAGCCCGCCCTGACCTACCCGCACCAGAATCCCAGCCTGACCACGGCCCTCTTCCTGGCCCACCCCCAAGGCCAGGTCCAAACCCTTTGTCTGACCCCCCAGAAAGGATGATGAGGCAGCCGCCCAAAGACATGGAAATGGCACAGGGCAGACATGGGGCCGGATGTGCCACACCCCACGGCTCAGGACACCCCAGGCCAAGAAGGCCTAGCACAGACCCTGGACCCACGACCCTGGTCCACGGGCTCCACGCTGGTTCCTCTGCCACAGCACCCTGCATCAGCGCCCGGCCCCCTACAGAGCAGAGCTTGATGCCGGCGCCAGGAGCTCTGAGCACAGATACGTTTCCTGAAACCCGAGCTCTAGAAAGGCCCAAGCCTCTGCCTCCATTGTCACCCGACAGGGAGGGGAGGGGGCCGCCTCCCCTCAAGGCGCTGAGCCCCGGCGCCCCGGCAGGAGGAGCGGACCGCTGGCCTCCCCACAAGGGAAGCCAGACGCCCACACTCCGCACCAGGGACCAGACAGGGCCTTGCCTGGGCATGCCCCCCCACACCGCGGGCCAGCAGCCTACGGTCTCCCGACACCCCACCACACACACGTTGCGGGACTGCAAAGCCCACAGTCAGGTCGACTCTGCTCACACCAGGCTCATGGTAAGCCTAGAGGACGAGTACCCCCGTGCACCTGGGGTCTGGGGGGATGCGGACCCTGGCTCAGGCCTGAGGATTAGAGATGCCCGTCTCCACCAAGAAACGCCTCATCGGCCCAGCCTGCCCTCATCCAGACACCACCCCTGGGAGGATCCCTGAAAGCCACAACCCCTCCACGGAGCCCCCACCCAAACCCTCCAGCAAGCTCTTCCTTGCCACGCCACAGCCTTGCTCCCCAACCCACCTCTCAAGGCCCAGGGACAAAGCCCCAGCCCGTATCCAAGCGCTCCACTGGCCGGTGCAACCCTCCCAGTGTCTCCACTTTGCCCGAGAGCCCCACCCCGCTGCCCCAGCATCAAAGCCTTGACCAAGACCCCTGATGTACGAGGCAGGTGACTGGGCAGGGAGCAGGTGCAGCCTGCCGAGCCCCACCTGAGCAGGACCCCAAGGCCCCGGTGGGAAGCTATGGAGAGAAAGGCGGCAGAGGAGGCCCTGGGAGCAGTGTGGGGAAGGGGCCAGGGCCCACGTTAGCCCCCCACCCCAGTCCCCAGCTCCTCGGGGGTCGGGGGCACATGGAGGGTGGTACCACATGCCACCCAGGGCAGCTGAGGCGCTCCCAGGCGCAGACCTTGGCCTGGCCCACCTTGGGATAGGGGCTCGTGCCACTGACAAGCCCCCTTCGCAGTTGGACGTGGCGGGGCTGGGCCCTGTGTTCACATCCTGGCAGACCTCCCCCTCGGGTGTGCATGCCCCCAACTGGCCCAAGTCCCCCGCCCACCGCTGAGCACATCACAGACCCCACAAGGGACTCCGCCCTTCTGCTGGGCAGCCAGCGAGGAAAGGGTGAGACTAGGCCAGCCGGAAGGCCAGGCTGGGCACTGAGCCCTGCAGCCCCGTCCCCCGCTCACAAGACCACACGGTTGCACCACGCAGCCAGGTCCCAGGACCTGCTCTGGCCCATGACCTCAGGTTGGCTACACCATCAGAAACTGGATCAGGCCTAGGCCCACCTCGATTCTCCTCACGACTCCAGCTCGGCCTTCACGAGCGGCCACACCCCCTCTGTGCCACCATACGCAGCCACCCACTCGAACCCACAGGGCTCGCTCCAGGAGGGGGGCCCTCGACCTGTGGGCCAGGTCCTGGGGTCCCAGGTACCAGAACGTAAACCAAGTAAGCAGGTATGGCCTCTAACTAGGCAGCAGAGCCCCTCACTCAGGGCCCCCGACGCCACACTGCACCTCCATCGGCCAGCCCCACCCGGCCCCTCCAACACCCCCAACGGCCACCTACCACACCCAGAGGGAACTCACGCGTGTGCACGTGTGCACACACATGTGACCAAACGTGGCCTCTGCCCTGCTAGCTACAGGCCAGGCACTGGGGCCGACACGGCATCACCTACCTCCTGGGGGGACCCGCGGGACACACACGGACATCCATGGGGCGGGATGAGGAGAGAAGACGCAGGCCGCTCACCCAGGCTGACCCCACCTCCCTCACCTCCAAGAGCCTGGACACGCCCCTCTCCAGAAAGCTAAGCCTGACACCAACCAGAACCCACAGGCGGTAGACAGCGCAGGGACACGGGCCTGTGCAGCCAGGTCAGGGCGCCCCAACCAGGCCTGGGGCAGTGGCGGAGGGGAGCGTTCGGGACTGGCTGAGGGTCACTGGGGTAGGCGCAGAGCCCAGACCAGCTGCCGGTCCTCCCCCTCCAGGGCCCTGGGCCGGCTCCCCACACCCGGGCACCTGCAGCCACCTTCAAGGCCCTGCTCACACCCCTACTCCAGGGTCCTGGACGGGAGCCCTCCCACCTGAAGCCCCGAGGCAAGGCCCGGCCCCCTGCCTCGGTCCCCAGGGCACCAAACACGGTCCTCGCTTTCTCCGGTCAGGGTCAAGGGCCCCAGTGGGCACACTGGGTTTCAAACTCGCCCCAGCTCAACTCACCCCAGCTCACGGGATGGAGCTGGACTTGCAGCAGGCAGAGGCAGTGTGGCCCCAGGGCTGCCACCGGCCGAGCGGAAATACCAGTGCGCTGGCATCGCCGCGCCGGCTGCAGGCCTGGCAGCCAGACCACACTACTGGCAGGGAGAAAAGGACAAGAGCAGCCCCCCAAGCACACGGCTACCCCCCCAGCCTCACCCCCGACCAGAGGGTGGGCCACCTGCTCCCTCTGAGAGGATCCAGCTGGGGGCAGGAGGAAGGGGGGGAGCTGGCCCAGGACCTGGTGCCCAGGCTGCAGGCTCCTGCCCGGGGAGAGCAGGGCCTGCCCCGTCCCGTTCCACCCCTGGCTGGCCAGCGGGGCCGAGCGCCTGAGGGACACGCGTTGGCCCGCCACATTCCTCCAGGCCTCCCTGCCCCCACGGCCACTGCTGCCAACTCGAGCCGAAAACACATCCTCAGGTAGCGATTTCGAACCGTGCTGGCTCCGGCCCAAGCGCAGATGACAGGCTGCGGGCCCTGCTCAGACCTGCCTGCCGCGCCGCTGCGGGGGCGAGGGGGCTGGGCTCATCCCAGCGCCCGGGGCCTCCCAGGCCACCCCTGCCATTTCCACCCCAAGGACACATTCCCCGCCTGAGGCCCCTGGGTCAAGGGAGACCCCAGAGGACAGCCAGGTATGTGGGGGTAGGGCTGTGGCCCCAGGGGGCTGTAGCCAGGGGTCAGGAAGGGGGTCAATAGGATAGGTGAGGCCCCCGGCCCAGGCTGAGGAAAAGGTGCCAGCACACTGCTCAGAGCCGGGTAGGGGAGGAGGGTGTCGGGCCCAACTTCAACCAGTCCGGCCTCAACCCCCCATCTCTTCCAGGACTAAGACATCAAGTGGACATATTCCTGTTGGCTTCTGCTGGCTGGTCCAGCCAGAGGTCCTTAGTCAGAAGAACAGCCTCTCAGTCGGAGCCTGGCATCCTGCTACAGCCCGACCCAGCCCAGCTGTGGGGACCTGCTCCTGCACGCCGAGGCCCTGCTTTCCAGGGTCCTCTCTCATCCCTGCCCCCACCCACTTCCATGCATGCAGCACAAAGACCTGGGAGGGCCACACCAGGCAGCAGGAGGCCTTCACCTGCCTAGCCACAGCTCCCTGCAGCCCACGGGGATGGACCACATCCCTACCAGTTTTCTCGGGCCCAAGGCTCCTGCCTGACAGGCCAGCCCCAAGCCCCCTCCCAAAACAGAATAAAACCAAAAACCCAAAACTGTAAGATGTAAGGAGCCTGACAGAGAATCACTGCGCCAGGGCCCACTGAACCTTCCCCCCGGGTCTGAGCCAGGGGCAAAGGCTGCCACCAACACACGTGCCCGAAGTCCGCCCGGACCCAGGTCCCCCGGCGCCCGCCGGAGCTGCCACCCCCCACCCCCGCCCCCCAGGCATCCAGGAAACTGCAGGGCGGGCGCAGCCTGGCCGAGGGCCCGGGAGGCTCCGCCGGGGCCTGCCCCAGACCAGCCCCAGCACGCGCGGCGCACATGCCTCTGCGGCCTGCCCGGGCCCGAGGCGCCTGGCCGCGCCTCCCCACCCAGACAGACACGCGCAGAGCGACGCAGGCACACGTCGCGGGCCGCCGTGCACGCGGGCCGAGGCCACCCCGCCCCGCCGCGACCCCCGCGCGCCCACGTGGCCGGGCGCGGACCCGGCCCCACGGAGCAGGCGCCCGGGGTCCGCCCGCCGCGCGGCGCCCCCTGCCGGCCCCACCCGCCGGGTCCGGGAGCGCGCGGCTCGCACGCACGGCCGGGGCCGCAGGTGCCGGGAGGCCGAGGGGCCGAGGGGCGGCGGGCAGGGCGGGGCCGGGGGCCGGGCGCCGAGGGAGGGGAGGTGGGTGGGGGCGCACGTACCGGCCAGGCGAACTGGAAGGGGATGACGACGAGACCCGGGTCGTGGTCGCCTCCGGCCCGGGCCCGAGCCCGGGCCCCCGCGGCGCCCGCCGGCGGCAGGTAGAAGGAGTTGCCGCCCAGCACGGGCGTGGCGCCGTGGCCGTAGCTGCAGGGCCCCGTGGGCGTCACCTTGGCCTGGTACTCCTTGAGGCACACGCGCACGTACGTGTCGCACTCGTCGTGGCCGCAGCCCCCCGCGCGCGTCGTCCGGCCGTCGCCGTCACAGCAGGCGCCGTTCAGCAGCTCCCCGTTCACGTTCCGCAGCGCGCTCAGCTGCAGCTCGAAATAGCCCATGGGCCGCGCCGCCTAAAAATAAGGCAGAGGGAGAGCGCAGGGAAGCGCGGGCCGGGGTCGCGAGCCGGGGCGCCCCGCCCCCACCCGCCGCACAGCCTCGAGGGCTTCCGAACCGCGGCGCCCACAGGCGGTGCCGCCGGCCCCGAGGGACGGCCCGGTGCGCCCCGTCCGCGCCCCCGCTTACCTGCACGCAGAGCGCCAACAGCAGCAGCAGCTGCCGGGGCAGGCGCCCCCGGCCCCGCGCCCGCATCGCCTCCTCGACCCCGCCCGCCGACCCGCCGCCGCCGCCGCCCCTGCGCGCCCGGCCCCGGCCTCCCAGTGCCCGCCCGCCCACCCGCCCTCCGAGCGCCGGCGGCAGCGGCAGCGGCAGAGGAGGCGGCGGCGGGCGGGGTCGAGGCGGCGCCGCGCGGGCCCGGGTGGCGGGCGCGCTGGGGCTGCGGGCGCGCGGGGGCGGCGGCGCTCGGGCTCGCAGGCTGCCGCGCTCCGGCCCGACCCGGCTCCCTGGCGGCGGCGGCGGCGGCGGCGGCGGCGGCGGCGGCGGCGGCGGCGGCGGCGGCGGCGGCGGCGGCGGCGGCGGCGGCGGCGGCGGCGGCGGCGGCGGCGGGTCCCGGCCTCGGCTCTGCGCGCCCGCGCTCCCGGCGCCCGCAGCCAACAAGTTCGGGACAAGACTGACAGCTCGCTCGCCCATTCGTCACCCGCGTACCTGCATATGCATGAGGGGGCGGGGCCGCGCCGCGGGGTGGGGCTGGGGGGGGTTGCCGGGGGCGCCCAGGATTTAAAGGCGGCGGAGGACTCCTCCTGCCAGCGCCTGGACCCGGCGCACGTTTCCCGGCGCCCTCGGGCGGCGGGGCGGCAGCGGCAGATCTACTAAAGCCTCCGCCGAGCCGGGAGAGCGGTGCTGGGCGCCGCAAAGCGGCTTCCTCTCGCCCGAGCCCCGCCGGGTGTCAGGAGCCAGGGGGTGGGGCGCCCCCTGAGGTCACCGCCGTGGTCCCCTCCTATCGGTGCGCCTCCGCCGCGCTGCTCGCGGTCCCAAAGGAGATGCCGCCTCCTGCACAAATCAGGGCTCGGCCCCAGGCGGGGCGGGCGCGGCCTGGGACCCGAGCCTGCCCGGCCCTACTGCGCGCCCCCCTTCCCCCGTGAGTGCCCCCATCCGTGCCGCTCCTACCACCTCCACTCCGGCCGCAGGGGGGCGCTGCACCCCTCCCACGCCCCGGCGCTCCCCTCCGATGCCCCAGCCCTCTCCTCCTCACTGCCGGCGGGTCAGGAAGCCAGGGAACGAATGTTCTTCTGCGCAGACTGTGTGCCCAGTTCGGTGCTGGTGCGGGGCTCGCCAGGCCATACTTTCGAGGAACGCCCAGGATGGGTGTCGGGGCTTGGGCGGGGGGGTGCGAATAAAGGACCGTGGTGCACCCCCGAAAGGACAAGGTGAGGGCCGCCCGAAGAGGCTCCTGCTGCTGTCCCGGTCGCCAGGCCCCCATATCCCACTCTGTCATCACCTTGTTGCCCTCTACTGGAGTAACCTCGCCTCGCCTCCTCCGAGGCACCTTGTCTCCAAACATCCCAGCCTGTCCGCCAGTCAGCGTCCTTTTCAAGGTTGGACCTCGCCTTTGCCGTTAGGGATACCAATTCGGTCCAAAGGGGTCTTCCCGCTCAACCTCCATAGTAACTGGGCTTTCTTCATTCCCCTGGCTCCTCCGGCCCTGGGCTGGATGCTGGGAGTGCAGCCCCTGCCTGGAGCTAGTCACTGCTACAATTTGGTGGGGGTGGTGGTGGCTGGAAGCCTTCCTGGAGGAAGAGAGCTTTGAAGGAGGCCAGGTTCAGGGGCAAGGGCAATGGCAGAAGGAACTCAGGAGCACAGGCACTGCCCTTTCTCACACTAGGATATGTAGGTGCAGCAGCAGCCTAATGGGCCTAATGCCCTGGTTTCACCGCCCAGCCTGCGGGCCCAGGCCTCAGGGGCCTAAAGAGATGGGCCTGGCTTTGCTCACTCCAAGCGCCCATCCCTACCTGAGCCCCTCTGTAGGCTGGGAGGGGGCAGGACACAAGCCAGGCACCGCCATGCACAGTGACCCCCACCAAATAAGGGAATGTGAGATGTGTTCAGAGCCTTCCGGTTGCTTTCTTCCTGAGGGTGGGCAGCGGTTACTGCTGTGGGGACAGGGGGTTCCCCGGGGAGAGGCTTCCTCCTCTTTGCTCTGGCCCAGAGACAGTACTGAGTACTGGAGGCTCTGTCCCAGGGGTCCAGGGCTCCAACCCTGCCCATGCCCACTGTCCTACACCCAATGCTCTCCTGCACTCAGTCAAGCGGTGAGCAAGGCAGACACAGCCCTTGCCCACCCTCAGGCAGTTCCCAGTGGGGGCTGGGGATGGGGTGGGCAGAGAACATAGACAAACAATGTAGAACAGCAAACTGTAAGGGTGAGGCATGCAGCAGCACACGGGGAAGAAGCCTGCTAAGACCCAGAGGGCAGGCCAGGCTCAGCCAGGTGAGGGGCTGGGAAGAGCACATGCAAAGGCCCTGGGGCTGAGGAGAACACATGGCCAGGGCAGAGCAGGTGAGGGGCAGAGGGGGAGGCTGGAGGTGGTGGTGAGTGCCGGCTGTGCTGGGCCTGCCTGGCTACAGTCTTCCTGCTAAGACTGACGGGAAGTCACAGAAAGCAGCTGAGCTGGGTTGGGCTGCACGTTTGTGATTTACGTTGTCACAAAGATCCCTGGCTTGGGGGGAAGGGCAGCACAGGGCGAGGTCAGACAGGGAGGCCATAGGCGGCCACTGCTATAGCGCAAATGAGAGGGGCCGGTGGCCAGGCCAGGGCCTGGCCGTGGAGAGGAGGAGGAGGGGGCACTTCCAGCGCAAGTAAGAGGCGGAATCTGGAGAACAGCCCCCCGCCGTGTGCCCCTCCCTCGTCCTGGCCAGCTGTGGGAGGAGACGATGGCCTGGACTAGCTCACACGGTGGGTGGTGTGGCTGATGCTGGGCTTGCTGTGCGGCCGGTTCCAGAAGCTGCTGCGTTTCAGCTGAGGCTCTTCCTTGCTCAGGGCTGTCTTCGGCATGAAGGCACCAGTGAGGGATGCTCACCCATCTCAAGGTTCCAGCTCCACCTGCCAGGGGACGCGGCCGCCCTGGAGCCCTTCCCACTGGCCAACCCTGCCTCAGGGATACAGGGAGCCCCCGCCCGCCCTGCAACACTGGCGAGACAGTGGTCCGGCCCCATCTGCCTCCAGCCAGGCCCTCTGGGAATGGGATGGGCTCCCTGCCTCCTGGCCCAGGGCACAGAAACCCCCTCGCGCTCATGGTCCCCTTCCCCCTCCTGCCCCCTAGAAGCCACAGCCCAGACCTAAGGGACCCAGGAGAGGTTCAAGACAGGAAGCTGGCCTCTTGAGGGAAGGGGCAGGCATTGGGGCTGCTGGCAGAGGGGATCCTCCCTCCTGGGGTCCCCTCCTACAGGGATTTCTGCACCCCTTGGGCCAGAGGGCTGGAGATCCAGAGGCAGCCAGGCTCCTGCCTCTTCCAGGAAGACCCCCAGCATTGTCCTGGGGCCCACTGGGCCACAACACCCCTCAGTCTCCCCACCCCGCCTGCCCCCTAACCCAAGGGCTCCCTCTCCAAGCTCCTCACACCAGGCAAGTTTCTGGGATGGGTTTCAAACTTGCGCCGGACAAGGCACAGACGAGGTGGAGGCTGCTCCGCCTGGCCAGGGGGCTTCAGGACCAGGCCGGGGTACAAGCTGCTGGGCGTTTGGACAGAGCCGGCTGGGCTCAGGAGTGAGCTGCGCTTCCGCCCATGTTCTGTGGTGCTAAATATAGCGGCCAGGGAGGGGAGTTTCCGGTTACAGCCCCCCCACCCCTGTGCCGGGAAATCGATGCCAGCTCCATTAGGTCCGGCGGTGGTGCCTGCTGACCCGCCCCATCGGGCTGCCAAGCAGAGTGCGGGGCTGGACTGCACCCAAGTCCGGGGCCCTGCCCCCACCCCCCGCCCCGCCAGGCTGGAGCCCGGCATGCTCCCCAGGGCACAGAGAGCCCCCAGCCCCAGCCAGTACCCACTAGGGCCCCCTCTGAGATGGTGGGCAGCGCCTGCAGCCCAGCCCAGAAGGCCAGTGGAGCTCAGGAGGTGGGCATCAGGCAGTCCGCAAGACGCAGGCAGGGTGGGGCGTGCTGCCCTGGGAATTCTCCAGGTGTCCTGGGGCCCGGGGCAGCCCACTAGGCCTCCTCTGGACGGGGCGGAGCTGGGCTGCTCAAGACCCCAGTGCAGCGCGACCCTGCCGGCCCCCTGGACGCACACCCATGCCTGAGTGCCCCTCCCCAGCAGCGTGTCACTGCCTGGCTGGGCTCCCAGGAGGCCCCACCTGGGTGGCCCCACCTGGGTCACAGCCGGCATTTGCATACAGGTGATGCTGCTTGAGTGGGCCCCTTGGGCGCAGCTGTCCCAAGGCAGCCTCGAATGCCAGGCTTGGGGGCTGTTGGCACTGAGCCACTCCTGGCGGGGCTCAGCCACACACACTCCGAAGGCCAGCAGGAAGGAAAGTGCCCGCCTGCCTGGGGTGGACCTGGGGCGGGGCAGGGGGGCACAGGAGGGCAGGGGGACCGGGGAAGTGCCCCCACCTGACAGCAGGGTCTCAGCGGAAGCCAGGGCATCATGTCCTGCCTTGGCATCCTCTACCATTCCAGCCCAGTGTCCAGTCCCAGGGGACACTAGGCACAGGGCACGAAGTCAGGTTCACGGCAAAGCTCCCGGTCACTCCAGCTCCCCAGTCCCCACCTGCCTGTCGGGCAGCATCCCCTGGACACCTTGCCCTCTCCAGGGTCAGTGGACCATGACCCAGACTGCCCCCATCCCATCCCCTAGGGCACTGCCCAAGGGGCTGACCAGAGGATTTGGGGGCCTCTGGGAAAAGGCTGGGCCAGATCACCACCCTCAGAAGGGGTCAGGCCGGCCTTCCCTCCAAGAAGCCTGCCTGGCCCTCAGGCTGGGCCCTCATCCCCAACTGATGGCCCAGCCACGCCCACAGGTGCCCATGACCATGGTGACCAGCACACATTCTTCATGGTGGGCTCCAGCCCACCCGTTACGTACAGAGGTCTTACTCGGTGCCTGGCTGAGCAGACATCCAGCCCACCTGCGGCCCCAAGTGCGTGCCAGTGTGCAAGGCAGGGGTCCTATGGGGCTTTCAGGCTACACCACACACAGGTTGGCATGTGGGGTGAGACCTCATCACCAACACAGGGGACACAGGGCTACTGAGAGCCCCAGTCAGGGAGGGGACCCCTCACTGGCCCCAGAAGCAGGGAGCACGTGCCCTGTGGGTCTGTCCACATCCTCTCCTGACGTGGCTGGTGCAGCCACCACTCCTGAGGCCACAGCTCCATCCACTGCCCCGTACCCAGTGGGCCCTGAGCGCTTGACATGGCTGAGCCCGTCCCCAACCTCTCCTACCCCCAGAAGTGGCACTGCACGGCACCATCCTCCCTGCCCCCCACTCAACCTGGGGCACTACCCAGGGCCTGGCCTAGCCCTCTGCCAGCTGCCAGCTCCCAGTTGGCCCTGCACAACCTGCAGCCAAGGCTTCTGCTCCGGTGGAGCTGAGGGGCTTCCACAGAGACCGCACCCTCCCCTGCCCCCCAGCCCACCCTGGTCACAGCTCGGAGTCAGTAGACACAGGCTAGAGCTACACCAGCCTTTATTGGGTTTGCGGGGCAGGTGTCCAGAACTGGGCTCGTCCAGACCCCCTGGGGTTTCAGTGGGGACCCAGGCCAGGGGCCACGCGGCCAAGGAACCACGAGATACCAAAGATGACGCCGAGGGTCTTGGGAATATCCGGGTCATCTGCGAAGGCCTGGGCGCCATCCAGGGGCAGGTGCACAACCTCAATGAGCTCGCCCTCCTCCGCCAGGCCCCCGCCTGGGCCACCCCGCTGGGCATCTGTCACCTCTGTGTAGAACATGGTCTGGCTGGAGCTGGTCAGTCCCACACCAGACCTATGGGTCGAGACAGCATGTGCTGAGGCATCCACACAGGCCCCGCTGGCCACCCCTGCCCCTTCCACAGCCCTCTCTTGTCCACTCCTTCCAGCCCCTGGTAGGCAGTGCTCCAGGGTGCCCCCTGGCCCCCCAGATTCCCCCCTGTGGTGTACACACTCCATGTAATCCCCTCCCTTCAAGTGTGGGGGAAACCTAGGAACACGTTGGATGTGACCTCCCACTGTGATTAGGCTCCCATGTGATGAGGTTAGGTCAGGTGATGAAGGCGGAATTCTGCAGATGTAATTAAGGGCCCTAACCAGGTGACTTTAAGTTCATCAAAAGGGGAGATGATCCTGGGTGGGCCTGACGTGATCAGGTGAGCTCTTCATTGCCGGTTTTAGGGGTCAGAGGTGGAAAGAGTCAGAGAGGCTTGAAGACGAGGTAAAGCCACCATGTGCTGTAAGAGGGCCACGCGCCACCGTGCTGTAAGAGGGCCACGCGCCACCATATGCTGTAAGAGGGCCACGCGCCACCATATGCTGTAAGAGGGCCACGTGCCACCGGCTGTAAGAGGGCCACATGCCACCGTGCTGTAAAGAGGGTCACGTGCCACCGGCTGTAAGAGGGCCACGTGCCACTGTGCTGTAAGAGGGCCACGCGCCACCAGCTGTAAGAGGGCCACGCGCCACCGTGCTGTAAGAGGGCCACACTCCAGGGCCTGTGGGTTAGGAGCCGGCCACGGGCCCCTGGCTGACAGCCAGCGGGAGACAGAGCCCTCAGTCACAGCCACGAGGAGCTGGGAAGACAACCCGCAGCCCCAGAGTAGACCTCAGCCTGGCCAACGCCTGACCGCAGCTTGGCGGTCAGGCTGTGAGACCCTGAGCAGTGGGCCAAGTCCCCAGCAAGCAGACTGCTAACCCCCAGCAACCGTGAGGTTGTAAATGGGGGTCGCCGAAAGCTGTTGAGTCTGGCAGGTGGCTCTGCAGCACCAATACTCTGCTCACGCTGGGCCTCAGCCAGGCCTCTCCCCGCACAGTGGGCCCCGGTTCGCACCCGGGGCTCTGGCCGGTGCAGCCTGGGTCTGCGAGCATTCCCATGTGGGCACCTGCAGGACGCCTGTTCTGGGCTGGGTGGGGGGCTGGGGCTCACAGCGGGGTGGGGCGCGGTCCCCAGGGCCAGGACCAGGGTTCACAGGCTGGAGAGGAGTGTCAAGGAGTCCCCTCCCTCCCTAGGTGGTGGCCAGGAGGGGGCTTCTGGCCACCAGGAGGAGGAGAGGCACCCAGGCAGAGGGCAGGGGCCCAGACTGGTGCCGGTGGAGGTCATGGTGACTGCTGGCCATGGGGACGGGGTGACAGACAGGAGGGGAAGGGCTGAGCATGGTTTGCTGGGGGAGAGGGAAGCCAGAGGGTGTCTGGGGAGACGTCCAGGGGATAAGGGAGACCCCAGGCCACCCCGGGAGGTTAGCTGAGGCCAGTCAGGGCCTGCAGGGTGGACGCAGACCCGAGGTGCGCCCCGCACACGGGGCAGGGAGCAGCGCTGGAGGAGCTGCCCTCCCACTCCCCAAGCCCCCCACCCCCAGGCGGGGGCCCCACCCAGACTGACCTCACCCAGCTGCTTCCTCCGCCCTCCGGCCCCTTATCTCCCTCGGACCCTTCCTGACAGCCCATTCCTGACAGCCCATTTCCGCCGGCAGCTACAGCCTGCGCCTTTGATGGAAGCAGCGGTCTGTGGGGTTTCCAGTCCCAGTTTCCGCCGGCGTGTGACGGGACACCGGCGCCGAGAAGAATGTGCCCAGCCAGGCCGGGCACTGCCTCTCCCTGCTCACTCAATCACGTCCTCAGCTGGGGGATCTCAGACAAGCCCTGGGCCTTGTCACCTGGGATGGGCAGATGAGTGGCCTGGCTCACCCCCAGGGCCACGGAAGGAAGCCGGGGGCCCTACCCCAGGGCAGCACAAGCTGTTCATGCAGCCGGCCATCCGGCTCCCGGGGAGAGCTGCCCTGGCCTCCACGCCAGCCCCATCCGGCCATGCCTCTGCACAGCCGGCCACCCTCACCTCTAAAGTGCAGTCTGAGCAGGCCACTCGCTGTCCAGAGCCCTCCTTGGCACCCAGAACCCTCAGGATCAGGCCGTAGCCCAGAGGCCAGGGCCACTTGTCCCCTTGCCCCTGAGCCTCTGCCATGCAGCCCCTCTGCCAGGACTCCACCCAGACTCACCCGCTCGGGGGACCCCAACCCTCCAGGGCACCTCCACCTGCCTTCCTCCTGGCCTGCCCGCTGGCTCAACCCCTACCCGAGGTCAGGCCCCTTGGATTCTCCCGACCCCCCGGACTGCCAGCCCAAAGGCTCAGAGGCCATGTGGCCACTGGCCAGCCACGCGGAGGACGCCTGCAGATAACTGAGGCCCCTCACACCAAGATGTCTGGCTCTTTGGTGTAGAAATCCCACGTCTAAGTTCCCGGGACTAAACGTCAACTCCACCCCCACCCCCAGGCCGGCGGCGCCCGGACGAGGCCCTGGGTGTCGCCGAGGGGGGCCCAGACCCCACACTGAGCGGCCCCTTGCTGGGCCGAGGAGGGCCGCTCCCTCTCTGGAGAAGGCCGCCAGGGGCTCAGCATTGGGGCGACACTGTGAGACGCTCCTGCTGCTCCCGGACGTCACCAAGGTCAGGGACCCATCGCGGCATCCTCAGGCCAAGGGTGGGCTTCACCCCGACATCCTGTCCTGGGACGGAGGGAATGAGGGGCGGGCGGGCACCTGGGCTTTGGCGGGGGCGGGCCGCACTTCGCCCCCCAACCCCGGCCCAGGACTCGGCCTTTCCCTCGCCCCTGAGCCGCTGTCAGAACAGACCCGTGACTCACCCCCACCCCCGTGCCCGGCGCTTAATCCCACAGGAAGTAGAGGCATCTGTCAGCAGCAGCTGCCACCCGGAGCCAGAGCCGAGCTGGCCCTGCCGCGGTGGAGGGCACAGGGCCAAGCACGCTGCAGGACGAGCCCTGAGGGCCCCGGGTTCCAGCCCAGATCGCACCCTGAGGTGCGTTCCGTCCAACCTTCCCCCAGTGTGGGAAGGTTGAAAGACAAGGAGCCATCGCCCTGCTTGCACACCCCTGGGAGCTGGGTGCTCACTGCCTCCCAGGCAGCTCGTCCCATCCCCTGGGCTGCACTGGCAGCAGACGGCCCTTCCCCAGCCCCCAAGCCCACGGGCCCAGCCCCACTCACTTGTACGTGGCGACCCGGCGCAGGCCGGAGGGGGCCAGGTGGTAGCCGCACTCCTCCCACGCTTCCTTGCAGGCCACCTCTTCCAGCGAGAGCCCGGGCTGGTCCACGAGGCCGGCGCACAGCTCGTATGTCACCCCTGCCGAGCCAGGGAGTGCCGGCTGCAGCTCCCGGGGCCTGTCCTGGTCCACAGCGGCCAGGGACCCCGGGAAGAGGCGCTCCACCTCACCAGCGTACACAGCTGGTTGGGGGAAGGCAGACCGCGGTCACCGCCCTGTGGTGGCAGGCTCCACGTGACCCGCTCTGGCCAGACCCCCTTGCCGGGCCTCAGTTTCCTCTAGAGCCCTCTCCCCATGTCTGCACTCTGACCCTAGGACCCCAGGGGCCTGAACGTGAGCCTGCAGGCCTCCCCTCCCCCCATACCCCACTTGGGCCGCCTCACCTGGCCGGAACTGCTTCACCAACACCAGGCTCCTTCGAGAAGAGTTGAACATGAGAATGGTCACACTGCAGGGAGAGGGACCCAGCTCAGCACAGAAGCAGCGCCCTCACCTCACCCCCCTGGGGGCCCAGCCCACCTCCTCTCCTCCACAGCCCAGGAAGGTGGCGTCCCTTGCTCAGATGGGCAGACTGAGGCCCAGGCCAGGTCACAGCTTGCCAGGGTCACACAGTCAGGCTAGGATGCAGGCCTCCTGTATTCCAGCTGGCAGGGTGGGGGCCGCGGGTGGGAAGGACACGCTGGGCAGCTGGGCAGCAGCTGAGGACGGGTGACTGACGAGACACGTGGCCCCCACTGGCCAGCTGCCGCCAGCCACGCTCCTGAAGCCACGCTGCCATCCGGCCCGTACTCCCGACGCTCGGGGACAAGGGCACCTGGGCAGCCTCTCTCAGGTCCGAGAGGGCCTGCCCACCATCATGGTCCAGGTGGCCTGAGCTGGGACCCAGCTCGGGCTCCAGGCCTCGGGCTGCCCCTCAGTGAGATGACAGGGAAAGTGGGGACTTGAGACACGCAGAGGCGGGTGGGGCTCTGTGCCCCTGGGCCCGGTGTCCCTGCAGACATCAGCCTGGGGCTTCCCCGGCGGCCAGCCAGGCTAGGCCCTCACCTGTCATGGGTCTTCATGAAGTCCCACGACTTCTGGATGCCATTCTGCAAGAAGCAGGGCAGCGGTCAGGGAGGCCGAAGGGCTGGCAGCGCGGGCGGCCGTGCTCCAGGGAGTGAGGAGGCCACGCAGACCCACCGCCCCAGGCCGGTCCCGGCCCCGGGCCCACGGGAGCGACGAGCTGCAGCGGGTGGGGCCGGGGGTAGCCACCAGGGTGGGCAGGGAAGTCCAGGACAGCCTGATGCTCTCAAGGGGTGAGGCAGAAAACCAGGCCAAAGGGTGGGAAGGTGTCCCAGGCACAGCATGAGCCACCACCCAGCACAAGCTGAGCATGAGAAGCTGCAGAGAGATGTACGCTGCCACCAAGTGTGGGAAGGACCATGGGGGTGTGGGGGAGAGGCAGGCATGACACGTCCTCACAGTCAGGGCGAGGGGCAGGAGGGGTCCCAAGCGGGTAGAGCAAGATCAGGTTTTCGTTGCTGAAGCTCCCTTGGGCCACTGGACAAAGGGCGACAGGAGGGGCAGGCAGGCCTCCTGAGAGCGCAGCAGCCCCAGGAGCGGCTGGGGAAGGGAGTGCCCGCGCCAGGCAGGAGCCCAGCCCGCAGGACGTGACAATTCCATGATGATGACTGGCCCGTGGAGGACCCTCTCCCGGGCCCGGTTGTCTGTCTCGGGCCGTCTGTCCTGCGCCCTGTGGTCCTGCTGCTCTGTTGCTTCCTTCCACCCGCTGCTCCCCGACCCTGGACACCCTGTCCCAGCAGCTCCCAGGGCTCTGAGCAGCATTCAGTGAACGAAAGGCAGTGTGGTGGGCCAGGGCCTGGGGCAGCACCACCGGGGGTGGCCGGAACCGTTGCTAACGGGGTTCCAGCCGGCAGGGAGCATTGAGGGGCCAGAACCCTGCCAGCGGGACACCACTAAGTGAAGTAGGCTCCCGTCCTCCGGGCTGTTCCGCCTGGCCCTGACCCCTCCCCAAGGGGTCTCTGAGGATGGGGCTGGCCCTGGGGCCCTAGAGCCCAGCCCTGCGGACGCCCACCACCGGCTTGCTTAGCCCACTGCCGCTCAGCCACTGGGTCAGCCCTGCGCCCTGGCGAGCTGCTGGCCCCCCATTTGGGGCCCCATCCGAGCCGCGAAACAGACATGGATCTGAGCACCAGAGACACCGAAAGTGCAACTGGGGCTGCGAAAGAGAGAGGACACTAAGGAACAGCCTGTGTGAGGACTTCCTGGAGGAGGTGACACTGCACCAGGCCCCACAGAAAAGAAAGGGCATTCATTCCCAGCAGTGGGCCCTGACAGGCAGAGGCCCACATGCTGGTCTGAGGGGAGCTGGAAAAATTGGTCTGAGCTGGGCCTGAAGGCAGAGGTGTTCTGGACGGGCAGTAGCCTCGGTTTCCAAGCAGGAGGGAGAGCCGATGTCCTGTCCTGTGCAGGTCGGGCTGCCGGGAGGCCGTTGTGAGGCACCACCCCCAAGAGGCAAGCCTGGGCCTGCCTGCAGTCTGGCCACCCCAGGGCCAGCCACCCCCCAGGATGAGCTCCAGGGAAGGCCTGCCCCCCAGTCTGCCATGTGCCAGCTGTGTCCCCTGCCTCCCTCAGGGTAAGTGTCATCTCATGCTGGTTTCAGGTACCCTCTTGGATCAAGATCAAAACAGTTGTCAGACCCTCAGGTCCAGCCAAGGCAGGGTGCAGGGGAAGGTCCGGGGGGCCCACTGAGGCCCAGCCCGCCCCTCCCAGAGGGTCAGGACCCAGGCCTGGCGCACCTTCCAGGGCCCCGGGAGGGAGGAGCAGGACTGGAGTTTAAACACAGCCCCTTCCCGCTCAGAGCCATGTGGGTGCCCTGCCTCTGCTTGGTCTGTCTGTCCACCCACCAGATCTCCCCTGGCCATGGGTGGCTACTGACCAAAGGCTGCAGATGCCCCTCAGTGATGCTCACCACCCAGCCCAGGGTCCCATGGCCCCTGGGAAACACCACCCCGGCCCCCAGCCTGTGTCCATCGCAGCCTACCGCCCGCATGGGCTCAGCTTTGGTTACCAGCACCCACCCACACTCCACAGGAAGTGGGGGAGGGTGCCGCAGCCATAGGCCACAGTGGTTACGTGCCTGGACGACCCTGTGCCCACCTGCTGGCCCCAGAGCCCCAGCCCCTGGAGGCTGTGCAGCCACAATTAGGTAGCCCTGCCCCAGGCCAACACCAGGGAAAGGGCAACAACCTCCGTGTCCCTGCACTCTGCCCCTCAACCAACCCCGGCTTCTGCCCCAGGCCGGTGCTGTCAACTTGGGTCCATCCTGGGGATAGGAATTCCCTGTCCCCTAGAGTCAACGGGACAGCAGCGACAAGGGAGGGGGGAGGGGAGTGCATCCTCTCTCAGGCTGGGCGTCAAGAGGGCTTCACAGGTTAGTGAGAGTAAGGGGCCTGGTGGGGGGGGGGCAGGATGCTTCAGGCCAGGGACAGCCCGGCAGAGGGGCACCAAAGACCTGCACCACCTGTCCTAAATGAGGGGGCAGGGAGGGGCTGCACCAGACTCGGAGGAGTGCAGTCCTCACCTGGATGGCGTGCTGGAACTCGGTGGCGTGGCAAGCCAAAGGTGGGGGCCCGAACTGGACAAACAAGTGTTTCCTGTGAGCCTACTACTTGCACAGCGCCACGGGAGGCGGTGTGGTCCTGCACTCCCTCCCCGGGCCGGCAGGAGGAGGTGACGCCCCGGTAGGCAGCCCACCTGGAGAGGCTCTCCAGTGCTCACCAGCTCCATCGCCGGCCTCCTCTGCCCAGAACGGAGACCACCACCACCAGGAAGCTTTCCCCGATCCCCGGGGCGCCCAATACGTCCCACCGCAAAAAAGGGCCGGGGCCCAGCAAAGCAACCTTAGAGGAATGAGTGGTCCCCCGAGGTGTCGCTGCCCAGAGCCGGGCGCTCAACGGGTCTGCGAACCCGGAGTCAACGGGCAGAGCGCTCGGCGGAGAGGCGGGGCCCGCGGGGCGGGGGCACGAGGCCATGGGCGGGGCCATGGGCGCGTGGGCGGGGTCCGGCGCCGGCGTCAGGCCGCGGAAGGCGCGGAAGGCGGCCTCACCTGGCGGTAGTGCAGCGTGAGCGGCAGCAGGTAGGGCGAGGCTGCGCAGCGGCCCACGGCCACCCCCTCGATGCGCTCCATGGCGGCGCGCGAGGTAGCGCGGGCCCGGGGCAGACGCGGGCAAGGTCCACTCAGGACTCGAGCGGGCGGGCGTGTGACCGGGCTCTGGGCATGCCCGGTGCGCGCGGGGCGGGGCGGCGCGGGGCGGCGCCGAGCAGGGAGGGCGGGCCCAGCGCGCAGGTAGCACCTGCCCCGGTCCCTGTGCAGGTGCGGGGGCTCGTGCCCGCGGGGCACTCTCGGAGCTGCGCAGGGTGTGAGCAGGGAGGGAGGCTCGCCAGGTGGGCCCCGCGACAGGGGGGGTCAGCCGAGTGTGCGGCAGGGCGGGGCGGGCGCAACTGGAGGGGACGGTCTGCGAGGTGACCGCCGGTGCTGGAGTCGGGGGGTGACTTGGGCGTCCTGGTTGGGGGGAGAGAGACGCAGCGCAGCTCTGGGGGAAGGGGGGATGAGCCGAGCGGACGCCTCCGCCACTGGGGCTGACCATACCCCGAGATTGGGTCGTCCGGGGCGGGGGCGGGCCTCCAGGGAAGGAGCGACTAGGCCCTGAAGAGAGAAGCTGGCGGTCACAGCTGCCTCGCCGCCGAGCCCCGAGAGGAGGAAGGCAGAGGTGGATTCGGGGCTTCGCACCGGGTCCTGCGTGCGCCGTGGTGGGGAGAGAGTGGCTACGCCTCTAGGGGCCCCTGGGTGGAGGGAGAGAAGGCTCTGGAAAGAGGGCAAGATGAGAGGAGCCTGAGTCGGGAAGGGAGAGGGACCAGGGTCTAGGCAGAGCCAGGCCCTCCCCGCGGGGCTCCAGCGGGCCGGCGGGGGTCTGGCCTGGGCCACACTGTCCCCCTGCCCCCCCCCGCCCCACTGGGAGGAGCTGCCACTCGCTGTCTCCGGGGCTGCCCCTCCTCCACCTCGGCAGGCAACTAAGTGCTCTTCCCTCCCCCAAGAGGCCCCTCCCTGCTGAGGAAGGGCCCCCTCCTTGCTTGGATGTGGATCCCAAGGACCTGCTTCAAATGCGGCCACTGCCTCCCCAGGGACAGGCACAAATGGTGGGGTGGGGCAGCTGAGCCCTGACCTGCACCTGCTCTCTGAACTATGGCCCCAGGGGGGACAGCCCAGGTGGGCTTGCAGTTGACTCCCATGTCCCCGTTATCCATTGCTGTGTAACAAAGCACCCCCAAAATTCGTGGCTTGAAGCCCCTCTTTGTTCCTCTCTGTCTTGGTCTGTGGATGGCCCTGGCTCAGCTGGGCAGCTCCTCCTTGGGGCTTCTCTGCAGTGTGGTCAGGTAGCAGCTGGGGTGGGATCTTCTGAAGGGATGCACGTCCAGGATGTCTGGTGCCCTAGCTGGGTGGCTGGCTGGCCCTCTCCCTGAGCGTGGCCTCTCAGTGTGGCCGGCTTGGGCTTCCTGGGAGCATGGCGGTCTCAGAGTAGTGGGATTATCCCATGGCAGCTCCCCAGTCCACGGTCACAGGGCCGAGCTTCTCACGACCCAGCCCAGGATGTCTGACAGCATCGTTTCCACTGCGTCCTATGGGCCAGAAAGTAAGTCCTGGCCACCCCAGATTCCGGGGTGGGGGGTACTTCCCAAGGGTAGGAGACCTGGGACACATGGTTTATAAGGGCCATCGTAAGAGACTAGCCATCACCCCCATAACTCTGTAGGGCAGTGCACTTCCCAGCCTTGGCCCGGCCACATAGTGTCCTGGAGGCCAGAGTGAGCATCCGCCAGAGAGCCCATCCTAGAAGCTGGGTCCATCCTGCCCAACAGCCAGGCGGGCCTCTTCCTCCACACACGCGGGACCCAGGGTGTGCTCCCTCCCTCGAACACAGGCCATTTCCTCCTGTGTTTGTGTGAAAAATGAGAACAAACCACAGAGCCTGCACAGCAGCGACCCAGACCAAGGAGGAGCCTTGCTCCCAGCCCCTCCGCCCACTGGCTGGGCTGGCCCCAGGAAGCTGCAGCTCAGATGCAGGGAAGAACCAGCAACTCCACAGAGCATCATTTTGCTCACATTTGGGGGGAAGTAGCATTTGACATTGATGCAGGCTGAGACAGCTTGCAGTGTAGATTGCAGAACACGTGTGCCTTCAGAATGTCAGCAAGGTGCCACCCCTGCAGGAAGCAGCCTGGCAGTTCCTCAGGCGGTTAAACATAGAGTTACTGGGTGACCCAGCAGTTCTGCTCCCGGGTGTCTATCCAAGGCTTCGAAACGGACTCAGACAGATACTGGCAGTATTCACAATAGCAGAAGGTCAGAGCAAGCCGTGTCCATCAGCTGATGACCAGATAAACAGTGTGGTCTAGCCACACAGAAGAATGTGACTCAGCCATAAAGAGAAATGAAATGTTTCATTGCAGCACTATTTAAAATAGCCAAGACATGGAAGCACCTAAATGTCCATCAACAGAAGAGTGGATAAAGAAGGTTGGTACCTATATACGGTGGAATATTACTCAGCCATAAAAAAGAAGGAAATAATGCCATTTGCAGCAACATGAACAGACCTAGAGATGATCATACTGAGTGAAGTAAGTCAGAAACAAAAAGACAAATACCATATGGTATCACTTATGTGTGGAATCTAAAAAATGGTACAGGGACTTCCCTCGTGGCTCAGTGGTTGGGAATCTGCCTGCCAATGCAGGGGACATGGGTTCGAGCCCTGGTCCGGGAAGATCCCAGATGCCGTGGAGCAACTAAGCCCGTGCGCCACAACTACTGCCCCTGTGTGCCACAACTACTGAAGCCCGCGTGCCTAGAGCCCATGCTCCACAACAAGAGAAGCCACTGCAATGAGAAGCCTGTGCACCGCAACGAAGAGCAGCCCCCACTCACTACAACTAAAGAAAAGCCCTCCCTGGTGGCGCAGTGGGTGAGAGTCCGCCTGCCGATGCAGGGGACACGGGTTCATGCCCTGGTCTGGGAAGATCCCACATGCCGCAGAGCGGCTGGGCCCGTGAACCATGGCCACTGAGCCTGCGCGTCTGGAGCCTGTGCTCCGCAACGGGAGAGGCCACAACAGTGAGAGGCCCGCGTACCGCAAAAAAAAAGAGAAAAGCCCGCGTACAGCAACGAAGACCCAACGCAGGCAAAAACAAACAAACAAACAAAAGGTACAAATGAACTTATTTACAAAACAAATAGAATCACAGATGTAGAAAGCAAACATGGTTACCACGGGGGATGGGGGGAGGGATGAATTGGGAGATTGGGACTGACATATACACTCTACTATTTATAAAATAGATAACTAATAAGGACCTATTGTACAGCACAGGGAACTCTACTCAGTACTCTGTAATGACCTATGTGGGAAAGAATCTAATAGAGTGGGTATATGTATATGTGTAACTGAATCACTTTGCTGTACACCTGAAAGTAACACAACACTGTAAATCAAGTATGCTTCAATAAAAATTTTTTTAAAGAATGAAATTCTGACACGTGCTGCCACACTGAGGAGCCTTGAAGACGTCATGCTGAGTGAAAGAAGACAGACAAGAGGTCCCATGTTATATGATCCATTTATATGAAACGTCCAGAATAGGTAAATCCATAGGGACAGGAAGCAGATTAGGGGTTGCCAGGAGCTGGGGGAGGGGAGAACAGGGAGTGAGTGCTTAATGGGGACAGAGTTCCTTTCTGGGTGATGAGAATGCTGTGGAACCAGGGAGACTGGTGGCTACACACACTGTGAACGTGCTAAATGCTACCGAAGTGTACAAGGTAAGATGGTTGATGTGAATTTCAGTTCACTTTTTTTAAAGAAGCAAAAATACACCAGTGAGACCGTTCCGGAGCATTCCACGCTGGCCGTGGACACCAGGCCCGTCGGCTCCAGTCCCGGGGCCCTTTGTGGTAGGTCGGGACCAGGCCCCTGCAGCCTAGCCATGGGCCTGGGGACAGGGGGCACGGTGGGGGTCTGGAGGGAGGCCTGGCAGGGCGTTCCTCAGAGGCGGAGGGCCCGGAAAGGCAGAGGGAGTGAGCCGTGTGTCCGGAGGACTCGCTGGGGGCGGGCAGCGCGGAACCGGGGCTCGGAGGGCGTTAGGACGAGAACGGCGCGGTCGAGGGGGGCCGGGCTGCGGGGTGGCCCGCTGACGAGGCGCTGTTCGCAGAGACCCGAGGATCCAGGAGCACGAGGAGGACGGGATGGAAGAGGGTGCCACGGCCCACGGGGCAGCCAGCCGGGCTGTGCTGGGCCCCTCAGAGGGCACCGGGAGCCGTGGAAGGTCCCAGATGGGCGCGGTGGTCAGTCTCTGCCCCTGGAAGGGCGCTGTGGCCGCCCGGCTGGGGGAGCGTGAGGCCAGCGGGAGGGACCTGGGCCGTCGTCCAGAGCGGGGTGCGCAGGTGGGTGGCCTTGGGCCCCATCGGGGCAGGTGCAGGCGGAGGTGTCTGCCTGGGGGACAGCTCGTGGGGGCCGGGGCCCGAGCCATGAGGAGCCTCTGAAAAGCCGCCTCTGGGTTTGGGAATGAGGGGGCTTTGGAGACCCCGCCGAGCCGCGTCCAGGGGCGCTCGGGTGCACCCGGGTGAGCGCGGGCCAGTGCGTGTGGAGACCCTCACCCTGAGCGTCAGTGCCCCCGGCTGCCGGGACCGGCTGCTGCGAGCTTGGTGGCTTGAACCGGCACAGACTGGTTATCCTACAGCTGTGAAGGCGGAAGCCCTAGCGGGCCTCCCTGGGCTGAAGCCGAGGCCCGGGCAGGGCTGCCTTCCGGGGGCTCCAGGGGAGAACCCTTTCCTGGCCTCTAACAGCTTCTGGAAGCGGCCACACGCCTTGGCTCCCGGCCCCTCCTCCACCTTCCCGGCCAGCAGCCAGCAGTCCTGTTCTCTCTAGGGCTCTGCCTCCCGCTGTGACATCTCTACTCTGGACCCCCTGCCGTCCCCCAACAAGGACCCTGTGACGACACCGGCCTCCCCTAAGACCCTGGACCCCCTACCTCAGGGTCCTTCACTTAACCGCGCCTTTGCTGTGTAAGGTTCCCCATTGGAGGGTTCTGGGGGTACGGACGGGGTGGACCCGAGAGCCAGGGCGGGGTCCCGGGTGGGATTCGGTCTGCTGGGCCGCGGCAGGACTGGGGGAAACTCCTGGTGGCCGCCGCCTCCCCTTCCTCTGTAAGAGGCAGGGACGAGGTCATCTACCAAGAGCGGGGCGGGCGGAGAGGGTGGCTGCACGTGGTCCCCGTGGCGTCGGGGGCCTGGAGTCCCGGTCGCCCGGTGAGTGGGGCTTCCTGCTGGCACAAGGCTGGAGGAGGCCCTCGGACGGTGCCCAGCAGCCTGGGCAAGTGGACAGGTGGACATGGGCTTCCTCCAGGGCTCAGCCTTTGCCCAGAGGGGGTGACGGGGAGCCCGTGGGTCCAGAGAGGTGAGGATGCTGGTCAGGGAGTCCCTGATGCGCCAGGCCCCAGGGATGGAGGCTGGTGAGGACCGAAGGGGCTGGCGGGCAGTGGGAAGCGGGGGAGTCGGGCTGGGCGTCCAAAAGAGGCGCGGAACTCAAGCCTGGACGCAGGCTGAGCCAGAGGGCAGTCGGGGAGGGTCAAGGTCAGGGGCGTGGGCGTGGGAGCCTGCTGGCTGGCGGCAGAAGTGGGTGCAGAGGAAGCCTGAGGACGGGGCCCGAGTGAGGGGTTGGGCGGGGCTCCAGGGGTGACACTGATGAGCTACAGGGGTGTAGCAGACACCAGGCCCGGAGGGATAGTGATACCCCGAAAGCAGGGAGTGGGCAGGGGAGGAGAGGGCCTGGGGCATCTGGCAGCGGGCTGGATTCACGCCACCTGGTGACTGATGACGAGCTGCCCCCAGGTGTGTGTTTGCAGGGGCGGCGCCCCACCCTCTGCATCTCTGCAGCCAGGAGCAAAGGGCATCCAGGCTGGGCACCCGTGGGTCTGCCACGCTAAGCAAAAGGGCTGAGGGCCCAGGCGCAGTAAGGCTACCTTCTGGGGCTAAAGCTCTCACCTTTTGAGGTCCTCGGGGGGGTGCCAGGGGCAGCAACAGAAAGCAGGGGCCATGCAAAACCCCTGATCCTTCTGGGCACCTGGGGAAGCCTTTCCTTTTTTTTATGGCCACGCCGCACCGCGTGCAGCATCTTAGTTCCCCAACCAGGGATTGAACCCGGGGCCGCGGCAGTGAGAGCGCCGAGTCTAACCACTGGGCCGCCAGGGAAGTCCCAAGAAGCCTTTTCTTTTCACCTGAGTTAGGGAGTTTTAGTGATGGTTAAGTGTTTCTTGTTTGTGCTGGATTTTTAGTTTCATTTGGTTTGAGTGTTTTGCTCTTTTTCAAGTTGTTTTTCAAAATGATGCACATAACACAGCAAAAGGAAAAAGAAAAATGTTAAATATTAGTGCAAGACTCATACACAAAACTACCAGTCCTCAGCCCACCCCTCTCCACAGTTGGACCCCCCCAGAGGCGGCCACTGTCAACCCTTCAGGCTGATTCTTTTGATGTTTCCCCTCCAAGTGTCTCTGCTCACGCGGCCATTTCTTGATTTATTGGTTGTGGGCATTTTCCTCTGACTGCATTGGTCAGGCCAGCTCGGCCACAGGCAACCAGGAGAGCCGCCAGAATAGCTCCAACAGCGTGGGGTCGGCAGTCTCCGACGAGAAGTCTGGAAGGAGGAGGCCCCAAAGCCTTCCATAGAGCGTGTCCCCCTGGCACAGCAGGTCAGCCCCTACTCAACCTCATGATCTCAACATGGCTGCTGTGGCCCAGGCATCACCTACAGGCGCAGTGGCATCAGTAAAGGGGAGGAGAGTCTCTTTGCAGATTAGGAGGAAACGCTTGCCCAGAAGCCCCCATTGTGAGGACCAGTGACCATTCACCTCTAAGATCTGGGCCAGGGTGTGGGGGGCACAGTGCCTTCCCTGAGCACACCCCAGGGAGGGTGAACGCCCCCAACCCCAGGCTAGGACTGTGAAGAGGGGGTGAGGCGGGAGGGGGTGGACATGGGAGAGGTGTCCACTGCCTCAGGCTTGCGGCCCTGGAGGGTTCCACACCCGCACGTCCCCTTCCTTCTCTCCCAGTGCGTCCCCCTCAGGATGGCCAGCTGAGTCAGTGCCGGGTGTCACTGTCCTTGATGAGAGGGTGCGCCCCGCAGCATCTCAGGTGCATTCTGGTTACCCGTCCTGCCACAGGTAATTCTGATTTTCTGATTTAACCCCTGCCTTTTCCTCCTTTCCTTCCGTGATGTTGAATTTTATGTGTGGACTTGGCTGGGCTACGGGCATCCAGGTTTTTGCTGGGACTTTCTTCTGGGGTCTCTGCTTGAGAGTAACATCTGAACGGGTGGCCTGAGTCAAGCAGGTGCCCTCCCCTTGCGGGTGGGCCTCGTCCAGTCCTGGAGGCCTCAACAAAGCAGAAGTGAGTGACGCAGGATCCGCTCTCCTGGCCCGACGGACTCCAGCTCGGACAGCGGTCTCCTGCCTTTGGACACAGACTCAGGCAGGACCTCACACCTCCGGCTCCCCTGGGTCTCCAGCTGGCCGGCTGCAGAGCTGGGGACTTGTCAGCCTCCATAACTGTGCGTGAGCCAATTCCTCATAATAAATGGGTATATATTTCCGTCCTACTTTACACTTCTATATATAACACATACTCACATATGTGTTCTGTTTCTCTGGAGAACCTGTTGCCCCTGCCAAGGTCAATGCCCCGGTTGTCCTGCAATTGGTCTGTCTTGGTGGCAGCTCCCCGGGGCCCTCCTCCTTTCGCCCTGGGCTGGTGCTTCCTCCTCCAGGACCCAGGGGTCTCCTGTCTCCCAGATGAGTTCCATCCCCGGGTCGCTGGCCCCATGCCTTCCCCTTCCCTGGTTCCCTTCCTCATTTCGCTGGTCCACGTCCTCCCCGTCCTCGAAATGCCTCGTGAAAGCTGATCAGTGAGGACCTTCACGTGTGTGGAAATGTCACCAGCCCCTCACCCTGATGGATGCCTGACCAGATGGGTAATTCTAGTAGGAGTGTCATTTTCCCACGGCAAAGCTTCCAGCATCAGGCTGACCGCTGAGCCGCCGTGCCTTTCTAGTCCCTGACCATTTGTGGGGAGCTCCTTTCCCTCTGCAGCCATTTGGGTCCCCAGCTTCCGTAATATCCTGGGTTTCTCAATCCTTGGCCAAGTAAGCAGTGACCATTTCAGTCTGGAAACAGGTGCCCTTCCGTTTGGGAAATCTTCGTATTGTTTCTTTGATCATTTTTTCCTTCCATTTTCTCTCTTCTGTCTAGAACTCCGGTTAGTTGGATGTTCGATTATGTGAACGAGCCCCTAATTTTCTTTTTTTTAAAAATTTATTTATTTTATTTATTTATTTTTGGCTATGCTGGGTCTTCGTTGCTGTGCGCAGGCTTTGTGTAGTTGTGGCGAGCGGGGGCTACTCTTTGTTGCGGTGCGCGGGCTTCTCATTGCGGTGTCTTCTCTTGTTATGGAGCACGGGCTCTAGGCTCATGGGCTTCAGTAGTTGCAGCACATGGGCTCAGTAGTTGTGGCTGGCGGGCTCTAGAGCACAGGCTCAGTAGTTGTGGCGCACGGGCTTAGTTGCTCTGCAGCATGTGGGCTCTTCCCGGGCCAGGGATTGAACCCGTGTCCCCTGCATTGGCAGGCAGACTCTCAACCACTGTGCCACCAGGGAAGTCCCCTCCCCTAATTTTCTTAACTTTCCTCTTTATTTATGTCTCTTTGTCTTTACAGGAGAGTTTCTCAGTTTTATCTTTCAGTCCATCTGTCTTTTCCATGTTTCTCCCGTTGTATCTTTAACCTGATGGGGGCTGTTCTCTCTCCTGCTTCCATGTCTTCCCCCCGAATGTGGGTACAGTTGGGTTTTTCTGGCCCACGCTCACTCTCTCTGTTTCCTTTAATTCGGGGGCTGGGGGCACCCCGTCTGTGTCTGGGTGGGTGTGTTGTCAACTGGGGGGGCCGCGCTGCAAACTGTCGAACCAGCCCCCTGGTGGGGCCCCCAGGTTTCAGTGCCTGGGGGTCCTTTCTGTGGGCCTCTCGGTGTCTCTCTCCAAAGGGGAGCCCTGGGCCCCCGGCCTGGGCACAGAGCAGAGTGACCTGCGGACGCCCGGGGTGGGTCTGTCTTCAAGCTTCCTTCTCCACCCTGCTACCCTCCATAGACTGCTGCACCAGCATTAGCCTGTTTCATCGCTCTGGTTTGGCTTTCTTTTTTTTTTTTTTTTTTTGGCCTCGCTGTGTGGCATATGGGATCTTAGTCCCCGGACCAGACCAGGGATCGGACCCAGGACCCCTGCATTGTAAGTGCAGAGTCTTAACCACTGGACCGCCAGGGAAGTCCATCATTGCTGTGGTTTTGAGTGCATCTTCATACCTGGTTCTATAGGCTTTTTTGCTTTTTTTCAGAATTAACTTACTTATCATTGACGTTTTTTCCTTATAAATGTTAGAACAAGTGTGACAAAACCAGTGGCAGGAAGGTGAATTGGGGTGGCATCAGGTCTGCAGTCACCTGGGAGAGACTCAGGGTCTGCACGGCTCCCCGTGTGCCCAGACGGAGCAGATCTCCTCGTCTCTCCGGATCGCCTACGTCCAGACTTCCTCTCTGCCGGCTTACCCACTCCTGCATAGTTTCCCTCCTACTGGGAACACTGCCCTGCTTTCTATCAGGATTCTGCTGGCTTACCGCCATGGGAAGGAGTGCCACTGATTTACAAACACTGAAACGTGAAATGTGTACATTCAGAAGAGAATGAAAAATGTCTTTGTGTAAAGTACAGTTTAAAGAATAATAGTAAAATAGACACGCAGGAGCCAGATCACGGAATATAGCACATTTCTGGTGCCCAGGAAGCTGTGGGGGGAGGGCCCTGCCCCCAGCAAGGTAACTTCCTCCAGACAATGTAGACTGTCCACCGCCTCTTCTGAACCTGTCAGCCTTCAGTGTGTGTCCCCCGAGCTATAGTCTCTTTTGTTTGGACGAACTGCTCACCTGGAGGCACCAGAAGAGAAGCCGAGCAGAGCCATGGGGTCCAGGTCTGGCCTCAGCCTCCCTGAGGGATTTTAGGAACTGTTCTGGGGCCATCAGTGGGCAGGGACACAGGTGACCTAGGGGTGTCCAGGCCCCCCACAGGCGGGGCATCTGGCCGGGGGTTGGGCTGTCCTGTATTTCTGCTTCTGAACCCACCAGGGCCGTCTCCCGGTCCTCCGGCACAGGTCAGATGGGCCAAAGGAGACACTCCTGGGGAAGCCCCATCCTCAGCTACCCCCGAGGTGCCATCTCTTGCGTCACACTGTCTGACCTGGAAGGCTGACTGTTCCGGGGGCACGGTTGTCCTGCAGACCTCTCCCTTCAGAACCCCCTGTGCACTCCCCTCTCCCCAGCGCCTGACTTAGATGCCGGAGGTCTGTCTGCCTGGTCTGTCTGTTTCTTGGTTTACTCATTTTGATGGAGCACATCCTTCAGTAGCTGCTTGAGACACAGTGCGTGCATGGAAGAGACATTTTAACACCTTGCATGTCTGAGAAGTTTTTTTGTTTGTTTGTTTGTTACACGGGCCTCTCACTGTTGTGGCCTCTCCCCTTGTGGAGCACAGGCTCCGGACGCACAGGCTCAGTGGCTATGGCTCACGTTCCCAGCTGCTCCGCGGCATGCGGGATCTTCCCGGACTGGGGCACGAACTCGTGTCCCCTGCGTCGGCAGGCGGACTCTCAACCACTGCGCCACCAGGGAAGCCCTGAGAAGTTTTTATTAAACCCTCACACTTGAATGATAGCTTGGGCAGGTATAGAATTCTAGGTTGGAAATCACTTTCCTCCAGCACTTCATAGGTACTGATTCCTTGTCCACTTACCTCCAGGGTGGCTGCTTTCATTTCTCAAGCCATTCTGAGGCCTCTGTGGGGACCTAATAATATATGTTAATTTGGAGAATGTCCCATTTGTACTAGAAAAGAGTGTGCCTCGGGCTTCCCTGGTGGCGCAGTGGTTGAGAGTCCACCTGCTGATGCATGGGACACGGATTCGTGCCCCGGTCCGGGAAGATCCCACATGCCACGGAGCGGCTGGGCCCGTGAGCCATGGCCGCTGAGCCTGCGCATCCAGAGCCTGTGCTCCGCAACGGGAGAGGCCACAACAGTGAGAGGCCCGTGTACCGCAAAAAAAAAAAAAAAAAAAAGTGTGCCTCTTTCTATTTCTTGTGTTATCCACACAGTCCACGACTTTGCTTGTGATGCTTGAGCTGTCCGTGTCTGAGAGGGGAGTTGGAGGGTTTCCATCTCCAACCACCGTTGTTGGGTCAGTTGTCACCTATTGTTTTCTGTCTTCTGAGGCTATGATTTTTTTGTTTTTTGGGTTTTAAAAAAATATTTTTTTGTTTGGTTGCACCAGATCTTAGTTGTGGCAGGCGGGTTCCTTAGTTGCGACTCGCCAGCTCCTTACTTGCGGCAGATGGGCTCCTTAGTTGTGGCATGTGGGATCTAGTTCCCTGACCAGGGATCGAACCCGGGCCCCCTGCGCTGGGAGCAAGGAGTCTTAACCACTGCACCACCAGGGAAGTCTCTGAGGTTATGTTGTAGTTGAATACATGTATGTTTTTGATCTGCTGTTTATCTCACAAAGACTGGATCCTGCTGTCTCCTAATCTAAAATGGTTACAACAATCAATTTTATGTCAGGTATAATAACCACCAAAAAAAGAAACAAAACGCAAAAAAACAAGCAGAGAGCCTTGTTCCTGTTCACTGAAGAACCACCGATGAGCGACCACCTCCACAAGGACCACACTCCAGTCCTGGTCCACAGAAGATATATGGTCGGGCAAACTCAAGACAGCCGGGAGGGAGAACCTGAGGATGAAGAGGCTCAAGACACATGCCAGCGGTCACAATGCGTGGGCCTCGTTGGCCTCTTCGTCAGGCCAGCTGTACAAACACCGTTCCTAACAGCGTCCAGGAGCCTGGAGCCCTGAGAGGTTCTCTGTGCTGACGGCATTGTAGCTACATTCTGGGAATACAGCTGAAGTATGAAGTGACGCCGGGGATCTACTCAGAACAGCCAGGTTGGAGGAGGCATGAGAGGACGGGGGTGGGGGGGGCCTAGGTGCCCTGGGGACGTGCAGGACGGGCAGGAGGGGGTAGTGTGGAAACACTGTGCCCCACGGACCTCCCCACCGAGTCCTCAGCTTTTTTTTTTTTTTCGCCACCCCGCACGGCGTGCGGGATCTAGTTCCCTGACCAGGGATTGAACCCTCGCCCCCTGCAGTGGACGCGCGGAGGCTTAACCACTGGACCACCAGGGAAGTCCCCCGAGTCCTCATCTTCAATGAAGGCAAATCCTCAGACTTTGTGTCTCAGAAGCGTCCCCGCCTCCACGTTTCTCCTGGGAATCGCGAACCTGCTGACGTTTCCCCATCCTTCATCCTCCGCTGTGTCGTCAGGGTGGCCTTCATCCCTCCCAAGTCCGTGCCTCTACCTGGTTCTCTCTGAGCCCTGGCTCCTGCCTCCGGCTTCCTGAGCCCCCGCCCTTTGGGCTTCTCTGTGAAGCCCCCTCCGGTCAGTCATTCCGCCCAGAACAGCCGGGCCCCGTGGCTTCTTTTTCCGCCTCGGCCTGGACGCCCGGGTTCCACCACAGAGTTTGCGGAGCTGGGAGGGGGGTCTCCCTACCCTGCCCGCGGGGCCCACCAGGGCCCCGACCAGCAGCCCAGCCCCTCCTGCCTGCCTCCGCCCATCCTAAGCCCCCAAAGACCCTGCGCCCTCCGGCCACTGCCCCTGCCCATCCCCGCCCCGTGCTGGCGCTAATCTGGGGCTCAGTGCTGGGGGCGGCCCTACACCTGAACCTCAGGTGCCCAGACTCCTCACTGGGGTCCGCCAGGATGCGGGGAGGGGGTGCCTGCTGTCCACGACCCTTACTGATGCCGCCCAGGGTGCCCGTGGCAGCCCCTCGGTCACTGGCCATTCCCTGCTTACAGCTGAGCCGACGTGCAGGTGACACCACTGCTCCTTTACTACACCATGGCCCACGCACCCAGGTGGGACTCGATGTGGCCCCGGGGCGGGGGTGTGGTCACGTGAGGGCTGCCTGCCCGCCCCCCGCCCCCTGCTTCCCCCTGGGGCACGGCATAGGCTGGACTCTCAGACCCCCAGCCGTGGCAGGGTCTCCCCGGGACAGAGTGGCCCGTGCAGGCCAGAGACGAGCTGAGCTGGGGCCGTGGGACAGCACCAGGCCCACTGGCCAGAGTCCCCTGGCCGGTCTCAGAGGTTGCTGGGGGCCCTTCTGGGGAGGCAGGGGGAGTTGGGGCAGGGCCTGGGCCGGACCCCGAGGCCCACAGGCAGGTGGAGAGCGCGGCGGCGGCGTGCGGGGCCCCAGCTCTGACCTCGCTCTGGCCCCCACACAGTGCTGGCTCCTGGACGTGCACCGTCCTGTGGACGTGCCGGCGTCACCCTGCGCCGGTGGCTGGACCGAGGCCCCACATTCCCAACCTCTAGGCGCCCCTGGGTCTCGAAGGGAAACAGCTCAGCCAGGAGCCCCGGGAACGCGCAAGCCCCACTGCAGCCGAGCCGCCCGGAAAGCACGAGCCCGGGAACAATGTGACAGGCTTTCCCGCTGAGGAGAAAATAGAGTTTAATAGAATGTGATTTCCTGCGTTTGTGCCCTCGACTGAGGGGTGGGTCACACAAGACCTCCCACAAAGGGGAGCTTCTAGCCAAGTCAGCCATGTAGGTGCCCCAGGGCTGTAGGTGCCCCGGGCCTCTAGGGGCCCCAGGGCTCTAGGGCCCCCAGGGCTGTAGGGGCCCCAGGGCCAGGCGAGGGTCCACCCGCCGTCCTCCACGCCCCTGCCTTCCCGAGCTTCAGCTCCAACCCCAGCAGCCTGGATATGTTCGGAGGCGCCGGAGCTGTTCAGGCGGCAGCAGGGCTGGGAGAGGACTGGGGGACTTCCTGGAGGAGGGGACCTCAGACAGAGTGCTAACAGCTAAGCAGGAGCCAGTCAGGAGGGCCACGAAGAGAGCTGCTCAGGGGACAGAGGGTCCAGGGGCAGAGCAGACGGGGTGCCACGGGGAGGGCAGGCCTGCTCCTGGGTGGAGGGGAGCGGGTTCCAGGGCGCGGTAGCAGCAGCCATGTCTGGGCTCCTTCCATCTTCTGGGTGAAGAGGGTGGGGTGGCCTGGGGGGCAGTCCTGGATATGGGGAAGCTTAGCGGTTAATGACCGACGAGGGACACCAGGGACTGAGGCTGAAGGTGCCAGGAGCGCACCCACAGGTCCTGGGTAACGTGCAGCCCTGGATGGCCCCGGTGGTCAGGCCCAGGGCTCGGGATGTCTGACCTACTCGGAGGGTGGGGACAGGATCCTGAGGGCACCCCTGGGGCCTATCCCTTCTCGAGAAGAGGTTTGTGGGCAGGGCCTCAGTGGAGGGGGTTTGACCCCTGCGCCCCACTGTGGGGCACGGGGGAGGCGCAGAGCAGGGCACCGGCATCTGGGACGGAGCTCTGGGCCCAGGCTCACCCTGAGGAGCCCTCTGGGCCGTGTGACAAGGACGCTGTCTCCACCCACCTCTACGCTTGAGGACAGGGCTGCCTGTCGGTCCCCCCTTCCCCTTGCTTCCCAGCTCTGATGCGTCCTCCAGGTCACTCAGCCTGTCAGGCCCTCCCCTGACCTCCATGTTTCAACCTTTCTCTGTCCCCAGGGCACAAGGACTCATGTGACCCTCGAGCAGCCCAGCCCACGGCCCCCCCGTGGCCACTTGCCTCTTGGTCTCTCCTGGGGGAGGCCCTGGCCGACCACCCTCCTGCCTTCACCTGAGGTTCCCGCCACTCCCACACCCAAACCCCACCACGGCCAGACCCCCTCCCTGGAGCTCTGGGGCCGCTCCGGTTCATGCTTTCCTCCCCTTAAGGGCCTAAAACACAGAGATGGTGGGACCGACCGCCCTGCTTTGGGGACACACGGCCCTTCTCTGCAGGCATCGATGACACCACTGCGGGGCGGGCCAGTGAGGCTGAGATGAGGCTTCACTAGGACATCCCACTGTGAGGCTGGTGGATGGTGGCCCGGCGGCTGCCCTCCGGATGCACGGGGCCTTGGTGCCAAGGCCTCGCTGCCCACGGCTGCCGTCTGCCCACGAGGGAGAGATGGAGCGCGGCAGGGGTGCAGAGGCCCCTTCCTGCAGCCACACGGCAGCCTGAGGCCCCTCCTGCCGGGCCTCCTGCCTCTCCTTCTTCCCCTGGGGGCAGGCACCCTGCATGGGGTCTGGCACCCCACTCCTCCGGCCCCCCACTTGATTCTTCACAGGTGCTTCCCTCCGGGATCTCGTCCACATCAGCTCCCCACTTGGCCTCTCAGATGGGATCAAGTTCAAGCCGCCGCCGCCTCTCCCGGACCTCGTGACCTCCAGCCAAGGAGGTCACCTCAGGCCAAGCCTCCAGGGTGGCACGGCTCCCCGCTTCCCCTGGTGGGTGCTCAGGCCCTTTGCGAATGCTCGCTGCCCTTTGTACAGCACCTACGATGTCCTGGCCCTGTGCTGGGTGTTCCCCATCTGACACCTCAAGTCTCTGTGCAAACCCCGGTGTTACAGCTGAGCTCAGAGGGGGTTGAGGCTTGCCCGAGGCTGCACAGGGGCTCGGCCAGCAGCCCAGCACCGCGGGGACACAGCCATGGTGGGCTTTGGGTGACAACTGTCCCCTGGGCTCCTCTGGCCTCAGGCAGCCAAGACCTCTGGGACCAGCTCCTCATGTTGAGTCCGCCATTTGAAATACCCACAGTGATTTTTCTGGTTGGGTTGGATTGAGTCGGGGAGGGTTTTGCAGGATGGGCCACAGGGGGGCTCAGAGGAAGGAACTGCAGCAGGTTCCAGAGGGCGCTGGGGAGAGGGCCGGGCTGGGGGGCTGGCCCAGAGAGCTCCGCACTGTGTGGCGGGAGAGCGGGCAGACTTCGGGCCGCGTGCGCCTTGGCTGTCATGCTGAGGACAGGGCGCCGTGCCTCTGGGGCCAGCGCCGTCTCCCATCCCCTCCCAGACCCCACTCTCGGTTGTGGGTGAGCACGTGACTGAGGCCCAGCCAGAGAGCTGCGCTGGGCTGACTGATGGGGCCCGGTGAATGGGCAACCTTGGGGCCCAGGGCACGACGGAAGTGGAGGCCTGGTGTGGCCCCAAGTGGACGGCCTGTCCACGATGGGCAGGACTGCATGGCAGAGCCCAGGTGAAGGAGGGAGGGGCGGCCTGGCCCAGGTGGGGAGCACGGGGGCCCCTGCTTCCCTCGCTGCCCCGCCGGGCCACAGTCCTGCTTCCCGGCCTGGATCCCAGTGGGCTCCCCTCCTCCTATAGGGAGCAGTGGGAGCCGGGTTTCCACCCTCCGGAGCTTGAGCCCCGCCTGATGCCGCTCTTAACCTCTTCAGGCCTGCAGCCCCTGCCAGGGATCAGAGGAAGAGCCGTGACCCGGGGAAGCACCCCTCTGCCAGAGGGTCTCTCTCCTCCTTTCCCTGCCCCTCCCCCAGCTCTACAGGATCTGATCTCACGAGCCCAGCCCCCACCAAGTCTTCCCCAAGAGGGGACATTCTGGCTTATCCACCCACCCTGCAGACAGGCAGACTGAGACCCAGAGGAAAGGGCTGAGCTGAGACCAGCTTCGTCCCCTGGTCCGGCTCGGAGCCCCCGACAGCGAGCCCAGGGTGGCTCTGGGCAGGTGGCCGTCGCCTCTGACCCCGGGCCCGGACGGCCTCTGTGTCTGGGCCTCGGCTCAGAGCGTTTCCTGCCCGCCAGCCCCAGCCCAGCCTCTCAGGAAGTGGCCGCCTCCTGAACAAAGAGGCCGGCGGACAATGGCCATTGAATTGGGCCGGGGCGCTCGCGCACGGACAGGCCACCAGCTGCCCGCACTGATAAGACGGCTCCGCAGGCTTGACCGGCTCCGGGATCCGCGGCAGGAGTTCAGAGCTGGCGCGGCCCCGCCCCGCGGACTGGGGGCCAATAGGGAGACGGCGCGCCCCGCCGGCCGCTCGGGGACCAATCCGGGAACTCACCGGGGAGCGTCCCCGCCCCTCCAAACGGCTCTGGCCCCGCCCGCGCCCGGCTGGACCCTGGGTGGGCCAACGAAGCCACGGTCTGGAAGGAGATTTTCCCCTCTAGAAGCGTCAGAAGTCGGCGCCTCGCTGCGCTTCCTTCGCCTACTTTGGGTGGAACAGCCCGGGAGGGTGGCCCGGCCGGCTTTCCCCGCACTCCCTGGCTCTCTGTGAGGGTCGCGGGCGGCTCGCTGTGCTCCGGGGGCAGCCTGGTCCTCACGCCTGCCTGAGGCACTCCTCCTCCGGAGGCGCCAGGACACGTGGTGAACATGGTGCAGCTCCGTGTGCGGAGGCCCGGCGCTGAGCCAGCTCCAAGAGACGAGCGGGGGCCCCTGCCCAGGCCTGAGCCGTGGAGCTGAGGTCAGGAGTCAGCCCTGCGCTGGCTCTGGAGGGCCCAGGTGCACCAGGTCATCACCCCCAGTCTGGGAAGCTCTGTGAAGAGGCAGGCACAGAACCGTAGTCAGGGAGTGTGGCAGGGTGTGTGTACGTCTGGGAAGGGGGTCACAGCATCTTCCAGAAGAAGCCTGGCCACCTGCAGGGGAGGAGCGGGGCTGAGAGGGGCAAGGCCTAGAGGTTTGGGAGAACAGAGACTGGCTCTTCCCTCCCGGCAGGATGAGGCGGCCCACTTCTGAGCCTGGCAGGCCCCAGGCAGAGCAGGGATCTGGGGAGCTCGGGCCCACAGTAGCCTCCTGTTCTGTGTGTCCAGCCCGCAGCTCTGCCATTACTTCCTGGCATCACCAGCCTGCAAGCCCCGCCTTCAGCAAGCCCCTGCCCTGGTGGGAGCCTTCCCCAGGATAGGGGTGATACAGGGTGGGCAAAGTCAAGGCAGAGGGACACTCCCAGGCTGCAGGGCCCAGGAGAGGGCCCTGACCCAGCCATCGGAAGGCTTCTTGGGGGAGGTGACACTTGTGTTGCATTTGCCAGGGCAGGACGGGATACACCCACCAGGAGAGGGAGTGGCCCAGACACAGGCTGGAGTCAAGGAGGAGCCAGGTGTTTGGAGAAGAGCAAGGGGTCCAGGAGCAGAGGTGGAGCAGCCAGGGGGCTGGGGTTGTGCCCAGACCCCAGGCATCGCCCTGACACAGCTGCCCCTTGGGCCTGTGGAGAAGGTGGCCATTGGGAGAAGAGTGCTTGCGTGGTGTCTCTGTCAGGGTCCCAGGGGCTGGGCTGGGCCGGGAGTGATGGTGGCTAGTGCTGCGTAGAGGGTGCGGGCTGTGGCCCTGGAGATGCAGGGCCAGCCTGGTGGCGGTGGTAGTGAGCACCATCTGGCCGACGGTGGTGGTCCTGCTGGTGGGTGGGCTGGCAGGTTGTGGCCACGGGCGTGGCGGCATGGCAGACTGCTGGGGCTGCGGTCACTGGGGGTGGTGCCGTAGGGCAGCCCACGTGGCTCCAGGTGCCTCGGAGAGGCTGCCCAGACTTCCACTCAGTGGCCTGGGGTCATGCCCTCCAAGAAACCAGGTGTCCCCTGCCAACTCTTCCTGCCCCTCCCATGTGCTGTGAGTGCCCCATCTCCTGAGTAACCTAGGTAACCGTGACCCCTCAGTGGCCTGGGCAGGTGGACACACCTGACTTTCAGGTGGATGCAGCCCAACCCTCAAGCGGACACAGCCTGACCCTCTGACCCACAGCCTGACTTAACAGCAACCTTGGCCCCAGCCGTGTCCTCGCCCTGACCACCTTCTCCACTTCACCCTTTTCCTGCCAGTAGCCACACGGCACTCCCTGCGCCCACCACGATGTCCCCCGCTACGGCCTCCACAAGCACAGCCAGGTGGTCATGGGTCACATTTGCGTTGTTTTGTGAGACATCCAGGCCGAGCCACAGACACCTGGGCCTGCGTGAGCAGGTACCTGCCCGGCCTCTGCCCAGCACCGGGCCCGACTGCTCGGGCTGCAGGAAATGGGAGGCCTGGTGGCTTCTGACTCCCGCACTGTATCAGCCCACGACGCTTCCTGCAGCCAGCGAGGCCTGGGCCCCATGGCGCCGGGACACCAGGTCAGCAGTGACTCACCGAGCCCAGCCTGGAGACACCCTGGCCCACACCCCCTGCTTCCTGAGAACTCCTGCCCTCACCCTGGCCCACACCTGGCTGGCAGGGCCACCCTGAGCCCCCAGTCCCCAGTCCTCCCACCATTCTCCACCCACCAGCATCTTCCCCGTCTTTTAGCCCTTCCCTCCCTCCCCCATCCCCGACAAGCACGGCTGAGGTGCCCCCACCTCTTTGTGCCCCCCCAGTCCCAAGTGCTTATAGCCAGTAGGGTGGGCAGCCGGGGCTGCAGGGCCCACCAGGGCTGAGCACCAGCTCCTTGCTTTGCCCACCTAGGCGGCCACAAGTTTGCTCCCTACCCACGGGCTCTAATGTCCCCCAGCTCTGCAAGGAGCACCACACCACACCTTCTGAGGACCCTGACCCCTCCCACTCTCAGCTCTCACCGCTTCTCCCCACACCCTGTCACCCAACCCCAGGTTGGCAGCCCACCTACCTCCTCTGTGCCCCACCTCGGCCTGACCAGTTCCTTCTCCTGGTCTCAGTGTGGACCCCTCTTCCTCCAGGAAGCCTTCTTGGTCTAACCCCTACAATCCTCCCACCCTGGGGCCTCCCAAGGGATGTCTCCAGTCCATGGAACTCGTCTCTGATCTTTATTGGACCCTCAGCGGGAACCCAGAGTTCGCTGCTCACTAGCAGAACACCCTTCCCACCCTCGCCCCCGTGCACCCCTGCCCAGCATGCCCGGCGACACTGCGTGGGTCAGGACGGGAACTGAAGTTGGGGACACGGGGCAGACAGGGCCCTGGGAAGCTCATCTTGGTCTGAACGTGCAGGGCGCCCCTCCCCAGGTCTGGGGCAGGTGTAAATGGCAAAGGAACCAGCTGTCTGGGTGGGCCCCAAAGGAGAAGTGCCGACCCCTCCCTGGAGCAGGGCTCCTCGTGGGACTGAGCCACACACATGCACAAGCACATGTGTGTACATGCACACACAAAACCTGCAAGAGGGTCCTCATCGTGCACGCCCAGCCAGCCCATTCAGGCCCACCCGGGAGTCCTGTAGCACCGCCTGCTGGCTGACCAAGCAGGACCCCCTTCTGCTTGCCTGCCAAGCCCGCGGGGCTGGGAAGTGGGTGCTTCGCACGGCATGTGCCCATGTGTGCGTGTGCACTCCTTTGCACCCCGTGGCCTGGGCCCTGTGACCACCATGCCACCTCTCCTACATTCACATTCCCGGGCCGGGGTCAGTGATGGTCGTTTGGAAAATCTGTCTCTGAATAGCAGCAGTCCTGCCCAGGGCCAGGCTGGAGGTGCACCAATGGGGGCGGGGGATCGAATACCATCCACAGGCCGGTGTGCTCTGGATTTCCACCCCTTGTGTGGCCTTTCCGTCACTTCAGGCTCTCCCATCGGCTGCCCGGCACACCCAGCAGGCCCCCATCCCCCACTGACCACCACAGGGGCCTCCTGCGCAGACCCCGCCTGGCTCCCCCTCCCTCTGGCGGGCCTGGAACCTCTGCCCCGCCCTCCGCTGCACACCAACTGCTCACCCTCCGTGCCCTGCCTGCTGCACTTCCCCACAGCACGGAGGCTGTTCCCTCCCTGCCGTGTCCCGGCCCCACAGCCAGCCTCAGAACCTCAGTGCTTTGCCATGAGGCATTGCCTACGCCTGCTGAGGCCTTGAATGGGAAACATGCACTTTCCAGAGCCCTGCGTGTGGCTGTAAGGAGTGTCCTGGTAAGGGGCTTTGGTGCGGAGGGAACCCAGAGGTGGTGAGGCCTTGGGGGGTGGGATGGACACAGAGGCAGGCACTAACATCTCCATTTCCCATCATGTGATGTGGCGTGGCACATGCAGCTGCTGGTCCCAGGGGGCCCACCTCCCTCTGCAGTCAGGCCCTGCCCAGACAGCGTGGGTCCTGGCGGCTTGGCCCTCGCTGACCCAAGCCCTCCCGCCTGAGGGGCATCCCCCCAGCTGCCAGCTCAGCTCCACACTCCCGCTGAGGCTGGAGGCCAGGGCCACAGTGCCATCGCCCTGTGAAGCGCCGGACGGTCGTTTTCCCAGGCCCCACCAAGGCAGGCACCTGGCAGACGATGTCCTTATTCACTATGACCTCCGGATGGGGGGAGCGATTACTCGGTCTGGTCAGTGTGAAGGCCCCTCGTCGCCAAGGGGAGGGTAGTGCCCACGCTGTCTGGCAAAGCGGCGTTGCCTCTGGTCAGCCAGGGCCTCCAGGCTCCAGCAACGCCTGCATGGCCTCAGCGGTTTGCTCCCTGTGACGCACCCCCCGTGGGGCCATCCCAGGATGTGCCCCCATCATGGCCTCCCACTGGGTCAGCAGTGGATCAGGGTCAAGGTTGTGATGAGGGCTGGGGTCAGGGTTGAGGTCAGGGTCAGGTCCTACCAATCTGGGGCCCCTGCCCTCACAGGGCCCAGCCGGGCCCATTGTGTGGCGACAATGGCTTCCTGAGCCAGGTTCCTCTCCCAGCAGGAAAGCCATCAGGCCTCCACTTTGCCACCGCCCACGGCCCCTTTGAAGGGTCTGGGCGGTCAGCGCCTGAGGCCTGCAGCCTTGGAGCCAGTTCCTCGGCCCCCACCCCTTGCCAGCCTGGCCAGGGCCCAGGCCTCCCCAGGGACCGGCCAACCCTGAAGGCACGTAGGCACAGGACAGCATAGGTGGGCACTGCCTAGTCAGGGAAGCTGCCGGCCACACGCAGGCACAGCCCCAAATGTGGCTGTCACTCAGGAGCTCCCACCCTCAGGAAGCAATTGGCCCGTGTCCCCCAAGGAGCAAGGGTGTGTGTGCAGGGTGGCTGAGTGTCCTACCAACATGGCAGCTTGGGGCCTGGGAGGGTGTTGGCAGGACACCCGGGCTGGGCCTGGTGGGTAGGGGCCCAGAACCCAAGGCCGTAAGGAGGGCATCAGTCCCCTTGTAGGACAGGGGACAGGCAGAGGGCCTGCCCCAGTTAGGCCAGGCCACCCCACCAAGCCCAGCTGGTCCTGGGGCGCCCCCTGCTGCTTCGGGTGTGGCTGCACAACTGGGGCCAGGGCTGTAGCGGGGGCACAGTCTGGGGCCCCCTCGGGTCACAGGCAGCTGGGGTGAGGTGTCCAGCTGGCCCCAGGCTCTGAGAGCTCGGGTGGTCCACTGGGCACTGTGACCACAAGTGGAGGGGTGGCCAGAGCCTGGGCAGCAGGGGCCTGGGGTGACGCTTGGACCCAGCGGCGCTGCACTGGGCTTCGGTGGGCAGAGCAGTCACGGGCCCAGCAGTGACAGGAAACAAAGGCCCTGAACCGAGCCCCGTGGCTTTGAGGGTGGCCTTTAGTATTCAGGGACCGGGGTGTCCTTGGCGTGTGGGGGGCCACGGTCTCTGTTGAACCCCAGTTGTGGCCTGGAAGCGGGAAGCCAGGTGGACTGGCCTGGGCAGCCGTGTGGCCGCGGCTATGGGGCTGGGGGGCAACCAGGCCCCGACTCAGCCAGTGCTGGATGGGCACGAGGCCCCGGCTTCTCCGGACGTGGTCACGGCCACGCTGGGGGACCCGCAAGCATGGATTCCTGCACACCCTGCCACTCTCTCGGTGCGTCCGTTGAGTCTGTCCTGCTGTGACCCCAGGAGCCGTGCTCTCAGCACGCCTACTGGACACTCCGTAGGGCGATCCCCAGCCTTGCAGGGGGCGACAGGACCGTCTACACCCCTCCCGGGGCCCCCATCAACGCAGGAGTGGGCACCTGGCCTGGAGCGGGCACCTGGCCCGGAGCCGGCCAGTGACAAGAGGCCCCCACTCCCTGGCCCACCCCAGCCCTCGCTCCGCCGGCTTTCCAGCCTACTGAGAAGCGGACGTAGCGGCAGGGTGTAGAGGACAGCAGAGGGACTGGGGGGAGAGCAAGAGGCGGCCAGGGGTACGGGGCACCGGCCCTGGGACGGCGAGACGGAGGGAGGTGTGCTCTGGGACTTGCCATATGGCTCCGAGCTGGTAGGAGCAGTGTTTACGGGGCTGCCGGTGGGAAGGGTGCAGTGGGGGCTCAGGCTGGGCCCCGTGAGGCAGAGGTGTCAGCGGACCTTCGTTCTCAGGGGCCACCCAGCACCTGTCCCTCCGAGAGGCCTTCCCCCTGCCCACAGGTGGCCTTGGCGGCGGTGGGTGGCCCAGGGCACTCACGGGCTGAGGCTGAGCAAGCTGGTGTGACCTTGAAGTGACCGGTGGCAGCTGGGCAAAGGGTAGGAAAGGGCTGAGGCTGACCTCTTTGAATGACTGTAGAGATGCCATCCACTGCAGACAGTTCTCAGGAGGTGGATGCAGAAAGGGGCGCTTCCATCATTCCAGCCCTCCTCCTGCCTGACCCGACCCCCACCCCCGGGTTCCCACTGCCGGCTCAGGGCACCTGGGACCAATGTGCTAAGGCTCCAGTTAGGGCAGCACAGAGGAGGCAGGCTCAGGATGTGGCCCACTCCCACCTGAGGGCCCGGGGAGGGGGTGGCCCTCAGGCCTGCCCCCCATTCTTGGAGGAGCCTGAGGCAGTGAGTGGCACATCACCGGGGCCTACCCGGCCCTGTCAGGAAGCTTACCCGTGGTCCCAGGTCTGTGGCTCAGAGGGGTAGGAATGGGCACAGTGTGGGCTGGGTGGCCAGCAGATGCCACGTCCTCTCTGGGGAGTGGGCAGCCCCGTCACACGTGCCCTGCAGCGAGAGGCACCATCAGGCCCACGGGCACCTGAGCTCGGCCACCACTGGGGTGCGGATCTGGGTCCTGTCAGAGCCCAGCACCCAGCACCCAGCACCCTGGAGGGTGATCCAGAGGCACGAATGGATAAATGTGTGTGCACAGATGCACGAGTACGTGGAGCGGTGCAGACGTGTATGAGTTGTATGTGTTATGTCTGTGTGCACACGTGCGTACCTGCAAGTGTGGAGGCTGTGTGCTGTGTCCTCTCCAGGATGGTCCTGGCCCTGGCCCTCCCCCACAGGCCTCTGGGGAGGGGACACACTGGCGAAGGTATGAGCTCGGGGACAGCAGGAAGCCCGGGGAAGAGGAGTGGGTGGGACCCCCTCACTTGGAGGAGCCAGCACAGCATGCTGGGGGCAGGCAGAGGGGTTTGGAGGCCTTGGACTTCACCCTGGATAATGGGGTGGGGGTGGGGGGGTGCAGGGGTGCACACAAACGCCTGTCCCGGGTCAGCCACAGCGTGGTACGTGGCCCCACCCAGCACAACAGGGATGGGCAGGCCTGGGCCCCAGGCAGCTGGGCCTGGACGTGGGGAGCAGGCCGCCTTCTCCCAGCTGCTCCCCAGCATCGTGCCAAGGCCGGCGGCCAGCCGCGTGCTCTCCTCAGGAGCGAGCCTGCGCTCCCCGGCCAGGCCCCACGGAGGACCCTGCAGATGTCAAGAGTGGGTACAGGGACTTCCCTGGTGGTCCAGTGGTGAAGAATCTGCCTTCCAATGTAGGGAACGTGGGTATGAACCCTGGTCAGGGAACTAAGATCCCACATGCCGCAGGGCAACTAAGCCCGTGCGCCACAACTTCTGAGCTCACAGGCATCAACTTGAGAGACTGCATGTCACAAACTACAGAGCCCACGTGCCCTGGAGCCTGCACATCACAACTAGAGAAAGAAAACCCACTGCCAAAACTAGAGAGAAGCTCAGTGCTGCAACAAAGAGCTTGCACACCACCAACAAAAGATCCCACATGCCTCAACAAAAGATCCGCAAGCCGTAACTAAGACCCGACGCGGCCAAAAATAAATATTTTTTTAAAATAAAATCTTTAAAAAACCCAAACAACAAAAAAGAGTGGGTCCAGCCGGGCCCCGCACCGAGCCCACTTCCACAGAGCGGCGGTGGCTGTCAGGACAGGGAGGCCACCTCCCAGGTGGGTGACCGTGGGTGGTGTCAAAGCTCCTGCCTCTCTCTGGCCTCGCCTGAGAGACGGGCATGGGACTGGGGCCCACCGGTCGAGAGCCACTGGGAGTCCAGGAGTCAGCACCAACGGCCGTGCGCATTTGGACCGTGGCAAGCCATCTGTCTTCAGCTCCCAGGGAAGGCCCCGAGCCCCAGGGGAAGCAAGGCCCTCCCATATGGCACCGCAGCAGGGCCTCAGGCAGCAGTGGGGAAGCAGGGGCCTGGAGAGAAACTGGAGGCCTCAAAATGGCCCCTGCCAGATGCACCCCTGTGAGACCCCCACCCCCCATCCAGGCCTGATCGCTGCCACAGTAAGAACTGCAGTGACCCTGACCATCAGACATCAGAGGCTCCCGAGAGCCCAGCTCTGCTGAGAAGCATGGGGGGCCACCAGGGCCCCTCTCCTGGCCTGGTGCCCAGGCCTCCCCAGGCCCTTGCAGTGCCCACTGCTGCCATGCACCCAGCAGGGCTTCAGACACGGGGGCGGGGGGAGAGCCATCAGGCTGGTGTCCTGTTCCGGTAGCCGCAGGACCTCTCCACACCCTGGTGATCCTGGAAGGGGCTGAGACTTGCAGGGTGCTGGGGAGGGAGCGGCAGCCTGAGTCCCTCCCTGTTGGGGGCCACTCCCCAAGCCTGCACCTGGGAGAAGGCTCTGGGCCAGCGGCTGGAAGGCCCCGGCTTTCGGCAGATGCCAGGCAGTGCGAGTACCGGGGCCCTGTCTCCTGGCCTCCCCTCCCTCGATCCTGGGGTCAGACGAACAGGTCGTTCTTCAGGGTGGGAGGATGGCATGCAGATGTGGGATGGAGGGGCACACAGGCCTGCACGTCCCCCTTGGGCCAGCACGTGGCAGTGGTGGCCCGCCTGCAGGGCGTGGGCCGCAGCCCAGAGGCACCCCCAGCCACCCTGGGGCTTGACTCCTCCAACCAGATGCCACGCCCCGTCACCACCACCTGCCCCCAGACCTCCCCTTCCAGCAGCCCCCTGCCTCCCAGCCTCCCGTCCCTGGCGGGGAGGAGGCAGATCTGGGGAACCAGCCTCACGTCACCCCTGGGCCTCGGCGCTCCCCTCCAGCCTCCCCACCTCCTGCTCCCCTCCGCTCCGGCCTTGGAGTCCTCTCCTTTGCACTCGAACATCCGCTCACGGACCTGAGCCTCACCTTACCAGGCTGGGCAGCACCGGCCCCTCCCACCCAGCCTCCCATGCCTCCACCGGGACCCGCTCCTTGCCCAGCCTCCCAGGGGAACCATCCAGCCACAGCTCTGTCTTGAGAGCCAGCCCCGCACAGGCACAGCCAGCGCGCACAAGGAAGCCACCCCTGCCCCTCCCCCTCCCCCTCCCTCCAGCCCACCTCCGCCGGGAGGTTCCCGGAGCATCCCCCTCCCCAGTCACCTCTGGTTCGGCCCACCATGTGCTCCCTGCGCAGTGCAATGAGCCCCCAGCCCATGAGGCTCCTCTAAGAGCCGCTGCAGCCAAGCAAGCTCTCCTAGCCCCAAGAGGGGCCCAGGGCCAGGATGGCCCACAGCTGGGAACAATGGCATGGGGACTTCCTGTGAGGGTGGACATGTCACTGATGGTTCCCCATCAGTCAAGGCCAGGAGCATGGAGCTTGGAGGGCAGGTACCCCTGCCTCAGCCTCACTCCTCCAGGGAGCCAGACAGGGAATTGTAGACGACAGACTCAGTGGGTTTCTGCTTAAGGAACGATCTTTCTGTTTCACCAAGCCAACCCTCCACTCCAGCCTTCCAGGAGCCCTGGAGTCCAGGCTGGCTGCATGGTACAGGCCGAGGGGCACAGCCAATGGCCTCAAAATACCCACCCCTGCACTCTGGTGCCCTCCGGGAGGGTGCACTCTAGGAGGGGTCTGCCCACTCCAGGGGCGGGGGGGCTGGGCCCTGGTGGGGCAGAAGCATCTGCCCTCCCCCAGAGGACACCTCCGGGGCAGCTGTGCCCAAGCCCAGACCGAGAGTGGTCCCTGGGCCTTCCAATGAGAAGGCCCGGCCCGGGAGGTTCTGGGTGGCAGGAACCACCCAGAGCAGGGCTGCCAAGCTCGAGGCCCCTCTGCCGGCCATGCCTCTGTGGACAGTGAGCCTGATCGCAGCTCAGATAGGAAGCACCTCTAGCTCTCTCACCCAGGCCTGCCGCGCAGGCTACCCGAGGTGGCTGTGCACATGTCTGCTGAGTGATGCCGGCTGGCCAAGCAGCCTCTGGGCTCTTGGGTGCAGATCTGTGGGGTCCCCAGGGCCCAGGCAGTGGCAGGGAGGCGTGAGGGCCTGGCTGGGGACTTCGGCTGGAGATACACAATCAATTCTGGACCAGCGGGACACAAAGTGCTTCTCAGACATGGCAAGAAGGTGAGGGGCGCAGGGAACCCAGCTCCACACAGGCAGAGGAGGGTCCTGGAGCCCGCCCAGCCCTCCACGCACTTGGACAAGTGGCTGGGGCTCCCTGTGTCTTAGTTTCCTTCCGTGCAACATGACATTGCCGCCTGCAAGGGTTCTTGGGCTGTGAGACCCACCTCTGACCAGATACAGACAGCTGGTCCGGCCCCCCTTGCTGGGCAGAAATACTCCTTACACGTTGCTCAAAACATGGTCGCAACAAACAGCAAGTGCCACAGAGGCCATGTGTGGCTGTGGAAGAGGGCGGCGGGGCAGGCGGGCCGGCACCCATCTTGTCACCAAGTCTCGGTGCTCACGCCTGTGGGCTGGCCCCAGAGGCCCATCTGACCCCTCAGGAGATGCTGGGGGTCCACCAGTAGGACACTGCCAGCGGCAAGGTCACGCCTCAGTAGCCATCGTCATCGTCACCGTCACAGCCGTAATCTGCAAAGCACAAAAGAGTCACGGACACTGAGGGGCACTGCGTGGTCAAGCAGCCGAGGCGCCACACGCTGCACCCGCCACCGCCCACCTCGTGAGCGGCGCCCCAGGCCACGGCCGCCCCAGTGAGGCTCCAGCCCCAGCCCTGCAGGCCACGGCTGCACGGGCCCCACCACCGACAGGGACTGCCACGTTGGTCCCTTCATCTCTGCAGGTCCCGGGGGAAGCGCCTGTGTGAGCAGTGCGGGGAGTGGGAACCTTTCTCCTGCTGGACGAGCAGCCCAGAGCCCCCAGTCTGCACAGCAAGCAGGTCCCGGCCAGCTCCTTCTAGCAGCCCGGGCCTCAAAACTAGTACGGCCAATCGTAGACGCCAGTTCAAATTCCCTCCCAAGGTGCAGTCAGGGGTTTGTGCCTCCTTCTCCGGAAGCCCCGCCCGCAGAGGCCCCTCACCGTTGCCGCCCATCATCTGCAGGGCGCTGACACAGGGTTCCCCATCCTCCTCATCGGGGTCCTCCTCGTCCGCATCCTCCTCTGGATGGTACGACACAGGCCCACTCTCCACCACGACCGCTGTGGGCCTGATGGGCTCGGCTTCCCGGGAGGGGGGACTCGGGAGCAAGGCCTGCTGGTGAGGGGGTGAGCTGGGGATAGAGCATGGCTCCCAGGTCACTGCAGGGGAGTGCTCTCTGGGGCAGGGGGGGATACTCCCCACTCTTCAAGAGTGGTCAGCGAGGACACCCGATCCCCCGAGCCTGCCCCTGCAGCTGCACTGGGACCCCTCAGGGGCCCTGCCTCTCCCTTTTGTTTCCTAGGTCAGACCAGAACCCTAACAATAAGGGAAGACCCTTGAACCCCAAGACAAGACAAGAGAAGAGGGAAGGCCGCTGACCGCGCTGGACCCTGGGACCTGGGCCTGGCTTCCCACACGGAGGATTGCGATGGCAGTGGGCTGGCACACACTGGTGGGCTCAGGCTCTCAGGCCCCGGGCAGCCCCTGGGCCTCAGGCCTCCCTCTGGCTGGGCTGGGACGGCCGGAGCAGCGGCGCTGGCACTCCCTCCCTGACACGCTGCTCACAGACACGGTGCTGGGCGTCTGCTGTTTCCCAAGGATCCCTGTCCCCCGGCTATGTCCACACAACGCACCTCTCCCACGGCCACCTTCTTAGCTGGCTGCGTCGACACCATCGGCCTCAACCTGGAAGAGAGCACAGCACCGTGGCCTCAGCCCAGGCTGCACCATCAGCCACGAGGACACGGGCTCCGCTGGAAGGCCTGTTCTCTGATGGCAGCATCTGGCCAGATGTAAAGGATGGCGGTGCACTGAGGCTTCCGTGGCACCACCCTGTGTCTTGTCCACCCAGTGGCTGCGCCTCGGCCCTGAGCGCTATCCTGTCACCTCCTCCACCCAGGCCTGGCAGCCCATCCTGCCCCGCCCCAGCCCCTGCACTGCCCTTCCCCCAACCCCACCAGCTGGGCAGGTGGCTAGGGGAGTGGGCCGTCCTCTGGGCCTCTTCATGTCTACCCGACAGACATGGCGCAGGCAAGATTCCTCCCCCGGGGCCTGGGTGAGCACTGCATCCATAGGCAGGGCAGCGCCAGGGTGCTGGGGATGGGGGCGCGGGGAGCCAGAAGCAGCCGGAAATCTGGATTTCTGCATGAAACCTTCTTTTTAAATGTTGGCAGCAAATTCAAATTTCATTGAAGCCACTCTGCAGGGCGACAGAAGGTCCCTCTGGACAGAACCCCCATGTATTCGTCAATACTCGATGAAGGATACAAACTAGAATCGCACTGCCCTGCCGCCCAGGCACTCCAGGCCCCCCCGGCCAGCTATTTTCTGAAGCAGTCCTGGGCCATCTGCTCCCTGCCACCCCCCATACTTCCAGAAGAACGTGTGGAGGCTGCGGGCAGCAGCTGCTGTGGGAGACCCCTGTTCAGTCCTCCCACTGGTCCATCCTGAGTTTTTCCTGTTGTTGGAAGAGGAGGAGGGGGAGAGGCACGTTCTAAGATCCAAGCCCGCCCCTCCCCTCCCCTCCCAGCCTGAGAGCTTTGGTTGCCCCCTCCACCCCATCAGGCCCACAGCACTGGGCACCCACTTCTGCTAACAGCACCCCCCACAATGGGCTTGTTCCTCCTCCCTCGGACCCTCCAAACACAAAACTCAAGGCGCTTTCTACCCAAAACTCACCGCAAGGGGCCGGGGGCGCACCCCAAGCCTCCCCGGATGCCGCTGACCTGCCCAAGGGCGACGGCGGGACCCCCAAGGGAGATGAGGCAGGTCCTCCTCCCAGCCCTGGCCACGGGAGCCATCCAGACCCAGGGACTCCCCCACCAGACCTGTGCAGGGTGGCCAGGGCAGGGGCAGCGCCCATACGGCAGCCGCTTCCCTCCAGGGCACAGCTTGAAGGAAGATGTGCGGGGGCAGGGAGGGGGCGCAGGTGATCGAGCTGCACCCACGGCGGCCCCAGCCCCGCACAGCCCGCTACCCTGGACCCTCCTGGCTATCTGGCCCAGCCCTGCTGTGACGTGCCAATGAACGCTGGGCACATGGGGAATGGACCCCGTAACAGCCTCTGACAGCGGACACCTGACGGCGGGGGTCTGGCCCGTCAGGCCAGGTCTGGGCAGCCCGTCCCGTGAGGGCCTCGGAAGCAGTGGCTCCGGGGTCTCACAGGAAGCCCTCGCTCTATACAGTCTGGGGCTGCAGCCTGGAGGGGACAAGGCGGCGGCTCACGGAAGGCTGTGCCCAAGCTCAGAGGAAGCCCCTTCCACACGGATGGCTCTCTGGATCCCCACCTGTCACCTGGGGAGACGTGAGCTTGGAGCCACAGCCGCAACAACCCAAGGCCCAGGAGAGAAGTCCAGAGTCCCCAGAACCCAGGAGGCGGGAGCCGGTGGCGCGCTCCCTGCCGACTGAGGGCCAGCCCCACTGGGAGAGCGCGCCGTCAGCGGATGGGGTGAGAGCGGCTCCCGACGTGAGGGCCGCAGGAGGTGGGTCTGGGTCTCGGGCCCTCCTCTCAAAGCGCACCCGGCAGCCGTCCACGCACCGTCCTGCGGGCAGCCGGGTGACTGGCTGGGCCTCTCAGGGGGGGTCTGCGAGCACTTGGGGACACGCTCCTCCCTTCAGCCCACGGCCCCAGCCAGCCGGTGGCCTGGAGGACCCGTGGCTGCCCCACCACTTTTGTAAATGCACTGCGGGCGCCAGCCGCCAAAATGCTCACAGCCGGACGGCGAACACCATGCCCACGAGGGAACAGCCGGACCGTGTGACAGGGCTCGGCCACAGCACCTTCCATTGACAAACACAGGCTCAACCTGAGCTCTGGGAAAGCAGCCCCCCTCACCCCCGTGCATGGTGATGGGAGCAGGGGATGCCGAGCTCGGGGGTGAGGCGCCCCCTCGCCAAAGGGCAGGCTGAACAGGACAAGGCTGCCTGCCACTACCCGGAGCACATGCAGCGACCACGCCATGTCCAGGCAGGGGTGCTTCCCAGGCTCCAGGAGAGCGGGGGGCGGGCCTCCCACAGTGCCTGCTCTTGTGCCGGTCATCAGAAGGGAGCACGGGGACACCCAACAGGACCAGGACCAGCTGTCTGGACACTGACAGGCTGTACTGGGCACTTGGGGACTTGGGGGCGTGGGGACTCGAGAAACAAGGGAGCAGGGTCACCAAATTACAGAAGAAGTGTCGCAAAAACTGCGAAAAATGATTACTCCCACTTTAGAGAACAGAAATGCAAATCAGAACATCCTTACTTCTCAGATGAGTCAGGACTAGAAAACGGTAGCGACAGAGGAGAGGGGCTGGGGTGGTGGGAGTGCAGCCCCACAGGGCCCTCCCCTCCGGAATCCCCCCGCCAGCACAGCCGGGGGCCAGGCTGCGGGCACACCGACCAGCCTCGGCTGCGGCAGGGGCTCTCGGCCTGGGGCGGGGGGCACTGCAGAGCTGCCTGGACCTGGCTCCACAGGGGGGTGCGTGGCCCCACCAGCCGCCAGCAGGAGGGCCCTGTGGTCAAGCTCCTATTTTCCCCACCCTACCCCACCTGCCCCATCAGTGGTTTGCTCTCCCCCGGCGGAGAGGGCAGGGGGATGGGGGACGGGCAGGCAGCGCGCAGGGCACGGCGGGGGGCCCTCCCGGGAGAACGGACCCCTGGGGTGGAGAACAGGCCCGGCCCACAGGTCTCTTCAAACAGAGCAGACCCCAATGGGGCAGGACCCTTTCCAGGGCTGAAGCCCTGCTCAGCTCCTGGCCAGGGCAGCGGGGGCCACGCTGGACACCGACACTGGTTCCCAGCACACACGTGGGGAACGCCCTGCAGCCCTGCGCCTGCCCGACACCCAGCCCGCCTGGCACGGTACCTTTTCCCCACGCTGGCCACGGGATCAGCCCTGCTCCTGCTGGCTGGCGTTTTCCGCCGAGACAGCTTCCTGGCGCCAGCCCTCTCCGGAGGCCGGGCGTCCTCCCTGTGTGGGCCACCCGCGCCCTTGCTGTCGAGGTCCCGGAGCACGCTGTAGTTGATCTTGCTGGAGATCTTCTTCTGCTCCAGCATCTTCTCGATGGCCTCCCCGGCTGTGCTAGCCTGGATCGGCTCCCGTCGCTTGCAAGACTTCTTGGGCTCAACGGAAACACAACATTACGCTTCCTGTAGGTCTTGGTCCTGTGAACCTGCCAGGTGCCACTCAGGACGCGGGAGCGGGGCTCAAATAATCAGGGTCGGCTGGGGAGTCTTACTCTCCCTGGAGAGTGGGGCACCCGGGCAGCCCAGCGCTGGAGGGGCCACTGGGCAGCTGCACTCTGCCCACAGCCCGCCGTGCAGAGCCCCGGCCGGGCTGGGCCCCAGGCGGGCTCTCCCAGGTCACAGGGCCGGGGCGGGGCTGGCCGGGCATCTGCCAGTGGGAGGCCAGCACAGCGCAGGGTGGGCGGCGGGAGCCCTCAGGTCCCTGAGGAAGAGGCCACGCCCTACCTTGTGCTCCTTGTAGATGCCGAGCTCCCTCTCCTTCGCGATTCTCGCTTCTTTCTCTGAAAGGTCAAGGAGCAGGGTCATCACGGCTGGCGCCCCAGGGCACCTGGGCAGGAGGGGGTCCATGGGGCCCGCGTCCCAGGGCGCCTGGCGGGCACTCACCCCTCTGCTCCCGCAGGTACTCGGCGTTCTCCCGCATCCACAGCTCGGCCTTCACGCGGGCTTCGGCCTCGTTCAGGATGTACTGGGGCAGAGTGCGGCGCCACGGTCAGAGGGCACGCCCGGAGCCCGGCTCTGCCAACGTGCTCCCCTCACACACACAGGCCAGGAAGGAGGCCTCCGACCCAGGAGGGAACGTGGGTGGAGACCTGGCTGACGCCTCGGCGTCCTCCACCCCTTCCAGGCCGGCCTGAGGGCCACATCTATGAACCAACCCCGCAGCAAACGCCCCCCGACTCTTGGCAGTTTGCGGTCCCCCAGGGCACGGGAGCCAGGCCAGCCAGAGCGCAGGGACATGGATCCCGGAGAAGGAACTGAGGTGAGGGCTCAAGACGCCAACTTAAGAACACGCAGGTGGCCTCAGGCACAAGGTGATTGGTGACAAATAGGGGAAAGGCTTCCCGCCTGCCAGAGAACAAGCATTGCTGGGCAAACTGCTAAGAGCCCGTCTGAACGACGGCAGGCCCAGGGGGTATGGAGCTGTGTCCCCAGCCCACGGGAGCTTCCCAATGGGGCACAGCCTGGCACCCCACGGACCCCAACCAGCACCCCCGGGAAGGCCACTGACAGCTCATGGCGCTTACTCTGTCGATCTCGAGGTCATCGATGCCACTGAGGTCGAGCTCACCGTCCCCGGAAGCATCTTCTAGAGGGAAGCACAGCCTGGCATTCAGGGTCAACGTCCAGTTAAACGAGCACATACATCACCTGGGCCGTCTCAGGACTCGGGGATGCGGCCAAGGGCTTCTAGCACCCGCTTCCTCCCGGCCGCCAGCCGGTCCCAGCCCCCATTCCTGCGAGTGCAGGGCACAGGGGGCGAGGCTTACATCCCAGTGCCTCGTGGAGGAAGCACGATGCTAACTTGGAAGACCTCCCAGTCCTCACGCTCTCCTGTACAGAACGCTTTTCAGATCAACAAGCCCATGAGAGGGGGCCTCGGGGAGCCTTCCGTGACCATGCTCAGGACACCCCCAAAACCTGTCGGCCACCACCCTCCCGCCCCAACTGGTCAACAGCACAACCTGCACGGCCCAGAAACCGGGGCTGGCCCTCCTGTGGGCTGCCCCTCGTCATCCGACGGTTCTCTGCCCCGTCCTGTTGGTTCCAGCCCGACAGGGACCGGGAATGCTCTCCTGCCAGCAGTCTGTCAGGGATGCTCTCCGGTCACGCTGCCGCTCCGCGGCTGAGGCTGGGCGCTCGGACACACCCCCATGCCCCTCTGCGGTCAGCCTCGCTCCCCTTGCTCTCTCAGCTCCAGCCAGCTTGGCCTCTTTCTGTCCAGGTCGCAGTGCCCCCCAGCTGCCTCAGGGCCTTTGCACATGCCCTCTGCTCAGCGCACTGTGGGACCTGTCCCGGGTTCCTCTCATACGGCAGCCCCTTTGGGGTACAACCCACATGTACCTAACTGATGCGCTGGGTCTGTGTCACATCCCTCTCCCCTCTAGACCACCACCACCAGGGTAGGCGCATGACCGCCCATCGCCACGCCCAGCCACAGGGCACAGGAGGAACCCCTGAGCAGCGTCCCTCTCACAGAGGCTCCACACAGACACCAAGCCTTTGGTGCCCAGAGGAGAGGAGGCAGGGACCACCTTACGGTGACACTGCGACAAGACCAAACCCGCTGCCCTCCTGGAGCTGCCTGCGCACCAGGCCCCCCCGGGGGAGGAACAGCTGGGGCCCTGCGCAGGCGCCCCGACACCGCAGGCAGTGGAGCCGAGCAAGTGACATCCGTCCGACCAGTGGAGACGCCGCCTTTGGCCGACACTTTCCCACCAGGTTAGATACAGAGGTGAGGGCAGGGGATGCCAGTCTGTCCCCATGGCCCCTCTGTAGCATGGGGCCTCTGCACTGAGGCCTCCCGAGTTGCACAGGGGCAGGAAGGAGCCTCCAGCCACAGCCCGACCAAACTGAGGGCTCTGGTCAGCAGAGGAGGGTCCCGGAGATGCTGACGAGCCCTGTGGCATTCAGGCGTCAGCACAGCTGGGGTCACTGATTGCTCACACAGCCTGCAGCGGAGCTGGCAGTGCCCCTCCCAAGCCCACCCTTCTAGGGGGCCCCTCAGAAGCAGCACCTCCAACTCCCACAGGCAGCGGGGGACGACCCAGGCCCGGAAGCCCCGCCCCACCCGCCCGGAGGAGCCCCCCACCGTCTCTCCACGCCCCTGACCCCCCAGCCCCGGGGCACTCACTGGGGTCCCGGCTCTGGGAGGAGATGCACTCTCGGATGGAGTCCGAGATGCCCAAACTGGCCGCAGTGGGCAGAGGGCCGAGCAGGGACTCCAGGGCGGGGGGCCTGCTGCCCCCCTCTGGGCCTTCCGCTGCCTCCGAGCTGCCAGGAACGCCTCCGCCAAGGAGCTCCTGGTAGAAGTCCCTGTTCAGGTGGCTGGCGGCGGCCTCCAGCTCTTCATCCTCGGCGTCCTCCTCACCAAACAGGCTGGATGTGGAGTCCTCGGCGGAGCCTAGGGACACAATTTCACGCACCACCTGTTAACCAGGCAGGAAGCCATGGAGCCCGCTTGGTGAAGAGGAGCATTTCCACCCAGCTGCAAAAGGCACTTATTCCAAAAGATGTGCCTTGTCCCAAGGGCGCCCAACACCCACACACCCATGAACGGGCCTCAGCCCACACCTCACACGCGATGCAAAGATTAACTCAAAATGGATCAGATGTGAACCTAACAGCTAAAACTATAAACATTTCAGAGAAACAATGGGAAGATAGGTGACTGTGAATTAAACAAAAACTTCTTATACATGACGCTGAAAGCAGAATCAATAAAGCACTGATAAGTCGGATTTCATCAAAACTGAGAACTCTAGGGCTTCCCTGGTGGCGCAGTGGTTGAGAATCTGCCTGCCAATGCAGGGGACACGGGTTCGTGCCCTGGTCTGGGAAGATCCCACATGCTGCGGAGCAACGAAGCCCATGGGCCACAACTACTGAGTCCGCGCACCTAGAGCCCATGCTCCGCAGCAAGAGAAGCCCACACACCGCAACGAAGAGTAGCCCCCGCTCGCTGCAATGCGAGAAAGCCCGCGTGCAGCAATGAAGACGCAACGCAGCCGAAAATAAATAAATAAACAAACAAACAAACAAAGACAGTTACACGAATGTTCACAGCAGGTTACATGCAACAGTCCAAGACTGGAAATAATCCCAGGGTCCTTCCACCCAGGACTGGGTGCACTTGGGGACCACGACTCCACAAAGAGGGCTGATCTAGCGACGGACAGCTCAGAACAACTACACCGAGTGAAAAAGCCAGGGTAGAAACAGGGTACACACTACACGATCCCACGTACGTACACAACACCACTAACTTCCAGCGACAGGAGGCAGCTGCACAGCGGGGTGGGCACTCGCCGGGCCTGGGCCTGGGATGCACACCCCCGACCACACGCACGGCTCCCTCACGCCCTCTCAGCCCCTTGCTTGGAAGCCCACGCCATTACCGTGTGTGTCACCAGACATCCCGCAGGAGGACCAGCAGAGGGAGGACAGTGGTCAGTCCGCTCTGTCCGCCGTGGGGTCCCAGGGCCCAGCGCCCTGCACGCACACGACACGTCCTCCGGAGGGAAGGACTCGTGCCTGCGTCCGTGGCCCGCGTCCTCCTCCAGCCCAGCCTCCGTCCTCGCCGCAGAGGAGGGGACGCGGGAGCTGCGGCTTCCTCGCCGGGGCTGGAGGCTCAGGGGCCGTTCACGAGGACGCAATGGATCCAAGGAGCGACCCGCGGCCAAGGCGGGCTGGGCCCGGCCCTTCCTTCTTGAGACAACGGACACAACATGGAGATGGTCCAGATAACCAAACGGCAGGGGCACGGAGGAGGACACGTCCCCGATGGTCTCCCCAGAAGGGAAGCGTGTGAAAAGCTGGAACTGGAGCAGGAGACGAGCGGCCCCTCCACAGCGCCTGGTAAGCGCGACAGCGGCCACTGGCAGCCGGGCGCGGGCAGGAGGGCGAGCCCGCGTCCTCGCCACGGCTGGGAGGTGCGAACAGGTGCTGCCCGAGAAAGAGAACTGAAGAAACCGCGTGAAGGACAACACTGGGACAAAACCCAGACCTTCCCAAGGTCCAGAGAACACCAAGCAAGGCGGCACATAAGCAAACATAAAAGAGCTCGCTTCCACTTTTGAAAGAGAAAAAGCTCTCAGGCTGGATCAGAAAGCAGAGCCCAATTCTCTGCTGCCTAGAAGAGGAGGACACGGACGGAACAGGTGGGGCAAGCAGAGCAGAGACCACCAGGCGTGCCCCCAGGCCGCGGAGGGCGCCAGGCACCGAACACAAGCCAGCCTCAGCTAGAACACGGCGGCCACCTCTGTCTGCAAGAGGACCTCAAAACTGATGACGTGACCAGTGAGACGCCCCGACAGACACAGAGCCCAGCTCAGCTGGACGGGAGCAGAGGGGGCGTCCTCCCAAGCACCACCGGCGTCTCCAACCAGCGGACCTGTGGCCACAAGAGTTGATGGCGCAAGGGAGGGACAGCACCAGCAGCACACCCGGTCGCAGCGCAGTAAATGTGGAAGTTAACAACAACTCTTAACTCCCTCACGTGACTCTTCGCACCAAAGACAAACGTACTCCGCGACTGGGAGTGGCGCGAAGCGTCTGCTGCCAGGACAGTGGGCCGCAGCTCCGACGACGCTCGGGCCCTGCCCTGCACGCGTGCGTCAGAGGGAACCAGCCGGGCAGCAACCTCAGTTTAGAGCAAGGAGAGAAGCTGTGAGGAGGACAGAGCGGAGGGACGCGGGAATCACCAGCGGCGTCCAGGAAGGCAGCGGGGCTCATGAGTCAGTGCAAGAGCTGGCTGAACGGAAAATCAACAACCTAGCCAGGTTAAAAAAAACCAAAAAAACAACAACAAAAACACAGAAACAAACTATGCAGAATAAGAAAGGATAAAAATGAAAACAACCAGAGAAACAATAAAGTCAAAAGTATCGTAAGATACAAGTTTGTTCAAATCTGTGCCTGGATGGGACGCCGTGGCAGCCTGAGAACAGAGAGGTTCACCGTCTGGCCAGGCAAGGCCTTCCCAGACCACGGGACACTGTGGAAATGACGGACCACATTCACTGACCCAAGAAAACCCTGTGTTCTCTCCGCAGACCCTGCAGACATCAGAAACACTCCCCAACGGCTGAGATAGGACGGCTCAGTGCAAACGGCGGTGGGTGTTCCCTTTACAGGACAACGTGGTATTTCAGCCCAAAGCGTGTAGTGTGTGTCCCGGGCAGCACGGAGGCCTTGCAGGGAAGCCGGATGACGTGCCCGTTGTCGCAGGCAAGACTCAGCAGGGTCTTGAAGGGTCAAGCAATGGACTAGGCAAGAGCAAGGAAGGAGGGGCCTAGACATCGGGAAGGGCAGTGAAGCACCACTATGTGTAGACGGCCTAACCCACCGAGTATTCGAATAGTCCAGCGATGAGCTGAGAAGGACTGAAAGCAGTAACAGAAGCCCTAACGTACAAGAGCACAAAAGCAGCACCTGGAAACCAGTGTCTTCCACAGACACAGCAGCTGAAGACGCCACTTATGGCAGCAACAGAGAAGGCAGTACAGCTGGGGCCCAAAGCACCCGAGGCAAGGCCTCAGACTCAAAAGAAAAGCCCCGGGAGGGAGACAGCCCGCTCTCGCTCTCGGGGGGAGGACGGCGCCAACCTGCCGCAGGTGATGGACAGAGTGGAGAGCCGGGCTGTGTGGGAAAGGGAACAAGGGCGGCTGCAGCCCCAGGGGAGAGGCGGTGAGCGGGTGCTCGCCTTCCAGACCGGAGGACTGATGGGACCGATGCTTACTCAGCACCCGTCCCTGTCCTGTGAGCCAGAGAGGGGGTGGGAAGGCGCCGGCCGCGGACCCGCAGAGCGTGAGCGGAGGGGGCGCCCCGAACCGGCCGGCGTGTCCCCGGAGCACGGCGAGAGAGGCAACGTGGGAGAAATGAAAACCACACATACACAAAGAGATCTGTCCGAGGGGGCTCACAGCAGCTTCGTGAGGCCCCAAACCAGAAACGCGGGTGCGCAAGAGCCGCGATGGGACGCGGGGAGAGGCGGCAGTGGGGAGGGCTGTGTGGGCCGCGGCCACGGGCGCAGGGCGAGCTCTTTCCCACAGGCAGCGTCTGCCAATGAGTGAGTACCCTGAGGGTAACGGGGACAGGAGACTGGTCTGGAAGACTCAGCCGCCCTGGAGCTGCTGGGGACAGGGTGGCTCGGGGTGTCCTGGGAGCAGCTGACGCCCAGCTCGGCGCGTGGAGGCCTAGGGCGGGCGTGGAGCCAAGAGACAGGACGCACGGCCACAGTGGGGGCGGTAGGAGAGGGAGCGAAGCTCGGCGGCGGGGCAAGTGCCAGACACGGGTGAACTGAGCCAGCGGGTGAGGAGACGTGGCTGGACTCACCATCTTTTGTCAGGCTGGCAAGGGGCCCCTTTGCCTTTGGCCGGCTGTTTTCTAGTTCAATCTCAATTGCGTCCTGGTAGCTGGATATTTCACCTGAAGCAATACATTTAACAGCAAAAAGTAAGCACAGGGGACTTCCCTGATGGTCCAGTGGCTAAGACTCTGCGCTCCCAGTGCAGGGGGCCCGGGTTCAATCCCTGGTCAGGGAACTAGATCCCACATGCATGCCGCAACTAAGGAGCCTGTCTACCACAACGAAGACCCAGTGGAACCAACCAACCAAACAAACAAATAAATAAAGTGTTTTTTTTAAAAAAAGCAAGCACACAATCTGTTCCTATAAGGACCTGAAGCACCCGTACATTAAGATGGGCTGGTTACCTTCCACTTCCTCCAGCTGTTTTGACAGGACTTGTTCCAGCTGAAAAGGAAGAGGACGAATGCATTTAGTGAAAGGAGCAAGAGCGGTGCCTGCCAGTACCCGGAGGCCTCTCGACCCCAAAGCAGGTCCCCAGCCTGACGAGAGGGACTCGGGCTTCAGGCCCTCAGAGACATGAGCACCAGGGCCCTCAGGGAGGCGGCTTGCCCCGGAAACTGTATGGGATGCACTGAGGGGGGTCTGGGGAGATCCCAACAGCAATTGAGATGGCTCGGGGCCCAGGAGGGACTGCGCTCAGCGTGGCGCACCCTGGCCCCCACCCAGGCTCAGCACCTCGGCCCCCCTTTGGTCTTCATAGCTAAGCCACTGCTGTGAAGGAACAGCAGGAAAGGGGCGGGGCTGCCAGGCCCGCGGGCGGCCCACCTGCTTCATCCGCAGCTTCCTCTGCCCGGCTGTGTAGGACGGGGGGTCGCACTCCTCCTCCAGGTCGACCTTCATGAACTCGTCCACGGTCAGCTGACTGGTGGGGGTATCTTCAAACTCCGTGAGCCTGAAACAGACGCTTGAAAGGGAACCTGGTGCCCGAGAACAGCGCTCAAACCAGCACCCAGGGCTTCCCTGCTGGCAAAGGGGTTGGGAATCCGCCTGCCAATGCAGGGGACACGGGTTCGAGCCCTGGTCCGGGAAGATCCCACGTGCCGCGGAGCCACTAAGCCCGCAAGCCACAACTACTGAGCCCGCGTGCCACAACTACTGAAGCCCACACGCCTAGAGCCCACGCTCCACAACAAGACAAGCCACCGCGATGAGAAGCCCGCGCACCACAACGAAGAGCAGCCCCCGTTTGCAGCAACTAGAGAAAGTGCACGTGCAGCAAAGATCCAACGCAGCCAAAAAATAAATAAAACAAATTAAAAAAAACCCAGCACCCCGTTTACAAAACAGTCCCTCAGGGGTGTTGGTTCCCAGGCCCAGCACCCTGCCGCACACAGCTGTGAGCACAGGCCGGGGGCTGTCCGGCAGCCTCTCAGCCCCTACTCTATCCTGCCGATAGCTTGGGCCCCTGGGAGAAAAAGGCACAGCACCCTCATTGCTCCCACAGGTAGAATCATGAAGGCCCCAGAAGGAAGGAGGCCGAGCCACCGGTCCCAGGCAGGCAGGGCTCCTGCACTGCAGTGTGCCCGGCCATACTTAATTCTTGTCCATTTCCTACATTTTATACCATCTTCAAAATGTTCAACAGAAAAAATTTTAAAGAGAAGCAGAGTTCAAATAAGCAAAATAAATTTCCTTCTGCCTTTGAAAACTGCCACAGGATACGATCTCAGTTGAAAGACAACCATCAAGAGCTCCAGACTCAGGGTAAATACCCTGCGCTGACGGCTGTGCCAGCAACTCTGGGCTGGTGACTCTCTAGTCACAGTCTACGTGGAGCTACTGCTGGAGCTGCCGTAATGACCCTGTGAACACGGTACCCAAAGCAGGGGCTCACCCGACCACTCCATTACAGGGACACAGTGGCCCTGTGCTTGAGCCTGGCTTCCCCCAGGGAGACCGGTCACTCAGGCTGCACCAGCCAGGACACAGGCGAGGCCACTCTCAGAACCTGTTTCCTGACCTGTGAGTCAGGGTGACTTTACAAACCACCGTCCACCTCAACACAGGGTGGAAGAAAGGGGCCACCACTCGGACGGACCAAGACGCTGTACAGGGAAGCCTGGCCAAGGCCCCGGCGGTGACAAGAGCGACCCACCTCTTGCGCAGCGTGGATTCGCACACCTTGACCACGCTGATGACCTCTTTGACGGTTCTCCGGAAATCGTGCATCCTGGCTGCAACTAGAAGTGCTGGAAAGGAACACAGTGGGGAATTCAGAAACAGGATGCTCCTGCCAAAAACAGCACCGATCCTGTGTGCAGAGGGCTGATGACCCCACAGTGCGACCAGCTGGAAAGACAGCGCCAGAGGGTGCTCTGGGAGCCCCTGGGGCGACACCGTCCTCCTCACCTTACTGTGGGCGGTGCTGCACGGTGTGCACGAGTGTCAGAACACCTAAGATCCACCAACCGCTTTGCAGGCAATTATACAATAATTTTTAAAAACGTAAGAAGTACTGCGTCACACATTCCTTTTTTAAACACAAGAAAAATTAAAATACACTTTTTGAGAACTTTGTGTAACCTCTCAAAGCAAATGAATGAACTTTGAGGTGACCTGTATGGGAAACACTGGCTGGTGATGGACAAGCCAGGAATCGGGGAGAGAGGGAGGGGGCCCAGGTTTGCTGTGCTGGTGACCACAACTGGCTGGATCCTAGGAGAGGGCCAGATTCTGGACTGCAAGCTCGGGAGTCAGGCTTGGAGGTGGAAAATGCATCTCAGGAAGCACTGATCCTGCTGGTTGCTGAGCGCTCTGCAAAGGAGTGGACTCGACCTTGTGGGGCAAGGTAAGAGGCTAAGAGGAAGAGGGACGGCCCTCCTGGGGAGGGGCTCCAGGCCCAGGGAGCGTCAGGAACAGAGCAGGAGGCCGCCTGTGGGCCTGCTGCCACCTGGAGGGGAGGGGAGACGACTGTCCTTCGGGGGACGGGGAGCTAGCCCCAGAGCCCGGGGTGCCCTGTGCAGCAATGACTCAGCACGGCTGCACCTCAGCACTCTAGCCTCAGGTCAAGGCCAGGAAGCTTGGCAGTCCCCTTGGCCTCTGAGGGTCCTGCCTGTTCCCCGAGACAGAGGGGAGGCCAACAGGGAGCAGGTAGAAGTCCCTGAGGGCTGGGTTAGGGCTGGGCAAGGGAGGCCAGCAGGCAGCCCTGGAGACAACCCACCACCTACCTGCTCGTCCTGCTGAAGGGTCGGGACAGAAAGCACCCGCACACTGGCAGCGGGACCCAGCCAGCGTGACTCCAAGACCGCCTTACCTGCCCCACAGAGGCCCGAAGGGCGCCGGCCCGTGTGCATCCAGTCCCTCTTCATCCTCTGCAGGAGCCTCAGGGCCGTCATGGACACCTCGTGGTTCTTGTCACCGAACTCCAGCAGGTGGGCGAAGCGCGGGATGTACAGGCAGGGGTCTGCGGAAGACACGCACCTCAGCCAGCCGTACGCGCCCTGGAACAGGAGTGTGCAGTGCCAGGAGGCCCTGCGGTGCGTGTGCTCCACATCTGGCAACACACGGAAACCCACCTGGTGCGACAAGTGCTCCCCTGCCCCGCCCCCCCTCGGGACACCTTCACCTGTCCTTCCACCGCACAGGCTCCCCAGGGCCCCTTTCCTCCGACACGAGCCCCCCTCCTGGACACGCAACCTCCTGGACACGCAGCCTCCTGGAGCAGCTGTAGACACTGCGGCCGGGCAGCTGCTGCACCCAGAGTGGAGCCGGTGGGCAGGACGCGCGTGCCCTGCCACGTGACATGGGGGCCCCAAGCCTGCGTACACATCGCACACGCTCCTGCAGACGCATACGCAAAACCCCGCCGCTTCATCTGGCATTTCGTGGACTGCTGTGAGTCAGCCAATTTTTTACGTACTTATTTTCTGTGCTTACTCTCGTGTAATGCCAGCTTACATCGTCTGCCCTCCTGTCTACGGGCATGTGCACCTCTTCAGATGAACACCTCTCTCACTAAGGGAGCGTCAGCCCGGCTCAGGAGGGACCGGAGCTGCCTGCACACACACTCTGTCCCTCCTTACCAGCACTCCCTCACGCAGCTTTGGGCTAGAAGCTTCACAGAGCGGGCAAACACCACCAAGTAATTTACTCAATTCAGCTAAGCGTCTGGATTGCCATAGGCAACTGAAGGACCCCTGCAGAGCTCTATGACAGAGAAAAGCGGGGCGAGACCTCCTTTGGACAAGATCATCCAGGAAGGCGGTGCTCAGGGGGCCGTGGCGGAGGCCCGAGGAGGGGGTTCCAGGAGGGGACGGGCTGGCCCGGAAGCAGGTGAGTACAGGCAGACGGAGGAGGATGAAGGGCAGACCGGGAAGACCCTGGGAGGCCCAGGAGGGAAGGGAACTGGTCAGCTCATCTCTGACACCCCCAACAGCAGCACAAGCAGGGGTGTCAGAGACCCCAGCTCTTTGCCAACACCCAGCAGCGACCTTCTGGGCCCCAGCCTGCCCACCTCTCCTGGCCTCCCTACATCTACAGGGCATTCACAACTGGGCTCTGGTCCCTGGAAGCCCCAGAGATCCTACGAGCACCTCTTCCACCCCTGCCGGCCTTGGCTCACATAAAGGACCCAGGGAACATTTCTGAGGCCACAGAGATTGGCAGCCGCCCCTGAAGCAGCCTGGGTCGCCCGGGACCGCATGGTTTCAGGCGGACACTCCCCTGCACTGACCGAGGAGGCTGCGGTGGCATAGGGAGCAGTGCCTCTTGGTTGCCTTATGCCAGCCGGACCCTAACAGCCACCCAGCTCAGCCCAGCCAACACAGTGTGGAAATTAATAAGAGCAACCTCACGTAAAACGGAGGCGGGAAGCCCTGAAGGGGGCGCTCCCACACCAGGCCCTCCTTCCCAGCTTGCTTTGCGCTTCTGGGCAGGAAGAAGCTGGTGCGCTGCCCCGGGAAGAGGAAGGAAGCTTTTCTCCCGGCCCAGCAACAGCCCAGCCAATGAGAAACTGCCGCACCCTCAACTCTCACTTTCCTCCAATGGAGACTGGAAAACCTTCAAAGCAGCCCCGCCCAACTTCCTCCTTCCCCCGCCCCCCCCCCCCATAAAGGAAGGCTCCTCTCCATTGTTGCAGGACTTGCCTGTGGTTTGCCATAGCTTGCGGGTCCCGAACTGCAACTCCCCTGCCTCTCCCGAGTAAACTCATGTTGCTGGTAACGTAACTGGCTGTTTTCGGTTGACAACAGGCAGCTACTACCACTTAACCCCCTTTCAGAGACGACAAGGTGGCCAAACTGGGGCAGAGTCAGCTGAGCCTAGGCAGTCTGGAGCTACACCTACTTCCACTGTGGGTGTTTTGTTTTGGGTTGGTTTGGGGTTTTGGGGGGTTATTCGGTTGCTTAAAAAGATATTATTGGGAGAAAACATTTTAAAAATATAATTTCTGGGCTTCCCTGGTGGCGCAGTGGTTGAGAGTCTGCCTGCTAATGCAGGGGACACGGGTTCGAGCCCTGGGCTGGGAGGATCCCACATGCCGCGGAGCGACTAGGCCCGTGAGCCACAACTGCTGAGCCTGCGCGTCTGGAGCCTGTGCTCCGCAGCAGGAGAGGCCGCGATAGTAAGAGGCCCGCGCACTGCGATGAAGAGTGGCCCCCGCTTGCCACAACTAGAGAAAGCCCTCGCGCAGAAACGAAGACCCAACACAGCAAAATAAACTTAAATAAATAAATAAATAAAAATAAAAATATAATTGCTAAGGTTTCTAATTGTTTACAGTAAAACAAAACCCATCAGAACGGGATTAAATTAAAAGCACGTTAAAAGATCTCATCCTGATTTGGGTGGAACTTTGACGCTGATTAGTTTTTGAAATAGAAAACTGTAGTACTGGTAAAAATTTCAAGGCAAACATGCCAGCAGTCTGGGATAGGTGTGGAATGGACTGGGGCATTTAAAGTAGGGAGAAGAAAAAAAAAAAAAAAAACTAGGAGAAAATAACAAACCACAAGTATAGATCACACAATGTAAGTTAAATTCCCTAATCAGCTTGCACAAAAGCGCTAAAACTAGGATATAGTGTTTACAAGAGACACTTAAAAATAATGCAAAAAGGTGAAGATCAAAAGGCTATGCTGGGACCCATGAAGCAGGTCACCAGGAGAAAAAGGGCAGCTGTGAAGGGAGCAGCAACACAGGACTCACAGCAAGGGATCACTGAAAGGGACACAGACGAATGTTTCTTATGATGGAAAGGACAAGATGATCTTAAAGACAGGACAGGCACAAATCTGTAGACACACGGGGAAAGAGAAAGCATTAAATAAAGCAAAAAGTGTTGGAAACAGAAATTTCCACACTTGATATGAAATTTTAACATAACCACAATGATACGAGATTTTTAACACAATTCCCTCAAATTTGACAGACTGGCTTGGGGGAAAAAAAAGACCAAATGGGGAACTGGATGCCATCACCATAGGCTCAATTTAACAAATATGTTTTAAAGTCAGTACCTTACAAAAAGTAATCATTCTTTTCCAAAGTCTGTGGAAAAACTCTGTGGAACAGTTATGAAAATTGACCGTGTATTAAAGAACAAAGAAACCCTCCCTACATCCCAGAGAACAGAAATATCACAGGATGTGCCCTTTGACCTCAAGGGCAAGAAAACTAAAAATTAGCAAGACAAAGGTACACAGCCCCCTCACCTCCAGACAAACTATTAGAAAATTAAAGAACAATTTTCTAGGTAACTTAATAGACTTAAGTGCTTAGGTAAGGACAAAATAATGAACTAAGTAGTTAAATAAAAAACTAACGAAGTGAAATATTTAAAACAGGCAAAAAAGAAGACTTAAATAGACATTTCTCCAAAGACGATATACAGATGGGCAACCAGCACATGAGAAACTGCTCAACATCACTATTAAAGAAATGAAAATCAAAACTTCAACAAGGTACCACCTCATAACAGTCAGAATGGCCATCAACAACAACAAAAATTTACAAATAATAAATGCTGGAGAGGGTATAGAGAAAAGGGAACCCTCCTACCCTGTTGGTGGGAATGTAAATTGGTACAGCCACTATGGAGAACAGTATGGAGGGTCCTTAAAAAACTAAAAATAGAGTTACCATATGACCCAGCAATCACAATCCTGTGCATATATCAGGAAAAGATACATGCACATTGATGTTCACAGCAGCACTATTCACAGTAGCCAAGATGTCCATTGAGAGAGCAGTGGATGAAGATGTGGTACACATACACAATGGGATATTACTCAGCCATAAAAAAGAAGGAGGGACTTCCCTGGTGGCACAGTAGTTAAGAATCCACCTGCCAGTGCAGGGGACATGGGTTCGATCTCTGGTCTGGGAAGATCCCACATGCCACTGAGCAACTAAGCCCGTGCGCCACAACTACTGAGTCTGCGCTCTAGAGCCCGCGAGGCACAACTACTGAGCCCGCGTGATGCAACTACTGAAGCTCACGCGCCTAGAGCCCGTGCTCCGCAACAAGAGAAGCCACCGCAATGAGAAGCCCCTGCTCCCGCAGCTAGAGAAAGCCCGCGCGCAGCAATGAAGACCCAACGCAGCCAAAATTTTTTTAAAAAAGAAGGAAATAATGCCACTTGCAGCAACATGGATGGACGTAGAGATTATCATACTAAATGAAGTAAACCAGAGAAAGACAAATACCATGTGATATTGCTTATATGTGGAATATTAAAAAAAAAGATACAAACCAACTTATTTACAAAACAGAAAGAGACTCACAGGCCATAGAAAACTTATGGTTTTCCCAAAGGGGAAGGGGCAGGGGATGGATAAATTAGGAGGTGGGGATTAACACATATACACCATTATATATAAAATAGTTAACCAGTAAGGACCTACTGTAAAGCACAGGGAACTACACTCAATATTTTGTAATAGCCTATAAGGAAAAAGAATCTGAAGAAGTATACATATGTATGTATATACATATGTATCTATGTATAACTGAATCACGGTGCTGTACACCTGAACCTAACACGATATTGTAAATAACTATATTTCAAAAAAAGCTAATTAAAAAAAAGATTATACGAGTGTTGCAAAGAGGGCTAAACAAGGGGAAATGGAAATATTACTTCTAAAGCCAAATGAAACATTAAAAAAAGGTTAAAAACCTCCATCTTAAGAAAAAAAATTAATACAGGAAAAAAGGAGTAATAAAGAAAAGTAAATACATAAATAAATTACTTTCACCAGGAAAAGAATTTTAGAAGATAAAACCAAAAACACTATGGTGCTGGTACAAAGACAGATATATAGACCAACGGAACAGAATAGAGAGCTCAGAAACAAACTCACACATGCACGGTCACATGACCTCTGATAAGGGTGCCAAGACTACACAATGGGGACAGGGTAACGTCTTCAACAAATGGTGCTGGGAAAACTGGACACCCACATACAGGAGAAAAAAGATGGACCCTTATCTCACACATCATATACAAAAATCAACTCCAAATGAATTAAAGACCTAACCGTACGACATGAAACTGTAAAACTCCTACAAGAAAACGTAGGAGAAGAGCATGACATTGGAATGTGCAATGACTTCTTGAATGACACCAAAAGCACAGGCAACAAAAGCAAAAACAGACAAATGGGACTATACCAAACTTAAAACCCTCTGTGCCGCAAAGGAAACAGTCAACAGAGTGAAAAATGCCACCTACAAAATGGGAGGAAGTATTTGCAAATCATGCATCCGGTAAGGGATAAATCTCCAGGATATGTAGAGACTGCCTAAATCTCAGCAATGACAAAACCAACCCTATTCCAAAAGAGGCAAAGGAGTCCAAGAGACTTCTCTCCAGAGACAGGTGACCAACAAGCACCTGACGCGGTGCTCCACGTCACTGACCGTGAGGGACTCAAACCCACCGTGAGACAGCACCTCACCTGTTAGTTAGGACGGCCGCCCAGGGGGTTGTCTCTCCGGGAGTTCATCCCGTCCCTTCCGCCCCTGACAGTCCCGCGGACTCCGGACAGCACATGCGCGCAGGCTGCAGGGTGGGCCTCGAAGAGGGGCAGCCCCTACGTCGGGGTCCCGCGCAGAGCTCGGACCACGCCAAGATCACCAAAGCCGCCGCCGGCCGCCCCGCCGCGGGCCCGCGCCTACACGGTCCCTCCCGCATCTCCGCGGCCGGATTCCAGCAAGCGCCCGCGCGGGGCGGGGCGAGGCGAGGCGAGGCGGGGCCGAACAGGGGGCGGGGCCTCGGGCGAGCACGTCGGCCGCGCGGGGCGCAGCCGGGCAGGGGGCGGAGCCACAGGCGAGCACGTCGACCTCGCGGGGCGGGGCCGCGCCGCGGCGTGACGCGCGGGCGCCGCGGCGGTGCGGGCGAGGGCGGGCGGGCTGGAGGCTCCGGCCGGCGGGCGGGGCGGCGCGAGGGTGCAGCGCCCGCCGCCCCGGGCAGGCCGGCCCCCCGCGCGCAGGGCCGCCGCGGCCCCATGCTGCTGCCCCTGGCCTGCCTGCACGGCCGGGTGGCGCAGTGCCTCACCGCGCTCCTGGTGCTCGCAGAGCCGCCCCCGAGGCCCCGGCGCGGCGCGAGGGCGCACGGCGCGCCGCCCCCGCGCGCGGAGGCCGCCCTGCCCGCGAAGATGGCCGCGGAGCTCTACGCGCCCGCCGGCGCCGCAGCCACGGCCGCCACCGCCACGGACATCGCCAACAGCAACGCCGCCGCCGCCGCCGCCGCGGGCAGGAAGGGACGGCCCAGCGCCCCGCTGCCCGCCCTGCCACCGCCCGCGCCCTCGCCGCCCGCACTCGACAACAACAACTTGGAGAGCCCCAACTGGCAGTCCTTCCACCCGACCCTGCGCGAGAGGTGAGCCCGGACCTGCGCCCCCACCCCTGCCCGCGCCCCGCACCGACCCGAGCCCCGAGCCGTGTCCTGTGTCTCTGCCCATTGCAGGAACGCGCTGATGTTCAACAACGAGCTCATGGCCGACGTGCACTTCGTCGTGGGGGCCCCGGGCGCGGCCCGGAGGGTGCCTGCCCACAAGGTTGGTAGAGGCTCGGCCCTTTGAGCTCCCAAAGGCGACCGGCCACCTCCCGAGTATGGACGGTCCTTTTCCCGGGTGTGGCAGCCGCTGGGGGCAGGGAGGGCCCAGGGCTCAGGGCAGCGCTCTCTCTCTCATCCACAGTATGTCTTGGCCGTGGGTAGCTCTGTCTTTTATGCCATGTTTTACGGGGACCTGGCAGAAGTCAAGTCAGAAATCCACATCCCTGACGTGGAACCTACAGCTTTTCTCATCTTGTTAAAGTAAGTCTGCCTCCTTAGGGTGCAAGGATGGGGCGGTTCCTCGCTGCCTGGTTCCGCCAGCCAGCTGCCTGCAGCCTCCTGAAGTCCACAAGGATGGAGGGCTCCTCTCCCAGGCCCTGGGTGCGCGGCGTGCCCCACGCGGCCTGTGACTTGGCCCCGTCCTGCCTAGGTACATGTACAGTGACGAGATTGACCTGGAAGCGGACACGGTGCTGGCCACTCTGTATGCCGCCAAGAAGTACATTGTCCCCGCGTTAGCCAAAGCCTGTGTCACCTTCCTGGAGACGAGTCTGGAAGCCAAAAACGCCTGTGTGCTGCTGTCCCAGAGCCGGCTGTTCGAGGAGCCCGAGCTGACCCAGCGCTGCTGGGAGGTCATCGATGCTCAGGCTGAGATGGCCCTGAGGTCCGAAGGCTTCTGTGAAATTGACTGGCAGACGCTGGAGATCATCGTGATGCGGGAGGCCCTCAACGCCAAGGAGGCTGTGGTCTTCGAGGCGGTCCTGAGCTGGGCCGAGGCAGAGTGCAAGAGGCAGGGCCTGCCGGTCACCCCGCGCAACAAGAGGCATGTTTTGGGGCCAGCCCTCTACCTGGTCCGAATTCCAACCATGACCCTGGAAGAGTTTGCCAACGGCGCCGCCCAGTCGGACATCCTGACGCTGGAGGAGACCCACAACATCTTCCTGTGGTACACGGCGGCCAACAAGCCCCTCCTCGAATTCCCCCTGACCAAGAGGAAGGGCCTCGCCCCGCAGAGGTGCCACCGCTTCCAGTCCTCCGCCTACCGCAGCAACCAGTGGCGCTACCGCGGGCGGTGCGACAGCATCCAGTTTGCCGCGGACCGGAGAGTATTTATTGCGGGGCTAGGCTTGTACGGCTCCAGCTCAGGGAGAGCGGAGTACGGCGTGAAGATTGAGCTCAAGCGGCTGGGCGTGGTCCTGGCGCAGAGCTGGACCACGTTTGTCTCCGATGGCTCCAGCAGCACCTTCTCAGTCTGGTTTGAACACCCCGTGCAGGTGGAGCAGGACACCTTCTACACCGCCAGCGCCGTCCTGGACGGCAGCGAGCTCAGCTACTTTGGGCAGGAGGGCATGACCGAGGTGCAGTGCGGGAAGGTGACCTTCCAGTTCCAGTGCTCTTCCGACAGCACCAACGGGACCGGGGTCCAGGGCGGGCAGATCCCTGAGCTCATCTTCTACGCCTGAGGCGCTGTGGGGTGGCAGGGACGCACTGCGAGTGGCAGGCCCTTCCTCTACAGGCAGCCCGTGACCCACCACCTCGAAGGCTGAGCTCGCGGTGTGCCTCCTCTGCAAGTACTCGGCTGGAGCCTGAAGCTGTGACACGAGACGCTTTCCCACACAGCCAGAGCCTCGGTCTCTGCCATCTCCTGTACGTGGGGGCGCACATGCCAGGTGGAGGGCAGACCTGGGGGGCACAAGGCAGGCTCCAGATTTCCTCACAGGGGCACCCACACTGCCTGCTTTGAGGGCTTTGCCGTCTCTCGCATCCTCTTGGATTCTATTCTAAGTGGTTCTAAGCTTAAGTTCTGTTCAAATCTAAAATGCGAAAAGTCACTTAAAGTACTTCACCTGTTTAAGTGGATTTTCATAATAAAGTTTTAACAAAATGAGAGCCGTAGATAAATGACTGAGAGTCTCAAGTTGCCCTAACAGTGCTTAGCGGGCGGTCCCAAGAGGCCCGCCCGTCCCCGAGTTTGCCCTCTGCCGGCAGCCCGGGCCTCACCATCTGGGAGGGCTTGCTCTCCAGGCTGCAGCCAGACTGCTCGAAAAAGCCAGGTGTCAGGTTGTGTCTACTTCCTGAAGTGTCACTAGCTGCTCAGAATCCTACTGTTTGATTTCGGCTGGGTGGGGGCGTGGGGGCGTGGGGGGTGCTCTGCTGGGCCCAGGGCTCCTGCCCCCGAGAGCGGACCTCCCACCTCAGGCTCCCAGCAGCCTGCGCGCACGTGCCATGGCGTCACGGCGGCCTCGTGGAGCCTCCTGCCTCCATCCTCCCTTGCTGCAAACTCCTCGGGCATTTGCTTTGTTTCTGAAAAACCTCCACATGACCCCCAGAGGGAGGGACCGTGTCACTCGGCACAGGGATACAGCCCCCAGCCCCAGGTCTCCCTGTGCCTGCGGCCCCCCTCCTCCTCCGGGCCCACCCTGCTGGACCGTGCCTTCCCGGCCCCAGGGGACCACCCTGTGGGTGACCCAGGACTGCACGCCCTGCCCACCCTCCCTGGCTCCACACACCACCTCCTTAGTACAAGGAGGTGCCTCTAGATGCTGATGGGCGAAGGAGGGAGCAGCCCCTCCAAGCCAACTGTGCAAACAGTCCTCATGGCAAAGCTGCCATAAAGGCCTGGCTCCGTCTGCAGGGGGCCTGCCCGCCCCAAGGCACCGTGCTGCCAGGGGTGCTGCTCGAGAGGTGGAGAGACGGGCCCCCATCCACGCAGCACTTTCGTCTCACTCCATCCCCACCTGCGGGCACTGACCACAGCATTCTGGTTTTAAACCAGAAATAACCCCCCCAGGCTGCTGGGCTCCTGGCAGCCTCCAGGCGGCACTTCTCCCGTGAGGTCCTTGCCCTTGCACGCGCCGCCCTCCCACCCAGAGCCCCGGCAGCGCACCCCGTGAGCCCCGCGGTACCTATTGCTGGTGCGTTGATGCAGAGCTCTCTCGCCAAAAGAAGGAACGTCTTCCCCAGCACGTAAACGTTCACCTGTCGTGAAGACACCACAACTAAGAAGGGCGTTCATGTGCAGGAAATGTTTGCTTTTTTTCTTTCATCGTTCAGTCTTTAAGAGCCCCCCCTGCTGCCCCCCACGGGCCCCCAGAGCAGCCCAGGGCACTCCTTCCCTCTCCCAGGTGGGTTGTTTAGACTCTACCACTATCTCAGCAACGACTGAACTTGCTGAGAAGAAAAGCTGCCTTAAGAGTAGCTGGCCGAATAGAATCATCCAGTGCGCAAGGCGCCACGACTGCGGGGCCCACGGCCACTCTTCTACCCTGTTCCCAGGGGCTCACGGGGGCATCCTCTTCTGTCCCCACGGGCCAGCTCAGTCCTGGCTGTGGGGCTCCGCAGGCCTCAGTGACTCTACACTGCTCCCACCTCAGGTCCAAATCCACCGTGGAGCCTGCCCCTGACCCAGTCACCTGCCAGAACCTCCCCGGCTGCGAACTGAGCCCGGGGCCTGGCCAGGCACTGTCCTCCCAGCCTGCCTGGTGCTGGCCGAGGGCTGGGCAGCTCGTGGGGAGGATGCTGCTGAGTGGACTTTGACGGCAGGAGTAGTGCAGGGAAGACTGGGATGGCGTGCAGATCTGAGAAAAGCCCAGGCTCTCCCCCCAGGCCTGAGCTGTGGGCTTCGCCGTCCCAGCCTGAGCTGGAGAAACCCCTGCCCACCTGTCTTCACCCCAGCCCTGCCCACAGGACTCGGGCCTCACAGGAGGGCTGCCTCTGACCTCCTCAGAGAGCTCCCTCACGTGATCAAGCCTGGCCTGTGAGCCCCTTGGCCCAGCACCCAAGAGGGCACCAGAAAAGGTGCTGAGGAAGACTGAAGACCTTGTTGTGTGTCATATCCATCACGGGGCTTGCAGATGGCACACGGGCGCCTGCTGCCACCAGCGGACCAGGGTGCTAAGGAATGGTACAACGTTGAGTCTCCTTAGGGGAGGAGATGAGGGTACCTGTGGGCACCAGGCAGCTTGGGGCCTTCCCGGCGGAGGCCAGGCCTCCCTGTCCAGGCAGCAGAGGGCACCCCCCACCCCACTGGCAGCCACTCTCTGTCCTCCTCCCAGACCCCCATCACAAGGGTTGGGGGCTCCCGGGGGTGCCTGCCCCCAAAGCGCGCGTGTCAGTGTGCATCTTCCTCCGCTGGGCTCCCACCAGGCTCCTGCATCCCGACCCTCCTGCCTCATCCTCTGCTGAGGCCAGAGCAGAACGGACCTGCCGCCCGGCGTGCTGTCTCCGCCTTCCCCGCAGCACATCCCGACCCTGCCTGCCCACGCCGTGACCCCCACCACCCCGAGCCCGGGACCTAGGCAGATGAAGCCTGAATGCTGCGGGAAAGCGTTCTCTGAACAACTTCAAGTGGAAAATCAAATTTTAAAAAGGATATGCCTGTAAAATGCATGGTTATTGCCAGAGATGCTTTGAGGGTCACTCTCCTGTGTCTGCGGCAGTGTGTGGGTGGCCAGCCCTCCCTGTGCCCCTACCACATGGCGGGCCGGCTCTGCAGACCTTGAGGGCTCCTGGCTCTGCCTCTGAGGGGCCGTGGCCCAGGCATGCGAGTGCCTCTGTGTCAGCCTCACTATAGGGGGGGACAAAGGGACGTCCTGCCAGGACCCTCACGGTGCAGTGGGCCCTCCACAGCTCCTGCCAGAGGGTGTTGGCTGGGAGCTGAATCCGGGGAGAAGCCCACCTTGGTGCGCGTGTGAGTGAGAACGGAGTGAGCCCTGAGCCTTCAGCTCACGTACTCTAAGCGCTCAGCCCTCGGCAGTGCAAGCCCCCGAGTGGGACCCTCACCCGACACGCGTGTTCCACACCCACAATCAGCTGCAGACACGTGTGTCCTGTGGGTGCTGAGCCTGTCCCAGCCCCTCCCGGGCAGGGCCAGGGTGGGAGGCTGGGAGCGGGGGGCTGGGGGGTGACAGTTGCCAGGTCACCTCCCACCTTCCCAGTGCCCAGGCTGGGCTCTGCCCAAGACCGGGGGCCCAAAGGCTCAGCCTTCCACCTGAGGTGTTAAAACTGTCTGTGTGGGTCCAGCCTGAACGTACGGGGTCTCACTGGTCAGCACAGTGACTCTCCGCTGGGCCCTGGTCCAGCCCCAGGTGAGTGCGAGCATCTACTCTGTCACCCTCTCCCACCTGAACCCTGACTGGTGTCCTACTTCCTAAGGTGTGAAGCAAGAAAGTACTGGAACACCTCCCTCTCCCTCCCAAGCGGTGCCCAAGCACTTCTGGAGCGCTGTCCTGTGCCAGCCCTCACTCCTGTCCTTCCTGGGGAGTCACCAGGATGGAAACCAGGCCACGTGGCCTTGCCCTGACCGAACACAGCACATGGAGTGCTGCATTTTCACGATTCCAAGGGGTTATGTTTAGCGTGGCCCCTGAATATTCCAGCGGGGCTCCTGGGAGATGCCATTTAGGAAGGCACCCGGGAGAACACAAATACAGGCGGCATCTGAGTTCAGTGAAGGTCTGTCTGCCGGCACCGAGGGCACTGAAGGCCCAGCACCGGGGCAGCACAGCACCAGGCTCGCGAGGAAGCTTCTCCGTGGGAGTGGGATTCCTATGAATCCTGCATGAGTCCTCACACCGCAGTCACGTCTGCTTTCCATGACATTGGTTTTCCTTCCGAGCCCTCAGTGGAGTGCTCACCACAGAGCCCAACTCCAGGGCACGGGGCCCCCGCCCGCCCCGGCCCCAGCACCATCACCAGGGACAAGGGCAGAGTTGCGATGGCTCCGCCCCGGCGCTGCTCCCACCGTGAGCGTCCCGCCCACACAGGCGTCCCTCTGGTTGGGTCTTTCCATTACCGCCAGGCATTTGGAAACGAGAGGTGCCCTCCTGGGACTCAGAAAGCAAGTTTCCCTAAAGAGACTGTAAATGTGAGTTTTTACATTGTTTAAAATGTATGCATGTGAGTCCACTTTTTTTCTTTTAAAGAATCTCCCTTGCCTTGGACCAAGTTCACCTGGGCCTCTCCATTGGCTCTAAGGCCAGGGCTGCCCAGCCCCCGGGACAACACCATCACCCTGTGTCCACTGTCTCCCTAGCCACTCCGTTTGCCAGTTTCCAAACAGAGACCCACACCCTGTGTGTCCTTCGCCTGTGGACCCTCCCAGTCGGGGCAGGAAAGGGCTGAGAAAGGAAACGCATCTACCTGGAGCAGGTCGCTGAGGTCGAGGAGCATGTCTGCAAGGGGAGTCAAGGAGCAGCGCCCGGCCCACAGGCTCCGGCCACCTGACAGCTTCCAGGAGGCAGACCCCGGCTGTAGGTCTAAGCTCGGCACTGGATCATGAGAGCAGAGTGAAGCAGCCGCGTCGGGGCTCAGCTTCCGGGAGACCTCCGAGTCACTACCGGACGAGGGGGAGTGGGGCTGGGGTGGGGGCCTGCAACACGGCTCTTGGAGTGCAACTGCCTTGGCGGGACGGCTCCTGCATCTGTGTGGGCCCCGCCCAGCCAGGGGGGCCCTGCTCTGAGGGGCCTCCTGCCCCGGCCTGCCCAAGGAGTGCGTGGCCACACTCACTGCATCTCACGAGTATCCACTAAGAGGCTGCCGGGTGCCCAGCAGTGTCCTCTGTCCCAGGACTCAAGGCTCCTGGGGGACAGACACACACACCAGGCCGCCACCTTTGGTGGCCGGTAGGCACCCCTATGGTACTGGTGCTCGCGGGGGCAGCTGTGGGGACTCTGGCGTGGGACCTGTCCTTGCTCTCAGCAGATGGTTAAGTAGTAACCAGAATATGTCCTAAGCGATTCAGCCAGACACATACACAGAAATATAAAATATAAAACACGAGCCACTGAGAAAGGCAACTTGTCAAATGAAGTGAAATTAGCGCCATTCACGGATGTGCTATGGCTTTGAGAAGTGACTAAGAAAGAAATCCCCATCATGCTGAACCAGAGCCCAGACCAGGTGTCCAGAGGGAAATCCTGGGCCCAACAGAGCAAGGAGAAAGGGAGTCCCGGTGCCAAAGCCTCACACCAGGCGGCGAGCATCCGAACATGGCCTCCAAGGTCCCTGAATCAAAGGCATCTTGTTTCCCAGTCTGAAGGCAGACGTTTCATCAGAGAGTGTAGTCACAGTAAGACAGATAACGCTACAGTGCAGACCAACAACCTAGTGAGAAGAACTCTGAAAACAGAGACGTGAAGCACAAGGAATGACGGGACGACCCCCGTACATACGGGAGCAGGGGTCAGTGACAAGAGAACAAAGTAACAGAGCCAAGAGACGACACGCCCCAGGATCCCAACTCTGTGACATTCTGCAAGAGGCAATACTGTGGAGACACTGAAAGGGTCCGGGGTTGCCAAGGGTCCAGTGGGAGGATGAACAGGCGGGGTGCAGGGGCTTTTCAGGGCAGCAAAGCTGCTTGTGTGATACCACGACGGTGGACACGTGGCCTTTCACTTGTCAAACGCGTGGAGCACGGGCCACCGAGAGTGAGCCCTCACATCAGCTGTGGACTTCAGTTAACAATACTGTATCAACACGGGTCCATCAATTATAACATACAGCACACTAACATGAGCTGATCACAGGGAAACCCTGTGCTCGGCGGAGAATACGGAACTCTGCACAATTTCTTCATGAATCTAAAACTGCTCTTAAAAATGAAGTCTATTTTAAAAATAATACTAATAAAATAAATGCAAAAAAACGGGCAAAAGTCTTGAACAGATGTTTCATGAAGAGAAGCAAAGAGCACCCCCCCAGCAGCTATCACAGAAAAGCAAACTAAAGCACCCCTACAACAGCAACAGATGACCGCAGCTGCCACGCCCGCCGGCAGGGCACCCAGTGGAACACCAGCCCTGCTCAAGGGCCTCCGACCACGAGGAGAGGACAAACGAATGTTCACAGCAGCTCCGTGCACAAGAGCAAAGACCGGGAACAGCCCGGGCGTCCGTCGACAGAGACACCAATGACCTGTCACACACTCGCCCCATGGAGACAAGATGGCAGAGGCCTGCCAGGCGACAGACCTGCAGGAAGAGCACACAGCCACATCCCGGACAGGGCGTTTCAGAACAAGCAAAACTAACCCACGGGCGTCACCAGGAGAGCGGGTGCCTCTGGGGTGGGGTGTTGGCGCCGCCCTGCATCCTGACAGAAGACCTGGTCGCACAGACACGTGCGCTCCTCAGAACTCATCAAATGGCACAATGAAGACTTGTGCATTTCGTTTTATGCCAATTTTACCTTAAAAGGAAATAAGAACCATAAACAAATACTGGTATCTAGTCAGTTAATAATCTGCCTGCTGAAGGGCTCGGGGGCACTGGATAGATGTCTGCACCCTACTTTGAAAAACACCAAAAAAGGACAGGCTGAGGGACGGCTGGCGGGTGGGAGGGGGCCGAGCATAGACTAGCAAGGTGTGGATGGAGACGCTGGGGTGGGGGGCGCCCACTGCATAATCAATACTTTCAACTTTGCCACGTGTTTGATATTTTTCATAATAAAACGATGGGGGGGGGGAAATGTGTGTATTTTATAAAGGAGATTGGGATTCAACTTTTAACCAAGTTACAATGAAATGACATTTGCTGTCCTTGAAATGACAGTGGCAGGACACCTAACCCGTGTCCACAGGAATGTCTAGACAGCCCTGGTTCCTCTCTGAGCGGGATGATCTGAATTACGTGCTTCCTGAACGAGGCACCCCCCGCATGCCCCATCCTGGGCCAGAGCCCACCAACGCCCCCGGGGCCTGGGCCTCAGTGGGTCCAACTGATGGGCATTTGGGGTTCTATGGCTTGGAAAAGTCTCCTGTCTGGCCAGCCCCTGAGCCAGTGTCCTTCCCAGCAGCTGTTGCCTTATGCTAGGCAGCTGCATCCAACCTTGGTGCAGAGACCCCAGACCCGCAAACCTGCTGGGACGGTAAGTAAGCCCACAGATGAGGCCTGCGTGAGGCCCTGGCTCAGCATGAGTGTAGTTCTGTTGGCCTCTCTGTCTCCCTCCCGTGCTCCCGGGGCCCAGCCGTGTTCTAGCAGGCGGCACTTCTGCTCCACGAACGCCCATTTGAGCGCCTGTCCCAGAAGAGGTGCATCTGCACAAAGGAGGGTGGTGGACAGAACACCTTCAGAAGGTCCTGGACGCTCCTGAGGGTCCAAAGGCCAGAGTGCGTCCAGCTGGTTTAGAAAGCGCGCGGCAGCCCACGCTGGGCGACCACGGTCCCTGGGGCCTGGGAGTAGCTCCGCCCCAAGGGGACGGGAGACGCTCTGGCGGGCCCACATAGCACTGCTGGGAAAACAATCATAGACGGGACCCGATTTAAACTGAGACTCATTTTTGGTCAAAGGAAAAGCTTACAGAGATTTAAATAAGGCAGAACTAAAGGTCAAAAGAACGTGATATTCCTCTACGCTGCATCTGATACAGTGTCTCTCCAGGTGAAAAACTGCCCCTGCACATCCAGAAGGTCCGAAATGTCATGTGTGTGCGTGGACACCACACTTTAGGACAAACAGTGAGGTCAGTGGGGCAGCCACGTGGGCCCACAGCACCCTCCCGGGGCCGCACCAGACACGAGACAGTGAGTCCCAGAACAACGGTGCCATCAGCACTGAAGAGCCAAACCTTGGCGTCCCTGAGAAGGATGACCTGCCCAGCACCCGCCCACCCTCTAACCCCGCGGGGTACCCCCTGCTCTGGCGAGCCCTTCCCCAGGCAGCCAGCACCAGCTGGCAGTTACTCACAAGCCGGCCCACAGCTCTGTTTAGAGCAGGAGCTCGCAGCCACGCCCTACCAAGGACAAAGGCCACCAGGACACCTCTCCCTGGTGTCCCACTGCACCGGTTATTTCCTGGCAGTGCCGCTGTACCTGCACAGGGACATGGAGCCCTGATGCAAGTCTCTAAGAGATCACGCAAGTCCTGGAGGCAATCCACAAAGGGGCCGGGAGTGAAGCAGGCATCAAGGGGCGTTACAGGGCTGGGTGACAAGGCAGGGCGGCGCCTGGACGCACTTGGTGGGGGGGGGGGGGACGGCGGCAGCCAGGAGCCACCTAGGAAAAGGAAGGGCTTCCCATTGTGCCAGGGGGCCTGCCAGCTGCTCCTGCTCCCCCTCAGGGCACTGGCTGCCCCCACGGCACAAGGCAGAGGTCGAGGCCACAGCCTGGAGCTCACAGAGTCCCACCGGGGGGGAGATAAAATGGAGGGGTCGGAGACTTCCAAGACAGCCAGCCTCGAGGGACCCAACCGTTGAGAAGTGGGCCAAACACCACGCACTCAGGCTCCCTCCAGGCCTTGGTCAGTTCCTGCTCCGCACGGGCACAAGGGCGCAGAGGCTTAACGCCACGGCCAGCGGCAGTTAGCCTGGAGAAGAGAAGGTGGGCAGGGACCCCTGTGATGGCACTGCCAGGTCCTGCCTGGGTCCTGAGCCGAGTGCACCCCAAGATGTACAGTGAGGACCCGGGCTAGCTCCCCACAGCTCTCCGCCTGCCAGAGGAAACCAAGTCCCCTGCGGGGGCAAAACTACCCACAGTTGCCACAGGTTTTCAAACACTATATCCAGCACTTCGATAAAAATGTACCAAGCATGACAACAGACAGGACCACATAACCAGAACCAAAAGAAACCTCAGGCAATAAAATAGAACCACCAATGACCCCACTGTTGGAGTTACTAAAGGCTTTCATGTAACTGCAGAGACGGAGAATTTTACCAAAGAACTGGAATCTAATCTAAAGAATCTAATGTAAAACAATCATTGAAGTTAGGAAGTTAACAGATGGGTTTAACAACCAGTTAGACACTGCAAAGGAAAGGATAGAAGAACTCAAGACAGGTCACTGGACAATATTCAGAGTGAAACAGAGACAGGAAAAATTAAGAAAACAGAATGGAAAATACACAACACAACCTGAGACATGAGGAAAGGGTCTAACGTGTGTGTAACTGGGATCCTAGAAAGGGAAGAGAGAAAGAACGGCAGAGAAACTATGTCTGAAAAGATACCTCCCAAGATTTCCCCAAAACAGACCACAGACATTAAGTCACAAATTCCAGAAGTTCTACAAATAACAAGCTGGACAAATACAAAGAAAACCACATCTAAGTACATCAGAGTCAAACTCCTGAAAGAAAGACAAAGATATTTCTTAAAAGCAGGTAGTGATAAGAGATGGTAACCTTCAAACAGTGACAAGACGATGTAACGCCCACTCCACAGCACCACGGAAGGCAGAAGGCAGAAGCGGGATGAGAGCAGTAAAGCTCCAGGAGAAACACCTGCTGCCCCAGAATTCCACACTCACTGAAAATATCTTTCAAAATGAGGACAAAACAAAGATGTTTTCACATAAACAAAAGCTGAAGGAGTCTTTTCCTAGCAGGCATACTGTTTTTCAGACAGAGGACAATGATCCCAGATGAAACCACAGAAACACAGGAATGGAAAGGGTCAGAGCGGGTAGGTGTGAGTGAACACACTAATGGCTGGGGAAGCAGTGCCCAAAGCGCCCCTAGCAGGGCCCGGAAGAGCATGTCCTGCCGGGAAAGGCCAGCTTCTAACTTAAGGTCAAGGGCACAGGACACAGTCTCTAGGGTAACCACCAAAGCAGTAATAAGTAAACAAATAACAAAGTATTTAAAGGAAAACAGAATTAACGAAATACTTGACTAAGAGGTTGTAAGAAAGGGAAAGCAGAGAACAAATAGAAAAATAGTAAGATATTAGAATTAAATTCAAATATATCAATAAACACACTGAATTTAAATGGAAGAAATGCTCCAATAAAAAATACTTTAAGACTCGGGCTTCCCTAGTGGCGCAGTGGTTGAGAGTCGGCCTGCTGATGCAGGGGACACGGGTTTGTGCCCCGGTCCAGGAAGATCTCACATGCCGCGGAGCGGCTGGGTCCGTGAGCCATGGCCACTGAGCCTGCGCGTCCGGAGCCTGTGCTCCGCAATGGGAGAGGCCACAACAGTGAGAGGCCCGCGTACCGCAAAAAAAAAAAAAAAAGAAAAAACAGACAAATACACATAATTATGTAACCAAGCAGGACACTATGGGGCCTTCCCAGAACAGGACTCCTCCACCTCACCCAGGCCCTCCACCTGCCTTTTGTCTGTAGAAAAACTTTAGTCAAAGAATAAATTTAACCAGAGCAGTGAAAAAAATTGCAGAAAGAAAGGAAAACAGTCAAGCAAGTCAAAATAATAATAGTTTAGCCATTAAACAAAGTCAAGGACCTTTATTTAGTTCCTCCTGAAGGGTGAGACATACTGCTCTGAGCCACGTCCTTTGAGCTGTTTTGCAGATACTGAAACCCCCAACAGGTGGAAGAAGTTAACTGCATGCTGCCCACAAGCACGGAGACCACAGACCAGTCGGAACCAGAAGGCTGAGGATGTTGACTCCCGACTAGCTCTCCACCAACCAATCAGAAGAGCGTCCATGAGCTGATCACGCTCCCCACAACCCCTTCCCCAACTCTGTCTTTAAAAACCTTTCCCTGAAAGCCTCTGGGGAGTTAGGCTCTTTTGAGCATTAGCCTCCTGGACTCCTTACTTGGCGCCTGCAATAAACCCTGCACTTTCCTTCACCACAACCAGTGTCAGTAGGTTGGCTTTACTGCGTGTGGGCAAGTGGACCTAAGTTTGGTTCAGTAGCAATTATATGCTGCTTATAAGAAACATATATCAAATATATCACGAAGGATTGAATTTTAAAATATGGGAAAAGACAGACCACGCACATACTCAGCAAAAGAAAGCGGGTATAGTTATACTAACATCCAACACAGTAGAATTTAAGGGGAAAAGCATTTGGTGATAAAGAGGGACATTTTATAACGTTAAGCGTCATTTCCACCAGGAAGATACAGAATCCTGAATCTGTATCCTCTTAACACAGCATCAGAATACAATGGGAGGGCTTCCCTGGTGGCACAGTGGTTAAGAATCCACCTGCCAATGCAAGGGACACAGGTTCGAGCCCTGGTCCAGGAAGATCCCACATGCCGTGGAGCAACTAAGCCCATGAGCCACAACTACTGGGCCTGCGCTCTAGAACCCGCAAGCCACAACTACTGAAGCTCACGCGCCTAGAGCCCGTGCTCCACAACAAGAGAAGCCATGGCAATGAGAAGCCCATGCACCGCAGGAAGAGTAGCCCCCGCTCGCCACAACTAGAGAAAAGCCCACACACAGCAATGAAGACCCAATGCAGCCAAAAAGAACAAAAAATAAATATAATAAAATAAATAAATTTATTTTAAAAAAAGAATATAATGGGAAACCAACAAGATAAAAGGAAAAGTAGTTAAGTCCACATCTGCAGTGGGAGTTTTAACACTCTTCTTTAGAACAAGGGGACTGAAAAATCGGTAAGGATGATTTGAACAGGACTAACCAACTTGACCTAATGGACATTTATAGACCGCTCCGCCCAACAGGTGCAGATACCCATTCCTTTGAAGTGCACATGACGAGGCCACCAAAATAGACCATGCACTGAGCTGTAAATCAAATCTCAGCACACTGGGAAAAAAGGGAAATCATTCAGTGTTTGTCCTCTGACCACAATGGGATTATACTAGAAACTGATAATACAGAGATAACTAGAAAACTCCCAACTGTTTTCAAAACAAGTGGTACACTTCTAAATGACTTAATATCTAAAAGAAATAAAAATGGAAATTAGAAAATATTTTGAACTGATCATAGTAAAAATGTGACACATCAAAACTGTGTGATGTTAATTAAAACCTGCCTAGAGAGAAATTTATAGTCTCAAATGCTTATATTAGGAGAAACAGAAAAAATGAAAATCAAGAATCTAAGAAAGCTGAAAATAGTAAATTAAATCGAAAGAAACTAGAAGGAAAGAAATAATAAAAGTAAATCAGTGAAATATAAAATAAACGCACAATACAGATAAACAACAAAGCAAAAGTCTGGTTCTTTAAGAAGGCTGATAAAAGCGCTGGTGAGGCTGTAGAGAAACTGGAACCCTCGTACACTGCTGGCAGGAATGCAAAATGGTCCAGCTGCTTTGGAAAACAGTCCAGCAGTGCCTCACAGAGTTAAACATAGAGCTCCAATGATAGCTTATATGATTCCACTTACATGAAATGTCCAGAACAGGCAAACAGAGAGTGGCAGAAAGCAGACTGCTGCTTGTTTAGGACTGGTGGCATGAGAGACACGCTTTCTGAGGCGGTGACAATGCTCTAGCGTTGACTGTGGTGATGGTTGCACACTTGTGTGCATGTAACTGAAAACCAGTGACTTGCACAACATAACGGGTGAATTTCATCTCAACAAAGCCATTACAAAAGAAAAGACTAATAAAACTGGTAACCCCCTAGCAACAGGGATCGAAGAAAAAAAAGGCAAAATTACAAACACAAGACATGACAGAGGGGTCGTCACTACAAGTGCCGCAGACACAAAAGAGAAACCGGGAATGTTAAGGATAACTTTACTCTGATACATCTGGTCTCTGAAGTGACACAGACAAAGCCTTTGCAAAATACAACCTAGCAAAACTGGAATGAGAAGCAGAAAGGCTGGATAGTTCCACATCTACTATAGAAATTGAAGCCACAAGTACGATCTTACCACAAAGAAAGCTAAAGGCCCCGATGGCTTCACTGTGAGTTTTCCCAAACATTTCAAGAGGACACAGTACTGGTCACTGCTGGCCTGCCCAGGGTGCAGAGCACGAGGAGGCACCTCCCAGCGGTGCTGGGGCGAGCACGACTGTGACACACCCAGGTGACGAGGACACTGCAAGAACACAGGCCACCTGCACAGCTCCACCCAAAATATCAGCAATACCTGGAGAGGGTAACTTGGCATGACCACATCTGGGTGTGAAAGGGTGGTTTAACCTTAAAAATCAGTCAGTGTGGTGGTCCAATGGTTAGGACTCCAAGCTCCCTCTGCAGGGGGCCCAGGTTGGATCCCGGTCGTGGAACTAAGATCCTGAAAGCCGCGTGGCATGGCACCCCCCCCCAAAAAAAAAATCAGTCAGTGTAATTCACCTCGGTGCAGATTAAGGGGAGAAACCCCACATGATGATCATACCAATACATACATAGACGACTCAACACCCTTCACTATAAAAGCTCCTGGCAATTAGGAAGAAGGAAACACCTCCAACCTGTTACCTGATAAAGGCATCTTAGAGCAGACGTCTAAGGCAAAGGGCTGGAAACGCTCTCCGGAGCCAGGACAGAGCCAAGGACGCCCCGCCCCCCTTCACCCCTTCACACCCCACAGGGCACCACAGGCGTGCAGACAGCCAAGAGAAACACCTGACAGGCATACAGATCAGAAGGGAGCAACTAAAACTGGCAGCAGACACAACTGTATACATTAAGAAAACAAAACAAGAGGGCTTCCCTGGTGGCTCAGTGGTTAAGAATCTGCCTGCCAATGCAGGGGACACGGGTTTGAGCCCTGGTCTGGGAAGATCCCACATGCCACAGAGCAACTAAGCCCATGTGCCACAACTACTGAGCCTGCACTCTAGAGCCCGCAAGCCACAATGACTGAAGCCCGTGCGCCTAGAGCCCATGCTCTGCAACAAGAGAAGCCACCGCAATGAGAAGCCCACACACCACAAAGAAGAGCAGCCCCTGCTAGCCACAACTGGAGAAAGTTCGCATGCAGCAACGAAGACTCAACGCAGCCAAAAATAAATAAATGAATAAAATTTTTTTAAAAAGAAAAAGAAAACAAAACAAGAGATCCCAAAGTTCAATTAGTAAGATTACTCACTGAATTTTGTATTTTTAGATACAACATCATCATCAAAAGATACCGCCGAGGGCTTCCCTGGTGGCGCAGTGGTTGAGAGTCCGCCAGCTGATGCAGGGGACGCAGGTTCGTGCCCGGGTCCGTGAGGATCCCACATGCCACAGAGCGGCTGGGCCCGTGAGCCATGGCCGCTGAGCCTGCGCGTCCGGAGCCTGTGCTCCGCGATGGGAGAGGCCACAACAGTGAGAGGCCCGTGTACATCAAAAAAATAAATAAATAAAAAATAAAAGATACTGCCGAGAGCTGGAGGGCAGCCAGGACGGGGAGGCTACCTTCCATGCAGATGCCCAGCCCTGGCCTCGGCCCAGGACGTGCCTGCTGGACCGCAGGGTGTGCCCATGCTCAGCATCACTGGACGCTGGCAGGCAGGACACACTGGCCAGCAGGTCACAGAGCTCCAGAGGCCCGAGGCTGGCCAACACTGGGCGGTCCTCTCCATGTCTGCCTGTCGTGGGTTTGAATCTGCAACTTCCTCTTGTGCCCAGTGATGCTGAGGGCCTGCTGATAAATGCTAATCAGCCACCCTGAGGCCTTCTTTTGACCACATACTCTCTGCATGATACCATAGATACATAACATCGTATTATACATTCGCCCAAACCCACATAATGTACAACACCAAGAGTAAGCCCCAAGGTAAACAAACCATGGACTCTGGGTGATGATGAGGTGTCACTGTGGGTTCACCACTGGTAACAATGCACCGCTCTAGAGGATGTCCATCCTGGGTGATGCTGTGCACGTGTGGGGACTGGGGGCTATGGGAAATCTCTGTACCCTCCTCTCAATTTCACTGTGAACCTAAAACTGCTCTTAAAAATAAAGTCTATTTAGAGCTTCCCTGGTGGCGCAGTGGTTGAGAATCCGCCTGCCAATGCAGGGGACACGGGTTCGAGCCCTGGTCCAGCAAGATCCTACATGCTCAAGAGCGGCTAAGCCCATGGGCCACAACTACTGAGGCCTGCACACCTAGAGCCCGTGCTCCACAACGGGAGAAGCCACTGCGATGAGAGGCCCGCGCACCACAACAAAGAGTAGCCCCCGCTCGCCGCAACTAGAGAAAGCCCGTGCGCAGCAACAAAGACCCAACACAGCCAAAAATTTAAAAATAAATAAATAAATTTATTTTAAAAAAATTCTCTTCAATTCTTAGGTTGTCCCTGGGAAGGGAAGCAGAGGGGGAGGGGCGGAGGGAAGCAGGTAATGGTAGGCTGGGGAGAAGGGAGTCCCCAGCTGCACTGCCCACCAAGAAAGAAGATCCCCCGGTGAACCTGAGGAGAGGGACTGAAGCTCAGTCTGGAAGCCCCCCCCTCCGCCCAGATCTGCAGACCAGAACCCGCTGTTAACAAGACCCCGGGCGTCTGAAGCCTGGGAGGGAAGAAGATCTGAAGGTCGCGGTGGGCAGGACATGGCTGTGGCCGCGGGCACGCTCTCCAGACAGGGTGACAGGTGGCAGCAGCCTCCTGGCCTAGAGCACTGCTGGGCTCAGCTGCTCACACACAGGCCTGCGGGCAGCTCAGCCGGCACCCAGTCGATACCAGAGACTTACAAACCAGCCGTGGGCCAAGACACACCTCCCATGCATGTGTCTCACGAAAAGCTGCGATGGGACTTCCCTGGTGGCGCAGCGGCTAAAGCTCCACGCTCCCAGTGCAGGGGGCCCGGGTTCGATCTCTGGTCCTGGATCTAGATCCCACATGCATGCCACAACTAAACGTTCACATGCCACAACTAAGGAGCCCACGAGCCACAACTAAGGAGCACGCCTGCCACAACTAAGACACAGTGCAACCAAATAAATAAATAAATAAATAACTTCCCTGGCGGTCCAGTGGTTAAGACTTCGCCTTCAAATGCAGGGAGTGCGGGTTCAATCCCTGGTCAGGGAGCTAAGATCCCACATGCCTCAAGGCCAAAAAAATCAAAACATAAAACAGAAGCAATATTGTAACAAATTCAATAGGGACTTTGAAGATGGTTTATGTTAAAAAAAAAAAAGGGGGGGGGGATTCCCTGGTGGTCCAGTAGTTAAGACTCTACGCTCCCAATGCAGGGGGCTCGGGTTCGATCCCTGCTCTGGGAACAAGATCCCGCATGCATGCCACGACTAAGAGTCCGCATGACGCTGCTAGATCCCACATGCCACACAGAAGATCCCACGTGCTGTAACTAAGACCTGGTACAGCCACAACAGATAAATAATAAATAAATAAATATTTTAAAATACATAAATAAATACATTTTTTAAAAGCTGCAGTAACAATCTGGACACACAGCTCGGGAAGACGCGCTGGCTGGGTCACCGGCCTGGCAGCAACAGGGGTGTCTGCTCACAGCCTGAAAGTTTCTGCCAAATGCCCACACAGGGACGGACGGTCTAGAGAGCAGGTCTCTCCTCAGCCTGCCCGGGTGAGGGCTTTACCCTCTGTGGGTCGGGGCGGGGTGGGGGGGCGCGGAGGGGAGGCGCTGTCTGCAGGGCCGGTGCAGCCCCAGGCAGCAGAGACAGCAAGGCAGCCTGGGGCAAGGAGAGGAGAGTGAATGAAGCCTTCAGATGCGCTCGCTCTAGGGGCTCGGAATTTACACGAAAGGAAAGGAGGTGGCACTGGCGGCGGTGGACACAGCAAGCCAGGCGGCCGGGAGGGTGAAGGAGCAGGAAGCGGGTGGGAGCCCAGGCCTGGCCAGGGCAAGTCTGGGGACGCCGCTGGGGGATGGGGGCAGGGGAGTGCCGTCAACCAGAAGAAGACAGAGAGGACCGTGTCACACTTGTGCCCCCCCCGCCGCCCCCAAACGGCCATCCTGAGGGGACCACCGGCAGGCCCACCAGCCAGAGCGCTGGACTCCCCGCACTCCGCTGTCTCATCTCTAACAGCTTCACAAGGTCAAAGTCAGGGCCACAGATGCACCTGTTCAACGTGTACACTGCAATGGTTCTTAGTCTATTTACAGAGCTATGCAAACACCACCATAATCTAACTTCAGGACATTTTTATCCCTTAAAAAGAAACCCCCCCAACCCCCGCCCCCGTCACCACCCCCAGTCCCCGGCACCCACGGATCTGCTCTGTCTGGATCTGCCTCATCTGGACGTTTGGTATTCAGGGAATCACACAACGTGCGGCCTCCAGTGCGGCTCCTCCACGGGGCGCCGCGTCCAGGGTCACGTTCCTCTGCAGGCGGCACGCCGCTCCACCGTGTGGGAGGCACCCACCCCTAGGGTGTGGGCCAGCGGGGGCTGCTGTGGGCGGGAGGGGCGGGGCTGCTGGGCCCCCGCTCACTCTCCTCCACCCGGGGGCGGGGCCAGGTCTGGACCCCGGACGAGGTGCCCGCCCCTTCGCCCCATGGGGGCGGGAGGAGCGCGAGGCAGGGACCGGAGCGGCAGCGTCCCCAGAGCTCCGCCCGCCCGTACACCTGTGTAGGCGCCCCGACCGCCCCTGCGGCCTCCGCGGCTCCGGCTCCGGCCCGGGCCACGCTGAGCAGGCAGAGCGGGGCCCTGACCCGAGCGCCCGCACCTCCCTGCAGCCCCCCGGCTCCCCACCCCGCCTGAGCCAGGCCGGGGCAGGCCTCGCCGCGGGGCAAGGCGGTGACCACGGACGGAGCTCCACTGCGCCACCTCGTGGGGCCGCCAGGGCGCGCAGTTTCATCCCTTCAAGCAACAAACGCTCCTTTTTTTTTTTTTTCTTTTTTTTTGCGGTATGCGGGCCTCTCACTGTTGTGGCCTCTCCCGTTGCGGAGCACAGGCTCCGGATGCGCAGGCCCAGCGGCCATGGCTCACGGGCCCAGCCGCTCCGCGGCATATGGGATCCTCCCAGACCGGGGCACGAACCCGTATCCCCTGCATTGGCAGGCGGACTCTCAACCACTGCGCCACCAGGGAGGCCCCAAACGCTCCTTTTATGCTGAAACGGTACCTTTCAAAAACTGAAAGACATTTTAATGAAAGATTCTGATATTGAGGGTCGCCCACCCACGCACACTGTCTCCAGGGCCCTTCCAGCACTCCATGCAAACGGGAGCGACGGCCAGGCCACCCGCCATCGAAGAAAGCCTGCGCGGCACACGGAAGGAACAGCAGGAGAGGAGAGAGCTCAAAGAGGCCACCGCTCCCACGAGAGCCTCGCAGGGCCGCCTCACAAGGAAGGGTGCGGAGAACACGGAGCTGCTCCAGCTCAAACCATGAAAGCAGAAACGCAGGCCTGGCTGGAAGATAAACTCTCCCAAAGCAGAAGGTAAGTAAGTGGGAAACAGGAAAGGAGACCAGAAGACAGGTCAGCAGGTCAGCAGAGTGAACAAAGAAGACAAAGGGAGAAGCCACAGTGACTCCAGAAGCCGGAGACGGGAGGCCACGGGGGAAGGGCCGCTGGGGGCACGGCACGTGGACCTCTGAGCCTTAAGACAGTCAGGAGGTGCTACAGCCCGGAGAGCACTGCAGCCGTCCCACACAGAGGACCCAGAACCAGGGCATCCAACTGTTCCACAGGCGCGCGGGACGCAGGAAGACTATGGGCACCACTGTCCAAATGCTGGGGAGACCAATCTGCAACCCAGAATCCTGCCAGACTATCCCCAAAGCTTGGGCAGAAGGAAAACCACAGGAGGTCAGATGCTCAGAGGCGCCCGTTCTCAGAAGCCACGGGGCACGTGCTGTCACATAAGACGAGGACACAGGGCCAGGAGCGTGGGTCCCGCAAGGAGAGGCGAGGGGAGAAGAGACTCGAGGAGGCAGCGAGAGCAGAGGCCCAGTGGAGGGGCCAGGAAGCCCAGAAGGCGGGGCCAGAACGCCCGGAAGGCGGGGCCAGGAAGCCCCAGAAGGCGGGCCCAGGAAGCCCCAGAAGGCCCTCTTCAGGAAGGCGCGGTGGACAGAGTTCCCGACGCACGCCAACGCCTGCAGGGCAGCCGAGAGCACCCCAGCGTCCAGGCACAAGGGGCGAGCAGAGGACCGTGCTCTCGGAGGAGGCGAGGCTGGGGAGGAGGGGACAAGGTCAGCAGCCCCTCGGGACACCGGCCTGGCTACAACTGGCCAACCGCAGGAAGGTGCTGAAGAGTCCTCCCCAGGGGCCGAGGGGGGCGGGCACCCAGCTGCCCAGCTCCTCAGTCTCTGAAAGTCTCGGATCCGTCCAGACGGTTAATCCAACACGGCGCTCCAATTAAACACAAACACTAAGCTACTGGGACACAGATCCCGACAGCAGAGGGAGGCTGACCAAGAGCCAAGACGGGTCCTCCAAGAGGCCCCCAGACCAAAGGATACGCGGGGTGCCTTCCGTCCGGCACACCAGGTAGAGGCAGGCCGCGATCACGTGGGCCATCTTCCGGCCACGGGTCAGGTGCTTGCTCACGGCCATCTTGAAGAAGTTGAAGGCTGTGTCCAGGCAGTGTTGGTTCAGCTGCAGCTGGTTCCCCAGATGATGGATCTGACGCCTCCCTAGGACACAACATGAAACGTTACCGCGGGTTCCCAACTGTCCGTTAACTGACAACTTTGTTAAAAATAAAAGGGTCACACGACCGCCTCAGCAATTTGAGACGGAGAGTGAAGATTTACCCTTTTCCTTTTACACTTTGAAGTTCACTTTTTGCATGGGTTCCAGTAAAATTTTATGTATGGACACTGGATGCAAATTTCCTATTATTTCACGTGCTGTGAGACGCTCTCCTCCAGGCTGGAGTGGCATCAGGTCCAGGCCCAGGGGGCAAGGGCCCTTCTCAAGGGCCCTGAGCTCAGTGTGTCTGGAAAGGGCTCTGTGCTGGCCGGCCAGCCGGTGCTGAACACCATTAAACAATATGGCCAGCAAGTTCCACACACTCAACCTCAAACGCCCTCTCCCCGTGGGTGAGCTCCCCAGGCTCTGCCTCCTGCTCCCACGGCCAGGGGGTGGGTCACGCCCACCCAGCCTTCCCTAAGGCCCCCACGCCAGCCTCGGTGAGGCCACGGGCAGCAGAGGCAGATTCGGGGAGGGAGGGGCGCAGGCCCTCGCACGGCCAGGATGTCAGCTGACCCGGGCCACAGTCTGCGTCCACACCTCTTCCTGAAGCAAGGCCTTCTCAGAAGCTATGGGCCAAAAGACAGCAGCAAGAGAGGAAGCAGACATGCTGCCCACACACCAGCGGGTCATTGTGGGCCATCCAGCACGCGGCAGCGCGTTGCCCTCGTGAGCCGGAGCATCCACAGCTTCCTACGTCTCTGCTCCAGGCCCAGCCCACACCCACCTCCATGTGCCGTGTTGGCACGGCGGGCAGACAGGTCCCAGCACAGACTCCAGTTCCACCCAGTGTCCTTGGCACCCGAGACCCTCTCTCCTCTGGCGAAGGCTGCCCTACACTGGGACGGGGACCTCTGCTTCGCCCACAGAGAGCTAAGAGCCGATTCTGCTGCACTCTTTGACAAGGACCATGGGCTCAGGGAAGCGAGGGCGGTGTGGTGTCTCCTCCAGCCTCGTCCACTAACGGTCTGGCCCCCACACCTCACACACGCCAACACTGACTGCCGGCCAAAGGTGGGCACCCGGGAGCCAGCGCCCCGGGGAGCTGGCCACAGGCATGCAGGCTGGCAGCCAAGGGACGGGCCTGACGACCATGGCATCAGGCAGTCAGCATGTCCCAGAAGCATCCTTGCCCTTTGTGGCCCTGCTCTCTTGACCTCCCGCAAAGCTCGCCTGGAGCCCGCGCAGCTCTGAGGCCTCTGGTCAAGCTGAAGTGACGAGGGACCGCGTTCACCGTGCCAGAGCCGAGGCCGGGGAACAGCCGACACACTGACCGTCTGGACAGGAAGACAGGAAGGCTGGGCACTGGCTCCCCGTCAGCACTGCATGCTCTCACACCAGACACGCCAGACGGACAAACGCAGTCCACCCCGCAGCCCAGCCAGCTCAGAGGTAAACGGGGCGGCTGACATGAGACCTGCTCATGCCGGGGGCTCGCTCCCAGCCAGCTCTTCGGTGCACGTTTGGGAGCTCCCACAACGGAAGGTGAGAGAGAAGTGCTCCCCAGAGGAGCTCACAGAGGCCAGGACCCACCCCACCCCCCACACTACAGGCCAGGGCCCCCCCAGCAGCCTGGGGGGCTTGAAGTTATTACAGTAAGTTATAACATCTCTATTGCGATATAACTCACGTACTGTAACATTTGCCCACTTAAAGTGTTTACAGGCGAGTGGTTTCGTACGCTCACAGAGTTGTGCGGCCCTTACCACACTTGGGCATTTTCATCACCCAAAAGGAAACCCTGCACCCACCGGCAGTTACTCCCCACCCCCGAAATGAGTTTTTATTTCACGCAAGTCCAGCAGCACAGTTGGCAGACTGAACGAGTCATACGGCGCAGGCGTGTGCACAGCTTTTAAATGCACGAAGATGGTATTAACACATGCAAACTCATGTAAAACAGACTCCTGATTAACCAACCACAGCTTCCTCTCCTTGGAATAGTAAGTGAATGCAAAAAGGCAACGCACTAGCACATAGGGTGTTCAAATTTCTGACATTTTGTAAAAATAGGGCCTGCTTCTCCCTTCGAGACGGTGGCCAAACGGCATCCTTCCAGGACTGTGGTGATGGCAGAGAGCACGAGAATGAACACAGAGCAGCACGCGGGCAGGCAAGTGCCCCGGGAACATGTGGAAGGAGGGTCTAACCTGGCCCAGCGCAAGACGCTAAGCCACGACACCACAGGGCTTGCCTGCCCCGGAAGCCTCCCTCGGGCGTGCCACGGGCGTGTGCAGCTGGCCCGGCTCACAGTGCACTAGCAGGTCACACCCGCTCCCATGCGGCGGCGACACACGAGAAGCCACTCCCGTGATCATATCCAGGGGCACTCAGAAGCCAGTGGGTGCCCCAGGTGGGCTACAGATGTGAAGAGTTCAATTTAAGACCCACACTCATATAAACACGAACTAACAACTGAGAATCTGTAGAAAATGCCAACATGAAGAGAGAGAAACGCCAAGCTCCACAAGCAGACTGCTAACAGAAGAGAGCTTTGCAAGCCCCATCATAACCTCAAAATATTAGAAAGATGTCAATTCACAGAAATGTATGAATAGGCTGTAATTAAAAGGACACAGTCCGGGGCTTCCTTGGTGGCACAGCAGTTAAGAATCCGCCTGCCAATGCAGGGGACACGGGTTCGAGCCCTGGTCTGGGAAGATCCCACATGCAGCGGAGCAACTAAGCCCATGTGCCACAACCACTGAGCCTGTGCTCTAGAGCCCACGAGCCACAACTACTGAAGCCCGTGCGCCTAGAGCCCGTGCTCTGCAACAAGAGAAGCTACCGCAGCGAGAAGCCCACCCACGGTGACGAAGAGGAGCCCCCGCTCACCGCAAATGGAGAAAGCCCAAGTGCAGCAACGAAGACCCAACACAGCCAAAAATAAGTAAATAAAATAAAGTTATAAATAAATAAATAAATAAATAAAAAATAAAAACAGAGCTAGGAGTTGGAGGAAGGGACCCTCCCAGAATGCAGCCCCAAAGGAGAAGGGCAGCTGCCAGGTGACAAACCACAGAGGGAGGCTCACAGCTGACATGGGCAGGCCTCTCCCTGCAGACAGGGAGCAGACTTCTAGGCAAGAAGGATTATGAGAAATAAAGAGGTCATGGGATAAGGACATATGAACACCACCGGAAGAAATAACAGTCCTACAGTGTGGAAATTAATAAGGGCAACCTCGCTTAAAACGGAGGCGGGAAGCCCTGAAGGGGGCGCTCCCACACCAGGCCCTCCTTCCCAGCTTGCTTTGCGCTTCTGGGCAGGAAGAAGCTGGTGCGCTGCCCCGGGAAGAGGAAGGAAGCTTTTCTCCCGGCCCAGCAACAGCCCAGCCAATGAGAAACTGCCGCACCCTCAACTCTCACTTTCCTCCAATGGAGACTGGAAAACCTTCAAAGCAGCCCCGCCCAACTTCCTCCTTCCCCCGCCCCCCCCCCCCCATAAAGGAAGGCTCCTCTCCATTGTTGCAGGACTTGCCTGTGGTTTGCCATAGCTTGCGGGTCCCGAACTGCAATTCCCCTGCCTCTCCTGAGTAAGCTCATGTTGCTGGTAACATAACTGGCTGTTGTATTTGAAGGTGGGCAACAGTATGGACTTAATAACTTACCTTCAAAACATACAAAGTAAAACTTGACAGAACTAACAAGAAAGGGACAAAGCTACCTGACAGAATTCCGAAGACTCAAATGGTGCAGAGATGAGGGCCTTAGCACAAAAGGCGCTGCTGCAGGAAAGAACTGCTGAGGGCCACTGGGAGCAGCAGGCGAGACTTCAAGGAGAAGCGGGTATTGCACAGCCACAAGTTCCTCCCTGCAATCTTCCAGTAACGTGCACATTAACATCCCCCCTCCCCAGGGAGGTGGACTCAGTTTCCCTCCCCTGTCTGAGTGCGGCTGGACTCAGTGACTTGCTTCTAAGGGACAGAGGATGGAAAAGAAACACGTGAGGGCTTCCCTGGTGGCGCAGTGGTTGAGAGTCCGCCTGCCGATGCAGGGGACACAGGTTTGTGCCCTGGTCCGGGAAGATCCCACATGCTGCGGAGCAGCTGGGCCCGTGCGCCATGGCTTTTGAGCCTGCACATCCGGAGCCTGTGCTCCGCAACGGGAGAGGCCACAACAGTGAGAGGCCCGCGTACCACAAAAAAATAAAAAAGGGAACACATGAGACATTTTGTGGAGGACCCTGGCAGTGATCTAGGCCAACATCACCAGTGACAAGTCACATGACCTGAGGTAGCCCTGCTATGGGGCAAAGAGAAAGGTGCCACGTCTCTGTGGGATCTCCTCCCAGAATCCACAGCAAACTCAAACTGAGGAACCTTCTATAAAACACCCACCCAGGACTCTTCCAATGTGTCCAGGTTGGGAGAAACTGTCACAGATGGGAGGAGACTATGGAAGGCGAGGCTACATGCAGCCCAGGAGCCCTGACTGGACCCTGAAGCAAAGAGGGCATGAGTGGGCAGACCGGGACGGGGAGCCAGGTGTGCAGTGTCGTCAGCAGCCCTGTGCCACGTGCCACACCTTCTCAGCATGGATCACTGTGCCAAGGTTATGGACCATGTCTGCGTTAACGGGAAAGCTGGGGACCCGAATGCTCAGGGTGCTATATATGCAACTCTGCTGTAAGTCTGCAAGTCTGACACTATTTTAATAAAAACTTTAAAAAAACCCCACAGAACTAAAAGGAGAAATAGCTATCTCTAACACAACATGGTAAATCAACTATAGTTCGACAACAACAACAACAACAACAACAACAAACAAACAAAGAAATAGCTATCTCAAAACTTGGGAGGTTACAGCTAGACCAAAGCTTAGAGAAATGTACAGCTTAAATGCAAATATTAGAAAAAGAAAGCCTGAAAAACTGATGAAGTTTCCAACTTAAGAAGCCAAAAAATAATGAACTACACAGAAGATGTGGAAGAAAGGGAATAATAAGGAACAGAGCCCAATCAAATAGCAAACAGACAGCAGATCAACAAAGCCAAATTCACTCTTTGAAAAGATTAACACAATTGCTAAATTAATGAATTCCTAGCAAGATAAATCAAGAAAAAAAGGGATAAAGCATAAATTACTAATGTCAGGAATAAAAGGAGAACATCACTAAAAATCTAGGAAACACATTAAAAGCATAAGAGAATATTATGAAAGACTATGACAAAAAATCTGAATTTGAATTACTGAAACAGATATTAAATTGAAAAGCACATCTTACCAAAACTGACAAGAATAGAAAATCTAAGTGGTCCCAGTAAAATCCTATTTAAAATTGTCCTGTTAAAGAAATGTATCTGTAATTAAAATCTCCTTACAAGGAAAACTCAAAGCCCAGATGGCTTCACTAGTAAATTATTCCACACATTTAAAGAAACAGGTAAATCACACATAGCTCTTACAGAGAACAAAAAAAGAACAATGCATCGAGACCCAATGAGATTTATTCCAGAAATGTGGGGTGAGCTTCACATTCACAAAAGCAATCAGTGTAATTAATTACAATAACAAAATAAACAGAAAAAATATATAATCATTTCAATAATACAAAGAAGCATGTGACAAAATGCTAACATCATTCTCAGTAACAGAGAAATACTGACCACTTCCCATCACTGTCAGGAATCAGACAAGAACACCCAATCCCACCATTCTACTCAGCACCTCACTGGAGAGTGTAGCAACACACAGCAATAAAAATGTAACAAAGCCCTGAAAATAAATGATGACCATAAAGACGGGAAAGAAAGAAGCAATAATGTCTAGTCCCAGACCACATGAGTGTTAATGAAGGAGAGACTTTATAAACTATTAGATTTCATAAGTAAATGAAACAGTTCTCCGCAAATTGATCTATAGATTCGATGCAATCCCAATCAAAAAACCGGCAAGTTTCCCCTTGGAAACCAACAAGCTGATTCTAACATTTATTTTGAAACGCAAAGGAGCTAGAATAGCCAAGACGATCTCGAAGAACAACAACAAAGCTGGAGAACTTACACTACCACGTTTTCACTGGAATGCCCAGTAACCAGGACAATGTAGCACTAGCTCAGGACAGACAGACCAACTGACAGCAGTTAAAGAGTGTGTCTGTGGTGTCTTACCAGAGTCTGGAATTGACTCCTCCGTCTATGGTCACTTTATTTATGGAAAATGGACCAATGCAATTGACTAGGAAAGAATGGTCTCTTTGATAAATGGTGTTGTAACAACTGGATCTCCACAGTGAAAAATGCAAACCTTGAGGGAGCAGATCAAGATGGTGGAGAAGTAGGACACAGAGGGCACCTCCCTCAGACACATCAAAAATACATCTACAGGAGCTTCCCTGGCGGTCCAGTGGTTAAGACTCTGCGCTTCCACAGCAGGGGGCGCAGGTTCGATCACTGGTCAGGGAACTGAGATCCCACATGCTGCGAGGTGTGGCAAAAAATTTTTTAAAATAAAAAATAAAAAATACATCTACCTGTGGAACTCTCACAGAACATCTACTGAATGCTGGCGGAAGACCGCAGACCTCCAAAAGGGCAAGAAAATCTCCACGTAACTGGGTAGTACAAAAAAAAAAGGGAAAAAAAAAGAGAGAAAGGAATCAGGACAGGACCTTGCCCTGGGAGGGAGCTGTGAAAGAGGAAAGCTTTCCACACACGGGAAGTCCCCTCACTGGTGGGGAGATCTGTCAGGACAGAGGGGAGCACAGAGCAGAGAGAGACCTGCACAGAGGATCGGTGCCGACAGGCTCTCCACAGTCTGAGACACCCGTCCACTGGGGCCGGCAGGGGCTGGGTGCTGAGGCTTGGGCTTTGGAGGTCAGACCGTGGGGAGAGGACCGGGCTTGGCTGCACGAAGACAGCCTGAGGGGGCTGGGGTGTGGTGCGCCACAAATGAGGGAGTCCAGGAAGAAGCCTGGGCCCGCCAGAGAGGCAGGGTGCCGCTGTTGGGGGGCACACAAGGAGAGGAACAGGCCCACCATAGGAGCTTCTTTCTCCATGCTCTCACGCAGCAGGGCACCGCCTGCAAGAGCTCCAGGGGCGGGCGCTAGTCGCTGCTGCCATCTCAGACTTCAGAGGCAGTGCGGGCCAGCGCTGCCGAGGGTCCTGTGAGCAGGTGCAGGTCACTGCCCCCACCTTCCCAGAGCGCTGGCAGCCCACCACTGCCAAGGGTCCCTCAACCCGGCGCCAACCACTGCCCCATCTCCCCAGAGTACTTGCAGCCAGCTGCCTCCACCAGGGACCCATGACCAGAAGCCAACTGCTGCCCCACCCCCCTGGGAGCATGCACATGGGCCATGCACCTGCACGCCCCTATCAAGGGGATAAAGGCCAGCACATGCTGAAGAAGGAGACAGCAAGCATCCAAACCAAGAACAGCCCTCATGCCAAAAAAAATATTAAACCCACACAAGCTACACAGAGACGCTCCGGCATATAAATAGCCCTCTGAGACTACAGTAGATATTTGTTTCTCCTAAACTCACAGAGCAAGAGAAACATAAACAAAATGAATTGGCAGAGGAAGCACTCTCATTTAAAAGACCAAGAGAATTCCCCTGAAAGAACAAACAGGGAAACCTCTTCAGTCTAACAGACACCAGGTTCAAAAAGTCAGTAATGAAAATACTGAAAGAATTAAGAAAGGCTATTGACAGAAATGCAGATTACTGTAAAAAGGAACTAGAACTATAAAGAGGAGCAAAGAAAAATTAGAAAATTCATTTGCTGAGACAAAAGCTGAGCTAAAGGCAGAAAAGCAGAATGAATAATGCAGAAGAAAGAATAAGTGACCTGGAGGACAGAATAGTGGAAATTACCCAATCAAATCAGCAGACAGAAAGCCAAATGAAAAAAATGAAAGCAATATAAGAGACATATGGGATAATATAAAGCAGGCCAATCTACACATACTAGGGATTCCAGAAGGAGAAGAAAGAGAAAGGGGGATTGAGAATGTGTTTGATGAAATTATGGCTGAGAAATTCCCAAACCTAAAGCAGGAAACAGATATCCAGATACAGGAAGTATGGAGGGTCCCAAACAAGATGAACCCAAACAGACCTACACTAAGAAATATTATAATTAAAATGACAAATGTAAAGATAAAAGAGAGGATTCTAAAGGCAGCAAGAGAAAAACAGAGTTAATTACAAGGGAACTCCCGTAAGGCTATCAGCTGATTTCTCTGCAGAAACACTGCAGGCCAGAAGGGAGTGGTAAAATACATTCAAAGTCTTGAAAGAAAAAACTCTGCAACCTACTGTAGAATACTCTACCCAGCAAGATTATCATTTAGAATAGGAAAAATAAAGAATTTCTCAGACAAGCAAAAATGAAAAGAATACAGCAATTACTAAACCTATCCTGAAAGAAATATTGAAAGGTCATCTCTAAATAGAAAAGAAGCAAGAAGATATAGGAAGGAGGAAATCACAATTGGACAGTAAATCACTTAAATTATCCAGTAAACAGATCAAAAAGAAAAAAAAACCTATTTGTGAAAGCAATGATAAACACAAGGAACAGCAAAAGGATAAACATGAAGATGTAAAAAGGGACATCAAAATCATAAAATGCGGGGAAGGACAGTAAGAAAATGCAGATTCTTTTTCTTTTTCTTTCTTTTTGGAATGTGTTTAAGCCTATATGACTATCAGTCCAAAGCAAGCAGATATAAGAAGGCGCTGACACACTTGAAAAACAGGGCAACCACAAATCAAAAATATACAACAGATTCACGAAAACCAAAAAGAACACAAGCATGAAAGGAAATCATCAAACCACAAAAAGAAAAACAAAAAGAAAGGAACAAAGAAGAAACAAAGAATCAACTGCAAAACAAGGTCTGAAATGGCAATAAATACATATGTATCAATAATTACCTTAAATGTCAATAGACTGAATGCTCCAATCAAAAGACACAGAGTGGCAGACTGGAGAAAAAAACAAGAGCCAGGCTTCCCTGGTGGCGCAGTGGTTAGGAATCTGCCTGCCAATGCAGGGGACACGGGTTCGAGCCCTGGTCCAGGAAGATCCCACATGCCGCGAAGCAACTAAGCCCGTGAGCCACAGCTACTGAGCCTGTGCTCTAGAGCCCGCAAGCCACAACTACTAAGCCCATGTGCCACAACTACTGAAGCCCATGAACCTAGAGCCTGTGCTCTGCAGCAAGAGAAGCCACCAAAATAAGAAACTCACACACCACAACAAAGAGTAGCCCCCGCTCACCACAACTAGAGAAAGCCCATGCGCAGCAACAAAGACCCAACACAGCCAAAAATAAATAAATAAATAAATAAATTTATTTTTTTAAAAAACATGAGCCTATAACACACTGCCTACAAGAGACCCACTTTAGGGCAAAGGACACACACAGATTGAAAGTGAGGGGATGGAAGTGAGGGGATGGAAAAAGATATTTTGTGCAAACTGAAATGACAAGAAAGCGGGAGTCACACTATTCATATCAGACAAAATAGACTTTAAAACAAAGGCCATAAGGAAAGATAAAGGACACCATATAATGATAAAAGGATCAATACAAGAAAAGGATTTTACACTCGTCAACATATATGCACCTAATATAGGAGCACCCAAATACATAAAACAAATACTAACAGAGATAAAGGCAGACAGGATAGGATAATAATAGTAGAAGACTTTAACATCCCACTCACCCAATGGACAGATCTTCCAGACAGAGAATCAATAAGGCAACAGAGGTCCTAAATAATACAACAGTTAGACTTAATTGATACTTTCAGGACATTACATCCAAAAAAACCCCACCAGAATACACATTCTTTTCAAACGTACATGGAACACTCTCTAGGACTGACCACATACTAGGGCACAAAACTAACCTCAACAAATTTAGAACTACAGGAATTATTTCAAGCGTCTTCCCTGACCAACATGCCAATGAAACTAGACATCAACCACAGGAAAGAAATGAGGAAAAAAAAGACTACAGAAGACTAAATAACATGCTACAAATACCTTAAGACAGACAACAATGAAAGCACAACCATACAAAATCTATGGGATACAGCATAAGCAATTCTTAGAGGGAAGTTCATAGCAATACAGGCCTTCATCAAAAAATAAGAAAAGTCTCAAGTAAACAACCTAACCTACCACCTAAAACAATTAGAAAAAGAAGAACAAACAAAACCTAAAGTCAGCAGAAGGAAGGAAATAATAAAGATCATGGAGGAAATAAATGAGATAGAGATTTTTAAAAATAGGAAAAAAAATCAGTAAAACCAAGAGCTGCTTCTTTAAAAGGGTAAACACAATTGGCAAACCTCTGGCCAGGCTCACCAAGAAGAAAAGAGAACCCAGATAAACATAATAAGAAATGAAAAAGGAGAAATCTCAACTGACACTGCAGAAATACAAAAAAAAATAAGAGAATACTATGAACAATTATACACCAACAAATCTGACAACCTAGAAGAAATGAACAACTTTCTAGAAACATACTGCCCACCAAAACTGAATCAAGAAGAAATAGATGATTTGAACAGACCAATCACTAGAAGTGAAATAGAATCTGTTAAAAAAACAAAACAAAAACCTCCCTACAAACAAAAGTCCAGGACCAGATGGCTTCACAAGCAAATTCTACCAAACATACAAAGATGAATTTATACCAATCCTTCTCAAACTCTTCCAAAAGAATAAAGAGGAGGAAACACTCCCAAAGACATTCTATGAAGCCACCATCACCCTGATAGCAAAACCAGACAAAGACACCACCAAAAAAGAAAATGACAAGCCAATATCTTTGATGAACACAGATGCAAAAATTCTCAACAAAATATTATCAAACCGAATCCAATAACACATAAAAAAGATCAGGGCTTCCCTGGTGGCGCAGTGGTTGAGAGCCTGCCTGCCGATGCAGGAGACACGGGTTCGTGCCCCGGTCCGGGAAGATCCCACATGCCGCGGAGCGGCTGGGCCCGTGAGCCATGGCCGCTGAGCCTGCGCATCCGGAGCCTGTGCTCCGCAACGGGAGAGGCCACAACAGTGAGAGGCCCGCGTACCACAAAAAAAAAAAAAAAAAAAAAAAAAAGATCATACACCATGACCAAGTGGGATTTATCCCAAGTTCACAAGGATGGTTCAACATTCACAAATCAATCAATGTAATACACCACATTAACAAAAGAAAAGTCCAAAACCACATGGTCATCTCAAATGATGCAGAAAAAGCATCCGACATGATTCAACATCCATTCATGATAAAAACTCTTACCAAAGTGGGAATAGAGGGAACATATCTCAACATAATAAAAGCCATTTATGACAAACCCACAGCCAATATAATACTCAACAGTGAAAAGCTAAAAGCGTTCCTCCTAAAATCTCAAACAAGACAAGGATGCCCACTCTCACCACTTCTATTCAATGTAGTATTGGAAGTCCTAGCCACAGCAATCAGACAAGAAAAAGAAATAAAACGTATCCAAACTGGAAGGGAAGAGGTAAAACTGTCAATACATGCAGATGACAGGATACTATATATAGAAAACCCTAAGGACTCCACACAATAACTACTAGACCTAATAAATGAATTCAGCAAAGTAGCACGATACAAGACCAACATTCAAAAATTGGCTGCATTTCTTTACACCAACAATGAAATATCAGAAAAGGAATGTAAAAAAACAATACCTTTTGAAATAACACCAAAAAAACCCTATATATATATATATATATATATATATATACACCTAGGAATAAACCTGATCAAGGAGGTAACAGACTTATATGCTGAGAACTATAAAGCATTAATAAAGGAAATTAAAGAGGATTCAAAGAAATGGAAAGATATCCCATGCTCTTGGATTGGAAGAATTAATATTGTTAAAATGGCAATACTATCCAAAGCAATCTACAGATTTAATGTGAACCCTATCAAAATACCCATGACATTTTTCACAGAACAGGAACAAATAACCCCAAAATTTTTATGGAACCATAAAAGACCCAGAATTGCCAAAGCAATCCTGAGGAAAAAAACACAGCAGGAGGCATAACTCTCCCAGACTTCAGACAATACTGCAAAGCTATGGTAATCAAAATGGTGTGGTATTGGTACAAACAGACTTACAGATCAGTGGAACACAATAGAGAGCCCAGAAATAAACCCATACACCTACAGTCAATTAATCTTCGACAAAGGAGGCAAGAATATAAAATGGGAAAAAGACAGTCTCTTCAGCAAGTGGTGCTGGGAAAGTTGGACAGATGCATGTAAATCAATGAAGTTAGAACACACACTCACACCATACACAAAAATAAACTCAAAATGGCTTAAAGACTTAAACATAATACATGACACCACAGGGACTTCCCTGGTGGTGCAGTGGTTAAGACTCCATGCTCCCAATGCAGGGGGCCTGGGTTTGATTCCTAATCAGGGAACTAGATGCCACATGCATGCCACAGCTAAGAGTTTGCATGCCACAGCTAAGGAGCCTGCATGCTGCAACCAAGGAGCTGGTGAGCCGCAACTAAGGAGCCCGAGAGCTGCAACTAAGGAGCCCGCCTGCCACAACTAAGACCCGGCACAACCAAATAAATAAATAAATAAAGGACATGACACCATAAAACTCCTAGAAGAGATCATAGTCAAAACATTCTCTGACGTAAATTGTACCATTGTTTTCTTAGGTCAGTCTCCCAAGGCAATAGAAATAAAAACAAAAATAAACAAATGGGACCTAATCAAACTTACAAGCTTTTGCACAGCAAAGGAAACCAGTGGTAAAGAATCTGCCTTCCAATGCAGGGGACTCGGGTAGATCCCTGGTCAGAGAATTAACATCCCACGTGCCGCGGGGCAACTAAGCCCTCACGCCACAACTACTGAACTCATGCACCTCAACGAGAGAGCCCATGTGCCGCAAACTACAGAGCCCATGCGCTGCAAACTACGGATCCCACGTGCCACAACTAGAGAGAAGTCCAGCGCCGCAACAAAGAGCCCAAGCACCACAAAGAAAGATCCTGCACACCTCAACAAAGATCCCGCGTGCCACAACTAAGACCCAATGCAGCCCAAAAAAATAAAATAAATGTTAAAAATAAAGAATGTAAAAAAGTATTTTAAAAAAAAGAACACACAAGGCAGCCAAAATTGGAGATGCCAAACGTCCATGGATAGGAAAAGCAGATAAATAAGTTGCGGTATATTCACAAATGAAATCCTACATGGCAGTAAACAAACTGCTGATATACACACACCAAAAGGACATTCTCTGTGATTGTCATTGTCTGAAGTAGAAAACCAAGTAAAACTAATCGACAGTGGGGAGCTTCCTGGGGTAAAAGAAACATGCTCAACCATGATCTGAGCCCAGGCCTTAAGTCATACACATTAATCAAGCAATTCACTTAAAGCTGGTATATTTTACGCACTTTACCATACATACGTTATACCAAGAAAAACAGACAAACCAAAAGAACAGAATAAGAAGTTTCCCTGAGAAATGTCTCCCATGTGAAAGGGCTCATCAAGTCAGTGACCAATGCTCCAGCCTAGAGGCATTTCAGAACTTCAAAGATAGAGAGAAAACCCCAAAAGGTCCAAGTTAAGAAAGAAAAAGAGAATGAGACGGAAACTCAGATTGGACCAAATCCCCTCCCTGGCGCCCAGGATGCCCTTTCCACGCTAAGTGGGGCACCCGCTCCAGCCCCTCCCAGGCACCCAGAGGGAAGACAGAGTCCAGGGCTTCTCTCTCACTGAGCTGCACCTCAGTTGGGACCTGAGCACGTTCCCAATAAACCAGAGACGGCCCAAGAGAGGGACCTGCGCGGGCACCACACCTCCAGGGAGGGAGGGGGGCCAGGAGGCGCAGACCCCCGCGTGAACGGAATCACAATCCAAGCTGTCTGTTCCTCTCCCAACTCTCTTGTTCTCTAAGAAAGGCACCCAAAACCTAACACAAATAGTAACAGCTGAAGTTAAATCTATAGATTTCAACCCAACCCAACAGACTGGGGGTGGGTGGTGGGAAGTGAAAAGACAGGAGTCTTCCCCAGGGGAGGACAACAGGCCAGCTCCGGTCCGGTCCAGAGAAAAGAGGCGACTTGTGGAGAGATGGCCCCCCTCGGTCCCTGCAGCCCCCACCCACACAGAGACAGGACGATAACACCGGGGGAGGCAGCCGAAGACAGGAGAGGACACCTGCCACGGTGGGCGGAGGGAGGGCCAGACCCTCCTCAGGGGCCAGGCCACAGACCGCTGACCCCAGGCAGGAGCCCCCGGGAAAGGTGTGAGGAGGAAGACAGACTAGGCTGCTCCCCAGGGCTCTGGGCTTCCCCGAACAGCTGAGTGGGCTCCACCTCGGCCTCAGACCTCACCGAGCCCGTTCCGAGGAGTCCGTGAGTTCTGCTTTGATTTTGTACTTAAACCAAGGGCTATTTAAAGTTTTTTTTTTAATTAGGTGGGTTATTTCTCTTTCTTTATTGCTAGTTTCCAGTTTTACTGCCATGAATATGTCTGCATGAATGCTGCTGTTTACAACTACAACTGATTTGAGTCCGATGTACCACCTATTCTAGGTTTTTGGAAATATATACGTTCTTTTTGTTTTTTTTCCATTTATTTTATTTTTTTTAATTTATTTATTCATTTATTTATTCATTCATTCATTCATTTATGGCTGTGTTGGGTCTTCCTTGCTGTGTGCAGGCTATCTCTAGTTGCGGCAAGCGGGGGCTGTTCTTCGTTGTGGTGCGCAGGCTTCTCATTGCGGTGGCATCTCTTGTTGCCGAGCACAGGCTCTAGGTGTGTGGGTTTCAGTAGTTGTGGCACATGGGCTCAGCAGTTGTGGCTTGCAGGCTCTAGAGCTCAGGCTCAGCAGCTGTGGTGCATGGGCTTAGCTGTTCCACAGCATGTGGGATATTCCCAGACCAGGGCTCGAACCCGTGTCACCTGCATTGGCAGGCGGATTCTTTTTTTTTTTTTTTTTTTTTTTTGCTGTACGCGGGCCTCTAACTGTCGTGGCCTCTCCCGTTGCGGAGCACAGGCTCTGGATGCGCAGGCTCAGCGGCCATGGCTCACGGGCCCAGACGCTCCACGGCATGTGGGATTTTCCCGGACCGGGGCACGAACCCGTGTCCCCTGCTTCGGCAGGCGGACGCTCAACCACTGCGCCACCAGGGAAGTCCGGAAATAGATACATTCTCTATAGGGCATAAACTTCTTCATGTGCAGAAGATCTTAAAGTCAGCCACAGAGAAAAAGAAAGATTATGTGATAGCACCAGCTAGAAGAAAGCAGGTGGAACTAGGCCAATACAAGTGGGATTGAAGGCCAGAGCACTACTTTAGCAATGGAGGCTCAGGCTACCAGCCAGGAATAATTGTGAATTTGTGTTCCCTAAGGAGTTCCCTGGTGTTCTAATGGTTAGGATTCCGGGCTTTCACCACCATGGCCTGGGTTCAATCCCTGGTTGGGGAACTGAGATCCTGCAAGCTGCACAGCACGGCCTAAATAAATAAATAAGTTTGTATGCGCTAAACTTGTATACACATAGTCTTAAAACAGGCAAAACAAAAGACCAACAAAACTGTGGGGAGAAATGGACAAATCCACAATCATCATGGAGATCTTAATATGCCCTTTCAGTGACAGACAGACAAGCAGAACCAAAATCAGTGAGCACTGGGAGGAAATCTGACCCAAGTGACATGTACAGAACACCCCACTTTTTGCAGAAAAATATTTTCAAGTGCCCAAACTGACTGTAATTGACCATATGTTGGGCCATAACGCAAGCGTCAAATCATTTCAAAAGACTGAAGTCCAACAGAGTATGAGCTCTAAACACAGAAGAATCAACTGGAAGAGCCAGCAACACGAATAAACCCATGGGGTCAAAGGAAAAAGCTCAATGGAAAATTTAAAACATTTCGATGCGAGTCATAATTAGAAGCCCACCACCTGCCCTCACGGTAGTCAGCCGACGTGGATGTCAGCCCTACTGGACTGGGGAGTGGCTGGCCGAGTCTGTGCTGGCCACTCCCATCCACAGCAGCAACAGGAGGTGGGTCCTCGGGAGCCAAGGAGAAGGTGACCAGCATATAGGTAAGGATGCTGGACCTCACCAAGCCCATCTTCCCAGCGTGCAAGTGAAGATCGTGGGGCTTAGGGACACACCCAATACGGAGGCACTCTTATGTGCCATAACATTCCTGACAGCGTCCTCACAGAGTGTCTGAAAGGTCCCAGCAGAGGGTGTCCCTGCCTGAGCTGACCACAGCCAACATCACACTTAATGGTGAGAGACTGGACGCTTCCCCTGAAATCAGGAATAAGACACCTGGATTCACTGTGGTGCTGGAGGTTCTAGCCAGGGCTATCAGGGAAGAAAATTAAAAGGTGTCTAGCACTGCCCTGGTGGGGCAGTGGTTGAGAGTCCACCTGCCGATGCAGGGGACATGGGTTCATGCCCCAGTCCGGGAGGATCCCACATGCCGCGGAGCGGCTGGGCCCATGAGCCATGGCCGCTGAGCCTGCGCGTCCGGAGCCTGTGCTCCGCAACGGGAGAGGCCACGGCAGTGAGAGGCCCGCGTACCGCAAAAAAAAAAAAAAAAAAAAAAAGGTGTCTAGATTGGAAAGTATAGCAAAGCTCTATCTATTTTCAGATGTCGTGATCTTATATATAGAAAATTCTCAGGAATCCACTAAAAAAACTATTATAATATGTGGGTTTTTCAAGGGCTGCAGGATAGAAGATCAATATACAAATACCTCTCATATTTCTATACACTGGCAACAACAACCAAAAAATGAAATGAAAAAAGCAATTCAATTTACAATAGTCAAAAAGAATAAAATATTTAGGAATAAATTTAGCACAGAAATGTACAACTTATACTCTGAAAACCATAAAAATTGTTGAAACAAATTATGGAAGACCTAAATCAATGGAAAGACATTCCACATTCAGGTTTCAGAAGACTTCGTCTTGTTAAGACGGCAATATTCCCTGAATGGATCTACAGAGTCAATGTAATCCCTATTAAAATCCCAGTTGGCTGCTTCGCAGAAACTGACACACTGAACCTAAAATTCATATATAAATTCAAGGGACTCAGAATAGTCAACAAAACAATGTTCAAAATGAAGAACAAATTGGGAGGACTCACACTTCCTGATTTCAGAACTTGCTACAAAGATGCAGTAACCAAAACAGTGTGATACTAGCAAAAGGGCAGACACAGACCAATGGAACAGAGGGGAGAATCCAAACCCTCACGTTTATGGTCAACTGACTTTTGACAAGGGTGCCAACTGAATACAGTCTGTTCAGCAAATGATGCTGAGAAAGCTGGATATCCACATGCAAAAGAGTGAAGTAGGGCCCTTACCTTACACTAGACACAAAAACTAACTCAGAGTGGATCAAAACCTCAACCTAAGAGCTAAATCCATAACACTCAGAAGGAAACATAAGCATAAATCTTTGCAATTTGGATTGAATCAGGCAATCTTTCTTATGACACAAAAAGCACAGGCAACAAAGGAGTAAATATACCGCACATCATCAAAATTAAAAAACTTAGTGCTTCAAAGCATACCATCAAGAGTGAAAAAACCCACAGAATGGGTGAAAATTTTCTGCAAATCATATAACTGATAAGAGAGACTTGTATCTAAAACACATAAAGAATTTTTACAATTCAATAAGAAGACAAATAACCCAATTAAAAACAGGCCAAGGTTTGAACAGACATTTCTCCAATCTGTTGTGGACTGGGACGGTTACAAAATACAACAAAAATGGCACCACACATCAAACTGCTATAAATTTGTTTTTCCTGTGCTTACCACGACTGAAACTGTAACAAACAGGTGTGGGCCCGTTAGGGTCCAGAGACCTCAGAGTAGCCCTGGCAGAGAGCCCCTGCAGGAGGCCCAGGGCACTGGAGGGCACACAGGCAGGGTCCTGACGACCCGGGGAGGGGACTCCGCCAACAAGTCCTCCCAGAAGTGGGGCCTGCACTGGCTTGGTGACAAGGATGGGGGGGTCACGGCAGGCTGTCACTCCTATCCTTCGTCCCACATCCCTGTCCCGCCTCAGGAGCCCACCCTCTTCCAGCAGCACCCACGGCGGGAAGTACCGTTCTGCAGGGTCTGTGCTCTTGACTCCTTTCCCAGGTTCACGTGGAAGCCGCCGCCCAGGGTCGGGGTTTTGCCGGCACCTAGAGACACAAATGAGACTCATGAGCAGAGATCTGTGTTAACAGCCGTTTCGTTGCATCAGTGTCTCTGGAGCAGGATCGGGGCAGGAGGCAGCAGCGAGCATCCCGCAGCACCACTCCCACCTCTGCCCTGCTACCAAGGTCGTGGCCTTGACCTGGAGCCGAGGGCATGGACCATGCCCATCTGCATTCTCTAACCATGTCCCAGAATACACTGTCACACAGCTCTCCAAACTACAGCCCAGGCCCAGCCCGGCCCGGCCCGGCCCGGCCCCTAACCTTGGCCCTCTGCGGGCCCTGGGCCAGCCAATTCACATTTATGATCGCATCCATCTCCCGGGGCCGGGGGGGGGGGGGAGGTGGGCTCTCGGAGGGCAGGAGCCAGTCTGCAAGAGACGCTTGCACCTCCACCCATCTGTGTCCTGCCCGCTCACAGAGCAGCAACCTAGGAAGCCCTGGACCCAAAGCGTAGCCATAGCTGCACCTAGGGGCGCTCTGTTTTGAACTTCCCACCAGCTCCAAGCCTCCCCAGGACGTCTCACGTACTCCACTCTGCAGGGCTTCAGGGCGGGGACTTCTGCCCTGATACCCTGTGAAGACAGCCCGGTGGACACCCGGGTTGTTCACCAGACTTACAAACCCCAGCGTTGAAGCACGATCTTCAAACGAGCACCGCGCTAAAGTGAGGGGCGCAGGCGGCCAAGCACAGGCCAGGGGGCGGGAAGCGCTGTGCATCCCACAGGCCAGTGTGTCTGTTACAAAGTACAGTGCAAAGGATTAGAGGCTCCTGAAGTTAGGGAACACGACCTCACACTGTTAGCCTCGTGGGGGAGGTAAGGGTGCAGGGCCTGCTGGAGGATGAAATGGAAACTCAGAAGTGACAGGGATCTGGGAAGCCAGATCACTGAAGTCCGAGAATAGGCCCCTGAGGAAAACACACGGCCCACCTCCTGGGGCCAGTAGGGACCTCTGGGTCATCCAAAGGCCAGCTACCAGCACAGACAGCGGAGAACAAGTCGGCCTTCAGCTTCTCTGGGACTGCAACCAAATCCCAAACGAGTACTAACGAGATTCTTTAAAGATCTCAGCAAAATGATTCTAAAGTTCAGCTGGGAAAAAAAGAAATAAGATTGGCTAAGAAGACTTTGAAACGAGCAACAAGTAGGCCGGGCTGGGCAGTTAGTGGGCTACGAGCAGGTGGAAGTAGCCGGGACCACAGCAGGGGGCTGGCTGGCCGGTGGCCCCAGCACCCAGCGTCCCCGCCTCAGCAGCTTCCTTGGGGCTGAGGCCCAGGGCTGGGCAGTGACCCCCACCAACTCCTGTGGTCCGACAGTGGGGTCTAAGCGCCGGCCCCAGTGGGGACTGGCAGGGAGCCCAGGGCTCTCTCACAGGAGGATGTGGAGCCTGGGGACAGGTGGCAGTGCCTGGGGAAGGTTTTGCTGTCACCCTGGGTGTGTTGGTTTTCTATCACTGCCCTGACAAGTTACCACAAACTTGTCTTCAAGAAGCTGGCTATAGAGGGCAGGGAGAGAGAGGGCCAGGCAGGGCACACTGGGGGCCTGGAGAGGAGCCAGGAGCAGTGCAGGGCCCAGGGGAGACCTGTCCACCCAGCCCAGAAATGAGGAGCTTCCAACACTCCAGTGTTACCTCTGACTCTGCAGAAGCCTGACACGAGCCCACCGGCCTGAGCCTGGGGGTCTGCATCTTGTACCCCCTTATTTTGTGGCAGCTTTTATAAACGGGCAGCTTTTATAAACTTTAGAATTTTTATATTTGTGATCTTTTAGACACAGGACCCACTGAAGAAGGCCACAATCCCTCAGTCACCCGACGAGGACAGCCACATTTTGACCTGTGTCCAGTGCTGCCCAACTTTTATTTGAGAAAAAGGAAAAAAAATCACCATATTGTTTTAACGGAAATCAGCACGTGTTTTAAGCAATTACAATAATGTTGCATTAGAAAAAGGACAATGTGAAGGTATAAATCCCCTGAAACCCCACCTTCCAGGCACAAGGACCCTGGGTGGCCTTCCTCCCAGCCACCTCTCCCTGCTTAGACCCAGATGGGAAGCGACCAGGACAGGTCACACAAAGATGCTGCTAAGTAAGAGTGGAGACTCGTTCTGGGTGAGCGTTAAATGCACTGCAAGACCTTGAGAGGTCACACCCTCCCCTGCCCCTCTCCCCTCACCCCCCCCCCCCGCACTCTCTGCACGCCCCCCCCCCCCGTGCACTTCCAGGACCTCTACTTCCTGCTGCTGTGCTGTCCTTCCCTGTCTCTCCCCAACGCCCCAGTCACCCCTCCTGGGGCTGCTCCGGCCCCACCTGCTCTGGGAGCTGATGCTTGCTGTCCCCATGCACACTCACACACACCCACATATACACACACACACCACCCTGGTGCTCCCCAAGGTCCCTGTACGTAGCCTCAGTCCCTCACGTGCTCCCAGAAGCAACAGAGACTAAGTCCTGGCAAGGAAGGTGCCTTCCTGGGTCCAGCCAGCTGGGGGAAGGGAGGGGGCGGAGGTCAAAACCTGCTTTACCCAATGGACGCACGTTCTTTACTCAACAAAGACGACCCACTGGGGGTTTGGTTACAGTAGAGAACATCTGGAAAGCAGTGGTGGAGCCTACGAAAAGTGCTTATTCAGCAAATCTCAAACAGCTACCACCACGGGGCCAGGGTCCCCTGAAGCGTGAAAGAAGGCTTGAGCACCACCACCGCTGACCCAAACCATCAACGCTCGGTGTTACCACCGCTTACCCAAACCATCAATGCTCCGTGTGCTTGGCTTCCAGACGCCCTTCATATTATTCCCTCTACTTCTAAAAGCATTGGATGTTTTCTATAACAAGATCCTGTAACAAACAAGATATAACCAGCTGCATCTAACAAGTAGAAGTTGCAGTTTTTTGTCAGCACCGCCGGGCCAAGACTGCCCCCTTGTGGACAGCAGGGGAGGGGCCGGAAATTCCACCCAGATGCACCTGTGCCCCTCCCAGTTGTGGCTGCAAAAGCAAGAAGGTGCAAAGGCCTGACCCCTGCAACTTGGTGGGGGGGCGGGGGGGGGCTTCTCGGCCACTCTGAGCACTGAGGACAAAGCCAGCAACACCAACACCCACGACCACAAACAGAAAAGCAGCACACAGCACCGCCCTCCATTTCACTCAGGGATCCCTCCCACACGGGAAAGCAAAACCTTTCCTAAGTCTGCATTCATTTTATTTAAAGTGAGGGGTTTCCGTCACTGCTGTGAAACTCCTTTTAAGCGGGGACAACTGCACGAGGTCCAGCTGGGCGGTTCCAGGACGGAAGGGAAATCCAGTGGCCCCTCGACCTGAGCTCGGACGTGGGCATAACTCCCCTAAGGCACCCGAAAGACACTCAGCAAGTCCACACTGAGCCCCGGGCATGGGGACGTGGCTGGACACAGACCTCCTGCCCTTGGTGAACCAATAACTAAACAGTGGCAGCAACCTAAACTTCTCTCAACCAGACACAGCTACTGAAGAGCCTGTTCTGTCACGATTAAAAGTCTGAGTATGGAAACCACACGGCATGCAGCATGGCAGGTGATAAAAGCAGCAAATGACATTTTAGGAACAACAGTCCTCTCTCACCCAAGTGCCTCCAGGACAAAACTCAACCATTTCCTGAGAGCAGGTCCCTTCCAGCAGAAACTCAGTGGGGCTCTGAGGGGCCACAAGATAGAAACAGAGATGCAGAACCTCCGAAACTCCAGGACCAGAGCTTGGCCAGGACACCTGGTAGGCTGTGCCTGAGAGAACCCTCTCCAGGAAGGGCACAAGCCAGGCAGAGGGCAGGTGGGTGTGCTGTTCTTTAGGACCCAGGGAGCTGCCCCAGTGAGCAAGAGAGGCTCCACCCCCGCCAGAGCTGGGCACCAAACCTTCCTCATCGTGTTACACATGGAAAGCACCTCATTACTCATGACCACGAGAGCATGAGCACTTAAATACACCTTGACTTCAGGGACAAAGTTTGCAGCGATTAAAAGCTGTGGTCACGGAACCCATGGGGGTGCACCCTGGAAGAGGAAGGGAAGGACCCAGGGAAGCAGGTCCTCTGCCTCTGGGCTTCCTCCTGGGGGAGTGGCAGGTACAGCTCCCGGGAGGGGCCGTGGGCTCACCGCGCACCATCAACTGCAGGGGACACCCAGGGGAAAGACCTGCTGTCCTCGAGACCTTCAGCACCGACACCAGGGACAGGATGCTGGCGTGGGCCTGTGCCAGGAAGCCCTACTCTGCCCCTGAGCTCCTTGACGCTCTGGTGAGCCCCTCCCCCATGACCCAGCGGGACCCTCCTCAGGCCTGCAAAGGCCCAGCTGCCCCAGCCCCGCCCACCACCTTGCCATTCTGCAGTCCTCACATCCGTCCCTTCTCTCAGCCACGCCCATCCCCTCCCCAGCTGCCCATCAACAGAAAGACACAGTCCAGACGTCCCCAGCACCACCCTAGCTGCCACCACTCTGCGAGTCCAGCCTGGGACGCCGGACTCACACTTTGCCGGTCCTCAAACATCTACCAGGGGACCCAGGGGGACTGGGCTCCTTCGCCTCTGGACCCTGGGCCTGGGTCACAGTCAGAAGCCCAGCTGGTGACAGGGCCGCTGGCCACAGGGCCCTGACGTCTAATTTACATATTCTCAAGTAAACTGCGGAGCTAACCATCCACCACTCCTTCTCAAAGAGTAAGCAAGAACGCTTAGGAAAGACAGCGGCCTTGGGCCCTGCACAAGGGCACCCCAGAGAGAAGGTCCAGCTTCCAGGATGAGGCTGGAGCAAAGGAAGAGCTGGGGGGCCAGCTGGGCACACACTCTGCACCAGGGAGGCTGACAGCAGCCAGAGTCGACAACCAGGGTGGCTGCTCTTGTGACAGGGAAGGGAGGAGGCCAGGGGTCTGGGAGGGACCCACCCAGGGGAGGGAGGGGCTGCGGGAGGCAGCGGCGCCCCTCCCTCTCCGCCCTCTATACAGGAGCTGAGAACCCACGACGCCTGCAGCGCTTCCCTGGGGGCCCTCCAGAGAGTGAGCCCAGGTTCACACCACCTTTAAATCACACCACCAAAGGGCACCCAGCTCTGAGCCTGTGCTCACAGGCCGTGGGACCAACGTCACCGCCCACAGGTGGCAGCACATCTCTCACGTCCAGGACTCCTCTGCACCCAGCTGTGTCGTCTGCAGTGAGGACAGGCTGTCATCAGGTACAAGGGATGCACTCAGCACAGTGCCTCCCGTGGGAAACGCTAAGTGTCAGCTACTATGATTATTCCTTCTTACTGTCGTTGTTACTCTCTTCCCAACAGGCATCAAAGTCTTGGATGACTGAGGGGGCAATTTGGCAACACGTGACAAAGCTGCAAACACAGCGCCAGGGAGACTCTCCCACAGCAGTCCCAGGAAGTTGCTCAGGAAGAACACAAGGACGAAAAAAATAAGGACAACAACAACAAAAAGAACACAAAGACGTGTGCCATGCAGAAAACAGCAGGAAAAAAGCAATGAAACCCAAAACTGGTTCTTTGGAAAGATCAAAAAAATTGATAAACTTCCAGCAGGAGAAACAAAGGGAAAAAGAGAGAAGATACAAAACACCAATATCTGAAAGGAAAATGAGACACCACTACAGATCCTGCGGACCTCCAAAGAATAAGGGAATAGTACCAACAACTCTACGTGCATAAATTCAGCAACTTAGATCAAATGGACCAAATCCTCAAAACGACAAACTCACCTGACACAAAAGAGATATTCTAAAATATAAATAAAACCTACAACTATTAAAGAAACTGAACCTGTAATTAAAAACTTCTGAAAAAGAAACCTCCAGGCCCAGATAGCTACATTAGTAGATTCCACCAAACAGTCAAGGGAGAAATAACACCAGTTCTACACAATCCCTTCCAGAAAACGGAAGAGAAGGGAACATTTCCCAACTCATTCCAGGAGGCGCACTACCTTGATATCAAAACCAGACAAAGACATTACAAGAAAACTGCACACTAATATACCACATGAACATAAATGTAAGAATTCCCAACAAAATATTAACAAATCTAATTTAGCAACACATACAAAGAATAATACCCCATGATCAAGTGGGTTTACCCCAGGAATGCAAAGCACGCTGAACATTCAAAAACCAGCCACACTGACAGACCAAAGAAGAAAAACAAAACTCATCATCCACTCACGATAAAAACTTTCAGCGAACTAGGAGTGGAAAGAGAACTTCCTCAACTTTATTGATGAAGAATATCAAAAACCTATAGCTGGGCAACCCTGGTGGCACAGTGGTTGGGAGTCCGCCCGCCGATGCACGGGATACAGGTTCGTCCCCCGGTCCCGGAAGATCCCACATGCCACAGAGCGGCTGGGCCCATGAGCCATGGCCGCTGGGCCTGCGCGTCCAGAGCCTGTGCTCCACAACGGGGGAGGCCACAGCAGTGAGGGGCCCGCATACCGCAAAAAAAAAAAAAACAACTAAAAACCTATAGCTAACATCACATTGCTTGGGAGGAGAGTGAATGCTTCCCTCTAAGACTGGGAAGAAGGCAAGCATGTCTGCTCAAAAGCAAGAAACAGAAACAAAAGAAAGAAAACAGCCCCTATTTATAGATAATATGATTGTCTACATCAAGAATCCCAAGGAATCTATTTTAAAAAATACTCCTAGAACTAATAAGTTTAAAGTTTAGCAAGGTCTCAAGAAACAGGCCAATGACAGACATCAACCATATTTCTATATGCCAGCCATGAACAACTGAAAACTGAATTTTTGAAAAATACTATTTACAATAGCTCTATTTGGGTCTTAGGTAAACGTCTAAAATATGTACAGGAGCTATATGCTGAAAACTACAAATCATGATGGAAGATCAAAGGAAACCTAATGAATGGAGAGACATCTATGCTCATGGATTGGAAAACACAATATAGTAAAAATGTCAAATCTGTCCAAATTTATCAAGAGATTTAATGCAATTCCAGTCAAAGCCCCAGCAAGGTTTTTTGTAAATATATACAAACTTATTCTAAAATTGAATGAAAAGGGAAGGGAACTACAATAACTAAATTCCGAAAAGGAAGAGCAAAGCTGGCGGAATCACAACATCTGATTTCAAGACTTATTATACAGGGCTTCCCTGGTGGCACAGTGGTTAAGAATCTGCCTGCCAATGCAGGGGACATGGGTTCGAGCCCTGGTCCGAGAAGATCCCACATGCCGTAAAGCAACTAAGCCCATGTGCCACAACTACTGAGCCTGTTCTCTAGAGCCCGTGATCCACAACTACTGAGCCTGCGTGCCTAGAGCCCATGCTCTGCAACAAGAGAAAAGTACAATCTATGAAAGGAAAAAAATCAATAAAGTGGACTGCATCAAGTTTTAAAACTTTTAATCAAAATTTTAAACTGCTCTGCAAATCACATATTTAACAAAGGACTTGTAACTACAATATTTAAAGAATGCTCAAAACTCAACAGTAAGGAAACAAACAACCTGAATATAAAATGAGCAAAAAACTACTTGAACAGACATTTCAGCAAGGGGGATTAAGGGATGGCAAATAAGCACATTAAATGCTGTCTAACATCACTATGCATTAGGAAAATGCATTAACACGGAGATGAGGCACCACAACACACTAAAAACACACCCAAAAGATATATAAATACAGAGACAACACCAAGTTCTGGTGAAGCAATTAGTGAGAATACAAAACGGTGCGGCCACATTGAAAATCCGCTTGGTGGTTTGTTATAAAGTTAAACATACAGCTACCATCCACTCCTGGGTAACCACCCTAGAGAAATGAAAACCTATGTCCACGGAAGAAGCCACCCACGAAGTTTTTAGCAGCTCTATTCATAATCACCCCCAACTGGAAACAAACCAAAGGTCCTTCAGCAAATCGTGGGCCGTGCACAGGAAGGAGCCCAGATCCTCGCAACAGCCTGGGCGAATCCCAAAGGCACAGGGCTGAGGGACAGATGCCAGTCTCCGAAGGTGGCCCACGGGCTGGTTCCCTTTACGCGGCATTCCTGAAAAACAAGACTGCAGGGACGGAGGGCAGCTGCCGCTGCGGGGAGGCGTGGGGCTGTGGAACTCTATCCTCGCTGTGGTGTTACTCGAATCCAAATGTGTTTAAATTCATACAACTGTAACCCGAAAGGAGCTGAATCGACTATGATGACTGAGAAGGGGGACGCGCTGACGTCCCCGACCCCCAGATTCAAATAACTGTCGCTCCAAGGAGCGAAGGGACTGCGCCGACTGAGGGGGATGGGCCACGACCCCGACCCCAGGCCGCATCCTGTCCCCTGTTTCGGTAAGTTCCATTACTAAAGCCAGAACCGCACACGCACGGAGGCCACTGGCCACCCAGTCCTCCGCCCCTCCAGCCCCGCCGGGACCCACCGTCCAGCGACACGAACTGGCCCACGGCCGACGAGCCTCCGCCGCTGTTCTCCACGAACTGCACCTCGGACACGATGATGTTGTCCTCGAGCACCGAGCCGCAGCCGGTGCACACGGCGTCGCCGCGCGCCGCATCCAGCTCGATGTCGGTGCCGCCGCAGCCGCGGCACACGCGGCCAGTCATGCCGGCGGCTCGAGGCCGGGCCCCCGCCCGCCGGCCACGGTCCCAGTCAGCCCGCCGGCCCGCGCGTCCGCCGGGCCCGTCCGCGGGCCCGTCCGCAGCCGCGTCCGCGCCGCCCAGACTCTCGCGAGGCCGCCGCCGCTGAGCCCGCCGATTCCCAGCGGCAGATTCGCCGCGCGGGCCAGGACGGCGCTGCCCGCCACGGTTGCGCCCCGCGGAACGGGCACGGGCTCTGGGGCCGCGGCAAAGACGCGACTACTCGAACACGCGACCTCCGGGCCGGGACGCAGCCACCAGGCCTCGGAACTTGGGACCTACAGGCCGCAACACCAGCGCGCCAGCAGCAGGAGGAAAGGCTGAGCGGCTTGCGGGGGCGGGGACAGATGGGCGGTATCGCGGTTTGTGGGCGTGGCCTGCGGAGCGAGAGCAGGGGTTGGTGGGCGGGACCTGAGGGCCTTGTGGGCGGGACGAGGGACTGTGGGCTTACCTTGTTGTGGGCGGAGCCTCAGGCGGGGTCTGAGAAGCAGAGCTCAGCGACGAATCGGCGCAGGTTGAGAGTGGAGACCCTCGCCCGGGACCGGCGGCCCCTCCCTTCGGGCTTGGGGGCAGGCTCCGCGGCTCTTCCTGGCTCCGCGGCCTCTGTGTGGCGGTGCCCTTACGCCCCCATGCAACCCCGCTCCCTGTTGTGTGGCCCCCCCCTCCGTGTCTCCCCACCCTTGACAGTCACTTGTGCCACCTGTGGTTACCGGTGTCATCACGTTTCTGTGTCCCTCTCACCCGCGCCCTCAGTTATCTTCAGATGCCATTCACGGTCGCCGAAACACCCATGCGGTCCCCGGGAATAAGCCTGAAAAGAAATGTGCAAGACCACATTTTTTTGTTTGTTTTTGGCTGCGCGACTTGTTAGTTACAGGGACCGAACCCGGGCCAGAGGAGTGAAAGTCCGGAATCCTAACCGCTAGGCCAACAGAGAATTCCCAAGACCATGTTTTTCAAAAACCTTTAAACCTTGACTGTAGGACTGACAGGAGCTCTAACTGAATCAGAAAATGCCCTATTCCCACCTGAATACAATGTTGTAAATACTTAAAATCTTCACGAGTCAATTTGTAAAGTCGATTTAATCCCCACCAAAATGTCAACAGGATTTTCAGGTGACTTGATAGGCTGACCCTAAAGTCATCTGGAAGAGATACTGCACAAGAATAGTCAAGAAAATTCTAAAAAGGACTTCCATGGTGGCGCAGTGGTTAAGAATCCGCCTGCGAATGCAGGGGACACGGGTTTGAGCCCTAGTCCGGGAAGATCCCACATGCCGTGGAGCAACTAAGCTCGTGCACCACAACTACTGAGCCTGCGCTCTAGAGCCTGCGAGCCACAACTACTGAGCCCGTGTGCCACAACTACTGAAGCCTGTGCGCCTAGAGCCTGTGCTCCGCAACAAGAGAAGCCACCGCAGTGAGAAGCCCACGCACCACAACGAAGAGTAGCCCCCGCTCGCCGCAACTAGAGGAAGCCCATGTGCAGCAGTGAAGACCCAACGCAGCCAAAAATAAGTAAATTTATTTTTAAAAAATTCTAAAAGAAGAGGAAAATTGCCCTTCTGTATATCAAAGTATTATATCAAATTACATCCATTAAACCACGTGGTATTTGTACAGGGACAAATGGACAAGTGGAATAAAACCAGAAGTCCAGAAACAAACCCAACTATGCACTGAAATTTAGAGGCCTCAATCATTGTGGAAAAGACAGACTTTTCAGTGGGGCTGGGGTTTCCGTTTAGAGGAGGAAAAGGGTAAATTGAGCCCCAACCTCACCCTGTTCTAAAAATAAATCCCAAATGGCATTAAATGCTGAACGTAGAAACAGAACTGCAAGACTCCTGGAATGAGATACAAGAGGGTATTGTAAATCTGCAGTGGATCTCTGTCATCACGGGAGGGTGCCTGGCTGGCCTCTGAGCCCCATCGATGTGTGGCTCATCATCGCCTCTCCCTGCAGGTGGCCGCCCTCACTGCAGGGCATGGGCAGTCGAGCCGGTTAAGCTAGAAGACAGTGCACGTATGGTCAGGACAACATAGTCTTTTGTTGGAAGGACAGAGCAGAATTTTGGTCACTGGTCTCATGCTGAGGAAACAGAGGTTGCTGCAGTGATGACCCTTGTCTTCGTGCCCCCATGCACACATGGATGTTCCCCAAGGAAGACCCAAGGGGCATCACTGGAGCGCAGAGTATTCCTACACTCAACACACTACACATGGGCAAACTGATCCCCAAAATTGTCCCATGAAATTACTGTCTCATAGTTCAATACTGTTCCACATTTTGGCCAACTTTTTGTATGCTAATTATCAATTGCTGCCTAACAAATAACCACAAAAGTTAGCAGCTTAAAATGACAAACCCGGGCTTCCCTGGTGGCGCAGTGGTTGAGAGTCCGCCTGCCGATGCAGGGGACACGGGTTCGTGCCCCGGTCCGGGAGGATCCCACATGCCGCGGAGCGGCTGAGCCCATGAGCCATGGCCGCTGAGCCTGCACGTCCGGAGCCTGTGCTCCGCAACGGGAGAGGCCACAACAGTGAGAGGCCCGTGTACCGCAAAAAAAAACAAAAAACAAAAAAAAGACAAACCTTTATCATCTCACAGTTTCTGTGGGTCAAGGGTCTGGGAGAGTCTTCGCGGGACGTTCTGGCCCGGGGTCTCCCGAGCTCACGGCCAAAGTGTCGGCCAGGGCCACGTCCTCTGAAGACTTGGCCGGAACCAGGGGCTCTGCCTCCAAGCTCCCTCACGAGAATCATGGTGGGGCCTGAGCACCTCACCCGGCGGCCCCCACAGCGTCCTCACAGGGGGGCCGGGGGCCGGGACCCGTAGGACAGAAGCTGCGAGGCTTGGCTGACTGACCTGCCAGTGCCGTCCCTGCACCAGCTCCACCTGGGCGTCCTGCCCACACCCGAGGGAGGAGGACTCGGAACATATTTAAAAGGGACACCGGCCACCCCCTGACCCGACCTGACACGTGCACGGGGCACCAGACGTCCAGCGCCACCCCGGGTGCCCAGACCCCTGCAGGCTCCCAAGGGAGGGGGACCAGCGCGGGGACCCCACTGCAGCCGGCGCGGGAGAGACCTGGGGTCTGGGAGCCCCGAGAGTGCCTCACGACCCACACAGAGGAGGGAAGTGTCCAGAGCAGAGAGCCAGGCCAGCCCCAGATGAGCAGATGTGGAGGACGCTGGACGGCTGTCTCCCTCCCGCACCTGTCACCCGATAGAGGGAAGGAGGAGAGGCTGCCCGGGCGTGGTGTGGGGCTCCCCACCCAGCTGGGCCCCCGAGTCAGAGCAGTGGGCTCCCAGGCCCCACCTGGAGCACCAGGCTGGAGGGCGCCTCCCTCCCGAGGCCGAGGTGCAGGCTGCAGGCCTGGGGGGCGGGGGCTGCAGAGACACCTGCCTTCCTTGCAGGGAGTCCTGGGGGCAGGTGGCTTTTCTCCTCCCCATCCCTCGGGGAGAGAAGTGGGGGTTGACCCCGGGGTTTTGTGAGGAGAGATGGGGGCTCCTGGAGGAGGGAGCCCGCCCCTTGCCCTGGCTGGGGGCCTGCCCAGCTGCAGGAATCCTCGGTGTGGACGCCCGAGTTGGGGATATGAGAGGGTGTGGGGGGCTTGACGAGTGTAGAGTGCACGAGGGACCCTGCAGCCTGGCTGCTGCCCTTGGTTTTGGGGCACAGGTGGGAGCAGCTGGGCGGCTGGAGAGGGGGCAGGGCCCCGCGGGAGTGGCCACGCTGCCGGCAACCAAGATAGAATTGGAAGCTGTCAGTCATTTCCCTTCAGCAATTTCAAGGCCCATTCCATGGTCTTCTTTGCATCATTTCTGTTGAAAAAGTCTGTTTTTTATCTGTTTTGTTGCACTTTGAAGTTAAGCTACAATTTTTTTCCTGGATACTTTTAAAATTTTTAAATCTCTTTCTAGGATTCCAATTACACCCATGTTAGATTTTTGCTATGTCCTATATGCCTCTGTATTTTTACACATTTTTTTTCCCCTCCTTGTTTCCATCTGGGTATTTTCTACTTACGTAATTTCCATTTCACTAATCCTCTCTTCTGCTGTGTGTAATCTGCTTTTAAAACCATCTATTCCATTGCTCATGTTCCTCATACTATACTCTATTTTACTTCTTTTTTCCCCTCCTTGTTTCCATCTGGGTATTTTCTACTTACGTAATTTCCATTTCACTAATCCTCTCTTCTGCTGTGTGTAATCTGCTTTTGAAACCATCTATTCTGTTGTTCATTTCAGCTATTTTATATTTCAGTTCTAGAATTTTCATGATTATTTTTCTTTAGATTTCAATTCTCTGATGAAATTCTCCATTTTTAAAAATTTATTTTCTTGAATATATTAATCACATTTTAAGTTTCATTCTAATCATTCCAATATTGGTGACCTATGGATTTATGTCTATCGTTTTTCTTGGCTTATGTGAAATCGTTTCCTGGCACACCTGGTAATTTTGGAATAAATGATGATCACTGTAAAGAAAAACTGTGAGGCTCGGGAGATGTTTTTGTTATTCAGAGAGAATTTATTTTCCTTCTGTCTGTCACACAGGTGGGGGCAACCCATATCTTGATGCAATCAGGCGCTGATAGGATTCCAAGCTTTACTCCAGGCTTTGCAGGGTTCTCTGTCTTCCTGCTTTTCAGGCACCTTCTTTCAAAGGCAGTTGTCTCTGTGTCTGTCACCTTACCACACCTGATTAAAACACATCTCCGGTACATTTGAGACGGGCTGGGACCTGGGACCCTTTGCTGCAGGGCTTGCACCTGGACACACCTCTCCTCCAGCAACGAAATACAAAGAAACTATAAGGGACTGAAAATAAATGTGTGCATGCAAACAGCTGGGGCAAACAAGCTTATGGACAACAAGATACAAAAAGACCAAAAAGCCCAGCTGATGCTTCTGAAGAGCCCAGAGCAAAAGCAGGGTACTGCGCATGCCCGCTGCACACAGCACCGCCTAAGGGGTAGGCAAACTACCTCAGCCACCCCTGCAGCCTGACCCCTGGACACGCCCCTATCCTTACCCCTTATAAGGAACCAGCTTGCCCTACCTCGGGGAGCAAGCAAGGGAGCCTGATACTTCTCAGTCCCGCTGCTGCAGCAGGAGCCCCAGTAAAGCCTTGCGTGAATTTCTTGTCTGGCCTCTGGTCAATTTCTATTGATTAAGGAGGACAAAGAACCCTGGTGTGGCAGAACCACGTGTGGCAGTCAGCACAGGTGAGAGGACCAGGCTGGGAACGCAAGCTTCCATCACCGCAACTGAAAACCAGCAGCTCAGTGCCCGTGGGCGAGGTCTCCAAGTTTCTATGTCCTCGTCTGCATAGCAGAGGTGATGGCGCCTCCATCCCAGCATTGGCGGGGGCAGAGCAGGGGAAATGGCGTATGTGCTGCAGACTGCAGTGACGATCGCAGACCACCCAGAACGCAGACCCCTGTCTCTGTTCTGCCCACCCTCATCATGTGCCACTGAGGGGGCAGGCAGTCCATCTTCCACCACAGAAGCCATGGGCTGGCGCCCTCGTGTCCCACCTCCTGGGCCGACGCACAGTGGGTCACAGGCTCCCACCTCCACCAGGGGCGGGAGGGGTCCCTGGTGTAGCGGGCCACCTGCCCCACCTGCATCTCTCTGGTTCCTCCCGTGGACGGGGTGACGGGGGCCTGACCCCTTTCTACAGCTCCTTCCACGCCTGAATTCTGCAGCCGCCGGACGGCTCCTGAACTCCAGACATCTGGAATGTCCTCAGATACAGTGAGCCTCCCTGGGAGGAGGAGCATGGCTGTGGCTGCTGCCTTTTGGGGACAGAGCCTTTCCTGGTTCCATCTGCTCAGAGAAGGTGCCTCCTCGATTGTCGGGAGGACCTTCACCTGGGGACGTGCCGCGATGGGCCAGGGAGAGCAACGGCCAGCGGCGTACATTTTAGCAAGGCTGGAATCACCCCATCCTCACCAGTGCAAGACGGTCATCAAGACCAAGCTAATAAGGACTGGACTTGGCACAAACGGAGAATCTAAGGACGCGTGGGTGCTACGCTCTCCGGTTCTGAGGCCACCTACAGCCAAGGTGTCGCCTCCCCTGGCTGTTCCTGGGGCCACACTGAGGGCCCCCATCAGGTGCATGCTCCGGATCCAGAGGATCTGAGAGAGGAATGCCACACCAGGCCTCCTTGGGGAGCGTACCCCAAGGTCAAAGCCCAGGGTCCCCTGGATGTCCTCATGTCTCCAAGCCCTGGCTGACCCCCATGACTCCAATACATGTCCCAAGAAGGAAAGGACCTGGGGAGGGGAGAGCTCAGCGGTGACACAGCCCCTGCGCCAGGGTCATACTGGACGAGAGAAATCAGCATGCAGTGTTAGTAGAATAGCTGGATTTTTTTTTTTTTTAGCTGAACCTGTTTTTGCAAACCCCCAGCCTACTGCAAAATTTAATATTATGTACAAACACATGATCTTCCCCAAAGGGGAAGACGCCTACTAGTTATTCACTGGATGGGTAAGTTTTCCTCCTTGGACGAGGACCACCCTGCACCCGCTCTCCTCTGGGCTGGCTTGGCCACGCAAAGCTCATGCCCGCCCTCCACGTCATGCAGGTGGCCTTTGGGGTGAATGTGCCACTCTCTGTGCCTCCAGTGAATTCCTCCCCGTCCCAGCTAAAGTTACCCCTTGACAGACCTGTCAGGGGACTCTCACTAGTTCGCAGTGCCTGAAGTTTCCTGGGAGATGTGCTGCGTCTGTGTGATTCAGTGTCCCTTTGCAGCATACAACACAGGGCCAGGCTCCCCACCCGACGGTTCCGCATCCCAGACACTCTCCCGTTTTTTTCTTTGTGTGTTTGTTTTGCTTTCTGTACTGCATCTCCCCCTCAGGAATTTTGGTCGTTCTCCTGGGAGACTGTCAGTTTCCAAGCCTGAGCTGGTTTTTACTCCTCTCTTCCCCTCTGCCGCAAACCCAAGCGGTCACCAGGTCGTTCCCAGGCCCACCTACCCGTGGCTCTCAGCAGCCAGCTAGGCCCACCCCTGGCAGTGGCAGTGCACCCCTGGTGCCCCAGATGTCCCTGTCCCGTGTGCCACGCGACCAACACCAATATTTGAAAAATGCTGTGTCACTCAGGTCTTTTTTTGTTTAAAACTGCACAAAGCCCGGCATTCCGGGCCCACCCTCCACTGGTCCGACTTTATTTCTTCTACTTGAGAAATAGTGTTGCTTTCAAGTATCAAAAGCATGTTTGCTCATTGTAAAACATTAGGAAAACAAAGAAAATTCTAAGGAAAACCAGAAATCATTCCCATGTTAATCTGAACAGCACTGAGGTCGAACATTGATTCATGGGCGCTGCCACCATGGTGTTGCACCTTTTGTGAATTATCCGGGAATGCCCTCTCTTGATTTCTGTATTAGGGCCTTGCTGTTTTTTTTCCAACATTTAACTCTTGTACTGACTTACTGTGACACAATTTCCATTGTGGGGAATTCAGAAAAGTGTTCAAATGTAACTACAGGGCTTTGCTGGTGGCGCAGTGGTTGGGAGTCCGCCTGCTGATGCAGGGGACACGGGTTCGTGCCCCGGTCCGGGAAGATCCCACATGCCGCGGAGCGGCTGGGCCCGTGAGCCATGGCCGCTGAGCCTGCGCGTCCGGAGCCTGTGCTCCGCAACGGGAGAGGCCACAACAGTGAGAGGCCCGCGTACCCCCCCCCCCAAAAGAATGTAACTACAAAGGTGCCCCGCCCCTTACACTCAGGGCCCAGAACAACCCCCAGTAAGAGGCAGGAGGGCTCGTACGCTTTATCCTGACCCCAGGTGTACTGTCTGTTCAGCCACACACCCTGATTTTCTCACACAGGCATGTGCAGTGGGCTTTCTCCATGCTGTTAAAGCTGCACAGTCACCCATTTCACTGGCACCTTTATGCTCCACAGGCCGCCCGCGCCATCTGACCACAGAAGCTGCTATTCTTTCCTTTATTTTCATGGTACAATTAATACATATTCATCATAGAGAAAATGTGAGATAAAGAGAAGCAAAAAGAAAAGCTCGATCAACTGAATTCCTGCCAAAGAGATAATTTCTTAACACTTTGGATTCATTTTTAACCTTCCGTATTTTCCTTGTACTTTGAAAATAGGTCTTTTACACGTATAATCACTTACATGTAAATATATATTTTACATGTACATGCATTTACACACACATTTTGTTAACCAGAAAGGATCGTATTTTTAGCCATGTCCTAACTTACCATTTCACACAGCTGTATGCTCCAGCGGGTGGCTGTGCGGTGGCCGGCCTGACCTCCCCTGGCTCTGCAACCCTGGATGTGATTCCAGGCTTCACTCTGAGAAGCCCCGCTGGCCCGGCCCCGGGCCTACGAGGCTCCCACAGGTCAGAGGTGACCTCAGGAACCTCCTGCAGTGTGGCTGCAGGGCAGTGCCACCTGCGGGGTCCTGTGCTCCTGACCCCTCTTCCTCTGGTTCCCCCAGAAGGGGCCTGATGCAGCCCCTCCGGTGCACCGGCACCCGTTTCCTGCCAGCGCCAACGCAGGGATCCCAGTGTTAGATCCTCAAACTCTCAGGGCAAAACGGGTGTCTCTGTACGCGGGAATTCGATTCCCATGACTGCCGGCCAACCCACCTCCGTCTACCAGTCTTCTGGAATGCCTTTCCCTGTCTGCATTGCTCCTATCCATTTGCAGGTGGTCGTTAGGTAACCAGGTTACCACCCTTGGCCTACGACATACATTCCAGACATTCTTCTCCCTTTTAACTTTGCTGACAGTAGATTTTTGGCTTCGGAGACAGTGGACATCTCCAGGTACACAGTCACTGCCGGCTATCAGCCAGTGACTTCCTAGAGTGTTTCTATGCTCAGAAAGTACCCCCCTCAAGTCCAGAGGTGGCTTTGCCATATTTGACACTTAACTGTGTCGTCCACCTGGGTTTCGCGTAGGTGTTTTGCACGAGAGAGGCTCACACCAGATTTTCTGGCAAGCAGCCTTGAGAAGAGCCTTCCTCTTACCTGTTCTGTGCTACTGATCACCTCTTGGATTCTTGCAGTGACAGGCATGGCTTCGGTCACTGTCACCTAATGAAACAGTCGGTTAGGATGCCTCCCCTTCCAAAGCCTGGTAGTGGTGATGGTAACGACACTAACCATTTCTCCTGTGCCTTCTGGGCAGCAGCTCCACGTGTTCACACCCACCCCTGTGGCTGATCCCAAGACAAGGCAGCGTGGGCACTGTAGTCACCCCGTCTCACAGGCACGACCACTTGTCTATTCTTCCAGTTGAACTTTAGCATCAGCTTTTCAAGCTCCCTGTACTAGTCAGGGTTCTGCAGAGACACGGACGAATAGGACGTACACTGACAGGGAGGTTTGTTATGAGGGGTCGGCTCATGCGGTCACGGAGGCTGAGAAGTCCCACGAGCTGCCGTCCGCAGGCTGGGGACCCAGGGAGCGGGGTGGTGCGACTCACCCCAAGTCCGAAGGCCTGAGAACCTGGGGAGCCGATGGCACCACCCCCATCTGAGGACAGGAGATGAGACGAGACCAGCTCAACGGTGAGGCAGGTGCAAAAGGGCAAAGCCCTCCTTCCTCCACCTTCTGTTCTATTCAGACCCTCAGCGGATGGATGAGGCCCACCTGTACTGGGGGTGGCTCACCTGCACTGGGGAGGGTCACCTGTGTTACTGGCCCACCTGTCCAAGTGCTGATCTCATCCAGTAACACCCTCACACACACCCAGAAACAGTGCTTAATCTGGGCACCTGTGGCCATGGGGTCAAGACAAAATTCCCTATGAACCCCCTGCACTGACCATTTTGGGCCCGTCCGTTTGTGGGGAGCACTTGATGAGTCCCCTCCCAGAGAAGACTCCTCACATGGCATTGCTGTCCACACAGGCCAATATTCCTTTACCACCCAGCTGTATGCTCCCGAAGCTGGAAAAGGGGGTCCCTCCCCCTACGTCCAGCTCCAAGTCACGAGCTCTGTCCCTCTGGAAGAGAGAGAACAGATGTTGGGGCCAACTAGCGCTCTCTGCCACGAGAGGTATTTTGTTTTATTGTTTGCTGTTTCCGGGGTGGACCGTCCCTTTGTATCTTACAACCTGTAACAGTCTTACTTCTGCTTAGTTCCAGCACTCTTCCAGGTTCTTCCCTTGCATTTTCTCAGGATATAACCAAGTTCTGTTCATAATGACAGTATAACCTCTCCCTTCCTCCCACTAAAACATTAGCCCTTACTAACGTTTTAAGGACTAACTGACCATTTTAATGGGATGCCAATAACGCTTTACCACATATATGATGTGGGTCTAAATGCCCACAAATGGACATCTGGGTAAACAGATTGTACCATATCCACATCACAGAATACTAAAAGGTCGTTGAAAAGCACACTCTAGAAAAACATTTAAGGATACAGCAAAATGCTCATAGTTTGCTGTTAGGTGGGAAAAAAAAACAATATTTGTACTTCCACCCAGATTTTTAAAAAAGTATGGGTGCGCATAGAAAAAGGCTGCCGAGATGTGCCCCTGTGCAGACCTCTCCAGGTGGTTGGTTTGTGGTTCCTTTCCCCGTACTCTATTCTGTGCCCCCAGCACACTGGATGACGTGCTGTTGGCCCCTCTGTAAACACCCCGCTGTGCCTTTGCCCGTGGTCCTCAGTCTCTGTTCTCTGTTGTTCAGTAACCTTCAGCCGGCTGAGGGCAGGCCCGCCCTAAACTCTTGGGGATGCTCCAGCCCTCCAGAGCCTGAGCCTAGCAGACAGAATTCTAGGGATCTCCCAGGCCGGCACTGACCTCCCCCCACTGGCACCTCACTGTCCTTCCATCCTCAGCCCCACGTCACCTCCCTGCCCACGCTCTCTCAGTCCCAACACCCGTTATTGGGAAGTACAATGTTTTTTTGTGTTGGTTGACCTGTTCATGTTCTCTCCCGGGGAGAATGTACGCTCCATGGGGGTAAGAACCAGGTTCTGCTTTTTCTTTCCTGTGTTCCTAGGGTTGGAAACTAGCCTGATGGTCATTTATGAAATGAAGAAATGTCTGAACCTTTCCACTCAGCTCTGTAAGGGTCACCTGGGGCGTTTTCACTGGGCAGCTCCTGATGGAATTTCTAGCTTCTTTCGCAGTCAGTCAATAGTAGGGATCAGTGGGGCACCTGCTCCATGCCAGCCACTTAGAGGGCATCCCAGGGAGACAGATGCTGGATGACATCCTGGCTTACTAAGCTCAGCCGGGGTGGACAGGTGAATAAGACAGGCAGGCATCCTAAGTGTCTGAATCTCTAACCCTATGTTGAATATTAACAGAAGGAGTGCTGATGCTGCCCTCAAGCTGAGCCCACCCACCCCTGCGGCTCTGGTGCCAGTTGCCCGCAATCCTGTTGCAGCTTCCCGGAGCATCTCAGACACAGACTTCCAGCTCACAGCATTCCCAGCACACCTGCCCTGCCCTGGGAGGTCACAGCTGTTCTTTCCCTGTAAGAGGACTGCCTCCCGGGCCACTCCTTGTCATCTGCTGTGGCTTCTGTGAAGAGTTGCCATCCCTACTTCAGTGATGGTGCCTCAGCCACACCACATCTTCCACCCACAGGAGTGGATGGGACATAGGTCACATCCAGGGGTTTCTGCCAGGAGCATGGGCCAGCCAAAGTCTTGCTCCGCCCCTGCGCCTCTCCCCCAGCACCGCCCTAGAAGAGAAGATGCCACCAAGCTGAGGGCTGGAGCAGGCTGGAGCCACGCAGCTGAACGGGTGTCTGCGTCCTGCAGGAGGCCTTGGCCACTCACCTGACCGGCTGGAGCCGCTCCAAAGGCCACAGGGTGGAGGAGCACACAAGCCTCCCCCGACTTGGCGCGCCCCAGCCCGCTGCGCTCCAGGCGCGGGAAGACGCGCACCGAGGCTCCTGCCGGAGGGAGCCCCGTGGTGTCCGCACCCGGAGGGGAGCTTCTTGCAGTCAGGGGCCGCCCTGCCTGGTGCTGCATTGCCTCCCACGCCTGGGGGATTTAACTCAGGCTGAACAGACGAATGAGTTTCCAAAGAGCCGGAGGTCCGGAGCGCCCCAGTCGAAACGCGAGAGCCCGGACTTGAAGGCGCAGGGCCCCCCAGCGACGATGGGTGGGATCGCAGGGAAGGAGCTGCCAGCCTCCACCTCGTCCCATCTACCGGGAGTCGGGGGGCTTCAACACAGCGGCCGTTCTACCGCCCCGTTTGGAAAGCCGAGGCCTTAATGCGTTTGAAAAACTTGGCAGGCAGGTGGCGCACTATCAGGTCCTCAGCAAAGGGTTTCAGGGTGCCCTCCAGGGACCTCAGCGCTCTAGACAAACCCTCTCCTCCAGCTTCATCCCCAACCATGCCACACCAGTTGTCCAGAGAGGGTCCTCTTTAACCAAGTTCCTGTTCTAAAGAAACAGCCATCGGAAAGAACAGATGTCCTCCAAACATTTACGGGGTGTGTGTGGGGGGAAGTATGTGTCACACTGTGCCATGTGGAGGGGCATCCTCCCAGCTTTCAGGGCGCTCATCCTGGGACACACAATCCAGAGTCATTTTCAAACACAGAGGGTGGCAATGCATGTAAGAGGTTCTGGCCAAAAAGGTGACTCTGATCACAAAGTGATACCTGTCCACTCCATCTCACCACCACTAACACTGTGGTGTCCATATGGTCCTACCTTAAAAAAGGAACAAATAAAAACAGGCACACAGCCTGTTTCCAGTCTCTGCCTCCCTGCCTCGCAGAAAGATTTAAGCATTTCCACCGTCGTGCTTATCCGGACAGCTCTGGACCAGACTGTGTGAGCCCACACCAGGGCCCCTCCCCTTAGGGGCTGCATACCCTTGGGTGCCTCAGTTTCCTCGTCTGTGAATTGGGGATGGAACAGGGCTGTCCAGACCATGAAGGGTTCACAGTGGTCCCTGGTACCGAGGAAGGGCACAGCTCTACTGTACAGGCAGCTGGTGTCAAGCCCCCCTGTGTATGGCTTAGTCACCCCACATCTCCTCACTTGACCCCTAGGTATACTCCTCTCCTGGGTGAGATGCCAGCGCACACAGACACAAAGTGTCAGGTGGCCCATTCATCTGACGCCACCGCACCTCTCGCCGTCCGGCACCGCAGCACGCCAAACGCCGAGGTCACTGGGCCCCTGTCCTCACAGGGGGCTGGTGCCCGTTCTCCGGACCTCTCCTTCCCCCCATCTCAGAGGTATGAGACCCACAGGCACTCTGCCTGGCCGGAGCAGCGATGTAAGACAATACCCAGTCAGCTGGCTGAGGACAGACAGCCCCGCGTGCCTTTCAGCTGTACCACCCTAAAGGCGCAGGAACATGTGGGAAACACAGATTCTCTTGTTCTCTCCAAAATGCCACCCTGGCTTTAAGCAGCCACAGCTGTTTGCAGCTCCAGATAGGGAGTTAGAGCTGGATGCTGAGCTCTTACAAAGGAAGGAGCCAGCATGGGGTCCTCTGCAGGAGAAAGAGCTAACGGGGCACTGGATTGTAAACCCCAAGGGTGAGGGAAGAAAGTCCGTTTGCTTGGGCTGGGCTTCTTTCAGTAGACAACAAGACACAGACAGCAGCTAGAGAGAAAAGCAACTGTGAATACTGTGGCTACAAAGAAACGGAAGAGATGCCAGAAAAGCTTTTCCTAAATCTCAGCAGCAGGATCTGGTGACTGATCAGAACCACCGCCAAAAGGATGGGGGGAGGGGACCCCTCCTTGGGCCCCCAAAACTAGATGTTCTTTTCTAGGGCCTTTTCTGACCTTCCCTGCCCCATGGGCCCAATGGGGTAGCTCTGGTCATTGCCTCCTACTTGCCTGGATCCCCAAATTCACTGTGAGCCCCATGGCCAGGAGCCACCCCTGCCCCCAGACATTTGTTCTCCATTGTCATGTGTAAAAACCGCAGAAAGGGCATTGCTGGATAATAAGGAGGCTCAGGCAGAAAGAGGACACTCCAGAGGGGATTTATGGAGGACCAGTCTGCACACTGAGCCTGTGTGGAGCCCCGGTGCGCCCGCAGGGAGGAACTCCTTGGGGGGCGCTGATGGGTCTGTGCCACCCGCGACCCTGGTCCTCCTGCTTCACGCCCCACCCGGGCGATCCGCCAAGGGAGTCAGCGCGGGGGGAGGGTACAAGGAGACGGTGGGGGGACAAAGAGGGTTCGCAGGATGGGCAAGCCTCCGGGGGACACGAGAGGCGCGGGGGCCCGGTGGTCTAGGAGTCGGTGCGGAGGACCCGGGGGCCGGCATGGGACTGGAGGGCGCCGGGGGACACGCGGAGTGCGCGGGGGGGCGGGAAGATTCTGAGGAGGCGTAGGACTGGGGGTCGGGGACGCGCAGAGGCCCGGGGGATACAGGGGGACAATAAGTGCTCCTGGGGGGCTCGCGGGACACAGGGCCATAGGCGGACCCTGCGGTCTCTCTGGCCCCTCCCTGCCTCTCCCGGGGGGCGGGGCGCGGCGCTCTGGGCGGGGCCTGTGCGCAGGCGTGGACGCGCGCTCCCGCGGGCAGCGGGCTGGGGCGCCTCCTGGGGCGCCGGCTCGAGGGGGGCGCGCGAATCTCACTTCCGGTGAGCCCTCCGCGGGCCGTGATTGGGCCCGAAGCGGCGAGCGCGCGCCCGCCCAGCCAATCAGCGGCGGCGGCGCGGTCGGGGGAGGGGGAGCACGGTGGGGGCGCGCGCGGCCGGGGCGGGGCGGCCGCAGCCTGGTCGCCGCCCGCGGGCTTGTCCGACGCCCGCCCGGCTGTCCCCGCCGCCCTGCAGCCATGTGACCGCGCCGCCGCCCTCCGCGCGCCCGGCCCGCCCGCCCGCCCGCCGCGCGTCCGCGGCCCGGCCGCAGCCCAGGCCGCCGAGGGAGCGGCGGGGCCGGCGCCATGGCCGAGCGGGGCCGCCTGGGCCTGGCCGGCGCGCCCGCCGCGCTCAACACGCCGGTGCCTATGAACCTGTTCGCCACCTGGGAGGTGGACGGCTCCAGCCCCAGCTGCGTGCCCAGGTACGCCGCCGCCCGCCTGCCGCTTTGTTCCCGCGCGCACCTGCCGGCCATCCGGGACCGGCCACAGGGGACCTCGCGCCTGGGTCCCCACCCGGGGCCTGCACGCGGGACCGGCCACCCCGGACCTGCACGCGGGGCCCCCACCCGGGACAGTGCACCCGAAACCGCTCACTCCGGGATCCCCACTCGGGACCCACACCCCGGGCCGTCGCCTTTGCGCACCACCTCGGGCACGCGCCTTCCGTGCGGACAACCCCTGATGCGTGGATGGTCCCTGAGGTCCTGGTCCCGTGTAGCGGAGGAAGTGGCCCCGGGTTTCTCAGGCCCCGCGGTCCCCCGAGGCTCCGAGGCGCACACCTGGTTGGCTCCCAACCGGCCTCGTTGCACCTGCCTACCGATGCGGTGACGGTGGAGTTGACTCAGGGTGTCTCCTCTCTCCACCGGGTACCATAGATTTCCTTTTGCGTCCAGCCACACTGTCAAGCCTGAGTGGCCTGGGAGTCACTCAGGGCACGCAGTGTCCAGAGGACACACAGACCTGGGACCTGGGACCACAATTTTATTCCTTCATCCTTCGTCCTTTTGAGGGTCTGGCCGTACTCCCTCTGTCCTTCTGGCGGGGGGTATCTGCCCCTTGCCTGTTTGCACTGTGCTGTGTAATTTAGGGACTTCCTTGTACATAAACACTGCTCCTTACATCATACTGTTAAATTTGCCATCGCAAAAGACGCTGCCCTTTCCACTTGGGGGGAAGTGCCCTGTCCCCAGCGGTACAGCTGGACGAGGCTCACCCACAGGACAGCGCCATGGCCATCCCGACTCTACTCAGGCCTGTCGCTTCCCTGCTCCTCCTGCCAGCTTGAAGCTCTGCGGGTTTTTTCCTGATTCAGTGGTCCCTGCTGAGGAAGCTCCCAGGCTGAGGGGGAAGAGAGACAAACTCACACCAGGGCCTGGTTCTGGAATGGACACGAGGCCACAAGGGCTGCAGGGGGGGTGGGGCAGGGAAAAGCTCTCCCTGGGGAGATCCCCTGGCGGGACCAGAGGAAGTGGCCAGTGTGTACCGAGGGGGGTGCGCTCTGCCACGGCTCCTTCAACAGGTGTGCGAGCCAGGTGTTGGGGACGCAGAGGGTGCCGGGTGCCAGGATTGCGCTCCCGAGCATGAGGCTGGTGGCTCAGGGCATTGGCTGTGCCGAGTGGGAAGGATGGGCGCTCCCAGACCTGTGTGGGGCTTTGGGAGAGTGTTGTGTCCGCGGGAGACCCACCTGCTTGCCTCTTGTTTGGGAAGTCTCAGGGGCACCTCCCCAGGCCTGGCCTCCCACCCCCTCCAACTTCCCGTTTTGGCATTTGGCCCAGTGTCGGGCGCCACAGGCAAGGGTCATCCTGGACCCTCCCCACCATGCTTCTCCTGTCTGTCACCCCTGCATCGTCACACACACACACACACCCCGCGCTGGCTGCCTCCCCACGGCGCTCCCTAAGGGCATGCTTGCCCCCCTTCCTGCACCTCTTCAGCCGCTTCCGGGGGTGCCCCGAAAGACCACCGAAGTTTTGACCAGAGGGAGGTGAGGGAGGTGGCAGGTGGGCAGGGGCTGCGTGGTCGAGGGGCTCAGTCGGCCCCCCGCGGAGCTGGTGTAGGAAGCCCACTCGGGTGGGTGTGTGGGGAGGGTGGGGGCGGGGCCGTGCAGCGCTAGGTGCCGGGAGTCCACGGCACTGCCTGGGTGGGGCGCGGGGGGTGGGGCCTGGCTGGTTGCTCTGTAGGCGTGGGGCTGAGCAGCCGTCGGGGTGGGCAGGCGCAGAGCTCCGGGTCGGACGTACAGAGCAGCCCCTCTGCGCCCCGGCGCGGCCCTCCCCGCGAGGTGCTGCGGGTCCCCCGCTTGGACCCCCGATCAGGCCTCCTTGGATAGGTTGTTCTTCGTTCCTCCCGCTCAGAGACTTTATGTAGAAGGGATCCCACTCTCTGTCCGTTTGCACGTCTCCTCTTGCCTGGTCTCTAAGTTTCTGAGTGGCATCGAGCTGATGGCTGTGCCTGCGGCGTGGTGTTCCCTGTAAGACAGCAGCACGTGTCTCTGCTTTGTGGGGGGACCTGTGGCTGTCCACAGGTTTGGGTCAGTTAAGAATGCACCCCGTGGGCGGGCATTCTCGCACTGGCCCTCTGCCGCCGGCAGTAGGGTTTGGGGGGCGTGTGCTGGGCGTCACCACCAGCAGCCTTCCCGGAGCGGTTATGCCAGCTCCGGCCCCCACCCCCACCCCCACCCCCCCGCATCCCCACTGCTCTGCCTTCTTGCCAGCACTGCCTGACTTTCAATTGTTGCCAGTCTGGTGGGTGTGAAATGGTATTGTGGTTTTAATTTGAATTTCTCTGATTACTGATGTAGGCCATTTGTACTTCCTCATCAGCGAAATTCCTATTCATTTCTTTTGCCAATTTTTTCTCCTTTTTTTTCCCCCCTACTTGAGTCTCAGCAACTTTTAGGGACTGGTAATCCGTTTTCGGCAATGTGTTGAAACCACCCTCCTCTGGTGATGCACGCTTCTTGGCTGTCTTTTCGAGGTCTGTGATGCCTCCTGAGGCGCACCCAGCGTTGGCCTTGGTCTTGTCTTGTGGTCTGTCCTTGCTGGTGGTGGCGGGAGAGCTCTCTGCTCTTCCCAGGAGCTGGTGCCAGGCCCACGGGGCTGTGACAGAGGCAGGCTCGGTTTCGTGGGTTTCCTCGAGGGTGGACAGCACCCCTCCCCAGTGACCCCCGGCCCTGGCGTCTTCCTATCCCTGCCCCTCTGCTGGGATTCACAAAGCAGCCTCCATCCCCCACCCCCGCCCCCCAGCTTCAGCACGGTCTGGGGCATTTTGGACCCTTGCACTTGCCCCTTAATTTTCCTTCCCGTCGAGGCTTATGAATTAATTTCACGGGGTCGGACATCTTTTCACAGGCTTACTGCGCATTCGCATTCCTCCACGTCCTCCTGTTGGCGTCCTCTGCCGGCCACGGGGGGTGAGCTCACACTCGCGGAAGGGCCTTCAGCCGGAAGTGTGAGCTTTGGCGGCCGCGTGCCCAGGTCCGCCACAGCCCGCAGGACGGGGATGTCTCCGTCACCCGCGGATGAGTGTCGAGCGCTCGGGGCCAGGCTCCCCCACCGGCCAGGTGACCCGGGCATCGCCCACGGCAGCCCCGCGGCTCCCTCTCCACGTTGGTGGCATCCGCACGTGGTTTGAACCTGCTCCGGCCGGTGGGTGTTGGGGTCATTTCCTTTGGGGCTGATGTGTTCAGAGCCACTGTGGCCATCCAGGGCCGGGGCTTGGGCCGCGTTTGCTCTTCTCTTCAGGATGGCTGGTCGCAGGGGAGGCGGGGGTGTGTCAACTATGAAGACACTGCCGGCTTTCCGAAGTGGTGGCACCCCCCCTTCCATGGCCGCCAGCCGTTCTGTGCACGTTCTGTGTACGTTCTGTGTTACCATCTTTTCAATTCCAGCAATTCTGGTGGCTGCACGATAGTTTCTCCTTGGGGTCTCACTCTGCACTTGTTGTGCGTGGGTGTCGGGTATAATCAAGAGCCTGACGCGGTCCTTCTCCTTCAACGACTGATGCGGTAAATTACGTCAATGGATTTTCTAGCATTAAACTAACCTTTCACTCTCGGAAAAATGCCAGCGTGGTCACGCCATGTTCCCCTTCCTGTACGTGGGTAGACTGAGATTTAGATTTTGCTTAGGACTTTTGCATCTCTGTCTAGGGTCTGTAATCTCCTGCTCATCTACTGCCCTTATCAGATTTTGGTGCCAAGATATCCTGCAGAAAGAGCTGTTGCATGGTATTGTTTGTGTGAAACAGGAATTGTTTGTTCCTTGAATGTGTGGGAGAAATCACCAGTGCAGTACCTGAGCCTGAAGTTGCTTTGGGGCAAGTGTAACTTCTGGCTCAATTTCTTTAATGATTGTAGGACACACGCACCCCCACTTTAAGTTAGTTTCGGAAATATAGTTTTCTGGGAATTTGTCCATTTCATCCAGATTTTCAAGTTTTTGGCAAAAAGTTGTTCCTAATATTCTTTTTTTTTTTTCCATGTCTGCAGGACCTTTAGAGCTGTCCCCTTTTAATTCCTGGTGTTGACTATTTCTGCATGTGGACATCCACACTCTGATCTATCTCACCAAGGGTTCATCATTTTTTTAAAAAATGAATATTCGTATCTTTATTTCCTTCCGCTTATGCTCTTTATTTTTATTTTTATGTTCCTGTTCTGATTTATTTATTTATTTATTGGCTGCGTTGGGTGTTCGTTGCTGTGCACGGGCTTTCGCTAGTTGCGGCGAGCAGGGGCTACTCTTTGTTGTGGTGCATGGGCTTCTCATTGCGGTAGCTTCTCTTGTTGTGGAGCGTGGGCTCTAGGCACGTGGGCTTCAGTAGTTGTGGCACGTGGGCTCAGTAGTTGTGGCTCTCGGGCTCTAGAGCACAGGCTCAGTAGCTGTGGCGCACGGGCTTAGTTGCTCCGTGGCATGTAGGATCTTCCCGGACCAGGGCTTGAACCCATGTCCCCTGCATTGGCAGGCAGATTCTTAACCACTGCGCCACCAGGGAAGCCCTTTTTAAATTAATTAATTAATTGATTTTTTGGATGCTCTAATTTCTTAAAATAAATAGCTCATTATTTTTCCTCCTTTCCTTTCACGTAAGATTTTATAAATACAAAATAAGTAATGCTTTGGCTGCGTTTCACAAGCTTTTATATATAAAATCTCTCCGTTTAAAAATCTTTTAAAAAATTTCCATTATTCTCTCTTTGGCATGATGGGATATTTCAAAGTTTCTTAATATCCGAACGTATGGTGTTTTCCTTAGTTACTTTTCCATTGCCGAATTAATTTCTTCTCTTTTTTTCCATTGTTCATTTCTAACTTAGTTATGTTGGTGTCACAGAGGGTGGTCAGTATGACACCAGGTCCTTACGATGCTTTGGAACTTACTCTGTGGCTCTGTTTGAAGTCAGTGTTCATACACGTCCTGTCTGTCCTGAAAAGGGTCATGGGTTTGGCACTTGTCAATGTCATGTTTGATACCTGTCCCTTTAGGTCATGCTTGGCTTTGTCTGTTTCTCCTGGAGTTCTGTCATTAGGTACATCCTGTTTAGAATCGCAATCCCTCCCGGTGTTTGAACTGTTCAGCGTGTCTCACTCCTGACCTGACGGTGCTTTTTTTGTTTTTTGTTTTGTTTGTTTGTTTGTTTATTTTTATTTTTTTACGGTACACGGACCTCTCACTGTTGTGGCCTCTCCCGTTGCGGAGCACAGGCTCCGGACGCGCAGGCTCAGCGGCCATGGCTCAGGCCCAGCCGCTCCGCGTCATGTGGGATCCTCCCGGACCAGGGCACGAACCCGTGTCCGCTGCATCGGTAGGCGGACTCTCAACCACTGCACCACCAGGGAAGCCCCTGACAGTGCTTTTCACCAGAGCAAAGATTTGGTAACAGTGTAGCTCTCTGAGCTTTCTTTTTGGGTGTATTTGCCTGTCATATCTTTGCCCACCTTGTTTCTTTAAACTTTCCTGTATCTTTACAGGTTACATGTATCTTTGGTTGTTTGGCACAAACTAGATTTCGTTTTCATTCAATCTGACAATCTTTATTTTTTAACTAGGACATTCAGTCTGTTGTCCTTTATCTAAATTACTGATATTTGGGTTCATGTCTACCATTTTATTTTTGTGCTTATTATTGTCCTACATTTTTTACATTTGTTTCTCTTTTCTGTCATACCTTATTTTGCGTTTTTTTAATTATTCTATTTCCCTTTCTCTTAGTTTGAAACTTCTCACAACTTCCACTTGTTCACTGGTTACCATATAAATTGCAAATCGCACACTTGCTGTTACATTGTAAAGTTAATTGTAAATTCTCTTCCTGAAAAACACCGGGACCTTAGAGCACATTATTGTGACCCAACACTTTCATGTTTACATGCTTTTGTTTAGACTATTTTAACTGTCTTCTTTTTTAGACCATATGAGGTTATTATTACTTTATATTGTTTTTTTCTTTATATTGTTAATACTTGATTAATCTCAAAACTCTCACCACTTTCTTTTTTTTTTTTTTGCGGTACGCGGGCCTCTCACTGCTGTGGCCTCTCCCGCTGCGGAGCACAGGCTCCGGACGCGCAGGCTCAGCGGCCATGGCTCACGGGCCCAGCCGCTCCGCGGCATGTGGGATCTTCCCGGACCGGGACACGAACCTGTGTCCCCCTGCATCGGCAGGCGGACTCTCAACCACTGCGCCACCAGGGAAGCCCTCACCACTTTCTTTTCTTTATTCTTTTTGTATCTCAGGACTCGGAATCATTTTTCTCCTTGTGTCAGAAAATGCGTCCTTAGGGTTTTCTTCAGTGAGGATCTGCAGATAACTAACTGTTCTTTCAGTGTATCTGAAGACGTTTACCCTCGTCCTGGAGGGTGTCCTCCCGGTTGTGGGGTCCCGGGCAGCATCTCCCCCGACTTGGCTCTCGGTTCTGCTGTTGAGAGGTCAGTGTCAGTCAGCCGTGATTGGCCGGAAGGTCTGTCCTTTCTCCCTAGTGGCTCTGCAGTCACCTCTGTGCTGTGCCCAGGTGAGGGTTTCTCTTGTGTGCCTGAGTTGGGGTCATTGGCCTTTTCGACTTCGTGGGTTGGTGATTTTCCTTAGTTCCAGGAAGTTCTCAGGCACTTTCTCTGCAGTGGTTGCCTCTTCCTGTCTGTCTGCTCGCCTCCGGAACACACCGGCCCTTTGGCAGCCCTTCCCTCTGATGTCACTGAGACCGGCCACCAGGCAGTCTCTGCTCGTCTCTGTTTCAGCGGCCAGTTCTCAGCCCTCTTTTCTGCAGAGGCGCGTCCGCGTCCCACTGCACCCCAGCCTGCAGGAGGGTCTGCAGGGCAGGCGGGATCGGCCGTCCCCCACCGTGGGCAGAGCGGGCGTGGAGTGGCACTTGGCACGTGCCTGTGGTCGAACAGGATGCCGTGTTCAGGACCCTGGGCTTCGTTTGGAGGTCTGGGGAAGTCGCCAATCTGTTGGGGGGTGTGAGTTTAGTTGGAGGCTGAGCTCCGGTTGGACGTGTGGGTGGTGGGAGGCGGGGCGGGGAGGGCAGCACGGGGGGTTGAGAGTGGGCTCGGGGCTCGGCAGCTTCTGAGGGATGAGAACCGCGTTGAGGGAGAGACTGAGGCATCTGACCTCAGCTATCCAGGCCTGCGGGCCGGGCATCTCTGGGGGAGGCCTAGCCCCTTGCTGCAGTCAGCGCGGCTCCATTCAGCGCCCCCTGACCGCCCTGTGCCGGGCAGTGCCCAGCCCCGGTGCACGCCTGGGTGGTGGCCTGCTCCTCCGGCAGGGGTTGAGGCGGGCAGTAGCCCTCCGTGGGCGCAGTGCTGTAAACGTACCGTCTTCCCGAGTTGGCTTTCGTGTGGAAAGAAGTGGCCACGTGGGGCAGGTGTCATCTCAAGTGATGCTTAGTGACCCATCAACCAGGTAGGGCCCCTCAGGCGCCCCGCTGCCTGTTCCTCTCTGCCCGGGATCTGGGCTCCACAACAAGCTCCCCTCTCCCTCTCCCCAGCATGCCCGGCACCCCGCCCCAGGAGGGTCAGATGAGGAAGGGCATCTGGGAGCAGGTGGGTGGGGCTGGGGGACTGTTCCAGAGAGTAGCTCTGCAGTCGGGAGAAATGACGGGCGCGTGGAGGCATCGTGGTTGGATCTTCAGGGTCCTTCAGGAGCCCGAGTGACCCATCACAGAGATAGGGGTGCTCAGGGGCAGGCGGGCAGGGGATGGCGGGACGGGGCGCACCCCTGACGCTGAGTGGCCGGAGCTGCTGTTCCACCCAGGCCCCACCGGTCCGGTGTGTCCTCCTGCCAGTACGACCGAGTCTCATCAGACACTCCAGACCGGGCCCCCAGCTTCCGGTCTCGGTGGGAACTGGCTCGCAGTCGTCATTCCCGCTGGTGCTGGGTATTCTGGGCTCCGGGCTGCGCTGGGCGGTGAGTGTGGGAGCTGCTGGCTCCCCCCAGCCGCCTGCGCCTGGCTGCTCTGGTGGTTGTTAGACAGTGGCCCTGAAAGTAGCCCTAAAAATAGCAAGTGAGTGTATGTGGAGGCTGAGTTCCCTCCTGCCCTGGAGGTGTGTTGTCACAGATGTGTCCTCAGCCAAGGAGGACTTTGCAGAGGGCTGTGATGCATGGTGAGGACACCCCTGTCCTGAAGAACGGAGTTTCTAGTAAAGCACTTTCTACTCTGGAGCGTCTCCAGCCCGCACGGCCCCCACCCGCCTCTGGAGGAGGGCAGCGCTCTGCGTTCTGTGCTTCACAGGGTGAGGCGTGCGTGTTCTCCAGGAGCCCCTTCTCAGCAGCAGTGGACACGGAGCGCCCAGCTCTGCTGGCCTGGTAGTTCTCCCCATTGGAGGTCAAGGCTGAGGTCTGGGGTCTTCTGCATGGATGGGCCAGAATGGGCCCTGGGGGCGCATCTGGAGCCACAAGGTGGTGGGAGACGCTGAGGACCGGGGTCTTCTGCATGGATGGGCCAGAATGGGCCCTGGGGGCGCATCTGGAGCCACAAGGTGGTGGGAGATGCTGAGGACTGGGCGCGTCTGTCCTTCCTGCCAGACGCGAGGCAGTCAGCCGGGACCTGCCGCCCCCACCGGCCTTTCCTCATCACCCCATCCAGACCACGACGCCTCCCTGGTCCAGGGCAGCTACCCATCTGAGAAGGGACGCTCCTGGTGGCCTGGCCCCAGGGCACCTTTGTCCCGATGGCAGGAGAGGATGGGGAGGGATGAAAGAGGGACCGGGACAAGCAGTGTCTGCACAGGCGGCTCAGGTCCACCAGCAGTGAGGACCACCGCCCCCCAGTGGTCAGGACAGAGTGGAGCGGCTGGGAGGCGTCCCGAGGAGCCTGGCCCGGCCTCTTCTCCTCGGGCAGACACCCCGGGTCTTGCCCTTGGCAGGAGGGGAAGCACCTCTCCTGTCCCCCGTGCTGGCCGTCAGCTGGCTCCGTTCCCACTGTCCGTGGGGCGATTCCCCCCACCCCCCGCCAGGGCGTGCAGCCCTACACACACCGTGAGTCCCGAGGAGGGCAGCGTGGGCTTGGGCGTCTCTGCCCCCTTGAAGGTGGAACCCTGTTGGTGGGAGTCGGCCCTCAGAGGCACTGCCCTCTGCTCAGACGTGGCTGTGGCCTTTGGCGGCCTGGGTTCCAACCACCTCTGCCCCGTGCCACCTGCACGGGCTGCGTGTTCCTCCAGTTGGCGCTGGGCTCCCTCGTCCTTGCCCACTTTACTCTGTAGGGCATGCGTCCCCGTTGGGACAGTGGTGATGCTGCTCCGGGGAGACCCTTACTGAGGAGCCCTGGATCCCTGACAGCTGGGACACTGGCATCTTTCCCTTAACCGCGGCCTCGTTTTCAAGCCCTGCAGCCGACCTCGCGGCAGTGATGGTGTGTCATCTTTTATTGGATCACAGCCAGTCAGGATCTTCCTACTTTTAGATGCAGACAGGATGGGATGAGCCTTTCCGGCACAGTTTGCGTGTGGGGCCTCAGGGGCCGCCGTGTGAGGGCTGGTGGCTCTGTGGAGGTGTCCTCAGGCCTCGGAGGACATTGTCACCACACTGGGGCCCCTGGCACCCAGCACCCACATCCCTGCTTCTGAACCCGGGTGGGGGCTCCCCCCTGCTCGGGGGTGGCGTGACTCACACAGGGCTGGTCCCTGTTGTCCGGGAGCAGACGCAGTGCATCTCCAGGGCGCCCGACAGTGCCTCGGACAAGTGTCGTGGTGGGGCGAGCGTCCTGGTGGGTGCCGCTCTGGGCGCCCCCTCGGTTCCTTCCCCAAGCTCCGCCAAGGGGCCGGCTGGGTACAGCCACCTGGAGGCGCCCTGTGGCAGGTCACGGGAGGGAGTGGAGGGCGCGTGGCCATTCCACGCTCTGCGGTGGCCCAGGGCCCTCCCACCCTACCCGTCCAGGCTGGATGCGCCAGGCAGTGAGGGCAGGGTGAGCTTTGGCTGCAAAGACCTGTCCTGGGTTCTGGGCCCCTGTGACCAAGCCCACGGCCAGGACACTGCTGCCGGCTCCCGGTCAGGGTCCCTATGGGGTCCCCCCCCCCCCGGCTGTGCCCCTGCTGTGCTTGCCCCCACCCCACCAGGAACACGCTGTCTCTTGCTAATTCCCGCTCGGGCTCCGGACTTTCTGCTTTAACTGGTTGCAGCGTGACTTAAGGGTTGTCACGCTTTGACAAGTTAGTGGAGAGTGACAGTCACGACACCCCGAACCGCGTGCCCCTGGCCGGCCCGGCTCCGGCAGGAGATGAGCTGCGTGGGGAGCATGTTTCCAAACACTGGGCTTGTCGATGAAGCGCTGGGCGCCCACCCCCGGGAGAGGAGTGAGAATGGGGCGAGACTAAGCTGCCGGCTGGGGGGTGGGCATGGGGCCCCACTCAGAATGAGGGCTTCCCAGAGGAGGAGGCATGGGACGGGCCGAGGGTCCGGCGGCAAAGGCCTGAGGCCACAGGAGAGACACACGTCTGGGTCCATCAGGGCCAACCAAGGACCGCCCCTGGGGTCAGGCGGGTGGTGGGCTGTACACAGATGCCGAGCGGCACAGGGACCCGGCTTCCCCACCAGCCAGTCGCCCCTCGGGCCCTCGGCTGGTCACAGTGTGAGCACGGCCCTGTGCTTGCCCTGCAGGCCATTGTCCTGGGTTTGTGCCAAAGCGGCCGGGGCAGAGCTGACGGGGGTGCCCTGCTGCAGGTCCCCGCAGGGGACACGGGACCTTGACCATCGGGGTTTGGGCGGCAGGGGGGGTCTGATGCCTCCCCCCACACCACCCCCCAGCCGCAGCTCGCCATCGCCCGCCTGTGGGCTTGGCTCTGGCAGGTCATCGAAGGCTTCAGACGTTTGTTTATTAGTAACGGGGTCGGGGGTAGGACCACTGCACCTGAGCCCCTGGGCCGTGCTGGGGTCACCCACAGTCTCGGTGTCATGCCAGCTTTGTGGCGATGGTGAAGGTCGTTCTAGGGGAGAAGTGCGGCACAGATGGGGACCCCCCCACCTCCCCAGCGGGAGGAGCGAGTCTGTAGGGAGGCCCTGTGCAGCCAGGACGCTGAGCCAGGCCTCTCCCGACCCGCGGAGAGAACTCCACACCTCTGTCCCCTTTCACATCTGCCTCCTGGAGAAAAGGGGACAACGCCTGGTAGAAAAGCCGCCCTCCCCCAGATCCTTGGGCCTGGCTCAGTGGACAGGCCGACATTCCATCCCTGCCGCCACCACAGAGGCCTCGGGGAGGGGGCAGCTGCTACACCAGCTGCTCGGGGACGGTCGCTGGAAAGCTGGGGCATCCCATCCCGCACGTGCTCTGTACCCAAGATAGGCGCCTAGCGCTGCTGTGCTTCTGCAGAGAAGGTGTCTGGGGCAGTGTGCATGGGCCGTGGGGCAAGAGAGGGCGGCTGCGTAGGCCCCAGCCCAGCGCCTTCCTGCAGAAAACCAGCTCCTTTAAAGGAGGGCACAGTGGGCAACAGTATAAGTGGGATTTCCAGTTAAGCTGTTTGTGTTAGGAATAAAAAGAACACGTGTCTGGTCAGGCCGTTTAGAAGAGAGTTCCTCGGGGATCCCCTCTTACTCGGGGGTCTTTCCAATTCCCTTTAAGAGGAGAGTGAAGATGAGAACCTTTCTCAGTGAGACACGCAGCCTGGAAGCCCCATTTTTGCATGTTATTGACCTAGAGAGAAAGGGTGTCAGGTTCACCCGGACCCAGAGCCTTGCGGGAGGGAAATTCGGAAACTCGTAGCAGTAGAGCATTACAGATGTCCAGGGCTCTAGTTTAATTTCCTCCCCCTGCTGTGGAGTTAACTTAACTCAGGTGAAGCTAGGATGTTCCACAGCTGTTTCCTCCCGAGCTAGCTCGGCCGGCTGTGGGCCACCCCCAGGAGGCCTCTCGAGGCTGACCCGCGCCCCCTTCCCCGGCGGGCGGCCGTGGCGCTGCCGTGCGCTGGTTTGTGAAGGAGAAGGCCGTGGAGCCGGGTGGTGGGCAGAGGCCTCCGGGGAGGTGCCCTGTGGTTTGTCAGGGCCCTGGGCATGGCTGGCGGGCTGCAGCCCCTCCCTGCGGGGCCCCGACCAGACCCGCTCCTCACCTCTCACGCCCGTGTGCCTGACTTGGCATTTCAGTCGATGTTCGAGGTTTGCTTCCTGGCACCTGGACGTCCTGGGGACCCGGACCTGGCTGAGGAGGGGACCCCGGGCCTCCAGGAGCTCTGGGGGAGTCTAGGGTGCTTGGACCCCCAGGCTCGGCCTCTGTGGCTCAGTGCATCAGGGGCCTGGGGGCCTGAGCATCCCCTGGGGGCACCAGTGTGGGGTGGGGCAAGTGGCGGCAGCCTTCTGGGCTCCTCAGAGCCTGTAACCACTCAGCGGGCTTCTCGCGATGACTGGACGCGGTCCAGGTGGCCCTCTGTGTGGGCACAGCAGGGACCCCTGCAGCGTCCCCTGGGGACTGGCGGGGCCCAGTATGCCCTCACTGAGAGCAAGCCTTTGGGTCCACGGCGGCTGCATTACCGCAGAGCAGGTGCCCCTGGTGCCTGTCTCAGGGAGGAGACCTTGGGCTGCGCCAAGTGGGGCCGGGACCTCTGCTGTTGGAAGAGGGGACTCGGGGTGAACCCCAGCATCTGCACCCGCACCCGGTGGGGGGAGGCTCCAGCCGGCACCAACCCCGCCCCCTTGTGTCTTGGGGTCTCGGGGCCTCTCTGTGGAGGACAGGCCATGAGGCAGGACCCACCTGGGCAGACGCAGTGGTGGCTTCCTGCCAGGGAAGCGGGGGCCCCCAAGGGTGACCGCTGTGCCCATGGTGGGGAGTGGCCGAGCCTGGGGGGCTGGGTGTCTGATCGCTGGCCCGACCTCAGTGTGACCCTGCCCCTCACCTGGTGACAGCCCTGGTGTGGCCAGTGCCTGCCCAGACGGAGGGCAGCGCTGTGACTGAGAAGAGGGACCTGAGGCTCCGGGGCACACGGAGGTCGGAGGATAGAACGTCCCAGACAGCCAGGGCCCAAGACCCAGCGTTTCCAGGAGGGCCAGCTGCTGGGATTGAGGTGTGCGGTAAGCACGGACCCTGTCTGGAGCCTGCTCTGGAGAGGGGGGAGCAGCAGCTGGTGGGGGGGTCGGGCGGGTGCCATGATGGGGGGTACCGGGAGGAATGGCCGTGTGTTGGCTGCTGTGAGAAGCAGCTCTCCTCAGGTCACCCGTGTCTCTCAGCAGAGTGAGCAGTGGAGCAAGGTGGGGTGGGGGGGGGATGTGAGGTGTTGGTCCAGGGAGGAGGGGGGCCCAAGAAGGTTGGGGGCCGGACGTCCGTGTCGCGGACCTGGGTGGCCAGGTGGTGCCAGGGGTTCTCCGGGGCTGTGTCCAGCGTCTCAGGTGCAGAATATTGGTGAACTGGGTGCCCCAGGAGGGACCAGAGGGAGGGAGATGGGGTGCTCGGCTGGGGGCTGGCCTGGGGTGACCCACAGTGGGTCCAGCGCTAGAGGACGTGGGCCGGAAGATGGGCAGCGGTCCAAGAGGAGGTCCGAGCGTGGGGCCTCCTGGAGACAGGACGAGGCCCTGGTGGGGTGGGGTGCCTGCAGGCTGTGTCCGTGGTGGGAGGAAGAGGGACGTGGGGTTCCTGGGATTCCGCTGGCTGGGGCATCCGTTCCAGCTGAGGCGCATCCTGCGCTGGCCTCTGTGACTTGCCCGGCCAGCCCCCCAGCTGGGACCCGCAGCATTCCTCCCTTTCCCGGTGATGGTTTGGCTTCCTGGTGACTAGCCCTTTTATCACCTCCGTCCCCTTCACCCGGATCCCGCTCTGTGCCCCGTCTGGTGCCGCGTGCCCGCCCAGTGCGTGACGTTTCTGTTATCATTCTTCCTTTGTTTTGCTCTTCCTCTGCTATTTTTGGTCACTTACTCCTTGGAAATTGGTGAAGATTGATTGAGTTTTCTTTATTATCCCGTCCAGGAAATCTGTTTTCAAGTTCCTTTACCGTGTGCTTGAAAAGCGAGGATTCCCAGCGTTGACGGGAAAGCAGCAGCCCTCCCTCCCTCTCAAGCAAGCGAGGGCCTTACCGAGCGGGGTGCTGCACCCCTCTCCCGGCGCCCCGGTTCCAGACGCCTCCTCACAAGGGGGCCAGCCTCCACACGCCTTCCGCTCCGCCCAGGCACCCGCTCGGTCCTCGCACCCTGGGGACGGAGGGGCCTCTGGGGCTGTGTCCCCTGGCCTCTGGTGGTTTTGACGAGTTTGCGGTAAGCCTGCCCGTGGTTCCCCTGTGGGCGGCGTGTGTTCTCTGGTTGCTAGGAGGTGCTTTTCTGTGGATTCGGCGTCCGGGCGCGTTTATCATCACATGTCTATGTCATCCTCCTTGGGACCCGGGGTCTGCCCAGCTCGCGTTGGAGGAAGTCTCACCTGGGTCCGGTCGGACGTCCTGCTCCCCTTCCTCTGTCTCCAGTCGCCCTTCCTGGCGAGAGCCGCGCCCGGCAGCGTCCAGTGCCAGTTCTGACCATGAGGGGCCACCCTCAGCTCCGTGGTTGGGCCATGCGGGCAGCCCCCCAGGACACACAGGAGCCACTGAACAGAAGCCCTGGCTGTGCCGACCCTTTCCTGGCCGCAGCAGCCATGGCGAAGCCCGGTGGGCACTGCGCCCGGCCCTCAGATGGTGGGATTGCTCCGCCCCCAGGGCCTCCCGGGCTTCCCGGGGGAGGCATCTCGCAGGGAGCCACGTGGCACAAACTGGACGAGGTGCAGGTGGAGGCCTTGGTCCAGTGTCCAGGGCTCCTCCCGGGGCTCCAGCCCCTGTGACCCCTGGCCAGGAGCGCGTCTTGATTCCGAAGTGAGAAGTTCAGTCCCAGACGCGCCCTGTCGGGGGCTCAAGCCCCACCCCTACCGTCAGCTCAGGCGGGTGGCAAAGTGCCACAGGCGTGCAGCTCAGACAGCATTGAGTTCTCACAGTTCTGAGGGCTGCAAGTCCAAAGTCTCGGTGCCAGCGGGTCCGGTGTCTGGTGGGAGCTGCGTCCCGGTTCATCGATGGCATCTCCCTGTGTCCTCACTGGGGGGAAGGGTGAGGGAGCTCCCTGGGGTCCCTTGTACAAGGGCACTAACCCTGTTCACGAGGGCTCCTCCCTCCTGACCTCATCACCTCCCAGAAGTCCCTCCTCCTGACGGCATCACATTGGGGCTTAGGGCTTCAGCCTATGGATTTGGGGGAAACAGTAGCCTGTAGCCCCCGCTGTGCCCCCATGTTTTCAGGGGCACCTGGGGCAGGACACACTCCGCTCCCCTCACAGACGCTTCCAGGGTGCATGTGGCTGCTACCCTCCGTGCCCTCCCCAGACCCGGTGCCTGTGGGCAGTGGGCCTGCAGTGGAGCGTGCCCACAGCCCGGGACCCGGAGCTCGTCGGGTCCTTGTAGACCACCTGCTGTAAGACACCAGAGGCTCATGTCCCACCTCGCCCGCCCTGACTGCTCTGGCTCTCTCGACAGACACCCTGTTGTCTGACACCCTGGAGCCACCGAACTCCCCCCGACGGCCACACTCCGCACCCGGCAGGGCGTGCTCCTTCCCTTCTGTGAGCCTGCCCACTGCGGGGCCACCAGAGGCCGCCCCGTCACGGCGCCCCACGGCGGCCCTGCTTGTCAGCGCATGCGGCCCAGGTGCTCTCCCGTCACCGTGGGCCCCGCTCCGCCAGCCCTCGTGGGCGCCTGTCCCTGGACTGTGCTGCCTGGACTGGGAGCCTGGGGACTCGGGGTCCCCAGAGAGAAGGCTCTGGCTCCTTGCTGGTGTGGCCTGGGGATGTGCCTGGACAGGCCGGGCTGGGGTGAGGCCAGGGTGGTCTCTCTGAGCCCTTGGGAAAGCTGAATGTTAAAGGAGCCGGGGAATGGGGCGCCTCCTTCCAGGGCCACCCCCGGGTGTGCCCTCCCCCCCTCCCCCCCTGCCCCATGGGAGGTTGGGAGTGGGGCAGGAGATGGGTAGATTTTGGCACAGAAGCAGGAGGAAGACCATCGCCTTCACTCTGTCCAGGCAGACCGCAGGGCTTGCGGCCAGCTGGGCTCTTGCTGTCCCGGCTGTGAGTCACCCGGACCACAGCTTCCCGCCTGGAGCAAGGCTGAGTGGGGCCACTGCTTGGTCCTTGAAGTCCCCTGTGGTGCGGTCCAGCCGGCAGGCTGTGCAGGAGGGCATGCGGCCCAACCGAGGTGCTTGTGGCCTGCGGCTGTCCTCTGCACCCAGCTTCCCTGTGCTGGCCTTGCCGTCCCACCCAAATAAAGCCCCTTGCCGAGGAAGGGCCGCACCCGCAGGAAAGTGCTGGGCAGGGGCTCCTTCCCGCCAGGGGACCCCGTCTCCCTCGTGACCAGGACAGTGCGGGGCTCCCCTCCAGTGGCTGGTGAGGTGTGCCCGCGTGCCCGGGGCCTCTGGTCACTGAGGCGGGGGACAGAGGCCCAGCAGGCCCAAGGAATGAGGTCCCGATGGCCAGGCCCGGGTCCTGGGATGGCTGACGGCTCCCACGTATAACAGCCTCGTGGCCGGCTGGCCGGAGCTCTCTGGGTCCCGGGCCCTGTGTTGAGGTTATGTGTGTGTCCCAGTGTTGTCTGCCCAGCCCCCTCGGGGCGGCCCTCCCCGCTGTGGACACAGGGTGCTCTCTGCAGGCGCCTGGCCCATGTGGCCTCTACGGGGTACCCGTGCTCGGCCCGGCCCACCCACCGGCCGGCTCGTCCCGCGTGTGGCCGTGCTGGCCTCTGACTCAACACGCACCACTACCTCGGAGGGGCTGGCGCTTCTGCCCCGTCCTCCCCATGCCCTGGCCCCCGTTGCAGGTTGGCCTCTGCTGGGGCGGGAGGGTGGGCTCACAGTGACCCCTGCCAGGGCTCCCGGCCTTGGTGTTGGGTGCCTGACTGTCCCTTGCTTCCTGCAGGGCCATCCCAGCCCCACACTGCTGGCAGGGAAGCTGAGAAGGCACCTCTGACCTTCTCTCCTGATTAGCAGGAAGCAGCCATGTCCAGATAAGGCTCGATCACCAGAGAAAGCTGAGCTGGGCCAGTGAGAGCTGGCAGCTGCCTCAGGCTGCCGGAGGAAGGTGACCAGCGCTCGGGATGCGGGTGGAACTGGAGCCCTTGGCCCCCAGCCGGCTCTGCCCCTGAGAACCCTCCAGGCCTCCAGGTGCCCCAGCCTCGCCCTGCGGCCCTGCTGTGGCCAAGCTGCGTGGGCCTGGAGCCTGAGCCCCCAGGGTGCCGCGTGTGGGCCGGCCCGTCCCGGCGTGGGGGCAGGCCGGGCGCGGGGGCCGCGTGGCCACCTGCCGCCGCAGGGCCCCCGCTCCCACTGGGGCAGATGCAGGACCGTGCAGACAGGGTCAGCTCCTGGAGACAGAAGGCCCCTTAGTTCTCCCTCCCACAGAACACCCAGTGCACGTGGGGCCACAGAGGCAGCCCTGCACGTGGCCCCAGTTTAACCGCTGATGTCCTGGGTGCCGGGAGGAAAACGGGGGCATCATCGTCCTCCTCGGAGGGCCAGCCCGGCCCCGGGAAACCCGGGGGGCGCGCTCCTTGCGCGTGGCGGGCTGCGCGCTGTGCTGGGGTCTGGGCCCTGCCAGCCCCTCGTGGCCCGTGTGGTCGCCCTGTGCCCAAGCTGAGTGCTGCTGGCAGGACTGCAGTAGGGCGGCCGCTCTGCGCGGCTGTCTGCAGCCCCTCAAAAGGCCCGGCCACGTCACCACGTCGCCACGTGGCCAGCACATCACTCTTTCAGAAGAAGAGGAACAGGGGCTGGAGCCCCGCTTGCGCACGCGTGTTCACGGCGGCCGCCCAGAGGGCCGAGTGCTGTCCTGACACCTGCCGGGTGGGTGAACCCAGGACAGGGCACCCCTCAGAGGAGCCACACGCGCGATCCCCTGTCCTGAACGTCAGAGCGGGCAGCGCCGCCGGGAGAGACACGCCGGGGGGGCCCCTGTGGGCTGACACAGCCGTTCTGGAGTATCGGGAACGTGCCAAATGCCCCTGGTGTGCATGCTTGAACGTGGCTAAAATGGTCGGTTTTACATTGTACGTGTTTTACTACAGTAGGGAGAAGTTTTAAGGAGCGGGGCCAGGGACGGTTCTGGATCTGAGGAGACCAGCCAGGCCGGCGGTAGCGCTCGACAGCAGGAGGACAGGGCGCCGTGGGCGACGCCCCTCGATTAGCGTCCTGGTGCCCCAGCTGGCTCTCAGCCGGGTCGCCCCCAAATCCTAGGTGCCCGTGGGGAGGGGGTCCCTGGTTGTTGGTGGTGGGGTGTTTGCTGAACTCTTGCTGTAACTTTCTGTGGAGCTTGAACTTTTCCTCTTAAAAGCCAGGGTGGCAGGCGGCGGGCGGCGCCCCGCAGGCCCTGGAAGGCTCTGGAGCCCCAGGGCGCCGTGGGTTGTGGGTCTGCACTCCTGCGAGTCGCCTCTTTGCGCCGTCGCCCACGTTTCTGTGGGTTGATTGTCTTTCTGCTGCTCTTCTGTAGGCGCCTTTGTACTTGGGACATTAGTCCTTTGTCTTCCGTCGGCATCGCGGCTCTCGGCATCGCGGCTCTTTTCCCGCATCCATTGTCCCGTCTCTGAGTTCGCTTTGCAGTAACGTCCACATTTCCCGTCTCAGGCAGAGTTAGTGTCTCGCGGAGCTGGGGGAGCCACTGGGTTGGGCGCATCTGGCCCCCTTCCTCCGAGCACCTGGGTGCACCAGGTGCCGTCCTAGGCCCCGGACCTGGCCCCATCCTTGCGGAACTCAGCCCTGCTTAAGGGGATGCACGGTGATCTGGGACAGACACTTCCCACCTGAGCACCATCAGTGAGGGGGTGGTGAGGTGGGACGAGGTGGGATACGGACCTCCCTGATGTTGAGGCGCCAGTCAGCAGGGCGGGGCCAGGCCCCAAGTGCTGGACCCTGTGCTGGGAGTGCAGGAGGTCTCTAGGGCCTTCCCGGAGGCTGGACAGAGCCAGTCACTGAGCTCTTTCTAAGAGGCGCCTCCACACTGGCTGGCAGCCACAGGACAGTACAGTGTCCTCCGGGGGGCTGGTCAGGTGGAGAGGAGGCTGAGGGGCTTCCAGGAGATGGGTAGAGCCCGGGGTGGGGGGCCTGGGATCGGCCCCTGGGCAGTCAGGAGGGAACTGGCCGTGTTTTGGAAAGGACTGCACGTTGGGCTGGAACTTTTCATTTTAGAGTGAAAATGTCAAGAAGGGCAAAGGTGGCTGAGATGGTGGTTGGCGTGCAGACGGGCACTCCTGCCTCCTTCTGAAGCCAGCAAGACCAGGAGTGGCCAGAGACCTGAGAGGAGGCCCAGGAGGAGGAGGAGGACAGGCGGGAGCCCAGGTCCACCAGGTCGGGCCCACTGCAGGGAACGCCAAGGACAGGCCCAGACCTCAGGTTCTCCAAAGGGCGGAGGCACAGACTCCGGGGCGGAGCCCAGAGCCCGGAGCCCTCCTCGTGCCTGCTCTGGATGCGAGCAGACGCCGGCAGCCAGGTCCGACAGAGTGATGGTCAGCAGGAAGCATCCACCACAGCACAGCCCCGCACCCGTGGGGCGGGGACAGGAGGCTCCGGTGAAAGAACGTTCCGGAACGCCCAGCTGGACGGCAGACGCGGACGGGCTCGGCACAGGAGCCAAGTGCCAGCTGAGCAGCTGTCGCGGAGAGCAGAGCGGAAACAGGGGCGGACAGAGGTGGACGGAGGTGGACAGAGGTGGCAGAAGAGATCCTGCGGGAGCCCCGGCAGCTCAGTGACGGGCGCCGCCTGTGGAGAGGCCGTGTCCTGGCGCTATTTCAGGAAGGAGCCCCCACCCGGCGCCGGTCCTCCCACTGCCCTGGGCCCTGGGCCCTGTCCACTCTGTCCACAGGGCGGCCGAGAGGTGCCCTCCGCAGGCCACGCGGGAAGGTCGCTGCCCTGCCAGAGCGCGCAGAGCCTCCCTCGGCGGCAGGCAGTGGGCCCAGGCGGGGACAGTCCCCTCCTCAGATGTCTTTGTTTCTGACTGGTCCTGTCGCTTCCGTCTTGAGGGGGCTGAGCAAGGGAGGGGGTGAGGTCCCGCTGTGCGGCCCCCGCACTCTTGGTGGGCCCGGAGCAGTTGGGTGAGACAGCCTTGCCTTCCTCTTAGGGTTGGGGAGCCCAGTTGAGGAAGAGCCCCACTTAGCAAAGGTTTTCGTTTGTTTTTGTTTTTCTCTTCTTGGCCGCACCTTGTGGCATGTGGGATCTTAGTTCCCCGACCAGGAACGGAACCAGTGTCCCCTGCATTGGAGGAGTGGAGTCTTAACCACCGTAGCAGAGGTTTTTAATCAGAAGTTAAAACCAAGCCTTGTGCACTGTTGGAGGGAATGTAAACTGGTGCATCTCCTGTGTAAAACAGTGGCTAGAACGGCCCCCGGACCCAGCAATCCCACGTCTGGGTGCGTACCCTGAAGGAATTGAAAGCAGGGCCTCCAAGAGACATCCCTTCCCCCCGCCCCGCCGTGTTCCTAGTAGCACAGTTCACATGAGCTGAGACCGTGCTTAGTCCATATGGTGACGATGACCCAGCCTTGAAAACGAAGGGGTCCTGACACAGGCTGCATCTTGGAGGGACATGCTGAGTGACATGGGCCAGTCACAGAAGGACAAATCACGTGTGATCCACGCGTATGAGGTCCCTAGAGCAGTCGGATTCATAGACAGGAAGTAGGATGGTAGGTAGGGCCGCGGGCTGGGGGACGGGAGGGGAGTGAGTGTTGAATGGGGACAGAGTTTCAGTTTTACAAAATGAAAAGAGTTACGGAACGTGGTGATGGTGGCACAACCGTGTGAATGTGCCTGATGCCCCTGGACTGGTTCCTTGAAGGTGGTAAATTTCATGTTGTATACATTTTACTGCAATAGAAAAGGAGAGAGGTAACATTGCAAGACTGTTCCCCCAAACATGGCTGTAGCAGTTACACTCTCCCAGGGTGGGGAAAAGTTAGAGCCGGACGCCTCGGGGCTCACCAGCGCCGACCCTCATGCTGCCTGGCTGGACTCCAGCCAGGGACCCAGGGAGGGGCTCAGGGGCCCACCCGCCTGGGGTCCTGCTTAGGTGGGGAGCTGTCTCCAGACCCCAAGGTCTGCTGAGTCCCCCGGTGGGGACTGCCCTTGCCCTGCTCCTGGCCCACGTGGGGCCCTGGGGACCCTGTGGCGTTCCGTCATCGGGGAGCCAGTCCCCACCCGCCACCTGCCACTGCCCTCCCCTCCCCGCAGCTGAATGACGCTCGGGGGATTTGGATTAAAGGAGACACCGCCCTGCTCCTCTGGGACACCAGTGCTCCGGGGCAGCGGGGCCGCAGGCTCCCGTCTCTGGTTTGCATCCCACACGGGGGACGTGGGGGTGGTCAGTCTCCCAAAGAGGAATCGGAGGCTTTGTGCTCTTTGCAGCCTCGTCTCCCCGCCACCCCACCCCCCCCCGAGGCCCTGCCCCCACCACTTGGAACCCAGGCTCCGGAGCTGAGTGGGCTGAGGTCTTTTTTCTGGGGCTGGGCGCAGGTGCTGGCCAGCTTTCCTGGGGCAGCAGCGGGGAGCGGGGCCTTGGGGGACCCTCAGCACCCTCCACTGCGTGGCGACTGGGGGGCCTGGGAAGACCGGCCCCCCCCGGCCCCTGGGGGGCATTAATCGTGAGACCTTCCTGTCAATGCGAGCCTGTGTATAAAAACATCTGCAAAACCAGCTTTCCGTGAACTTTCTGAAATGTCACTTGTTTCGTCACTCACGAAATCCAGGGGTGTCGGGATACGGGGGCTCCTCCTCACCCCCCCAGCACGCCTTCCCTGACCTCGGTGTCCCAGCATAGCCTGACCCCACGGCAGAGCCCGTGCCCCTGCTCCCCCGCGTAGCGTGTGCTCAGGTGGGCCTTGTTGAATGACCCCCCCCACACAGGGGAGGTCCCTGTTGCGCCCGCTCTCCCGCTCCCAGGGTGCGCGGCTCATCTTCCTGTCCCCGTCCCCCATGCCCGCCTTCTGTCCCAGGGCCTGTGTCCATTCACCCCTAGCCCTGACCCCATGCTCCATTGTGACCCCTGCCCTCCGGGGCCCAGGCCCAGCACCCTGTCCTGCCAGGTCCCCCTAAGAGTCTGCCTCTTCAGGCCAACCCCAGGGAGGATGTGGCCAGCGCTCCCCCAGGGTGCCATCTCCCCGCTCCCTTCCTCTTCTCTCCCTCCTTGCCCCACCACCCCACTGGCACCTCCCTTTTCCTCCAGACTCTGTCCAGCACCTTGGCCGGCCGAGGACCAGCCCCGGGAGGCCTGCCCGCCTTGCGGGCAGGGGCGGGCACTGTGCGGTGGCCAGGCGCCCATCCTGTCAGGGCCCATGGGGCCCACTGACCTGAGAGCACACAGAAGCCCCAGCCCCAGGTGTCACCCGGAGGGACAGAGACCCGGCAGCGGCAGCGTGGCTCGGCCCCACCTCCTGGGACCCACCTGGTCGCAGGAGGTGGCTCTGAGAGGGCCGCAGCTGCCTTCAGCCGGACCACAGGCCAGCCTGGGTGTCTAGTTGCCCTGGGCTGTGGGCGGCGCCGCAGCTCTGCTGACCCTCACAGCCGACTTCCGCGGGCACGCCTCAGTCTCTGCTTTGCAAGTGCGCGGTTGTCCCCTGGGTCGCTCCATCCTGTAGGCCCAGCTCTTCCCGCACCGCAAGAACCGGAGACCCTGAGGACTGAAGTGTGTGCATCAGGGCCCCTCCCACACCCACTCGGGGGCATTCCCCTCCCGAGGGCAGAGGCATCTTTCACACCCGTCTTTAAGGTGATGCCCCAGTCCTAGCGGCTCCTCCCCCCACCGAGGATGACCTGTGGCTGGACATCCTAATGAGGTGCTGCAGGAAGCGGGGGCACACTGTCCGTCCACACTCACACAAAGCGAGACCAGCTGCTTTGAAGAGGCCACCAAACATGGAAAGACAGAGTAGAAACAGTTCTTTGCTGTGTGTGCATGCTCAAAGAAAGGAAGGGGAAATCCCCAGGTGGGATTCATCTGGATAAAGAGGGACCTGGGCCAGGGCGGAGCCAGGGACGTGCCTGGGGGTGGCTGGGGGGCCTCAGAAGCACGTCTGGGGGGGTCTTGTGAAACCGGGGCACTAGGTGGGGGGCTTGGGACCACCCTCCCTGGGGTTAGGGAACCCTGGAGTGGCAGGGAGGCTGCCCCTGTGAGGAGGATAGTGGACCACCATGTGCTGTCAAAAACCCACGGTGGTGTCATGCGTGGGTGTCGATTCTGAACACTGAGACGCCTCTTTTAAGTGCAAGTGTTAGAGAATGAGAGACTGAGCCTTCAATCACAGCATCATCCAACTCAAGTTATGTAAAGAACAGGGCAAATCTTAGAAAAAAATAGAGGAATGGAGGTAACAGAGCAAGCTTAATGAAATAAGAAAACAATATGAAATATTAACAAAAGCCAGAAGTCAACTGCTTGGAAAGACTAATAATGTAGCAAACTTTGGCGAAAGTGATCAAAAGAGAAAGCACACACATAAACAATTTTGGAACGAAGTGACAAAGTCGAAGAACACTAAACAACGTGAATAAATATGAAAAATAAGTATGATGCTTTTCTAGAAAAAATATGAATTACTTAGTAATTGATGTAGTAAAATAGAAAATGTGTAGAGACCAGTTACATCAAAACCTCCTCTCTTCCCCAAAGAGCACCAGATGGTTTTATTTGTGAATTTTACCAAATGTTCAAGAAATAAACACTGTCTCGTTATGACATGTTCCAGAGATTGAAAAGATGTTTAAAAAGAGGCAAAGCTGCCAATTTCCTGAGGGCAGTAGAGTCATCAAAACTCCTAGAGGCAGCACAAGGGTAGGGTTGACCTCATGGACATAGACGTGAAAATCCTAAAGAAAATGTTGACCCCCCCCCCAAAAAAAATCCCGACAAGGTATAAAATTGCAAAAGCATTTTATGAAATAGGAATTATCTCAAGATAATTAACATTGGACTATTTATTATTTTTATCACATTCAGAGTGAAAGAGAAAAATCATATTATCTATCCAGAAAAAACATTGATGAAATTTAAGAGACATTCTTAGGGATATAGAAATAAACAGGAACTTTAACCTGTTATAGGGCACCTACTAAAAATCTACAGACCTGCTCTATCCAATGTATTAGTCTACATTTGGCTATTCATTAATCCATTTATCCATTAAAAGGTATAATTCACTTCTGCACTAGCACCAGCCATATTTCAACTGCTGGCTACTGGTTACCACATTAGAGAGTGCAGCTATAGAACATTTCCATCACTGCAGAAAGGTGACTGGACTTCGCTGCTGTACACACATCATTCTTAAACGCTAGAAGTATTACCTCTAAAACCAAGAAGAAAGGTAACTGCTATTATCCTTGAGGTACCGGGCAGCGCAACAAGACACGAAAAGTAGATAGGAATGGGTTGAAAGAAACACAACTACCATTTGCCGATGGCATTGTTGTTCAAATGGACAATACAAGAGCGCATACAAGCTGTTAGAACCACTAACAGTTCTGGAAGGTTGACTGATACAAGGTCAGCACACAGAATCAATAGTGTTGAAACACCTGCAGTGTTTCAATTTGAAAATAAGAAAAACGGTGTTCTTCAGAAAAGCAGCTGGTAGCTTATCTAGGAATCATTGGCCAAAGGGCATTAATGACTTTGGCCAGAGAACCGCCTCACCACTTACTCAAGGACATAAAACACCTGAGTAAGGAGGTGCTGAGGCTCCCTGGCGACCTGAAGATGTCACTTCTCCCTAAATGCAATTCAATTTTGTAAAATTCCACGAAGGAATTGAACTTGGCAAGCAAATTATGAAGTTTACATGAAACAGACAAGCAACTTTAAAGAAAAATGAAGTATGCTTGTGTTTAGGGAGTGTTTTCCTTAGCAGATGCATGTTTATTTAAATAAGCTGTACTGATGAAAACAATATGCAATTGTCAGAAGTATGGACAGATTGACCCGTGGGACATAGAGCAGGACACAGACACACAAATGCAGCCTGCTTCAGAAACTGCTTTCTTTATCCATAAGGAAGGGATGTATTCTTTTAGAAGTGGTTGGGGGACAGATGGGCATCCATGTAGAAAATAATAAAATCAGGTCCCTACCTCACACCATCCACAGAACAGCTCCACATAGATTAGTGACCTCAGTGAAAAGAGAAAAAAAACTGGGAGGAGGGGTGTGAAATGAACGAATATATTCTCCAAGAAGCATGAATCATAAAAGACACTTACTTAGGGCTTCCCTGGTGGCGCAGTGGTTGAGAGTCCGCCTGCCGATGCAGGGGATACGGGTTCGTGCCCCGGTCCGGGAGGATCCCACATGCCGTGGAGCAGCTGGGCCCGTGAGCCATGGCTGCTGAGCCTGCGCGTCCGGAGCCTGTGCTCCGCAACGGGAGAGGCCACAACAGTGAGAGGCCCGCGTACCGCAAAAAAAAAAAAAAAAAAAAAAAGACACTTACTTAAATAGACGTTGTCTGGAAACCCACTCGTGACAGCCTGCAGCTGGGAGATGATAGATGTGATGTGCGTAGGCCCATGATTACACCTAGAATAAAGGAAGAATCCCTAGACAGCGAGGAAATGCCGGTGCAATAGAAAAACGGACAAAGGTGGTGGACAGGCAGGCTATGGGATCGCTCACGGCCAACAAGCACCCGAGAAGTTGCGCAGCCTCCCTGGAGGTCAGCGCGATACCAGGTAAAACCACCGTGAGATCCCGCAAATCTAGTGATTCTGCTCGTTTGGGGGGTTGAGTGCTAGGGGCTGAATTGTGTCCCGCCCCCGCCAAGTTCACGCTGTGACTCCCTGACTCTCCCAGTGCGTTGGGATGTGACTCTATTTGGAGACAGGTCTTCAAAGAGGCGATTAGCTTACAGTGAGGCCCTAGGGCAGGTCCTTCTCCACTATGACTGGTGTCCTTAAAACGAGGAGATCGAGACGCACAGAGAGACGCCGGGGTGGGGCTGGGGGTCGTGCACAGAGTGGAGGCCGTGAGAGGCGGCCATCTGCCAGCCAGGGAGAGAGGCCCAAACAGGTCCTTCTCATGACCAGAGGAAACCAGCCCTGCAGGCACCCCGATCCCGGACCTCCAGCCTCCAGACCATGAGAAACAAATGTCCGTCGTCTAAGCCGCCCTGTCTGGTATTCGTTATGGCTGCCCCAGGACACCAACACCCCCTGGGCCAGCAGGAGTGCACATTAACCCCACAGCTTGGGAGAACGGTTTGACAAAAACCCTGGACAGGTTCTGAGTGTGTGGAGCTGACCCAGTAACCCCACTTGGGCAGAAGGTGCCCGCGCAGCCCTGTAAAGGTGGGGCCAGAGCGTGTAGTGTCGGATCCGTGGAGCAGCCTGAACGGCCATCACGGGGAGATGGAGAAGCCATATGCTCGTACAGAGAGGAAGTACACGGCGGGCATGGGGAGTGCACACTAGTGATGTGCCCACGGCTCTCAGAAAGGAACGAGAGGTGGGGAGAGAAGGGCAAGTTGCAGTAGCACACTCGGTGGGGTTAGCATGTGACCTGAGAAACAGAACAACACAGGCTGACGCGTACAGGCAAATTTAGTGAAGATGGGACATGCCTGGCAGTCCAGAGCACAGCCGATGTCTCTGTGACGGAGTCAGAAAAGCAGAGCCACCTGAAGGTGCTGATTCCTGCCTCGTGTACAGCCCAGGGTTAGGGGTCCAGGGCTGGCTGGGCCCTCTGCCGTGCTGAGCATGTGGCTTCCACTTCTGGGTCCAAGGTGGCTGCCTAGGTCCTGCCATTGCATCTAGGGGGAAGGCGGCGAGCAAGGGCTTGCCACCCAGAACGTGATCACATGGCCTCTGCTCGGGTTCCGCCGCCCCAGCTGCTCAGTGGCCATGCCCAGCCGCCCCAGACAGGACTGAGGTCTCTGGCCAGGAGGCAGGCACCCAGCTAACATGGGGGAGGCCTGTTATGAAGGGAGGACGGGGACCCCGGAGTTGGGGGACGGCGGCCGTATCCTGGGAGGAGACCCCTCCTCCAGCTGGTGCTTCCTCCGGGGGGAGGGGGTGGTAAGGAGCGCACACAGTGGGTGTCTGTGGTCGTGGGCGCCTTATTTCTCTCAAGAGGTCTGCAGCTAGCACGGAGAACATTTGTCAGCGCTTGGTGGTGGGCAGGTGGCTTTTGTGGCATCAGTCTTTGTAACTTTTCTCTATTTTAGGAGACAGACCAGGATTCTGCCTCCCTGGGTTAGGTGTGGAGCTTGGCTCTTTCCTCTCTCCTGCTCGGAGCAGACACAGTCCGAGGAGAGAGAACACTGGCTGTGAGCGAGGCCCCCTCCCGTGGAAAGGCTGCGTTTTCACCTGCTGATGGGGTGGAGTTTTATGGGGACTGTGTAAGATAACCTTGGCTTCTTTGTGTGTCACTGCGGAACCTAGTGCCATGCAGGGTGTTTGACGGAATAATGGTCCCAGCTTAGTGATGCATCACTGTTTGTGGGGGCTTCACAGTGTACTTGTTTATGGTTTCCTTGAGGGCCAAGCATTCTGCAGTAAATCTCGTCCTTGGCTGCCCTCAGGCCTATCTCTCAGAACCAACCTTGGCTAAAAAACAAATAGCATTCATTCTGTTGATCTAGCTCAGTGTCTGGGTGCAGGTGATCCTTTCGATTCTTTTAGTGTTGTTTGCACAAATAGCATCAGCTTGAACATACCTTAGAACACACACATCCCCCAAGAAATCCCAAATGGCTGTAGGTGTCACAGTCACCTGGGAGATGAGCCTCTGAAGTGAGTCCATCCGGGGTGGAGACAGGCTCCCTGCGGATCCACGGGCCCCTCCTTATGGGCTGGAAGCCAGGCCCTTCATGGAGCGGTTTCTTCACTGCCATGTCCTCGTGGGCACCCAGCTCTTCTTCCTGGATGGTCCCCTCTGCGCTGTGGACTCTGAACGCTGGACTCACCCCGTCCCCAGCCAGACACGTCGTGAGGGATGTCAGCTTCTAGAAACGGGGGTTGTGAAAGCCTTGAAAATAAGAGATCGAGACCCTGAGACCCTCACCCCCAAATAAGGACTGGAGAGTATTTTTTAATGATTAATTGATTCAGAGCAGGATCCAAATAAGGCCCCCGTTTGGCAGTTGGTTGATACATCCTTTAGGTCTTCTAGGTTTTTCTAACTTTTGAAAAGGTACTTTAAAAACGTACATGCAGGTACTTCCCTGGTGGCGCAGTGGTTGAGAGTCCGCCTGCCAATGCAGGGGACACGGGTTCGTGCCCTGGTCCGGGAAGATCCCACATGCCGCCGAGCAACTAAGCCCGTGCGCCACAACTACTGAGCCTGCGCTCTAGAGCCTCTGAGCCACAACTACCGAAGCCCGCACGCCTTGAGCCCGTGCTCCACAACAAAGAGTAGCCCCCGCTTGCCGCAACTAGAGAAAGCCCGCGTGCAGCAACAAAGACCCGATGCAACCAAAAATAAATAATAAAATTAATTAATTCAAAAAACAAAAACCGTATATGCAGTAAAATTCAACCCTGCCTGCTTTTTTGTCTGCACCTCTGAGCCCTGTCACCCCTAGGGTAGGACGCCCTAGACCGAACCTCGGGGCCCCTGCTCCACTCTCCGCCCTGTGCCCTCCACCGCCTCCCCCAGAAGGTACATAGGTGGGCGAAGATGCAGGGCGTGACCTCTGGACTCTGGCTTCTCTCCTGCAGCGTGCGTGTGCGCCCCTGCATGCGTGTGCACGTGGCGGGGCTCGGTCCTCCGGTCCCCCAGCAGCACTCCCTGGTGTGGATGGCCTGACGGCTTTGAGGGATGTCTGGGTTTCCAGTTTGGGGCGAATGTGAGCTCAGCTGCTGTGAATGTTCGTGTCCGAGTCTTTGGGTGGATTCCCAGGAGTGGGCTTGGGGGTCCTGGGAGCTGATGCTCCACCTGCAGGGTCACGGCCCCCCTCTCCGCCGGCTCGCCAGCACTGGGCCTTTGGATCTTGTTTCCGCCTTTGTAATAGGTGTGTGGTATCTAGCTCTGGCTTTAATTTGCATTTTCCTAATAGCTAATAATGTTGAGCATCTTTTCATGTGCTTATTTATTGCCCATATGTCTTTTTTGGTGAAGAGTCTGTTGAAATCTTTTGCCCATTTTTACTGGGTTGTTTATTTTCATATTATTGAGATTTGAGAGTTCTTTGTATGCTCTGGATAAAGTCCTTTGTTAAATATGTGATTTGCAAATATTTTCTCCCACTCCTAGCTTGTCTTCTCATTTTCTTTAATAGTGTTTTTCGCAGAGCAAAGTTTTAAATTTTGATGACATCCAATTTATCGGACTTTCTTTTTCTCTTCTGTTGATCTATACGCCTTTCCTGTGTCAACAGCACTCTGTCTTGATGACTTTCGGTTTATAGCAAGTCTTGATGTCAGTGAGAGGTGCCCAGCTTACTTTGTTCTCCTTTTTCAAAGTCATTATTTTTTTCTATCGAAGTGTAGTTGATTTACAATATTATATTAGTTTCAGCATAGTGACTCAATAGTTTCACAGATTATACTCCATTTAAAGTGACTGTAAATAGTGGCTGTATTCTCTGTGCTGTACAATACATCCTTGTAGCTTATTTTATACATGGTAGTTTGTACCTCATTCCCCTATACCTATCTCTCCCCTCCCGCCTTCCCTCTCCCCACTGGTAACCACTAGTTCTCTATATTTGAGTCTGTTTCTGTTATATGCATTCATTTATTTTATTTTTTAGATTCCACATATAAGTGATAGAGTATTTTGTCTTTCTCTGCCTGACTTATTTCTAGGTCCACCCATGTTGTAAATGGCAGAATTTCATTCTTTTTTTATGGCCGAGTAATATTCCATTATATATATATGCACATATATATGTACACACACATATACATGCATACCTGCCATGTCTTCTTTATCCTTTCATCTCTGAACGGACACCTAGATTGCTTCCATGCCTTGGCAATTATAAACAGTGCTGCTGTGAACATTGGGATGCACGTATCTTCTCAAATTAGTACTTTTGTCTCTAACCCGATATATGCCCAGCAGTGGAATTGCTGGGTTATTTGGTAACTCTATTTTTAGTTTTTTGAGGAACCTCCATACTGTTTTCCTTAGTGGCTTCACCAATTTACATTCCCACCAACAATGTACGAGGGTTCCCTTTTCTCCACATCCTTTCTGGCGTTTGTTATCTGTAGACTTTTTGATGATGGCCATTCTGACAGGTGTGAGGTGATACCTCATTGTGGTTTTAGATTTGCATTTCCTTGATGATTAGTGATGTTGAGCATCTTTTCATGTGTCTTTGGCCATCTGTATGTCTTCTTTGGAAAAATATCTATTCAGGTCTTCTGCTCGTTTTTTAATCAGGTTGGTTGGTTTTTCAATATTAAGTGGTATGAGCTGTGTATATATTTTGCATATTAACCCCTTATTGGTCATATCATTTGCAACTCGTTTCTCCCATTCCGTAGATTGGTTTCCTTTGCTGTGCAAAAGCTTTTAAGTTTAATTAGGTCCCATTTGTTTATTTTTGCCTTTTTCCTAAATTATTATGATTATTCTAGTTCCTTTGCCTTCCATATAAATTTAAAAGTCAGCTTACCAATAACTACAAAACAGTCTTGCCGGGATTTCATTGGAATTGCGTTACACCTGTAGACCTAGTTTGGGGAGAATGAACGTCCACGAGGCTGGTACATCTTTGATTCCTTGTGACGGCAGTGGGGAGTTTCTAGCATGCAGATGGTGCATTTATTTGATGAGATTTCGGTATTTCTTTCTTGTAAATGGAAGGTTTTTTAAACACTGACTTCAGTTGTTCATTACTAGTATATAGAAACGTGGTTGCCTTTCATATGTTGAACTGATGTCGTTCAATCTTGCTAAGCTCATTAGTTCTTGGAGCTCATTTTCACATTCCCCTGCATTCCTTCGGATGTTCTACATAATGATTGTGTTGTCTGCAAGTAAGAAGAGCTTTATTCTGCCCTTTCCTATCCTTCTGCCTTTTGTTTCCTTCTCTTGCCCTCTTTCCCTGGGCGGGCCTTCAGTGCCCACTGAATTGCAGTGGTGAAAGGGTGTGGCTTTGCCTTGTTCCTGATCTTAGGGGACAGTATTCTCTCTTGCACCATCCAGCGTGATGTTCACTGGGGACCTTTGGACATGCTCTTTATCAGATTGAGGGGATTCCCATCTATTCTTCATTCACTGAGAGTTTTTAATCATGAATGGATATTGAATTTGTCAGAAGTTTTTCTGAATTGATTGAGATTTTAATGGTTTTTCATATTTAGTCTGTTAATGTGTATCACATTGATTTCAAATGTTGAACCAACCTTGCATTCCTGGGACAGACCCTCTTTGGTTATGGTGTATTATCCGTTGTTCCTTTTATATATGTCTGGATTCAGTTTGCTAATATTTTGTTGAAGATTTTTACATGTGTGTTCAGAAAGGAATACTGGTCTGTAGTTTCCTTTTTTGTACTGTTTTTGTCTGATGTTGGTGCTGGCATCAGGGTATTGGCTAACCTCATAAGATGATTTGAGAAGTATTCTTTCCTCTTCTGTTTTCTGGAAGATATTTTGTAGAATTGGTGTTATTTCTTCTTTTAATATCTGGTTAAACTCACCTGGAGTTTTCTTTTTCAGAAGCGTTTAACTATTAATTCAACTTCTTTAATAGATCAGGCTGTTGTTCATCCTGGTGAGTTTGGGCAGTTTGTAGCTTTCAGGGATTTGGTACATGTAATTTCCGTTCTCAGATTTGTGTGCATTGAGTTATCTGTAGTATCCCTAATCATGCTGTTCCGTGTCTGTGAGCTCTGTAGTGATGTTCCTTCTTTGATTCCTGTTATGGGTCATTTTTGCCTTCTCTCTCCCTTTTTTCCTTTGTGTGGCTGGAGTTTTTGTCAGTTGTATTACTCTTCCCAAAGAACCAGAATTTGGTTTTATTTTTTCTAATTGTTTCTTTATCTTCAATTTCATTGTTCTGCTTTTATCCTCATTTCCTGCCTTCTCACTTTGGGTTTAATTTGCTCTTTTCCTGGTGTCTTAAGGTAAAGCTTAGATTGTATAGTTAAGAATGTCTTTCTTTTCTAATATAAGCATTTAATGCTGTGAATTCTCCTCTCAGTACTGCTTTAGCTGCATTCCTCAATTCTTGACATGTTGTTTTTCACTTTCATTCCACACAAAATATATCTAATGTCCTTCCGGGCTTCCTCTTTGTCCTGTTGGTGATTTAGCAGTGTGTGGTTGAATTTCCCAAGTAGCTGGTGTTTTCCAGCTGTCCTTCTACTGCTGATTTCTAGCTAACTCCATTTTCGTCAGAGAACATACGTTATGTGATTCTGGTTCTTTTAGTTAGTGCGTGTGAAGCATTGTTTTATGGCCCAGGATGTGGTCTGTCCTGGTGAACGTTAACTGCTTTCATCCGTCTCCTTCTCTAGCTTTTTCCCTGGCCCTGCAGAATCAGAGCAGCCCCCGTGGTAGAGGGACTGAGCTGTGAGAGTGGCCCCGCCATGAGAGGGGTCCTGCTGGGCTCCCCTGCTTCACTGCTGTGTGTCAGGGACTATCAGGGGCGCACTGTGTCTGTCTCCAACCTGCAGCCGTCAGATAAGGGGCATCCCCTGCCTGGGAAGCCCTGGTGTGTGTCTCCTGGCCCCTCTGGGCTCAGTGGAGGGCAGGTGACGGTCTCCAGGGAAACAGGCTGAGGTGAAGCCCAGCTGGGGTGGGTGGGGCCTGTGGGATGGGTGGGGCCATGTGGGTGGGCAGGACCCTGGAGAGGAGTGGGGGAGGGCCTCGAGTGGACCCTGAGGGCAGGGTCCCTGGGAGGCCTGTGCTCTGGCAGCTGGGAGCGGGATTCCCAAGCACTGGTACCCTGGTCCCTGGGGGCTTCCGGGCTTTGTGGTCTCAGGTTTCCTGTCTGCCTGCCCGTGGACCCACCCAGGCCACCTTCACCAGAGGGAGATCCTCTGCGGAGGGGAGCTTGGTCCAACAGTCTGGGGGTGCTGATGGGTGCCCCCTACGTGCAGGGACCCCGAAGATGGCTCCCAGCCTGGCCGGGCCTGGGCAAGGGCTCCTGGGATACGTGAGGGCCAGTCTCCATGAGTGACCAAGGTGCTGGGGTCAGAGAGCCCGCGGTCCAGCGGAGGCTGGCGCTGCTGCGGTTTGGGGCCTTCCTGGAGCATGAGAAGGCGTCTGAGTGCACGGTCACTGCTGAGCCCGTCTGTGCCCTTTGCAGGTTGTGCAGCCTGACCTTGAAGAAGCTGGTGGTCTTCAAGGAGCTGGAGAAGGAGCTCATCTCGGTGGTGATTGCTGTGAAGATGCAGGTGAGGGTCTGCCTGTGTCACTGACCTGGGGCCATGAGGATGCCTGTGTTGCCCAGGAAATGAGAGGGGCACAGCCGCACCAGCAGCTGGACCCTTGCCTGTGCAGGAGGCCCCACGCTCCCAGGCACAGTAAAGGGCAGGCCACCAGGGTCACGGGATGAGGGGGAAAGCAAGCGTGCTGAGCTCACCTGCAGACGGGCCCCATGCAGAAGCTGGGACAGACCCTCCCTGCTCCCCGCTCACCCCCGCCCCCGCACTGCGTGTCCCTCACCCGCCAGCCCTCCACCCGGGCCCAGGCTGGCCGTGCTCACCTCTTGCTCCCAGGCCATAATACTCCACGTCCCTTGGGCCTCACAGGTCCTTTCTGCCTTTGAACAAGTGTCAGTGTTTCAGGGGGACCCAACTGCCCCAGCACTCAGCGCCCCCTTCCCCAGCAGCCCTGGAGGAGGGCCCCGTTAGCCGTGCGAACTGCCGTGGCCTTTTGGTGGCCCCGGAGGTGGGACGTGGGTCTCAGGCCTGGGCTATACCTCGTGCAGCCCTTTGCAGCCGTCCCCCGCGGCTGTGGCCGTGTGTCGGGCCCACCTCGGCAGGGCCCTCCCTCCCCCAGCACTGCTCACACGTGGCTTTGTGTGGCAGCTCCTGGAAGTGCGGATGTCCTGGGTTCGGCCCCTTGGCTGGGGCCCAGTGGGTACGGAGGCCTGTCCTGTTACCCCCAGACCGTCGGCACCATACAGGACGGGGGTCCTGCTTCTCCCCCAGCCCCAGGCTGCTGGAGCCCAAGCTTGCGGCTGGCGTGGGTGCTCTGGACCTGGCCTGTGGCTCCTCGTGAGGCTCACCAGGGCTTCCTGGCCGGACCTTCAGGAGTAGCTCGTGGGCCTCGGGGCCAGGCTTTCCTCCAAACTGGGAGCTCAGGTTGGAGCCCAGCAGGCGTGAGGCCCGCCCTTCCCGGTCATTTGCTGTCACCAGAAAAGCAGTACATTGTTGAACAAAGACCCGAAGAAGCACTCTTCCCCACCGACGGGGCTGCCGCTCTCAGCGTGAAGCAGGCCGTGCCCGGCTGCACACCTGGGACGTGGGAAGATGCCCACTCGAGAACCAGTCCCGCCGGCCATGCTCTGGGCCTCCTGGCTCGGGAGGGGTCGATGGCGCTCCGGGTCCTCAGAACAAGCTGGTTTACCCATCTCTGGCCTCTGAAACCGGCACTGTTGACCTCTGACACGACCGGCCCCCCTGCACTCTGGCCCCGTTCCTCCGGCTGCCCGTCTCTGCGGTCCTGCCCTGGCCCCCGTCATTACCGAGAACTCAGCCTCTGGTCAGGGTCCCGGGCCCCTCGGAGCCCCCCACTCCTCCAGCTCGCCCGAGTGCCCCCGTCGCCTCGCCCCCCCCGCCCCCAGTTGGCAGACACTCAGCTCCTTGCCTGCTTCTCCTGGGGCATCCGCTCCTGCCTGGGTCACCTGCCTTTCACACACCCCGCCCCCAGGCCCCTGTGTCCTGGCTCCCAGAGGAAGCAGACGAGCCGGCCTCCCCCGCTGACCCGAGTCTCCACACGTGTGTCCACTGCTGCCCCCTCGCCCGTCTGCGCATGGGTCCTCCTTGCCCGGGCACGGGCCCGTCAGTTCAGGTCCTGACCTGGATGGGATCAGATGTGCAGGAAACTGGGGGGAAACGGCTGTGAGGGACAGAGGGGGACAGGCCAGGGGGTGGGGCGAGCGCCAGACCGCACACGGGGAGCCTGTCCCCGGGAGAGCTAGGGCTGGGGGAGGACTGGCAGGAGGGCCCCTCGGCGCACCCCGCGCTGGGAGTAGCTGCGGGCAGCACGGCCTCGGCACCAACGCCGCGTGCGTGCAGAGGGCAGGGTCTCCAGCAAGGCTTCCTCTCAGCCGCTCAGCCACCCCACACTGGTGCCCACGCCCCTCCCCGTCACTCCTGTCGGCTCACACGGTCTTTGTCCTGGACCCACACCCCACTCCCACTGTCACCCATTCCTCTGCACCCCTCATCTTGGTGAGACGCCTCGGGGGCTCCCGAGGCCACCCCTGGCCTCGTCAGCCGTGTGGTAACCTCTGCTCTCTGGCCTGACTCTGTGAATCTGGCTCCTCGTGGGGCCCCCTGGACGTGGGCTCACGGGGTTTGTCCTGCTGTGTCTGGCTTCCTGCACTTAGTGTAACATCTCCACGGCTTGTCCATGTTGGGAGACCTAGTTTTAAAACAATACTATCATGAACATCTTTAATCCATCTGGAACTTATTTTGGTACGAGGTTTGAGGTTGGGACCTGTGGGGGGGGTTGTTTGTTTTTTAATTATTTTTTTAAATTAATTGATTGATTGATTGATTTTTGGCCGTGTTGGGTCTTTGTCGCTGCGCACGGGCTTTCTCTAGTTGCGGCGAGCGGGGGCTACCCTTTGTTGCAGTGCGTGGGCTTCTCATTGCGATGGCTTCTCTTGTTGTGGAGCACAGGCTCTAGGCATGTGGGCTTCAGTAGCTGTGGCGCGTGGGCTCAGTAGTTGTGGCTCGCGGGCTCTAGAGCGCAGGCTCAGTAGTTGTGGCGCACGGGCTCAGTTGCTCCGCAGCATGTAGGATCTTCCCGGACCAGGGCTAGAACCCGTGTCCCCTGCATCGGCAGGCGGATTCTTAACCACTGCACCACCAGAAAGCCCCCAGGACCTGTGTGTTTTATACAGATGATTCACCACCCATGTATCACAGCCATTTAGTGATTAGCTTTTCTTGCCGACCTGAAGGCTCCTTATTACACACTAAGTTTGTTTTTACCTGTGTCTGTGTGTTTTCTGAATCTAGTTCTAGGCTTGTACTGCTCTCTCTGTCCTTGTGACGGTGCCTCTGGGCTTTAATTACTGACCTTTGCACCCATTCTGCTCTCAGTGGGGAGGGGGGCAGTCACGCCTCACCGTTCTGCTTTCCCAGGAGCGTGTGGCTTCTGGGAGGAGGACTTGGGGGTCAGAGGATATGGGCTCTTTTAAGGCTCTGGATAAACCTCCCCACGGGGCCTTTGGGAATCACACGCGCTCAGGCCTCACCCCCACCATCTGCGGGTCTTTGCCTGACAGTCTGAAGAGAACGGACAAGCCGACATCTTCGCTGTTTCATTTTAAGATGCCTTCTGAATTAGGAGGTGTCTTGTTCTGTCCCAGGGCTCCAAGCGGATCCTGCGGTCCCATGAGATCGTGCTGCCCCCCAGTGGACAAGTGGAAACTGACCTGGCGCTGACGTTCTCCCTGCAGGTGGGCCTCCGGGGGGACCCCCTCACCCTCACCCTTCCCGCAGCCCCTGTGGCCACAGAGGTCCCCTCTCCCACAGGGCTCACTCTCCAAGGTTAGAAATGTGCTTGCTTATTAGGTCGAGTCTCTCGTCGCATTCCCATGATGAAGAGAACGTAGTGAGGCCAAAACTCAGATGATCGGTTTAGGTCGCCTCATTCCTGTGTTTAGAAAAGATGGGGGAGCGGGGGCTGAGGGAAGCCACTCAAAAAAACAACATTGTTTAAAAACAGAAAAAGAAAGATGGGGAGGAACCTATGGAAACTCGGTGTGGCAAGTTCAAACCCCTCGGGAGTATTATTTTGGGGTGTGCTGGCAGTGAGTGTGGGCTGTTTAGACCGGGACCCCCCACCGTGTGAAGCAGCGGGGGGGGGGGGGGCCGGGGGGGGCGTGAGTAGACCAGCCCTCCCCCGCCCCCCAGGCTCTTCATCCCGCCCCCGCTTCTCTTTGCATAATTAAGATCTGCATTATTTAAATTCCGTGGGTGTAGTTCTGGCTGAATACACTTGCTGTATTTAGTATCAGTGCTTTTCCGATACATTAAACTCCTCCATTCTCCCTGTGAGTGTAGAAGACAGGGCCGCGCTTTAGCGAGTCTGTGAGAACCCTGCCAGTCCGCCTCTGCCCTCCCCCAAGACCACCTCACCGGGCTGTGCCTGGCTCCGCCGGAGCCCAGACCCACAGCAGCTTTTGGGGTTTTTTATTATTTTTATTTTTTGGCCATGCCCCGAGGTATGTGGGATCTTAGTTCCCCGGCCAAACCCACACCCCCTGCAGTGGAAGGCGGGGATCTTAACCACTGGACCACCAGAGAACTCCCCGGGAGTCAGGTTTACTGAGTATAATTTCCAAAGTGTACAGTTCACTGTTTTTAAGTTTACGGCTTCGTGGTGCACAGGTATGTAACCACCACCGCAGTCAAGGTGGAGGGCAGTCCCATCGTGCCCCAGCTTTTAAAGGAGGTTTTTATTTGTGAACCTTGAGGAAACGTGCACGTCTGCTGTGTGCACACGAGCTCTGCAGTGTGTAAGAGCCCTGCGGTCCCATGAGCAGGCGCTGGCATCCTGGACCTGGAGTGCTGGGTGGGCACCGCCCGCTGGCAGGCGGAAGCACCACTGAGCAGTTACTACATGTCCACAGATGTGCAGGCCCCTCCCGAGGGCCTGGCCGTGTGGCACACATCTGCCACCAGGGGCTGTTCCTGGTGACCGAGGCCCTTGATGACCAGCAGGGAGGGAACCCTGGGGCTTGGGTGCATGAGACCTCGTGGGTGTCGGTGGGCGTGGCTGCCTTCATCGCTGTGACCCCCGCTCCTTCTCCCGCAGTACCCCCACTTCTTGAAAAGAGAAGGCAACAAGCTTCAGATCATGTTGCAGCGAAGAAAGCGGTACAAGAACCGGACGATCCTGGGCTACAAAACGCTGGCGGCTGGCTCCATCAACATGGCCGAGGTCAGGGTGGCTGGGCGGCGGCCAGACCTCCCTCCTGTGCCCCCCCGGGAGGGCATCCCTCCAGGCGCCCTTGCCCCACGCTGTCCCTCCTGGACGTCCTGCTCGGCGGGACGGGGGCTCCCTGGGGTGGGTGGACACATGCTGGTGTGGGTCAGAGGGGCTGCCAGCTCACCTTTTTTAACTTGGCTTTTTCACTGATGGTGATAGGCGATGTTACTTTTCTCAAAATTCTTACTTTCTTACTTGACTAAGGAGTTGGCCCCCCAACTAAGCCCCCCCAAATTAAAAAAGAATCTGGTCCATAAAACCCCAGCATCTAGATGTGATCAAATGACCCAAAAGGCAGCTTCTAAAACGCAGAGGCACGCATTCGCTGGGTTATCATGACGAGACCCCATCAAGGTGAATGGCTTGGGCGTCTGGGACCAGCGTGGGGCTCAGGCCGGCGCCGGGCGGGGGGCGCAGGGGGGCTCTGCCGCTCTCCCCAGTTTATTTGATTCTCTCACGATCAGAACGGCCGCAGGGCCTCATCATCCTGGTGGGCCAAACCTGGTGCGTGTCAGCTCCGCGGCACCAGAGCCCTGGCTTGCGCTGGGGGCCCGGTCCTCCTCGGTCCCCCAGGGACACGGGTTCCTGGGGTTGAGTCCCGAGAGTCGGTGGCTGTGTCTGAACTGGCCCCTGCGTGGCTTCACACACTGCTCGCTGCCGCTGACCCTCGTCGCTGATGGCCTCTGGTCCTTAGGGGCTGGGCCTGGCTGACCTCCCAGCCTGGCCCGGTGTGCTCCCTCCCAGCCCGTCCACCCTGCTCCCGTGTCTCCTCTCTTGGCCCGTCCGCTGGCCCCCTGTCCTCGTGTCCTCCTGCACCGCCCCCTGCCGCTGTGCTTGCCCTGCGGAGTGCATCCCCTGTCGTCACCGCCAGAGGAAAGCCCACCCGACCCCCAGTGTGTGGCCCCCTGCAGGGCGAGGCTGCTGAGGCCTCTAGAACCGCGCGCTGCCCACAGGTGATGCAGCACCCCTCCGAGGGCGGCCAGGTGCTGAGCCTTTGCAGCAACATCAAGGAGGCCGCGGTCAAGGTGGCTGAGATCTGGATCTTCTCCCTGTCCAGCCAGCCTATCGACCACGAGGACAGCACCATGCAGGCCGGCCCCAAGGCCAAGTCCACCGGTGAGTGCAGCTGCAGGCAGCGTTTCTGTCACGGATGCCGCCTCCTGGCCACTGGCCCGTGGGCTTGAGAGGTTGGGGAGGGGATGTGAGGGTCTGCGGCTACTCTCTGGGCTGCGGGCGTGTCAGCCCTGCCTTCGCACTGGGACACGGTCAGGAAGCAGGTCGTGGGGTCGACCACGGTACCTTCCGCGGTCTGGCACGGTCATGGTGTGGGTTGTCACCTCCGTCGCAGTTGGGGTCCCCGTCTCCCCTGAGGTGAGGGTGGGCCAGTGGGGACCTAGTCGAGCAGGAGATCCAGTTTGAACCCTGTGATGGGCAGAAGGGCTGGGGGCCACGGTGGGGGGCGGAGGCACGTGGCAGCTACAAAGCGCAGCCCCTCCCCCCTCGACGGTCCACCTGCCGTGTGCGGGGCTGCGTCCTCGTGGCTCCCCTGCAGGCCGGGGGTGGGGGGCTGTCAGTGGGGCGCCACCTTGTTGCTGGGACACCGGCCGGAATGTCGAGGCGCCCGCCCTTCCGTCTGCTCACCCCGCAGATAACTACTCCGAGGAGGAGTACGAGAGTTTCTCCTCCGAGCAGGAGGCCAGCGACGACGCCGTGCAGGGGCAGGTAACGCGGGGCCCGGGGGGCGCTGGCCTCGAGGCCCCCAGCAGCCGCTCAGCCCGCCGTGGACAGGCCCAGGTCCCTCCAGAGCCACTGTTGCCAGGGTGGCAGGGGGCATAGGAGGCTGGGAGCCTGGTCCCCGTCCCCGGGGCTGGAGGGTGTCAGCAGACGCTGGCTCTGGGACGCCCAGGAGACCAGTCCCCTCCCCAGGCCGCCCAGAGAGGCCGCCTGTCCACGGGGGTCGGCCCTGGGCCAGGCGCACGGCAGGCAGGGGCGGGGTCCCACGTGTACTGAGGGTGGCCTGGCCCCAGGTGCCACGTGTCTCTGCAGGATTTGGATGAGGATGACTTCGACGTGGGGAAGCCCAAGAAGCAGCGGCGATCGATAGTAAGAACGACGTCCATGACCAGGGTCGGTGGAAACTGGTTTTACTAACAACATGGGGGGAGGGCAGGGGCGGGGGCCCGGGGCGGGGGCGGGTCAGGACGTGAGGCGGCCTGCCCTGGGATCGCATGGGCACACGTGCTGTCCCCTGAGCCCAGCCCTGTGGCTTCTTCAGAGGCCCAGTCTCTTCCCCAAATACAGCGTGAAGGCGGGGAGACCCCATGCCACGGCCTTACCCTGGGAGGGGGGCTGTGGCCTACAGCCCAGAGGACCGCAGGCAAGGCCACTCTCCGAGCAGAGCGAGGGCCGGCCCCCTGCCGCTTGGCCCAGACATGTTCAGTGTGAGGCCGGCCCCCGCCCCCGTCTCTGCTCTGTGCCCAGGGGCTTGGAAGGGCTGCCAGGCTCCTCCTTTAGGAGGGAAATCCAGGCAGGGGCCGTGGCCCATCATGAATCGTCCACCCCCGGTGCCAGGGCTCCTGGGCGAGCTCACAGTGCCCAGCCACTCTGCCCTGCGGCCCCAGCCCAGGCCAGCTCGAAGGGAGACCCTGGAAGCCCCGGTGCTGATGGCCCAGCCCAGCCCCAGAGACCACTGCCCCCCTCCCCCCGGCCGTGCTGGGAGACCGTGGGCTGGTCCCCGTATACCGGGTGAGGCGCGTGTTCTGGACCGTGGTGTGGAGGCCCGCACGCTGCTGTGACTGTACCTGTTTGAGCCTCAGGTCCAGGGTGGAGGGGACGTGGGCCTCCTTTTGGGTGGCCTCGGTCGAAGGCCAGTGGCCAGGGCAGCACCAGGAGCAGATGGGCTCAGGCTGCGATGCGCCCTGGCCACGCCCTAGGTCCCGAGGAGGGAGGGCGGGGGCCTCACTGGCACAGAGGCTCCTGGAACAACCACAGATACACCCTCCCTGCGGCTCCCCTTCGCCGGCTCTGAGGCTGGCAGCTCCTCTCTGGGTCCATTTCTAAGTCTGACCACAGCTGTGGTTTCAGATGCTTGTGAAAACGCTTACTGTTGTTAAAGTGCCAGCAGCCGTGTGCAAGTTCATGGGTGTTGCCGCGTGTTTGAGCTGGGCCCCCCGCCTGCTGAGGCTGCCCTCGCGGTGCAGGCCGGTGCCGGCCCCACTGTGTCCTCCGGGAAGCAGCTCCAAGGGTTCTGATGCCGTCCTGCTTGTCTTGCAGCAACAAAACTTCAAGCAGAAAGTCGTGGCTCTGCTGCGGAGATTTAAAGTTTCCGATGAGGTGAGTGAGCAGCCCCTCCCCACGTGGCAGCCCCACGTCCCGGTGGGAGGAGGGCTCTGGAGGCCGGTTCCAGCCGGGTCCCGCTCTGCTGCTCGCTGCCCCCGTGGCCCTCCGGACGTCACTGTCTTCTTCAGGAGCGAGGGTGATGGTGGCGCCTGCTCCTGGGGACACTTGAGGGGCAGGCAGAGGCCCCAGGCGATGCTTGCTGTGTTTCTTGACAGCTTGCTGAACAGACCTGGAGGAGAGCGGGACATTGTCTTTGGGGGATGTGACCACGGGTTTTTGTGTTTTGTGTTTTTTTATAAATCAACTTTATTTTTTAGGGCAGTTTTAGGTTCACAGCAAAACTGAGTACAGAGTTTCCGTGTGCCCCGTCACCCCACACACTGCCTGCCCATGATCAACATTCTATGTGTTTTAAAATTTTTTCTTTTAGCTTTTTTCTAGTCTCCAAACGATGACTTTGTGTAACTGTGATAACCAGAAAAAAATTAATTTTTTTTTTTTACTTTAATGTGATCAGAGGAAAATTAGTCCCCAGGTTCTGGACCCACCCAGGAGAGGTGGCATTTAAGTATCGAAGCCCCAAGGCATCGCCATCACATATGTCATGATGGCCCGTAAAGCGAGCTGTGTGCTTCCCGGAAGCCGCGGCTGTGCGTCCACGCACGGTGGTGGGGCCTCCTCTTGCAGCAGCTCTTAGCGGGTCAGCTGCTCGAAATGGGCCCGGCTCAGCCACGGTCCTTCCCACACTGACCCACAGCGTCAACATGATTCCTATCGAATCGCCAGCTGCCTTTTTGCAGAAACCAACCAGCTAGTCCTGAAACTTATGTGGAAATGCAAGGGACCCAGAATCGACAAAACAGTTGTGAAAAAGCACAGAGTTGGAGGACTCACCTGTCCATTCTCAAAACTTACCAAAAGTTACTGTCATCAGACTGTGATGGGTCAATGAAGTAAGGTTAAGAGTCCAGAAATAAATCCTTCTATTTATGATCAGTTGATTTTCGACAAGATGCGAAGACCATTCAGTGGGGAGAAAAATAGCCTTTTCAGCAAATAGTGCTGGAACAATTGGATATCTGCATACAAAAGAATGAAGTTGGACCCCTACCTCACGCCACAGCCGACAAAAATTAACTCAAAGTCGGTCAAAGATCTAAATGTATGAGCTAAAACTATAGACCTCTTAGAAGAAAACATAGGAGTATTTGTGATCTTGGGTCAGGCAATGGTTTTTTAGATAATGACACCAAAAGCATGAGCAAATGAAGAAAAAATAGGTAAGTTGGACTACATCAAAATTTAAACCTGCTGTGCTTACAACAGTACCATCAAGAAAATGAAACAACAGCCCACAGAATGGGAAAAAATTTTTTGCACATCATATATCTGGGGCTTCCCTGGTGGTGCAGTGGTTCAGAATCCCCTTGCCAATGCAGGGGACACGGGTTCGAGCCCTGGTCTGGGAAGATCCCACATGCTGCGGAGCAACTAAGCCCATGCGCCACAACTACTGAGCCTGCACTCTAGAGCCCTCGAGCCACAACTACTGAGCCCACGTGCCACAACTACTGAAGCCTGCATGCCTAGAGCCCGTGTTCTGCAACAAGAGAAGTCACCGCAATGAGAAGCCCGCGCACCACAACGAAGAGTAGCCCCCGCTTGCTGCAACTAGAGAAAGCCTGCACGCCACGAAGACCCAACACAGCAACGAAGGCTCAATGCAGCCAAAAATAAATAAATAATTTTTTAAAAATAATCATACATCTGATAAGAGACTTGTATCCAGAATACATAAAGAATACTTACAACTCAAAAACAGAACAATGCAATTAAAAAATTAATTGTCCACTTTAAAAATTGGGCAAAGGATCTGACTAGATAGTTCTCCAAGGAAGAAATACAGACAGCCAATCAGCCCGTGAAGAGGTGCTGGGCATCTCTAGTCTCTGGGGAACACAGATCAGAACCACAGGCTCCTCTTAATACCCACTAGGGCGCCGTCACCAGGAACACGGAAGATAAGTGTCGACAAGGGTGTGTAACAGTGGCAACCCTCACACATGCTGGGGGGAACAGAAGCGGTGCAGCCACTGTGGAGAACAGGCCAGTGGTGCCTCAGAAGGCTTGTCAGGCACCCAGCAGTCCCACTGCTGAGTACTTCCCTACGAGAGATGGAAACACGTCCACACAAAGACTGATAAACAGTCACGAGCTTCAGCTGTAGTGCAGACGCTGGGAGCATCGCCCTGTCCTCTCCCGGCCGTTGGTCAGACATACTGTGACCCCCCCCGTGGGTGGCCCACTACCAAGAAGGAGCAGGTTGTGGGCACACACACACACACACACACACACACACACACACGTCACGCTGAGTGAGGGGAGGCTGCACGCGGAGCAGTTCCATTCACGTGCCATCCTGGGAAAGGCCCGGTGCATGGGGGCTGGACGGGGGGACCATCGGGGGCAGGAGGTGCCTGGGGAAGGAAGCCTTGTACGTCCTGATCGTGGTGGTGCCACACCACAGCTTGGTGCTCTAAAGGGTGCGTGGGGGCGTTAAAGCTGCTGAGGCTGGGGAGAAGAGCCTCCTGCCCAGTGCCTGGGTGACCGGAGGTCCCCAGGGGACTGGCTGGTGGCACAGGCTGGAGGAAGGGTGCTGGGCGGCCGTGCGCCCTCCTCCCGTCTGTCCCTCAGATGCCCCTTCCCCCCGGGCCGGCCTCACACCTCTGATCCCACGTAGGTCCTGGACTCGGAGCAGGACCCTGCAGAGCATGTCCCCGAGGTGGAGGAGGACCTGGACCTTTTGTACGACACGCTGGACATGGAGAACCCCAGTGACAGCGGCCCCGACATGGAGGACGATGACAGCGTCCTCAGCACCCCCAAGCCAAAGCTCAGGTGGGCACAGCCGCCAGCCGGCGTATGCCACCACGCTGGGACACAGTGGACACAGCCGTCTGCCTTCAAAGCCGGAGGTTGGCAGAGGCCAGCCCAGGAGGAAGTCCATCTGGGGGGTCGTCAGGGCCAGAGGGAAATGTGGTTTGTGAGAAAGCAGGCCCTTGGGGGCGCAGGCTCTGGGGAGGGGAGGGCAGGAGCCGCAGACCCCAACGGTGCCCCAGGTCTGCGGTGCTTCCAGAGGTGAGAAGTGGCAAAGTGACAGCGTCCAGTTTGCATCTGGAAAAGGTCTCTCTGGGATCTGCTGGGAGCAGCTCGGGTCATCCCTGCAGGAGGCCGTGGTGTTGGGGCAGGAGGGGGGTGGGCCGGGAAGTTGTGTGGAAGGCAGGGGCCCTGGTGGGGGGGATGTGGGCTGGGGAGGGGGTGCTGGCTGGGCATCACAGGAGGGGACCGGCGAGCACGGGCCCACAGGGCTCTCCGTCCGATGCGGAGATGAGGGGCGTGCTGGGGCCGCCCCCAAGGGCACGGGTGTGGCGTGGCTGGTGCTGGAAGGGAGCCTGGGGGACAGGTGATGCTGGCGCTGATGCCCGGCCTGGTGGAGAGAGCGCACGGGTCTGAGTCCATGTCAGGAGCCGGTGGGGGTGGAGGGGGTCCAAGTCAGAGGCGGGGAGGTCTGTGGACCGGTTGGTTTTTAAACTTAAAACAAGCATAAGTCAGACACAGGGAAGCACACACGAGAAAGGGGTGGCCATGCTGTCAACTGCCCTCTGGCTCCCGCTGCAGCCGCGCAGACCCACCTCCCAGTGCAGCGTCCCCAGCTGCTGACCAGTGACCTTGGACTCAACTGCCCAGTCCTCCTCCTCTGAGAGGTTGGAGACTGTGGGCTCAAGTCAGGGTGTCGGCCACTGGCCTCCTGGGGGCTCGGCCAGGCGGCTGCAGGATGGGGCTCCTGCCTCCCTTCTCCCTGCTGCCCCCTCCACCTTTAAGGCCAGCACGGTGGTCGTGTCCCTCAGTATTTGCCCCCCGACCCCTCTCTGCCTTCAGCTGGAGAAGATCTCTGCTTTTATCAGCCGCCGTGATTACCTCGGCTGCCCGGCTGACCCGGGCCGTCCCCGCCTGTAGCTCCCTCCATAACGTTAGCTGTGCCTGTAGAGCGAGCCCTGGCCAGCCCGCGTCCCAGTCCTGGGACTGAGGCGTGGCGTCTCAGGCCTGACCCTCCTGCCACGCACCGTGGTCCCGCCCCACGTGGCTTCGTCACCACACACTGCGTGAGTCCCGTCCCTCGTTTTAGCTTGACCTTCAGCTCCTGCAAGCTGGCTGTGGGTTCCCCAGCAGACAGGCCTCCAGCCCGGGTGTCGGGTGCAGCTGTCAACGTGTGCCGCTGGCCACCCCGCCAGGGCCAAGGCCGAGAGCGGATGGGGTTTCGGGGCACAGCTCTGCTCAGGTGCTCTCAGGCCCTCGGTGTCCTCGCCTGTGCCGTGGTCCTCGAGGGTGGGGGCCCTGCTCCGCGTCTGACCCCGCCAGGCGCAGTGGCTGCGCCTTCACCTTGCGGAGGTACTGGAGAGTAACGTGCTCTCCGTCCGTGCCACCCAGGCCGTACTTCGAAGGCCTGTCCCACTCCAGCTCGCAGACAGAGATCGGGAGCATCCACAGTGCCCGGAGCCAGAAGGAGCCTCCGAGTCCGGTGAGCGGCCCGGAGCCAGGCAGCCCCGTGCTCCCACTGGGGTCCTCGGGTGGGGGTGGGGCGCGTCCTGATCCTTCCTGTCTGTCTGAGTCACTCGAGGCATCTTGCACATTGGTACTGGACCAACCCAGGGCCAAGTGCGCTCCTGGTTTCTGGTGTGGCCCGAGTGCCCCTGCCAGGTTCCAGGTGACTGCCGTGGGGTGACCCCGAACCCACAGTCCAGGAAATCCTGGCCAGTATCCCCAGGCTGCCTCCAAGCCCAGAATCCCCTGCCCAGAGGTGAGCCAGCCTCAGTGCCATGGTCGGACACAGCCTGATTCCCTCCCGTCTCGTCCACACAGGCCGACGTGCCCGAGAAGACGAGGGCCCTCGGAGGGAAGCAGCCAAGTGACAGTATCTCCGATTCCGTGGCCCATGTAAGCAGGCGGGGCCACGTTCACGGCTGCCAGCATAGAGCCCACTTAACGTGCTGCCTTTAGGGGTCTGATCCCTGACCGGCAGGTCCTCCTGCTTCCGCCACCCAGAACCTGTGCACAGAACCACCAGGGCGCCCCTGAACTCACCCCCACCCCAGGGAGGGGGCCTGGTTTCACCCCATGCCAGGGGAACGGTCAGGGCCCCCCGGATTCACCCCACCTCAGGGGGACGGTCAGGGCTCCCCGGATTCACCCCACCCCAGGGGGACGGTCAGGGCCCCCCGGATTCACCCCCGCCCCAGGATGTGGTTAGGGCTCCCCTCCCTGGGTTCACCCCCACCCCAAGGGGGTGGTCAGGGCCCCCCGCATCACCACACCCCAGGGGGATGGTCAAGGCCCGCCCTGGATTCACGCCCGCCCTGGATTCACCCCAGCTCTGCGGGGCAGCAGGTGTCCCCACGCTTCCCTGTCAGGCACGGCCCGTGAACACCACGGCTGGTTCCTGCTGCCCTTGTGAGGGTTCTTAGGGAAGGTCCAGAGGAGGTTTGGGGAGGGTTGATGCTGGTCTCCCGGTGGCAGCCAGGACTGGGAGCCCTGTGGTTGGAGGGTGAAGTCAGCTCGTTTCCCAGGGCAGCACGTGGCCGTGTCCACACGCAGGGAGCCACCAGACCAAGAGAGGCCTAAGCAGTCTCACCCAAACCAAGGCCCCTCTGGCACAGGAGTACATGGCTGAGAGGAGGCCCTGGAGGGGCGTGCGTTCCTGACCAGTGCCATTCTCTGTCCGTCAGAGCGCACCCGCTCCGGGGGAGCAGCCAGCCCAGCCCGAGGACAGCCCGGAGGTGGAGACCTCTGCCCTGGACATGTTCACCGAGAAGCTGCCACCCAGCGGGCGGATCACCAAGACAGAGTCTCTGGTCATTCCCTCCACCAGGTGACTGGCCGCCCGGCGATGCCTGTGTGGGTCAGTGTGGGAGGGACCGTCTGACCGGATGAGTGTCACCTGGGAAGCACTCAGGTCTCCAGGCCCGTCCCAGGAGGTCCACGTTGGACCCCCACCCCCCAAATGCACCGAACTAGCCGCCTGCAGGTCTGACCGGGCCCAGGTATGGCTGCCTGCTCCAAGGGCAGGGGAGGTCCCGCTGTCCTTGACTCACGTTCTCCTGGACCAGGGACTGCACGAGTGGAGCAGGGCTTGTGCTAGGTGCCGCTGCTCCCATGGTGCTGGGCGCCGGAGCACGTAGGGTGTGCCCTGCCGAGCCCACGTGCGCTGCGTCGGGAGAGCTGGACGCAGCGCCTGTGTGGACGAGCACAGCAGCCCTCACGGAGTGTGAGGGGTCCAGCACAGGACGTCTGTGGGGCGGGGTGGGGGCAACTGGGCCGGGGTCCCGAGGCCCCTGCCTCCCAGAGTGGGTCACGTGATTGGGTGAGCGCTGCATCAAAAGCTGGGGTCTGAGTTGCAGTGACCTCAGGTGGCTTCCTGGTGGTGGACGAGCCTTCTGGGTCCCTCACGTGCCCTCTTCCCCTCCCCCACCTCGGTCAGGTCCTTGCCCCGGCTCTGCTGCTCCTTCCTTGGGCACCCACCCTCGTCCTCTGAGCTGTCGTGGTGGTCACCCCCCACCCCCGCACGCCCCCCGGCCGCAGTTGGCCACATGCCCACCACTGCCTCAGGGCCTCGGATCCCACCCCACAGCTCGTTGTGCCCCTGGAGGGCCACAGAGCCGGCGTGGGCCTCCACCCCGCCCTCTCCCGGGGCTGCGGTCCCGTGCAGCCGACACTCAACACGCTGCATCAGGCCTTATGCCCCGATTTTCAAGTGTGGTACCCCCTGGATCAGCCCTCACTGCCCACCGCCTGCCCGCCACCCCACACAAGTCTACTTACAGAAACGAGAAACAAAACCCAGCATTAATACGGCATTTGGTATTGAAACTCCCAGCCTAGCTTTTCACCCGATGGCAGCCCCTGCCCTGTTGTGAGACCCAGCGGGACAGGCACCTCGAGCACCAGGGTGCCCTGTCTTATGTTTCTGTGACAGGAAGTTTCCAGAAGCAGTGGGTCTGGGTGCTGGCACTGGCCTGGCGGGGGCGCACAGAGGCCTGTGTCAGGGCCGGGAGGAGCTCCAGGCTGCCGGGCACCGGGCTGCACCAGGCTTGTGTCCCGGGCGTGGGAGGTCCCAGTTCCCACAGGTGCCCCTTGGGCCCTCTGGGGTTGGTGGGCTCTGTGTGGCCTCTGGCCCTGCTGCCGGACAGCGCACACCACGACCATCCTCAGCTGCCGCTGCGCTGGGTGGCCCTTGCCCGGGGCAGCGAGTGCCTGCGGGCTGCCCCAGCCTGTCCGTTCCCCTGCAGGGCCGAGGGGAAGCAGGCCGGCCGCCGGGGCCGGAGCACGTCGCTGAAGGAGCGGCAGCCGGCGCGTCCGCAGAATGAGCGGGCCAACAGCCTGGACAATGAGCGCTGCCCGGACACTCGGAGCCAGCTGCAGGTGGGTGCCCGGCCCAGGGCGGGGACCCCAGCCACCCCCGGCTGGCCCAGGGCGGGCCGGCTCCAAGGCGAGGGCACCTGTTCTGCACCTGGAGGGCCTGTCGGGACAGCCCACCGCCGCTGCTCCTGCCGCCCCGCTGCCCGTGGGCTGCAGCGCCTTCAGCCCCGTGGCCGTTGTCCACAGCGAGGCCGTGTGTCTGAGCGCAGAGGGCGCTGAGTGTGCCCAGGTGGCTGCTGTCCACAGCGAGGCCGTGTGTCTGAGCGCAGAGGGCGCTGAGTGCGCCCAGGTGGCTGCTGGAGAGGGAGCGGGCTGGGCAGGTGAGGGGCGGGCGCAGCTCCCCTCACGCTGGGCTCGGCGGGCTGTGTCTTCAGATCCCCAGGAAAACTGTGTATGACCAGCTGAACCACATCCTCATCTCCGATGACCAGCTCCCCGAAAACATCATTCTTGTCAACACCTCGGACTGGCAGGGGCAGGTGGGGAGGGGCGGCGCATCCTGCCCGCAGAGGGGACGGGGGAGGGGGGAGGGGCGGTGCAGCCTCTGCAGGGTGGAGCGTCCAGGGGCTGGGCGTCCACCCCGCAGGATGGAGTGGCGGGGGTGTCTGGCCAGCCTTGCCTGTTTGAGGACCCTGACCGAGGCGCGCTTACAGGCGAGGCTGGTGGTGGGTGGCTTGGAGGCTCACCCTCCCCCGCCTCCCAGTTCCTCTCAGACGTCCTGCAGCGGCACACGCTCCCCGTGGTGTGCACGTGCTCTGCTGCCGACGTCCAGGCGGCCTTCAGCACCATCGTCTCTCGGATACAGAGATAGTGAGTCCCACACCCTCCGTGGCTGCCGTGGGGCACCGCCGCCCGGGAGTCCGTGGGGATCTCTGCACCCCAGCGTTTTGTGTGGCTCCGTCCTGCCGACCCAAAGCCTTGCCAGAGCGGGGTGGACAGCAGCGGCCTAGGCGGGAGCTTCCTCAGCGCTGGGGGAATCCTGGGCGGGTCTGGGGGGCCTGGGCTCCGGTGGCTCCATCAGCGTGAGCCGTGGGAGAGGCCGGGTGGAGGGGAGCAGGGGCGCCCTGGGGCCTCCCTCGGACCCAGCGAGGACGGCCCTTGCGGCCGGGACGGCTCCCTGAGGCATCTGTTCCCTCTCATCCTGCCTGCTGGACCGCAGCTGCAACTGCAATTCCCAGCCCCCGACCCCCGTGAAGATCGCCGTGGCGGGAGCGCAGCATTACCTCAGCGCCATTCTGCGGCTCTTCGTGGAGCAGCTGTCCCACAAGACCCCCGACTGGCTGGGCTACATGCGCTTCCTCGTCATCCCGCTGGGTGAGGGGCGCTCTTGATTCCGCAGGAGCCACGCGGATGCCCGGCAGCGGTGTCCGCCCTCCGCGTGCCCGCAGGCCCCGCGGCTTGGGCGACTCGATGTCGGCTTGGATTTGTTGTCAAAGTGCCAAGCGGGGGTTGGTTATTAACCTCTTAAAGTTATCAAAATCCTCTGCGAGTCAAAACCAAAATCCCATTTTTCGGCTTACGCAATATGTTGTAAACAAATCTGTCTCCTGGAAAGGGCTGAGGTGTAGAGCAGACCCCTCCCCGCAGCGCGAGAGGCCGTCTGGTCTGCAGGACACACCTTGGTCCGGCCGAGTGATCTGTGTTCCAAGGAGGCCGAGAAGCCGCTTCCTTGGGGACTGTGGGCTGGGGGCCGAGGTCATCGGGGAGGCGCGGAACTGCGCGCGGGGTCCGCACGCCTTGACGCTCTCCCCTCGGCTCGCAGGCTCCCACCCGGTGGCCAGATACCTGGGCTCCGTGGACTACAGGTACAACAACTTCTTCCAGGATTTGACCTGGAGAGACCTGTTCAACAAGCTGGAGGCCCAGAGCGCCGGTGAGGCCCGGGCGCCGGCCGTGCCCCTTGCGCCCCCACCCTCGAGCCCACGCTGCCACGCCCCTCACACGCGTGCCCACGTCGCCATGCCCCCCAGCCCTGGCACCCACCCCACCAAGCCTCCATGAGAACCTGAGTCATTCGGCGTCCCCTGAGATGCGACCCGTGTGCCTGCCTTTTGGGGCCTGAGCGCCTGGGAGGGAGGTGGGGTCAGCGGGCAGGGCCAGTGGAGCCTCGGCCAGGATGCTTCCCTTTGCCCACCATGAGCCGCAGAGGTCCTTGGCGACTGGGCCCCCGGGGAGGGCTCTTCAGGACTTGGACAGGCCTCGCTGCCCTCCCCAGGACCCCATGAGGGTGGTGGCCAGAGGAGCCACTCAGCCGCCCCCAGCATCGCCGCCTGGATTCGGGGTGCTGGCGTGCAGCACCCCACGAACCCCTCTTGGTCTCCTCGTGCAGTGCAGGACACGCCGGACATCGTGTCGAGGATCATGCAGTACATCTCGGGGGCCAACTGTGCCCACCAGCTGCCCATCGCGGAGGCCATGTTGACCTACAAGCAGAAGAGGTACTTCCTGGGGCCTGGGTGGGTGTGGGGCGGCGGCAGCGACCCGCCGTCCCTCTGCGGTCGCGGCGGGCAGCCCGTAGTTCTCGCTCTCCCAGCTCCTTGGGTTGCTCATTGGGCTCTGCGGAAGGGAAGCCGAGCTGGGATCAGGGGGAGCCCGTGAGCCATCCGAGCAGCCCCCAGTTCTCCTCAACCACCGCACCCTTTTCCGACGCGAATTGGAGTTAGAATGAGCTGGTCGCTTTTTCTTTCTCGTTGTATGTGTTGGGACTTCCGGTAATAAAGGTACAAGAATAGTGGTCCTGGTGCTTGGCCCCCAGCAGCGACCTGCTTTCTCCAGCCTGGGCACACGCTCCTCCAACAGCGGGGCTTCCTGGCAGGGAGGCCTGTTTCTCACCCCGCCCAGCGCAGGACGGTGGTCAGGGGCCGTGCCCAGGACGGGGTGGGGCTGGGTGCAGAGGTTGGGGGATCGAGCGGCCCCTTAGCCAGCCCCCGGACAGAGGCGTCCGGGTGGGGAAGGGCAGGAATAGGCAGACCACGGCCGGGCTGATGAAGTACAGCTGCCCCGCTCCCGTCGGGGGACGGTGCACGGCTTCTAAGGCGGAGGTAGAATCGAGCCAAAGCCTCTGCAGGTGCCCAGCGCACAGCCTAGCGCAAGGTTCTCGGCTCTTCCTCTGCGAGGGGCACGGGGACCACTGTGCTGGTCCCGTGTCTGGGGTGCCTCGCCGCACCTGAGCATCTAATAACGTCATGTTTTTCTCTTTGGTGGCTTTCTGAAAAGGAGAAAGAACTTTCATTTTGACTTTACCCTCAGGTACCGCTGTCCCTGGGGCCGCGCCCCCTTCCGCCCCTGGCTGGTCTTTAGGGCTGTTTAGCAGTGTCGGCAGGTGGCCCCAGTGCGCTGCCAGCTGCCCTAGCCAGGCCTGCGCTCTCGGGCCCCCACCCAGCTGCAGCGACAAAAGCCTGCTGCCTGCAAGTCACCGGGCAGGCTCTTTGTTTCAGTCCTGAGTTTGGGTTTAAGAAGTGGCCGACTGAACTTCTCCCTGAGCTGCTCCATCTCTGAAGCCTGGCGGCACTCCCTCTTAAATTAGCAGCAGGGGCTGGTTTCACCCCAGAGCTGCCGGGTGCTGGCACCACTCCGACTGTGGGCTTTGCTCCCAGCGCGTGGTGCCAGCAGCTGGGGGAGGATGGCGTTCATGCTGACCCTCCACGTGGGGGCGGTGAGGAGAGGGGATGGGGAGCTTGCTCTGGGTGACGGCAGTGGTCAGTGGCCAGCTCCAAGCCCCCGCCACCCTGCACCCAGGTGGCAGAGAGCAGCTCCGGGCCGTGTTTACCTGGATGGGACTGCTGCACACGGGCGAAGTGCTTGTCTCCCCCAAGGTGGCTCCACCCTCGGTTTGGCCGTCTGTTGGGAGCCGAGCTCCGGATGCCCCCAGAGTTGCCCTTTCACACAGGGCCCCTGCCTGCCTGGCGTCCTGCACTGGGTCCCTCAGGGTGCTTCTCTGCCATGGGTCTCAGGTTATTTGCTCTCCTGGGAAAGCCCCCCAGGGAGGGTCCTTGCGTCCCAAGTGGCCTCTCTGCTGGGCCCTGGGGAAGACCAGGAGGAGGGGTCTAAGCTCGTTGGACTGTCCTGCTAAACAAGCCTCAGGGGCTAGAGAAAGACCAGCCGTGGTGTGCCCTGCTGACCCCTCGGGCTGTCCTGTGGGCCGGCGCCGGCTTCCCTCCCCTCCCCGCGCACCACCCCACCCTTAGCCGAGGCGCCAGGAGTGCGCGGCGTGCTTCACTGCCTGGGCCACAGCTTCTCGACTGTGCTGCGGTTGGCGCTCGTGAGCCTCGAGCCGGGGCTTAGGAGACCCCAAGCCTCCTCCATGCCTTGTGCCCCCGCCTCCGCGTTACAGTGGTGACACCGGCATGGGGGGTCGGGTGGGGGCTTCGGATGCCCCGGGTGGAGCTCTGTGAAGGCAGCATGCCACCCACGCTCGGAGCCCGGGGCTGGAATGGCAGCAGGTTGGCCTTTGCCTGCTGTGACAGAGAACAGGCTGCTGTCCACCTGGAGGGGTCAGGAGACCCGGGAGAGGGTGGGCAGCGGGCACGGCCCTTCTGGTCCCTCTCCAGCCCAGACCCCGTGAGGGCACCTGCAGGGAGGAGCCTATCTGGCCAGCGCCAGCTCCCGGCCTGGGCTCAGACCCGCCGTTGGTCCCCCCGGGTAACTGCTAGAGGGCTGCCCAGTGCCTCTACACCGGCCTTGTGTGGGCTGCGCCCCCTCAGTCTCCAAGCCGCCCCCACACCTCAAGTGGAGGCACACTACACCTCCCCCCATGTGCGGGTCTCAGGAGCCACGCCCAGGGGCCCTGCCGCAGAGCCACGGCTCAGGCCCTAGGAGTTCTGTCCGCTGCCCCTGCCAAGAACGTGTGTGCCCCTCCACATCCAGGGTCCAGGTTGAGGGGTCTCGGTGGAAGCTGGTGTCACCACCGTCTCGCCGGGTGCGTGCCGCGTTCTGGATGTGGTTTGCATGGCCCAGGGGCACGGCTTGGCTTTGGCGTTTGTGGCGTGCAGCCTCCCGAGTCCCGTCTCTTGAGGCCCCCATTTGCCTGCCTTCCTGCGTGCCAATTGTGGGGTGGAGGGGTGGGGGGGCAGTGGCTTGCTGAGGGTGGGAGCCCTGAGGGTCCGAGCCTCCCGTGCGCTGGGCCAGGGACCCCACCTGGCTTCCAGCTTCTTGCCACTCTGCATGCAGAAGGAGGTCTGGGCGCAGGATTTGGGTTGTTTCGTTGCTTGAAATGAAAAAAGAGAAGTTTTTTCTTCCAGCTGTACTCTTCTTGCAAGGGGGAGAGAGACTGGTAATCTGGTCATTTTCAGTTGGATGGACTGAACCTGTAGGGTCTTTCACCCAAAGACATTTGCTGTCTCTTTTGCGAAGGTGGGGTGGGTGGTGCCGGGGCAGAGGTCGTGGGTGCCCAGATCCTGGGGGCACTTGAGGGGGGGGGTGGCTCCTGCCGGTGGGTTCCACGGTGCTGGGTGTGGGGCGGCACCTCCTGCCAGGACCAGCCTGACAGCGCTTTGTGCTGGCCCCTGGACCAGGGTCACTTGGCCAGCTGGTGGCCACACTTCACGGGGAACGCCAGCCAGGTGCAGGCCTCCGCCCCCAACAGGGGCAGGGAGGGGAGGGCCTCTTGAAGGCTCTGGCGACGTGGGGCTCCTGGTCCCGGGAATTGGTGCCCAGGGGGGCCCCCCACAGCCTGCTTGGAGCAGAGGCTTCTCCCTGAGTGACACCCCTGGGCCACTGCCTTGCGTGGCACGCACGTGTGGACTCACCCGCAGAAGAGTCGATCTTTGACGACAGGCTCTGGTTTAGGGAGACGAGACAAGTGGAAGTGGGAGGTCAGTTCGGGGAGCAGGCCCGCGGCTGGGTGGACGCCGCCAGCCGAGGAAGCGGGGAGGGGCGCCTATCTTCCCTGAAGCTGGGGGAGGGACAGGAGGCCCAGGACCGACCCGCCCTGGGGACCTGCACGGAGGTGGCCAAGAAGGAGGCGCTCTCCCAGCCGCTGGTGGAGCCTCAGTCCTGCGGGAGAGCCCCTCGGACCACAGCCCAGGCTAAGGCAGACACCAGACGGGGGCAGCCTGCTGCCAGCTGAGCCACAGGAGCAGCCCTGGCTGGGGAAGAGGGGGAGGAAGAGACGGGTTTGCACCCCCTCGGCTCCTGCCAGCACCCACACCCGGGGCCTTTGGACACTGGACGCCTTTGCCACCGATGGGCTGTGACCAGCGGTTCCGGCGAGGCTGAGGTTCTGCCAGAAGTCCTGCAGAGCCTGTGGGCACAGTACAGCAGCACAGCCCACAGAGCCTCGGGCTCGCCCTCGGGGCATTGTGCTGTTAGAACGGGGCGTGTGCACCCCATCACTGAGGCCAAAGTCCTGGAGATAGGCCCCCCCCCACAGTGGGCACCAGCTTTACCCAGACCATCTGGGAGAAAACCTCCCTAGCCTGGCTTGGGACAGTCACCCCCAATCACTGGCAGAGGCCCAGACTGTTCCTGGGGCATCCTGGGGGCACAGAAAGCCGGCCTCTCTTGGGGCTTAGTGAGTGGGACCAGCAGGAAGACCTTTGGGCTGGGCTGGGCTGGCTGCCCTAAGCCCCAGGCCCCCAGGATAGTGCGGCAGATCCCTGGACGAGGCTGCACTCTCCACCCCTCCCCTCTGGGCTGTCCCGTGGGCCTCTTGACCTCGGTGCGGAGATGCGTTTGCCCTTCCTGTGTGTCAGAAGGGTTTGCGGGTCTGAGGTCCAGGCCAGGCGTCCTGTGGGAGGGTGGGAGCGAGGCAGTGGGTGGGGCAGGGCCACTGCGAATGGGCCTGTCCCTCGGGAGAGCGCTAACTGTCTGTTTCCCTCGTCTTAGCCCTGACGAAGAGTCCTCTCAGAAGTTCATTCCCTTCGTAGGGGTGAGTACTGCTCGGGCAGGCAGTGCCTTGCCCAAAGCTTGCCTGCTGCTTGGCTGGCTCCACCTGCTGCAGGGAGACCGTTTATCTGCCAAGAGATCTTGTATAATCACTCTGTTCTTGCATTAATTTGATATGTTCCAGAACCTTCCTCACCAGTTTGAGCTGAGGACTTGCCTTATACATTTCTCCCACCCTAAAGCTCTCTGTTTTTTCTTGCTGAGGTTGGGGGGTGAGCCCAGGCATATTGCTGCCCCGGCTCTGCTGGGGCCTGACATGTGGAAGCAGGCAGCCCACCTGGGGGTGAAGACCCAGTTCTCAGCACCGTCCTGGGTGTCTGGGCCCAGTGTCAGGCTCGGCTCTTCAGGGGGTACCGAGGGTTGGCGGGCCTCAGGACAGGCCCCGCCTGGGGTGGGGGCAGAGGGCAGGGCAGGCTTACTCGGCTGGGATCATCCCTGTACATGGGGAGGTTTTGCTTTTTCCCACTGCCAAGGAGTAAGGGCTCCTCCTCGCCGGCCAGGCCACGTGTCCACAGCCTGTGGTCCCACTGTGGTCTCCAGCCCGGCATCTGCTGTGAGAGCCGTACGGCAGCCTGGCAGACAGCAGAGCCTCTAGGCCGTGGTTCGCTCCGCTCAGGCGTCAGGTGGCTGCTGGCTGTACTTGGAGGGTGCTGGTCCGGAGCAGCCTGTCCTGAGGAAGCTGCTGCGGTGACAGGAGGGCCTGTCCCGCTGGCTGCACTTGAGATGCCACCGCGTGACCGAGGCAGGAGCCGTTGTCGTGATTTCTTTCACATGACACAGCTCCCGATTTCTTTCACATGACACAGCTCCCGCCCTGGTCAGGGTTGGGCCAGGACCCCCCCCCCAACCCCGGCCAGCAGCCCAAGCGGGTTTGGAGCAGGCCCCAGGGCTGCCTTTGTGCCCCACTGGGCAGGGCTCCCTCACTCCAGCACCTCACCCGCTGACGTCTGCGCCCGCCAGTCTCACGGGCACGCTGTTTGCTGAGTCCAGGGTGTGGGACCTGAGAGGTTCGCTCGTGGAGGTAGGGCGCCAGTCCTGCCAGAGGCCACATGTGTCGTGAATGCTGGCCACAGGTCAGGGCCAGGCCAGGGGCCGGCTGGCAGCCTTCGTCCCGGGAGTGCGGGATGGCCACAGAGCTTGCTTTAATTCCAGGGCGTCTCCCAAACACGCCCCCTGCACAGGGAGGTCCCTCAGCAGGGCCCGTGCCATGGCTGACCAGGCAGGTGGTGGCTCCCTTGAGCCACAGACTGAGGGGCTGGGACCTGGCTCGGCCGCAGGAGTTCCTGGGGGCTGGAGGGACATGGAGGATGGGTGGTAGGAAAACAGGTCCCTGCCCGGGTGTGGAGTCCCAGCACCACCCCCGCGCCACTGCCAACGCGTCCTGTTGCCTTCTAGGTGGTGAAGGTTGGAATAGTAGAGCCGTCTTCGGCCACTTCAGGTAACTCCATCATCCCTGCATTGGGGACTGGGGTGCAGGAGGGCCGGGGCAGCCCCAGCACCAACACGCACCTTGCTGAGGGGCTTCTGTTCCCCATGGATGGGCCACCCCTGGCCCTGGAGGCCTGACAGCTCCCCCTCAGCCTAAGTGGGAGGCGGGGGAGGGGTCTCCCGCTTCCCACACACGCCCCCACCCAGCCCACAGCTGCCTGGCCTCCCTGCCGTGTCTGGGTCCAGAGGGCTTGGGGCAGAGCAGCAGGGGAGCTCAGCACTGGCCCCCGACTCCTTCCCAAGGTGACTCAGATGACGCGGCCCCCTCGGGCTCCAGCGCACTCTCGTCCACCCCGCCGTCCACATCTCCCGCGGCCAAGGAGGCCTCACCCACCCCGCCCTCCTCCCCGTCGGTGAGCGGGGGCCTGTCCTCCCCCAGGTAAATGCAGCCATGTGGGCGGACGCTGCCCACCAGCTCACGCCATCCGTCCCCCCAGCGCAGCAGGGACTGTGCTGAGAACACTGGCAGTTCCTCGTGGTCCCTGGGCATACCCTGGGGTGCCAGGAAGCAGAGGGTCAGGGCGGAAGGTGGGCTCAGCGGCCCTGCAGGGGCCGTGGTGGTGTCGACCCAGGCTCATCAGACAAGTCGAGTCGGGGCGCTGGACTGCTCAGTCCTGGCCTGGTGTCTCCCCACCTCGCCCCAGCCCCTGCCTTCCTAGGGACAGGAACTACAGAGTATAAATACGGGGTGCTTTGCACACAGAGGGGATTTTGGAAACTCAGATGTGAGTAGAAGGCACGGGGACAGTGGGTGGGGGGTCCGCAGCCCCTGTCGGCTGCCTTCAGGGCTCTTGTGAGCAGAACTCACCCAGGCAGGACTGCCCCAGGGTCGGGGAGGACTTGGGCCCTGAGGCCGCACCTCCAAGGGGGCGGTTGGCCTGGGTCCTCCAGACAAAGCGGCAGCGTGGGCGGGCGGCACGTCTGGACACTCCTAGGTGACCCCAGCATCGTGACGACGCTGGAGCCACGGGCTCAGACGGGGCTACCCCAGGAGACCAGGACGGCCCGCCAGCGGGCTCTGGGCCCCGAGCTCCCCTCCGTCCTCAGCCGCTGCCCGCGGTCCCCCGACATGGGGCAGCACAGGCACCAGCGGGCGCCGCCTCGTCTGTGCCAGCCACGGGGGTGCTGCCGTCACCCGCTGAGGACGGAGGGGTGAGCCTCCCTCGTCTTTCACAGCCAGGGCGTCGGCGCCGAGCTGATGGGGCTGCAGGTGGATTACTGGACGGCAGCCCAGCCCGCAGACAGGAAGCGAGATGCGGAGAGGAAGGACCCGCCCACCACCAAAAACACACTCAAGTGCACCTTCCGGTCTCTCCAGGTCAGCAGGCTGCCCAGCAGCGGCGAGGCTGCGGCCACGCCCACCATGTCCATGACCGTGGTCACCAAGGAGAAGAACAAGAAGGGTGAGGTGGGGAGGCGGGCTGGCTGTCGGGACAATCGAAGGGGCCGCCGGGCAGGCCCTGAGGGCACCACAGGCCTGGGGGCCGCTTCTGACCAGAGCCCCCGGGCAAAGGCCTCCTGGTGGGCGGGCGGTGGCAGGCAGGGTCCGTGCGGAAGGGGGTCCAGATGAGCAGGGTCCAAGGGCCGAGGTGAGCCCACAGCCCCTGCTACCCCCCCCATCCCTGAGGGACAACGGGAGGACAGCACAGCCCCTTTTCCTCCTAGTGATGTTTTTGCCCAAGAAAACCAAGGACAAGGATGTGGAGTCCAAAAGCCAGTGCATTGAGGGTATCAGCCGTCTCATCTGCACCGCCAAGCACCAGCAGAACATGCTGCGAGGTGAGCACTGCCTCCCTCCCTCCCTCTCTCTGTCTTTCTCTGTCTTTCTCTCTGTCCCCCAGCGGGAGTGTGTGGGGGGGTAGGATATGGAAGTAAACCAGAGCCGAGCTGGGTGGCTTTTCTAAGTTCACCTCAGGAAATGCTTTTGTTTGCTATGAAGTCATATTACGTAGTTTAAGCTTTGAACACACGTGGATGAGGCAATTTGTGTGCGTGCAATGGCTTTTCCAGTTCTGAGAAGTAACTTCTCAGTCCTTTGTGCTTTATCTCAGACTTTCTATAGAAGATACTCTGCAACTAACAGAACATGGAGCTCTCGAGATTTTTCTTTTCTCATGAGCTCGCGTCTGCCTGCCTCTGTTGATTTTCCGGTTTCAGTGGAGAGTGTTTTCAGTTGGGTTTGCAGACCCCTGCTGAGGCGGAGGGGCTGTGGACAAGCAGCCCCCCTGACGTCGGGCAGGGGCTGGCCGTGGGGGCGGTGCTGGGCAGCTGGCAGGAAGGTCAGCAAGGTGGGCTGGGCCGTCCCAGACCTCCTCCTACGGGGCCACTGAGAACCAGCGAGTGTCGCCTGGGAGCCTGGGAGTCCCCGGAGGCGTCAGGCCCTGCAGCCCCATTCTGCGCCGCGGCCTGGAGGGGGGGCCGGCGGGTCAGGTGTCTTGTGTCCCCACAGTCCTCATCGACGGTGTGGAGTGGAACGACGTCAAGTTCTTCCAGCTGGCGGCCCAGTGGTCCTCCCACGTCAAGCACTTCCCCATCTGCATCTTCGGACACTCCAAGTCCACCTTTTAGCCCCGCCTGCCAAGGGGCCGCGCCGGCCCCCCGCCCTGCAGCCCTGCGATGGCCGAGCGCCGGGAGGGCCCAGCTGCTTTTCTGTTAACATTTCAGTTTACTGCAGAGACAGACCCTTAAAAACCCAGAGAAAAACAGTCTTAAGTATGAACATGCTCACTACCTGGAAACTAACGGGGCAGCCCCCCACCGGGACCCCATAACTGCTCTGCTTATTAACCAGAACGTTCCGGCAGGGGTGGGAGGTCAGGCGGACAGTGTTGAACTTGAGAATCGTGGAAGGTGTGTTGTGGCCTCAGGACTCCCCCCACGCAGCCCCCCCAACAGGAAGGGTTCTTGCCCTTGTGTCCTGTCCTTGCTGAAAGCCAGGACTCTGCTTCCTCGGAGCCAGGGTCCGGCGGGCGGCCCCCCGCACCCCAGGCTGCCTGTGTGCCCAGGCACCGAGCTGGGTGGCCAGAGGCCAAAGGCCAGCCTTCTGTCGGGGGCGTCCTGGGCGGAACAGAGGCTAGTCGGGTCAGTCAGCCCAGCCCTGGGCCCCAGCCACCAACCAGCCAAGAGATGCCCCAGCACCGCCCACTCGTGGATCGCAGTAAACTCCAGCCACAGGGGGCAGTGGCGGTTTTATAGTAGCGGATATTTTTAATGCTTTCAAATACATGTTGCAATGTAGCTGCCAAACAGACGTTGCTCTTCTGAAGCCCCAACAGCCCCTTAGGGCTAAGGCAGAGCCAGCTGTGCTGCCCGGGGTCCCAGCCCCCCACACCCACTGCTCCCCCCGGCCGTCCCCGCGGCGCCGCTCTGCTTCTCCGAGTTGCGCCCGCCCCAAGCTTAGTGGGCACAGTGGCTTCCGCAGCTGCCACCTCCTGCCCCCACCCCAGCCCCCCTGCTGGCTGGGAGGTGTTTGGCCAGGCAGCCAGGTGTTTGTCATCTGCAACACTAATGTGGCCAGTAAGAGCTCAGACAAGGCGGCCAGACCATAGGGGCCGAGCCCCGTTGGGGCTGTGGGTGAAGCTGGGGCCCCACCTCTAGGCCAGGCTCCTCAGGACGGAGGGGTTTAGCGTCTGGGTCCCCGCAGAGTGGGGGGCAAGCCCACCCTCCACCTGAGGCCAGGGTCCTTGCCAGTCCTCCCACTCCCCCACAGGCCTGCATCCCAGTGCTCCACAGGAAGAGCCCCCCAGCTCCTGCCCCTTGGCAGCTGTGGCTGTAGGACCGTGGTGACCCACCCAGGGGGCTGTGAGCCCAGTTTCCTAGGGCCGAGAGCCACACATGCTGTGCTCAGAAACAGTGCCAAATGCAGACAGGCTGCAGGCCTTTCCCGCTCTTCTGGGACAGGCCTCACCAACAGCCCGTGGCACAGAGGGGTCCCGCTTGGTGGATGGAAGATGGCCTGTTATTTTTACCTGTGACTACCTGCTTACCTCCCCCAGGTGGCTGTACAGGGTCCGAGTGTCCATGGCTGAGGGCCTTGGACTTAGCTGGCAGACAGAATTTGGACATGACCTTGGACCAGGGCCCCTGCCCCTCCCTGGGAAGGACCTGGGTGAGGGTGCAGGCCACTGAGCTGAGGACCCCTTGGGCGGCCTGTGCAGCATCTACCTGCGGCTACACCCAGAAGCAGCCTGGGGACCTTGAGCCTCCCCACTCTCGTTCCCGCCACTGGCCTCAGGGCCTTGGTTACTGCTCAAGTTTCCAAAGGTCACACTCAACAGGAAGGAGGTGCAGGTGACACACCCTTGACTTAGCTTTCCAGCTGCAGAGCTAGTTTTAGAAGAAGGGCCAACGGGGGCGTCCCATCCATCCCAACTGTGAGCTGTCCTCACACCTCCCTGTGGCCTTGTACCCACAAGGAGAAGACACCCAGCACCTCCACCCTGTGCCGCTGGGCCTGCAGAGCCCAGTTGTGGTCTGTCCAGTGCCACGGGGCCCACCGGCCACACTGTTCATGGGCCCAGGAGGTCGTGCAGATGGCCCCGACCACCATAACTGACTTGGAGACCTGGGCTTTGCTCACGCCGGTGCCTCGGTTTCCCCATCGGCTAAACGGGGATGGTCACGTTTCCCCAGCCTACCTCATGGAGCTGTTCTGAGGATACATACAAAAGCACTTTGTCCCTGGGAGGAAGGTGATGCAGAAGCCAAAGCTGTCTGTGACTGAGCCAGTGCAGCCGTGAGCACATGGAGGGCGGTGGGGGCATGTGAGGAACACGGGCCCCAGACCATGACCCACAGGACAGGAGCAGGGGTTTTCAGCCCATTGGGTGACCAGTGGTCCCTAAGACTCAAAGGTTAAGCCACCAGTCACCTTCGGGTGAGGCCAGGCTCCTCGTGGGCCTGGTGGCATGGTGTGGGCAGGCTCTGCCCTCGCTGAGGTCCCGTGGAGGTGAGCTCCAGCCCTGTATCCGGGCCACTGCTTCTCCCTCCTCGTGTTGGTCCCCTGGGTCCCCATCTCCTCAGGGCATGCAGGCCGGTGTCCCGAGTCAGAGTCATGACAGCTGCAGATCCGGAAGGAGAGGGACTCTGGGCCCAGAACCAAAGGTCTCCATGCAGCGGCAGGCAGATCAGAGCAGCCAGGGCCAGGCTGCCCTGTCCTCGCTCCCAGATATGAAGACCTGACTGGCCTTTGTCCCAGAACAGGTTCCTCATGACAAGATCGGGTCACTTGCTCCCAAAGGCCAGTTGACTGACCCCTACACCTGTTCCTTGACCCCCTCCCGAGACCGGTTCTGTCCTCCGGTGGAGAGGAAGATAAGTCCTTGGCAGGGGCCTGAGGACTGGGCTTGGGGGTCCCTCCCCCAGGGGAGGCTAAGGGGTGCCGCCGTGCGTTCCTGCAGATCCCCCGTCCAGTTCTTTGTGCATTGTTTGGTTTCTAGGATGTACGTGTTGCTAGGTTTTTTTTTTTTTTTAATGGAAAACAGGATTAATGTAAATAGCGTTTTTGGAAAACAGATTCTAATCTCACGTTATGTGACCACGTGGAGTATTTTAAGGTGCTGATGCGACACTAATAAACGCGGGGAGCACTCCCAGGCCCTCCCTCGCCTGCTGTGTGATTCCTCTCGAGCAGCCTCGGCCCCTCCATCCGTCCAGGCGCGAGCTCCGCCCGCACGTCGCGGGCCGGCGCTCCGAGGCCCCCACGCGAGGCGGGGACCCAAGGGGGCCTGGGGTCAGGGCGCGGACGGCTGGGGGCGTCTGCGAGGCGAGCCCCTCCGAGCGGTGCGGGGCCGGGACTCCTCGAGAGCCTGAGATGAAGCCCCGGGCCATGGACTCCGGGGTGGAACCAGGTCCGCGTGGCGAGCGGAAGCCCGGTCGGCCCTGACAACCGAGCCCAGGACGCAGGCACGGAAACGGGCCGGAAGCGGAAACGGCAGGGCGGAGCCTGTCGAAGCGGAAGTTCGTGGGGCTCGACTCCGCCCCCTCGGGCCTTCCAGAACTGCTGTGGGCCCCACCCTTTGACCCTCCCACCACGATGGGCCCGCCCCCGCACCCGTAGTGTGCCCCGCCCCGCCCCCACCCAGTGTACCCCGCCCCGTCCCCGTAGTGTGCACTCCCCACCCCCGCTCCCATGGGTTGTGTACCTCGCCCTTTCCCCACCCCTGCACCCCTTGTGTACCCCACCTCACCCCCACCTCCGTACCTGTAGTGTATCCCGCCCCTCCCCCGCTGACCGCCGCCTCCCATGCTTCCCTCTGACGCTCGCCGTGTGTCCCCATGACCCTTGCCCTGCCACCCCTCAGCGAACTCCTCATCCCCAGACCCCATGGAGTGGAGAGGGGCCGGCTGCCGTCTGCTGCGGCGTCTTCACGCGTGGTCGTGCGGGCGGGGGGCGCAGAGCCTGGACCTTGGGGTGTGGCCGGGGGGGGCGTCGAGGTGAGGGGTCGGGAGGAGGGAGACGGGGAGAGCTGGGGGGGCCCTTCTTTCTCGCCTGGTCGTTCCGCGCCTTCAGTGCGCCCCGCAGGCAGGGTCCTGAGGAGACGCACCTGGGCCGTCTGGGGGCACATCCAAGGAGCTGGAGCTGCGGCTGGAGCCTCGGTGGGAGAGGGGGCGTCCCTGGGGGAGCCTGCAGGAGGCCGGGCAGGGCGGCGGCCCAGCTGCTCCGGCCTGGGTTGACCATGTGGAGAAGAATGGCTCTAGGAGCTGGGGACCCAGGACACCCAAGGGGGTCGACCCTGCTGGGTGTCCCTGGCTGAGGCCCACCCAGCACTGTCTGGGCAGTGGCTGGAAGATGAGCCCCGCAGATCCTGACGCGGCCTCCCTCTGCCCGAGGGGCCCAGGTAGCCGTGGGCACCTACCCCCAGAGCCCCAGAGGTGCAGGCGAGCCCCCCAAGGGGCTGGAGATGGACAGCGGGAAGCGTTTGTTTAAGGCCTTCCTGGGGAAGATGCCAGAGTCGCAGCCGTCCCAAGAGAACGGGCAGCCCTCGGCTCCACCAAGCCCAGAGGTGGCCTGGGGCCAGCCCAGGGCCCCGAGCAGCAGTCAGCACGTGCTGCAGACTCAGGACTGGGTAAGCTGAAGCGGGCTGTGGCCTCTGGGCCCCCGGGCTCCTCTCTGGAAACCCCAGGGACTGGCCGGGGAGGTGTGGGTGGAGAGGGGCCTCTCGAGCTGGGGGAGGGCCAAACAAACAGCGTCTGATAAGAAGCAGGTGCTGGGTTGGGGGCCATGCAGAGCGTCAGCATTCTCTTCCCAGAGCCTGGGTGGGCACCAAGGTGGGCGTGGCCCCTCCTGTCCCCCACAGCTGTGGGCTCTGCCCCTCTGCCGGCCAACCCAACCCCGGGCGCCACTGAGCGGAGAGATCCCAGTCAGGGGGAGCTCTGCCCGCAGAGCAGGGATGGTGTCCTACTGACCAGGTAGGCGGGCAGTCAGCAGGAGAACTTGTCAACCAGAGTCTGGCCACAATGTTTCTGGAGGCTTTGCTTTGCGACAGCCCCAGTCTGGAGGTACCTCTGCCTGCCTCCCAACCCAGTGGGTGGGCGGCTGCTCGGTCCCGTGCAGCCGCGAGGGGACAGGACACAGCTCCTCTGGCCCCGGGGGCGCTTCGCAAGCAACAGAAGCCACGCCCCCAGGAGTTCTGTATTGTTCCCTGGGCGTCAGGGTCAAGGCCAGGCTAGATGGATCCGGGTTGTGGCAGGCCAGGCTCAGTGGAGCCCGTGGAGCTGTGTGCTTCGACCCGTCTGCGTGGGTGTTCTCGAGGTCAAAGGTTTACGTGAAAAGGTGGCGGAGAAGGAAAGCGGGCTCCATGTGCCCTACCAGCTGTGCCCTTGCCGGAAACCAGCCGCGCCTCTGCTTCCATGAGGCCGACATCTCAGGATGGGCCAGCTAGGACATAGAACACACAAGCGTGTACCTGTCGGGGGCAAGGACTCCGCGGGAGGGGCCGGGGCATGGGGCCATCCCACCGCGCACCTGCCGATGGAGGGGCCGGGCGGCTCCTGAGCAGGGGCGACCTGCCAAGTTTGCAGTTCAGGGAGGTGAGGGCCCCTGTGGGTAAGGGGTGTGTGGGGATGAGGCTGGGAGGCAGGAGGTGGCACAGAGGAGAGGGGCTTCTGGGGCGGTGGGGAAGGGGTGCAGACCCCTCTCCGCAGACTTCCAGGTTTCTGACTTGGGGGCACGGAGTCACCTGCAGTGTCCCCCACACCCTGGCCGCTCCTCCGGTGTCATCCTGCCTCTTCCCTCCACTGCTGCCAGCCCTTGGGCGATGTCAGCCACTTGCTGTGGCCTTGATGGGCGCACCAGGCTGCCGTCTCTCTGTCCTGCAGGGTGTTCATCCTCTTTGTCCCTTCCTGGTGCACCCTTGGCACGGAAGGCTCTTCCTCGGGACCTCCCCACACCTCGGCCTTCTCAGGCATCGTCTTTCAGGGACAAGCCCGGCTGGCACAGGTGGGCCCTACCAGCCCTACCAGTCCCTTGGTCCCTGCCCTTTCCAGCCGCCCTCATCTGCAGTGGTCACTGCAGGGTCCCAGCACCCCACATGGTGGGGACACCTGCTCACAGAAGGGCAGCGACCTCGGGCTGAGGCCTAGGTCTGAGAAGACCTCCCCTGACAAGGGTCTGCAGACGTCCAGCCTCACACAGAAAGCTGAGCAAACCTGTGCCTTTCTGCTTCTGAGGCGTCCCACTGAAACGACTGCAGAGGGCTCTGAGGGAGGCAGGAACCCACAGGACAGAACTGGGCTGGAGGGCCGGCCAACAGGAGGTGGCAACCACATTCCAGTGGGTGGCCACGGGGTGGGCAGAGCTGGAGGGTCAGCTCCCAGCTGCATGGTTGAGGCCACAGAAACAGGAAGCTGCCCCAGCTACCAAGCCCCAGTCTGCCCACGTTGCTATCAACTGTCAGTCCCTGCTTTATTTTTCTTTTCTTTTCTTTTTTTAAAATTTATTTATTTTTGGCTGTGTTGGGTCTTCGTTGCTGTGTGCAGGCTTTCTCTAGTTGTGGCGAGCGGGGGCTACTCTTCGTTGCGGTGCATGGGCTTCTCATTGTGGTGGCTTCTCTTGTTGCGGAGCACAGACTCTAGGCACATGGGCTCAGTAGTTGTGGCTCACGAGCTCTAGAGCGCAGGCTCAGTAGTTGTGGCGCACGGGCTTAGTTGCTCCGCGGCATGTGGGATCTTCCCGAACCAGGGCTCGAACCTGTGTCCCCTGCATCGGCAGGTGGATTCTTAACCACTGTGCCACCAGGGAAGCCCCAGTCCCCGCTTTAAACACGAATTAACAGCCAAGGGCACCAGACATTCGGGGAAGATCTCTGTCATGAAGGAGAGCAAAACACCTGGGAAAACAAGGAGTGAGAAGAACTACAGTGCCAGGCAGAGCAGAGCGGAGCTGGAGGTGTGTCACCATCCCCGAGGTGACCTGTGCCACCTTGGACACATTGGCCCACGCAGCTGAGCCAGGGAGGTGGAGAACGTGAGCACGTGGGGAGGAGGTGATGCCGGCATCACGGGAGACGCGGGACTGTGCCCGCCCGCACAGGAGAGTGGGCTGGGATCCGTCCACAGCAGAGGGTCCGGGAAGAGAGTGCAGACGACCGCTCGGAGATCAGTAGTCTGCGTAGACGTAAACAGACTCTAGAAGATAAACGAGTGGAAAAGGCACATTGGACAACAGGAATAAACTTAACAGGAAGTAGTGCACACCTATTTGAGAGAAACTTTAAAGCACTCCAGGGCATTACCAAGAGACTTGGCGGGGGGGAAGACACCATGTTCTTGGAGAGGAAGACTCACCAGCACAGAGGGTTCTCCCTAGGTGCTTCACAGCTCAGTGTCATCAACGATAAGAGTTGCTAAAAGCTCATCTTCCCTTTTCAATTTGGCAAATTGGTCAACTAGAAAAATAAGCGAGAATAGGTTCCGCTCTCACATGAATTCATATCACAAATCTTCGATTATCAAGGCGTTAGTGTCCTGTCATGGGATGCATGAGCCACAGTGCGGAATAGGAAATGTAGAAATTGACCCACATGCCTGCAGACACTTACCGTGGGCTGAAGATGGCCCCTCAAATCCGTGGCTGTGGGGGAGAGGAGGTGTTTTTTTTTTTTTTTTTTTTTTTTTTTGCTGTACGCGGGCCTCTCGCTGTTGTGGCCTCTCCCATTGCAGAGCACAGGCTCCGGACGCGCAGGCTCAGCGGCCATGGCTCACGGGCCCAGCCGCTCCGCGGCATGTGGGATCTTCCCGGACTGGGGCACGAGCCCGCGTCCCCTGCATCGGCAGGCGGACTCTCAACCACTGCGCCACTAGGGAAGCCTCGAGGTGTTGTTTTTGATTGACGCCGGGACACTGTGCAGCTGCCTAGAAGAAAGTAAGTTGTAGCCATACCTCTCACAGAGTACCAGGATGAGCTCCACATGTGTCAACGTTTTAAATGTAGAAGAATAAAACCATAAAAGTACTAGAAGAAACCCTGGGCAAATCCCTTTATAACCGTGGAGTAGGGGCAGCCTTTCTAACCAAGCCTCAAAGTCCAGAAGCCATAAAAGCAAAGAGAGATACATTTAACCACATGAGAGAAACAAACAAAAAAACCCCACTATCAAGGCAAAATATACACCATGAGCAAAGTCAAAATAACTGACAAGGGCCCTTCTGCCACATTAAGACACAGCAAGAAGACGGCTATGTATGAACAAGGAAGCAGGCCCTTACCAGATATCAAATATTCTGGAGCCTTGCCGTTGGAATTCCCACCTCCAGAACTGTATAAGCTAGGCTGTTTGTGAATTACAACCTCACAATGGAAAATGAAGCAGCCTGGTTAATGTCCAACTCCAAATCCCAACTCCTCCATCACCACACTTCTGCGCGTTCTCTGCAGCCAGCCTACCCACCAGCCATATCTCCTTGGGGAAGATTTGTTGAAGTTAAAATGAATGGCTCAGAACTACATTTATCAACATGGATAAACCTCACATAATGCTGAATGAAGATAGCAAGTTGCCCAAGAATATGTTCAATGTGAAACCGTATGTAAAGTTAAAAAATATGGAAAACATACTGTGTATAGTTAAGGGATGCCTATATCTAATAAGTGTATGAAAACTTGCATAGGAATAAACGACACCAAGTTTAAGATAATGGTTCCTTCTTTAAAGGAGGAGAGAGGAGGGATAACCTGGGAAGGGGGTAGAGAAGGAACAATATTTGATCCTTGAAACTCCAAGTGTGTTCTGCCAGACCAGCCTCATCATCATCCTTCTGTAACTTGTTAGAAATGTAGAACCTCAGCCATCACTCCAGACCCACTGAATCAGAATCTGCATTTTGACAAGATCCCCAGGTGGCTCACATGTGTAGTAAAATTTGACAAGCACTGTTGCTGGTGGAACTATAGGATTACTGTTAACTGTCTCAAGTGTGAAACTGATGAGTATGGCTGTGTCAGAATGCCTTAATTCTTAGGAGATGCATGTTGAAGTATTCAGGGGCAAAGTGACATTGCTGTCTGCAACTTACATTCGAAACGTTCAGAAAATAAATTAGTTGAGGTGAAGTAAAGGTGGCAAGATGCTAACGACTGGTAAATTGAGGTGAGGGGTGTACAAATGTTTATTGCACTGTTTTCATCTTTTATGTAGATTATACATTTTCACTATTTCAAATGTAGAATATGTTTAATGGAATTGCTTTGAATTTAAAAATCTCCTTGGGGGAAAATTGACATCTTGACAATATCGAATTTCCTCATCTATGAACATGGTATGTCACTCCATATGTTCAGGTTTTCTTCTCTGTTCTTCAGCAATGTTGAACAGTTTTCTTCATATAGACTTTATTCATTTATTTTCAATTTACACTTACTCCTAGATATTTGACTGCTTTATTGTCACAACTGTGAATGGATTTTTCTCAGTTATATTTCTGTCTGTTGCCAGTATATAGAAAGCTACTTATTTCAGAATATTTATTTTCTAATTTGCTACTATACTAAACTCTTATTTTTCTAATAATTTACCAGCTCATTTTCTTTTAAAAAAAACAAGTTAACTTCTTTTTTGATATTTATTTATTTTATTTATTTTTGGCTGTGTTGGGTCTCTTAGCTGTGGCATGCAGGATATTTCGTTGTGGCACACAGGCTGTTTGTTGAGGCATGCAGGCTTCTTTCTAGTTGTCGTGTTCAGGCTCCAGGGCACGTGGGCTCTGTGGTTGTGGTGTGTGGGTTCCAGAGCACGTGGGCGCTGTAGTTTGAGGCACACAGGCTCTCTAGTTGTGGCGCGTGGGCTTAGTTGCCCCACGACATGTGGGATCCTAGTTCCCTGACCAGGGGATGAACCCGTGTCCCTTGCACTGTAAGGTGGATTCTTTACCACTGGACTGTCAGGGAAGTCCTCTCCCAGTTCATTTTCTTGAAATTTTTAGGAAGACAATGATAACATCTGAAAATAGTGAAAAGTTTGTTTCTTCTAATATTTTTAGAATGTTTTTTAGTTGGCCTATTAAATTGATTTCCTGCATGATTTAAATAGCAGTGATGGTGAGTATAATTGTCTTCTTCCTGACTTCAATGGAATGGCTGCTAGTGTTTCACTGTTAATCTAATCTAATGTTGCTTTTAGTTTCTCTTATATTCTTTTTGTTGTAATACGCTAATAACTTTTATTGAATTAGAAATGCCTGTTAAATTATATTAAGTCCCTTTTTGACATCTTCGGAAATGACTTCATTGTTTTTTCTCTTATAATTTATGAATATAATAAACTTTTTGTAATAAACTATTAAAAAATAATAATAATTGACAAGGTTGCCAAGACTGTTCAATGGCAGAAGGTGTTTTTTTTGTTTTTTGGGGGTTTTTTTTTTGCCCATGCCACGTGGCTTGTGGGACCTTAGTACCCTGACCAGGGATCGAACCCAGGCCCTTGGCAGCGAGAGCACAGGGTCCTACCCACTAGACCACCAGGGAATTCCCTGTCTTTTCAACAAACGGTGCTGGGAATACTGGATATCTACAAGGAAAAGAATGAAGTTTGACTCTTACCTAATGCCACGTGAAAAAATTAACTCAGAATGGATCAAAGACATAGATGTAAGAACTAAACCTATAAAACTCCTAGAAGAAAACAGGGGGAAACATCCTGACGCTGGATTTGGCAATGATGTCTTGGATATGACACCAATGGCACAGGCGACAAAAGTAAAAATAGATGAATTGGGCTTCATCAAAATTAAAAACTTTTGATCATCAAAGGACACCGCCAACAGAGGGAAAAGTCAACACGCGGAATGGGAGAAAGCATAATCGACTCCTGAACAACTTGAGGGTTAGGGGCACCGACCCCCTGCCCAGCAGTCAAAAATCTGAGTAAAACTTTATAGTTGGCCCTCTGTATTTGAAGTTCCACATCCTAACCCTAACCACTACCAGTCCGCGGCCTGCTAGGAACTGGGCCGCACAGCAGGGAGTGAGCGGTGAGTGAGCGAAGCTTCATCCGCCACGCCCCATCACTGGCATTACTACCTGAACCATCCCTCCTCCCCGCCCCCAGGGCAAAATTGTCTTCCACGAAACCGGTCCCTGGTGCCAAAAAGGTTGGGGACCGATGCTCTAATACACATTTATTGAAAAAAACCCGTGTATAAGCAGAGACCCATGTGGTGCAAAGCCACGTTGTTCAAGAGTCAACTGTATTTGCAAATCCATGTCTGCTAAGGGCTTAATATCCTTAATATATAGAGAACTCCTAAAACTCAACAACAACAACAAAACCAATAACTCGATTCAAAAATGGCCAAAGGACTTGAAGAGACACTTCTCCAAAGATACACAAATGGTCAGCAAGTACATGAAAAGATGCTCAACTACATTAGTCCTAGGGCAATGCAAGTCAAAACCACAGTGAGATACCACTTCACACCTATTAGGATGGCTATAATAATAATTTTTTTAAAAAGGACAAGTGCTGGTGAGGATGTGGAGAAATCGGAACTCTTGTACACTGCTGGGTGGAATGTAAAATGGCACAGTCACCACGGGAAACAGTATGGAGGTTCCTCAAAAAATTAAGCATAGAATTATCACATGATCCAGCAATTCCAATTCTGAGTAAATATCTCAAAGAATCCAAGGCAGAGACACAAACAGGTACTTGTAGATCCATGTTCACGGTAGCACTATTCACAATAGCCAAAAGGTAGAAGCAAACCAAGTGTTCGTTGACGGATGAATGTGGTAAAGACATACAATGGGAGTATAACTCAGCCCTAAAAAGGAAAGACATTTTGATACATGCAACAACATGGATGGACCTTGAGGACATGATGCTGAGTGAAATAAGCCAGACACAGAAGGACAAACACTATATGGTCCACTCATTAGGTCCCTAGAGGGGTCAGATTTAGAGACAGAAAGTAGAAGTGTGGGTGCCAGGGGCTGGAGGAGGGGTGGGGAGTGAGTTTAACGCAGACAGAGTCTCAGTTGGGGAAATGGAAAGTTCTGGAGATGATGTTGGTGATGGTCGCACAGCAACGTGAATGTGTTTATGCTAGTGAGCTGTACACTTAAAAATGGTCAAAATGGTAAATTTTATGTTATGTGCATTTTATCCCAGTAAAAAAACTATGTAAAAAGGGAAGAAAAAAAAAAAAGAAGGAACAAGAGATCACTTGATGGAACAGGGCGAAGCAAAACAAATTCCAGCTCCCGGAAGTGGAGCTTCCTGTAATGAGTAGGGTCTGGCCTGTCCCGGGGGGAAGGGCTGGTGAGCACGGCTGGTGCTGAGTTAACCGAGAGGCTTAGATGAATCGCAGGTGAGCGTGGAAGTAGGGCTAGAGGCCCGGAGGGGAACTTCAGAACAAGTTCCAGAAGGAGAGGGGAGAGGCTGAGCAAGGCCACGCTGGGCCTGGTGCTCCAACCGCTGGCCCTGCAGGGCTCGGGCCGGTCTGGGCTGGACACCCTAGGCAGCCGGGAACAGTAGGTTGCACTGGAGACAGCCTGAACGCCAGTCACCTTCCTGAGGAAGCCCCAGGCCCATCCCTGTCCCAACACCCACACCGGACAGAGCGCCAGTGTGAGGCCCAGAGGGGCACCTTACACACACATGCACACACACACACCACACACACACCACACACAAGCACCACAGACTTCACGCACCACACACACCACACGCACGCCTGCAGGAGAGGCAGATGGTCCCCAGAATGCACAGTCCCTTCGCAGAAAGGGAGTCCCCACTGGCTAGAAAGAAAACTAAAAGGTATTTGATGTCAGGGAAATCAATGAAGTTCAGTTGACAAAAACATGAGAGGCCAGAGTTCTGGCCAAGATGCGGGGCTCGGAGCCAGCACCCCTGCTGGTGGGAGCTCTGGGGCGGCCCCAGGCAGCGCCTGGAGAAGGCGAGACGCCAGGTGCCCCGCAGGAGCCCACGTGTCCAGCCTGCTGTCCCCACAGTGGGGGTGGTGAGGTCATCGGGGCTGTTGGTTCAGGTGAGGGCAGCACAGCAGTGACGGTTGATGGACTGGCCCCTGCAAGTCCACGGGGAAACGTCTCAAAAGCAGGTTAAGGGAGGAGCACGCGGAAGAGCACTTGCACCCCGTGGCCCCGGTTACCTGCGTCAGAGACCAGCCTGGTGCCTCGCGTGGTTTGTGGCCACATCTGCTGGTGGCAGGACCGGAGAGTGGGGAGCAAACCCGGGCTCCCAGCTCACCTCCCTCACTGGGGGTGGAGAGAAGAACCTTGCACGAGACCGTATCAATATGTTTTATTACTTGGGGGAAAAGATCGGGAGCAAGTACAGCATTGCTCATTTTGGGTAGTGGATTCCTGGGTTTTCTCATGTATTTTCCTTTGCGTTTTTCTCATGTGGTTACCATTAGTTTTAAACTAAACTGTGCCTAAGGCCGGGCTAAGGTGGGACAGCCCTTCCACGGACGGGGCCTTGTGTGCAGGCCCGGGGGCTGGCTGCAGGGACTCCTCTGTGGTGGGCTCAGCCCTCCCCTCGCCTGGGGTGACCCAGGAGTGTCCCAAACCCAGCTGAGGCCAGTGGGACCCGAGCCCCCAGGGCCAGTGCCCACAGGCGGCGGGAGGCCTTCACGGTGAAGTCTCGCCAAGTGAGGAGGAAAGCAAGGACCCCGAACTGTGATGATCGGAATCCGTGTTACAAATTGACTTTCAAAAACCTGAAGAGACTGATAACAAAGGAACTTCTAAAGTGGGCCTGGACCTTCCCTAATGAAGGATTTGTGGGTAGGCATCCCCAAGCAACTAAGAAACAAGTCCTCCCCATCGATGAGGTTCACGCTGCCCGGAGCATCACCCTGACACCAGTGCTGCGTGAGGAGGAGGGGAAGAGAAAAGGGAAGGAGAGGACGCGCCATCTAACTGAAGCACAGGTCGACAAGTCCTGGACGTGCACGAAGTGAATCGAAGCAAGCAGCAAACTGCGCGACCACGAAGGGTAACCCCGTCCAGGACAGCAGGGCCTCCGTTCCTCACAGCTCTGTCCCCAGCGCCAGGAGGGTGCGCGGCACGTCGCAGGTGCTTGATGAACATACATTGAGGGGACTCCCCTGATGGCGCAGTGGTTAAGAATCCGCCTGCCAATGCAGGGGAAAACGGGCTTGAGCCCTGGTCCGGAAAGATCCCACATGCTGTGGAGCAACTAAGCCCGTGAGCCACAACTACTGAGTCCTCGTGCCACAACTACTGAAGCCCGCGCGCCTAGAGCCCGTGCTCTGCAACAAGAGAAGCCACCGCAATGAGAAGCCCGCGCACTGCAACGAAGACCCAAGGCAGCCAAAAATAAATAAATAAATAATAAAATTTAAAAAATAAAAAACAAAATCTGTCGATTCTTACTAAGGTAGGAAGAAATGGGCACTTCTGTAATCTGGCAAAGGCAAGCAGCAGGAGCCCACAGTGGGTGTGTTTCCTGAAGCGTCAAGCAGCAGGCAGGGCATCACCATGACGACGAGCCGGCACATGAAGCCTGCTCAGAAGTCAGGAGAATGAAGTGAACCATGAATACCTGCAGCAGCCACCATCTGTAGCTAGCATACTGTCTACCTAGAAAATCCACGCAGGGCAATTAAAAGACCACTAATGAAAGAGGAAAGTTGGATATATGCTCACCATTCAAAACTTAATCGTTTCCAATGCACTAAAAATAACCAACCAGGAAATGTAGTAGCAAAAAGGATCCACTCACTTTAGCAACAGAAACTACGATGTCCTAGAAATAACTCTGTTCTCGTTTGATGCCTATGCGAAGAACACTATAAAATGTGACAAATGGCAGAGAATTCCTAAGGGGAAAATTGTATCATATTATCGGGTGGGAAGATTTAATGTTTTAAACCTGCCAGATTTTCCCAAAATAAATAATTCACGGCAATCCTAATTAGAAAAAAAGAAAAGTTTTTCATGAATCTTGAAGACGTTATCTTAAAGGCACACAGCGTTCCTGGCAGTGTATGAGTTATCTGTTAGTGCATAACAAAAGTCTCCAGATTTCAGCAGCTCAGAAACAATAATAAATATTTTTGTCCCAGTTTCTATAGGTCAGGAGTCTGGGAGCTGCTTAGCTGTGTGCCTCTGGCTCGGGGTCTCTCGTGAGGTTATTCCAAGACGCCAGTCAGAGCTGCAGTCATCCGGAAGCTTGAAGAAGGCTGGAGATCGTGGTCCCCTCGAGTGGCTGGCGAGTCAGTGTTCTAGATCCCCGGCGCTGGTTAGGAAGCCGGTGGAGATGGTTGTCACCCTCAGGCTCAGGTGGGCTTGGTGGGTTTTGATTACACCACAAGACTAGGAAGAGAACTGCCTCTGAACAAGTGGAGGGGAAGTGGGCTAGAAAGAGCACCTGATCGAGCCAGAAGAGGAAGACAGAGAAAGACTCTAAAATAGGCAATACCAACAAAGCAGGAGACGCGGCAGAAGGGGAATTAGCAGTGTCGGTTAGCTCGGGTTAAAGGCAGCTGTTGTCAGAGTGGGTTGCAAACCACACAGCCCCTCGACACGCACATGGGAGGGTGCGGAGAGAAGGGTGGAATATTCCCACAAGTGGGAGGAGACATACTGTCAACAGTCTGGCATTAGTTCAGTGGTGCTCAGCTGCCAGACGCCGCCAGCGTCCCGTGGGCTCCGGGGTCAGGCGGGTGGACGCCCCTCCACACACAGCAAGGCGGCCTGGTGGGTGCTCTCCAGGGAATGGAGCAGCAGGTTGGGTGCCCATGCGGTGAGGACAAAAGAAGACAGTGTATTACTGCAGAGTGACAACATAATTTGAAAAACTAGAGATTTAAAAATTTTTTACTTGCCAAAGAAGCCATGCAAGAATTTTTTGTTTTTGTTTTTGTTTAATATTTATTTATTTAGGCTGCGCCGGCTCTTAGTTGTGGCACTCGGGATCTTTGTTGCAGCACGCGGGATCATTAGTTGCGGCATGTGGGATCTAGTTCCCTGACCAGGGATTGAGCCCAGGCCCCCTGCGCTGGGAGCGTGGAGTCTCAGCCAGTGGACCGCCAGGGAAGTCCCCATGCAAGAGTTTTAAAAAAGAAGAGCAGGGCCTCCCTTGCCTGCTCTGAGCAGTGCATGTTGTGTGGCGCTGGGGCAGAAGTGGGCAAGGAGCCTTATGACCTGCACAAACAGTCCAGAAATGGACCCTGGTTTAAATCTGGGAATTTAATTTCCGAGATTCTGCAGAGCAGTGGGAAACAGACTTTTCAATCAATGGTATTGGGGTGACTGGTTGTCCATTTAGAAGATCGTAAAGTAGATCCCCACCACTCATCGCACACACACACACACGTGCGTGCGCACGTGCTAAACATTAAAACCAAACCACAGAAGCACAGGGAGAATGTAGCAGTGTTTAGAATCCAAGTGGGAAATGCCCATTTTAGGCCAAATCCATAAAGGAAAATCCTGACAAATCTGACTGCCGTTTTTAAAGGCTAGTACAATCAAAGACACAAAAGTGTTACAGGACACTCTGGAAGAAAATACTTCTAATATTTAGAACATACAAATGTTTACCAACCGGAATCTGTGAAGAGATGCTTAAGAGAAAAGAGAAAACAGTTTTTAAAACTGAGCAGAAAAGTGTGTTAAGTCTGTGGACTTATAGTTCATAACGGAGAAATGAAATGGGTGCTAAATGTGAAAAGATTGGCAAAAACGACAAAGATAGACCCGGGCTGTTTGGTGGGGCTAACGACAGACTCTGGGAGTGCTCACGCCAGGGAGCGCTCCCCGGGGCTTCCGCTGCCCGTGTCCTCGTCCTCGTCCCCATGGTGAGACACAGCGCACCACGCCTCCGCAGTAGACCCTCCGACACTAGCAGATGGAGAAAATGAGGTCCAAAGAATGGAGTGATTTGCAAAGGAACTGAGTCAATGCTGTATGTGGAAGTCAACAAAAACTGATCAGCGCAGCGCAACATTTGAAGACTCAGTGATATTTGGAAATTTCTGGCAAGGTTTCTGAAGCACTTCTTTTTCCATCCGAGATAAAGCCTCTTAGCCAGGCCAAAACATTAAACTTTGCTTTATGCAACATTATTTGCTGGAGAGAAAGCAACACGGGGACATTGATTGCATTTTGTGTACAATAATTACCGTAATGTAGCGTCTCCTGTATGCAGTGTCCACTGGGAAAGAGACATGGCTGTCAGGATGGTTCTGCCTCAGTTTGTTAGCATCAGCTTGACCCAACTTAGCATTTGCCACATGCAGAGACCAGCGTCCAACAAAGACTCTGGCATCTGTCTGGGGCACTGGGCTTGCATCTCGGCCCACCTCTGCTTTGCTTCACTGAACAGATTTAGGTGGCTGGGTCATGGCTGTGTTCTGCCTTAGATCAATGACATTTCTGGACCCAGAGAAAACATGAATTAATGAAGGTTTCTAAGTAGCTAGTATGGGCTAGGAGTTCTGCTAGGTGACTGGGATAAAATATACCTCTGTTCCCAGGAAGTCCTCAGCCTGGTTAGGGAGGCAGGCACAGCTACAATTAAGTTACAATTAAGGCAGTGAGTGCTACAGTACACACATACAAAGGGGAGTGGGGGGCTTCCCTGGTGGCGCAGTGGTTGAGAGTCCGCCTGCCGATGCAGGGGACACGGGTTCGTGCCCCAGTCTGGGAGGATCCCACATGCCGTGGAGCAGCTGGGCCCGTGAGCCATGGCCGCTGGGCCTGCGCGTCCGGAGCCTGTGCTCCTCAACGGGAGAGGCCGCAACAGTGAGAGGCCCGCGTACCGCAAAAAAAAAAAAAGTGGGAGTGGGTTAGTGGGGCTATCTGGTAGAGCCTGACAGCAGAGTGGAGAGCAAAGAAGTGCTTCCAGAGTCTTAAAGGATGAGTAGAAGTTAGGCTGATGAGGGCCCAAGAGGGGGAGGACGTGGCAAGTGGGCAAAGAACTCCGGGGAGAGTGTGAACAGAGCCAGTGAATGGTTTTGAACAAGGAAGTGATTGGTGCTCCAGGAAGATTGTTTCTGTTTTCAATATCTGTAAGTCTGTCTCTGTTTTGTAAATAAGTTCATTTATATGGCTACCAAAGGGGAAATGTGTTGGGGGGAGGGATAAATCAGGAGCTTGGGGTGAGCATACACACACTACTCTATACAAGGTAGATAACAAACAAGGACCTACTGTAGAGCACAGGGAACTCTACTCAATATTCTGTGATAACCTGTATGAAAAAGAATGAAGATATGTATAACTGAATCACTTTGCTGTGCACCTGAAACTAACACAACATTGTAAATCAAGTATACTCTAATAAAACTAAAATTTTAAAAAGGAAAAAAATGATAAAGGCAGATCTGTGTGGAGGTGGTGAGGACACGAGGAAACAGTAGTTCTGTTTTATTGGTTTTTCAAAGAACCAGTTTGTGATCATTGTCCACTATTTTTTTCATTTTAATTTATTCATCAGTCTTTCCTAATTCTGTCTTTAAACTTTCAGTGAACTGCTTTTGTTGTTGTTTTCCTAGCTTCTTGAATTGTTTGCTTTGTCCCTCGTTCCAGGGCTGTTTTCTAATTTTCCAGCATTTAAAGCTATCGTGTGTCTTCAGAGGGCAGCTTTGGCCACCCTCTTGGCTGGTGGGAGTCCTCGCTGGCTCCTCCCCGGGATTGGATTTCCCGTCCACTCCTGCGTCTGCGCCCACAGGAGCACCTTGTTCTGGTTTCCAGTCGGGCCCACGGGGGAGTCTGTTCTGCCCGAGGCCTGGAGCCCAGCCAGTGTGCACGATGGTTCCTCTTGCTGGTGAGAATGTGGGTCCCCTGTGCGTGCTCGCGGTTAGGTCACTCTACTTAATTGCTTCCATCTGTTTGTAAACTTTTGTGCCAGTTTTATTACCACTCGCGGGCACATAATTGAGAACAGCAGCCCTGCCAGGCCCTGCGGGTCATGGTCCAGCTGCCCGCATCTGCCGGCTCCCCACACAGGGACTGCGGGTCTCACCTTCCCCGAAGACACCTCCCCCTCCCCGGACCTGGAGTCGGCTCATCCTTTTACCTCAATCTGCTGCGAGTGTCTGCTCCCCAGTGACCCCCTGGAAGCCTGCCCACAGCTGACTGTGGGGCAGTTTCCCTCACAGTGGCGAGGTTGCCCTTCTCGGACCACTTCTCTTTGTCCCTGGAGGTGATAGTCATGCCCTCCTGCCCCTCCTTCGTTGTCTGGGCACTGATTATTGATGCTTTCCCAAACTTTCCAGAGAAACTGTGACACTCGGCTCACAAACGACCCGACCCCTCAGGTCTGGGGGTTCCACCGCCCCTGCCTCTGTGCCGCCCTGTACCTGCCTCATCCAGGGACCCTCCCTGCTGCTCCTGGTTGGGACCCCAGTTCCTGGGCCCTGGGTGTCCCTCCTGCCGGCTCCCCCCTTGTCTGCTGGAGCCCCTCATCTCGCAGCTCCTCAGAAGGCCCTGAAGATACTCAATTTCCTGAGACTTTAAAGTTCTGAAAATATCTTTATTCTGCCTGCACACTTGAGTCATACTTTGGTTGGGTGAAAATTCTCGGTGGCAAATAATTTTCTTTCAGGAACTTTAGGCCGTTGTTCCATTGCCTTCCACCTTCCAGTGGGGTTGCTCGATGCCCTGGACCTTGCGGACTTCTCATCCTTTGTATGTGCCCTGCTTTTTAGTCTCTGGAAGTCAGGCTCTTTCTCCTCTTGCCCTGGTTCTGAAATATCACCACACTGTCCTCTGGTGCCAGTCTGTTCCCTTTCTTGGTCCTGTGTGAGCCCCTTCAATCTGGAGCCTTTTCCCTTCGTGGTGTGTGCGTGTGTGCGTGTGTGTGTGTGTGTGTGTTCATCTTCTCTGTTCTGTCCCTTTCTGAAAACTCTATTAGTTGGATGTTGGGCCTACGTGGTTGACTCTCCCATTTTCTCATATTTTGTTACCTTGGCTTTTTGGGCTTTGCTGCCAGTCCTTCTATTATTCGCATTTGCTGTAATGATGCTCTGTGACAAACAACTCCAAAATTTCCATGATTCACAACAGCAAACTTTTGTTTTTCTGCTCGCAGGTTGTGTGTATTCCATGCCTCTTACCCTCAGAGGTCTTCCCAGGGAACCCTGTGCTCGGGTGGACACAGAATCTCAGGAGGCCCACTCAGACTACACTGGGAATGCACGTGCTCTGTCAGCATCCTGTGGAGCTGCAACATCAGTGAGGCAGGAAAATATACCCTAGTGGGAATCGGCGTGACGTCACATGTTAAAGGGGAGGTGTAGGATTTGATTACAGGAAGGGAGTGACCAACTAGGGTCAACGGTCTACCCCAGCACCTTCTATAGGAGTTTTAATTCTGACATCACATTGTTAACTTGAAAGAGCTCATCCCTGTTCTCTGAACAGCCTTTTTCACATCATCCTCTTCTTGTTTCATAGGTACATTGAATCTAGGAGAACAACAGTTACAGGGGGAGGTGGCCTGCTTTCTTCTGCTCCCTGTAATAGCTCCCTGTCCTCTGAGTTTCTTCTGCCCAGGTTGGTGGTTTGGCCTCTGTGTCTCACACTGGAGACGTTCTCAGGTTGGGGGCGGGGGCCGCTCTTGGTCTACACTGAAGAGTGGGGCACGCAGGGCTGGCTGAAGGCTCCGTGTGCCAGGGGCAGCCTCATCAGTGGCCACGCTCTTTGTGGGGTGATCGGGCAGGCTTGGGTTGCTCTGCATTGGGCACCCCCCACTCTTGGTGTCTGTAGGCCTCTTCTCTGGGGCTGGCCTTTCTCCCAGAAAGGACCCCTCCCCTCTCCTGCGCAGAAGGGGAGCTCAGAGGCCACCACCGGTCTTGGCGCAGAGTGGGAAGGGGTGCTGGGGGCTTCACTGTCTTTGGCTTAAACAACAGAAATGTATTGTCTCGCAGTCTGGAGGCAAGAAGTTCAAAATCAGAGTGTCAGCAGGGCTGGTCCCCTCTGAGGGCTGCGAGGGAAGGGTCTCTTCCAGGCCTCTCTCCTTGGCTTGTAGACGGCCATCTTCTCCCTGTGTCTTCTCACATCATCTTCCTTCTGTGCATGTTTCTTGGTCCAAGTATCCACTTTTTTGGGGGGGGCATCCTAACCATTTTGAAGTGTATGGTTCAGTAGTGTTAAGTATATTTGCATTGCTGTGAAACCCACACCTCCAGAACTTTCCCATCTTGCAAACCTGAAGCTCTGTCCGCGTGAAGCCGCACCTCGCCCTCGCCCAGCCCTGGCAGCCATCATCCCACGTTCTGACTCTGCGGATCTGATCACAGTAGGTAACTCGTATGAGTGGGCTACAGCAGCGGTCCCCAACCTTTTGGGCGCAGGTACTGGTTTCACGGAAGACAATTTCTCCACTGACGGTGGGGCCGGGGGGGCGTGGTTCAGGCGGTGATGAGGGCGATGGGGAGCGGCAGATGAAGCTTCGCTCGCTCACCTCCTGCTGTGCAGCTTGGTTGGCGGGGATGGGGCGGAGCCGGGGATCCCTGGACTAAACAATATTTGTGTTTTGTGTGACTGGCTTATTTCACTACACATACTGCAGCCTGTGCCAGAATGTCCTTCCTGTTTAAGGCTGGATAATATTCCATTGTGTGCATGGACCACATTAGGCTTATCCATTCATCCGTTGATGGGCGTTTGGGTTGCAGCCGCTTTTTGCTACGGTGAATAGTGCTGCTGTGAACATGAGCACAGAAATATCTCTTTGAGACTTGCTTTCAATTCCTTTGGATGTATACCCAGAAGTGGGATTGTTGGATCATATGGTAGTTCTATTTTTAATTTTTTGAGGAATGGGGACTGAGTTTGTCTTAATCCTCTCTTTATTTTTAGCATGGCACCCTTCCCTGCCCCCCATGGCACTCCAGAGGGTGACCTCCTGGCTTCCCCCAGGGAGGCAGTGGGATGGCTCCCTGGCTGGGCAGAGCAGGAGAGGCTCTGAGGGTCTTTCATGGACAGCCCACCTGGGACGTTCTCCCTGGGGGGAGGGTTCCTGCAGGGGTGCAACCCGCTTCTGGTCTTTCCCAGTTAGTAACTGCTTTCCAGCCTCTGCCGACAGCCCTCTAACACCCGTGGCTCACTGCCTGTTCCTTTGTCCCTATGGACACCTGAGCGATATTTTTCACCCTACGCCTCTTTATGGTCATTTTAGAGGGGCCTGGGGAGGAGGCTGACCTTTGGGTCCGCCTTTCTTGAGGCGGCCGCAGTCTGGCTGCGTGTTCTGGGGCCTCCCCAGAGTGTGGGCCAGCTCTGTCCGGCCAGGACCGGGCAGCAGCCGGAGGGCCACGGCCTCCGCGGTAATGGCCCCCAGCATCCAGGAGGCTGACCCGTGCACTCCCGAAGGCAGGGCAGGTGCCGTCCAGGGTGCCCAGGGGCCGAGCCGCCGGGCACGGCCTCAGGAGGCCCCAGGACCAGAGGCTGAGGACTTGCCCGCCCGGCCGGCACTGGGGAGGCTGAGCGCACCGCACTTGGGAAGCGTCCCCCTCCGCATGGCGGGTGCGGGACCCCCAGGCGCGGCCGGCGCGGACCCATGCCCTGTCCCCGCAGGTGTGTGAGCCGCAGGGGAGCAGGCCCCCGAGCCGCCGCTGGAACGTCAGCATGGACGAGCGCTGGAGGCTGGCCGTGCTGGACGGCGGCGAGAGGCCGGGCCTCGCCAGGGCGACCCTCTCCTACAGGGTGCGCGGGGCGGGTGCGCCGAGGGTTCGGTCCTGCCCCGCCCCGCCCTGCTCGCCCCGCCCCCTGACCCCGCCGACCCGCAGGACCTCGCGCAGATCGCGGCCCAGCTGGTGTCCTAGGACGTGGACAAGGATGTGCTCTTCCCCCATCCACCGAGGTCCGCCGAGTCCAGCAGCGCCTTCCAAGCCTTCCTGGTCCGGAGCGCGCCTTTCTGGCACAACGTGACTCTGGAGGCCCAGGCCTCGAGGTCGCCGCCCTCCTAAGAGACGACTCAGCCCCGCGTGTCTGTCTTCAGTGCCTTTCCTGTGGGTCTTGGGGAGGCGGCCTGCCAGGTCTGGGGCGCACGGCCCCTGCGCCCTCCCCAGTGCCCACCAGACAGTCATGACCAGCCCAGGGATGAGAAAACAGGCCTGGGAGGACGTCTGGCTGCCCTCTCCTCAGAACACTCACCCCTGAGGCCTTGGAGACCACCTCCGGTTGGGGTGACTTGCCCCAGCCCACTCTCCAAGAGGCCACCTGGCGGGGCCTGAGGGACAGGGCCAAGATGGCCCTCTGGGCTGCCAGGAGAGGCTGCCCACATCCCCCAGGGGCCGTCATCCTGGGGACAAGCCACTGTGGGCGGCCTGGGAGGGGTGTGAGGCCTTGGCAGCACCCCCTTCGGGGCCTGGTTCATGGACAGCCCCTTAGCTGGCCTGGGTGGAAGGGGTCTGGGCTGGGGAGCCTAGCCCCTTGGGGAGCTGGGTGCCTGCCTGCAGGGGGCAGTGAGGTGGGACCAGCGATCTTCCAGGAGCGGCGAGGTTCTGGTCATGAACTGCTTGGTACTGGTGCCCGCCCAGCCCAGGGGCACTGGCTCTCCAGGAGGCCCACAGGGGCACATGTAACTCGGGGGTGATGCCGTGATGGGGAGAAGCCCAGAGCCTGCGGGAGCCAAGGAGTTTCCCAACACAGAGGGAGGCTTCCTGGAGGAGGTGATGCCCCCCGTCTCTGCACAGGGAGTTTGTAGCGGGACAGGGCCTGAGAAGGCAAGGCGGGGTAGCTGCGAGGAGCTGGCCCTGGCCTGCCACGGTGTCTGCCTGTGCCCTGAGGTTGAGGGGTGGGCGGGGGGTGACATGGGGCTGCATTTTGGGGAGACCAAGCTGGAGGGGAAGAGCAAGTGGGAGGAGGGGAATAAGGGGGGTGACGATAGGCTCCCAGCCCGTGGAGGCGGGTGGAATGAGGGCAGCAGGTGCAGTGCCAGCCCCTGGACTCGGGGACTGACAGTCAGGGGCTGGCTGGGGGCAGCGTGTGTGGGTGGCCGTGAGGGAGGGGGCTTTGGGCAAGATGACGTAATCAACCCCCACCCCCAGGCCCAGGGTGAGGGCAACGCCCGGGTTTCTGCCTCCCTCCCAGAGCCAGCTGCTGAGGTGCTGCGACCCCACCTGCCCATCCTGGCCTCAGCGCAGGCCCCTCCTCCAGGAAGCCTTCCAAGATCATGCAGCTAGGCCCCCACCCCGTTCTCTCTGGGGTCCCCTGAGTATAATCTTGTTCCAGGCCCATGCCTTTCTCAGGATCCCTAGACCCCTAGGGTTAGTGGCAGGCCGCAGGGATGTGGGGTGGAGGCTGGGGCTGGGGGAGGTGTCCTAAGACGTGGGGGAGAAGGGTGGAGGTGAGGGTTAGGCTGGGTCCTGGGGGACAACACGACTCCCTCCCCCTCCTCCTCAGGGACCCTGGTGAAGTGGGGAGTAGGTGTCAAAGGCCAGAACCTGCTCTGGGCCAGGCTCCATGCGGGCCAGGAGGACCCCCTCCCATGCTGAAGTGCCAACAGTTACGATAGAGGTGACAAGTGACAAGTGCAGTGGAGTTCTCTGCCCCAAGGGGCCTTAAAGGACTTCATGTCCAGGGCCTCACTGGGCTCACCCTGCCAGGTCTCTTGGTCTCACTTAGGGTGTCTCATGAGGCCGCAGTTGGATGGGGTGGGTCCAGGATGCTGGGCTGGCCGGCCCTCTGTCCTGCGAGTGGTCTCAGGGCCTCTCCTCTGCACCAGGTCTCCCCCACTGGGACCACCCAGCACTCCTCACCACATCAGCAGAAGTCGCAGGGCTCCCCTGGTGGAGCCCGTGGCCCACTCCGGTAAGGTGTGGAGCCCCAGGACAGGTGGCAGTGCCGGAGATGGTTTTGTTGTCACCCTGGGTGTGTTGGCTTCCTATCGCTGCCCTAACAAGTTACCGCAGACTTAGTGTCTTCACACAAATCCATGGACGCTAAGTTCTGTAGAAGTCTGAAACGGGTCTCGCTGGGCTGAGATTAGGGCGTGGGCAGGGCTGCCTTCCTACTGGGGGCTCCAGCCTTCTCCAGCTCCTCGGGACGCCCGCACGCCTTGGCTCGGGGCCCCGTCCTCCATCTTCAAAGCCAGCAGCGCAGCACCTCCTCCTCCGCTTTTAAGGACCCTGTGATGATGATGGACCTCCTGGACACCCCAGGATAGTATTTTAAGGCCACTTGGTTAGCAACCCCAACTCCCCCCTTGCCGCGTAACCCAGCATGGCCACAGGTTTGGGGTGAAGATGTGACATGTCGGAGGGAGGGGCACTCTGGCATCGAGTGGCTGGAGGCTGGGGCCCATGCAACATCCCAAGAGCAGAGGACGCTCCCCCCGCCCCCAGCTGAGAATGACCGGGTCCCAACGTCACCAGTGACCCAGCTGGGAGCCCCTGGAAGAGAGGAGGGTCTAAGGGGGCCTCGGAACCTGGATGAGAGGAGGGGGTCACACAGCAGACAGGTCAGACAGCACCACTCTGGTTAGGACACCGCCCCTGGTCACTGCTCACAGTGGACATTGCAGCGTCCCTTTACTCTGCTTCCCAACCGGGAGGTCCCTTCCTGAAGTCTAGGAGGAGCAATGCACCTCCCCAGACTCACAGTGACACCCCCGGGCAGGGGGTCTGCGTAGGTTCTCCTGTGGCAGAGAAGACGGCCACCCTCCTGTGTGGTCTCCCTTGTACCCTAGCACCCGCCTGTGCTCGTGGATCAGGTGGGCTCAGAGCAGGAGCAGAGGCCACTCTGGACACCCCAAGCAGAAAGGGGAGCCCCCCAGCCCAGCCCACAGGGCACGGCACCCCCTACCCCCGAGGGCTGGCAGGGCACCTGGGAGGTGTGTGTGGTTCATGCCCTACCGAGGGCCGCAGACAGTCACTGCCCAGTGTTGCTGGTTGAAAAAAATGACTTCATTGGCTTTACAAGAACACTTGCTCACTATTCAGCAATCCAACAATAAAGTTTAAAAGTCTCGCCCACAATTTCATCATCGAGAGGACCGCTGTGATGGAGGTAGTTCAGATATTTCTAAAGGCCTAGGCAGAGGCGAGAGGATATATGGAAATACAGAATAGGGACTTCCCTGGGGGTCCAGTGGTTAAGACTTCGCCTTTCAATGCAGAGGGTGTGGGTTCGATCCCTGGTCGGGGAGCTAAGATCCCACATACCTTGTGGCCAAAAAAACAAAACATAAAACAGAAGCAATATGGTTAACAAATTCAATAAAGACTTTAAAAATGGTGCACATCAAAAAAAATCTTTAAAAAAATACAGAATAAGTGTAGAATTCTTTCAAATTTTTAAAAATTTAATTTTAAGGGAAAACATGATCGCTGAAATTAGATGAACGCTTCTTCACCCCAAGTTTACGAGATTTTGCTAAGATTATTTTTAGAAATTACAACAAACATTGAGAGATGGGTGTCACTGGGGTTTGGGTGGTGTGCGTCCATCCGATGCTGGGCTTTGAACGGTGAAGGATGCCGGCACCTCCCCGCTGGCCCCGGCCCACCTTGCAAAGTCACTCCCGTCCCCTGCGTGCCACGTGTCATATCTGCATCCCACTGGGGGGCCGAGCTCACCGCCAGCATCTGCCCACTCAGTCTTTCTTTCAATTACATCTTTATTGGCTGTCTTAAAGGTCAGCTTTCACATTTTTAAAGAACTTTACTTCTCAGGTTCTTCTAGGTTTAAAAATGTTTCCCTGAGGCCTTTAAACACGCATGAGAACTTGGCCGGGGCAGGATTCTTCAGTTTAGCTTTCTTACCCTCGCGATTTGCTCTTCAGGCTTTGAATGTTGCCGGAGAGAGCAGGGCCAACTTGGGGTTTTGTCTTTGTATGTGACATGCTTTCTCTAAAAAACACTTCTAGGAATCCCTGAAGTTCAGTAAGCAGGCAAGGTGGGTCTCCATGTGACTTGCGCCCCACCATGGTCCTGGAGGCTCCCAGGTGACGCCGGGGGAACTTTCTTGTAGTGAGTCTCTGAGTCTCCTTTCTAACCGAGCACGGCCTCTGGCACTGTGTGCCTCCCTCTGAGGCCTCTTGCCTCCACACCTGCTGCTGCTACTCCCATCCCTCACCAGAGGTCAGCTCAGGTCACTCGGGACTCTCCAGGCCCTGCACAAGGATGCGGCCCCGTCGAGTGGCCTACGGGCCACTTCACCCACCGTTGGACTCCCATGGGTCCCTCCTTCACCAGTGTCCCAGCCTCTCCAAACAGTGCCCCCACTATGATCACCCTGTCCCCTGACCCTCATCACTGTGTCCTCAAGGCCCGTAATGTCACATTTATCACCTCTCCCCCGCCCCCCACTGGACCGCACAGCCTTCCCTGTTAGTCGCCCGACATCCTGCCCCTCGCCGTTTCTTGTTCTAGCGACGACGGCGTGATTTTGAGGAACTGTGTTTCCTCAGCTCTTAACCCTTGCTCTCGTCCTGCTGTCCGGCCATCTACCCTCTGACTTCTGATGACCGACCTCCCGTTCTGTCAGGCTCCTAAGATTCCAGGGCTGCTGTGGAGTTGCCTTCTGCTTCTTCAGGTCTCTTCCGCTGCGCCTCACCCCCGCCCCCTGCTGTCCTTGCGGCCGTGGACGTGGCCACACCTTCACACACCCTCCCGGCTCTCTCCTGAATGTCTACTTCCTCTGCTACTAAATGGGTGAATTCCTAAGTCTTTTTTGCAAGGTGTCTCGGGTCTGTAGGCCTGCCGCGGAGCTGGTGTAAGGGCTGGGCATTGCATGCAATCCCCCCTTTTTGTTAGTCTGGAGAGGGGAAAGCAGTGTGGAAGCCAACGGAGGAGCGGGGGCTCTGTGCTGTCTCCCGAGGGTTTATTAGACGTCACTCTGCTCTGGGAGGGGGGAGACCTGTTATTCCAGCGGCTTCCCTGAGACGCGGCCCGTGGCCTTGCTTCCGGGGGAGGTCAGCCCGGACTGCCGCTCACCCCCACGGCCCCGTCCTGGGAGGAGAACAGCCCCCGCCCTTTGTTGCTTCTCCCCGCAGCTGGCAGGCGGGCGGCCCTGCGGAAAGCTGAAAGCCCTGCCTGGGTACTTATCGGTGGTTCGTAACTAACTTTATGGTCGACTTGTTAGGTGTAGGTGGAAGGGGACTTCATGCTGCAGCTTCGCTGTCCAGACGAGGAGATGCAGGTCACGAAGCTCGGACGGGGCCTGGGGGGAGGGAGACCATTCCACGGCCAGCGCCCCCCACTGGGGAACCTGCCTAAATATCCTCAGCCCTAAGCTCCTCCCCTGCAGCCGCCCTCAATCACGGCGGAGGTGCTCGGCCGGGGGCCTCTCCTGAGCTCCACCCCTTCGCCACTCCCCTCCGTGTCTCGAAGGGATGTCTCTGAGTGGACAAGGCAGTCACCCTGGGGCCCCGACACCTCCCTCCGCTGGCCTCCTAGCAGCCAGGTTGGTCCTGGCTCCCAGCGTGGCCGGGAACCCGCTTCTCTCCACCCGGGACTCCCCCCTGCACCCACTGCTTTTCCTTGCGGGGTGCGCCCAGGCCACCGCGCTCCCCACCATCCTCGGACCTTAAGCTCACAGTCGGTTGCAGGTTCTGCCAGGCCTGGGGAGGACAGGCAGGTGCCTCACCCACAGGGGCCCGTCCAGACTCGCTGTTCTGGGCACGCACCGCCCCCCGCCCCACCAGCCGCGGGGTCTGGGCCGTGTCAGAGAGGCCTGCAGGACCCCCGCTCTCAGGCGGGGCCTTGCACAGGGTCCTCTGGGCACGGCCACGCGCCTCCCTTGGCCTTCTCCTCAGGTCACAGTCCAGGGAAGCAGTGCCCGCACGGAGGTGGGATGGGGCGCCGCCGCTGCCCAGGCGGGGCGTGGGGCTGGGCAGTGGGGCAGGACAGAGACCCCTGGCGTGAGCGGAGAGGGCCGGGCCGGGAGTCAAGAGGCCGCGGCTGGGCCGCTGCGCTTCAGGGAAGTGGGGGACTCGGAGGGGACCCTGCGACAGGAGGGAGGGTGGGAAAGAGGAGCGGGAAGCCCAGGAAGGACTCGGACCGGCGTGGACGGCTGCTGAGGGCCGCTGCGGGGAGGGGCGTGGGGAAGACCCCCGGGGGCGCGGGCGGGTGGCGGGGAGCGCGCGGCCGCGGGTCGGGCAACCGCCCGCGCGGTGGGCGGTGGCGCCTGAGGCCCCTCCCTCCCAGCGGCCGCTCCTCCTCTTCCTCTCCCGCCCGCACCGCGGCCCTCGGTCCCTGCGCGGCCTCGGCGGCGGCGGCGGCGGCGGCAGCGGCGGCAGCGGCAGCGGCGGCGGCGGCGGCGGCGGCGGCGGCGGCGGTGGCGGTGGCGGCGGCGGCGGCGGCGGCGGCGGCGGCAGCAGCAGCGCGGCCCCTTTAAACCGCCCGCCCGCCCGCGCCCCCGCGCCTCGCGCCCGCGCGCCTCCATTTTCCCGGCCGCCCGCGCCGAGCCCCGCGCCGAGCCCGGCCCAGCCTGCGGCCTCCGCCGCCGCCGCCGGACATGGCCGCCAACATGTACAGGGTCGGAGGTAAGGCCGCCGCCTGTCCGCCCGCCGCCGCCGCCGCCGTTATGCGCCGCGGGCCCGACCCTGCCACCCCGGGCCCCGCCGGCCCCCATCCCCCCAGTCCCCGCCGGGTCCCCATCCCCCCCGGGCCCCATTCCGTCCCCCATCTCTCCTCCCCTCCCTGCCTCGGTCCCAAACCGCCGCCCCGGGCCTCGCCATACCTCCGCCCGGGCCCCCTCTGCACCCCGTGCCCGGATCCCCCGTCGTGTCCCTCCCTCCCCCATTTTCCCTTCTTCCCCTTCCCCTCCTCCGCCCGCCTCCCCAACGGCCCAGCCCCCCCATCGGCCCACTTCTGGTCCCCTCCCTCCGCCTCTGCACCCCTCCCCCACTGCAGGCCGTCCCGGCTGGGCCGTCCTTCCCCTCCCCCGGCAGCGCTCACCCACTCTTCTGCACCCCACCCCATCTCCTTCCCCTCCCCCCCTTTCTGAGCAGCCCCTTCCTCCACCGCCACCTCTGCCCCGGCCATGCTCATCCCAACCCGAAGTGACCCCTTCGGCCGGCCCTCATGAGCCGGTGCGGGTAGTGGCCGAGCGGCGCACCAGGGACGCGGGGGCTCTGCCCACCTGTTGGGGACCGACCGTGTAGCCTGTTGGGCCCTTTCAGAGGACCTGTGGAGGGCCCTGGAGTCGCAGAGCATCCTTCTGGGCCAGCGACCTGGTGGGAGCCCCCGACCCCGGAGCAGTGCAGGAGCACATGGTCTGGGGGGGCGGGGGCTGGCGGCCCTCCTGGGAGCGGGAGTTCGGGGGCCGCAGGCGTGTGGCGTGCCCACTGGGCCAGGCAGGGCTGGCTCGGGTGCTGGGGTGGGGAGCCCCACGCGTGGGAGCACAGGGGCGGCTGAGAGCTACCCCTTGGGCCGGGCGTGTGCTTGGGGGCTTCCCCTAGCAGGGCTCCCTCTCCGGGTCCTCAGCAGCCTGTGGTCACCCCGAGCATGCTTTTCTAAGACACCCCCAAACTTTTTGCTGCGTCCTGTTTCCCCAGCCCAGCAGGGAGGTGCTTTGCAAGGGTGCAGAAGGGGCAGATAGCCCCCTGGTTAGGGGGTCGCCGAGCTGGCTGAGGCCCTGGGGGGCTTCCTTCCTGGGCTGTTCGTCCTCCCAGTTGGGCCCCAGGAAGCCGCCGGCTTTGGGCCTTGCCCCACTTCGTGGGGCGGGGGCGCCGGGAGGCTGTGCCGCGGGTTTTCCATGGGTTTCTGAGCTGGTCCTTCACAGGGAGGTGAGGTGCCCACCCGCTCTGAGACTTTGAGATGCTCACTTGCCCACCTTTGGTGGAGTGTGTCAGGGCTGAGGACGGCGCTGGCCTCGCTTTCCAAGTCTCCTCTGTCCTCAGTCTACGCTGTCGCTGGCCAGGTGACCCCGAGTGCCAAGCCAGCCTTGTGACCTTGGGCGTGCACCCCCATCTGTGCAGTGGGTCAGTGCAGCACCTGCCCGGCCGTCAGGCCCTTCCTTGCTCTCTCTGGCTCAGAGGTGGTCATGGGAACGGGGGCCTGTACCCCGTGTAGCTCAGGCCCCTGGCGGACACCTGTGGGGAGCAGGCTGCAGTGTAGGGGCCCTTCCGGGAGGGTCCTGTTCATTTCCCAGCCTCGCCACTCCAAGCAGGAGCCGGCCATCTGTGGATGGAGGCGGGAGGGTCACCCCCAGGACCGAGCCGCCTTCTCCGCCCTGGTAGCTTCGGCCTCTGCCTCACCCCAGCTGCGCAGCCCAGGGCTCCTGCCTCTCTTGCAGCTGCCCGTTCAGTGCTCCCCGAACCTGTGCCCTCTTGGACCACCTTTCCGCAGTGCAGGCCCCTCCTGGCCTCCTGCGCAGCCTGAGGCCCCTCCGGTCTGCCCACCATCCAGCTCGCCCGGTGCCCCCTTGGGTTTAGCCAGCTAGAAGCCCCTCGGCAGGTGTGGTCTTACCTCCCATCCCAGGCGCTGGCCCTGCGGTCACGTCGGCATGCTGAATAAACGAAGCCGTGTCCGCAGAACGGAGGCGCCCATCTCCTGGATGGAGGAGACACGGAGGCTGCAGGAGGAGGTGGCGGCGGCCGGGGGCTGGAGGCCCTCAGCTGGCCCCTGCTGTGCTTTCACCCGCTGCCAGGCGCTTCTGCCAGCTCCTGCCTCGGTGGGTGGGACCTCCACTGTGCCTGCCTGTGGGGACTGGTTCCAAGGGGAGCTGTCCCTGCCCCATCCAGGCTGTGGATGCCCCGATCTCCACTTGTGTCCACTCCTTGACATGTGGGCTTCAAGCCACCTATCTGGCTGCGAAGTCAGCAGGGGCCTGGCCACCCTCAGACCTTCCCGTGCCTCAGTTTCCCCACGTTGTTGACCAGGATCTCTGTGTCCTGCAGTGCCTCCTCCAGGGGAGTGGTCTGCGTGTCCCCCTGAGGGTGTCCTGGAGGCCCTCCCAGGGCCTGCGTTGCAGGACCGCTTCCACTTGGACTCCCTCTTGGTCCCTGCAGTTCCGTCCCCAGTTTCTGTATGGAATCTCAAGGCGCTGCCCCATGGGTCTGCGAGGCCAGTGGTTCCGGTGGGCAGGGTGTTGGCAGGTTGGCACCCTGTCCTGAGGTGCTGCTTGCTCGGGGTTGGGGGGCGGTGTCTGGATTTCTCAGGGCCCAGACAGAGGAAGGTACGCCCCTCTCTTGCTGGGGTTTGGCCCTGCCTGGACAACCTGCTCTGGCCTGGGGAGCACCGCAGGAGCAGAGTCTGGGAAAGCCCCCCTCGCCGCCGCCCCCGTTGTCTCCACTCAGGACGCTCTACCTTTTCCAAAGGTGCCAGACTCAGCCAGGAAAGTACAAGACGCCCGTTCAGTTTGGATTTCAGATAAACAATTTCTTAGCGTAAGTTTGTACCAAATATCGCATGGGAGGGACACGCACTAGAAAGTAGTTAGCAGAGTCCAGCGTTCTCTGGGTGTCCTGCATTCTACCTGGCAGGCCGTCCTGAGGCCCTGCCAGGATGTCTGGGCGGGGCTGCAGCTTCGTGCCAGCTGACTGGCTGGGCGGAGTGGGTCAGCCTGGGAGGGGACAGGGCCTGGTTCTTCCCCGGGAAGTGACCCAGCCTGGACAGAGGGTTGCTGTCGGCGGCGACAGCAAATGTGGTGGTGGAGGCCTGGACGTGGGTGGCGGGGTCAGGGTCCACGACCCCTCTTCCTCTGGGGTCTGCTCTGTGTGGGGAGTGGGGGCACCTGGCCAGTCTTCTGCAACCAGCCGTGGACTGAGGGCACCACGGGCACCTCTTTTTGTCTCTGTGCAGAGACGTGCTGGCATGTTTCGGGACAGAAAGCAAAAACCAACAGCCAGGAGCCACCCGATGCCGCGGTCACTGGGGCGGTGGGTGTGTTTTTAACGGGCGGGCTGCAGCCATCTCCCCTCAGGTCTCGTCTCTTTTTTTTTCTTCTATCATTGTAAGAAATTAACCCCCATTCTTTTGGATAGTTGATTTTTAAAAATATATTTTGAAAAGGTGACAGGAACACCCTAGTCCTCCGGGCAGCTTGACAGTGTCTCCGTTGCCCCTGCTGTTTTTGTCTTTGTCATCTGTATCCTGTCCTGTTGTCAGAAGTGCTTCTTTGTTTAATTTTAACTTTTGACTAGGTAAGACATCCACACGCGAGAAAATGCCAAACTTGTGCGGGGCCAGCAGGGACGTGCTGGGGCAGGCGGTGCCGTTCTCACGTGGTGGGGCGGGCACCCCTGCAGTGCGCAGTGGACTTCCCAGGGTGTCTGGATGTGTGGACGTGGGTGCTGGACATGCGGGGCCTGAAGGGTGGCTTGGGTGAGGTCAGCACAGGGGCCCCTCCTCTCGGCTGCCTCCCGCTGAAGTTCGGGGTGGGGTGAGGGTGGTGGGGTGCCCTGAGGACCCCCCCGTGACCCTCAGCCTTCCTTCTCTCAAGAGTTTGATGTTCTACGCAATGTCCTGTCTTCCTGCCTTCCGTCTCTCTGTCCGCCCTGCACCCCTGTCCGTCTGTCTTCAGGGAGCAGGGGGCCCGTGTCCTATGGCAGCGGGCACAGCCTTCCCGGGGCTCTTGGGGGCCCCTGTGTGGACGGACGAGGGTGCTGGTGCCATCTCCACAGCCGGGGGGGTCCAGGCTGACGTCGGGGTGCGGTTCCTGGGGAGGGCCTGGCAGGCGGGGCTGCCAGGGGTGGCCTCGGAGATGCTGCCCGTCGTCTCGCGCTGGCCAGGCCCCTGCGGCCTCCCCGCTCCCGGTCAGTGGGACGCGGGTTGGAGCCGTACCTTCTCGTGGGACGCCTGCTGTCCCGGCCCTGCAGCGCCCTGACCCTCTCCTGGCTGCGATTCTTGGGCTGCCTGAGGAGATGACCCTTCTGAGCAGCGGGTCTGCTCCGTCTCCCGTGCTTCAAACTGCTTAGTGGTTCCTGCGGTGGGGGGGTCAACTCCCAGCACCTTCGGGGCCCCGTGATCCGGCCCCGCCCTTGGGTGGCCTCCCACTGCCCCCCGACTGGGTCCTGGCCCTCTTGTCGCTGCGCGGGGGTCCCAGCTGGGCACGGGCCCCTGAGACGGAGGCCCAGGTTCCGCTGGGTGACGCGTGTGACAGTGGTGACCGGAGGTGGGGGCTGCTTGCCTCGGGAGCGAGGGGCATGGCTGCAGCACGCCCAGGGGGGCCCCGCGCTCAGCACCCCTGGAGGGCAGGCCCGCTGCTTCCCTGCCCTCTGCAAGGCGGGGGTCCAGGCGGCCACACTGGCTCCCCGAGGGTCCGTCTGTGGGCGTCGGGCAGAGTGGGCTCCTCGGGCTGCACGGGCGGGGCTCCCCTGGGGGTCGCAGGAGGTCGCCTCTGAGAGGCGGTGCAGCCCGCGGGAGGGGACTGGGTGCAGCCCAGGGCAGGGTGGGACGTGCTCCAGTGAGCTCAGCCGTGGGCACCGGCCGGGCTTTCCCTGGCGTGCGGGTGAGGGCGGCTCTGTCCCTCCCTCTGTAGAGATGTGGGGGACACCTGCCGTGCTCAGGCCTGGGGCCCGGCCTGGGGCGCCCGCGTGACCGGCCGTCAGCCTCCACCCTGTGCTCCAGCCCCTGGAGGGAGGCCAGGCCCCGTGGTCGTCGGCCACTTGCCTCTCCAGGCAGGGTCCGGCCTCCGTCCAGTGGGGTGTGTGCACGGGAGGCCTGGCTGGGGAGCTGGAGCCGGCGGGGTGAGGACAGCGGAGCAGGGCGGGGCCCGTGTGCAGGCGGCCTGGCTTGGGGCTTGGGGGGGCCCAGGTGTAGCAGGTGAAAGCTGACTTGGTCCTGCAGGGCCAGGAGTGCGGCTTCCTTAGGCGCCCCGTAGTTCCCGCTGCGGGGTCCCCAGCCCCAGGGGCCCTGGTGGGAGTCGGTTCTGGAGGGATGCTGGCGGGTCTGGTGGCCCTCCTGGGGTGTGGGGCCTCTGTCCCCGCCGGCGCCCCTCGCGCGGCCTCCTGGCTGTGACCAGCTCGCCCACTTGCTCCACGGACACATCCTGTCCAGCCCCATCAGTCCTCACGGATCGTCTTTGCGAATCCGCCTGAGGTTGACGTGTAAGCAGTGGAGCCGCGAGGGATGGGTCCCCCGCCTGTTAGGACCCTATGCCACCTGAATTCTTGAGCTTTTAGTTGGAGATTTCGGAGTTTCAAGTGCACCCCAGCGTAGCCATGCAGTGCGCCCAGTGTCCCTGAGCGCGGGGAGGCCACGGGCCCGACGCTCATGAATGGACGACGTGATACGTACCGGATACTCACAGAGGCCAGGTTACGTGTCGATCTGCTGATGGAAAGGTAGCCCGAGGCTGGCGGGACCCTGACCCTGAGCTCCCTGCGGGGCGATGGCTCAGCTCAGGATAGTTCAGTGTTGGTGGTGACATTAGGGGACGTCATTACTGAGACAGACGGGAACGGCCTGTGTGTGTTTTTTACATTTAAAGTTAGGTCTATTGAAGTACACTTTCAACACCCTTTTATGTGTGCGGTTCTTTGAGTTGGGCGGATGCACACCGTTGTGTAAGTGCCGCACACGCTTCCACGTGTGTGGTCCTAAACAGGCCGGAGGGGGAGGTAAGCGGTTAGACCGCTTCCACGACCCACGCGCGTCCCTCTTGCCTTCTGTAGTCAGCCCGCCTGCCCCCCCCCCCCCAGTGCTGGCAGCCCCGATCTGTCCCTGTTGCTGCAGATCCGCTTTACAGGGTGTCACACAGCACGCTGGCTTCCCTCATGGGCTACAGCGCGTTCAGGACTTGTCCTCGTGTTGGGGGCTCGTCCTCTGCTTGCTGAATGGGTTCCATCGCATGGACGTACCGAGGTGTATTCAGCGGCGAAGGGACGTTGGGGCCGGCTCGGTCCCTCAGGCTGCTGTAACAAGGCATGAGCCACTGGGGGCTGGTTAACAACAGATGCCAACTTCTTGCAGTTCTGAAGGCTGCAGGTCCCAGGTCAAGGCTCCAGCAGCCTCAATGGGGAGCTCTGTGGGGTCTCCTGTAAGAGCACTAATCCCACTCCGAGCCCCACCTAAGCACCTCCCAAAGGCCCTGCCTCCAGATACCATGGCTTTGGGGTTAGGATTTCAGCGTGACTTTTGGAAGGACCTGATGTTCAGACCACAGCTGGGCCATTTCTAAGTCTTTTTTAATATATAATTTTTTAAAAAAGTTATTCATTTTATTTATTTACTTTTGACTGCATTGGGTCTTTGTTGCTGCGCGTGGGCTTTCTTTACTTGTGGCGAGCGGAGCTACTCTTCGTCGCGGTGCGCGGGCTTCTCATTGCCGTGGCTTCTCTTGTTGCGGAGCACGGGCTCTAGGCACGTGGGCTTCAGTAGTTGTGGCACGTGGGCTCAGTAGTTGTGGCTCCCGGGCTCTGGAGCACAGGCTCAGTAGTTGTGGCGCACGGGGTTAGTTGCTCCGTGGCATGTGGGATCTTCCCGGACCAGGGCTCGAACCCGTGTCCCCTGCATCGGCAGGCGGATCCTTAACCACTGCGCCACCAGGGAATCCCCTATTTCCAGTTTTGGTGGTTGAGTGAAGCCGACCGCGAGCACCTGTGCTCAGCTTTGAGTGTGAACGTATGTTCTTATGGGTGTTTCTCGTGGGTGAAAGTGCCCAGGGGTGGGGTTGCCTGGCGGAGTCGCCTGTCCGCAGTGCATCCTCATTACTTTCCAAGGCGGTGGCATTATTTTCCTGTGCTCCCGGCAGCGATGCTGAGGGTCCTGGGTCCTCTGCACAGGAGTCTGACTGGCACACAGGGCATCTCACTTGAGTTTTGATTCATGTTTCCCTAAGCTTCCGTGCTGCTGGCCACCTTTCCGCGTGTTTATTTGCCATCCTGTGCCTTTGGTCAGGCGTCTGGACAAAGCCTTTGCCCGGTTTTTAAAATTGGAAAGAAGCTTACTGTTGAGTTGTGAGAGTTTCTTTTATATTCTGGATTTCAGTTCTTTACGAGATATGTATTTTGCAAATTTTCTCTTTTATGAGAGAGAAGTGTATGAAGTCTGCCTACCCCAAGGTCACAAAGATTTTATCCTGTTTTCTTGTAGAGTTTTTATAGTTCCAGGTTTTACTTGCAAGCGTAGGACCCATTTTGAGTTCATTTGTGTGTGTGGTAGAGGTGACGGTTCTCGGGTCCTTGCCCTTTTGCGTGTGAACGTCCAGTTGTCCATCTCCACCTGTTAACGTCTTGACCGCCCCCCCACCTGTAGGCACCTTGGTCCAGCCCGTTTGCCGTGGTTCCCTCTGTTCCTCCTCTCTTTTCCACTGATGCGGCCATGCTTGTGCCGATCCACGCCGTCTGGATTACTGTAACTTCACGGCAAATCTGGATCAGGTGGGAATCCTCCAACTTTTGTCCTTTTTCTTTCTTTTTCTTTTTGGTCGTGCCACGCAGCTTGCGGGATCTTAGTTCCCTGGCCAGGGATTGAACCGGGGCCTCGGCAGTGAGAGTGCAGGGTCCTAACCACTGGACCGCCAGGGAATTCCCTGACTTTGTCCTTTTTCCAAATTGTTTAGCCTATTCTGGTGTCTCGGATTTCCCATGTAAAGTGTAGGATTGGCTTATTGGTTTCTACAGAAAAAAAATTGTGGAGTCTTGATTGGGATCACGTTGGAACTATGGTTGAGATCAGTTTGGGGGAAAATTGGCATCTTCACCAGGACTGACTCCTCTGCTACAGGGACTGGCAGGCTGCGGCCCCCTGCCTGTGCTCGTGTGACTCATGAGCTAAGAATGGTTCCTACATTTTTAAATGGTTGAGGAAAAAAAAATCAAAAGAAGAATACTTTAGGACACATGAAAATTCCATGAAATTCAAATCTCAGTGCCCATAAATAAAGTCGCGTTGGAACGAGCTGAGCTGGTGCGTTTGCGTTTGTCCTCTGGCTGCTTTGGGGCCTCAGTGTGGTTGAGCGGTGGTGAGGTCACCTCACTTGCTCACCTGCCCACCTGCGGTGCCGTCATTACGAATCACATCTACGTGTCGTAACTCGCGAGCTCGGAGCCCTGTCTGCGTCCCTGTCCCCGCTGAGCAAGCAGGGCACCCGGGCTTGGGAGGTGGTGGCTTTAGGAGCATGAGCGCTGCGCCTAGGGGACGCAGCGTGTGTGGGTGCAGCCGCAGGGCTCCTTCACGGAAGTTCGCGAACTGGACAAGAGCCTCCAACAGGGTCTGCTCGCTTATCGGCCAGGCAGGCGAAGCCGGTTACTGGTGGTGACGTCATTCAGTCGTGCTGGTGGCAGCTGGCCGAGGAGCAGCCTTTGGGAGGCTGGCTGCCCAGGCTGAGGGGCTGGGAGTGGGTGCGGGGTACGCGGGATGGGCTCCCCGCGAGGCGACCGGCCTCTGTGAAGAGTCCGCCTGGACCAGGCACAGCTGAGACGTTCAAAGAAGTGGGGAAAATGCGAACCTCATGCCGACTGAAGTGGGCTCTACTAGGACGCTGTGTCCACCCGGCTGGGCTCAGGGCAGCCAGGGAGCCGGGGGGATGTCGTTTCCGGTGCGGCTGCCAGGGCGTCGCGGGACAGGTCAGCCTGGATTGGAGCCCTCCCAGCACAGCAGCGTCCAGTCTGTGAGGCCTGATGGCGCGGAGAGGCAAGGGGCTGGCGTCCTGCTCGTTGCACTGGGTCATCCATCCTCTCCTGTCCTTGGACATCGGGGTTCCTGGTGCTCAGCCTTTGGACTCCGGTTCTCAGGCCTTTGGACTCAAGCTGATTCTCACCACTGGCTCCTGGTCCCCAACTTGCAGACGGCAGATCATCTGACCTCTCAGCCTCCATACCCACGTGAGCTGATTCGTAGGACAAACTGCTATGTTCGCGAACAGAATTTGGTGTATGGAGCAGAACAGGGCTTGGCTGGACACCTGGACGAAGCTTGTTAACACATCAGGTGCCTGAAGCTTGTCCGTCAGGCTGCTTGTCAGCAGGTGTTTTGTGCAAAATGTTGAGTCTCGTGCTTCACCCAACCTGTTGTGTCAACAGCGAGCTGCACTTGACCTCGAGGAGTTAGCTGTCATCAGTTCTGGGAATTTTTATCAGAAGTGGAAGCTGAGGACTTCCCTGGTGGTGTAGTGGTTAAGAATCCGCCTGCCAGTGCAGGGGACACGGGTTTGAGCTCTGGTCCAGGAAGATCCACATGCCGCGGAGCAACTAAGTCCATGCACTGTAACTACTGAGCCCGCGTGCTGCAACTACTGAAGCCCGCACGCCGAGATCTAGCCTGTGCTCCACAGTAAGAGAAGCCACTGCTCGCCGCAACTAGAGAAAGCCTGTGCGCAGCAGTGAAGATCCAACACAGCCAAAAAAAAAGGTGGAAGCTGAATATCTTGACTTGCCCTACCATGCAGCAGCTTGAGGGCGTAGCAGTGGTTAAATTTTACTGTGATTTCTTAAACTCGGGGCAGAAATTGGAGTTTTTCAGAATGAGAAGAACCACTCTCAACCACGAGTATCAAACACTGAGTGCCTTTGGAAATTAGTTTTTGCTGCGTACTTGATAATGGTCCTTTATGAATTCATCTGAAAATTACATGAAATGGCACTTACTGCAAACTTATACTGTGGTACATTCATTTTGGTGATGACTGACGTTTGAATCACAAACTGCTTTATACAGTTTCTTACTGTCAGATGTTAAAACGAGAAATGGGATCTCCATTCCGACCCAGATTTGCATCGGGCATGTTTTCTGAGTTCAGACCACAGTCCCCGCAGTGTGTTTTGGGCCGCAGTGCAAGTGCGAAGGAGGTTTCTGTGTTTCAGAAGGCACTTAGCTGCCTTGAGGAGCTGCCCCACCGTCTGTACTGTGCCACCTGCTGCAGTTCTGGGTCAGCAAAGCCGTCACACTCATGGCTGAGTTTAGTACAACAAAAAGATATACACCAGAATCAGCAAAGGTAAAAGGTCAAGGCTTCCAGCTGGCCTCTCTCAGGGCCACAGATGGTGAGACCACAAGCAACTCGGTGTCCAGGGTGTTTATCCAGGTTGGTCACATAGCCATGGCTAACCATCAGCGTGGCTGGCCTTAGTGTCCAGCCCTCCGGAGGTCAGGTTGATCTCTGGCCCACCACAGATCACATTGTCGGCGTGGTCTGTGTGGCCTGTGCCCCCAGGTGGGCAAAGACTCCCATCAGGCAGGACCCTCCAGGGGCTTTGGGGCGACCTCCCAGGAGGTCAGGGGCCACACCTTCCTTTGGATGTGCAGGGTGTGGACGACCCGGGCCTGCTGGGTTCACCCTTCACTGCCCAAATGCTGAAAGGAAAAGGTCGAGAGAAATCTCAGAGAGTCTAGTATGAGTGTGCTCAATGAAAATTTCACGCCTGCAGATGGATATCATTGTTTGGGTACTTTTTGTGCAGAAAGACATAGAGGCCGCGTCACGGGTCGACATTAACAGGGACGTTGCGATGGGTTTTCATGATCCAGAACGTGAACTTGAGCCCCGATGAAGCAAATTGTCCTCCCCCAAAACAGAATTCCTTAGTAGGCCAGGATTATCACAAAAAAGTATACTCAGTTATTATTGTTTTGATTTTAATTTCATTGGCAAAATGTTTGTGGAAATGTATTATGTTAATACCTAAGTGATACCTTTGGTTTAGCCTCTTGTCGTGCAAAGCCTGAAGTATTTACTCTCTGGCCCTGTACCGAAAAAGGTTGACGGTCTGTGTTTTGATCCATGATATCTTATGTTACGATTTATTTAGATTTTGTTGGTTTTTCTCAGTAGCGTTTTGTAGTTTTCAGCATACAGATCTTTGCACTGAGCTTTTGATCTTTAAAGATCTGTAGGTTGTTAAATTAATACTTCAGTGCTTGTGTGAGCTATTGTAAATGGTACTTTTTTTTTTTTTTTTTTTTTTTTTTTGTGGTACGCGGGCCTCTCACTGTTGTGACCTCTGCTGTGGCGGAGCACAGGCTCCGGACGCGCAGGCTCAGCGGCCATGGCTCACAGGCCCAGCCGCTCCACGGCATGTGGGATCCTCCCGGACCAGGGCACGAACCCGTGTCCCCTGCATCAGCAGGTGGACCCTCAACCACTGCACCACCAGGGAAGCCCTAAATGGTACTTTTAATACACTATTTTTATATCCTATGAGCTTGCTAAACCCTCACTCATTAGTTTTTCTTTTTTAAGTGAAAGCAGGTTTATGGAGAGAGCAACACATGCCACAGGCAGGATGCAGTCCATCTCAAGGCAAGAGCGGCCCCTCACTTATGAGTTTTAATAGCTTTCTGTAAACTCTGGGAATTTCTCTGTGGACAGTCATGTCCTCTGCATTTAGAGAGTTTTCTCTCCTCCTTTCCAATCTGTACGCCTTTCATGTATTTATTTTTTCTCCTCGTGGCACCGACTAGGACCTTTGGGTGAGTAGCAGTGCAGTGGATCGACTCCCGTGCCCTCTTCCTGGCTTTAGGGGAGGGCACCGTGTTTTCATCAGTAAACATGACTTCACTGAAGGTTTTTGGTAAACGCCTGCTAGCAGGCGAGGAAGTTCCCTTGAATCCCTAGTTTGCGTCAGAGGTTTTTTGTTTTTTAACAAATTTATTTGTTTTTTATTTTTGGCTGCCTTGGGTCTTCGTTGTGGTGCGCGGGCTTCTCATTGCGGTGGATTCTCTTGTGGAGCACGGGCTCTAGGCGCGTGGGCTTCAGTAGTTGCGGTGCATGGGCTCTTGAGCGCAGGCTCAGTAGCTGTGGCGCACGGGCTTAGTTGCTCTGCGGCATGTGGGATCTTCCCAGACCAGGGCTCGAACCCGTGTCCCCTGCGTTGGCAGGCGGATTCTCAACCACTGCGCCGTCAGGGAAGCCCCTGTGTAAGAGTTTTTATCAGGAATTGTGTAGGTTTCGTCAGCTCCTCTGCATCTATTGAGATGGTTTTTCTGCTTTATTCCACTGCTGTGATTTTGACGTGTCCCCAGGTGACTCCCAGTGGTCGAGGGGCGTTGTCCCCTTGCTGGGCGACCAGCTACCACATGCAGAGGTTGTGCTGAGAAGCTGTGCTCCGAGCTGGTGGGGGGCACTGCTCTGGCCTCTCGCGGTGTCCCGCCTCCTGAGCCACCGGGGGCCCCCTGCTCTAGTGCTTTCTGGGAGAGTTCGTGTGCACTGGGTTCAGCCTCCCTTCCGGGTTCGGTGCGGTTCACCAGCGAAGCCGTCTGGGCCGGGGAGGGGCCGGGGGTTCTCCTCTCCCTTCTTTCTCCGTTTGGTAGGCGGTTGCCTCTGCGCTCAGGCCCCCTCGCGGGTGCGGGGGCGGCTCGTGCCTCCTCCCGCTGCTGCTCCCTCTCTCCCCCTCCTGCCTCCTTCTTTGTTCCCCACCTACCGAAGCACGAGTTACAGGCGGTGAAGCCCAGTCCTCGGAAGCTCAGGGCAGCTGCCGGCAGGTATGTAACTGCCGCCCGGGCACGAGACGCCCAGTCCCCCGAGCCCCCCGTCGCCCCGTGTCCAGGGCACCTTTCCTGGCGCTGCCGGGACTCTGTCGCTGGGCGCAGACCTGTCTGCCACCCCCTACCCTCCCGGGGGAGCGTTTGGGTGGTTTCCAGTTCCTGACACGCAGGAGTAATTATTTCAGGTTTAATTTGATCTTTATCTAGTTTCTTAGAACGAAAGCTTGGATGATTGATTTGAGACCTTTTTATAAAACCTGCTTAGTTGAGATAGAATCTACATGTGATAAAACCCGCCTGTCTGGAGTGTACGGTCCAGTGAGGTGCAGCGTGGCCGCGGTCGCCCTGGAGCGAGCTCGTGCCGGCCAGCCCCTCCTGCAGGCCTCTCTTGGTCCCGCCAGCCTCCGGGCACATCCTCCTGTGATCCCTCTGGGGTCTTCACCTCTGTCCGGGGGCACCTGGGCCGTGTGCACGTGCAGGCCTCGGCGGACTCCATCCAGGACAGCCTTCTGGTCAGCTGTCCCCTGCGGGGCTGGTCTCGCGGCTGTCCTGGGCTTTCCCGGGTGGGCCCCCGGCCTCCCGCTGGGGGCCTCCCTGTGCCAGAGCCCCGTCGCCCTTGGGGGCGTTGGGGAAATGGAGAGCACGGGTGGTGGTTCTGTGAGGGGAGCCTGTGCTGACTTGAGGTCTGGGGGACCCGGCAGGGGCGGCAGCACCCTCAGGACCCCGCTCCCCTGGGCCCCCGACCTCGTCCCGCCCCACGAGCTCCGTGTCTTCTCCACCCGGGAAGCCCCGGCCTGCGTTCAGCTCTTTTGTCTTTGGGGGAGAGGTTGTGGGACGCCGGGGCATGTGCACGGGGTGGGGGGGGGGATGACCGGGGCCTGGCAGCCTCCATGCCGACGTGGTCCCTGGGGCCGGCGGTAGCGGTGCCTGTGACCGTCCTTCCCGCTCTGCCGGCACCGCTCTTGGGGCCCCCTGCGGCCCCCCACGCCCCACCTGAGCCTGGCCCCCGCCCGCCACCGCAGATGCAGCCAGACCGCGGGCGAGCGGGGGGCCGGCCCCCAGGCCAGCGGGCTCGCGAGGCTGACGCGCTCTCGCCCGTTTGCAGACTACGTCTACTTCGAGAACTCCTCCAGCAACCCGTACCTGATCCGGAGGATCGAGGAGCTCAACAAGGTAGCGTGTGGCCCCGTCCCTGCTGGGGGGCGGGGGTGCCCCTCCCCGGAGAGCCCATCCCTGAGGGTCCCTGGTAGGGTGTTAGGAGAGGGTCTGGGTTGGAGGGTTCCAGCCGAGGAGTGAAGGAAGCCGCCTGGGCGCCCGCAGCCCGAAGGTCCCCTGCCCGTCTACCTCCTCTCTCGCTCCACGTCTGCCGGGCAGGCGCTTATGAGTGGATCAGGGGGCGGGGCCCCCGGAGCCCTCCTGGGCCTGGTGGGGCGCGGTGGGCGTGGGCTCGCAGGCTCGGAATGGCCTCTTCGGTCAGAGGAGTGGGCGCCGTCCTGCGCGGACCCCCAAGCCCGGTGGGGGAAGCCCCCCACGTCTCCTGCCGCCCTCCTAGTTGGAGGCGTTGGCGGGGGCACTGGGGGAGAGGGCATTGGTGTGACCCTCCCCCGAGGCCACGGCTGCGGCCACGGCGGTGCCCGGTCAGCAGGGCCCTTGGCGCTTCTCTCTACCCTGGCTCCTGCAGAAGGGCGGCTGTGGACCCCTGCCCTGGCGCAGCCCCCGTCCCGGAAACACTGTTGTCACTCGTGTTGGCTAGGGGCCACCTTGTTGTGCCTCCATGTGGCCGGCAGGGGAGGAGCTGCTTTCCTGGACCTCAGGCCTTGGGGCGGTGCAACCGATTCTCGGGGCCAGGCAGGGTGGGGCGGGAAGGTCAGGGTGCCGGTCCCCCAAGGATCAGACTAGCCGTGGCGGCACCCCGACCCTGCGACTGTGCCTGCCGGGACCAGGAGATGGGCGGCGTGCCCATGCCCCGAAGCCTCGGCCCCGGCCTGAGCGTGTCAGCTGGGGGCGGTGGCCAGATGTCCCATGAGGCCACCACACCGCCGGAACCGGTGCGCTGGCAGGCGCCTCCCCCGAGCCCTGCTCACCGCCCGCTGGAGCCGTAGGGCGGGAGGGTGCGGCCCGTGCCCGCTGCTGCGATGGGAGCAGGCGTCTGTCCCGCCCCCACCCCCACCCACCCCGTGCAGATCACTGGGGACGTGGCTGGGGGCCAGGCCTCTGCGTGGAGTCGTCCTGTCAGGTGGGGCCATGGCAGCCAGTGGTCGCAGGGTGGCCACGGTGCCCTCACTCTGGCCGCGACACGCCACGTGTGTGAGGAAGAGGCAGTGCCGCCCCGTGAGGGTGGACGCATGCGTGGGCACCAGGAAGCTCCGCCTGGTGGGGTGGTGGAAAGGGGCGTGGGTCCAAAGCACCGGAGAGCACGGATGTCTGCTGTGACCCTCGGGGTCCTTGGAGCCCTGCACCCTGCTGGCCTCCCCTCCCACCCCACGGGGCACGGGGGCTCCGTCCCGGCTGGAGAGGTGGGCACAGCCCAGGCGATTGTAGTTCAGGCAGGGGCTGAAAACGGGGTCAGTTCGAGGGCTCCCCCCTGACGGCCCCAGGATGCTGGGCAGCCTCATGTGCAGAGAGATGTGGAGAGGAGGGTGCTCTCTGGGGGCAGATCTGAGCCACGGGCGTCACGTCCCAGCAAAACGCCTGCTCTCAGCCTGCGACCTGGATGGAGCAGGGAGGACAGCTTCCACCGTGAGATCCATCGAAACACACCGAGGAGAGAGCTGATGAGGGTGCGGAGGAAACCTGAGGCCAGACAAGCCGGGGGCGTCCTTGGAGAGCCGCGGCGGCCACTGTGACCGGGGAGACTCGGGAGCGAGAAGAGGCTCCTGGAAGGCAGGAGCAGAAACTGGGACGAAAACAGAGAGAAAACTCAGAAAAGGAGAGAGTCCTCCCGCGGCCCAGCGGCCAGTTAGTAGGACTCAGAGAAGAGGGCCCTGCAAGCAGAGGAGTGGCCTGAGAAAACGCCCCCACCCCGAGGTCCTCCAGAGCCACAGCCCCGTCCAGCCCCGGGACAGCGGGCGCCCCGGCGGAGGGCACCCTGCAGGCCACGGACCAGTCTCCACGCCGCCCACCTAGAGCAGCGCGGGGCGGCGTGGGGTCCTGGCGGGGCCCTGGAGTGGACCCTGGAGTGAGCACTGAGGGGTCGGGAGGAAGGGGGGTGTGTAGACTGGGGCAGGGGGTCCGGGGTCGCTCCGTGCTTTGTCTCTTTTCTGTAAATGAAAACAAGTCTAAAATGAGTTTTCTTGGCGAAGCCCAGCTCTTTGGAGCCCCTCGGAGCCCCTCCTCTGGGCCGTGCCAGACACCAGTTCCCCCAGCCCTCCCAGGACTCTGGGCGTTCGTGAGCTTTCAAAGTAACTGTCGAGTTTTCTCCTTAGAACTTTGATTGGATATGTATGGCATTTACGTTGTTTTCATGAAGAGTTAAATCTTTACACTACTGGAGAAAATTGCCATTGTGAACAGGAAAAGGCCGACGGGGGTGTGTGTTGGGGGGGCGGAGGGCAGACCCTCGGGACGCGCGTTGGGGGGTGTGGCGTGGGGACCAGGCCCCGCGCAGGCCCTCTGGGTGCCAGCCAGGCAGGAGAGGCCCAGAGAGGACAAGAGGGCAGGCGGAGGCCTCCCGGGAAGCCTCTGTCGTGGGATTAGAAGCCAGGTTTTAGGGAGTCAGGTTGGACCGTGGGCCGTGGGAGTCTCCGAAAAGTCCAGCAAAGGATGAAAGGCAGACGCCGCTGACCCCAGTGGGACGTCTCCCCGCATCCCATGTTGTCCTCCAGCGGGGTCCTCCTGGGGGGCCAAGGACCCCACTCCGCCTGCTCCCGAGCCGTGGCCACCCCCAGCCTTGTGGGAAGGCCCCCTGCCGTCCTGCCCTTGCTCCTGGGCCGCTGAGCCGGCCTCCGTGGAGACAGGAAACGGGCGAGGGTGCCCTGTAGTCGCCCCAGCTTTCCTCCCACAGGCCCTTTGGGACCCCAGCCCGGGGGGTGGGGACGCAGGCAGATGCAGGAGACACGTGGGGGTTGTGAGGGGCTAGGCAGCAGGAATCCGGGTGGAGCACCAGAAGGAAGAGCGCTCTGGAGTCCCGGGTCTCCAGGGTCTGGCCTGAGCCAGGCTTGCAGAGCTGAGCTTGTGCAGAACAAAGCACAACTCCAGGAGGTGCACGTTCTGGGTGGGGGGGGCCTGGGAGGGGCTGCACCTGGTGTGGATCCAGGAGGGGGCATTGCTGTGACTCCACAGGCCCACTGGGGGGCAGCCTCTGTGGCTCAGAGACTCAGACGAAGCCCTGAAGACGCAAGGCCCAGGTGCTCCCGGAGGCCGGGACCCTGGCTGCTGCGGGACGCGTCAGCCTTCTAGACTCTGTCTGGTTGCTTCTGTGGTCCTGACGCGGTGCCAGATCATCTCTGTCGTGTTGAAGGCCCCTCATCATTCCAGGCTCAGCGGACAGTCTCCAGGACCATTTCTAGGAGGCGCTTTTTGGTCTGGGAATCCCATCTTGCAAAACTCCGGGCACCCTTGAACACTGCAGGCGTTTACGGGTCTGACACAGCCGTGCTGACAGGTCGACAAGTCGTGCTTCTAAAAACCGTCTTCACACGCTGAAGACACACGCGTCATCTTCAGGCCTTTCACAGTCGCTTGTTCTGATACTCGATCTCAGCTTTCCTGGAAGAATTCTTCATGCTCTTTACATCCCTTTGTGGACTGGAGTGAGGATGCTTTTCATCAGCGTGCACTCTGCAGTTTCTGTGATGAACCTGTAAAGCAGCGGAGTTGATATAGCGCTTTTAACTTACACTCAGTGATGTGAAAAATTCTGAAGGTTTTTTCTTGGGAAAAATTCCTGGTCTAATAGAATTTAATAACTAAAAGGGAAATACTTTTCACAAAGATAATTTTGTTTAATGTTATAAATGCTGCTGTGCTAAACTCTACAAAGATTAGAATTGTGATACAATCCTTGCATTATTATTAAAAATTTTGTGAACTCGTTAGTTAAGAAAAGACATGTTCTCGGTACGAGGTTACCGCCCCGCGGGCTTCGTGGTGTCCTTGCTGCTGCTCGTTCACGGACGCTTTGCAAGCCCGGGTCGTCTCGGGCAGCAGCCGCTGAGCGGAGGTCGGTCCCGGCCGCCGCCGCCCCATCCGGCGCTCAGCCCCGCCGCACTGCCCTGCGTCTCGGAGGCGGATCCAGGCCTCGGCCGCGCCTCTCGTGTGCTGGCCAGGTTTCTGCTCGTGGGGGGTGACGGGGGCCCGCAGTCGTTGTCCTTGATCCCGCCCCCTCTGGTGCCCGACAGGAAGGGGCAGCTCCCGAGGCCAGGGCAGAGCTGTCCTCCTTTCTGGTGGCCGGGGTCCACCGGGTGTCCTCAGGCGGCTCGGGGTAGGACAGGAGTGGGGGGCGCAGACGCGGTCTAGGTCCGCTGTGCGTCCCCTCGTCAGCCAGGGTTGCCGCTGCCCTCAGGGCCCTCCCTGGGGCATGGGCTCTGCATGACGGGCCCGTCCCTGGTCACACCCGAGGCCCCGTCTGGGGGACACCCCTGCGGGGAGCCGCAGGCCCGCGGGGGCGTGCGTTCCTTAGACCCTGCCTTGCTGTTGCAGACGGCCAACGGGAACGTGGAGGCCAAGGTGGTGTGCTTCTACCGACGGCGGGACATCTCCAGCACGCTCATCGCCCTGGCCGACAAGCACGCCAGTGAGTCTCCCAGCTGCCCCTCCAGCCCGCCTGGAGCTGCCGCCTCAGCCTCCGGGCGGGTGTAGACTGGAGTCCACGCATGTCCCTGGGGCCTCCTTCCTTCTCTGAGAAGCGGCCCTGGCCGTGCTTGTCCTAGGGTGTGGCTGCTCCCACCTACCTGAGGAGTTTACTTCGGGGGACTTTCCAGATCCTTGGTTGGACCACTCCTTGGATGGTGCAGGGAGCGCTGGGGCCTGGGCTCCAGGCCTGCGGGGGAAGGGGCAAGGCCGCTGCCGCTCTTGCCCAGGACAGGCCTCTGCACCACGCAGGGTGGACGCAGGCTGTGCGGCCGACCCCAAGGGAGCAGCCGGGTCTTTGCCAGCTTCGTCTGGCCTCACGGGAGGATGGGGTCCCACCTTTGGGTTTTGGCCTCTGTCAGCAGCATCCCTGTGGCACGCCAGTGGTGGACCCTGAGGCTGTGCCCAGAGGGGACAGAGATGGGATGCAGGGCCTCTCAGCCTCCCACCCTGTGCCCACCACCCCTGCACTCGGGCTTCCCGGTGCCGAGGAAGAGAGGAAAAGAGCCGGGGTCTTGGGGGTGCACGGCTGCGTGGCCCAGTGGAGTGGTCCGTGCAGTCGCTGGCCCTGCAGGTGTCAGCACGCGGGCTCCCGTTCATGCTGTCAGGACGCTGACGGGGGCCTTGGGGGTGGCCCTGGCGGTAGGTGACCCGGGGGTGTCGATGATACAGGATCTCCTCCCTGTGTCTGCTGCTCAGCCCAGAGCGACCGCAGCCCCTGCCCCTCAGCACATGGCGTGCCGTTTCCACGGGCCCAGGCTCTCCTGCTCTCAGGCCTCCGGGGGGAGCCTGGCCAGGTGTTAGGCCCTGAGGCCCGTGGGAGGAGGGGGTCCTGCAGAAGTGCTGGAGCTGGCAGGGTGGGCAGAGGCCCTGCGGTGCCGGCGGGGCTTCTGCACGCAGGGAAAGCTCCTTGCCGGGGACTTAGAGCCAAGCTGCAGGGAACACGTGTCACGCACACAGGGTGCGCTGCTCTGAGGAGGCCACCCGCTTCCACCAGCTCGCCGCCTCAGTGCGGGGCCTCGGCTGTTTTCTCAGGAGTCTGTACTGGCTGCTCCGTCTCACGGTGATTTGTGCAGAAACCACGTTTCTCGGGGTTGACTCTCCTGGCGTGCTCATCTGTGAGCTCGCTGCAGCTGGGGCAAGGCTGGTCGACCTCGCTGCCCAGGGCCTCGCCCGGCGTCAGGGCATGGGTGTAGGGACACTCTGGGGGCCCTTCTGGCAGGAGAGGTAGAGACCCAGGGGAGCCCACTGCACGGTCAGATTAGCTGCTCGAGTTTCTTCTGGGCCTGGGGGCCTGAGAGACAAGCTTCCGCCCTGCCCCTACCAGAGCGTCCAGCCCCTGGTGCAGCACAGATGCCCTGGGGCCACACAGGTCTCCCCGGAGCGGTAGAGCCCTTGCTGGGGTCTCCAGGCCACATTCTGCTCCGCCACGGCCCTGTCTCGAGGTGTGTGGCCCCCTCCCACAGAGCTGTCCTCCTGAGACCAAGGCCTTGCCCGAGGGGACAGTGGGCACAGGTGACAGGTTCTCCCTGGAACCCCCCAGAGCCAGCTGCAGGGGCTCGGGAGAGCCAGTAGGGTGTGTGAGCTGAGCCGGGGCAGGGTGGGAGCCCGGAGCCTGCCTGGGCCTTGTGGGGAGGGCCCCCAGCTCTGAGCCCAGGGCCCAGGCACCCTGGATCCCAGAGGGAGGGGCTTCTGCGCCAGGGGCCATGTGCCTGGGTTCCTAGAGGCCAAGCGCCACAGCCCGCGCTCGTTTGAGGCTCCGCTGGGGACGGGGCCTCAGGGCTGTGGGGAGGCTCTCCTGGCCTCCCGGGGGCTGGAGGTCAGCCCGGCCCGAACCCTGGCCACCCCTGAGGCCTTAAGCGTTCCTGGGTCCCTCCTCACTGTTGCTGATGGCAGGGAGCCCTGGTGGGCTGGGGGTCTCAGAGCCACTGTGAGCTAGCTTCAGGATGGGGAGGGGCGGTGTCTGCAGACCTGGAACGGATGCCCAAGGTCCTGTTGCGGGTAGGGGCCAGGGTGGCTGCCCCCAGCCCGGTCCCTAGCCTCGCTGCGGGGCCAGCGGGGCCGTCACTGGACGGGCGTGAGCAGGATGAGGTGTGGGGACTGTGGGCCGGCTTCCGGGTGCTGGTGACGTCCCCGGGAGCGGGCAGGGAGGTGCCGAGGCCAGCAGTGTGGGTGCTCAGGCTCCTGTGGCCCATGGCCTGGGCCGACCGGCCCTGCCCCCCTTCCCCCAGCACCCCCGCCCCTAGCCTTGGCCTCGGTCTGAGCTGCCGCAACCGGGGTTTGTGGTGGGGGGTGGCGTGTCCCCTGCCCAGGGGCACCAGGACTCCCTGCAGCCACCACAGGGGGGCAGCAGAGGGCCAGGGGCCTTGTGGTGGCCCACAGCCTGGGGGGCTGGGCTCCACGCCCCTACCTTTGGGTCTTGGGGCAGAGGATGGGTTTCACCGTGCGTCTGGCTTCCCCCACCCCACTGTGCACGACCCCAGACCGCCAGCTTGTGTCTGGGGGCACCCCAGCCCCAGGACTGCACGTGCTGGGGTCCACATCGTGGAGACCTTCCACAGCCCCACCGCGTGCATGCCAGTTTCGAGTTTCAGGCTTTCCCTGTGCCCATTGATAGCCCAGCCCTGGAGGTGTGGCCGAGGCCCCCCGGGTCACCGTCCGCAGGCAGGAAGCACACGCTGCTGACCTGGCCTTGGGACGCATCCCCGCCCCTCCCCCCCCAATGCTGTGGCTCGGCCGTGTCCCCCACCCCGTCCTTGCTTCTCCCGACTTCTCAGGGGCAGGTGTTCTGTGTGCAGGTAGCAGGGCCTCGCTGCCCAGGCTTTTCTGGGGCTCTGCTTGGAGAGTCTTGGGCAGCGTGGGCGTGGGGTGGGCAGGAGCTGAGGTCAGCTAGGTGGGATGTCCAGAGGCTCAGGTGTGTTCTCTGTCTGCGGCTGGGTGGTCTGCGGTCCCCTTGTCCACCCTGCTTCCTGGCCTCACAGCCCTCGGTCCAGGCCGGGCAGGGAGCGAGTGGCGCGGCGCGCTGTCGCTGACCCGCCATCTGGGCGCTGTCTGTCTGTTCCACAGCCCTGTCAGTCTGCTATAAAACCGGATCGGGGGCCGACAACAGCGAGGAAGGTAAGAGCCGCCCCTGCGGGAGGGTCCTGAGGTCTGTGCGCCGGGCTGCCCGCGTGCCCGTGCCTGTGTGCCCTGCCGCGAGGTGGGCCTGAGGGGTTCCTGGCACAGGGAGGGCTGCGGGGCACGGTGGGTCCTGCCCCCTGTCCTGGACGTGCAGCAGCTGCTGCCTCGCTTTCCCTTCTCTCTCTGACGTGCTGCTTCCCAGGCCAGCACAGGACACTGTCCTCCTTCCTGTTCAGATGCCCGGGGCTCCTGGGGTGCGCTGCGGGGACCTACACTGCCACCTGCCCCGGGTCCAGCACGGGGAGGGGCCTGTGCTGCCAGTGGGTGGGCCTTTGTCCGGCCGCCTGAGCGTGTGTCTTTGGGACCAGCTCACAGGAGCTCTTTGTCCTTCAGGTGAAACAGAGGAGGAAATGGAAAACCCAGAAATGGCAGACCTGCCCGAGAAGCTCAAGCACCAGCTGAGGCATCGAGAGCTCTTCCTCTCAAGACAGCTGGAATCACTGCCCGCCACCCACATCAGGTGCCCAGGGGCCTGGGGCGGGCACGAGGGAGTCCCGCCACCCACATCAGGTGCCCGGGGGCCTGGGGCGGGCACGAGGGCGTCCCGCCACCCGCATCAGGTGCCCGGGGGCCTGGGGCGGGCACGAGGGGGTCCCGCCACCCACATCAGGTGCCCGGGGGCCTGGGGCGGGCACGAGGGGGTCCCGCCACCCACATCAGGTGCCCGGGGGCCTGGGGCGGGCACGAGGGGGTCCCGCCACCCACATCAGGTGCCTGGGGACCTGGCGCGGGCACGAGGGGGTCCCGCCACCCACATCAGGTGCCTGGGGGTCTGGCGCGGGCACGAGGGAGTCTGCCCGGCTCCCCTGACGCACGCCCTTATCTTGCAGAGGGAAGTGCAGCGTCACTTTGCTCAACGAGACCGAGTCCCTCAAGTCCTACCTGGAACGGGAGGTGAGGCCCTGACGCCGTGGGCTGGGGGCTGGGGGCTGGGGGCAGAGGCGGATCCTGGCTCCGCTGGTCTGGTCTGGGTGGGCATTGCTGCTCCCACCTCTCGCTGGGCTCAGGCCCTTCCCTGCCCGTGGTGCCCTGAGGCCAGGCGCTGTCACGGCCCTTCCCGGTGTCCCGTGCAGTCCCCACTCCTCGCACCTCCAGAGCGAGGGCCCAAAGTGGGCGCGACGGCCCCTGGGGGTCTGCTCTCCCCACCACCCCCTGCCCCCCAGGAGGGGCACGACTCGTCCTGGAGGGGACGATGGGACCCGTGCTGGCCGCCGTGGTCGCCGTCAGGCTTTCCCAGCGGGCGTGTGGCCCTACCGCAGTCCAGGCCACTGTCTCCAGTCTTCGCTGGTTTGACCCACGGCTGTGTTGGCCGGGCAACCAGAAGGTTTCTGAGTTTATGAAATCAAAAACGTCAGTGCTGCCAGGGTCTGGAGCCAGGGCACTGACCTCCTCATCCCACAGACGAGGGTGGGAAGGGAGCCACAGCGGCCGGTGCCTGGGCCTTGCTGTGACACCTGAACTGCTCACCCTGAGCCCGTGGTGACCCCCAGGGTGGGTGGTGCTTGTTGCGGGCTGTCCGTGCTGCCCACCCAGCGCCCCTCCCCCGAGGCGGAACAACCAAAACCGTGCCCAGAGGGTGCACGCGTGAGTCCTGGGAGCAGCGAGAAGCGTGTGTGGGGACAGTGGCAGGCCGGCGGGGTCAGGAGCAGCGCGGGCACGGGTGTCACCTAGTGGGACAGGTCGCGGTGTAAGGGAGCTCCTGGGGTCAGGTGAGGAGTGGTTGTGGGTCCGGGGTCCCCTCCCTGCATGTCCCCACACACTGCGGGCTCCCCCGGGACCTGCATGCGGCCACCCTGCAGCTCCTAGCAGGAGTGTCATCGTCTGTGGGCGACGGTTGTTCTCAGCCACGGTCCCCTCCTCCCGAGGCAGGGCCCGGCTCTTCCCGGGGGCCCAGAGGGGAAAGGTGGGTGGGGGGTTGGACCGTGGACCATGGTGACAGCGGTCCAGCGAGGAAGGGCAAGCCCGGTGCCGTGGCCTCACCGAGGCCTGACTCAGTCAGGCGTTGGAGAACCGCCAGGAGGACGCTGCCTGGAGTCGGCGCTGAAGAGCCCCCAGGGCAGCCCGGGCTCCAGGGAGCCGCCGCGTGCCTGCCCACGGGACAGAGCAGGGGCCGCGGCCCCCACGCGTGTGTCCACTGGGGGCTGCTGTCTGCAGTTTAGAAAGACCCCTTGGTGACAGCCACACAGAGGTGGTGACGTGGAGGGACGGCCGTGAGCAAAAAGGCGGCTGTGGGCCACTTGGTCTCTGGCCGCGGCACGCGTGTGGGCCCCGTTTGGGGACCCGTGTGTGGCTCCTAGGCGCACGCCGCGTGTCTTCTGCTTCTCTCCGCTCACCTGTCCAGGGGTGGGTGGCTCGTAGCCTGAGACGGCAGGCGGCCTCCCCTCCCGGTCTGGGCGGCCCCGGGCGAGAATCGACTGACTGCATCCAGGCCCGCCGTCCTGCTCGGGCCTCAGGGAGTCAGTCCTCGGGTGCGGGTGCAGCCGCAGCCTGCATGGACCTGCACCCAGAGGAGCCCTCGGCTCCGACGCAGGAGCTGGCCGCTGCCCGGGAGCAGGGGCCGCGAGAAGCAACCACAAGGGACTGAGAAAGGGGACACGGGGACACAGGGCCAGGTAGAAGTCCTGGCACGGGGTGCCGTGACCCTTGGTGTACACGGCGAGACCCCCGGGGAAGCCCAGGGTCGGCAGGCTAGTTTCTGCAAAGCAGCCCAAGCCAGCTAAACGCAGCTTCTGAGAAACAGCATTGGCACGTGGAGTGCCAGGCAGCGAAGGGCCAGAAAGGCCGGATTGTGCCAGTTCCAGGCGGAACAGCCTGGGCGCAGGCGTGCGGGGTGAAGACAGGCTCCAAGGCTGAGGGCCGCAGCCTGCTGCTCCGCTGACAGCTCTGGGCACCGAGTCCAGAACATTCTGTAACGTAACCCCCTTTGTGTACGTCTCCTGTGACAACTGCACGAAAACGGCACCATCTCCTCAAAGGACGTGCCCGGAATCTGTCAGATTCCTTCCCAGATGCCTTAGGATTTTTGTTGCTGTTAAATGCTCTTATAAACTCAGTTTTCACACTGTTGCTGCTGGTGGGCACGCGGCAGTCTGGGGAGCTGGTCCTACAGCCGCCTCACCTGCGCGCTCAAGCCTGCTGACCTGTCAGCTCTCTGCGTCTCTGAGCAGATCCCTGTCCCCCCTGATGGGCGTCCCTCCTGTCTGCTGACCTCCCACGAGCGTGGCCGAGGGTGCTGTGTATTGACGCCGCCCCGTGTGCTGTTTTCCAGGACTTCTTCTTCTACTCTCTCGTCTATGACCCCCAGCAGAAGACCCTCCTGGCTGACAAGGGGGAGATCCGTGTAGGGAACCGGTACCAGGCGGACATCACCGACCTGCTGAAAGAGGGTAGGGTGGACCGGGAGGCTGGCGGGGAGGGCGGGGGGCTCTGGATGTTGGGATGGGGCGGCAAGCCCCAGGGCCCCCAGCAGGAGGGGTCGTCGGACCCTCCCTGGCACCCGGAGATGTTGTTTCCTTTTGTCAGTTGTTTTCATAACCTTTTCGAAGCTCTTTCTCTCTCCCAAAAACTCGTTTGAATGGATCTGCCTGTTTCACTGACTTCTAGCGGGTGGTGCCGTCCGCGAGGCCGAAGTGCACGGGGACGCAGTGCCCAGCTCCCCTGCCCTTCAGTCCTTCAGCAGCCTGGGGGTCATGGGTGGGCTTGACCCCCCTCTTCTCAGCCCGTTCTGTCCCCGACCAAGCTGCCCAGGCAGGAACGTGGACCCGCGGTGACCAGCAAGGCCGGTGCTGTCTGGCTCGGGGCGCCGTGTGGCGGGCTTCCTTCTGGGGCCACGTGGTTGAGCCCGGGTCACCTGGGTGGTGGCCGCACTCAGGCAGCTCAGGTTGACCGGGAGCATAGCGGGGTCCGGGCCTCGTGGTACCGTCCACTTCCCCTCCCCCCTTTTTTCCCGCGCGGTCGCGTAATGGCCGTGTGCCGCGGGCCTGACGGCTGGACAGCGCGCTTGCTCGTCCGTGGTGGCGTTTTGGTGCCTGTTCTCTTCGGAGCCTGTGCTCCTGCGGAGCTGGTTCCCTGTGTGCAGGGTCATCCCCGCGTGGCACCCAGGTGGCCTCGGGGCCTCTGTGTCCCTCAGGAGCGCGGTGTCTTCCTGACGAGCATCCCCAGCACCTGTGGGGCTGCGGGTTGGGCTTGGCTCCCCTGCTGTCTGTGCCTCGGTTTCCTCTGTGCCGTAGAAACACCGCATGTCCCTTCTTTCCGTGGCTGCCGCTCCTTTCAGGGACGTGACTCCTGCTCTCCAGAAGCTGGTCCGCTTGTCCTAAACATGCGCTCTTGGCCTGTGTGCATGTTTCCTGTTGCACACACGAGCGCGCACGCGCGCCACGCCTCCCATGCGTATGCATCTCACACACACACACACGCACACGCACACGCACACACACACACACACACGCTTGCTTTCCCCATTGGTCCGTCTTGGTCTCTGTCTCTGTCTCACGGGGGTTCCTGCCGCTGGGAGCACCTGGTGGGGGCGGCGCCCTCTGCTCGCGGAGGTCCCCGGCTCCGTCCCAGGTGGGGCGAGGCTGCCCTTCCTGCCAGCCCTGGCGCTCTGCCTGTGGTCCTGCCCTGTGGCCGCTCGCGTCACTTGTGGGGGCTCCCGCACTTGAGCAGAGCCGGATGCGCTGGCCCAGCTGGTCTCCTCAGCCCGGGCACCGCTCCAGGGATGGGCATCCTCCAGGGGCCCTATGGGGCCTCCTGGTCTACACCATCCCAGCCTGGCTGAGAATAAAGGGCCTGGTAAGGGCCACATCCAGTGGGAAACAGGAGAGGCCACACGACGGCCACAGAAGAACACTGAGTGGCTGGAACGTCCAAGGACCTCCCTTTCTGGCCAGCCCTGGGTGCTTGGCGGGAGGATGCGTCTCTGGTCTCGGGGCGCCCCGGGGAAGCCCTACCCAGGGCCAGGGGCGGCACCCCTACAGCCCTTCCTCTTCCCGACCCCGGGGCCGCGGGGGCGAGGTGGGGTCGGCCGAGGCCGCAGCTCCCTGTTCTCCTCCTGGAGCCTGGACCCTTCCCAGCGGGTGAAGCCGTGCCCCTGCCTTTGATGCGTGAGACATCTGCAGGGTGCACCAGCGGGCGTGGGCGACAGGTGGGGCCACAGCTAGCTGTGCCCGTGGCTCTGGGCTCAGTTGCCCGGCAGTCGCTGGGGGGTGGTCGTGGCCTGCGGACCTTGGATCCAGGAGTGGGGGCCCTGCCTTCCTTGGTACCCACTGTCCCTGGGGAGGGCTCTCCGTGCCGGGTCGCCACCAGGAAGGGGCCTAACCCACAACACCGGGAAAATCCCACCTGTGCCCATCCTACAGGTGCAGCCCCCAGGTCCCTGACCCCTCAGATCTCTTCGTTCCCACCCCCGGGTCGGTCCTGCACGTCTGCAACGCGGGGCTTCTCTCCCGTGAGCCGCTGGCCCAGCGCCGTCCCCTGGAGCCTGGCGGGGCCTGACCTTCCCCAGGGCGAGGGAGCACGTGTTTCCTTGGTGACTTTCGGCCATGCCCGGCCCTGCATGACTGCGCTCACACAGGGCTCCCGTGGGCTTGCTGAGTGCCGTGAGGGGTCCTGCCCTGGGTCTGGAAGTCGGTCGCCACGGAGAGCGGTAGAGGCTGAGAGGGTCTGCAGACGTGCAGGCTGAGCGCCTGAGCTGAGCGGGGTTGTGACCTCGGGGCGGGCGTTCTCTGGACCCTCGTGCTGGCCTCGTCTGCCTCTTGCTGCCTGGAGCACGTGGCAGGTGGCGCTTGGCATGGGCAGCTGCCCAGGAGAGAAACCCTCGTGGCTGGGCCCTGAGCCCCCGTGCCCGCTGCACACAGGGTGAGGAGTGGGGCTCCCGCCTGCAAAGGGAAGGTGCCCCGAGACGGAGCCTTTTGGCACCAAGGGGGCCCTTGGGTGGCAGGCGTGTGGGTCCGCACTGAGTCGTCATCAGTGTCCTCGTTGTGACGGGGCTGCCGCTGGGGGCTGGGAGCAGCTGCACCTCACCCTGCAGCGTCTCAGAGGAAAGAGCTTGATTGATCAGATCCGAGCCGCTCCCCCCTCTGTCCAGCTGGCTGTGCTCCCTGGGCCCTCCCGACGGCACCACTTCAAGCTCCTCCACGGGGGCCACGGGCTGCCAGCCCAGGCGCCCACTGTTTCCAGAGGTGAAGGCCGTTGTGTGTCGAGCGTGCCCTGGAGCTCTGGGCCTGACCGCCTCTGGGCGTGCACGTGCCTGCTAGTGCGCGCGTGTGTGCGTGCGTGTGCGCGTGCTGTTGCCTCGCCCCTGGGCTCACTCGCCCTCCCCACCCCTCCCAGCCCTGCAGGAGGGCGTGTAGCCTGCTCCCCGCCTCAGCAGCCTGGTCCCTCGTCCGACCCTGGGCTCCAAGCTGAGCCTCAGGGGTCTTCTCACGGCCTCGGTGGTTCTCACCGTGCAGTGTGTCTTTCTCCTAGGCGAGGAGGACGGCCGAGACCAGTCCAAGCTGGAGACCAAGGTGTGGGAGGCTCACAACCCGCTGGTGGACAAGCAGATCGACCAGTTCCTGGTGGTGGCCCGGTGAGTTCTGGGCTGGGGCGGCCATGTCCTGCCTGGCCCCCGGGCACAAGCCGGCACGGGGCCTTAGCCACTTCCCCTCCCCTGCGGTGGGCGTCGGGATGCCTGTCCTACACGGCATCCCCCAGTGAAGGGCCTGGGAGGTTAGAGGGTCCGGGGCCCTGCTCTGTTGAGACCCCCTCATGGCTCCTAGGGAGGCCTGCAGGGTGGGGCCTGGCCCGTCCCTGAAGGTGGAGCCGGCTCTTGGGGGCTGCTGGGTCCCCGGGTCCGGGAGGCAGCCCGACCCGTGGACCTCAGGGGCCGCCCACCAGCCGAGGCCAAGGAAGCCGGCTGCAGATGGGGGCTCTTTCCCCGGATGGCAGGGCGGGACAGAGGTGCTTGCTTGTCCGGCTCCGGGACCGGGCACATGTGGCCTGGAGACGCAGGGCCTCCTGGGCACAAAGGGGCAGCCCTCCGAGGAGCAGCTTCTGCCCAGGCCGGCCCCCCAGGGGTCCCTGGGCTGGGACAGCAGGAGGGGAGCTCCTGCGAGCACACGGGGGCCACACGCCCAGAAGGTGCCTGGGCCGGGTGCCGTCGGAAACAGTGTAGGAATGGGGTCCTGAGCCTCAGGACCTGAAGGCTCTCTTTTGTAAGAAGAGGTCTGCAAAGTCTCAGAAACGACGTCCCCGTGCTCCAGACCAGAGTGCTCCATCCCGAGACAGCCGAGTCTGGACGCGTCTGCGTGTCCGGCTTGGTCCGGCCGCCCCTCCTGCTTGTCCGCTCCAGTGGTCAGCGTCTCTCCTCCTCCCCAGCTCCGTGGGCACCTTTGCACGCGCCCTGGACTGCAGCAGCTCTGTCCGACAGCCCAGCCTGCACATGAGCGCCGCAGCCGCCTCTCGGGACATCACCCTGGTAAGTGAGAGGGCCACCGGGCAGCCGCGGCCCTGTGCGTCTGCTCAGGTCAGCACCCGCCCCCCGGGCACAGCCCTCCCTGTGGGGCACAGTGCAGGGCTCTCACTGCCCCTGTGTGGTGACCCTGTCTCACGCTGGTGAGAGGCTGCCGGCCGGCACATGGTCAGGCCCTGCTGGGCCCTTGCTGGGTCGTGGGCCGCACGTCCTCAGCCCACCCTGCTCCTTCCACCCTTGCCACCTCAGAGGCAGCGGCATCTCCCAGAGGATGGCTCGTGCCCTAGGCCGGCCCCTCCTGCCCAGGGCACTTTGGCCCTGGGGTCAGTCACCCACTGCTGGCTGAGCCACCCCCTCCTGGAGTCCTGCCCCTGCCGAAGTGGGCCTGGGAGCACGCCTGCTTCCCTCTTCTGCTCCGAGCAGCTGGGCCTCTCCCTGCACTCTCCCCAGAGGCCCCCGGCCGCCCCCCGAGACTGTCCTTATCCCCTCCCAGGTGGGAGGGAGGGCCAGCCCCTGGGTCCTGTGGCCTCCCACATGGCCCGGGTGTGCCTCCTGCCTGGGGCCGGGCGGGGTGGGGTCGCACCAGCTCTGGGGCCCGGGCGACCCCGCCTCTCCTGCTGCAGTTCCACGCCATGGACACGCTGCACAGGAGTGTGTATGATGTCGCCAAGGCCATCTCGGCCCTGGTGCCGCAGGGCGGGCCCGTCCTCTGCAGGGACGAGATGGAGGAGTGGTCGGCCTCGGAGGCCAGCCTTTTTGAGGAGGCCCTGGAGAAGTACGGGAAGGATTTCACTGACATTCAGCAAGATTTTGTGAGTACTGGGCGCAGGTTCGGGGCCCTGCTGTGCCCGCCGGGCCGCCGTGTTTCCGTCCCCTTGTCCATTAGTGGCTCCGGAGGAAACGCCCAGGGCCGCCTGCTGGGGCCTGGGCTGTGCCACCAAGGCGAGGGTCCGCGCTGGTGTCTCCAGGGTCCTCGCCGGGCCTTGTTTGACTTGGTTCGTTTGACTGTGTTGGTTGTTCTCAAGTGGCCGAGCGTCTCCATGTACGTCCTTGCTTTGTGTCCCTTGGAAGTGTCCACCAGTGAGCCCGTGGGAATTCCAGCATGGGCAGGGCCTGTGCCCTCAGGGGCCCCTCCTGCCCTTACAGCCTCTAAAATACACTTGAACTCATCTGAAAGGAGGTGACCTGGTGGTCACTCAGAAGAGCGCGCCTGTGCAGAGAGGGCAGCAGGGGCGGCCAGGCCGGCCTGACCGCGAGTCCCAAGGAGGGGCCGGGATGCAGCGGCCTCGCCAGCATCTGATTCTGAGCAGCACCTCTGCAGTAACAGACGAGGCTGATGCCACAGGACCCATGTCAGAAGGCAGACGGCACCACTGAGGGTGGAGAAGCAGTGTTGGTCCCCAGAGGCCATCAGAGGGACCCGCGCAGCCCCTGGTGACGTGGACACAGGCCGAGGCCGACAGCCGGCCCCCTCTGCGAGGCAGATGCGCAGAACGCACTGAAAACCTAAGCAGAGCAGCAAGGCCTCCTCACACAGAAACAAGCGGAGTGAGAAGGCGGGCGGGAAATAAAGCACTCACCTCGCCACGTCTCCCGCACGTCCCGGGCCCTTCGGGCCCCTCATGCTCCCGTGCGGCAATGGCCCAGGTGCGTGCAGAGTCTGAATTGTCGACGCGCCCGGGCAGACGTTGTGGGAGAATCCGCGCCGCGGGACTCGGCTGAGCCTGGCCCGGAGGTGGCATGGAAACGCAGGGGGCGGCACAGCAGTGGCAAGACTGTGACGGCCGCACTGGGCTTACACGCAGCCTGTGGGGCCCAGAGGTGGCGCCTGAACAGCGGGGGAGCTGGGACCCGGGAACAGAGCGATCGCGAGAACGTACCGGTGGAAGCGTTGCAGCCGGGTCATGGGTGGGGCTGGCGTCTGGGCGCCCAGCGCCTTGCGCAGGGGGAGGGAGCACCCACCACCAACCGAGCCGGGCAGAGGTGCTGAGACCAGAGGTGCCGAGACCGGGGAGGAAGCTCTTGCGTTGAATGGAGTGTGCCTGAGAGGGAGAGAGAGAGGGCGAGGCCTGAGAGGGGCCCTGACGCGGGCTGGGGGGAGGCTCGCCCCCTCCTGGGTGGGGTTAGCGGCCCCGCCATGCCCCCACCGGCCCCCTGACGTGCCCGTCTCCCCCCAGCTCCCCTGGAAGTCGCTCACCAGCATCATCGAGTACTACTACATGTGGAAGACCACCGACAGATACGTGCAGCAGGTGAGGGCCCGGCCTGGGCGGGGGCCGAGGGGTCCTGTGGGAATTTTAGAGTGAGGGGGCAGCGCGGGGACTGGGGGATCCCCTCTCCAGACCCACCTGCTGGCCACCCTGACCCTTTGTTCTGTGTTTGAAGAAACGCTTGAAAGCAGCTGAAGCGGAGAGCAAGTTAAAGCAAGTTTATATCCCCAACTAGTAAGTACGCCCCTCACGGCGCCGTCCCCGCATCCCACGTGGCCCCGTGGTGCTGCCCTGGCTGAGTCCTAGAGAGAGTCGGGGGCCTGTCATCGGAGCCCGTGGTGGCCCGGGGGCAGAGGTGGGGGCAGCACAGGGCATCAGGACTGCAACCCGCCCGGCCTGGGGTTCAACTGTGAGCTGAGCTAAGCGCAGGCAGATGGAGCTGGGGTGTCGACAAGGTGGGAGCTGCTTCTAGAACTCGAGGGGAGAAAGATCACACCCCCCCAGGCAGGGGTCCGCATCTGCCCTGTGGCCAGGCAGGTCTGGACGGGGGCTGCCGGGACCCGGAGCCGCGCGCCCAGGGCTTGGTGGTCCCGTGACGTCTTTCCTCTCTCCCTTCCTTACCCAAGTAACAAGCCAAACCCGAACCAGATCAGCGTCAACAACGTCAAGGCAGGCGTGGTGAATGGTGCCGGGGCGCCAGGCCAGAGCCCTGGGGCCGGCCGGGCCTGCGAGAGCTGTTACAGTAAGTGCCCCGCCCGGCATCCGGGTGCCCCCCAGCCCACTGCCCTGGGGCCCAGCCTGGGGGCGGCGGCCGCGCCCTGCTGGGGAAGCCCTCCTGGGGAGTGCCCGGGCCCACGGGGCGGGGGGCGGGCGCGGGTGGGGCGGGCACGGGCCCTCGGGGCGGGGGGCAGGCGCGGGCGGGCGACAGCTGTGTAATGCTCTCTGCCGTCACTGGTTCTGCTTAAGAATCCGTCTATTTCCAACTTTGTTGTCCGTAGCCACCCAGTCTTACCAGTGGTATTCTTGGGGTCCCCCTAACATGCAGTGTCGCCTCTGCGCATCTTGTTGGACATATTGGAAGAAATATGGTGGCTTGAAAATGCCAACCCGGTTAGATGGAGAGAGGCCAGGACCCAACCGCAGTAACATGGTAAGTCGGTCCCCCCCACCCTGCCCCAGCGCACGCCCCGCGGTCCGGCCCGCGGTCATGGCGCTGTGTTGGGGCGGCCCGCCCCCTTCCGCAGAGCCCCCACGGCATCCCAGCCCGGAGCAGCGGGAGCCCCAAGTTTGCCATGAAGACGAGACAGGCCTTCTACCTGCACACCACCAAGCTCACGCGGATCGCCCGGCGCCTGTGCCGTGAGATCCTGCGCCCGTGGCACGCCGCCCGGCACCCCTACATGCCCATCAACAGTGCGGCCATCAAGGCTGAGTGTGAGTGTCCCTCCGGGAGGGGCGCTGGCGGGGCTGGTGGGGACGGGGTGTGCGGTCCCTGCGGGAGCTCTGACCCGGGCCTCGCACCCCACAGGCACGGCACGGCTGCCCGGAGCCTCTCAGAGCCCGCTGGTGCTGAAGCAGGCCACGCGGAAGCCCCTGGAGGCCGTCCTGCGGCACCTCGGTGAGCCTGCTCTCCTCCAGCGCAGCCTTGCCCCCCCCCCCCCCGCCACCGGCTGCTGCATCCCTAACCCCCCCAGGGGGTCCCAGCCTCTCCCCACCCTGCTCCCCTCGCCCCTGCAGTCCCCAGGGGTCTGGGTCGGCCGCACTGGCTCTTGTGATGCCTCTGCGCCTGGATAGGCATCTCCCACGGGGGCTTCTCCGCCCCCCACTCCCCAGGGCAGGGTCACGGCTGGGTGGGAGACGTGCACACCTAGGCAGCAGCCTGCAGGGAGGGCCCTTGTGGCCTGGGGACCCTGAGCACTTCGGCTGGCTTTGCCCCCCCGCCTCCCCCCGGCCCGGCTTGTTCCTGGGACTCAGCCAGGGGCTTGGTGGGGGGAGGGGGGAGGGCCCTTGGCTTGGCTGGGCTTGGCTGTGTGGACTCGGTCCCCCCAGTGGTGGGGGTGGCTTTCCCTTCGTGAGGGACATTCCAGAACCGTGAGCAAGGCATGCTCCCGGCAGACACAAGTGGCTCTGGCAGCACTTGCTGTCTGGAGTCTCGGCCCGGGGCTGGCCTCGCCCTGACCCGCGGGAGGAGGTGGTGTCTGTTCCCTGAGAGCCCCCAGGGCTGTGGGACGTTGGCAGGTGTGAGCCATGCCTTCCGGGCGGCCCTCGGGGGCCCGTCCTCGGCCAGCCCGGGGCTGTCAGCCCCGGGGCCGCGGAGTGGACCTGCTGGTCTATGGGTGTCTGGAGCCTGTGAGCTGCCGGTGGTCGCCGGCGGTGCGGCCCTTCGGCCGGGGCTGAGGAGCCGAGGAGACCGGCCCCAGCAGCTGTCCCTGCTCGCGGGATGCCCGGGGGTGCTAGACTGCGGTGCCCTCCCAGGCCCTGGTCGCCCTGGGCCTGGGCTCTGGCAGCCCACAGTCAGTCGGGCGGCAGGGCTGCTGCTGAGGACCTGCAGTGCGCCCACCTGCCCGCGTTGCCCCTGCAGAGACCCACCCCCGCCCCCCGAAGCCCGACCCCGTGAAGAGCGCGTCCGGCGTGCTCGGCGGCCTGACCCCGGCCAAGTCGGCGCCCGTCATCAACAACGGCTCCCCCACCATCCTGGGCAAGAGGAGCTACGAGCAGCACAACGGGGTGGACGGTGAGTCCGGCGGGGCCTTGGGCTTGGCCAGCACGGCCTGTGGCCCCGGGGCACCCGGCCCTGGCCCCCGCCGCGCCCGCCCCCGCTGACCGTGTGTTCTCTCCTCTCTCCTGCCGCCGGGCGCTGCCAGGCAACGTGAAGAAGCGCCTCTTGATGCCCAGTAGGGGTAAGGCCCGGCCCTCCGCGCGTGCCTGTGTGTGCTGTGCTCACGCGTGCGCGGCGGACGGCTCAGGGCACGTCCAAGGGCAGTCCACGCGGGCTGGGCCGCACCTGCTGCCCCGGCTCCTCCTGATTCACCTGCCGCTCGGCAAAGACCGGAGCGCTGCCCCTCGGGCCCCCAGCTTGCCCACGCGCTGCCTCCTGCCCCGGGGCCTCCGGCTCGCGGGCCGCCCCTCCTTCCGGGCCCAGCGCCGGTCAGTGGACTGTCCTCGCTCTGGCGGCCCTGGTGCCCCCGCCGCCCGCCTGTACTGTCTGCCATCGTGCTGTGACTGTCCGCATGCCGCCAGCCTCAGCTTGCGTGGCCGCCTGCGCTGTGCTTGCAACCCTGCCCGTGCCCCTGCCCCAGTGGGGGGCTGTGGGACCCTGGTCTCCTCGGGGGGCAGATGGGACAGAGCTGTGGCATGGCCGGCACGGCTGGGTGGGGGTCGGTGAGGCCCGGGTGGACGCTCAGGTCAGGGCCCCGCAGGGAGGCGCGCCCAGGGCTAAGGGTCCCAGAGCTGGGTGGGACGCTCGTGGGGCGTGCGCTAGGGCAGCCCTCCGCGGGGCCCTCCTGCCGTCAGCGCCTCTGGAGTGCGGCTCCTCTTCTCGCCTGCCCAGGGCCCGGCTTCTGCCCCGTCAGCGGAGGGTGGGGTGTCCGTGAGCTGGGGCTGCTCTAGGAGGATGTAGCCACGGTGGCAGTGGGGGATGTGTCAGACCTGGGTGTTCTAGGGCCCCCCAGGGGTCTGCCTGCGGCCGGACCCGTGTGGGGGCGGGGGAGGTGAACAGGGAACCAGCTGAAGGGAAGAACGTGGGAAATGCACTGGGAGCCCCTCCTGCCAGCCCCTCGTGACGGCAAGGTCAGGTCTGGTGTGGGTACTCCAGCTCCATGGGGCAGCCAGCATGGACATGTCCAGAGCCCTCCCCAAGCTCAGGACTGGAGGACTACTGGCCCCGGGGGTCTGGCCGAGGCTTGGCTGTCCTGGGATCTGTGGGAGGTGGGCCGGACGTGGGGACCCGGGAGGTGGCTGTGGCCAGTGGCCACCCGGCCCAGCCCTGTGCCCTGGACGCTCCGTCTCTCGGCTGTGTCTGGGAGCCCCAGCAGGCACATCCTGAGGGTCAGCCGGTGGTACTGGTGCCGGGTCCTGCCGTCTCGCTGCATCTGGACACGGGCTCTTGCCTGCACCAGGCCCCCCTGCGCCGGCTGCCTCACCCACGACCCTTCAGTGGGGCTCCGAGGGCGGGGCGCTGGCTTGCTGACCTCCCCCCGCCACCACAGCCCTCGGGCGGGGAGGCTGCCGCAGCCCCTGGTCCCAGCAGCGGGGCTGGCCGCTCCTCTGCCCCTGCGACAGCTGCCCTGGGGATGGTCTGGTCACGCCCACAGACGGGGGTGACGGGCCGCGTGCTCGTCAGCAGCTCCGGGCTCTGGGGTCCGACCTGTGGGAAAGCCGTTAGGTAGCGGGAGGGATGAAATCCTTTGGTTTCTGTCGGGTTTTCCAAGATCGATGTGCTTCCGTACCTATCTGCTTCAGCCCCGGCGTGCGGATCCTGCGTGGGGATTTCGGGGGCCGCACACGAGCCCTGGGAGGAGGCCACAGCTGGCCTCCTGGGGTGCTGTGGGGCGGCCGGGGCAGCAGCGGGTGGCGGGAGCTGGCTCTGGGCGAGGCCCGGCCTCTGGCACCAGTGGGGCCTTAATGGGCTAATCGGCTCACGGACGCGCCTGCGGCTGCATCCACTCTCTGGGCCCGCCGCGCGCACGCGCTCCCCTGTAACGCTGACCGTGTGCTTTCTTTCCTCCGCCACCCATCCCTCTGGTAGGCACCTACCTGGGTAAGTAGCACAGGGCCTCGAGGGCTGCAGGCCGGGTGCCGCGGCCCCTCCCTCTGCCCTGCCGGGGTTGGGGTACTCCCAAGTTAGGAGGTGGTTTGCAAAGGGGAGGGCTGGACGGCTCTTCTCTGCTCGTCAAGAGACAAACCGTGGCCAAGGGGCACTTTGGGAGAAGCTGGTCCTGGGAGGCCTCTGGCGGGACGCAGGTGGTGGAGACCAGCCCTCACGGCCGTGCGCTCCCACGGCCGCCCACACGCTCGCTCCATGTGTGTCTGGGAGCCACAGGCCTTGGGCGCCGGTTGGGAGTGTGGACCGAGACCTGGGACGGCGCCTTTCCTGAGTCACTGGTAGCTGCTTGTGGCTCCAGACCCCCGGCCACAGGGTGGAAGCGCTGGAACCCTGGCCAGAGCCTGGCCTACTGGCCACTCCTAGGAGCTTCCATCAGCTCCTCCCTGGGTGGCTGGCCCCAGGGTTTGCGAGGGGGGCTGGGGGCCCCTTGGGAGGAAGCCCAGGGTGGCCCGGCCTCCTGGGGTCTCAGTGGTGCTGCCCGGGGAGTGGCCGCCTTGCAGAGGGGCTCCTTGGCGCCACTGTATTTATACCCACTGTAGACCAGGCCCCAGTTGTCGCGGCCCAGTCAAGGGAGCGACCTCAGATCCGAGACTCCTGGCCCCCACCCAGAGCGCCACCTGGGTGTGGGCTGTGGCTCTGGGGGCACCTGGCCCCAGGTTTCCTGCTTCTCGGCTGCGGGTCCTCAGCGAGTGTGTTGAGTGCAGGACATGCCCTGCCTCGGACCTCACAGCCTCTTCTCCTCCCTCTTGTCAGGTTTGGCGAATCACGGACAGACCAGGCACATGGTGAGAGGGAGGGCCCCCGTCCTCCACACGCGTACACACACGTGTGTTCCCACAGCTCCCGCGGGCCTTTGGGGGAGGCCCCCCAGCCCTGCCAGGCGCTGCACGGGAGCATCTGGGAGGCCCAGTGGGACCAGAGGAGGGGCAGGCGGCGGGTCTCCACGGCCCTCGGAGGGCCCCCTGCCCGCCCGGGGTGGCCAAGCCTCCATGCTCCCCGCTGGGACCGCCACCTCGGGCTTTCCGGGTGCCCGCGTGGAGGCCCCGGGCTGACCCCTGGCGCCTCCCCACCGCAGGGACCAAGCCGGAACCTCCTGCTCAACGGGAAGGCGTACCCCACCAAGGTGAGGCTGATCCGGGGGGGCTCCCTGCCCCCCGTCAAGCGGCGGCGAATGAACTGGATCGACGCCCCCGATGACGTGTTCTACATGGCCACCGAGGAGACCAGGTGGGGCCTCCAGGGCCAGCGGCGGGCAGGGGGCAGGGGCCACCGTGTCCGCGTCACGCGTCCGCGTCACTCGGTGTCTCGCTCACAGGAAGATCCGCAAGCTGCTCTCGTCCTCCGAGACCAAGCGCGCGGCCCGCAGGCCCTACAAGCCCATCGCCCTGCGCCCCAGCCAGGCCCTGCCGCTGCGGCCGGCCCCGCCCGCGCCCGTCAACGACGAGCCCATCGTCATCGAGGACTAGGCGCCGCCCACCTGCCCGCCTGCCCGCAAGGCCCTCCAGCCGCAGACAGTGCCCGCCCACCGCCCGCCTGCCGCCCGGTTTCGGTAGTGCCCCCGCCCGCCCCCGCCCCCCCCCCCACCCGCAGAGAGACTGCTCCTCGGCCCCCAACGGGGGAAAGCGCTGCCTAACTTACTCCAGGGCCGCCGAGGAGTCACCTTTTTAGCTTGTGTTTACTTTTTGGCCGGAGCGGAGCTGAGGGGCCGCCCCAGCGCTCGCCCTGCGACGTGGGCCTGCGGGCCGGCCGGGAGTTTCCTTGTGTTCTGTTGAAGGTGCCATTTTAAATTTTATTTTTATTACTTTTTTTGTAGATGAACTTAAGCTCTGTAACTTACACCTGGAATGTTAGGATCGGCGTGGCCAGCGGCCAGCCGAGCTGCCTGGTGGGGTTGGCCCCTTGTCTTTTCAAGTAATTTTCATATTAAAAAAAAACAAAGAAAAAAACTCATAAAAACAAAAAATCCAACTAGCCCTTTCCTTGTCTATTGTCTTCAGTCCTCTCCCTGTCTTGGGCCCACCTCACCCCCAGGGCAGAGCCGGCGCTGGCCTCGGGCTTCCTCGCCAGGGTGGCTCCAGAGGCGCCCCCAGCCTGGACTCCCCCGGCCCGCCACGGGGGAGGACTCTCAAGGAGAGGCCCTGGCGAGCAGCACGTGGCCGGCCTGGCCCGCATACCTGCCTCCCGGAGGCCCTGGCCCGATGCTCACCACCTGGCCCTGGGGGCAGGGAGAGGTCCAGACAGGGCTTGCTGGTGCTCACTCGGCGGGGGGGCGGGGGGGGCGGTGCTGAGACCCCCTGTGTCTGTCCAAGGCAGGGGGTGGTCTGGGCCTGGCCTGGGACCCAGACTGGCAGGTGCCTGGCTTCCGTCGGGGCAGCCAGTATAGCTGGGTCAGCCGGCCGGCCAGCCTGCTCCTGGCAGAGTCCTGCCCCAGCTGTCTGCGGGTTTTTGCCAGGAACTGCAGGGCCACCCCTAGCAGGTGTGGAGTTTCCACGGGGAGAGTTTGCTCAGATTTCAGCAAGTCCCTCTCAGACATCCTGCCTCGGCTGGCCCCCGCACAGCCACTCCGGGCCCAGGGGACAGGTGCGGCCAGGCCGCTGCGGGGAGGGATCTGGGAGCCACGCTGACCTCCGCCGGCCAAGGGGGTCAGCGAAGCCCTCCCCAAGGGGCTCCCCTCCCCGAACTCTGCCTCCTGTGCCTCCAGCCCCACTGGGACGCGTGGGCATCTCAGCTGGGGAACTGAAATAGAAACCACCCTGCTCCCTCGCTGGAGACAGATAAGGGGCGTCCTGGCCTTCCAGGACCCAGCTGCAGGGCCCAGCAGGGTGGCGGGCCAGGGTGTCAGAGGGGTGGCTGTGGCGCCCCCCCCGCCCCCCCCAGCCAATTCTAATCTGCAGTCCTGGCACCACCCCTTGCCGCCCCTGCTGCCCCAGGGCTTCGTTGCAGTGTCAGCCGAGGGGAGGGGAGGGGGGGCTGGGAGGCCAGGCTGGTGACCTTGAGAAAGACACTAGCTTCCTCCGGGGCCTTTTCCAATCCTGGGGCCTGAGGATGGGGTGGGGTGGGGAGGGGAGGGGAGGGTTCTCCCCAGGCCCGGGGACTGACTTCCCTTCCCACGAACCTGGTCCCCCCAGGCTGGTCGAGATCTCTGTCCCAAGGACAGGCAGGCCCTGCGGAGAGCCGGGAGCCGGGGGTCCCCCGCCCCGACCCCAGCACTGTGCTGGGCAGGGCCTGGGCTGCGAGGTCTGAGCCGGGGCTTAGCAGCGGGGTGGGAGGTGGGTATGGGCTGGGGGGAGCAAGGTCTTGGGTGCCCAGGAGTGTTTGCCAGCTTTGGCCTGTTCTCGTGGGCCCGGCAGGGGGCTGTAGCCAACCCCCCCACAACCCCCAGGGCCAGGGCCAGGGCCAGGGCCATCTCAGTGGGACAAGAGTCCCCACAAGGGACTCAGCCCGGACGCCTGCCGTGCCTGGGACCTCCCACTGCCCACCGCTGGGCGCAGCCCTGGGGGCCCTGCGGGAAAGCGAGACTGGGCTCCTGCGTGCCATTTGCCGGCGCTGCGGCCCTAGGGGAGGGAACTGCCTGAACACCTAGCCACCTGGCCTGGCCACCTCGGGGCAGGCCCTGCCTGCTTCCCGTGAACCTGCTGTCCTCACCCAGCCCCACGGCCTGCTCACCAGGAGCTGGCCCGGCCTGTACCTGCCCCAGTCTCTAGCCCTCAGTGGCCTCAGAGGCAGATGCTGCTGCTCTGTGTCCCGCGATCTGTGCCCCTTCCCGCCAGGCCCAGAACAGCCCCGGTGCCATCAGCCCAGGCACTGCAGCTGGGCGGCAGGGCACCTGCACCGCCCCCCTCGCCCCTCCCTGGCTCCAGGGCATCTGGCCAGGGCCCAGTGCCATTCCTTTGCTCCACCCCCATTCCCTCTCCAAGCTGGGCAACACCAGTGCCCAACCAGTCTGCCCTCCACAGCAGTCCTGCAAATTTCAGGGGCGGGGTGGAGTCACGGAGGCTGATGCCCGGGGGTCCCCGGGGGCTCCCAAGCTGCAGAGGAGGTGGTAACAGGTGCCAAGTGGGGGCAGTGGGCCCATGAATTATTCAGAGACACCGGACACCCAGCCCGAGCCAGGAGCGGGCTGTGAATGACTGACCTGCAGGCCACCTTGTCCAAGAAGGGGGGCCCGCTGAGGCCTCCCCTCTGGTCTCTGCCCTGGCTGGCTTGGGGCCAGAGCCGGAGTGCGGAGGGAGAGGGGGCCAGCCAGGCTGGTCAGTCAGGCCTGAGGGGGGCCACATGTTTCTGGGCTGTTCTCACGGAAATGGCAGTGGCTGAAGGGTGTGAGTGCAATGGGTGGGGGCACCGCCGGGAGCAGGGCTGCGGCAGGGCTGCCATGAAACTGCCCTGTGAGACTGGCTCACCCAACCACTGTGAACATGCTGGCACCGGGGGCCAGGAGAGGCGCCGGATGCCACCAGGCAGAGGAAATGGGGAGTGGGGGGCAGACCTCAGTGTCCAGCACAGAGCCTCAAAGACACAGGGCAGGGGGTGAGGGGGCTGGAGCCCGCTGCCCAGACTGGGCCTAGTCATCTGGGCTTGGGGGTCTGCCCATCTGCCAGACTTGAGGCTCACCTGGGGATGGAGGTCCAGAGGAGAGCCCATGAGGAGGCAGAGCCCCTGGGAGGTGGCCCCAGCATCCTCCAGGTCCCCCAGACCCCTGGGTTAGGGCCGGGTCCTGCATGGCTTCAGGTGCAGGTAGGTAGGGTGGGACTGGTCAGGCAGGTAGGTGGAGCCCTGTTGGCAGGAGGGCTGTGGACCCCGGGGAGAGACCCTGAATGCTGGCAGAGCCCTAGCTCCCCGGCCCTCCAGGAGGGTGCTTTGGCGCCACCAGGCTGGAGGTCAGAGGCCCTGGGCCCTAAGCTAGTGGGGTCCAGACGAGGGATGCCCGTGGTGGGAGCCGGGGGAGGGGATAGGGGTAGAGGCTGATGGCAGGGTCCGCCCGTGTGGCCGGCCACAGCACCCGCGAAAGGGGCACTCCAGGGGCCCCACATCTCCTCTCCCTCCTCTCCTCCCCTCCCTACCGCCCTCGGGTGGGAGAGCTTGGGGAGGACAACTTCAGAGCCTGCAGCACATTCCCGCGGGTCCCCTCGCTGCCAGGCACCCCCTCCCCAACCCCCTTCCAGCAGTTTCTCTCGCGCTGTTTTTGGAAATGGCGGGCGCCCTGCCCTCCACCCGGTGGGCCTTCAGCACCACTGACAGTGCTAGGCGGGGCCGGGACCGGGCCTGGACCGGTGGCGCGCCCGCCCGGAATCCCGCTCCTATCCCACCGCAAGGCCGTTGCTGTAGAAACCGAGCAACAAAGGGAAGCGGGGCGGCGGCGCGCGGCAGGGTGGGGTAGGGTTCCCTTGGGGACCCGGGCGCCAGGACCGGGCAGGGCGGGCCGGTCCGCCGTCGGGGAGTCAGTCTGCTTGTCCCGACGCCGCCCTTCCGGGCCGAGGCCCCGCTGGCCAGGACGCCCCCAGTCGAGGCGGCCGCGGACTCCCAGTCCCACCCGCGGCCCGGCTGGCTGCCCCGACGTTGCCATGGAAACAAGCGAGGACAGGGCGGGCCTGGGTAGAGGCCACCTCGCGCGCGCGACCCAGGGGCCCCCGGCGGGTCCCGTCGACCCCCATCAGCCCTCGCAGGTGCGCCCCCGCCCCCGCGGGCGCCCGGACCCCGGGGGCGGGCTCCCGACGCCCCGCCCAGGACGCAGCCCAATGGGAGCACGGACAGCCGGTCGGGCGGGGCTGGCGGGGCGGGCACGGCGGCGGCGGCGGCGGCGGCGGGGAGACGGGCGCGGGCGGAGGACACGGGCTGAACGGGCGCGCACCGACCATGGCCTCCAAGTGTCCCAAGTGCGACAAGACCGTGTACTTCGGTGAGTGTCCGGGCCCGGCCAGCACCCCGCCGCCCTTCTCGGTCCAGGATGCGCGGCCCCGACCCGGCTCGCCGCGCTGCCCACGCGGGTGCGGCTGAAGGGCGGAGCGGCGACAAGCTGGGGGCGGCCACGCCCGAACCCCGAAGTGGACGTTGGGGGTGGGGCGGGGGCCCGAGGCCCGGCAGGTGGGGGCGCGTGGTCCCCCCAGAATACGGCCGGGCTTGGGGGAGAGCTTTGGGTTCGCGGGCGCATCGCGGTTCTCCCGGCGGTGCCGAGCGGGGCGGGGTCGGGCGGGGCAGCAAGCTCTGGGCGCTTCTCGCGCGCTCCTGCCCCTCTCGGCCCTTTCGCCCGCGGACCCCAGTCCCGCCTTCCGCGGACACGTGGCCGGGCTGGCGTGGCCTCGACCCGTGACCCCCAACCCCCACCCCGACTTCTGCCCACGCCGGGCTGGGCCAGGGCTGGGCTCTGTCTGGACTCAGTCCACGCGGGGGCGACCTTGGCCTCTACCTCCTGCGTGTCCCAGCGCGCTCCTTTCCTGGGCTCACGTTCCCCCAGGACTTTCCCGGGGATGGGGTGACAAGCGAGTCCCCACAAGCAGGAGAGGACGCTAGAGCCCAGGTGGCCAGGCCCCCTGCTTCCTCAAGGTCAGAACAGTGGCATTCAGGAGGAGGTAGCTGGGTTGGAGGGGGTCCTCTCTGCCAGGATGCCCCCTGGGTTGGCGGCACCCTCCCCCAGCACTGGCTCACCCACTCTCTGGCGCTCCCACCCTGTTGTCTGGCTTACCCACTCTCTCCCTCATCCTGGCTGATCCTCTCCTCGACTTTGCCAGGGCGGCGAAGTCCCTGCCCACCGAGCCTCCCACCAACGCCCACACAGACAGACTTGGTGGCACAAGCCAGGATGGCCAGAGGGCAGGGAGAGACAGGGACAGACAGGGGATGCGATCCTTCCGTTGTCATCCTAGGGGCAGTGGTCCGGGTCTGGGCTGGGACAGGCCGAGGTGAAGATGGCCACTTGGCTTCCCGGCAGGCCAGAGTGGGAGGAGGAGGCCGGAGGAGGCCGATGTTGTTTGCTGTTCCCGGAGGGGAGGGACCGGATTCGGCCTGGAGTGCTTCTGGGCTGGCTGGAAGCCGAGGGGCTTCCGGATGCCTCCCCAGGAGTCCGCCCAGCCCTCTGCCCCCATCCCAGACAGGGCTCATCCTGTAAGGCTCAGGGTGGGGGCCAGCGCCAGGGTCCTCCTGCCAGCCCCGCCGCCCACAACTTTGCTCCCAGTCAGGCTAGCTCACGGCCGGGCCGACAGTCCCGTGGACAGCCCGGAAAAGCGCTTCTGCCTGCTTGGGCGGCCACCGGCTCCCAGCAGAAAACAAAGGCGGCTCAGACTCCGCTGGCTTCTGTCCTGGTCTGGAGGCCCTGGTGGAGGAAGGGGCGGGGGCCAGACCCTCCCACCCCCAATCAGGCTGCACCCCAGCAGCCTACACCCCAAGCGTGTGCACAGTGCAACCTGGGCCAGGATACCCCAGGGTGACCTCAGGGACACCAAGCCTTTGTGTCCCCAACAACCGTGCAGCTGGGTGAGGGCCGGTTCCCTTCCGAGCCATTAGACTCAATCGATTCTGCCTTCCCAACTTGGGCCGGTAATGTGGGGCCGTCGACCTGGCCAGTGGGTCTGAGGGTCATTCCCCTGCCCTCAGGTGGCCACATCCTACGAGCCAGCCAGTGGTTCTGGCAGCCCTGAGCTGCAGCTGCCTCGGCCGCCGCTGGCCAGAAGGAGAACTGGGAGAGGATGCCAGGCTGGTGTGGGATCCGAGCCCGCCTTGGGCTCAGCCAGCTCCCATCTGCCCTGGCATGGACCTGGGGGGAGGCCTGGCCAGCCTGCATCCCAGCCTCCTTGGTGGAGTGGCCAGAGGGATCTAAGCTTGTGCTGCCCCTGGCCGGGGCCAGCAGGTTCCACCAGGGCTGTGGGGAGCCGGCGCTCAGAGCTCCGAACCTGGGCTACCAGGGGGACTCACTGCCCTCCAGCAGCACCCACAGACCTCCTGGGGCTCGGGGTGCCCCCGGCCAGGCCCTCTCTCCCTGCTCTGCTGGGGCCCTGGGGGAGGCCTGGCCATGGTGGGGCCCCCTCTGTGAGGGAGACCAGAGGAGCCACTGGTCCTTGGCCTCTTCTTGGGGCTTGGCCAGATTCTGCCAGGGCGGAAGGGGCCCAGCCCACCTGACCCCCCCCCCTCCTCCCCGACTCCTCTGGCCGGGCCCCTTTCCAGTTGGGAGGAATTCCAACTCAGCTCCGGCCTTTCTTCCTGCCCTCTCCTCTGCCCTTTTCCTGCTGTGCTCCCCTGGGGAAGCCCCAGCTTCCGTCCATTGGGAGGTGGCCCAGCAGCCCCAGCCTGGGGCAGGGGACAGGGAGGGGCCCCAACGTGACCCTCAGCAGCTGGTCTCAGACCTTGAGCGCCAAAGCAGCAGCCAGAGGCGGGGGGGGGGGGGGGGGAGTGCTCTCAGAGCTTAGGGAGGGGAAGCCAAATATAGACAGGCAGGCGTCCTGTCCCACGGGTGTCCCATGGCGGCGACAGGGACTGGCCTCTCTGCTGGGGTTCTGGAGGCTCGGGGCCACCCTTCAGCGGGGGCGCTCTGCCAGCTCCATTAGGGCCTGATTGGAGGGTTTGGGGATGTGTGCGAGGGAGGGGCAGGTGTCCTGGTGAGGGGATTAGCAGGTGCTTGAGCTGGGACCCCGTCCAAGTTCCTTGCTGCAGCCCAGTGACCCAGGGTGATGAGGGTGCCTGAGACCCAGAGGGAGAGCAGGGCCCCTGGGGAGCAAAAGGTGGTTGCAGTGGGGGAGCAGGTAGGTGCCACGTGGCTCCTGGGTGGGGATGAAGGGGACCCGGCGCAGAGGCTGCCCAGGAGCGGGGAGGACAGCGGAGGCAGCAGGCGGCTGCGCGCGGGAGGGCAGGAGGGCGTTGGTCCTGACCCTCCTCCCGCCCCAGCTGAGAAGGTGAGCTCCCTGGGCAAAGACTGGCACAGATTCTGCCTCAGGTGCGAGCACTGCAGCAAGACGCTGACGCCAGGGGGCCACGCCGAGGTGAGCCCCTCCCCCGGGCAGGGAGGGGGGCCGGGGAGCCCAGGCCAGGCCCCCGCCCTCATACCCTGCCCTCTGCCTAGCATGACGGGAAGCCCTTCTGCCACAAGCCCTGCTATGCCACGCTGTTCGGACCCAAAGGTGAGCCTGGGTGGGGCGCCACGGCGTGTGATCTGCTCCAGCGCTGGGGGACATGGCCAGTGCCGATCCTCGGCCCAGCAGAGACTTGGGGCTGGCCTGGCGAGACACTGTGGACCCTTGGATTCCCCCGGCCCCCTTCCCTCCTTCCCCGTGCCGGCCCCTCCCGTCCTTGAAGGACCATCCTCCGTGCCTTTCCCGGAAATCTGCAGCCCACGGGTGCCCTCTGGGTGGGGGTCCTGACCCCACAGTGGGCCGTGGAGGTCCCTTTTCTGAGAAGTTGGGGGGTGGCTGTGAGAGCTGGGTGGTGGGGGAGCCCACTGGCCACCCCCCCTACCGTGCCTACCACCCCACAGGGGTGAATATCGGAGGTGCCGGCTCCTACATCTACGAGAAGCCCTCTGCCGAGAAACCGCAGGTCACTGGCCCCATCGAGGTCCCTGTGGCCCGAGCTGAGGAGCGCAAGGCCAGCGGTCCCCCGAAGGGGCCCAGCAAAGGTGGGCTGGGCTGAGTGTCTGGGGGCGGGGGGGTTGGGGCGTCGGAGCCGCTGTGCCCCGTCCTGACTCCTCCCCCTCCCAGCCTCCAGCGTCACCACGTTCACCGGGGAACCCAACATGTGTCCTCGCTGCAACAAGAGGGTCTACTTTGGTGAGTGGCCGCGCCCACCCCCAGCCCGGGAGGTCTCCACCCGGGGGCCCCAGCCTCACCATCTCTCCCATCCCCAGCCGAGAAGGTGACGTCTCTGGGCAAGGACTGGCACCGGCCGTGCCTGCGCTGCGAGCGCTGTGGGAAGACGCTGACCCCAGGCGGGCACGCGGAGGTGAGAGGGGCGCTGGCTGGACGGTGGGGGCGGGGCGCGCAGCTGCCGGGGGGATGGGAGGCGGGGGAGGGGGGTGCCGGGCGGTGGGCGTTGCCCCCTGGTGGCCAGCCTCGTGGCTCGCGTGCGCGCAGTGCTGCGTGGCGTGGCGGCGCTGTCCTCCCCTCCAGCTCCCCCGAGCTGAGCCGACCTGGCCAAGGCTTTGAGAACTCGAGGGTTCAGGGCGGCCCGGAGGAAGCCACCAGGGGGAGTGAGGACTCTGGGGCCCCTGCTTCTCACCTCCCCATCTCGTCCCTAGCACGACGGCCAGCCCTACTGCCACAAGCCCTGCTACGGAATACTTTTCGGACCCAAGGGTGAGTGTGGCCAGGAGGGTCTGGGACGCGGGGCCCCCCTCCCCCACCCCTCCCCTACCACCCTTGCCCCTCTCCCCACAGGGGTGAACACCGGAGCTGTTGGCAGCTACATCTATGACAAGGATCCTGAGGGCAAAGTTCAGCCCTAGGGCCCCAGGCCCTTCTGCGGGACATGGGCCCGCCTGCGCAGGCCCCTGGCCAGGGGCCCACTGCTTGGCTACGAGGGGAGAGTGACCGCCACCCAGTCCCACCTCAGCACCTGCGAGTCCAGGGCCTGCGTGTTGGGGAGGAAGCCCCTGAGCTGACTCCAGAGCCCTGCCCACCAACCCTGTCTCTCTGGGTGTGTCTGCCTTTGTGTCCCCAGCCACCTGTCACCCCCTTTTGTGTCCTCCTGGCCCCCCGTGTCCGCATGTCTGTGTCTCGTGGCCCACACGTCCCTGAGTGTCCCTGTGGCCTAGGCGGGTCTTTCTGAGGTGGCCGCCCCACGCTCCCCCTCCTGCTGCCCGAGTCCTGCCCACAGTGTTATTTATGCCCCCCCTGCCCGTGACAGCCACAGCCACGCCCCTCACAGTGTCCCAAGGGTGGAGGGACATCCCTGCCAGGAGCCCTCTGCCCGCCTCCCCCCCGCCTCACAAGCGCCCGCCCGCCACCCTCATGTGGCTCACAGTCGACTGCTGGGGGTTTTGCTGTCAATGAAGGTTTGAGGATCGCACGACCCCGCGTTGTGTCTGTGTCTGTGGCAACGGCGTGAAGCCGGGATAGCGTCTCTTCGTCCGGGGTCCTCTTCCCAACGGTGGTGGTCGTGGCTGGGAGGCAGGGAGGCGCTGGTTTAGGCTGTGGTGCCGACACTGAGGTGGGCTGGGCCCCTGAGAGGGACCAGACTAGCTGGACGTGGGGAGGGTGGGAGGCATCCGGGGGTGGGGTCCTGGTCCCCAGACATGGGCACCAAAACCGGGGGGTCCTCCAATCCATCAGAGACCCAGAGGGAGAGGTCAGCCTCGGGAAAGAGCAGAGGGCATGGCGTGTGGAGGGAGACGGGGCAGGTGACCAGAGGAGGGGTTCTCTGCAGGGGGAGAAGCCGGTGAAGGGTGGTCAGGGACGAGGTGGGCCTTCAGCCCAGGAGGAGCCAGGAGGGTTTAGGGGGAGTGAGGCTGAGTGTGGTTGGCCGGCCCCAGCATTGGTGGGAGCCCAGGGACAGCATGTGGGCAGTCTGAAGGAGGGGCCTAGGCGCTTCCTGCCTGAACGGCGTACCTGCATCTGGGCTTGCAGTGTTGACGGAGTCACCTCGGGCCTCCCCAGGATGTCCAGGCTCTGCGCCTCCCCAGGATGTCCAGGCTCTGCCTTTGCAAACGGGAACTCTTCAGTAGCTGGGAGGAGGCCTCCTCGTCTGCCTTCCCTTTATCTGCCGGCTCCCGGGAAGCCCACCAGAGGGCGCCCCTTCTCTTCCACTCTGGGCGCGGGGGGCAGAACCCTCGGAGACCTGCCCTCCAGTGCTCAGCCCCTGCCCTGGCCTGCTCCCAGCACCCCACCCCCAGATGCCTCGCCCTCCCCGAGCCAGGAGCATCATCCGGGCCTTCGCATTCTGAGCCCGTGTCCCCAGCACCATAGGCAGCCGGCTCCCCATGTGCCCTGCCCCCAGGGACAGTTCCCAGTGCCCCAGCCCGTGGCACAGGCCCGTGCCTGGCGCGCCCTCCAGTACGCGGGCCCAGACACACTGAGCCTGGGTGCCCGGCTCATTGACCCTCGAGCAACCATCCGTGTCCCTGGTGTGGAGGGCTGGCTCCTGGTGTCTGCAGTGTCAAGCCGCCCTCCTGGCCAGTCCAGGCGCCCCGCGTGGGCGGCAGCGTCTCCTCGTACCTGGCCGGCGCCTGGAACGCAGCTAGGATGTGCAGGGTGGGTCGGCCTGCCCTGGGGGTGGGAGGCGCTGGAGCAGGTACCCCAAGGGCGCCCAGTTCCCACCCCAGGCAGAGGGGAGGTTCGGGCAAGCACGCTCGGAGGAGGGGCTGGGACAACACCCCTCCACATTCCCACCTCCCTCCCGCCAGCCAGCACGAAGCTCCTTGGTTGGGGGGTAGTTTGGGGGAGAACTTAGGCTGCCCTGAGCACTCCCAGGCCCGCCCTCGCTGAGGGCTCCCGGTGTCGGATGGGAAATTCCTGTCGTCCGGCCGGTGGGGAGCTGCTGAGAGCATAGCCGGGGCCCCTCCTCCGGGAGGCTCCGGGGGAAACTGCGTGGGGGAAGACTTGACCTGCGGCGCGCCCTTCCCCAAATCCCGGGGAAGGGCGGGGCCTATTCTCGTGTGAAGGCCCGCCCTGGGGGGTGGGGCGAGGGCTGCCGGGGTCGCCTCGAGGGAGGATCGGCCCGGCCCTGCCAGGGACGCAGTGCCCTCTCACTGTTGAGGAGGGCGCGTTCCACTTCCTGCGTGCGGAGGGTGCCGCGGCTCCGTGTTTGTTTCCGCGGGGTTGTCATGGAAATCGGGGCGGGGCCGCTACCGTCTGTCTCTAAGCGGTCGCTGGGTGTCGTCGGTGGGGGCCGCGGGTGGCCCTGCGCTGCCGGGGCTCTCTTGGTGTCACCAGCTCCAGGAAGCCTCCCCACAAGCCAGGTGTTTCCTCGGGCGCCCCTGCAAGACGCAGGGGAGGCCTGTCCGGTGTGCCGCCTTCTCCACCTCCCCTCTGCCCGGCCTCCACCCCCACCCCTCCAGCCCGGTCCCAGCCAGTTGAGGCGGCTCTGAAATGCCATCTAACCACCTCTGTTCCATCCAGAACCGCAGGGCTGGGCAAAGCGCCCGGGCCTCCTCCGCCATCTGGCTCCCCAGCTGTACCCCACCTCCCACCGGTCCAGTCTTCCCCACTTCCTCGCCAGGACCCTCCAAGACCCACCCTGCACCCCATTTCAGACCTGGGCCCTAGCTGGTACCCCCACCACCCAGGCATCTCTGTGGGGCCTGCAGCTCCCTCGGCCCCCACTTCCCTGAGGCCCAGAATCCCCTGCCCTAGACCCCTAGCCCCTCTCCCTCCACCTTCCCCTGGGCCAGTGACCCACCAGTGCCAGTCCTCTGCTGTTGGAGGCTCCCTGGGGATCCCATGCAGCTAGGCTAGCCTGGCTGAGCTTCTCTAGGCCTGAGGGAGCATGACCTTTCTCCAAGCACCAGCGCACTGGTCACGGGCTGTGGCCCCCTGGGTGCTAAGGGTCAGGAAGTCACCTAGTGCCTGTGACCCTGGCTCTGGGCCTCTGGGAGCTGGGCCAGGCAAGGACTGGAGGGAGACCTGGGCGGCAAGGTGTGGGCAGCACGTTTTCTCAGGGCCCAGCTGGCTGCAGGGCTGGGTTTGTGGCCATGAACACACCCAGCTGCTGGACTGATGAGGCTGGAATTTGAGGCGGTGCTGCATGGGCTTTGGCTCCAGGGCACAGAGATTCCTGGAACCAGGCTCAGCCTGGGGTGGGGGGAGGGGGAGGGGGAGGGCAGGGAGGGCTGAGGGAGCTCAAGGTTGTAGGCGCCCCCATCCCTCCACCCCAGCCCTCTGCATCCCGTGCCTGCTTCCAGCAGAGGAGGAGAGGGGCCTTCTCCTACCCTGGCCAGGCCGAGGCCTGGTGGACAGGATCAGCGTCCTTCTGGGAAAGCACAGAGTCCATTCCCTTCCCCAGCCCCAGGGCGACCCGGGGCAGGACCTCGGGCCAGACAAGGGGTCCTGGGAGACAAGCTATTAAAAATAGGCCCTGGGAATGTCTGAGTCTCCACGACTCAGCCTCAGCCGGGCCTGGGAGAAGGGCAGGGAGGGGTGGACTCTGGGGGCAGGAAGGCAGCTCTGGCCCCGGGCTCAGCAGTGGTCCTGGAGCACATGTTGGCCCTGCAGGGCATCTGGGTACAGGGACTCCAAACAGGCCCTGCTGGCCTCCAGCCCTAGCAGGGGACATCCTTACACCTGTCCACACTGAGGAGGGGGCCCGGAGACTGAGGCGCTGGGCACTGGGTGGGGGCTTGAGAATGGTAGGGAAAAGGCCAGAGGCAAGTGTCACAGTGTATGGCATGGGGGAGGCGGGGGGGTCTGTCCAGCCCTGAGGGGCAGAACTCTCCTGGTGGATTCCTCAGCGGTCACTGGGGCCCAGCCCTGCCTTCACCGGGCCCAGCCCTGCCTTCACCAATTCTCCCAGTGACTGGAGCCCATGCAAGCCCTGCCCTGGGGCCCCAGCCCGGCTCTCTCCATCCAGAATTCTGCTGCAGGGCAGGATCCTGCCCGGTTCCCATCTGGGTCTCCAGCTGAGCCTGGGTGGAGCTTGAGCAGGCGAGGGCGTGGGAGTGTGCAGAGAAAGGGTGAGCACGTGGAGGTGGCCTTGGCCAGGCAGCCAGAACTCCGCAGTGACCTCCCCCAGGTCTCAGGGCCCTGGATGCCCTTAGGCTGGCTTGGGGCAGGGTGGACATTCTGGGCACAGAGCAGCCTGGGGCAAGTAGCCCTCCTGGCCGCTCTGTCCCTCACACTCCAGATGCAGCCCCTGTGCCTCCAGCCAGAGCTGGGAGGGAGAAGAGCGCAGGGCCATGGTGCTGGTAGCGCTGGGGCGGGCCGCGTCTTGGGGTGTGCGAGGTGCTTCACTGCGCCTTCCATGGGTTTGTGCAGCAAATGCCACTAGGGCCCCAAGAGTAAGGAAAGGGGTGGAGGGCCAGGCAAGGCAGATCTGGGTCTTGAACTGGACCAGTGGTCCCGAGTCTGGTTGACCTTGGGCCAGGTCATTGCCACTCCCCGACCAGTGCATCCTGGGCAGGTGAGCCCATGGAAGCAAGAAGCCTGCTCCTGGAGGGGCTGTCAGGGCCCTGACGGGCACCCAGTCAAGCCTCAAATGGGGATGTGCCTGGCCATGGAGTCTAGGGGGCTGAAGGATCTGTCCACCCACCACAGTCCCCCAGTGCTGGGGGGGTCTGCAGCTGGAGGGGTCCCCACCCCCACAGGTGGGCAGGACAGACAGGGAGCTGGGGGAGTTGGAGGGGCACGTCAGTCTGTGACTGAAGCTTTGGGAGGGTTCCAGGCAGTGTGTGTGTGTGTGTGTGTGTGTGTGTCTGTGTGTGTGTGTCTGTGTGTGTGTGTCTGTGTGTCTGGAAAAACCGTGCTATGTACCAACCAGAGGGCAACGCCCATGGCCCTCGGCCCCCCTTGTTATCCTCCCCACAGGGGCCCGTGCTGTGACCATGGCAATGGCAATAACAGCGGGGAAGGCCAGGAAGAGATTCATCACCCTGGTTTTCAAGGGGGGGCTCTCAGCTCCCCCCACCCCCAGGGTCAGGCGGGTTTGGAGTCCCAGTGTTGGTGGTGTGGAGGCGTCATCCCTGGAGCCAGGTGTGTGGAGGGGAGACAAGCCGGCTCACAGCCCCACCTGGCCCGGAGCCCTGAGTGGGCTGGGGGTGTGGGCCAGACATAAACATGGGAAGGCAGCTGCTCAGAGAAGGGCCTCGTGCACACATGCCCCGAGAGACACCCTGATGGGTACGCCCACCCAGGCAGGCACTGGGACACGCACATGCACGTCCAGGCAACCTGTCGGTCACTGCCCCCCTCCAGTTCATCATGCCGGTGGAGCTGACCTCTGCCCAGCACACCCAATTGGGGCAGCCTTCTCAGGGGTCTGCAAGGCAGTGCGTGCAGCACGTGTGGCCTGACGCCCGGGATCTGCTGTGACAGACGCCCACCCCCCAGAGTGTCCTGCCCTGTGCCCCCCGCCCACCTGGGCCTCTCCATCACCAGGGGTCTTGGCCCTTCCTCCCCTCTCGCTGCTGCTGCCTGTCTGCATTTCCTAGCTGTGTCTGTGTCTCCGTGTGCCCCGTCCACCCCGCCCCCACCCCCCACCCCGGTCACTCTCCTGCTTTCTCTCCTGCCCACCTTGCTCTCTGGATCATGGAGCCAGGAGATGAGGGAAGCCAGGACCACCTCCTGTTCCTGGCCTGGCCTGGCGGCATCAGGCGCAGGCCAAGGAGACACCAAGGGCCGGGTGGGGGTGGTGGGGGTGGTGGGGAGGTCGGGCCGGTGGTCTCAGCCCCAGAAACCACGCTGAGGTGCCCCTGTGCCAGGCAGAGAGGGTGTTGAGGCTCCGGGCCCAGAGCAGGCTGGGCTGGGGCTCCACCAGTGCAGGGCAGGGTGTGCACCGCCTCCTGAGGGCAGCGGGCAGCCGGGCACCGGGGCTACCCGCCTTGTGGACCCCAGGGCTTGCACAGCTCCGGGGGTGGGGGGCAGAACTGTGGCCTGAGAGAGGAGGTCCCAGGGAGGCGGGAGTGACTGGAGAGCGGTGTGGGGGGCCCGCCGCGGGAGTGAGGGGTCCAGCGGGCCGTCCTCCTCACCGAGGCTGGGGTGCGGCCGGCCTCCCTGACCCTTGAAGGCTGGGAGCTCTCACCGCCACCCCCCACCCGGGCCTGGTGGGGCGCCGTCGGGGTGGAGGCAGCCACGGCTTCCACTCCTGGTCCCGGTGCCAGACTGGGGCGGGGGTGCTGCCCGCGGCGGGTGGGCAGGGTGAGGGCGTCACTGCGTGGGGAGGCTGGAGCTCCTGGGCCCTGTCACAGGATGGTCTCCAGCACCCTCCATGGAGACAGGGCCTGGACAGGCCCAGAGATGACGTTTTGTTTGGCAAGATGGGTGTGCTGAGGGCACATGAGGACACTGGTAAAGGTTCAGGGTGTAGGATGGAGACACGGCTAGAGAGGTGGCCTGGGTGACTGTGATGGAGCAGGGTTGGCCCAGGCAGAGTCCTACAGGGCACAGAGCACTGGGACCCCACCCAGGCCTCCACCTCAGCCTGGGCTAAGGGGCAGATGGGAGGCCGGCCAGCCGCCTCCCCTCGAGGGCCCCACCCCCTTGAGATGCAGGCCTCTCCGCTGGTCCGCAGAGGCTGGCCTAGGACCCCGCACCCGCGAGAGAGCCAGCCCCCTAGGTCTTCCCCCATTCCTGGGGCGGGTGGGGTCCGCGGTCTCTGCCTGGCACGCGGGAGGCTCCGGGGCCCCTCCCCCTTTCCTTGGACGAACGACTTGGACCGCTCTGCACTCGGCGCTTCCCGCAGAGATAAAGACCCCTCCCCCGCCGGCCCCGCATCTCCCAGACGGCCTGGGCCGGCCTGGGCGTCGCCGCACCCACTTCCCGCCACAGAACCCCCAGCCCCCGCAGCCGATGGCTGTGCCCGAGGAGGAAAGGGATGCCCCGTCGCGGAGTCCCCTCTTCTGAATTCCCTGGGGACGTTCCCGCTGCGGTCCGATGGACTTCCAGGGCGGGCCTGAGGTGGGGCGCGTGAGAGAGACCGGTATGTCCCTCGAGGGTGGGGGACTGGGGCGGGGCGGACATCCTGGCCCCGCGCGTGATGAAGGCCGAGGGGAGTTCCTGGGGGAGGGCTACCGGGCTGAGACTCCCCTGGCAGGTGTCCCCAAACCTCCATCTGGGGAAGGGGATACGCTGGTTTGCATCTCTCTGCATTTTAGATGTGACCGGCTCCCTCCCTGGCTCCGGCGTACCTGGGGCTGGGGGTGGGGTGCCCCCTCCCGCTCTTGGGGAGCCCACTGCCCCAGATCCTGGGCCCGGCGAGTCCAGAGTCCAGGGCGAGGGGCGGGGCTCCTCCGGGTGCTCCAGCCCCGCCCCTTCAGTGAGTCCCCACGGATCTCCTGCACTGCTCGGATCACGCTCTGTCGTCGGCTAGGCCCAGGTCGTACCCCAAGGCGGGCGTGGACCAGATGACCTTTCTCGGTCTGTTGGCTTGGGTCCGAGGCCTCCGGGTCCCAGTCCAGGGCTCAGGGGGCGGGGCGCTAGGGGCGGGTCCCAAAGGGGCGGGGTCCCGGGGTGCTTGAAAGGCGAGGACCTGGCGCGACCCACCCAGTCCCGCGCTCCGCTCTGCTCCCGCTCAGCCACCCGCCCCGGACCCGGCGCCACCATGCCCAAGTGCCCCAAGTGCAACAAGGAGGTGTACTTTGGTGAGCGCACTCCACCCCCACCCTCCCCGGCTCGAACTGTGGGTCCCTGAGCCGCCCCACGCGGAAGCGCGGCCCAGGGTCCCCGCCGCGGGGCCGCTCAGGTGGGCCGGGGGCGCAGGGGGACTTGGGGCACCGCCTCGGGGCGACGCCTCAGCCTTGCCCGCGGCCGCCTGGATGTGCGGGTCGGGACCCCTGCGTCGGACGGCCCTCCATCTCTGTGCCCCGCTGTCTCTCCGGGTCCCGCTGGGTCTCCCATCTCTGGGTCTCCCGTCTCCGCGTTCCGCTCTCCAGCCTCCTCTCGCGCGCGCCCTGGGCGGGGACCCCGAGGGGTAGGAAGGAACGCGGGGCTCTGGCCGCCCCTCCCAGCGCTAAGTAGAAACAGACGCGGAAACCGGCTTCCCGGGCGCGAGACCAGGCGCGCTCAGATTCTGGGCGCCGCCTTCCTGCCCCGCGCCCCGGGGCCCGCCCAGGGGAAGGGCAGGAGGAAGTGGGAAGTCCCCCCGCCTCGCCACGGGAAAGGGCGCCCCTTAGGCCCCGCCGCCGTCACCGGTGCAGAGGCGGAGGGCTCAACACGGCAGTCCGCCCGGGTCCCGACCCGAGGCCCCCTCGCCTCCTCCTGCAGCCCCACCCAAGCCCTCAGGAGCGCGCTCAGGACCGGCGCCCCGCCCCCCCGCTAGTTGGGCGGGACTGGTTGGGGACTGCAGGTGCCCCTCTCCCCCCGTGGGGCACAGGTGCCGCTGAGACCTTGGGTGGGCCACCGGGCATGCGTGGGCGAGGCCTTGAGTAGAGGTGGCTGGAGAAGGTGCTGTGCGAGCAGGTGGGTGTGCCCCGTGTCCCTGGAGCAGTGTCTCACCTCACGGGGCGGGGGGGGGGGGCATGTCTGTCCCTCTGCAGCTGAGCGGGTAACCTCCCTGGGGAAGGACTGGCATCGCCCTTGCCTGAAGTGTGAGAAATGTGGAAAGACGCTGACCTCGGGGTCTCACGCCGAGGTAGCTGGGGCCTGGAGGGAGGCCGGGGCATGGGGATGGGGTGACAGGCCCTCACGCGCCTCTCTCTGCAGCATGAAGGCAAGCCCTATTGCAACCACCCCTGCTACGCGGCCATGTTCGGCCCCAAAGGTATGCTCCCCGCAGCCCCCACTTGACCCTGACTTCCACAGCCCCTGGCCACCCCTAACCCGCCCACTGCTTCTCCGCAGGCTTCGGGCGCGGTGGGGCAGAGAGCCACACTTTCAAGTAAACCCAGGTACCCCCCATCCCCCTCGCCCTGCCCAGCCCAGCCAGCCCCGAGAGTGGGGTTCCCCACCCTGAGTGAGGTCCAACCACTCCCGGGGCCTGCACTCACCTCTGTCCCTGTCTCTCTGCACAGGTTTTGGAGATCCCATCCCTGGCTGCCCGCCGGGCCGCTGCCCCTCTAGGCCGATGGCAGGCCCTCCCCACAGGCACCTGGGGCTCCCCTGTAGACCCTCAAGCCCTCAATAAACCCGGACACTTGGAAGACCTACTTGTGTGTGCACTTCACTGGGGGAACGGCGCAGGGGGCTGCGGCTGGGGGCCCTGATGCCAGGCCCTGCCGGGCACTTGCTCTTCCTGCTGCAGCCAGCCTTGCTGCCCACTGCCCTGGCGGGGGCGGGGGTACTCTGCCGGGGAGCCACCCTGGATAGCCCGGGGTTCAGCCCTGCAGATGCCCCAGCCCTCCTCTGCAGCTCTGGGATTGGTCAGCAGGAACATGAGGCTGCAGGGTGAACCCGCTGAGCTGGTTCCGTTTTTGAGAAGCTTTGCGGAGCTGCGGTGGGGAGCCCTCTCCTGCCTCCCCACTTCCTGCTGCTCCTCCCTTGTCCCCATCCCCTCCCCACCCCACCTGACCGGGCCAGCCATGCATCCACCCGGACACCTCATCTGCCCCTGCACCATGCCCAGGGACTAGCAGGTGGCCGGCTGCCCGATGGGGACTTTGAGGTGAGGACTGGCTGGGCAGCAACGGCTAGGGGCTTTCTGAAAACTCCTGTTTCCGTTCAGGGAGCAGCTGCAGACTGGGCCACCCTCAGAGCCCTCGCCATTCCCCCCACTGGCCACTCACACTCCGGCCCTGGCAGATGGCCACTGTCCCAGGGCTCGGCTGATCTAAGGAGCCCAGAGAGGTCATCTCAGCCTTGCAAAGGGCCTCAGCCCTGAGCTGGACGGGCGTGGGGGGCCCCAGGGTGGTGTGTGGGGTCATGTGCGCGCGCACACGTGTGAGATTTGGGTGATTCATAGAATTCCAAGGCGTGGGAGCTGGAGTGCTTCTGGGGACAGACGCAGTTCGGCGGGGGAGGGGGGAGCAGAGGATACTCAGTGAGGCCCGGTTTCTCGGTGGTGGGGTGTGTGTGGGGGTGGAGCTGTCATCTGGGGGCCCAGCAGCTAAGGGCTTGTGGCCAGAGCAGGCACAGAGTGGGGAGTGGGTGCACCGGAAGGTCCGCGCCGAGCTGCTGGGAGGTGGCCCTGAAAAGGCAGCAGAGACTCCTGGCCCCTCCGCCACTGCGTGGCTCACAGTCTGGCTGTGGGGGGCAGACTTGGGGTGAGCGCTTAGAGTGCTGAGGCCCACAGGGAGAGTGGGTCAGCCAGGCCTCAGGTTGGGGAGGAAGGCACTCTGAGCAGAAGGCCCAGCAGGTGCAAAGGCCCGGAGAGGCAAAGGGCTCATCGGGTTCCAGACCCAATGCATCAGGAACCATGTCGGGCGAAGGCTCCAGGGCGCTATGGCAGGGCTTAGCAGCATGGCCTCTGAGCTGTGGAGACAGAAGGCAGGGCCAGACTGGAGGCCTGTGCTGGTCCCAGCCCCAGCTCAGGAGGGGACTGGAGGGGACTGAAGATGGGGTGAGGGGCAGACAGCAATGCCCCCGTGCCCGTGGGGGAGGAGGGCTCTCGGGAGGTAAGCTGCCCTGGCGCTTGTCGGGTGGCCACTGAAACGGGCACCCGGGGGTGCCCGGGTCAGAGGCCAAGTTCTGGAGAAGGGGTTAGTTCTGGGGGGACACAGGGAGTGAGCAGCTGCTGTGCCTGAGACGGCAGGGGGCTGGTGGGGTGGGGGCGGCCAAAGGTGAGGACCAGGCAGAAGGTGGGGCGTCAGGCGTGGCCGCACTTCCTGTGGGCTTGGCGAGGGCTGGAGGGTGGCTTGTCTGGGGAGCACTTCATTTGGGATCCAGGCAGGCCTGCTCCCTTCCTCTTCATCACTTCCCTCTTTCCCTTCTCTCCTTCCTTCACTGTCCTCTTTACAGCTTTATTGGGGTACAATTTCATACCGTAAAACTCACCTATGCACATTCGATGCTTTTTAACCAGTTCAGAGTTCTGCAGCCGTCACCACAACCCAAGTTCTAAACCGTTCTCCTTAACCACAAAGACTCCCTCATGCCCATCTGCTGCCACTCCCCAGCCCTGGTCTCTTTCCAGGCCACCACTGACCTGTCTCCTGTCTCTGTACACTTGCTTTTCTGGACACTTCCGATAGGTGAAAGGCACGTACAACATAGTGTTTTGCATCTGCCCTCCTCTGTGTCTGCGCTTCCCGGCACTTTGACCCGCATCAGTGGTGCCGAGAGGGTTCCCTCCTAGGGCTGACTGCCCAGCTGGCGGCCTTTTGGGTTGTTTCGGTTTGGCTGTTATGTACAGAGCTGCCTTGAACGTCCGTGAGTGGGAACACGAGTCCTCACAGGTTCCGGGCACTGGCACTGTGGGGTCGTCTGGTAGACTTAAGTCTAGCTCTGAAAGAACCGCCAAACTGCTTTCCAAAGTGGCTGTGCGGATACTCCTTTGAAGACTGTCTCTTCAGTGGCAGAAAGGAGAGGCTGAAGGTGCAGGGCAGAGGCAGGCCGGGGTGGGGTGGGGATGGGGGTGGGGGTAACGGGGGCCAGCCGGACAGACCATGCACTGGACGGGGAGGGGCCAGGCGGGGTATGCAGGCGTAGGTTTGAAGGGGGAGAGAGTCGCCGGCCGTCGGGGAGGAGCACCCGCCCGCGCGCTGCGGGGTTGAGCCGTCGGGGTACGTCCCCCGGTACCCGGGCGCTGGCCCCTGCGTCTCCGGCCTTGTACGCGCTGCGGGGTCCCAGGGCTTCCGGAGGCCAGAGAGGGCTTCCGGAGGCCAGAGAGGGCTTCCGGAGGCGGAGGGTCCCTCCCGCGTGTCGCTGGCGCCTCCCGGCCGCAGGGGGCACCCTGAGCGCCGCCGCTGACCCTCCGGCGGTTGCTAGGCTGCCATTTGGTGCAAGGGGCTGATCGGTGGGGTCAGCACAAGGAGAGTCAGGTGTCGCAGCGATCGAGTCGCGGAGGGCGGACCCCGCGAGGCTCTCAACGCTGATGGGTCCCCGATGCACCGGAAATGCCTCCGCACCGGACAGGACAGACAGCACTCAAACGCCGGGGGCACCGCTCATTGGGCAGGAGCTAGAGGCGTGTCTCAGCCTACTCGGTGGTTGGGCGCGGGCCCAGCAGAGGCGGCATCTGAACGGTGACTGGGCGCGGGGACGCAGCTCTCGCGGGGATTGGACGCGAGGACGCGGCGGCGGCGGCGGCGGCGCGCAATCTGAGACAGGCGGGCGGAGGCTGCATGGGGCGGCGGCGTCGCCGGGTGGACCTGGCGGACGCGGCCCGGGCCCTGCCCGAGGCCATCGCCGCGTTGAGTCAGACGCTGCCCGCCGGACCCAGCCCCGAGACCTTCCGCCGCGCCAAGTTCGACCGTCCGGAGGCGGTGAGGCCAGCAGGGCAGGCGGCCGGGGCCAGTAGGGCTCCGGGCGGACGCAGGGACGCCGCCAGCCCCGCTGACCGTCGCTCTTTGATCCTCGCAGGCCCCCGCGCTCTGGCGGCTGCTCTTCCGCGTGCTCTCGCCGCAGCTGGCCGATGGCGCCTCGGCCTCGTTCTCTCCGGGTAAGCCCCGCCTTCCCGTAAGGCCCGCCTGGTAAGGCTCTGGCCCCGCCCACCCAGAGCCCCGCCCACTGCACGACCCACGAGACAGCCCTCCGTAAGGCCCCGTCCACTGCCCCGCCTCCCCGATGAGACCCCCACCCCGCGTGAGCCTCTCCCCTTCCGGCCTCCAGGTTAGGTCCCAATGCCCCTGCTGGTCCCTTCCAAGCATGGTCTCTGCTCTGCGTCCCGCGGGGGTCCATTAGGAGTCTGGGTAGTGTCACCTCCAGTGGGTGTCCCCCCTGAGCTGGCGTCTCCTACCGCAGAGGCCGAGGTCCACTCTGTGAAGTTGGCGCTGCGCACCCAGGGCTACCCTAGGCGGGCCCTGGCACAGCTCCCGGACGACGGCTCCCAGGGCGGCCGCGAGCTGCTGCTGGCCCTGGCCTGGCTCCTGGCCCGCGGGCCCCTGCCCGAGCAGCTGCTGACACAGAACCGCGTGCAGCTGGGCGACGAGATGCCCGTGTGCGAGGTGGGTGAGGGATGAGTGTGAGCCGCGCCCAGCCCTGGCGGGAATCCTGGGTGTGGGCACCGGACCGGCGGGGTCAGTCCTGTGGGGGTCAGTGTTGCTGCCCCGAATGCCCGGGTGAGCACATGGAGGCAGGTGAGGGCCGGGGACATGCCCACAGGCTCTTTACCCAGCTCTTCCTGGCACCCCCGGGATCTCTTGGCTCTCACTCCCAGGGGCTTCCTTTCTCTTTCCCCTTCGTGGTCTCTGCCTGGGGTGTGGGAGCAGTGCGTGACCCTTGCCCCCTCCCCAGTGCGACGCCCTGGCCAGCCCTGGCCCTCCTGCCCGCAGTGTGGAAGCAGACGGCTGTGTGGACATCCGCCACCTGCAGTGGCTGATGGGAAAGCTGCGGTTCCGGTGGCGAAACCTGATGGCCAGTCAGCAGGAGCAGTGCGCCCTCCTGGGCAAGGTAGCGCCACGCATGTGTTGTCCACCCAGGGGCAGTTGTCCTCTGTGCTATAGAGGCCTGTCCAGTATTCTCATCTCAGGCTGGCGCCCAGCCTTTGGCTGAATGTGGGCCTTCCCAGGCCTGGCTGGGAGCTGACCTGTTGGGCACAGCCTGGGGTGGCCCAGAGCCTGACCCTAGGGCTGCAGGTTGTCCAGGAGGGGGCCTAGAGCAGCTGTTGCTGGACCTCTATGGGGCAGGGAATTGGGGGGGCAGGGAGCCTGCAGGGTTGGCCTCCTGTCCCCAGAACTCCCCAGAAGCTTCAGCCTCTATATCACTGAGCACCAAAGTGGGCCCTGGGGAGCCCCTGCTGCCTGAACACGAGATGGCGAGGGAGGCACCCCCTCCCACCGCATCCTGGGTGTGGGCTCACAGGCGGTGGGCAGCTCCTGCGGGCTTCCGAAAGGCTGGTAGGGCTCAGCTGTCGGGGCACAGGTGTCCCCACAGGTCCAGTGCATGGTCTGGGCTGAGTGGTGGTTGGGCAGGTGGTCCAGGGCTCGCACCAGCGCAGGGCTCTCTGGTGCTAGAACACCCCGCCTTGGGCTCTGCCCCTGGGAGAGGATCTTTTGCTCAGCTAGCATTTCCTGGGACCCCTCACTGCCTCTTGCCTGGGCTCCAGCTGCCCCTCTGTGTGGGACATGCCCACCCGTTAACCTCCCTGCTGCCTGTGTGGGACACGCCCACCCGTTAACCCCCCTGCTGCCTTCAGGCCTCACCTGGCTGGGGTACCCTCCCTGTGTCTGTGTCCCTGCCACTGGCCTCACTGAACCACTGAGCTTGTCCAGAGGCTGTTTCTGCCACCACATGGGCCTGGCACTGATAAGCTGAGGAGGAAGCAGGGGCGCCCCACTCTACCTATACTGCACCCCTGGGAGCTGGGTGGGGCGCCCCTCCCTCTTCATGGGCCTCCTGGTAGGTGCGGGGCCCTGGGCCAGCCTCCCGGCGGTGCTAACTGCTCTCCTGGACCTGACCCTCTCTGGACCCTGTTTCCTTGTCTGTAAGGTCCTTGCCTAGCACCGGCAGGGGGGAGGCGCCCACCTTCTCAACCTGGGGTCTGCACTGCCTGTTTCAGATCCACTCATATACTCGTGGCTGCCACAGTGACCGCAGCCTTGGCCACCTGTCTGTCACCGAAACGGAGCTGCTCAGAGACCCGGAGGGTGGCCGGCAGGTGAGGGCTGGTGGGACCAAGGTGGGCGTGGCCCAAGGTGAGAAGGAGCCTGGGAGGGTGGGGGACCCAGACAGCAGACCAGCTTTGAGCTGTGGGTGTTAGCCAAGCTCACCATCTTTTTAAAAAATATTTGTCTATCTATCTATCTACCTATCTATTTATTTATTTATGGCCACGTTGGGTCTTCGTGGCTGCATGCAGGCTTTCTCTAGTTGTGGCGAGCAGGGGCTAGCTACTCTTTGTTGCAGTGCGCGGGCTTCTCATTTCAGTGGCTTCTCTTGCTGCAGAGCTCTAGGTGCGCGGGCTTCAGTAGTTGTGGCACACGGGCTCAGTAGTTTGGCTCACGGGCTTAGTTGCTCCGCGGCATGTGGGGTCTTCCCGGACCAGGGCTTGAACCCGTGTCCCCTGCGTTGGCAGGTGGATTCTTAACCACTGCGCCAGCAGGAAGTTCCTTTTTTTTTTTTTTTAATTCATTTGGCTGTGCTGGGTCTTAGTTGCGGCATGTGAAATCTTTGTTGCGGCGTGCAGGACCTTCATTGCGGCATGCGGACCCATAGTTGCGGCATATGGACTCTTTAGTTGCAGCATGCGGGATCTAGTTCCCCGACGAGGGATTGAGCCTGGGCCCCCTGCTTTGGGAGCACGGAGTCTTACCCACTGGACCACCAGGGAAGTCCCCAAGCTCACCCCCTTGCCTATGTAGGAGACACGTGCAACCTCAGGGCCTCTCTTGCCCCATGGAGCAGCTAGTGCTGCTGTGTGTGTGCACGTGGCTGGGTACACTTTGGGCCGTGGGAAGAACACAGGTGTCTGGGCCAGGCTGGCAGCCAGCCGAGGGGGGCCACTGGAATTAAGGAAGACTGCTCAAGGGTCCGAGCTGATGGTGTGGGTGCCTTGACCTTGGGCATGTGTCACCTGTTGATGGGGAGGTGGGGGTTGGCGCTGCCCCACACTCTACTGACCTTCTTTTCAAGAGCCCCCATTCATCATCACTGTTTCCTTCCCTTGGGCTCGCCTGGCCAGTGGGTCCTGGGACAGGCCCAAGGCTGACCATTACTTGAGTGCTGGGCTCTGGCTTGTCCAGAGTGTGAGGCTGGCAGTGCCTTGTCCTGGGGCACTTGGCTGGGTAGGAGGGCTGAGGCTCAGGGCAGGCCCAGCAGATCCCAGCTGTAGAGCCACATGCTTCTAGGGGGTCTGCATCCCCACTGTGGGCTCAGGGCAGCCACCTGGGGGTGTCTGCCTGGCCCTGGGTGCCTGCCCGGCCTGTGTTCCTGGCTGTTGCCTGGCTGGCTTTACCTGGGCAAGGCTGTGCTGGGCTCTGAAGGTGCTGAGGCGGCGTCTGGGCGTCCTGAGATGCCCTTGGCTCTGTTCTCTTTCAGGGGTGACTCAGCGAGGCCCCGGCCTCCTGCCCCTGGTCCCCTCCCTGGTCTGAGTAGAGCAGAGGCTGTGCCAGCTCCAGCCTGGTGCTGCCTGGGACCCCAGCCTCTGTGGGGGGCCTGGGCGGGTACGGCTCCCCTCCTCCTGGAGGGTGGTTGGTGCCCCATGGCATGTTGGTGTCACAGGACTGAAAACGGTGTGGCCAGGTGGATGGGGACAGTTGGCTTCCTTCCAAGGATTCTGGATGAGGAGCTGGTGGCAGGCCTGGACCAGCCGACCTGAAGGGGCTGCACTCTTGGGATGGGTCCCGTAAGCTTCTGGAATGAGCTCTTGTTGCCGTGTCAGTGGCCAGGCATGCTGTGGAGTGGCTGGGCAGCATCCTTGGTTACTGGCTGGGCCTGTAGTCTTCTTATATTGTGGCTTGGGATGTGGGGGTGTGGACCCCCTCTGGGACTGTTCTTGGGAACTGAGTAAGCTGCTCTTCTCACTGGCCAGCAGGTGTGTGTAGCGGGGTGTGTGTGTGTGGTGTGGGCATGTGGGCTCCACCCTCCCATGTCCGCAGCCCTCCCCCAGACCACAGGGCGATTCTCACCGCAGGTCTGCCTTCGCCCTGCTCCACTGGCCATGGGCTGGGCCCTTGGCCTGGTGTTCAAGGCTGCCCCCATCTGGCCCCCTGGCCCGGGAGCCCCTTGTCCAGCTATGTGCATCCCCTGGTTGCCTGGCAGGCACGCTGGTGCGCATGGCTCGGGCACCAGCCTCTGTGAGTGGGGGCCTGGCAGGGCTTTTGTCCGCCGACAGGGCAGCTGCCGGCTCTGGCCATTTGTCCCGGCCCCAGAGCACACTCCTGGGCTCCCTTCTAGAAGGAGCGGTGCCGGAGGCTGGGTCACTGTGCCGGCTGCTGCGTTCAGAGAGGAGCACAGCGGGTGCCGGCCTGGCCCGTCCCAGTGGGGCCCATCTGTCTCTCCGCAGCTTGCCGTGGGCCCTTGGGGTGGACCGTGCCTGGCCTTGCCCCTGTCCGGCTTCCCGAGGCCGCAGTGGCCTCGGCAGGCGGGACGGGAGCATGTGCCCGTGCACTGGACTGTGGGGTCCACAGGTGCGGGGCTGTTCGGGTGGTGCCTGCAGGGCGGGGCGGGGGGGCTGCATGGCTGTGTTCTCCACCCTGGTCCCCGGTCTGTTCTCCGTCGCCTCCAAGCTGGGCGCCGCGCAGCCTCTGCCCTGCCTTTGGGCTCCAGGGGACGACAGGGAGGGATTCCCAGAACCCGCCAGTCTCCCCCATCCGGGGCCTCCCCATATGCCCGAAGCCTCCGGGGTGCAGCCCTCAGTCAGCGGGGGATGTGGGGTGGAGTCCCAAGTGAGGGGGCACCAGGACTCAGCCCCCGACCCTGTGGGACCCACGCTTGTGGGGGGCCTGGGGGATCACTGGTGTGGTCAGAGGCCTGGTAGGCTTGCCTGCTTGTGCTGGAGGTGAGGCTGCCATGCCGTGCCCTGTCCTGCCGTGCCGTGCCCTGTCCTGCTGTGCCGTGTCCTGTCCTACCATGCCATGGCATGCCCTGTCCTGTCCTGCCGTGCCATGCCCTGTCCTGCCGTGCCCTGTCCTGCCGTGCCCTGTCCTGTCCTGTCCTGCCATGCCATGCCGTGCCCTGTCCTGTCCTGCCGTGCCGTGCTGTGCCCTGCAGGGAGGTGGCTCAGCCCGCGGGTGGGCTGAGGCGCCTGAGCCAGAGACGGTGGGCAGGGTGGGCAGGGTCCCAGGCGCACTGGGTTCTCTGACTCTGCGGGCTTAATGGTTTGCGTTGCAGCTGCTGCAGAGACTGGAGAGGGAGAACGCACGGCTGCAGGCGGCCCTCGAGTGGCGGCGCCGGGAGCTGGTCTTCTGGCGGTGGATGGTCAGGAAGCCACGCCGCCCCCCTCCTGTCCCTCCCCTCCTCTCCCCTCCCCTCCCCCGGTCTGACCACAGCAGCCCTGAGGTGGTGGTGGGGTCTTCCCATTTTCCAGACAGGAAGAGAAGTCTCAGGGAAGCCCCTCACACCCAGCCCTGAAGCCGGTTTCACACCCAGGCCTGTGGGTTTTGTGTGTGTGGCTCTTTCCAGATGTCCGTCGGTCCCATCACCACCCTTCCCAGCTCCTGGGGAGGCCCAGACTTCTCAGGGGTCTTGGCCTTCCGGAAGCCTGGCCTTTGTGCCTCCCTGGCCTCCAGGCCCACCAGGGTGAGGGTCACTGTCCAGCTCGCTCTGCGACCCGGGGGCGGGAAGTGACCCTGGGCCTCTGTCCCTACCGGCTGGGGAGCTGGGCCTCTGGTTGTGAGGCCCGGGCCTGCCGCCCACCCTCTCACTTGGGGTCCCTCTCTGCAGGACACGGTCCTGGGCGCCTGCCCCCCTGAGGCCTCACAGCCCACGTTTCTGCCCAGGATCCCCACGCCAGGGGCTGGAGCATTGGAGCCCCTGGTGCGGGAGCTGCAGGCCCTGCAGGGAGAGCTGCGAGAGGCGGTGGAGGCCCGGCGGGCGGCCTGGGAGGCCGGGGTGAGGACGTGGGGCCCTGGCCCGGGCTGTGCTCGATGGGGGGGCTCCCACGGTGGGACTTGCACCATTTGGTCTGTTTGTAAGGGGGGTGGGCTTACCTGCCAGACTCCCCTGCCGCCCCACCCTGGCCACCCTGATGGAGGTTTGTTCGTTCTCCCAGGGCAGTTTTGGTGTCGTCCCTGCTGGCTTCCGCTCACACCCTGTGGCCTCTTGAACCTGCTGGTGGACATGTGGGTCCCCCAACCCCACCTGGGCGCCACCCTCCTCTCTCCATGAGCAGGACTGGGCGAGCACCGGGTTTGTGGCTGTGAACAGTGGGCCACGTGCGCTGCATTGATTTCCTTTTTCTGAAGCGTCTTAGAGTAAACTGTAGGCGTGGTTTTCCCCTCAGATACCCCTGGGGAGCATGGGTGTTTCCTGGGGGCCTGCAGCGTGGCTCGTTCAGGCCCTGCACGGCCATGTCTCCTCCGGCCAGGCCAAGCTGGAGCCCCCTGCCCTCTTGGGCAGTGACAGCTGAAGCACCGGTGACGTTTGCAGGCGGTTTCTCACAAGAAGTGGGGCCGGTGCTTGTCCGGGCTCAGGGCTCTTCATGCTTCCCTGTTGCGAACCACGGAGCAGTGCCCACTGAGGGTCGGGGTCAGGGTCAGGGTCAGGGCAGTTCCCTGGGGACACTGAGGGCACAGCCTCTTTGTGCTCCCTGCTTCCTGCAGGGTCTCTGGGATGGGCCTGCCTTGGGGGCCAGAGGTGTCCTCACCAGGTCGTGTACTTGGCCTGGCGTCCCGTTAGCCTGGCGTCCCCTTGGGTCAGGGCCACCCCATGCCACCCCTCTGCGAGGGCAGTGGGAAGCCGATAGAGCAGAAGACATGCTGACCCCGCCTGGCGTGGTGGGTGGGATCGGGGGTGGGTGCCCCGAGGGTCTGCACTCTGGGCTCTGAGCAGACCCTGCAGGACTTGGCCTGCTGGGGGCAGCCAGGCCCACTCCCCCTGCAATACCGCGGTGAAAGAGCTGGGCCTGCAGCTGGGTGGTCCTGAGGGCTCAGGCCCTGCAGGGCTGTCGGGGGTGATCAGGCTGCTGGCCCTGTCTCTGGGGCCCCACGGCCTCTGGCTTAGGGCTCAGATGCTCGGTGCGGGTGACAGAGCCTGGAGGAGCCAGGCCTTAGAGCTGGCGCTAGAGTTGGTCCCCGTTTCTTGGGAGCGGCGGGCTCAGGGCGCTGAGAGGGGCCGCAGGACTGCTGGGGGCCGGGGGTGGGGCTCAGGGAGAGCCGAGAGCCCTGAGCCAGGGTCCTGGTGAGACTGGTCACCCTTGGCTCACTTGCCACATCCCCTGTGCAGGTCGGAGGCCGCGGGCCTGAGTGGAGCGCCGCGAGGACGGCCTTGCGGGAGGCCGTGGGGCAGGACCTGGCGGCTCTGCGGCAGGCGTGCGAGCGAGGCGGCGGCCGCAGCCTGGCCCAGCCCCACGGGCCCCACCGGCTGGTGAGGACTGAGGCTGGGGCGCCCGGGGGCCCAGGCCTGCGGGCCCCTGAAGTGATTGAGGCGCTGAGGAGCCGGGAGGCCCGCCTGGAGGTGGTGCTGCGCCAGCTCCAGGGCCAGTGTCGGCAGGAGCTGGCCAGGCTGGTGGGAGCCCCGCCCGGCTCCGTCTGGATCCTGCCACCTGGACGCTGATGCTCCCTTCTCCCGGGGGCACCCCTCTCAGCCTGGCTGGGCCTTGGAGGGGCAGATTCCAGGCCGGTTAGCTGCAGGGGTGACACAGACACAGCCCCAGTGGTGCAGGCACACTGGGCCCCGGGCCCCCACTTTGGGCAGTAGTCAGCCCCGCGGCCTGCAGTGCTGGGGGCAGGCCCATTGTGGTGGCCGTGGGCATTCAGGATCTGGAGAAGACCCGGAGGTACATTGTGGAGGCCTCCTTGCAGGGCTGAGGCTCCAGCTGTCCCTCTGCCACCCTTCCAGGTCTCTGTCTGGGGAGGGGGTGCTCCCCTCAGGCCCAGGGCGAGGGGTCCCTGGGCAGTGGTGGCTGAGCCTGGGCTGGTCCAGGGCTGCCCAGGTGCTGGACGGACAGGCATGGCCTGCAGCACAGGGTGGGCATGAGGGCCCGGGGGATGCAGTGTCCTGGATGCGCCCTCGGAGTGCCCTCATCCTGGGCTCCCCTTGTACACCCCACCTGGGCCACGCCTGTGCCTGGTGTGCGTGTGTGTGTGTGTGTGTGTGTGCGTGCGTGCGTGTGTGTGTGTGTGTGTGTGTGTGTGTCGGGCAGGGACGCCTCATGGGAACCTTGGGTGGGGGGGACTCTGCTCCGTTCCTGAGGGTGGTGCCCCGGGGAGGGGAGGGGGGTCCTGCCGTGGACAGAGGGGGCTTTGTTCCCGAGACTGCTCGGGGAGCTGGGCTCCACCCTGACAAAGAGCCATCTGTGTCCGGAGGATGTGCCCCCAGCCTGCCAGAACAGGCCCCTCTCCTTCCCAGGAGGCTTGGCTTCTTGGCACCTGCCCCGTCCCCCTCCCGCCAGTGGACAAGGCCTCAGCCCGGCCTCCCTTGCCGGGCTCCCCTCTCCCCCAGGGTGCTCCACCCAGACCTGCTGCCGGCCAGCTTAGGCCCCAGGGCCCAACCACAACGCCTTCTCATTGGCCTTTGCTGTCCGCTTGGGGAGTGCTGGCTCACGCCCAGGGGCACTGGCCCCTCTGGGCCATTCTGGGTCTCCTTTGTCCTGGGTTGGGGCACACCCGTGGCGCCTCTGCACTGGCCTCGGGAGCACTGACCAGACCGGGGTGCGAACCGGTCCCCCTTCAGGAGTGCCCCCCTGACCCTCTCCTCACAGGCTGGCCCCAGAGAGCCTCTGGCCTGAGCCCCTCCCTCCAAGGCCTGGACCCCTCTCGTAGCCCCTCTTATGGGCTCCCCACTTGCTCCAGTCGGGTCCAGGGCACCTGTCTTTCGGGTGTGTCAACTGTGAGGTCAGAAATCGAGGAGGCAGTCCGGGTGCCTTCCCGCGGCCACACCGCGCTGCCTCCTGTGCTCGGGCTCTTGTTCCGTCACTTCCACCTTCACGGTCCTTTTGGTGCCCTACCCCACTACCCACTGGCCGGCCTCCCTCTCCCTTGTCCTTATCTGCACTGGTCGACCTTGGCTTGACCTTGGCTTGGGGGGCGTGGCTGGCTGGTCAGGACTGAGGCCCCCCGGGGTCCACCTGCAGCCTGAGGGGTATTCCCCGTGGCCTGCTGAAGTTCAGGTTTGGGTGGACAGGAGTATCTCTCAGCGGCATTTAGGAGACAGTCCCTGTTGGCGGGGCACAGTTGACGACCTTGGTCCATAGGCCCCGGCACCCGTGTCCTTGCCTGTGGGTGTGGCTGGTGGCCATGAAGTCGTGCCTCTGGAGCTCCAGGGCCCCCAACTGGGTCCTGGTTGCTGAATGCAGCGGGGCGCCGGCCTCTCTGTCCTTCTTGGCCGAGCTGGGCTGTTCCTCCTCTCATCCATCAGCCAGGATTCCCGAGGTGCCCAACGTGTGCCAGCCCCGGGGCTGGGGGCAGGGTCTGGGGGAGAGCAAACACCATAAACCAATATGCATCAGGGGGCGATGGCCCTGGCCGTGCGGGGTCGGGGCGCGAGGTGACAAGAGGGTGGTGGTCAGAGGAGGCCTGCCCAGACAGTAGAGGGGGGGGGAGAGGGTGCCTAGTGTCCCGCCCAGGAGGGTGGTCCAGGCGAAGGAAATGGCGTGCTTATGTGGGGGCTGCATGGGGGGCGTCTGGGAGGGGGTAGGACATGAGCTCAGAGGTGGGGTCGCAGAGGGGCGGGGGCTGCAGGCTTCTGTGCTGCAGGTCAGGATTTTGGAGTTTCTTCTGAGCGGGGTCGGGGCACCGTTCAGGGCCAGGTCCCAACTTCGTCCCCAAAGGCCCCGTCTGCCCCTGGCGGGAGAGCTTCTGGGGTTCAGCGAGAAGGCGGGTGAGGGGTGTTGGGCTGGGCCCTGTGGACTCTGGTCGATTTGGGGCCTGGGATCTGTTGCTCTCTCGGCTGTGGGGCTTGCGAGCCGGTGGCTCCTCTTTTAAGTTGTTTTTCTTCTTACCGTCTTTATTTACAATTCCCAAGTTTTTTCCTTCCCTTTTAGGGACAATTTTTTAAAATTGTGGTAAAAAACATAACATTAAGTTTGCCATCTTAACCATTTAAAAAAAAATTGAAATACAGTTGATTTACAATACTGTGTTAGTTTTGGGTATACAGCAAAGTGATTCACACACACACATATATATATATATATATATTTTTTTTTTTTTCAGATTCTTTTCCATTATAGGTTATTACAACATATTGAATATAGTGCCCTGTGCGCTACAGTAAATCCTTGTTGCCTTTTATCTAGATTGGGGTGGGCATTTCATGGTTAAATAAATTTGTCAAAACGCAAAAAAAAAAAAATCCTTGTTATCTATTTTATGTATAGTAGACTGTATCTATGAATCCCATGCTCCTAATTTATCCTTCCCCACCCCCTTTCCCCTTAGGTAACCGTAAGTTTGCTTCCTATGTCTGTGAGTCTGTTTCTGTTTTGTAAATAAATTCATCTGTATAACTTTCTAGATTCCACATATAAATGGTATCGTGTAATATTTCTCTTTGTCTGACCTACGTCACTTAGTGTGATGATGTCTAATTGCATCCATGTTCCTGAAAATGGCATGATTTCATTCTTTCTTCCGCCATCTTAACCATTTTTAAGTGCACCGTTCAACAGTGTTACGATATTCACACAGTTGTGCTGCAGACCTCCAGAACTTCTTACATCTTGCAGCACAGAAACTCTGTCCCCACTGAACACTAAGTCCCCCTCCCCCAGCCCCGGGCCCCCACCATCCTTTCTGTTTCTGTGAATCTGACACTTCTAGGGACCTCATATGAGTGGACTCACACAGGATCTGTCCTTCTGTGACTGCCTTATTTAACTGAGCATAAAGTCCTCGAGGCTCATCCATGTTGTAGCAGGCGTGAGGATTTCCTGCCTTTTTAAGGCTGAGTAATATTCCATTTATGGATAGACCTCGATAGGCTTACCCCCTCATCTGTCAGTGGGCATGTGGGTTGCTTGCAGCTCTTGGCTGTTGTGAAGAATGCTATGATGAATGTGGGTGTGCAGGCATTCCTCTTTTTAGTTTAGTTTTGGAGGATCTCTGGGCCATCAAGAGCCGGTCATGGCTTGATGGAGACAGCTGTGCAGCCCGCAGAGCCCCTGGGAGGTGAGCCAGGGGCAGGGACCAGATGGGGCACCCTGGCTTGTCTCCCTTGGGAGGAAGGTAGTGGTGACTCTTAGCTCCCCCTAAAGTTGTTTCTTGGGTCTGATTGTTTTGGCAGCTAGCATTGCCCTAACTCAGGGTTCCTGCACTTTCTCAGCTCATGGCGCTTGCAATGGCTCAGTAATTTTTTTCACAGCACCTCTTGGTCCAAAGAAATACCTAACACTTCTGTGTATTGTGGCCAAAGAGCTTAATAAGTATTTAGGTACTAACAACTTAGTAGCAGTTTAGAAAACAAACCCAAAACCCCAAACAAACCAACAACACATAAATTGAAAAAAACCCTTAATTCTTAGAAACTACAATTACTTATTAATAGGATATCTGAAACTGTTAGACTCTACACACTTTTTCAAACCTTAATCACATCGGACACTGCCACCTGCATTACCTGATCCATGTGGATTTTTGCCTGGTGTTTGCTTTTTTATTTCAGCAACTGCTGTTAAACCAGCTTTGCAAGGAGATATCTTAGAAAGGAAAGCAGTGCAATCCGATATGGAAACTCTGAGTTCAGTCGAATTATTCACAACGTGTCTGGCATGCTCTGTATCCCGTGTTTCCCTCAAAAATGAAAAATACCCTGTAGTGCCCCTGAGAATTCACTGTAGCACCCTGGGGTGCCTCGGCACACAGTTTGGGAACTGTGGCCCTAATCAACTCAAGTCTTTGTGTTTCCCTATTCTGTTTCTTTCCACTTTGTATTGTGTTTTATTGTATTGTATTTATTTTACTTTATTTTTTTTTGTCGAGTGGCTTGTGGGATCTTAGTTCCCTGACCAGGCATTGAACCCGTGCCCTCAGGAGTGAAAGTCCAGAGTCCTAACCACTGGACCGCCAGGGAATTAATTCCCTGTATTGTGTTTTTAAAGCTCCATCCTCAAAGCTGTGTGTACAGCTCTTCACTGCTTCTGCCCAGCGGATAAGGTCCCAGATTCACTACATTTACCATTTCCTACACGTGGACACCCTGGCTGCCTCACAAAAGCCCCTGCTCTTGGGTGGACCTGTGGGAGCAGGGCTTTGGGGTGCACACCTGGAGCAGACCAGTGAGTTCTCCAGTTGGTCAGTTGGATGTTCCAGTCCATGGTCCCACCAGTTCCTACATCCTCGGTCCCTGTGACCCTCCCTCAGCATGTCCTAGCTTCTTCAGGTTTGCCAGTTGAATAGGCATTAAGTGGTCTCCCAGTTTACTTGACATTTCTCTAATCATTGAATTTGACCATCTTTTCATGCACTTGCTTAGTTTTGGGGCCTTCCTCTTCTGTAACTGGCTGGTCATATCCTTTAATCGTTGGTGTTTGGGGGCTGCTGACTTTCAAAAATTGCTTTGCAGAAGTTCCTTGAAAATTCGAGATATGATTCCTACTTTTTTTTTTTTTTTTTTTTTTGCGGTACGCGGGCCTCTCACTGTTGTGGCCTCTCCTGTTGCGGAGCACAGGCTCCGGATGCACAGGCCCAGCGGCCATGGCCCATGGGCCCAGCTGCTCTGCGGCATGTGGGATCTTCCCGGACCGGGGCACGAACCCGTGTCCCCTGCATTGGCAGGCGGACTCTCAACCACTGCACCACCAGGGAAGCCCCCTTCATTGGCTTTACACATTATAAATATCTTCTGCATTCTGTCATCTGTCTAAAAATTTGCTCATGGTTTCCCTTTGTTGAATAGAAAATTTAAAGTTTGTTTTAATTGAATTCATCATGTTTTTGCCTCTTGCTTTTTACAATTAACATTTGAAGACATGCTTCCCTCTCTTGTGTCACATTCTCCTACATTTCCTTCTGTCAGTTTTTTCTTCAACGTTTAGGTCTTCACTCCGTTCAGAGCCCACCTCTGTGTGTCAGGCAGGAATCCAGGTCTCTTCCATGTGGTGAGCCAGTTTCCAACACCGTCTACACACAGACGTATCCTGTCCTCGTTGATCTGGGCCTTCTCCATATTCAGCTCCCGTCTATCCTGACCTCCCTTCTGTTCCACTGGTCAGTTCGTGTACCAATACTACGCTGCTTTTATCACTGTGTGTTTCATCAGGGTCCAGCCAGAGGAGCAGAACCGGTAGGGGTTCTATATGAAGAGATTCATTGCCTACTGTTGCTGGTGTAGAAAGATACTGTGATGATGGTAGTTTCATTTTGGCCATCTTGCTAACGCTTACGAATCCGAGGTGGTGATCCTTATTCTCAGTCTTCAAGGGCATGTAGCTAAGGTTCTCCATTAAGTACGGTGCTTGCTGTACTCTTTTGGTACATAACTTATTATAGCTTTTTAAAAAAAAGATTTATTTATTATTTATTTATCTTATTTTTATTTTTGGCTTGTTGGGTCTTAGTTGTGGTATGCAGGATCTTTCGTGTGGCGTGCAGGCTCTTTGTTGCCGTGCGTGGGTTTCTCTCTAGTTGTGGTGCGCGGGTTTTCTCTTCTCTAGTTGTGGTGCGCAGGCTCCAGGGCGCATGGACTCTGTAGTTTGTGCCACGCGGGCTCTAGTTGAGGCGCGCGAGCTCAGTGGTTGTGACGTGCGGGCTTAGTTGTCTCGCGGCATGTGGGATCCTAGTTTCCTGACCAGGGATTGAACCCACATCCCCTGCATTGTAAGGTGGATTCTTGACCACTGGACTACCAGGGAAGTCTCAACTCTTTATAGCTTTTAGAAAGTTTCCTTCCACTCTAATTTTCCTAGGGGCTTTTTTAGAATCATAACTATTAAGTGCTTTGTCTTTATTAATCAAGACAATCATATGATTTTCTCCTTTATTGTAATGAATTACATTATATTAACACATCAACACCCTTTCCCAAGTCAAACCATCCTTGCATTCCTGTGAGAAGTCCTATTTGATCATGATACTATAACTTTTAAATATACAGTTGGTTTTGGTTAGCTAAAATTTTATTTAGAACATTCATATCTATGCTTGAAGTGAAATAGGTCTATAATTTTCTTCTTTTTTTTCTTCATATTTTCCTTATAATGTTTTGGAATCAAGATTACATTGGCCTCATCACAGCCTTTGCCACCTATTTTCTGGGAAAACTTGTTAAGGTAGGAATTAACTTCCTTGAGACTTGAACTTTACAGAGCAAAAGTTTTTGATTTTGATGAAGTCCAGCTTATCAATTTATTGTTTATGGATTGTGCTTTTGGTGTCATGTTTGTTTGTTTGTTTTTGACCAGCATCAGGTCATGAAGATTTCCTTTTACATTACCTTCTAAAAGTTTTATAGTTTTACATTTAGGTATATGATCCATTTTGAGTTAATTTTTGTATGAGATTTGAGGTTTAGGTTGAGGGTTTTTGTTTTTATTTGCATATGGGTGTCCAATTTAGTGAAAGTACTATCCCTTCTCTGTTGAATCACCTTCACACCTTAGAGCTAATTGGTTACATTCAACAAACAAGGAATAGAAAGGAACTTCCTCAACCTGATGAAAGGAATCTACCCAAACTCCACAGTTGACGTAATACTTAATGGTGGGGCTTCTCGGGTGGCGCAGTGGTTGAGGGTCTGCCTGCCGATGCAGGGGACACGGGTTTGTGCCCGGTCTGGGAAGATCCCACATGCCACGGAGTGGCTGGGCCTGTGAGCCATGGCCGCTGAGCCTGCGCGTCCGGAGCCTGTGCTCCGCAGCGGGAGAGGCCACAACAGTGAGAGGCCCGCATACCACAAAACAAAAACAAAAACAAAAACAAAAACTTAATGGTGAAATATTGAAAGCTTTCCCCCAAGATCAGGAACAAGGCAAGGATGTTTACTCTTGTCTCTTCTATTCAACATTGTATTGGAGGTTCCAGGCAGGGCAATTAAGCAAGTAAAAAAAAAAAAAAGGCATCCAGGTTGGAAATGAAGAAGTAGAACTATGTTTGCAGATGACAAGAACTTGTATGTAGAAAATCCTGAGGAATCCACAAAAAAATATTAGGACTAATAAATGAGTTCAGCAAGGCTGCAGGATACAAGATCAATATGCAAAAGTCCATTGTATTTCTATGCACTAGCAGTGAATAATCCAAAAATGAAGTTAAGAAAAACAATTTCACTTACAACAGCATCAAAAAGAATAAATTAAGAATAAATTTAACCAAATGTTGGGTAAAATTTGTGCTCTGGATACTACAAAACACAGGTGAAAGAAATTAAAGGAGGTCTAAAAGACATCTTACGTTTATCACCAAATTGATCTATAGATTCAATGCAGTCCCTATCAAAACCTCAGACGGCTTTTTTCAAAAGTGATGAACTGATCCTAAAATCATATGGAAATGCAAGGGATACAGAATAGCCAAAACAATCTCAAAAAAGAAGAACATAGTTGGAGGATTCACACTTCTCAATTTCAAAACTTACTACAAGCTACAGTAATCAAGACAGTGTGCAGTTATAAAGCAGAAAGTAACAACCACTGTAAAGCAATTATACTCCAATAAAGGTGTTAAAAACAAAAGAATCCGCCTGCCAATGCAGGGGACACGGGTTCGAGCCCTGGTCCAGGAAGATCCCACATGCCGTGGAGCAGCTAAGCCTGTGTGCCACAACTACTGAGCCTGTGCTCTAGAGCCCAAGAGCCACAATTACTGAGCCCACGTGCCACAACTACTGAAGCCCGCATGCCTGGAGCCCGTGCTCTGCAACAAGAGAAGCCACTGCAATGAGAAGCCCACGCACCGCAACCAAGAGTAGCCCCCGCTCGCTGCAACTAGAGAAAGCCCGCGCACAGCAACAAAGACCCAACACAGCCAAAAAAAAACAAAGAGGTAAATAAATTTATATTAAAAAAATAATAAAGTAGCACACCCCACCCGAAGCATTCTTTATCACATTCATACCTCCTAAAATTATCTATAAAATTATTGTTTATTTGAAAAAAAAAAAAAGACAGTGTGCGGGACTTCCCTGGTAGTCCAGTGGCTAGGACTCTGTGCTCCCAATGCAGGGGGCCCGGGTTCAATCCCTGGTCAGGTAACTAGACCCCACATGCCGCAACTAAGAGTTTGCATGCCGCAACTAAAGATCCTGTGTGCCGCAACTAAGACCCGGCACAGCCAAAATAAGTAAATAAATATAAAAAAAGAAAAGACAGTGTGGTACTGTAATAAGAGTAGACATATAGACCAATGGAACAGAATTGAGAATCCAAAAATAAACCCTTACATTTGTGGTCAACTGATTTTTGAAAGGGTACTAAGACAATTCAGTGGGAAAGGAAAGTCTTTTCAACAAATGGTACTGGGACGACTGGATATGCAAAACAATGAAATTCTTATATGCAAAAGAAGTAAACTGGATCCTGTATTAGTTTCCTAGGGCTGCTGTAATAAATGACCACAAACTGGATGGTTTATAATAGAAATTTGTTCTCTCACAGTTCTGCAGGCTAGAGGTCTGAGATCAAGGTGCTGCGGGGGTGGTTCCTTCTGGGCGCTCTGAGTGAGAATTTGCTCCTGCTTCTGGTGGGGCCAGCAAACCTTGGCATTCCTTGGTTTGCAGCTGCATGACTCCAAGAGCTGCCTCTGTCATCACATGGTCTTCTTTCCTCTGTGTATGTGTCTGTGTCTTCAAATCTCTCTTTCCTTATAAGGACACTAGTCATTGGATTTAGGGCCCATCCTACTCCAATATGACCTCGATTTAAGTTGATTACATCTGCAAAGACTCTATTTCCAAATAAGGTCCCACTCACGGGTACTGGGACTTCAGCATATCTTTTGGGGCACCATAATTTAACCCATAACAGATCCCTTTCTTACAGCATACGTAAAATTTAACTAAAAATGGATCATAGACCTAAATGTAAAACCTAAACCTATAAAACTCTTCGAAGAAAACATGGGGGAAAATCTTTATGACTAGGGTTAGGCAAAACCTTCTTAGATATGCTACCCAAAGCACAAGCAACAAAAGATGAGATAGATAAACTGGACTTCATCGAAAGGTTTTTTTTTGTTTTTTAAAAAAAACTTTTATTTATTTATTTACTTTGGCTGCGCTGGGTCTTAGTTGTGGTATGTGGGATCTTCATTGCGGCATGTGTCATCAAAAGTTTTTAAGCTTCAGAGGACACCATCAAAAAAATTGAAAAGACAACCCACAGAATTGGAGAAAATATTTTCAAATTACATATCTGGTAAGAGACTTGTATCCAAAACATAAAAAGAATTCCTTCTTACAACTCAACAATAAAAGGACCATAACGCAATGGAAAAATGTATAAAGAATTTGAACAGACATTTTCCGCATATAAATCCTGTATGTGTTTTGTTATTTTATTATTATTATTTTTTTTGCTGTACGTGGGCCTCTCACTGTTGTGGCCTCTCCCGTTGCGGAGCACAGGCTCCGGACGCGCAGGCTCAGCGGCCAAGGCTCACGAGCCCAGCCGCTCCGCGGCATGTGGGGTCTTCCCGGACCGGAGACACGAACGCATCGGCAGGCGGACTCTCAACCACTGCGCCACCAGGGAAGCCCATTTTGTTCGATTTATACCCAAGTATTTAATTTTGAGGGGAGCTAAAGTAAATATTCTTGCTTTACACATTCTGGTTTTCAGTTGTTTGCTTCCAGTAGAAGCAGGAGTGAAGTCGTTTTGACCTTGTATCCCGCAACCTCGCTAACCTCACTTATTAGTACTCAGATTTGTTTTTTTGGTAGAACTTTTGGGATTTTCTACATAGACTTTCATACGAATAGAGAGTCTTATTTCTTCCCTTCTATTCTATATGTCATTTATTTAGTTTTCTTATTTTATTGCATTGGCTAGGACTGCCAGTACAATGGCGAATAGTAATGGATAGAGTGGACATCTTTGCCTTGTTTCTGATCTTAGGGCAAAACACCCAGTCCTTCATTATTAACTATCATGTTAGTTGTAGTTTTGTTTTGTCTCTCTTTTTTTTCTTTTTAGATACCCTTTATTACATTTAGTAAAATTTCTCCTATTTCTAGTTTGCTGGGAGTATTTATCATGGATGGATATTGAATTCTGTTAAATGCTTTCTATGCATGAATTGATATGATCACATGGCTTCTTCTTTAGATTGTTAATATGGTGGATCACACTGATTTATTTTCACATGTTGAACCAGTCTTGTTTTCCTGAGATAACCTCCCTTTGGTTGTGGTATTTCTTTGTTTTTATTTTTTATGTTGCTTGCTTCTATCTGCTAATATTTTGTTGAGAATATTTGTGACATGATGGTATTGGATTTTCTTTTCCCTTGTGGGTTGGATTTTCCTGGCTCTTCATATGCAGAGTAATTTTGGACTGTATTCTGCACATTCAAACGGTTTGTTATGAATATCTGGTCTTGTTTAAATCCTATTGAGAATGGTGATATTTTTGTTTTAGCATGCAATCAACCCAGTTGGGTTCAGGCAGAAAATTCCAAATAGCCTTCTGTGGGTAGTGGTTTCAATGTCAGTTCTGTTTTCAAAGCCTTTGCAGTGTTATTTGAATCTGTCCTATGTGGGCACTGCCCAGTGGCCAGTGTGGGACTCGTGCAGTGCTGTGTCCTGTAGTTCAGTTCTCGGACTCAGGGTGACAATTAGGATTGGACCCGGACACACATGGCTCGGGGTTGAGCCCAGAAGTCATGAACAACTTCATGGGTTGCCTTCTGGAGCCCCTCCTCCGGCATGTCTCTGTTACTTTCTGGCTCCCTAGGGCTCCCCTTTCCAGTCCTCTGGCAGAAGTTGGGGGCTTTAGTCACCCCACCCTCCTGCACACTCCCCTTGACTGTGCCTGCATCTTGAGAAAGACAGAAGGGCCTGGCTCTCCCTGTCTGCTCAAGGCAACTGGGTCCCACCCTCTGGGACCACGTCTCCTCTGACTGGAGAGGAGGGTCTTCTCCCTAAAAAGGTGCCTGTGAACCCTGATGCCTTGACTGCAGCCTGGGTGGAGGTGGGATTGCCCAGGGGCCCCAAAGCAGCAAACAGAACACCCCCCCTCCCAATCTCTCTTCTCCCAGTCTCTCTTCTTTCCCTCCCTGAGCCAGAACTAGGGGGCCCCTCCCGGAGCTCTCTGTCCCTGTCATGTCCCCATGTCAGGGGGACCAGGCAGAGTCCAGCCTGGGGATATGGGGGGGAAAATCCAGAAACTCACCACCAAGTTGGTGGTGCTTCGCATTCTGGTTCTTCCCCCAGTCTGCCTGTTACTGCTCAGGCTTCAGAGCCCTCAGTACCTCATGCATTACCTTCTTTGTATAGCTGCACTCAGCGAATGAGACAGGGTTTATCCCATCTCACCCAAAACAGAACCCAGGAGACATAAAAGAAAAAGACAACAGGGACTTCCCTGGCGATCCAGTGGTTAAGATTCTGCGCTCCCACTGCCAAGGGCCTGGGTTCAATCCCTGGTCAGGGAACTAAGATCCCACAAACTGTGTGCCCCCCCCCAAATATGTGTGTGTTTGTGTGTGTGTATATATATATATATAAATCCTTGGTCTCGATTCGGCAACTCTTACTCTCCTGCCACATTTGGTTTCTCTTTATTCAAGTGAGTGTGTGTGTAGAAATAAATGTATGTTGTATTGTGGACCATTTAGGGTAAACTACAGGTGCCCTGACAACTCACCTGGTCACTTCAGCACACGTCGCTCCAGAAGGACGGTCTCCTGGGGGCGGTCCTCACACAGAGACCCCCTCGGCGGTCCCACACGCCACCCTCCTCAGTGCGCGTTTGCACCCCTGCCTCCCTCCCTATAGGACACTTGTGATGACAGTGGCCCACCTGATCATCTGGATGATCCCAGGTCTCAAGGCCCTTCATTTAATGACATCCTCCAGAGGGAGCCGGCCCATGTCCCAAGGGCTCTGGGCCTGGCGCGAGCGGGGTGGACATACAAATAGGGGGATGGAGAGGCAAGAACTGGGTGCCCGGGTGGCGACGGGGTGTGTGGTGTTCAGAGCACTGACTCAGGCAAGCAGGACGGGGGTTAAAGATTGGGCCTTCCCAGCAGCCCTTAGGTGAGGTGGGGAGGGCAGAGGGAGAGAGGAGATGGGCAGGGTGGCCTGGGGGGCAGCCCCTCCCTGAGAGCGGAGGGTGGAGGGAGGGAGCAGGCCGTGTGGGCTGTGGTGTGGGCTCAGGGGGCCCTGGAGGTGCTTCTGGCCCTCCTCTGCCTGCTAGGGGGGTTGGGCCAGGTGGTTGCTGGTGGTGCCCGCTGGCCAGACGGAACCTGTGCTCCCTGGGCCTCCTCCCCTCCTCCCTCCATGCTGCAGGAAGTGGCCTTGCTAACCAGGCCTTTGTCCCTGGAGACCTCCTGGGGAAGGTAAACCATCCCTGGGTCTGGGGCCCCTCCCTGGCCACAGAGGCAGCTTTAGGGTCCTGACTACACTTCTTCCAGTGAGATCAAGTGTGTGAGTGGCTATGGGTGCTGGTATCCCCCAGTCAACCATCCTGAGGGCTCAGCCCAAGAGCATCTCAGCACCTCACATGTGCCTCTCATGGACGGCCCAGGGCGGCAGTCCTGCTATCCTCACTCCCTGCTGGCCCTGGTGCACCCCTGGCCGGCCCCCAGTGCTGATGGAGGGCGGCAGATCCCGTCACCTGCACAGACTCAGCCACCTGTGTGGAACCAGGCACATGCGGGGCCTCGGTGCAAGCTGACTAGGTGCGAGGGATCCGGGTTGTCCCTTCACCCTCTGACCTGGTCTCCTCCTGTCAGAGCCAGCAGGCAGGCAGCCGGTGCGGTCCCCTCCTCCATCCTGCGGTGGGCATGGCTGGCATGTTGGGGGCGGTGCTCAGTGAGGACAGGGTGGGGATTCCGAGGGGTGGGGGAGGAAGCCTGAGCCTCCAAACCCTGGCATGCTGCCTGGATGGCTGGAGAAGAGGATGAGGGCTGCCCAGTGGCCCTGCTCTCCGCCCTCAGATAAGAACCGGGAAGGCTGCAGAAACCCAGGATGCAGGGCTTCTCTGGGACGCGGCGCCGTGTCCCCAGACGAGGTCCCCGGGGGCCACCTGCAGATAGTCGGCGGGCAGCTCGGCCCCCACGTCGGGGCTAGCTCCGCGGGTAAGGCACAGAGTCCCGCAGGCCGCCTGTCGCAGGCGATCGGGGTCACCCTGGTGGGCGGCCCGGGTACAGGCTGCCGTGGAATTTCAGGGCGTGAGCGGAACTGAGGCGCCCGCGGGGCGATTCTCCGGCTGTTGGGTGAGGACGGTGGAGAGGAGACTTCCCGGGCTTGCGCGTGGACCCTGGGGGCGTCAGGCTGCCCAGTGCCACAGGTTCCGGGGCCGTTGCTGCGCAGTGCCGTCGCCCTGGCAACCGGCGCTGCGGAGGGGGCGGGGTCGCGGGGACCCCCATCTCCGTCAGGCGGGCGCAGGCGGCTGGGAGCGCGGGGCGGGGCCGCAGGCCAGGGGCGGGGCGCGCGCGCGGGCTGGGGGCGCAGCTGAGCGCAGAAGAGCGCGGCCACGGCCCCGCGCACCTACGGGCTCCGCGGAGCCGGCCCCGGCGCGGCGCAGCATCTGGCCGGCGGTGGGTAAGTGAGGGCAGGGTGCGCGGGCTGGGGCTCCCGGTGAACCCCGACTCCCCGGCCGCAGGGGCGGCGGGATGCAGGGGCGGCGCTGCAGGGGTGAGGCCTGGCGGGGGAGCGGGCGGTGGGGTCAGAGGAGCGGAGACGCAGCTGCGGGGAGCGGCCCAACCCCTTCACCGCGCTCTGTCCGATCGGGCTGGGGCCGGGGGAGGGCGGCCCTTTTCTCTCCCCCTGCCACCGCTTGTGGGCACTGAGGGAAGGTTGGGGCGGGAGGGCGTGTGAGGCGCCGGGGAGGAGGCGGGCAGTGAAGGGCCCGGAGGCTCCGGAGTCTGTGAGGTCCGGGCAGTGGGGCGTGCAGGGGGCACCGGGCCGGGCCCGGGCCGGCCAGGGCAGCGGGGCCAGCCCCCAGGGAGAGGCCCGGCAGGGTGTGGGGGAGGGGTGGCCAGGTCCTGGCGCTGGCTGCCTGGGGCAGGGGCCGGGGCTCCCTCTGTGACGGGGTCTGTCCCGGCATCCTCAGCCCTCCGCGCATGTTTGATGAGTGAGTGAGCCGTGGTACGGGTGGGGAGGAAGGGGTTAGCGGTGCAGCGGCTGTTTGGCTAGTTGGCCAAGGGCTGGGATGAAGGAAATTCCCAGGCCGCTGCTGCCGCCACAGGAGGCCCAGGTGTGTGTGTGTGTGTGTGTGTGTGGCGGGGGGCCTTTGTGGGTCAAGCGTGTCCACCCAGTGGCGGCGGACACGGGGTGGGTGTGTGAGGGGGGAGCAGCAGCTCACGGAAGTGTGGAGGCGGGGGCATCATAGGCCGATGACCCTCCCGAGGCACCTACTACTACTTGACGCGGCCGAGCTCAGAGTGGTTGGGGGCCCTGGATGTAGCGGCAGGGACCCCTGGGAGGTGGGTGCTGGGTGGGGAAGCACTGCAGTGAGGGCAGGGGTGGAGGTGCCGACTTGGAAGGGGACCTCCCTCCCCAGGCAGTGGGGGCTGCGGTATCACCAGGGGCAGGCTGGGCACTGGCTCCACAGTCACACGTGACATTAATTTTATGTCCTTGTCTAGACAGGGCAGTAAACAGAGCCCTGGGGCCAGGGGTGCTGTGGGAGGGACAGGAGGGATGGGGAGCCTGGCTGGGAGTGAGCCTGCAAGTGACTTTCGGGTGGGTGAGGGCGCAGGGCCTCCATCGTCCCCCAGGTGTGAACGGGCACAGGTGTGGGGACCCGCAGGCTGCGGCAGGACTCTGACCAGCACAGCCATGACAGCCAGTGCCAGGGGGGTGAGAGGGGTGCAGGGGGCCCTGGGACCCAAAGCAGGCCCAGGTGGGCATTAGCGGAGGGCAGGCTTCCTGAGATTGCCCCCAAGGGCAGGGGGGAGGGAGTGGCAGGGGGACCACCCCTTCATGGTGAGCAGGGCGGCGTGGGTGAGCTGGCGCCAGGGCTGGGGGAATGTACACGGCAGGAGTCGCAGCCAGGGCAGTAGGGAGCCACGGTGGGAGCAGGGCAGAGACTGGTCCACATGCCCTGGGAACGGTGGACCGGAGGGGAGACTGAGTCTGCCGAGGCGGGGAGGGAAGATGCAGGGGCTGCGAGGCAGGGGTTGGGAGGCACGGAGAAGCTTTTGGGGTGGAATCCGCAGGCCTTGGATGACTCTCAGTCCTGGATCAGGAAACCTGTCCAGAGCTCCGGCTCCTCCGGCCTTCCCTGAGCGCGCAGAGCAGAGCGCAGGCCCGCCTTCCGCCCAGTGCGGCGCCGGGAGCGAGGACGCCCGAGCTCCCGCGGGAACGGCCACGGGACGGAACCCCGGGCCTGCGGCGCAGGCCGCCAGAGCCGGAGGGACGGCGGCGTGGGCCCAGCAGGGACAAACCTCCGGGTCCCCGGGGACGCGCGCGCGGCGGGGAGAAGCCACTTCCGTTCCATTTCCTCCCCGGCGGTGGCGGGAACGAGGTCTCGGGTCTCAGGTGGGGCTGCGGCGCCCCCTGGAGGCCCCGCTCTGGCTCGCGGCCTCCCGTGCGCACATCGGCGCGTGCGTGCGGCCGAGGCCCGGGGCCCCGAGTGGGGACAGCGCCCCTCGCGGGAAGCACGTCGCCGGGGTGGGAGAGGCCGCCCCCTCCGCATCCTGACTCTATCTGCTCTGATCTCCTCAGATTCTGAGCTCGCCAGCCGGGAGCAGCGGCGCCCTGGGGGCGGCTGGACAGGCCCCGCGCCATGCCCAAGGGCTGAGCGCCGCCGCCGCCGCCGCCGCCGGGCCTCGTCCCGCCTAGCGTGGGGCTGCGCGCGCCCAGGTCGGGGCCCCGGCGGCCGACCATGGTGCTGCCGCCCCCGGACCGGCGCCACGTGTGCCTGACCACGCTGGTGATCATGGGCAGCATGGCGGTCATGGACGCGTACCTGGTGGAGCAGAACCAGGGACCGCGCAAGATCGGCGTGTGCATCATCGTGTTGGTGGGCGACGTGTGCTTCCTGCTGGTGCTGCGCTACGTGGCCGTGTGGGTAGGCGCCGAGGTGCGCACGGCCAAGCGCGGCTACGCCATGATCCTCTGGTTCCTGTACATCTTCGTGCTGGAGATCAAGCTCTATTTCATCTTCCAGAACTACAAGGCGGCGCGGCGCGGCGCGGCCGACCCGGTGGCGCGCAAGGCGCTGACGCTGCTGCTGTCGGTGTGCGTGCCCGGCCTCTTCCTGCTGCTCGTGGCGCTCGACCGCATGGAGTATGTGCGCACCTTCCGGAAGCGCGAGGACCTGCGCGGCCGCCTCTTCTGGGTGGCGCTGGACCTGCTGGACCTGTTGGACATGCAGGCCAACCTGTGGGAGCCGCCGCGTACCGGGCTGCCCCTCTGGGCCGAGGGCCTCACCTTCTTCTACTGCTACATGCTGCTGCTGGTGCTGCCGTGCGTGGCGCTCAGCGAGGTCAGCATGCAGGGCGAGCACATCGCGCCGCAGAAGATGATGCTCTACCCGGTGCTCAGCCTCGCCACCGTCAACGTGGTGGCCGTGCTGGCGCGCGCTGCCAACATGGCTGTCTTCCGCGACAGCCGCGTCTCGGCCATCTTCGTGGGCAAGAACGTGGTGGCGCTCGCCACCAAGGCCTGCACCTTCCTGGAGTACCGCCGCCAGGTGCGCGACTTCCCGCCACCCGCGCTGACTCTGGAGCTGCAGCCCCCAGCCCCCCAGCGCAACTCGGTGCCGCCGCACGCGCCGCTGCACGGCCAGCCGGGCCGCCCCCACGGGCCCTCGCCCACGCGAGACGCCCTGGACACGTGACAGGGGCCGCCCCGGGGCGCTGAGACGCGTGGCGGCAGGCGCGCGGTTTGCATGGGATGGGGTGGGGGCGGGCTCCCAATGGGGCTAGGTGCGGAGAGTGACCGAACCCGGGGGCGGGGGGACCCCCGGCCGCTTCTTCATCTCAGGAATCCTTCGGACCACGGACCTCAGCCCCTGCTCGACCAGTCCGCCCAGCGTGGGCGCCGGTGTGTAAGGCCTGAGCCAGAGCGGGAAGGGCCCCGCCTCCGCCTGCTGGGGTCCCTGGGTGGGGCCTCTGGCGCAGAGTTTGGGACTAAGGAGGCCTCTGTCATTTTAAAGACTCTTGTTTACAGTTTTGTATGGAACGTGGCACTGCTCTGCCTGTTTGATGCGTCCAGTCTCTTGATAGCTGCGGAGGGGCGCCTGAGGGGCGGGGTGTGAGCGAGTGACGCTGGGCGGCTGGGCCGGTCCACTTCTGTCCTGTCCTGGTCTCTCTGGGCAGTCAGACGGGGACGGCAGGGAGGACCCGTGGGAGAGTGGGTCTCAGGGGCCCTAGGGGCCCGCTCCCTCTCCCGACGGTCTCTTTTGGGTTCCTGCCTCTTCCCGGAGGAGCCCCTTGCTGGCCCTTGGGTCTCCGCCTAGCGATGGGGCCGTTGCTGTGGGGTTGTCTTGGCGGTGAGGTCCCGTGTCCCGGTGTCAGAGGCGGGAACTTGGTGCACTCCCAGGGCAGAGAAGACAGCTCTGGGCTCACGGAGCCCCAGGCTCACCCGTCCTCCTGGGCCTCAGCGCTGCTCCGCGCCTCCCACCTCTGCCTCCACTGGCCTCCGCGGCCCTGCAGCGCCAGGCACACTGGTCCTGACTTGGTTTAATGGGCCATGTGCCCTGCCCCCCGACTTTGAGGACCTCCGAATGAGGCCCAGGCCGGCACCCACCGTTTTCATGACCGGGGCTGTTGTCTGGCTCGTGGCCCGAGGTGTCTGCCCTCTGGGTTTGCCTTGGGAACAAGATGGGGACGTCCCAGCCTGCCCTCCCCTGGCTTCCTGCGGTGGTCTGTGATGGCCACAAGTGACAGCGACGCCACCCAGCTGGCGCCCGTCTGTCATCCCCTCACTCAACAGCTCCCAGCTCCTGTCATCGCAAAGACGCATCCAAATTCGGGAAGGAGAGGGCGGGGACTCCTTTCGGGCTTCCCCTGTTGGTAGGGAAGTCCCTCTCAGAAGCCCCCAGCGTGGGCCCCTCAGGGGCCCTGGGCCACAGCTGGTTCCATGATGGCCGTGTTCTGAGGGCTGGCCTCGGGGCTGGGGTACTTGCCTCGTTGGGTCTGGGGTCTGACAGCCCGGGATGCCAGCGGAAGACGAGGGCCCTGGGTTTGAGGCCGAGGACCTTGCCCTCTTCCCCGGAGTGAGGGCCTCCGCGTCCTCCTTCCTCCTCCTGGAATGGGGGCTCAGACGCACCTCACCTGCTGTGGTGGCACCAGGCAGAGTCTGCCCCTGCACGACGCAGCTCGGTCCCTCAAGACGAAAACACATTCGAACTCCTGACCCGTCTTCTTCCGTTCCAAAGCACGTTCACTTTTTCTGTAGGAAAATAGCTTCATCATAGTAAAGACCCAACTTGGCAAAATCGAACTCCCTCATATTATAGCTAAACTTCATATCATCCGATTCATTTTGTCCAGTAATGCGGTGGAGACCCAGTTAGTGACAAGCCCAGAACAGAAGCCACCACCATCATCGCCCCTGTTAGGATGGCCGCCACGTCATCTGCTCTCTGGGGACCCTTTTGCTGATGGCCCAGGTGGAGGAGGGATGGGACACCGCAGTGTTGCACGGCCTCTCGTGGCTGAAGCGTGAGTGGCTTCATCTGGCAAAAACAAGGTAACTGCCAGTTCACCGGAGAAAGACCAAGGAAAAGACCCCTCAGTCAGAGCGTCTGAGGCTGGGCGCTGCCCGAGGGGTTCAGACTGGGGGTGGGAGCGCACGTGTGTCAGCTGGGTCAGCACGCAGGGCGCCCGGGGCAGACTTCTCCCAGGGAGACAGCTGGAGGTGGGGTCGCACCAGGGGGCTGAGAGCAGAATGGCAGCGGTTCGGAGGGGGTGTGTCGGTCCGGGTTCTGTGGAGAGACAGAGCCAGTGGGAGAGACACAGAACAGAAGAGACCCTTTATGAACGGTCGGCTCACGCGACCGTGGGGGCCGAGCGGGCCCATGACCTGCCAGCTGCGGGCTGGGGACCAGGAGGACGGCGCTGTCGTTCAGTCTGAGTCCGAAGGTCCACGAAGCAGGAGCACGGATGTCCGAGGGCAGTAGAAGGTGGACGTCCCAGCTCAGGCAGAGGCAAACCCACCTCCCGTCCCCCCTTCCCCCCTCCTCTCTCTAGGCCTCCAGGATTGGGTGAGGCCCACTGCACGGGGAAGGCCATCTGCTTGCACCCTCAGTGACACACCCAGGAGTAGTCTCACATGCTGCCTGGGCGTCCTGTGGCCCAGCCCGCTTGACACATCAAATTAAGCATCACAGGTGGGGACGGGGCTTGGACAGCCGAGGGGTGGGAGGAATGGCAGAGAGGGGGCTGGGAGGATGAGGAGGGAGGTCAAGACAGGTGAGGAAGATGCCTGCTGGGTTTGCGGGCAGGGCATTGACGTGGACGCCCAGTAGCTGCCCCGTGGCCACTCCTTCATGGTGACCAGACCGGAATTTGCTTGGGGGTCGCCCCGTGCCTATCAGCCCAGTGGTCAGCGTGGAATCGACTCCTTCCTCACTGGTGCTGGGTCACGGAAGAAGGCCTGCTGACCTGACTGTGGACTCGTCTATGTCCCCCCAGGGAGGCACAAAACTGGAGAGGAGGGTGATTAGATGACATGGATGTTCCTGTCACTCCCACGTGAGTCTGGAAGGTTGTCCAGGCTGCTGGTCCATCCCAGCCCACTGGGGACCCACGTCCCTCCTGTCTCCTGGCTCCTCTGTGAGTCCTGATGCTCTGTCCAGGTTCTCAACTGAGGCACAGACAAGGCACTGAAGACCTCGAAAGGGGACGCTTGTAGGATCACTTTGCGTGGTTCTCAGAAGCTGGCACAAGACACCTGGCTCGCACCCCACTGTCCTGAATTTGGACATGTGGGTCCACAGGGAAAGGGTACTCGGGTGTCCAGACGAAATTCTTCTGCTGTGAAGGAACGGGGGCCACTTATATCTCCAAAAGAGCAGCACCTTTTAACTTTACTAGATTTTTCAGTATTTTTTTTTCCCTCTAAAGCATCTGTCCTCACTTACGTTCTCACTAGCAGAATATGAGCGTTGCTGTTTCTCCACCCCTAATGCAGGTGGTAGTGTTAGTCTCGCCCATGTGATGGGGCTGGGATAGCGAGTTACCTTCACATTTCCTTGATTATTCACGAGGTTGATCATCTTCTCACATCTCCATGGAGCATTCGTGGTCCCTCTTCCGTGAATTTTGCATATTCTGTTTTTCTATTCGATTGTCTTTCTCTTATTAGTTCGGAGGCATCCTGTGTAGATTCTGGTCACAATCTTCTTTTTTTTTTTTTTTCCCTTCTTTTTTTGGCCACACTGTGTGGCATGTGGGATCTTCTCTGATCAGAGATCGAACCCTGGAAACGCAGAGTCTTAACCACTGGACTATCAGGGGAGACCCACAATCTTTTTTTTTAAATGGACAACAGTGCAGAGAATTGGGGAGATCATCACCTTTGGTTCATGATATGCTCCCTTCACTGGTCCACGCTGGGTGTCGTTATTTACACAGCCAGTTCTTTAATACGTTGTTTTAAATCATGGAGGCACCTGCAAACCCACCACCCAAACCAAAGCTGGAATCTCGACAATGACTGCATTTCACCGAGGGCCCCCACCTGTCCCTGCCGCGTTCACGGGAGGCACCTTCACCCTGAGACCTGGGAGCGCCTTTCCTTTGTTTCCATTTTGTGCAGATTTATCAAATCGATATGTATTTCTGAATGCATATTTTGGTTTCAGTTGTTTTTAATGTTATGGAAAGGGTGTCATTCTATGTATATTCTTCGGAGATACGTTTCACTCCACGTTTTACTAAGATTCATCCATACTTCCGCGTGTCTGGTAATTCATTCTGTGTGCCAGTGAAAGACCCTTATGTGAATGTTCCACACTCTCCCGTCCCGTCCCCATCGATGGATATTTGGATTTTCCAGATTACTGCCACCGTGAGCTGTGCTGCTGTGACTGCTCCTGTGTGTGCATCTCTCATACGTGCACAGGAGTTTCCCTGGGGTATGTACTCAGGAGTAAACGTGCTGGGACACAGGTAAGGGGCTGTAAGCCTTCTCCAGGTGATGCCACACGGTCTTCCAACGGGGCTGAGTCAAGTAAGCCCTGCAGCTTCTCCCACGCTTGGTGCTTTTGCATCCAGCGTGGCTGTTAACGTTTTCACATCAGCCCAATCCCTGCTGCTTTGTCTGTGATCTTTGCTTTTTCTCTGCAAGTTTTCTAGAGTTGGTCTTTTTTTTTTTTTTTTCTCTGTGGTACACGGGCCTCTCACTGCTGTGGCCTCTCCCGTTGCGGAGCACAGGCTCCGGACGTGCAGGCTCAGCGACCATGGCTCACGGGCCCAGCCGCTCCGCGGCATGTGGGATCCTCCCAGACCGGGGCACGAACCCGTGTCCCCTGCATCGGCAGGCAGACTCTCAACCACTGCGCCACCAGGGAAGCCCTAGAGTTGGTCTTTGATAGGCTTGAATCCCCTGCAACGTGTCCAATGTGGAGTCCTGCTTCTCACCCTCATCTTCCTAAGTCCTGGGAATCGAGGGGAGGTGTCAGGTTTGGGAAAGCCATTGCCACTAGTTCTGCCGGCTGAACCGTCTGTTGGTTTTGGGCGTAGGTGGTCTGCTGGAACCTCACAGGCAATTGTGTCACTCTCCTGTACTTCTGTCACCGTTGCCGTGCACATTTTCATGCTAAGTTGGTAACAGGTGCGGTCTTCTTGGTTCCTTTGTTACCGTGTTTCTCTTTATCACTAGTCATCCTTTTTGACTTAGGTTCCATTCTGCCTGATAGAATTGTGCCACCAGCTTTGCTTTGGTTTGTGTTTTTATGGTGTATGTTTTCCCACCCTTTATTCTCAAACCCTCTGCTGTGGACCGAATGTCTGTGTCCCCCCTGCCCAAATCCACTTGTTGAAGCCCTGCCCCAGTGGGATGGTATTTGGAGGTGGGGCTGTTGGGAGTTGATTAAGGTTAGAAGAGGTCATGAGGGTGGGGTCCTATGATGGGATTAGTGCCCTGATAAGAGGGAGGGACCATGGCTCTCCCCACCACATGAGGACACAGCGGCATCTGCAAGCCAGGAAGAGGGTCCTCATCAGGACCTGGCTGCGCTGGCACCTTGATCTGGGACTTGAAGCCTCCAGGACTGGGAGACATAAATGTCTGCTGTTTGAAGCCCCCAGTCTGTGGTGCTTTGTTATAGTGACCCCGAGCTGACTAAGACACTCGGCACAGTTTTGTTTCAAAAGTGGACTTTGTTGTTTACATGCTGCTTGAAAAGACGAGCTTAATCCATATGCATTTACTGTGAATTCTGTTATATTTGGACCTCTTTCTACCATCTCATTTTATGTGTTTGTCGTCTTTTTTTTTTTTTTTTAAACCCTCTCCCCTCTCCATCCCCTGTCCTTTGGGTCAGTCACATTTTCCACCATACTTTTTATCCTCTGGAGGTTTGGCAAGTAGAATTAAAAAAAAAAATTCTTCTGTAATTCACCGTTGAATGTTTTTAAGGGTAAAACATTTTATTCACTGACTTTAAAATTGTGGCAAAATATACATAACATAAAATTGACCATTGCTAACCTTTTTAAGGTGGATGCCACTCTGCTCACGTGGCATTAAGTACACTCGTATGGTTGTGAGACCATCACCACCCTCCATCCCCAGAACTGTTCTCATCTCGTAAAACTGAAACTCTGTCCCCATTAAACAGTCCCTCCCCACCCCCTCCCCCAGCCCCGGGCCCCCACCATCCTTTCTGTTTCTGTGAATTTGACTCTTCTAGGGAACTCGTATGAGTGAAATCACACGGGATTTGTCCTTCTGGGACTGGTTTGTTCCATTCAATGCCCTCCAGGCTCGTCCGCACTGAGGCCTGTGTCAGGATTGCCATCCTTTTGAAGGCTGAGTAATTTTCCATCTTATTAATGGGCATTGCACTATAGGATGTTCTGTGCACTTAACTTGAAAATTTTCTTTCTTTTTTAAAAAATATGTTATTGGAGTATAGTTGATTTACAATGTTGTGTTAGTTTCAGGTGTACAGCAAGGTGATTCAGATATATATATATATATATATATATATATATATATATCCATTCTTTTTCAGATTCTTTTCCCATCTAGGTTATTACAGAATATTGAGTAGAGTTCCCTGTGCTATACAGTAGGTCCTTATTAGTTATCTATTTTATACAGAGGAGTGTGTATATGTCCATCCCAATCTCCTAATTTATCACTTCCCCCACGTTTCCCCTTTGGTAACAATAGTTTGATTTTGAGATCTGTGAGTCTGTTTCTGTTTTGTAAATAAGTTCATTTTTATTAGATTCTACATATAAGTGCTATCATTTGAAATTTCTATTTCTCTGTCTGACTTACTTCACTCAGTATGATCATCTCCAGGTCCATCCATGTTGCTGCAAATGGCACTGTTTTGTTCTTTTTTTATGGCTGTGTGATACTCCATCATATGAACAGACTGAGCACTATTGAATGTTCTGTGCACTTAACTTGAACTTGTTCTAACAGGTTTACAGTAAGTGTCTCTGTCCTTCCCTGTGGAGCATCAAGATGTTAGCCTCTAATTCCCCTTGGACCCCTCTCCCCTCAACTAATTGTTGTCTAGACTTTCGGTTTACTTTTTTTTTTTTTTTTTTTCCAGTATGCGGGCCTCTCACTGTTGTGGCCTCTCCCGCTGCGGAGCACAGGCTCCGGACGCGCAGGCTCAGCAGCCATGGCTCACAGTCCCAGCCGCTCCGCGGCATGTGGGATCTTCCCAGACCGTGGCACGAACCCGTGTCCCCTGCATCGGCAGGCCGACTCTCAACCACTGCGCCACCAGGGAAGCTCTGGGTTTACTTTTAAAATGCAAAATGCCGTGTTCTTTCACTGTGAGTTGGTAATTAATTTTATCCACCGGGTCCACCTGGCCTCCCGAGGAAGAACGTTCTGAGGTTCCTCCCCGGGCTGCCAGCCATCCTGGGGCCACATCCCCACGCGGGCCGAGCCTCCTGTGCTGGAAAGAAGGCCCCTTCTTCACACTTCTCCTGCTGGAATGTGCGCGTGGTGGCAGGTTGGAGAGCCGTGGGGTCACCTGCACCCGCTCGCCCGCCCGCCCGCCGCGTGTCTGACCTGGTCGGTGGAGGGCGGTGTGAACTCTGCTCGCCGTGGACTCTGCTCACGTGAGCCATGCCAGTGACTTTTCCTTGTGGTCACACAGCTGAATTTTGTCATAGTGGACCCAAAACGGGTTTGGGGTGGAAGTTCTCTTAGCTCTCGTGTGTCTGGACATGTGTCTTCTTGCTCCATTTAAGTGACACTTCGTGGCAGTTAAGTCTGCCGGGTCCCGTGTCCCTGGCCTTCCTGTACTAACAGGCTGGAAATGGACGTCTCCAAGCCCCACCGGCTTAGCCGTGTGACAGTTCTGGCCAAAAGAATGAAGGTGGATGTCGCTTCCCAAGTTCAGAAGTGACTCAGAAAGCCTGGTGGTTTCTTGACCTTGCACATCTGGGCCGAATATCCTCTGCTGTCTGTCCCCTGGTCCTCTGTTCTTGGACATGCCCCCATCCTGCCGCCCCCAGGTACTGAGTCTTTCTGGTGCTGCAGTGGAAGGTGGGTTGCTGTGTGTTTTCCCTGCTGCTGACTTAGATTTCAGCTTTGACTGGATCACTGGGTCTCCGCTGTTTCAGATCTTGGCTGTGGCGCTCCAAGCCGGGCGACCTGGGCACCTGGCTTCTGTTTCCTGGTCTGTAAGCTGGGGTCCTGCGAGGATCAAACCGGGTGACCCCGTATCCCATCCAGGACAGGGCCTGGCGCGTGGAAGCAGCCGGGTAGGTGTTTGCCCTCCTTGTCCGTATTCTTATTGTAATGGGATTTTGGGAGAGTATGTTTGTAAGTGCACAGGATCAATGCTTTATGTTTCACTGGAAGTCTCAAAAAAAAAAAAAGCTTCACCTTTCATTAAATTGAAAAGAAATAGTGCAGCTGAAATAATAAATACACTGTGGAAGGGACGGAGCATAGAAGTGTACGTGATAACACTTGCTTTGACTAAACCTGGGTGGAGAAACCAGATCTCTTGCTGAAATTCGGTTCGGCAGGATTTTTTCACTAGGGAAAGTTGTTCTTGACAATCATCATGGCCGGGAAAGTGACAGAAGACACAGTGGTGATGTTTGATCCAGTTGAACCTCGGCCCGTGAATCAAGCCTTCACTGTAAAATTTATGTGGAAAAGAGTCTTTATTCATTCTTTATGAGATGAGGCAGAAAACGGAGGACATCGGGAATGGTTTGCCCACAGCGGAGCTCGGGGACTTTCCACCCACCTCACGGCTGTTCGTTCCAGGAAATGTGTTCTTCCTGGGGTTTGATGGCTCTTGGTGCTCACATGGTGGTGAAAGCTCACGAATGACTTGCAGGACGACTGTAGGTTATTGCACGAGACTGCTGGTTCCTCACCCGAGGGGTCGCAGACCTGCGCTGGGCTGTGGCCTGCAGGGGACACTCTGCAGCGCGGGGCATGAGAGCTCGGCTGTGCGTGCGGGTGCATCGCAGGTCCCTGTGTCTGTGGCGCTGAGGATGGGCCGACGTTCACTTCCTAGGAGGAGAGGCTGTGAGCCTGTGGGGAGACGGGTGTCATGCCTATGGATGCCAGCGTGAGTGCAGCGGAGAGCAGGGCGGGTGGGGCTGTGTCAGGGCCTCCCCAGCAAGTGACTTCACGCTGGGACTTGATCACGAGCAGGATTGGCTGCGAGGAGAGGAGGGACGTTTATCCTGGCAGGTGGGATGCCCCCAAAGCTCACCTGCCCCAGAGCCCACCTGGCTGGGGCGGGGCTGGCAGGTCTTGCAGTGGCGCAGGATGGCCACCAGGGGGAGCCCGAGCCTCAGCCCTGCCCGGCGGCCCCTCCCGCTCGCACGGAGAGCCCCGCCAGAAGGTGTGTGTCCAGGTGGAGGGACGCCCGCTGGCCTCTGCAGGAACGCATCACAACATCACCTCGCACCGAAAAGATTTCAAAGAATTGTAACGCGTGCGTCCGGCATGGCGGAACTCTGCAAGGGCACGTTTCAGTCTCAAAGTGATATCGTGGGATTAGCCCTATGAGGTTTAGGCGTCAAACTGCTCACTGAACCCAGCTTCTGACAGATAGGTCTGAAAAGGGACCAGCTTTGGGATTGATCCAGGTGATCACAGTTTTAAGTTTAATGTGTCAGGACAGCTGACACACCTGCCGTGTCCACACCTGCCAACACAGGTACCCAGGCACAGGGCCCGGCTCCCCACAGCGCAGGGCCCCCAGGTGTGCCTGGCGCCCGGTGTGACCCTTCCTGTAAGGGTGTTCCAAGGACCCCAAAGCTCACCTGCGCCGAAAGGACGTGGGGCGAGGATGGGGCCCAGGATGCACACGCTCTCTGGGCCCCAGGATGAACCCCGACACCCTCCTCCAGGTGGTGCTGGCCCTGCCCTCTGCCCCCTGCCCGCCCAGGGGCCCCAGGTCTGGGCAGAGCCTCCTGCTGGCCCAGTGCATGCAATGCTGCTGGCGGCCACAGCGGGGCAGCAGAGCTCAGCGTGTTCCGGGACCGGATGTCCAGCTCACGGGGCCGCCCTGGGCGCCTGCACGGAGGCCAACCCCAGGCTCACCCGAGCCCGGCCCTAGGTCCCCTGACCCCAGCCCCAGGTTCAGCCTGGACCCTGTCCCCAGCGGGCCGAGCTTACTGGCAGTAGGTCACCCCTTGGTCCTGGGTCATTGGGGCTGTGGCGGCTGCACCTGTGGTGAGTGTCCACGGCGAGTGCAGCATTTGGAGAACTCAGGGGACGCTGGGCCCTGGACAGTGAGACTGGCGCTTGGGGGACAGGACGAGGGCACCCCCTCCTGGCCCCCTGTTCTGGCACCTCTGGGGTGGGGGTCCTGGGGGTTCTGGCAGGAGGGGGCGACCCCCCTGGTGCCTGCCAGGGGAGGGAGCCGGGGCCCGCGGGGGCCGCTCGGGTCTCCGGGATGGTGGTGGCGGGGCTGGGTTTGTGGGGAAGGGCTGTGAGGGACCCAGCCTGGAGGTGGACATGCTGGGCGACCTCCTGGAGCCGTTTCTCAAGCTTTTGCATCTGTACACACGGGTGGGGGTTTGTCCCTCATGAGGGCCAACAATTTGAGGTGAAACTTTGCCAGTGGTTTTGGGACAGCAGCGGTGAGTGATACCTTTAGTGCTGATACGGCTGCTAACATGACACTCAGGCTAGATTTGCACCCATGGAAAGGAGGATCCTTCCCACCTCCGTGGAGATCCTAGCTGAGGTCTGGGACACGCGCTGGCTCACGGGCTGAGTCACAGACAGCCCAGCACGGATCGTCCTTCCAGGGGTGTGGTCAGGGGTTCACGCTCAGCTGGCATTCTTGTCTCCTTGGGACACTGAAGGGTCACTTGAAGGTGGTAGCTGGTGTCCGGGCTGCTCCCAAACCTGGGCCGGGTCTCAGTGTCCCTCCACCCCAAGTGGTCTTTCTAGTCGGGAGCTGGACCTCTCACTCGGGGGCTCAGGCCTCCCACTGTCCCTTTTTATTTTATTTATTTAAGATTTATTTTTCTTGAGGTAACATTAGTTTATGATATTATATGTTTAATATGTACAACGTATTTCTACTTCTGTACACCCTGCAGCATGCTCACCACCAAAAATTGAGTTTCCACCCATCACCATACAGTTAGCCCCCTTTACCCATTTTGCCCTCCCCGCCCCTCCCGCTCTGGTAACCACTGCTCTGCTCATTGACCCAATGGATGTTCATAGCATGCTCTTCAGTCTCCACATATTTGTGATTTTTCCAGCTTTCTTCTTGTAGTGTATTTCTTTTTTTTTTTTTAAATTATTTATTTATTTTTGGCTGCATTTGGTCTTTGTTGCTGCATGTGGCCTTTCTCTAGTTGCAGTGAGCAGGGGCTACTCTTCCTTGTGATGCGTGTGCTTCTCATTGTGGTGGTTCCTCTTATTGCAGAGCACGGACTCTAGTGCGTGGGCTCAGTAGCTGTGGCGCATGGGCTCTAGAGCGCAGGCTCAGTAGTTGTGATGCACCAGCTTAGCTGCTTCGCAGCATGTGAGATCTTCCTGGGCCAGGGCTCGAACCCATGTCCCCTGCATTGGCAGGAGGATTCTTAACCACTGCATCACCAGGGAAGTCCTGTAGTGTATTTCTAATTTCATACTAGTGTGATTGGAAAAGATGCTCGATAGGATTTCAGTCTTGTTAAATTTATTGAGACTTATTTTGTGTTCTAACACATGATCTATCCTTGAGAATATACCGTGTGTGCTTAAGAAGAATGTGTGTTCTGCTGCATTTGGATGGAATGTTCTGTCCAAATCTGTCAAATCCATCTGGTCTAATGTTCCATGAAAGCCACAGTCTCCCTGTTGACTTTCGTCTGGAAGATCTGTCCACTGATGTACGTGGGGTGTGAGAGTCCCTACTATTATTGTGTTGCTGTCAAGCCCCCTCTTTGGGTCTGTTAATAATTGTTTATGTATATTGATGCTTCTATGTTAGGGGCATATATATTATTAACTTTATGTCTTCTTGATGAACTGTCCCCTTTATCATTAGAGTCCATCGTTGTCCCTTGTTACCTTTTGGCTTGAGGTCTCTTCTGTCTGATATGAGTGTAGCTCCACCTGCTTTCCTCTGGCTGCTGTTTGCTTGGGGTTTCATCTTCCGTCCCTTCTCTTTGAGCCTCTGTGTGTCTGTGGAGCTGAGCGGGGTGTCCTGGAGGCGGCATGGAACTGGGTCTTGGTTTCTAACCCATCCAGGTTCTCTCTGTCTTTTGATTGGTGATGTCGATCCATTTATATTTAGGGTGATTATTGATAACTGAGAACGTAGGGCTGCCATTTCATCTTTTGTTTTCTGGTTGCTCAACACCTCCATTCCTTTCTTCCCTTGTGTTTCTCTCTGCCATTTTTGTTTGGGTTTTTCTAGGATACTTGTCTCATTTTCTTTTTTGTGTTTCTTGCCTCTGCTCTAGATGTATGTTTTGTGGCCACCATAAGATTTGTGTAAAGTGTCTCATCGATAAAATAGTCCTCTTTCTGCTGACAGCATCTATCTTCATTTGACTAGACAGGTTCCATCCTCTTCCCCATGTATTTTTGTTGCCTCAAATTACCCCTTTTAAATATTATGAGTTTGTTACGAAGTTGAAGTGGCTATAGTTATTTTTTTGCTTCCCCCCTTTAAACTTAATGCTATAATTAAATGTTTATTTAATAGTTTTTAACATCTTTATTGGGATATATGTATATGTATATGTATATCTGATTCACTTTGTTATAATAAAATGTTTAAAAGCCTATTCTGGGGCTTCCCTGCTGGTGCAGTGTTTAAGAATCCACCTGCCGATGCAGGGGACACGGATTCAAGCCCTGGTCCGGGAAGATCCCACATGCCGCGGAGCAACTAAGCCGGTGCATCACAACTACTGAGCCCGTGCTCTAGAGCCCACGAGCCACAACTACTGAGCCTGCGAGCCACAACTACTGAAGCCTATGCACCTAGAGCCTGTGCTTGGCAACAAGAGAAGCCCCCGCTTGCCACAACTACAGAAAGCCCGTGCACAGCAACGAAGACCCAATGCAGCCAATAAATAAATAAATAAATAAATAAATAAATAAATAAATAAATAAAGCTTATTCTGTTAAAGAGCTGCAATTTCCAATTCTATTTATCACTTTATTCAGTTTTGTGTGCTTTTGCCTTTTTGTTTCTGGTAGAAGAGCTCCTTCCAACATCTCTTGTAAGGCAGGTCTAGTGGTGAAGGACTCTCTCAGGTTTGTTTGTCTGGGAAAGCCTTTATTTCTCCTTCATATCTGAATGGTAACTTTGCTGGATAGAGGAAAGTTGGGTGACAGTTTTTATCTTTCAGTCTTTTGAGAATGTCATTGCACTCTCTCCTGGCTGGTAGGGTTTCTGCTGAGAAATCTGCTGGTAGCCTAAGGGGGGTTCCTTGGTAGGTGGCCATCTATTTTTCCTGGCTGCCTTTCAAATTCTTTGTCATTAGCTTTTGACAATTTTAATATAAGGTGTCTTGGAGAAGGTCTTTTCGCATTGAGGTGATTCGGTGTTCTCTTAGCTTCATGGACTTGCATATCCAGTTCCTCTCCAGGTTTGGGAAGTTCTCAGCTATCATTTCTTTCTTCCTTTTTCTATTTCTTTTCTTTTTTTTTCTTTTGGCCGTATGGCGTGGCTTGCAGGATCTTAGTTCCGTGACCAGGGATTGAACCCAGGCCCATGGCACTGAAAGCACTGAGTCTTAACCACTGGACCAGCAGGGAATTCCCAGCTATTATTTCTTTAAATAAACTATCTCTTGTCCCTCTGGAACACCCATCACCCTAACATTGCCCTTCCTAACAGAGTCAGATAGAGCTCATGGAATTTCTTCATTTTTAGTATTTTAATTCTCTTTCCTTTTCTACTTGTGTCATTTCTAGATTTCTACCTTTCAGTTCACTAATTCTCTCTTCCATATGGTCTGCTCTATTTCCAATGCTTTCTAATGCGTTTTTCATCTCATTGATTGAATTCTTTTTTTTTCTTTTTTTTAATATATATATTTTTATTAGTTTCTGCTTTATAACAAAGTGAATCAGTCATACATATACATCTGTTCCCACATCCCTTCCCTCTTGCATCTCCCTCCCTCCCACCCTCCCCATCCCACCCCTCCAGGCGGTCACAAAGCACTGAGCTGATCTCCCTGTGCTCTGCGGCTGCTTCCCACTATCTATCTACCTTACGTTTGGTAGTGTATATATGTCCATGCCTCTCTTTCGCTTTGTCACAGCTTACCCTTCCCCCTCCCCATATCCTCAAGTCCATTCTCAAGTAGGTCTGTGTCTTTATTCCCGTTTTACCCCTAGGTTCTTCATGACATTTTTTTTTTAAATTCCGTATATATGTGTTAGCATACGGTATTTGTCTTTCTCTTTCTGACTTACTTCACTCTGTATGACAGACTCTAGGTCTATCCACCTCATTACAAATAGCTCAGTTTCATTTCTTTTTATGGCTGAGTAATATTCCATTGTATATATGTGCCACATCTTCTTTATCCATTCATCCGATGATGGACACTTAGGTTGTTTCCAGCTCCGGGCTATTGTGAATAGAGCTGCAATGAACATTTTGGTACATGTTTCTTTTTGAATTAAGGTTTTCTCAGGGTATATGCCTAGTAGTGGGATTGCTGGGTCATATGGTAGTTCTATTTTTAGTTTTTTAAGGAACCTCCATACTGTTCTCCATAGTGGCTGTACCAATTCACATTCCCACCAGCAGTGCAAGAGTGTTCCCTTTTCTCCACACCCTCTCCAGGATTTATTGTTTCTAGATTTCTTGATGATGGCCATTCTGACTGGTGTGAGATGATATCTCATTGTGGTTTTGATTTGCATTTCTCTAATGATTAATGATGTTGAGCATTCTTTCATGTGTTTGTTGGCAGTCTGTATATCTTCTTTGGAGAAATGCCTATTTAAGTCTTCTGCCCATTTTTGGATTGGGTTGTTTGTTTTTTTGCTATTGAGCTGCATGAGCTGTTTATAAATTTTGGAGATTAATCCTTTGTCAGTTGCTTCATTTGCAAATAGTTTCTCCCATTCTGAGGGTTGTCTTTTGGTCTTGTTTATGGTCTCCTTTGCTGTGCAAAAGCTTTGAAGTTTCATTAGGTCCCATTTGTTTATCTTTGTTTTTATTTCCATTTCTCTAGGAGGTGGGTCCAAAAGGATCTTGCTGTGATTTATGTCATAGAGTGTTCTACCTATGTTTTCCTCTAAGAGTTTGATAGTTTCTGGCCTTACATTTAAGTCTTTAATCCATTTTGAGCTTATTTTTGTGTATGGTGTTAGGGAATGATCTAATCTCAAACTTTTACATGTCCCTGTCCAGTTTTCCCAGCACCACTTATTGAAGAGGCTGTCCTTTCTCCACTGTACATTCTGGCCTCCTTTATCAAAGATAAGTTGGCCATATGTGCGTGGGTTTATCTCTGGGCTTTCTATCCTGATCCACTGATCTATCTTTCTGTTTTTATGCCAGTACCACACTGTCTTGATTACTGTAGCTTTGTAGTATAGTCTGAAGTCAGGGAGCCTGATTCCTCCAGCTCCGTTTTTCGTTCTCAAGATTGCTTTGGCTATTCGGGGTCTTTTGTTTTTCCAAACAAATTGTGAAATTTTTTGTTCTAGTTCTGTGAAAAATGCCAGTGGTAGTTTGATAGGGATTGCATTGAATCTGTAGATTGCTTTGGGTAGTAGAGTCATTTTCACAATATTGATTCTTCCAATCCAGGAGCATGGTATATCTCTCCATCTATTTGTATCATCTTTAATTTCTTTCATCAGTGTCTTATAATTTTCTGCATACAGGTCTTTTGTCTCCTTAGGTAGGTTTATTCCTAGATATTTTATTCTTTTTGTTGCAGTGGTAAATGGGAGTGTTTTCTTGATTTCATTTTCAGATTTTTCATCATTAGTGTACAGGAATGCCAGAGATTTCTGTACATTAATTTTGTATCCTGCTACTTTACCAAATTCATTGATTAGCTCTAGTAGTTTTTTGGTAGCATCTTTAGGATTCTCTATGTATAGTATCACGTCATCTGCAAACAGTGACAGCTTTACTTCTTCTTTTCCAATTTGGATTCCTTTTATTTCCTTTTCTTCTCTGATTGCTGTGGCTAAAACTTCCAAAACTAGGTTGAATAAGAGTGGTGAGAGTGGGCAGCCTTGTCTTGTTCCTGATCTTAGTGGAAATGGTTTCAGTTTTTCACCATTGAGGACAATGTTGGCTGTGGGTTTGTCATATATGGCCTTTATTATGTTGAGGAAAGTTCCCTCTATGCCTACTTTCTGCAGGGTTTTTATCATAAATGGGTGTTGAATTTTGTCGAAAGCTTTCTCTGCATCTATTGAGATGATCATATGTTTTTTCTCCTTCAACTTGTTAATATGGTGTATCACATTGATTGATTTGCGTATATTGAAGAATCCTTGCATTCCTGGAATAAACCCCACTTGATCATGGTGTATGATCCTTTTAATGTGCTGTTGGACTCTGTTTGCTAGTATTTTGTTGAGGATTTTTGCATCTATGTTCATCAGTGATATTGGCCTGTAGTTTTCTTTCTTTGTGACATCCTTGCCTGGTTTTGGTATCAAGGTGATGGTGGCCTCATAGAATGAGTTTGGGAGTGTTCCTTCCTCTGATATTGTTTGGAAGAGTTTGAGAAGGATGGGAGTTAGCTCTTCTCTAAATGTTTGATAGAATTCGCCTGTGAAGCCATCTGGTCCTGGGCTTTTGTTTGATGGAAGATTTTTAATCACAGTTTCAATTTCAGTGCTTGTGATTGGTCTATTCATATTTTCTATTTCTTCCTGAGTCAGTCTTGGCAGGTTGTGCATTTCTAAGAATTTGTCCATTTCTTCCAGGTTGTCCATTTTATTGGCATAGAGTTGCTTGTAGTAATCTCTCATGATCTTTTGTATTTCTGCAGTGTCGGTTGTTACTTCTCCTTTTTCATTTCTAATTCTATTGATTTGAGTCTTCTCCCTTCTTTTCTTGATGAGTCTGGCTAATGGTTTGTCAATTTTGTTTATCTTCTCAAAGAACCAGCTTTTAGTTTGGTTGATCTTTGCTATCGTTTCCTTCATTTCTTTTTCATTTATTTCTGATCTGATCTTTATGATTTCTTTCCTTCTGCTAACTTTGGGGGTTTTTTTGTTCTTCTTTCTCTAATTGCTTTAGGTGCAGGGTCAGGTTGTTTACTCGAAATGTTTCCTGTTTCTCAAGGTGGGATTGTATTGCTATAAACTTCCCCCTTAGAACTGCTTTTGCCACGTCCCATAGGTTTTGGGTCGTCGTGTCTCCATTGTCATTTGTTTGTAGGTATTTTTAAATTTCCTCTTTGATTTCTTCAGTGATCACTTCGTTATTGAGTAGTGTATTGTTTAGCCTCCATATGTTTGTATTTTTTACAGATCTTTTCCTGGAATTGATGTCTAGTCTCATAGCATTGTGGTCGGAAAAGATACTTGATACAATTTCAATTTTCTTAAATTTACCAAGGCTTGATTTGTGACCCAAGATATGATCTATCCTGGAGAATGTTCCATGAGCACTTGAGAACAATGTGTATTCTGTTGTTTTTGGATGGAATGTCCTATAAATATCAACTAAGTCCATCTTGTTTAATGTATCATTTAAAGCTTGTGTTTCCTTATTTATTTTCATTTTGGATGATCTGTCCATTGGTGAAAGTGGGGTGTTAAAGTCCCCTACTATGATTGTGTTACTGTCGATTTCCCCTTTTATGGCTGTTAGTATTTGCCTTATGTATTGAGGTGCTCCTATGTTGGGTGCATAAATATTTACAATTGTTATATCTTCTTCTTGGATCGATCCCTTTATCGTTATGTAGTGTCCTTCTTTGTCTCTTCTAATAGTCTTTATTTTAAAGTCTATTTTGTCTGATATAAGAATTGCTACTCCAGCTTTCTTTTGATTTCCATTTGCATGGAATATCTTTTTCCATCCCCTTACTTTCAATCTGTATGTGTCTGTAGGTCTGAAGTGGGTCTCTTGTAGACAGCATATATATGGGTCTTGTTTTTGTATCCATTCAGCCCCTCTGTGTCTTTTGGTGGGAGCATTTAGTCCATTTACATTTAAGGTAATTATTGATATGTATGTTCCTATTCCCATTTCCTTAATTGCTTTGGGTTCGTTATTGTAGGTATACTCCTTCTGTTGTGTTTCTTGCCTAGAGAAGTTCCTTTAGCATTTGTTGTAAAGCTGGTTTGGTGGTGCTGAACTCTCTCAGCTTTTGCTTGTCTGTAAAGGTTTTAATTTCTCCATCAAATCTGAATGAGATCCTTGCTGGGTAGAGTAATCTTGGTTGCAGGTTTCTCTCCTTCATCACTTTAATTATGTCCTGCCACTCCCTTCTGGCTTGTAGAGTTTCTGCTGAGAGATCAGCTGTTAACCTGATGGGGATTCCCTTGTGTGTTTTTTGTTGTTTTTCCCTTGCTGCTTTTAATATGATTTCTTTGTGTTTAATTTTTGACAGTTTGATTAATATGTGTCTTGGCGTATTTCTCCTTGGATTTATTCTGTATGGGACTCTCTGTGCCTCCTGGACTTGATTCACTATTTCCTTTCCCATATTAGGGAAGTTTTCAACTATAATCTCTTCAAATATTTTCTCAGTCCCTTTCTTTTTCTCTTCTTCTTCTGGAACCCCTATAATTCGAATGTTGGTGCGTTTAATGTTGTCCCAGAGGTCTCTGAGACTGTTCTCAGTTCTTTTCATCCTTTTTTCTTTATTTTGCTCTGCATCAGTTACTTCCACTATTTTATCTTCCACCTCACTTATCCGTTCTTCTGCCTCAGTTATTCTGCTATTGATCCCATCTAGAGTATTTTTCATTTCATTTATTGTGTTTTTAATCGATGCTTGATTCATCTTTAGTTCTTCTAGGTCCTTGTTAACTGTTTCTTGCATTTTGTCTATTCTATTTCCAAGATTATGGATCTTGGAAATAGAATCTTGGATCAGCTTTACTATCATTATTCTGAATTCCTTTTCAGGTAGACTGCCTATTACCTCTTCATTTGTTAGGTCTGGTAGGTTTTTATCTTGCTCCTTCACCTGCTGTGTGTTTTTCTGTCTTCTCATTTTGCTTATGTTACTGTGTTTGGGGTCTCCTTTTTGCAGGCTGCAGACTCGTAGTTCCCGTTGTTTTTGGGGTCTGTCCCCAGTGGCTAAGGTTGTTTCAGTAGGTTGTGTAGGCTTCCTGGTGGGGGGGACTAATGCCTGTGTTCTGGTGGTTGAGGCTCGATCTTGTCTTTCTGGTGGACAGGTCCACGTCTGGTGGTGTGTTTTGGGGTGCCTATGGCCTTATTATGTTTTTAGGTAGCCTCTCTGCTAATGGGTGGGGTTGTGTTCCTGCCTTGCTAGTTGCTTGGCATAGGGTGACCAGCACTGTAGCTTGCTGGTCGTTGACTGAAGCTGGGTGCTGGTGTTGAGATGGAGATCTCTGGGAGATTTTCGCTGCTTGATATTATGTGGAGCTGGGAGGTCTCTTGTGGACCCGTGTCCTGAAGTTGGCTCTCCCACTTCAGAGGCACAGCACTGACTCCTGGCTGCAGCACCAAGAGCCTTTCATCCACCCGGCTCTTTTGGGGGGGTCTGAGGTCTTCTGTCAGCGTTCAGTAGGTGTTCTGTAGGAGTTGTTCCACGTGTAGATGAATTTCTGATGTATCTGTGGGGAGGAAGGTGATCTCCGCGTCTTACTCTTCCGCCATCTTCCTCCGGGGCCAGCTCATTGATTGAATTCTTAAGCCGCAGAATTTCTGTTTGTTTCTTTTTTAGAATTTCAATCTCTTTGGTAAAGTATTTCTTCTGTTCATTAAATTCACTTCTGAGCTGACTGAAGTGCCCTTCTGATTTTCCTACAGCTTGTTGAGTGTCTGCGTGACAGCTATGTGCATTGTCTGTCATTTAGCCCGCAATACCCCGTGACTTTGAGTTTGGTTTCTGGAGAACTGCCACTTCTCTTTGTGGTACAGGGTCCTGGCTTCTCCCCGGCGCTGAGTGGGGATTCCTCCCCCGGCACGTTTGAAGTGGTGACAGGTTCGAAATTAGAGGCCTTTCCTTTGCCTTCCAGCAGGTGGCGCCACCACACAGGTTTTCGGCTTCTCCACCTGAGCTCCTCCGGCTATACTTGGGAATCTTCACCCTCCGCCCTCCGCCGCCTCTGTCGGGGGGGGTGTCGCCCGAGCCCCCGTCATTGCTTATTGTGCCTCCGGAGTCGCTGGTGCCCTGATGCTACCAGTGTCGCTGGCGTTACCACCTGGTTCCCCGGGGAAGATGAGCTCTGCCTTCGTGTCCGGGCCCAGGCCCCCAGCCGCGGGGGAGGGAGGTGGTGGGGGTCCGGTTAGAGCTGGCACCTCTTCCGCGTCTGGTGGTGTGAGGTTCACAGGCTCTGCTGCTGCGGTGAGGCGGGGGCTGGAGGGACGGGGTCACAGGCCCCATTGGTGTTGCTGCCCGGTTACCTGTGGCCGCAGGTGCCGCTGCAGTCGGGATGCAGAGGCTTGTGCTCCGCCTCCCCTGCGGCCCCCGGTTCCCTGGGCCGAGGCTGCGATTCAGGCACCGCCTCCCCTTTTGCCCCGGTTTGGCCTCCCCTCTGTGTTCCTGCCCACCTTCCTAGACGTGCAGGGGTGTGGAATTCTCTCGTGCCCCCGTGTGTCGGGCAGAAGCACGTCTGTTAGTTGTGGATGTTTTACTGGTCATGGACTGAAGGGCAGGGACCCAGGCCACTTTCCCTGTCCCGTGTTGCTGACCTCTCCCACTGTCCCTGGACGGCGAGGCCGGCACAGCGTCCTCTGGCTGTTCTCCGCTGTGGACGGCAGTCACAGCCAGCCTGGTCCCTGCAAGGGGCACGATGACCCCCACATCCCCTCCCCCACATCTGGCTGCCTTGAACCCTCCTCAAAGGGTTCCGTCCAAGTCTCGATGCTTTTGTCGAAAATCCCAGCTGCAAGGACGGACCCGAGGAAGACAGGGCGCGTTTGTCCACACTGAGATCGCTTCAGTCCTACAGAAACTCTGCAGGAGCATCACCACACTCCTACTCTCCTTCTTTAGTTTCCACACGTGGAGCCATTTGACCGCATGTGGGGACCCTCCCCGCCCCCCCATATGTCCATATCATTGTTCCTAGGGCCTCTTGGTGGGTGGAGCTAGGACATGTATGTGTGTGAGCACACGCACACTTACACACACACACTCCACACACGTGTTCACGTCCAAGTCTGTGGCTCTTGCTCTGCCCAGTACGCCCCCCTGCCTTGGCGGGACTGAGTCTCTGGAGCCAGGGTCCGGCGGGGCGTGCAATGACGCAGCACGGCCACAAGGGGCTGTGTTCTAGGGAAATCATATGATGGGCGAAACACGCAAAGGTGTATGGAATGTTATGCACACACACGATTCAGGGCGTGGTAGTGAAGAGAACACACAGGTCCCTACAGGGCAGCCTGAGAAATAGAACACGAGGGGCTCCAGGCCTGTCAAGAAGCAGAGGCCAGTGAGTGGCAGCTCCCTGCCCCCGAATCAGCTCTGCAGGGTCTATAAAGGCAGTTGGTTCTAGCAAGAAGCAACCTGCAGAGGCCACGAACCCCACACTCCAGGGGGCGGTACCCTCCGCCCGCGAGAGGGGGGAACATCTCCGTAAACTGTTGGGGTTCTTCTGCAGGGAGCTGTCTCTTCTCCCCCGTTTTTATTTTTCATCAATTTTTCACTTCTATCAGTGAATCCATTATGTACTTATATCAGTGTGGACTCACGGGTATTTATTTTACACTTTGGGGTCTAATGCAATACCCAGACGGTGGGCGGGGTGCCAGGAGGTGCTGCCCTGTGACCTCTCTCCCGGGTCTGGGAAACCGCCTGGTCTGGGGCGTGTGCGATGGCGCAGGGCGGCCACCAGGGGGCACCCGAGCCTCGCCGTGTGGTCACTGCGGGGACTGGATGGTGTGTAGGGGTCGCGGCCCCCGCACAGGCGGATCTGCCAGTGTGACCCTACCTACTGAGTCCTGACCAGCAGCCGCGGCTGAGCCTGCCCTGCCCAGTGTGCCTGGCTGCCTGCTTCTAAAATCGTCTTTTTTCCGCTGAGTGTTCACCTCAGTGTGTCAGGAATTGCATTTTGCTTTTCTTTAATGTTATGGACTGAACTGTGTCCCCCCACCCAGTTCAAATGTGGAAGCCCTAACCTCCAGGACCTCAGAATGTGACTGCACTTGGAGACAGGGCCTTTAGGGAGGTGATCGAGTTGAAGGGGGGGTACTAGTGTGGGCCCTGATCCAGTCTGGCTGGTGGCCTCATAAGAGGACGACATTAGGACACAGACACGCACAGAGGGTGCCCACGTGAGGACACGGGAGAAGACGGCGTCTACACGCTACAGAGAGAGGCCTCAGGAGAGGCCGCGTGCTGACACCTTGATCTTGGACTTCTGGCCTCCAGGACAGGAAGGGAGAATCTGTAGTTTCTGTGCTCAGTGCGCGGTGCTAATTACAGCAGCCCGAGCAGACTAGAACATTTTCCTGTGTGGGGTCTGCTGGGATTCTCCAGCGTGCTGGGCCCGGTCTCTCATGTCTTTGGACAATTCTGGGCCCTTGCCTCTCCGTGCGCCCACTTCTTCTTTGGAAGATGAGTCCGTGGTGTGGCATGTTTGCTCCAGTGTCCAGGGCACTTGGTGTTGCCGTCCGTGTCCTCTCTCTTAGCCTCTCTGTGCTGCCTTTACATTGTCTTTAACTTTTCCTCCATCACAAATTCTCGCTCCAGCTGTGTCCTGTGTGCTGTTTTGATTCCACTGTCAAACACCACCTTTTCCAGTTCTAGGACCTCTTTTCAAATCTATTGGTTTCTTGAACACTTTTATCTTATTTTGTCAGACTTGAATACATTCTTCAATTTAAAAAAAGCCCCTTCAGCTCACACCCTGCATGTTCTGAGTCTGATGGTTCTGATAACCGGCACTTCCTGAGATCTTACTCTGTGGTTCCTTGTTTCACCGATTCTCGTTTGAGGTGGCTTCTTGTTTTTGCTTCATTATGATTTTCTTTGTTAGTGGGCTTCCGTTCTCAGGTCTCTATCTTGAGCCTTCTCTGAGGCTGAAGTCTCAGTGCCCCAAGTAGGCAGTCCCAGTGGGAGCAATGTTTGCATCTGCCAGGCCCCTGGCGGATCACCCAGCAGGACCAGCCATGTCGATGGCTGTCAGGACGTTTAGGGTCCCTGGAGGTTGAGTCCTGGCTCCTGCCTGCCCGGGGCTGTGGGGGGTTGGGAGGGGCCTTTCCCGCACCGGAGCCCCGGCAGAGCTGGACCGACTGCTTTCCTTGTTGCCTCCCTCTGGGTGTGGGTTTCCCAGTTCACCCCCGGGGGCCTGGCTTGCAGGGGTGTCTGTCTGCCTTGACTCCCCAGACTGATGGGCCCTGGCCTGGCGCCTCTCCCTGATCCATGCAGACCCCCTACACTAACCCTGGCCACAGGGCAGTGCCCTCCTCAGCACCCACCCCCGTACTCTCGGGCCATCTCAGCCGTCCATTCAGAAATCCCCCTGACCCTGATACAGACTGCGACCCACCCAGGTCCCAGACCCATGCCTAGGCTTGGTCCTGCCCTGTCGCAGATGGGCACTGGGCCTGGGTCTGGGTAACCACCCCCGGAGTGGTGCGGGGGCAATGCCTTGGGGTGGGGGTGGGAGCTTCCCGCCGCCTGGGCAGGAGAGCTGGACGGACCTGCTCACTTGGCCTAGAACCGAGTCCTGGCCCGGCCCAAGTGCAACCCTGAACCCCAGCCCTGGGGAAGCTCCAGGGGGACCCCTGACCCTGTCCCAGGCTGCCCACGTGTTGCCCACAGAGCCGCCTCTCAGAGCTCCGAGGTTGTGGGGAGGGTGCTGGTGACCCAGCGATGGCAGAACTGCGAAGGTGCAGGCTACGCCAGGGGGTGCCCAGCCTCGCTCTGTGGTCCCTGTGGGGACAACCCTGGTCTGGGAGGAGACAGGGCCTCACGGCTGGTATGTCCAGATGTCCTCCTAGGGGACACCCGGGAGTGAATGCCTCCCTGGGACCTGCTGCACATGACCTTGGGACAGGCTGCAGAATGGGGCCTGGGAGGTCACCCGTGGGGCACGTGGAGAGTGTCCTCACAACCTGCAGCGATAATACAGCAGCCCCAGCCGAGCAGGGAGCAGTGTGTGATCCTCAGTCCTTGCCCTCGCCCCTGGGCTGGGCCTCAGGACAGCTGACACACCTGCCGTGTCCACACCTGCCAACACAGGTGCCCAGGCACAGGGCCCGGCTCCCCACAGAGCAGGGCCCCCAGGTGTGCCTGGCGCCCGGTGTGACCCTTCCTGTAAGGGTGTTCCAAGGACCCCAAAGCTCACCTGCGCCGAAAGGACGTGGGGCGAGGATGGGGCCCAGGATGCACACGCTCTCTGGGCCCCAGGATGAACCCCGACACCCTCCTCCAGGTGGTGCTGGCCCTGCCCTCTGCCCCCTGCCCGCCCAGGGGCCCCAGGTCTGGGCAGAGCCTCCTGCTGGCCCAGTGCATGCAATGCTGCTGGCGGCCACAGCGGGGCAGCAGAGCTCAGCGTGTTCCGGGACCGGATGTCCAGCTCACGGGGCCGCCCTGGGCGCCTGCACGGAGGCCAACCCCAGGCTCACCCGAGCCCGGCCCTAGGTCCCCTGACCCCAGCCCCAGGTTCAGCCTGGACCCTGTCCCCAGCGGGCCGAGCTTACTGGCAGTAGGTCACCCCTTGGTCCTGGGTCATTGGGGCTGTGGCGGCTGCACCTGTGGTGAGTGTCCACGGCGAGTGCAGCATTTGGAGAACTCAGGGGACGCTGGGCCCTGGACAGTGAGACTGGCGCTTGGGGGACAGGACGAGGGCACCCCCTCCTGGCCCCCTGTTCTGGCACCTCTGGGGTGGGGGTCCTGGGGGTTCTGGCAGGAGGGGGCGACCCCCCTGGTGCCTGCCAGGGGAGGGAGCCGGGGCCCGCGGGGGCCGCTCGGGTCTCCGGGATGGTGGTGGCGGGGCTGGGTTTGTGGGGAAGGGCTGTGAGGGACCCAGCCTGGAGGTGGACATGCTGGGCGACCTCCTGGAGCCGTTTCTCAAGCTTTCGCATCTGCACACACGTGGGCCCGTGGCCTTGTTCTGCGTGTGTTGTGTGTCTCTGCGGGTGCGTCCACCCCAAGCCCTGCCCTGCACAAGGCACCCCGGTTCTATGCACCTGAGAGCCCCCAGCCTCCCCATGGGTTACAGCTTGACGGGGAGAGTTACTGTTTGTCTAGGTTTTGCCCGTTTGTTGCCCGTCCTTCCCGGGCTGGCCACCACCAATGCTGAAGGAAGGTGCCCTGTAAGCCCAGGAAGTGAAACACCAAAGGGAAAAGCCACGGTGGGGACTGTTTCCATCAGCAGGGCACAGCGACCCCCTGAACGAGGTTGCTGGTGAAAACCACTAAAATGCTGGACTTAAGAAACCTAAAATGCTCACTTTTCTAAAGCAAGGTGACCTGGCCAGAGGAGAGGGCCGGTGGGAGGAGGGGGCGGCAGGCGGTCCCATCCCAGGCCCACCGCGGACCTGGTCCTCCGGCGGCAGGACCAGGGGCTCCGCAGAGGGGAGGCGTGGGCGGCCAGCAGCCCAGGTCCAAGCAGCCCTGGCGGTGGACCTGCAGAGGGCCGTTGTCTGGGCCCGGCTTCGTGAACGTCTTTCTGGGGAAACTTGCACGCCTGCTTGGGAGCAGGGCTCCCAGTTAATCCTAAAAGCAGGCAAGTGGGCCCGTGGAGAGGCCGGCCCTGCAGGGTCCCGAAGTCGCGGCCCCGCCGGGGGTGGGGAGGGGGCGGAGGCCCTGCAGCAGCAGAGGCTGGGGTCGCGGCGCCTCCCAGCCCTGCCGCCCGCTGGCGCCCCTTCTCCGAGACGCCCCTGCTCTCCCCGCGCGCACCCCCTCCGGTCCCGCCCAGCTCCCCGCGTCCCCTTCGGGACGCCTCTGGGCCCCGTCGCCTCCCCCGATGCCCCCCCCCCCCAGCCCGCCGAATTTGGGAGTGAGGTGGGGCGGTGACCGAGACCTCCGCGGGGGCGGCTCATCGTGTTTCAGAAGGTGACGTGGGACATGCGCAGAAGATGGAGGGGGCTGCTCTGTGCCTGAGCGCCCCTCCGCAGCCAGGACCCTCCAGAGCCCCCAGGGCCTTGTCCCCTTCACTTCCGTAAGACTGTGTCACCAACATGAGCAGTGTGTTTGCAGCATATGGTGTGGTTTCAAAGTTTTATCAGAGCAGCATTACAAATTAACATTTTTACCACTGAGAGAAAAACATGAAGTAACATAATTGTCCGAAACCATGCAGGAGAGTCTGGGGTGAGGCCAGGTGAGGGACCCTAGTTTAATTACAGGACCTGGTCCCTCCCCAGCCAGTCCTTGGGGGTGCCCCGTGGTTCCAGCATCCCCTGGCCCCTCCCGACCAGACCCCCACCCCAGACTCTCTGGGGGGGCAGTGGCGGCGCCCGAGGGCCGGGGGGAGGTCCCAGGAAGGGAGCACCCCTGCAATGACCGAAAGCTCCGGCCTCGGGATCGATGGGGCTTGGGGCGATGGAGGGGAGGGAGCCCCGAGGGGCCTTCTGCCATGGGGCACGGGGGAGCCCTGGAGGAGGGAGAGCCTGGCACTCACCGCCCCTGGGGGACCCTCCTAAGAGCTGGCCTCGGCCTCCCGCTCGCCCGCCCCTCCCTCTCCGTGGTCCCTCCCTGGCCCCCAGAGCTCCTGTCCTTCCCTTTTCTGGGCACCAAACTCGATGAAGGGTGCTCACACGGCCTGCCCCTCCCACTCCCCTCTGCTCTTCCTTTTCTCTTAAAGAAAAAACCCTTCTTATTGTGAAATGTGGTATTCAGATAGAAGATTGCCCCAAACCAAGAAACACCCTAGAGCCACTGCAAGCCCCCGTGCTCCCACCCCAGGCAGCAGGGGTCCCCGCCCTGAAGGCCCCTTCCTCCCAAGGGCACCCCAGCCTTGTAGGCGTCACATTCCCGCGAGGACTCGTGCTCCTGTTGAGACCCCCGGAGCATGGGGGCTCGGGGGCTCAGGGTCCCAGTGCGGCCAGCTGAGCCCCGGCCCAGGCCTGGCCACCTGGGGGGCACGCTGTCCTGGGGCCCCGGGGGGTCAGGACCGCCCTAGCTGTGGCAGCAGGCAGGGGCACTGGGTGACCAGCAGGCTTCCTGGAGGAGCGTCCAGGCTGGACCGCGGGCTCTGTGTGAGGAGGGTGGTGACCACGTCTGCACCCGCTGGGCTTGGCCTGGGCCATGGCTCCATGCACAGACCCTGCCCTGAGACGCCCTCCACAGCGGGTGTGGGAGCCAGGGTGCTGAGGGTAGCTGGAGGGAGGGTGGCCATGGAGGAGGGCAGTGCCTGTCCAGGATTCACCCCGAGAGTGCTGGGGCCACGGGCAGCCGTGGTTTCTTGAACAATCTCCAAGGTGCAGATGGTACGAGGGTCGGTGTGGGGCCACCGAGCGGTGCAGGGCCTGGCGGTGGGTGGACGAAGGTTCAGGGTCCAAGGGGACAAGGCCAGGTCAGCTGGACCACGAACCCTGGGTGCTCAGATGCGACGGGCAAAGCGCGGCCCCCCAGGGGACTGCCAGCCAGCTTCCTGTTTGTGTGTGTGAGTGAGTGTGTGCTCACGCCTGAGCTACCGCCGCACCCTGATCCTGACCACACACGTGTGCATGCCTGTCTCCTGTGTTGGTGGCACATGCCGGGTGTCTGAGGGGCTCTGGGTGGGCTGTGTGCACACCACGTGTGTCAGGGACCCCAGCCCCGGGCTCAGTCATGACAAGGTGTGTTCCCTTCTGAATGGACGTCACTGTGCAGAGCCCGGGTCCCGAGTTCCCTGAATGCAGCCCCGGCGCCAAGGGCAGTGCCTGAGACAGGTCTGGGGTCTCCGGGCTGAGCAGGGCTCTCCCGTGCTCCTCAGGGCTCACACTGGGCCTCCCAGCCCCCTCACCTGTGGCCATCATGACTGACTGTGTCTATCCGAGCCTGTGTGCTTGTGTGAGCCTGTGAGTCTGTGAGTCTGAGTGAGCCTGTGAGCCTGTGTGAGTTTGTGTGCCTGTGTAAGTCTGTGTTAGTCTGTGAGCCTGTGTGAATCTGTGTGAATCAGCATGTCTTTGAGAGCCTGTGATACTGTTCACATCTGTGTGCCTCTGTGGCCTTGTGAGGCTGTGTGAGGCTCTGTGCCTGTGTGAGTCTGTGTGATTCTGTGAGGCTGTTTGAGTCTTTGTGCCTGTGTGACTTTGTGTCAGTCTGTGCACCTGTGTGAGTCTGTGTGAGCCTGTGTGAGTCTGTGAGCCTGTGTGAGCCTGTGTGAAACTGTGTGAGCCTGTGTGAGCCTGTATGAGTCTGTGTGAGTCTGGGTTAGCCTGTGTGCTTGTGTGAGTTTGTGCCTGTATGAGCCTTTACGACTCTGTGAGCCTGTGTAGGTCAGTGTGCCTGTGTGAGTATCTGTGAGCTTGTGTGAGCCTGTGTTAACCTGTGTGAGTCTGTGTGGGCTTGTGAGCCTGTTTGAATCTTTGTGTCTGTGTGAGCTTGTGTGAGCTTGTGTGACTCTGTGTTAGTCCTTGAGACTGTGTGAGACTCTCCGCCTGTGTAACTCTGTGAGTCTGTGTGAGCCTGTGAGCCTGTGTGAGTCTGTGAGCCTGTGTGAGCCTGTGTGAGTTTGTGTGCCTGTGTAAGTCTGTGTTAGTCTGTGAGCCTGTGTGGACCTGTGTGAATCTGTGTGCCTTTGTGAGCCTGAGTTTGCGTGAATCAGCGTGTCTTTGAGAGCCTGTGGACTGTTTATGTCTGTGTGCCTGTGTGGCCTTGTGGGCCTTGTGAGCCTGTGTGAGCCTGTGTGAGCCTGTGTCAGACTGTGTGAGCCTGTATGAGTCTGTGTGAGTCTGCGTGAATCAGGTGCCTTTGAAAGCCTGTGAGCCTGTTTAGGTCAGTGTGCTTGTGTGGGCTTGTGAGCCTGTGTGAGTCTCTGTGTCTGTGTGAGCTTGTGTGATTCTGTGAGGCTGTTTGAGTCTTTGTGCCTGTGTGACTTTGTGTCAGTCTGTGCACCTGTGTGAGTCTGTGAGCCTGTGTGAGTCTCTGTGAGTCTGTGTGAGCTTTTGTGAGTCTGTGTGTCCATGTTCCTGTGTGAGTGTGTGTGTGCCTCTTGAGCCTGTAAGTTGTGAGTCTCTGTGTGTCCGTGTTCCTGTGTCAGTCTGTGTGCTTGTGTGGGCCTGTGTGGGCCTTCTGACTCGAGGGGCTTGAGCCTGTTCTTCCAGCCCTTTGATTCTCTGAAACCTCTGTGTGTGTGAGGTTGTGTGAGTGCATATGTCTATGTGACTCTGTGACCTTCTGAGAGTGTGCCAGTGGCTGGCAGGGTGCCTTTGTGTGTGTGTCTGTGTGTCAAGGTGTGTCAGGGTGTCTGTTTGTTCATGTGAACACATGTTTACCTGAGAGGCCCCATGTGCCTGTGTGTGTGTTTGTGCCCGTGGGGTCTGTGGGTATATCTCTATGTCAACACCTCTTTGTGTATCCTGTAGTTTGTCTGAGTTTCTGAGTGTGTTTACATTTCTGTGTGTCTCTGTGTCTGCCTGTGTCTGTGTCTCTCTATGTGTCTCTGTACCTCTGTGTCTCTGTGGGTCTCTGTTTGTCTCTGTGTCTCTGTGCATTCTGTGTCCCTGTGTGTGTCCATTTGTGTGTGTGCCTGTGTGAGTCTGCATGGCCATGTTTGTGGGAGACTGTGTGTGTGTTGTGTTCAGTGTGTGTTGTGTGACCCCCGTCACTCAGGCCACACCCTGGGGGCTCTCCCAGGGCCCCCTCTCCCAACTGATGAGTCTTCCCTGCTGGGCCTGGGCCAGGCCTGGACCCTGGCAGATGTGGGCACCCCACCCTTGCTGGCCCTCCGGGGGTCTCAGTCTGCAGGACGATGGGACCAGAGGCCTCTTGTGTGTGGGGTCTCATGGGGCCTCCATGAGGCAGAGTGTGCAGGTTGACTGTGGAGTGGGCAGCCCCTGTTCTGGGCACAGCAGGGACAAAGGTCTGGGGGCAGGATGGGCCACGAGGGGCCGTGAGGCCGGAGCTGTGGGCTGGGTGGGACCAGGTCCTGGGCCAGGGGCTTCATCCCTGGCTGGCCTGCAAAGCCTACTTCCCCGGGTGCTGGGCCCTGTGGGGCTGTGCCTGGTCCCTCCCGTCCATGGGACCCCCTCCACCAGGCAGGCCTCTGGGAAGCGGCCTGGGTGCCTGGTCACTCTGGCCCGGCCATGGCACAGGCTTGGCCACCTGGGGGGAGGGGTGCCCAGAACGTGGGGGAGGATGGTCAGGAACCCTCCCCACCAGCTGGCCCAGCTGGGCCCCCTCCCCGCCGTCAACAATGCAAATGCCCTGGGGTCCTGGCTCTGCTGTTTCAGTCTCAGGGCAGTGGGGCTTTCCACCCTGGGCCCCACCTGCTCTGTGGCTCGTCCTTGGCCCGTTTTTAGAAACATTTGCAAGTGTGTTTGTGCTGTGTGTGGGGCGGGGGTGGGGCACAGCCAGCACCCTCGGGGCTTGTTTCTCAGACTGGGCTGGGGGAGGGGAGCCCACATCCAGCTTCCCCAGGGGGGCAGTGAGGGTCCCGGCAGGACCCCGGGCAGTGTGTGGAGCCCAGGCCTGGGTCGTGGCCTTAGTGGGGAGGCCCCTGTGGCTGGGATTCTCACCTGGGTGTGGCCCACGGCTGTGCCAGAGGGAATCTTCCAGAACCACAGTCTTCCTGGGCCAAAGGGACAGATAGAAAGTGAAGCTCAGTGACAGCAGGCCCCGGCTGCACACTCACATCCCAGGCAGGTGCACACACACACACACCAACACACATGTGCACACACACACCAACACACGTGCGCGCACACACCGACACACACGTGCGCACACACCGACACACACGTGCGCACACACCAACACACACGTGCACGCACACACCAACACACACGTGCACACACACACCAACACACGTGCGCACACACACACACCAACACACATGTGCACACACACTTGCCGTGGCCCCAGCACTGACTGCCCAGGGGGCCTCCTCATCTGGGCTCTGTGTGGCAGTGCAGCCCCCTCACCATGGCCTCATGACTCTGACCTTGGTCCTGACCAGGGAGGCTGGAGAGGCCAAGGTGCCCGCTCGGCCAGCTTTCTCTGACCCCAAGTGCAAACCTCAGGGCCCACAATCCACTTGTGTGCGTGTGAGTATAAACATGTTGGTGAGCACGCAAGTGTGTGAAGATGCATGGTGTGAGCATGACCCACAAGTGTAGTGTGTAGGTGTGTGTAGATCTGTATAATATGTAGGTGTGCACAGGTGTTTGGGTGTGTAAGGTGTGTGTAGATGTGTGTGTGCACGGGTGTGGGTGTGCAAGGTGTGTAGATGTGTGTACAGGTGTGTGGGTGTGCACAGGCGTGTGTAGGTGTGTGTAGGTGTGTACAGGTGTGCAGTGGAGGCTCCTGGCCAGCTCCCCTCACCTTCCAGGCCTGGCTCATTGTCACCCCCAGGACAAGACCTCTGGCTCTCCTCCGGGTCCCTGCGTGCCCCTCAGCCCCCTGGGGGCAGTGACAGGGCTGGGTGGGGGACCAGGCAGGGTGGGGCCTGTGCCACAGAGGAGGCTTGCATTTATGATGTGAGCACCGTGCTGAACAACGGCTGGGGTGTCCTGGGGCAGGTGTGGTGCACAGCCCTGTGCTAGGGCCTGTGTGTCTGCACGTGTGTGTCAGAAGGCCGGGGCTTGTGGAATTGCCCAGCTCCAAGCTGGCCTGGGCAGAGCCCCCAGACTCCCGGCCCCCAACAGAGGCTCCCACCCGAGGAGGGAGGGGTGGCAAGTGGGGGGCCGAGGAGACTCTCGGGGTCAGGGCCTAGCCAGGACTGGGTGGAGGCCCCGTGACTCGGCCCTGGGGGGAAGTGGGGGCCTCAGGGCAGGTGGCCCGTGAATACACGCTCACCCCACTCACATATACACAGAGAAGCACACTGAGAGACACACACACTGAACACAACACCCACACCCGCTACACACTCACAAACAAAACACAGACACACGACACCCAAGCTCTCCCTCCCCCTCCCCCCACACACCCAGAGCACACCGACACACACACACACAGGATGAACATATAGACACCCACACACTCACACTCACACACCTACACCCACACTCACACATTCACACCCCCACACTCACACCCACACTCACACTCACACTCACACCCACACTCCTCCCTCCAGGCCCTTGGGCCTCAGGGAGCCCCACTGAGGCTCTCAGGCCCGGCTACTTCCTCTGGGGCCGAGAACCTGCCCAGGTGTCTGCATCCACCGGCCCCACCGCTCACCCGCCATGTACCCCCGTCCTGCCTCGGGGGTCCCATCTGGGAGGTGGGTACGTGCCCTCCGCTCGGGGAAGGCCCCGCACACACACGGTGCAGGAGCCCAGGGGCACAGGTCAGCTGGCAGCTGGGAGTGGCCGAGTGAGCCCTGGGTCAGAGCCGGGGGCCTGAGTGCAGGTGGGGGCAGAGCGGCTTGGGGACCCACCTGCGCCTCCAGGGTCCGACCCCCGAGGTCTCTGGGATCCCCTCGGCCCTCTGCCTTGTGTGCTGTCACTGTGCTTGCCAGGGCAGGCCTCCAGGCCTCGGGGAGAAACCCACAGGCCTGTCTGGGCCCTGAGCACGGGGCTGGCAGAAGGACCAGCGCCCAGGGGAGCCGGGAGGTGCTGGGACCCCGGGGCACTGGGACCCCAGTCCCGGGACTCAGGCCTGGGTCTGGTGCAGGGTCCCCCTCGAGGGGCTGACAGCCAGCGGCTCTGGGCCGGCTGCCCTTGGAGCCGGTGCTCAGAAGGCAGCAGAGCAGGGCAACCAGCACAGCTCAGCCTGAGGACAACGATGATGCTGCGGGGCCAACAGAACAGGGGGCTGGGGGCAACTTCCAGATGGCGGGGGTGCCCTGGAGGTGCCTGTGCGGGGCTGGTGTCCGTGGGAGGCTCTGGCCGAGGCTCATCCCGCCTGGCCCAGGAGCAGCCGGCGGGGGATGGGGACTGAGGGCAGAGGGGCAGTGAGGTGGGGGGCTGGGGGGGATGGTTTGCTCTGACTGCGCCCAGCTGCAGGGTGTGACCTGCTGGGACCCTGTCCCTCTGGCTGCGTGGAGAAGGGACCCAGGTCCAGGCGGAGGCAGGGACAAGGGACAGGGGCCTCATGTCACTGAGGGTTCGAGGGGGTCTCTCTCTTCTCCATCCCATCACATGTCAGCTGGGAACCCTCTGGAAGGAACGGCGCCCTCAGCTACTGTCTGGCGATCGCAGGGCGTAAGGCGCCCTCGAATTCTTCACCAGTTTTCAGAGCAGCCAGTCAGTGTCTGGAGTCCGAGGGCCCATGTGGAGCCTGCACTGCGGCCCCTGTGCCCACACGAGCGCGGCCTCCAGGTTCTCCTCCAGCCACGAGGCCTCCTCGGCCACCACCCAAGATGCCAGCCAGGCCGCCAAGGCCAGGAGACCCCCTGCTCCTGCCACCCTTGCCGAGTCTGGCAGGCACCCAGGCCTCCACAGGCACCTCCATCCAGTGGGCCAGTGACACCGCAGCCACCCAGGCTCGGGCCCTGGCCGCTGTCCTTCAAACACCAGTGCTGGGGTCTGTGCTTCCTCCCACCATCCTGGGCCCCTGGGTGCCGCGTCCTAGCTGGCCAAGGGCACAAGGGGCCGAGCAGACCTCTGAGTCTCACATTTTCCTCTGGGGAGGGACCTGCCTGGGGGGCTGCTGGGGGCTTCCCTGGGGGTCCAGCCTGTGCACTCAGCGCTGCGCTGGCAGGGCCGTTGGCGGGCTGGGGGCTGCCTCGTCAAGGTCTCTGGGCCCCGAGGCCAGGCCGTGACCTGGGCCCACTTCCCCCCTCAACCCCCCGCTCCCCCCAGGCAGGTGCGAGGCCGGCTCAGTTTCTCCCCAGGTTACTCATTTGGGGCAAACTTGGCCCCGGAGGGTACATGCAAATGCTGTTTGTTCCACACCGAAAAACAAGTCTCTCAGCCTCTGAGGATGTTTCCTGAAATAGCTTGTGCCGACCACCCACCTGCAGCTCCAGCCACCGCCCCCCCACCCCCAGTGTGGCAGGTTGGCCTAGGCCTCAGGAATCGGGGTCCTTGCACCCCCTCCCCCAGGGCAGAGCCCACCGGCCCACCCTGGGTCAGTGACCACCCTGTGCGCGGCGATCTAGTGAACTACAATTGTTCTCAGCTTGCTTGCATCTTTGTGACCCGGTCCCCCACGGGGCGACCCTCAGGCCCCAACACTGGGGGGAGGGTGATGGGGGTCGGGAGTGCGCAGAGAAGAGCGACCCTGTGGCCCAGACGCTGGCCACCCCGCTGGCTGGGCGGCCCCCGCTGAGACCCCAGGATGGCGAGGCCCCACAGGGCCAGGGAGCTGGCCTGAGGCCACACACAAGCCTGTGGGAGCCCAGGGTGGCCACAGCACCCGAGCCCCGTCCACCTGTCCCTCCCATGACCCTGCCCTGCCCCGTCCTCATCCTCCTGTCCACACGCGGCTCCACTGGGGCCTCTGTCTCCGTCGCTTTCTGACTGTCCCCGTCCCTTCTCCTGACACCCAGGTCTCTCCCTGCCTCTGTCTCTCTCTCTCTGTTTCTCTTTGTTTCTGTCTCTCTCTTTCTCTCAGTGTGTCTCTCTGTCTCTGTCTGTGTTTTTATGTCCTATGTCTCTTTCTCTCTGTCTGTCTCTCTGTGTCTGTATGTCTATCTCTTTCTCTCTGTCTGTCTCTCTGTGTACCTCTTTGTCTCTGTTTCTGTCTCTTGTTCTCTCTCTGTCTCTCTGTATCTTTCTATCTCTGTGTCTCTCTGTCTCTGTGTGTGTGTCTCTCTCTCCCGCTCCCTCTCTGTGTGTGTCTGTTTCTGTGTCTCTCTTTCTCTCTCCCTCTCTCTGTCTCTCTATGTCTTTATCTCTGTCTCTCTCCCACTCTGTTCATCTCTGTCTCTCCCTCTCTGTCTCTCTCTCTGTGTCTATCTCTCTGTCTTTCTGTATCTCTGTCTCTGTCCCTCTCCGTCTATGTCTCTGTCTATCTCTCTGTCTCTCTGTCTCTATGTCTCTTTCTCCCTCTGTCTCTGTCTCTCCCCCTCTGTCCATCTCTTTCTCCCCATCTGCCTTTCTGCCTGTCTTGAGCTGGTGCATAAGGGGAGGACGTGAGAACCTGCACCCACTCCTGAGTGATCTGTGCTCCATGATCTTCAGGCAGTAGATGAGGGAGCTTCTCCTTTTGGAAGGTTCCAGCTGACCCATGAAGAACGGACAGAAGGGGTGGGAGCCCCCACCTGTGATCCCTAATGAGACACAGTCCCAAGGCCAGCGGCGGACAGGGCTACCCTCTGGAGTTGGCGGCTCCGGCGGGCGAGGCTGGGGCCAGGCTGGGCAGTGATGGTCACGGCTCTGACGCCAATGCCTGCGGCTCCAGAGGGTTCCCCCAGAGGGCCCGAGGGTCCGAGGAGCTGGAGTGGCCCTGCCACCCCTCACCCCAGGGCTCCCGCCTCTACCTGGACCCCCATCTGGTCCCCCAGCCCCCAGCCCCTGATGCTCCCACCTGGACATGCAGCCGTCACCCTGGTGTCCCCGCCCCGGCTCAGACCCCAGGTCTGTGCCCCACGCAGCAGCCACCCTGCAACTGGGCTCCGTCAGAGCAAACCATCCCCCCCAGCCCCCCACCTCACCGCTCCTCTGCCCTCAGTCCCCATCCCCCCCCAGCTGCTCCTGGGCCAGGCGGGATGAGCCTCGGCCAGAGCCTCCCACGGACACCAGCCCCGCACAGGCACCTCCAGGGCACCCCCGCCATCTGGAAGTTGCCCCCAGCCCCCTGTTCTGTTGGCCCCGCAGCATCATCGTTGTCCTCAGGCTGAGCTGTGCTGGTTGCCCTGCTCTGCTGGCTTCTGAGCACCGGCTCCAAGGGCAGCCGGCCCAGAGCCGCTGGCTGTCAGCCCCTCGAGGGGGACCCTGCACCAGACCCAGGCCTGAGTCCCGGGACTGGGGTCCCAGTGCCCCGGGGTCCCAGCACCTCCCGGCTCCCCTGGGCGCTGGGCCTTCTGCCAGCCCCGTGCTCAGGGCCCAGACAGGCCTGTGGGTTTCTCCCCGAGGCCTGGAGGCCTGCCCTGGCAAGCACAGTGACAGCACACAAGGCAGAGGGCCGAGGGGATCCCAGAGACCTCGGGGGTCGGACCCTGGAGGCGCAGGTGGGTCCCCAAGCCGCTCTGCCCCCACCTGCACTCAGGCCCCCGGCTCTGACCCAGGGCTCACTCGGCCACTCCCAGCTGCCAGCTGACCTGTGCCCCTGGGCTCCTGCACCGTGTGTGTGCGGGGCCTTCCCCGAGCGGAGGGCACGTACCCACCTCCCAGATGGGACCCCCGAGGCAGGACGGGGGTACATGGCGGGTGAGCGGTGGGGCCGGTGGATGCAGACACCTGGGCAGGTTCTCGGCCCCAGAGGAATTAGCCGGGCCTGAGAGAGCCTCAGTGGGGCTCCCTGAGGCCCAAGGGCCTGGAGGGTGGATTGTGGGTGTGAGTGTGTGAGTGTGAGTGTAAGTGTGTGGGTGTGTGAGTGTGGGTGTGAGTGTAGGTGTGTGGGTGTGTGAGTGTGAGCATGAGTGTGGGTGTTTGAGTGTGAGCATGAGTGTGTGGGTGTGAGTGTGAGTGTGGGTGTAAGTGTGTGAGTGTGGGTGTGGGGTGAGGAGGTCTGTGGTCAGGGGCTCTGCTGTATACGTGTCTCTGTCGGGAGCAGGGTGTGAGTGTGTGAGGGGCTTACACGGTTGCCTGTGCCCACCTCGCGGCCCTTTCTGTCTCTGCGTCACTTTGTCTCCTTCACCTATCCTCTCTGCATCTCTGTGTCTCCGTGTTTCTCTCTCTGTCCAGGTCTCATGTCTCCCCCTGTCTCTCCCTGCCGCATCTCTCCCCGTCTCTGTCTCTCCCAGCCCTGTCCCTGTCGCTGACCCTGGTACTGTCTCCCCTTGCTAATCCCTCCGTGTCCCTGTGTGTGGGACGTGGGTCCTGCCGTGAGCCCTGTGGGCTGTTCCTGTCCTGGCCCGTGGCCCAGGGGGAAGCTGCTGGGGTCCCAGGGCGGTGCTGGCAGCGCCTGGCATAGGGGAAGAGGAGGGACAGGGTGCATGGGGCTCGGGGCCAGGCGAAGTCATTGCTGGACCCTACGATGCCAGCTCCCCACCTGGGCCTGGCTCTGTCGTGGGCTCAGACAACATGGGAGAAACACCCTGAAGGGTCCTGTAGCTGGCAAGAGCCCTGCTGGCCCAACCTGGGTGGATGCCAGAATAACCTGTGCAGACCCTGGTAGAACCTAGGCTGACCCTGGCCTGACCCTGGCTGACTGTGTGTTGACCCTAGCTGACCCTGGCTGACTCTGAGCTGACCCTGTTGACACTGCTCACCCTGGCAGAGCCAGGTTGAACTTTGCCTAATCCTGGCTCACCTTGGGCTCTCTAAGGCCTGACCTTGGTTGACCCTGGCTGATCCTGGATGACCCTGGACTGACCCTAGTTACACTGGCTGATCCTAGGCTGACGTTGGCTATTCAGGGTGATCCCAAATGACCTTGGGAAGATCCTGGCTGACCTAGGCTGATGTGGGCTGGTACGGGGTTGGGGCTAGGGCCATCTGCAGGTCTCGGGGAACTCACTGCCCCCAAAGGGCTCTCCTGGGCCTTGGCCACTTGCCAGGCCCCAGGCCCAAGTGGCTAGGTCTCCGTTTTGGGACACGATTCTCAGAACAGCAGTCTGGCTGGGACACCTGGGCTAGCCTGTGCTCGCAATGACTCAGCCTGCCCATAGAGCTATTTTGGGTGTTTCAGCAGGTGACGAGGTGCAGGAGGCTTGAGAAGAAAGAGAAAAACAAGAGAACACAAACATCATTGCATCCCCCATCCTGCCTACACTCCTGCACCCAAGCCCTCCCCTTCTGGTAACCATGTGCCTGGTGACCGCCATGGACTGGGGTCTGGCTCATGAGCCTCGGCCCTGGGCCAATTTTCTTTCCATGAAGTTGGCCTGGCATCTACAAACACCTATGGGTACTGGAAGGGATGGAGCCAGGTGATGAGGCATCACCTCATTCTCCATCCAGTGCTCAGACCGAGAGGGTCTTGGGGCCCCTGGGAGGCTGTGCTTCCTCTGTGTGAGTGACTTCTTATGAGGGTCAGGACTCAGGATCTAAGATAAAGTGATGAAGCCAAAGAACGAGGGCTCCAGGATGAATGGACAGAATATGAGGGCCGGGCTGAGAGAGGAGAGGACACAGGTTTTAGGACCAGGCTCAGTGATCAGGACCAGGCTCAGTGATCAGGACCAGGCCCAGTGATCAGGACCAGGCTCAGTGATCAGGACCAGGACTCAGTGATCAGGACCCGGGCCCAGTGATCAAGACCGGGGCCCAGTGATCAAGACCAGGGCCCAGTGATCAGGAGCAGGGCCCAGTGATCAGGACCAGGCCCAGTGATCAGGACCGGGGCCCAGTGATCAAGACCAGGGCCCAGTGATCAGGACCAGACCCAGTGATCAGGACCAGGCCCAGTGATCAGGACCAGGGCCCAGTGATCAGGATCAGGGCTCAGTGATCAGGACCAGGGCCCAGTATCAGGACCAGGCTCAGTGATCAGGACCAGGGCCCAGTGATCAGGATCAGGCTCAGTGATCAGGACCAGGACTCAGTGATCAGGACCAGGCTTAGTGATCAGGACCAGGACTCAGCGATCAGGACCAGGGCCCAGTGATCAAGACCAGTGATCAGGACCAGGGCCCAGTGATCAGGACCAGACCCAATGATCAGGAGCAGGGCCCAGTGATCAGGACCAGGCCCAGTGATCAGGACCAGGACTCAGGGATCAGGACCAGGGCCCAGTGATCAAGACCAGAGCCCAGTGATCAGGATCAGGGCCCAGTGATCAAGACCAGAGCCCAGTGATCAGGATCTGGGCCCAGTGATCAGGACCAGGCCCAGTGATCAGGACCAGGACTCAGTGATCAGGACCAGGGCCCAGTGATCAGACCCAGGCCCAGTGATGAGGATCAGGGCCCAGTGATCAGGCCCAGGCCCAGTGATCAGGATCAGGGCCCAGGGATCAGGACCAGGCTCAGTGATCAGGACCAGGACTCAGTGATCAGGACCAGGCTTAGTGATCAGGACCAGGACTCAGTGATCAGGACCAGGCTCAGTGATCAGGACCAGGGCCCAGTATCAGGACCAGGCTCAGTGATCAGGACCAGGGCCCAGTGATCAGGACCAGGCTCAGTGATCAGGACCAGGACTCAGTGATCAGGACCAGGCTTAGTGATCAGGACCAGGACTCAGCGATCAGGACCAGGGCACAGTGATCAGGACCAGGCTCAGTGATCAGGACCAGGGCCCAGTGATCAGGACCAGACCCAGTGATCAGGAGCAGGGCCCAGTGATCAGGACCAGGACTCAAGGATCAGGACCAGGGCCCAGTGATCAAGACCAGGGCCCAGTGATCAGGATCAGGGCCCAGTAATCAGGACCAGGCCCAGTGATCAGGACCAGGGCCCAGTGATCAAGACCAGGGCCCAGTGATCAGGCCCAGGCCCAGTGATCAGGACCAGGGCCGAGTGATCAGGATCAGGGCCCAGTGATCAGGACCAGGCCCAGTGATCAGGACCAGGACCCAGTGATCAAGACCAGGGCCCAGTGATCAGGACCAGGGCCCAGTGATCAGGACCAGACCCAAGTGATCAGGAGCAGGGCCCAGTGACCAGGACCAGGCCCAGTGATCAGGACCAGGACTCAGGGATCAGGACCAGGGCCCAGTGATCAAGACCAGGGCCCAGTGATCAGGATCAGGGCCCAGTGATCAGGACCAGGGCCCAGTGATCAAGACCAGGGCCCAGTGATCAGACCCAGGCCCAGTGATCAGGATCAGGGCCCAGTGATCAGGCCCAGGCCCAGTGATCAGGATCAGGGCCCAGTGATCAGGACCAGGCTCAGTGATCAGGACCAGGACTCAGTGATCAGGACCAGGCTTAGTGATCAGGACCAGGACTCAGTGATCAGGACCAGGCTCAGTGATCAGGACCAGGGTCCAGTATCAGGACCAGGCTCAGTGATCAGGACCAGGGCCCAGTGATCAGGACCAGGCTCAGTGATCAGGACCAGGGCCCAGTGATCAGGAACAGGCCCAGTGATCAGGACCAGGACTCAGTGATCAGGACCAGGCTTAGTGATCAGGACCAGGGCCCAGTGATCAGGACCAGGCTTAGTGATCAGGACCTGGGCACAGTGATCAGGACCAGGCTCAGTGATCAGGACCAGGGCCCAGTGATCAGGACCAGACCCAGTGATCAGGAGCAGGGCCCAGTGATCAGGAACAGGCCCAGTGATCAGGACCAGGACTCAAGGATCAGGACCAGGGCCCAGTGATCGGGAACAGGGCCCAGTGATGAGGATCAGGGCCCAGTAATCAGGACCAGGCTCAGTGATCAGGACCAGGGCCCAGTGATCAAGACCAGGGCCCAGTGATCAGGCCCAGGCCCAGTGATCAGGACCAGGGCCCAGTGATCAGGATCAGGGCCCAGTGATCAGGACCAGGCCCCAGTGATCAAGACCAGGGCCCAGTGATCAGGCCCAGGCTCAGTGATCAGGACCAGGGCCCAGTGATCAAGACCAGGGCCCAGTGATCAGGACCAGGCTCAGTGATCAGGACCAGGCTTAGTGATCAGGACCAGGACTCAGTGATCAGGACCAGGACTCAGTGATCAGGACCAGGGCCCAGTGATCAGGACCAGGCTCAGTGATCAGGACCAGGGCCCAGTGATCAGGACCAGACCCAGTGATCAGGAGCAGGGCCCAGTGATCAGGACCAGGCCCAGTGATCAGGATCAGGGCCCAGTGATCAGGACCTGGCTCAGTGATCAGGACCAGGACTCAGTGATCAGGACCAAGGCCCAGTGATCAAGACCAGGGCTCAGTGATCAGGATCAGGTCTCAGTGATTAGGACCAGGGCCCAGTGATCAGGACCAGGACTCAGTGATCAGGACCAGAGCCCAGGGATCAGGACCAGGACTCAGTGATCAGGACCAGGGCCCAGTGATCAGGACCAGGACTCAGTGATCAGGACCAGGCCCAGTGATCAGGACCAGGACTCACTGATCAGGACCAGCCTCAGTGATCAGGACCAGGACTCAGTGATCAGGACCAGGCTTAGTTATCAGGACCAGGACTCAGTGATCAGGACCAGGGCCCAGTGATCAGGACTAGGCTCAGTGATCAGGACCAGGGCCCAGTGATCAGGACCAGACCCAGTGATCAGGAGCAGGGCCCAGTGATCAGGACCAGGCCCAGTGATCAGGATCAGGGCCCAGTGATCAGGACCAGGCTCAGTGATCAGGACCAGGACTCAGTGATCAGGACCAAGGCCCAGTGATCAAGACCAGGGCTCAGTGATCAGGATCAGGTCTCAGTGATTAGGACCAGGGCCCTGTGATCAGGAACAGGACTCAGTGATCAGGACCAGAGCCCAGGGATCAGGACCAGGACTCAGTGATCAGGACCAGGGCCCAGTGATCAGGACCAGGACTCAGTGATCAGGACAAGGCCCAGTGATCAGGACCAGGACTCAGTGATCAGGACCAGCCTCAGTGATCAGGACCAGGATCAGTGATCAGGACCACTGCCCAGTGGTCAGGACCAGGACTCATTGATCAGGACTGGAACTGAGTGATCAGGACCAGGGCTCAGTGATCAGGACCAGGAATTAGTGATCAGGACCAGGGCCCAGTGATCAGGAACAGGAATTAGTGATCAGGACCATGGTCCAGTGATCAGGACCAGAACTCAGTGATCAGGACCAGGGCTCAGTAATCAGGACCAGGGCCCAGTGATCAGGACCAGGACTGAGTGATCAGGACCAGGCCCAGTGATTAGGACCAGGACTCAGTGATCAGGACCAGGGCTCTGTGGTCAGGACCAGGGCTCTGTGGTCAGGACCAGGGCTCAGTGATCAGGACCAGGCTCAGTGATCAGGACCAGGAGTCAGTGATCAGGACCAGGGCTCAGTGATCAGGACCAGGGCTCTGTGACCAGGACCAGGGCTCAATGACCAGGACCAGGACTCGGTGATCAGGACCAGGGCTCAGTGATCAGGACCAGGGCCCAGTGATCAGGACCAGGACTCAGTGATCAGGACCAGGGCCCGGTGATCAGGATCAGGGCCCAGTGATCAGGGCCAGGGCTCAGTGATCAGGACCAGGACTCAGTGATCAGGACCAGGGCACAGTGACCAGGACCAGGACTCGGTGATCAGGACCAGGGCTCAGTGATCAGGACCAGGGCCCAGTGATCAGGACCAGGGCTCAGTGATCAGGACCAGGGCACAGTGATCAGGACCAGGGCCCGGTGATCAGGATCAGGGCCCAGTGATCAGGGCCAGGGCTCAGTGATCAGGAAATGGGCTCTGAGATCAGGACCAGGGCTCTGTGACCAGGACCAGGGCTCAGTGACCAGGACCAGGGCTCAATGACCAGGACCAGGACTCGGTCATCAGGACCAGGGCACAGTGATCAGGACCAGGGCCCGGTGATCAGGATCAAGGCCCAGTGATCAGGGTCAGGGCTCAGTGATCAGGAAAAGGGCTCTGAGATCAGGACCAGGGCTCTGTGACCAGGACCAGGGCTCAGTGACCAGGACAAGGGCTCAGTGATCAGGACCAGGACTCAGTGATCATGACCAGGGATCTGTGATCAGAATCAGGACTCAGTGATCACCACCAGGGATCTGTGATCAGAACCAGGGATCTGTGATCAGGACCAGGGCTCAGTGATCAGGACCAGGACTCAGTGATCAGGACCAGGGCTCAGTGACCAGGACCAGGGCTCAGTGATTAGGACCAGGACTCAGTGATTAGGATCAGGCACCAGTGATCAGGATCAGGCCCCAGTGATCAGGACCAGGACTCAGTGATCAGGACCAGGGATACAGTGATCAGGATCAGGGCCCAGTGATCAGGACCAGGGCTCAGTGATCAGGATCAGGGCTCAGTGCTCAGGACCTGGACCCTGTGATTAGGACCAGGCCTCTTTGATCAGGACCAGGGATCTGGTTGCAGTTATTGTGAGAGGTCTTGCTTTACATTCTTTTTTGTGAAACCCAGCACTTGCCTTGAGCCTGCAAGACCACAGAACCAGCTGATGAGTTCTAGGCAAGGGGACCCCGTGCAGTCCCCTGAGACCCTGCCGTGGGGCCGGCATCCTTGTCTCCAGAGCCTCTGCCCCTCTCCTCCCCCTTCCGTCATTCAGAGTTTGAGAACTTCTGCCTTTGGGATCATTTATTGCACCAGGAAGGGCTTTGTGGGTGCGTGCATGGCTTCTGAGCAGCGCTGAGTTCTGGCATCCAGCTGGGCTCTCGGGAGGCTCCTCACGTTTCCTCTCTGCAAACACAAGAGGTGTCAGGGCCTGGGGGAACTCCAGAGGTGGATAGGGTCCTTGCCTGTGCTCCTTCTCCACCATGGCCTGGCTCCCATAGACTGGATGGAAAACAGTGGCAGCCGCACCCAGGGAATCTGATGCCCTGACACTGCTGGGGCACATCCGTGCTCTGCCCCCAGGCCTGCCCAAGTCCTCAGTGTCTGGGGGGGGGCCACCTCTCTGTAGGCCAGACCCCCATCAGGGGGGACAGGGGAGCTCTGTTGGAGCCCGGCACTCCTGCCCCCCTCAGCCAACTGCTCGGCCTCCTCCTCCTCATTTATCCATCCACCCCCCATCCATCTCCCACCTGTGCCTGGCTGGCTCCTGCTCAGTACTGGGGGCCCTCTCGGCTGTCAGGCGGGCCCCGGACGCTCGTCACAGTCAGCGCCGTGCTGTAGAAGAGGCTTAACAGGAAGAGGGTGAGCAGGGTGATGGTGGTGGGCCACAGGCTGGCTTCCAGGCTGTCCTCCTCGGGGCCTTCCTGCAGCAGGTCCAGCACCAGCCAGGGCAGCGGGTCCCAGTGACCTGTAAGACACTGAGGGCCTGCAAGGCCCGGGTCTGCGTGAGTGCGGGTCGAGCCGGTGCCCTCCCCGCTGGGAGCTCTCAGGCTGGGGACGCTGGCCGTGCGGGCGCCCTGTCTCAGGTCTGAGGCTGCCTCCTGGAGGGTGAGAGAGCAGGTGCCCAGGGAAGGGCTGGACCTTGCAGCTCTTGAGGCACCTCAGGCCTCGTATCTCTGGGGGTCTCAGGGCACCTCAGAGAGAGAGAGGGACATGGCAGGGCAGGAGGGTGGGCACCGTCTCTGCTGCTCCAAGGAGAGCTCAAACCCAAGGCCTCCTGGATCCCAGCCCTACTTGTGAACTCAGCAAGCCTTCAGCAAGCCCTTACTCTTGGACCTTCTTGGCCTGGGCCCTGGATGGGACCAGAGAAGATCAGACATGCCCACGCTCAGGGTGCTCCAGGTCGAGACACAGATCTGGGTCTGTGGTTCATTGTGCCAAGGACCAGATGGACAAGACCAAGGGGCTCTGTTGCTGTCCCAGGAAGTGGCTGATAAGCTACGAGGAGCATGAGAAAGGCCCAGGTGAGAGCCACCGGCAGAGGCAACATTGCTGTCTTCAGGGTCCCGGGGCATAGACCTCCCACGTTAAGTGGGATTTGGACCAGCTTGTTCTATGCTGACACAGCCAATCGTTCGTCCACTCATCCACCCATCCATGTAACCATTCGATTACCTACCCATCTGTCCATCCGTCCATCTACTCACTCATCCATCCACCCCCGATCTGTCCATCTGTCCATCCATCCACTTCTCTGTCCTTCCATCTGTCCATCTGTTCATCCATCTATCTGTCTCTTCGACCATCCATTCATCCATCCATCCATCCACCTGTCCATCTATCCGTCCATCCATCTGTTTGTCCATTTGTCCATCCATTCATCATCCATCCATCCGTCCATCCACCCACCCATCCACCTGTCTGTCCATCTTTCCATCCATCATATGTCCTGTGACCCATCCACCTGTCTGTGCTGTCCATCTGCTGGCTCCACCCTCATATACTGTCTCTTCCGCCTCCCCATCTCTTTAGAAAGCTCCTCCTGCGGGCAGGTCCCGGTCCCTTGGTGGCTGAACCACCTTCTCTGTGGCAGCACTTCCCCAATTAATCCATTGCCCCCCATTGCCCTTTGGTGACTGGACTCTTGAGAGGGGAGCAGTGGCCAGGGTGGGCAAGGGTCCCCACCCCACCTTGGCCCTGGAAGCAGAGAGAGGCAGCCAGAAGGCTAGGTCCCCTGGGAAGGCCCAGAAGGTGTCTAAACAAGAGCAGGGGCCCCGCTGCCCCCTTGTGGGAGCCCTGGTGCAGGTGTCCCACGGTGGTCATGGGACTGTCCTTCTAGGTTCGGTCTCCCTGACCTTCCCTCCTGCCAGGAGCTCCAAGCAGAAGCTGTCTAGGGGCCCTGGGTGAGAGCTGTCTCTTCTGACCCCTCTCCACCCCTGCCCCCCACCCCATCTATGGCTCAGGAACGCATGGGAGACTTGAATTTGCGGACCAAGTGGGGAGCAGGTGATGCCTGAGAGAGGTCTCTCCAACTGATCCCTGAACTGTGCCCAGCTGGGTACACAGGGAGGCCTGAGGCCTGGAGGGACCTGGGGCAGCAGGTCTGGGCCTGGGGAGGACCCCCTGGGGGCTCGGGCGGGGACTCCTCTTGCCTTCCTGGAGCTGGTTCTGGGCTGTCAACTTCCTGCACCTGCAGGGCTCAGACGTGTGTGTGTGTGTGTGCGCGCGCACGTGCCTGTGCGTGACCACGAACACATGAGAGTATGTGTGCATGTGTGTGCGCCCCCGTGTACATGTGCAGAGCAGTGGGATGTGGGGTGGGGAAGGCTGTACCCAGGTGGGGTGGCCCCCTTTCCGTGCGGTCGGTGGGGCCGTCCTGCACTTCTGTGCGCTGTGCCCACAGAGGGCCCCTGGAATCCAGCCCTCTCCCTTCGCCACGCCTCCTGTGAGCCCTCCTCTGCGTGATGGCACCAGCCTCTTCTCTGGCCGCCAGGCTCCCCTCTCCCTCGCTCATGCCTCCCGGCTGCCCCTAGAGGCAGTTTCCTGAAATACAACTGACCAAGTCACCTGCCCCTGGGAACTTTCGTGGGGCCACTGCTCTCAGGACACAGGAGGCTGTGCCTGCCTCGCACATCTCAGCCCCAGTTCGACCCTCACTCCTGTGCTCACACTCATGCACGGCCATGAAGGCACATCCAGGGTCAGGCTGAGGGGAAACCAAGGCTAGAGAAAGTTGGGGCAGGGGCTGCTCTTTCCTCCTGGGTCCTGCTCCCTCCTGGTGTGTGCAGACCCCGAGCACGGACAGATAGGCAGCCGGAGGGAAGCGCAGAGCTGCTTCAGGCGAGCATGGAGTTTATTCAAGGGGCGGGTGGGGCGGGGGCACGGCTCAGTAGCAGACGCCGTCCACCTCCGACATGACCACGGACACGTTCACGTGGGTGGGTTTACCCGCCAGGCGGTCGATGGTCTTCTGGGTGAAGGCCAGGGGCAAGGCCTCGTGGCCCACCATGCAGGAGAAGGTCTCCCCCTGCTTCCAGGCCTCGGCGTCCACGCGCAGCACGCTGGTCACGGCGAAGGTGGGCACACTCTGGCTGGGCTCGGGCAGGGGGCTCCAGGTCAGGTACTTCTTGCGGGGCAGCTCCTGGGTGCCCTGCAGCCACCGCACCAGCACATCCTTGGGGCTGAAACCTCGCACCAGGCAGGTCAGCGTCACCAGCTCGTTGAGGGCCAGCTCCTCCGACGGCGGCGGCAGCAGGTGGACCTCGGGCCGGAACATGTTCTCTGGAGGGCAGAGAGCAGGGTCAGGGGTCTGGGCAGGGAGGAGAGTGCCCCCTGCCCCCTGGGCACCCCGTGTGGGGGGTGGGCGGGAGCTGGAGGGCGGGGTGGGCTCAGGAGTGCACCTTGAGCACTGTGGAGTGCCCAGCCGCCCACTCGCGGGTCAGGGCCCACCTGGGCGTTTCTTGATGGTGGCGGTTAGCGGGCCCTTGGACTCGGGGTGGGTGGCGGTGCAGGAGAAGGACTGTTTGTTTTTCCAGGGATCGGTGCAGCCCGGCAGGACGCTGGACACGCTGAAGCAGCCGCAGGAGTCACGCTTGGGCAGCTCCTGGAAGGCAGCCTTCCCACCTGTCGGGTTCCAGGTGAAGGTGGCGCCCTTGGGGTCTCTCAGGCCACTCAGCGTACACGTGAGGCTGGCATTGGAGCTCAGGAGCAAGTCCTCAAGGGCCGGTGGTTGCAGGGACAGGCTGAGCTTGCATGGACACGGAATATCTGGAACCGAGAGAGAAGCCAGAGCAGGTCAGCAAGGCCCTCCGTCCGCCTCCCTGGCCTCCAGCCCCAGCCCAGGCCCCTCTTGGCCACCCCCCCGGCACTCAGCCACCTCTTGTCTGAGGGGAGTGCCCACAGGGATGCAGTGAGGGAGCTGGGTCAGGGTGGCACCATGGGGACCCCACCCCAGCCCGCCCTCTGACCTTGTTGGCAGGGCACGTCCACGGTCTTGCTGGATTTGGAGAGGTGCTGCACCTGGCATCTCACAGACTTGTTGTCTGGGCACTGGTCGGCTGGCACGATCAGCTGGCTACTCATGGTGTACAGGCCCCCGGCCTGAGCAGGGGGGAAGTTCCTGATGGTCACACCCTCGCCGCTCTTGCTCCAGGTCACCTTCAGTGGCTCTGACGGGAAGAAGCCCTGGACCAGGCAGGCAATGACCACCTGCCCGGCTGGGTTGTCGCTCCCAAGGCTCAGTGGGAAGAGTCTGGGGCTGGTTTCGGGCACTGAAACACATGGTGTGCTGTGAGATGGCAGCCTTCACGCTGACCAGACGCCCGACACAGCCCCACGAGGGCAGGATGACTCCTGCCTTTCCTTTACACACAGAGAGTCAGTGACTGCCCCAAGGTCACGCAGCTTGTACGTGGTGCACCTGGGGTCGGCAGTGGCCACCTGAGTCCAGCTAAGCCATTTATGAACGTGCTCCTTGGGGCTCTGAGCACGGGGGCCCCACACGTTCCTCGAACGTGAGTCCTGGCTGTTGCACGCAGCTCTCCCACTGACCAACTGAGTCTGCGTGTACTGTTGGAGCCTCAGCTGCCCTCTGTGCAGTGGGCACGGTCATGCCCTTCCCCAGGGTAGGCGGTACCATGAGAAATGGGCCCAGAGAGAGGGCAGAGAAAAGACAGAGCAGCCTGGGCTTGAAGCTGGGTCTGCATGGGGGCCAGTTTGTCTGTCCTGGGGCTCAAGCTGGGGAGGAGAGGGGGCCTGAGACTTCTACGTTCCCCCTCCCACTTCCTGGGTAAAAGTCCCAGTCCAACCATCTCCCCCCTACAAAGCCCACCCCCCACCCCATCCTCCTAAACTAGCGGTTGACTCCCATGGACTATGGGGACCTTGAGGCTGGAGGCCCAGGTTCCAAATCAGTCCTTCGGGGCTGCCCCCTGGAGAGCTGGGCTACAGAGGGCATGGTCTGCCCTTGACCTTTCACAGTTCCCTTCCTCTCAACTGGTGAAGGGAGAGGGGAGCATCACAGTTGCACCCTGAGGCTGCATGGCCCTTGTGTGCCCCCAAGAAACATAGGGGGCTGTCTGGCTGGAAACCAGGGCCCTGGGTGTGATCCATGTTCAACCCACTGTCTCCTGTTCACCTCAGGCACTAGCCCAGTCCACCCCAGTTCAGCCCAGCCTGGCCCAGCCCAGCTCGGCTCATTTCAACCCAGCTCAGGCTAGTTCAACCGAGCTTGGCTCAGCTCAACTCAGTTCAAACCATTTCAACCCAGTTCAGCCCAGCTTAGCCCAGCTCAGTTCAGCTCAACCCAGTTCAGCCCAGCTCAGGCCAGCTTAGGCCAGCTCAGCCCAGCTCAGCCCAGCCCAGCCCAGTTCAGCCCAGCTCAGCTCAGCTCAGCTCAGCTCAGCCTAGCCCAGCCCAGTTCAGCCCAGCTCAGCCCAGCCCAGCCCAGCTCAGCCCAGCTCAGCTCAGCCCAGCCCAGCCCAGCCCAGCCCAGCCCAGTTCAACCCAGCTCAGCCCAGCTCAGCCCATCCAGCTCAGGCCAGTTCAGCCCAGCCCAGCCCAGCTCAGCTCAGCTCAGCCCAGCCCAGCCCAGCTCAGCCCAGCTCAGCCAAGCCCAGCCCAGCTCAGCCCAGCTCAGCCCAGCTCAGCTCAGCTCAGCCAAGCCCAGCTCAGCCCAGCCCAACCCAGCTCAGCACAGCTAAGCCCAGCTCAGCACAGCCCAGCCCAGCCCAGCTCAGCCCAGCCCAGCCCAGCTCAGCCCAGCCCAGCCCAGCTCAGCCCAGCTCAGCCCAGCTCAGCTCAGCTCAGCCAAGCCCAACCCAGCTCAGCACAGCTAAGCCCAGCTCAGCCCAGCCCAGCCCAGCTCAGCTCAGCCCAGCCCAGCCCAGCCCAGTCCAGCTCAGCCCAGCTCAGCCCAGCCCAGCTCAGCCCAGCTCAGCCCAGCTCAGCCCAGCTCAGCTCAGCCCAGCCCAGCCCAGCCCAGTTCAGCCCAGCTCAGCTCAGCTCAGCTCAGCCCAGCCCAGCCCAGCTCAGCCCAGCTCAGCTCAGCCCAGCTCAGCCCAGCTCAGCCCAGCCCAGCCCAGCTCAGCCCAGCTCAGCTCAGCCTAGCCCAGCTCAGCTCAGCCCAGCCCAGCCCAGCCCAGCCCAATTCAGCCCAGATCAGCTCAGCTCAGCCCAGCTCAGCCCAGCCCAGTTCAGCCCAGCTCAGCCCAGCTCAGCTCAGCCCAGCCCAGCCCTGTTCAGTCCAGCTCAGCCCAGTTCAGCCCATTTCAACCCAGCTCAGCTCAGCTAAGCCCAGTTCAGCTCAGCCCAGCCCGGCCCAGTTCAGCCTAGCTTAGCCCAGTTCAGCCCAGTTCAACCCTGTTCAGCCCAGCTCAGCCCAGCTCTGCCTAGTTCAGCCCAGCTCAGCCCAGCTCAGCCCAGCTCAGCTCAGCCCAGCTCAGCCCAGTTCAGCCCAGTTCAACTCAGCTCAGCCCAGTTCAGCCCAGTTCAGCGCAGTTCAACCCAGCTCAGCTCAGCTCAGCCCAGCCCGGCCCAGTTCAGCCTAGCTTAGCCCAGTTCAGCCCAGTTCAACCCTGTTCAGCCCAGCTCAGCCCAGCTCTGCCTAGTTCAGCCCAGCTCAGTCCAGCTCAGCCCAGCTCAGCTCAGCCCAGCTCAGCCCAGTTCAGCCCAGTTCAACCCTGTTCAGCCCAGCTCAGCCCAGCTCAGTCCAGCTCAGCCCAGCTCAGCTCAGCCCAGCTCAGCCCAGTTCAGCCCAGTTCAGCGCAGTTCAACCCAGCTCAGCTCAGCTAAGCCCAGTTCAGCTCAGCTCAGCTCAGCCCGGCCCAGTTCAGCCTAGCTTAGCCCAGTTCAGCCCAGTTCAACCCTGTTCAGCCCAGCTCAGCCCAGCTCTGCCCAGTTCAGCCCAGCTCAGCTCAGCTAAGCCCAGTTCAGCCCAGTTCAACCCAGCTCAGCCCAGTTCAGCCCAGTTCACCCAAGCTCTGCCAAGTTCAATGCAGCTCAGCCCAGTTCAGCCCATTCTACCCAGCCGAGCCCAGCTCAGCTCAGCCCAGCTCAGCCCAGCCCAGCCCATGTGTACAGCACCCTGATCTGTGTCTTCTGGGTTGATGGCGGTCTGCCTTTCTCCCTCTTGTCTCTGTACTGGTACCTCTCTTCCATCCTCCCATCCCAGGAGGCCATAGTACGGCCTGGCTGTGGAGGAGATGAGGCCTGATCAGCTTCTGGGACCCACCTGCTCAAGGCTGCCAGAAGGTCCAACACGGCTGGGAGAGGCCCACGCCTTTTGGCCATGTGGCCATGCCCTGCTGGTCCCTGTGCCCGCCTGCCCAGAGGCACTGGAGTGGGGAGGGAGAACCAGGCCTCGTCCAGGCCCGCTGATGGCCGTGTGGTCTCAGCCGACCCTTGCCCCGCTCTGGGCCATTTGCACTGTGAGGTGAGGCTGATGCTGGGAAGGGGCTGCGTGACGGTGTCTGGCCCACAGCTGGGGGTCACTCACCCACTTCCTGTCCCGCCAGTTGTGGCCGCGTGCTTCCACGTCATGTCTGGTTTGTGGTCTGGCTGTGGCGGTACCAGGTGTGTGTGGCCTGGGCTGTGGGACCCCCAGGAGCCTGGCCCTGGCCTGAGGCCATGTGGGTGCAGGCGGGTGCCGTGGTGGGGTGTGTCTCCACGGGGCGCCCACGGGGCTGGGCTGGGGGCCGAGGTGCAGAGAAACGGGGGCCGAGGTGCAGAGAGGCAGAGGCTGAAGTAGACAGAGTCAGGGGCTTAGGGCCCCTGAGGTAGAAATAGTCCCCGAGGTGCGGATAGAGTGAGGGCCGGAGGGGAGGCTGCACAGGCCGGCAGGGGCGGGAGCCCCAAGGGACAGCCTCGCCAGAGTGACCGCAGTGAGCAGGCCCCACAGACCTTCAGGCCACAGGGTGGCTGTGAGGGTGGGGAGCCTCTCCCTCCCGGCCACGACCAGGGGCTGCCCCTCCTCCGCCAGCCTCAGCAGCAGCAGGGCCCTCGACTGAAGCTGGACAGGGGGTGTGGGCACCCCCCAGCCTGGAGCCTGGAGTCCTGTGGGTTGGGGTGGCTGAGGGCCTGCCCCCGCCTGCATCCACCCAATTCCCTGCCCAGGGTTCTCCCACCCACGGGCCCTGCCGGCTGCCCAGCCGCTCGGCCCTCCCTGGTGCCCCTCAGGAGGTGGCCCCTGCCCGGGCACACGAGGGGCCGTGGGGCCTGGTTTGCACCTGCTTTCGCATGTTCATTCATTTCTTCACACCCAGAAGGTTCTGGAGCTACACACAGGCACCTGTGGTCCCCTCCCGGGAAGGACACCATTGGGGGGAGAGCTGCAGGCAGGTGGAGGGGGAAATCAGCATTTCCCTGGGGGAGGGGTGGGCCCAGGACGGGAGTTGGGGCAGGTGGGCTGGGAGGGGGAGATGGATGGCAGAAGGGCAGCCTGGGGCAGGGCACTGGGTGGGCAGACACACCTGGCTCGGTCAAGGGACTTCTGGGGTTTTATCACGGACCCTGGCACACTCACAGCATCGCCCACGAGGGGCACTTCCTCCCGGGCTGCCGGCCTCTGGTCCACCCCACGCCCGCCACTCTCACGAGCACCAGCAGCGCCTGCATCGTGGTTGATTGGCCCCGAGGATCCTTCCTTTTGCTGCCCGTGAGGTCCTGGGGCCCTGCACCTTCTGGGGGTCTGAAGCCCCGGGGTCCCCTGGAGCCGCCCCGAGGGAGCTGGAGGCGGGGGACTCGGGGTGAGTGCTGGGGCAGTGCCTGGTGGGAGTGTAGGAAGCAGAGAGCGGTGCGGGGCCAGGGGCCGCGCTCTCCTGAGGCTGGTGTCCCCCATGCAGACAGCACTGCCCTGCTGTGGGCACAGACAGGCACGGAATGGGGGGCAGAAAGAAAAGCTTGGGCTTGAAGCGGACGGCTGTGGGGCCTTGCATGGCCTGACGATCGCAGCGGGTGGGGGCAGGGCCTAAGCCCAAGCGGACACTGTGGATGAGACTGATGAGCACCTCTGGGATTCGGGACTCGTCGAGCGCGGGTCCAGTCGGGAGGGAAGAGCCGGGACCGGGCGAGTCCTCCCCGGGCTTCTTCGGAAGGAGGAGGGGCCTCGGCTTGGCCAAGGCCGACTGGCTGGTGGTGAGTGTCCTGGGGCCGCGACAGAGGACCTCACACTGAGGGGCTTGAAACAACAGAAATTCAGTCTCGCACTCTGCAGCCAGACGCCCGAGATCCAGGTGTCCCAGGGCCCTGCTCCCGCCAGAAGCTCCAGGGGAGGGTCCTTCCTGCCCCCAGCCTCTGGTGGCCCCAGGCGTCCCAGGCATCACCCAGTCTCTGCCTCTGCCCTCATACAACCCCCTGCCCTGAGTCTGACCTCTCCTCCTCTGCCCCTTGTAAGGACACTTCTCGCTGGATTTGGGGCCACCTGGACAATCTCACCTTAAGATCCTTAACTTCAATCACATGTGCAAAGACCCTTCGTCTGAACGGGATCTCACCTTCACGGGTTCCAGGGCTTAGGACACGGACATAACCTCTGGGCCTGGGAGCACCATTCCGCCCACTGTGGTGGGTTAATGAAGAAGAAAGAGGAGGAGGGACGGAGGGGAGCCCGAGAAGGTGGGGTCCTGCTGCTGGGAGGGCGTGTGCGGCAGGGCTGCTGGGTCTGGAGCCCGGCTGGCTGGCTGGGATCCATCCTCCTGCTCTTGGGCTGTGCTCCCACTGTGCCAGCCCCTCTAGGTGGGGTGACTGCCACTGTTCTCGGAGAGACAGCAGTGAGCGGTCCTGAAGTGGGATCTTAGTTCCCTGCCCAGGAATTGAACCCGGGTGTCCTGGATGAAAACCAGGAATCCTAGCTGCTAGACCACCAGGGGCCGGAGGCTAGGAGCAACGTTGCCCTGGCTCTTGCCCTGTTTGAAAGCAAGAATGTTTCAAGGAGGCAAAAACTGTAAAAAGCAGGTATAAAGTTTATTATTAGAAGCACAGCACAATGTGTGGGATAGAGAAGTAGCTTATTTAAGACAGGAGCAAGGCAGAGATACTCACCTGGAGAGAGAGGGTGTGGGCGTCCTCCCTGATGAGGCGCAGTAAAGGGATGGTCAGGTGGTTTGCACAGGGCAGTTCTCCTGGATCTTTGTCTCCCTCTGGCGCATTTCCTCGCCTCTTTTCCCACCTCTGACCTGTCCTAGGGCCCTCCCGACAAGTGTGTGTCTTTTTGACAAGAAAGATTCCAACGCAAAGGCTGACGGGAAGTTTGACCACACGTTATGGGGGGGCAGCCCCTCCCTTTTCGACCCCCGAGGAGGCTTCCTGCGCATGTGCAGTCGGGGAGCTTTCCCTGACCTCAGGAACGATAGACGTGGTCGTCTCATCTCTACTCCAGCAGGGCTCAGCTCCGGCCACTGACTTTGTCCTGGGAGTGTCCGGGAAAACAGAGCTCCAGTTCACTCTGCTTGGCAAGCTCCAGCTGCTCAGCCCAGGGGCCCATCTATCTCCCAATTCACTACCTTTCTTCCCGACTTGGGGAAGATGCACGTTGTCTATGTGTGATGACGCCCAGCTCACAGGGGCCCACGTGGGCTGAGCCCTTGCAGCCCTCGTTCTGGATTCCATGGTGGGTCTCATGATCCGGGGTGCAAGTCAGAGAAAGGGGACACTCAGCTCTGCCGCCAGGGGCTCCCAGCTCAGGAGGTGGGGAGGAAGGCCCCTGGACCTCGGCTTGAGAGCCGTGCAAGTGGGGCCAGCCCTGGGGCCTGGCTTCCGGAAACTGTGTGCGAGTCTGTGTAGGTGTGAGTGTGTGAGTGTTGGTGTGAGGGGGCCGAGCAGAGCAGGACTGCGCCCTGGACCTTGTGTGAATTGCTCTACTGCCCCTCTCATGTTCTATTGGAACCAAACACTCGGGCTTTCTGGACAAGCCTCAGAGTTGCCCAGTCCTGGGTTTTCTATGCCCGACCTCCACAGGCTGCATGGTCCGTGTCGGAGTCCATGGGAGGCCTGGTCTCCCAGCGCAGATGGCAGCTCTCAGAAGGGCCTTTGCCACAAATGGACTCTCCTGTCTACTGAGTCTGGGCACTTGTATGCTGGGAAGGAGGCCACCGGGCCCAGAAGAATGGTCTTAACTGCTCACAGGTCCTCAAAGAGGCCAAGAGGGTCACTCACCGCCCCTAGTTTCCTCCTTTTTGTACCTTTCCTAATAATCGAAACCTTTTCTTCCTGTTATTGGCCACCCGGTTTTTCCTTTCTGTGAAGGACCCACTGCTCACATTTCTTTCTTTTCATTGGTTGCTGAGTGCTCTTTGTATACGAAGGAGTCCTGCCCTGTGTCACATGTGCTCATGTGCTCTGCCCCGTTTCTGTTGCACTAGAGCCCCTTGTGGGCGGGCTTCTCCAGGTCTTTACCCTCAGGAGGAGGCTCAGCCCATGCCCACCACTGTGCTTGGCCAGCCGGCCCTCTCCCTGGTGCCTGTGGCTCCTGCCTTTGTGGCTCCAGCTTTCTTCTCGAGGATGGTGGCGGCCAGCCCCAGACAGCTCTTGCTTGCTCATCAGGACGTCCGGGCTGGCGGGACGGGGCCTGAGGACTGGCCTGTCTGTGTGAGCTCAGTGGGTGGATGGCTGGGTGGTGACTGGGGCCCCAGGAGGCTGATGCTGGCCTCCAGCCTGGTGCTTGTGCAGCTGTGTTCCTGTGGTCTCCTGCACTGACCGCTGAATGAACCCCTCAGGGTTTGCCCATGGGGAGGGGAACTGTAGCCTTTACCTTCATGCGGGGAGGGGTGGTGAGTCTGGGCTGGAGGCCTGTAGTGCAGGCGTGGTGGAGCCTGAACCGGGGTCTCTGTGGGCATTGAAGGACTCTTGAGGTGGAGCCTGGCTGGACACTTGGGTCCTCGAGGCCCAGAGCTGCCCTCTGCCCCCTTCCCTCTGGCCCCTTATCCACGTCCTTGGGGGGGGCACCTCCTGCTCCCAAGGTACCACAGGCACCTCCCCCAAGGTACGCTCAGGTGGCATGGGATTCTTTAATGAATTTTACTAGGAAAAGTTAGGAGAGAGGTCAGACGAGGGCACGGGGGATGGGGGCGGGTGCTGCAGGGCTGATTTGGCCACACTGCGGACCCCTTGGGAAGCGCCTTCTGCTGTGGGACCCTGCCTCACAGCCTAGGGCCCTGCCTGCAGCCCCGAAAACTCCTCTGGCCTCTCCCCAGAAGGTCTGCTCTGCATCCTCATTCTGCACGAACGGGGCCTGGGGGTGGACAGCAGGGAGGGTGGGCACGGGACAGGAGCAGGGCATGGGGGGCAGCGCACTTGGACCTGGGGGCACGGAGGGCAGGACTGAGCCTGGGGAGTGAGCCCTTGGTTTGGTTGGGCTGGACTCAGACGCTGGATTGGGCTGGTGGGGACGCTGAGTCCTAGATTTGGCTCTGGGCTCCAGGCAATCGCTGTGTTTCAGGGGTTGTTCAGTCAGAACCGGTGTGGGCCCAAGCGCAGGAGCCTGGGAGAAGCCTGGGGTGGTCAGCACCCACGCCCAGCCCAGGTCTCTCTGTGGAGGGAACAGATGCTCTTCTGGGACTTGCCCCAAAGTGGGGTGGGGTGGGGCTGTGATAGGCGGGCCCCCTGTTGCCTTCGACCTTGGGACTGAACTGGGGCCTCTTGGCGCCCATGTGCTGGTCGCTGGGCCTCTGGCTCTGGCCCCTTGGGGGCTGGTCTGCTCCTTCCTCCGGCCTGGGGTTGATCTGGCAGCCTCGGGGACGCTCACACGAGGAGGGAAAAGGCAGGGCTCTGTGGCGTTCGTGTGGTCGCGGGAGGCCTGCGGCCGCTCCAGGAGGACAGCAGCCAGGACCCACTTCACCTGGAGGATGGCGTGCGTGAGGGACTCTGCCCGGCCAAGGCTCTCCCTCGCTCGGGGCGCCCCGCCCTGGAATGGGGCGTCCGTGCCCACCTTGCAGAGGGTGACGGCAGCACTGTAGCTCACACTAAGCAGGAAGAGCGCCACGAAGGTGAGGAGGGCGGTCCACGTCCCCTGCAGCTCATCGCTCTCGGCCTCCTCTGCACACAGGTCCTCCAGGGCCGGCTCTGTGGGTGTCAGCCGGTCAGCCCCCTGGCCTCAGGGTCCGACGGGGAAGAACAGGCCTGGCCGGCCTTAGGGAGTCGTGGGGACTGGGCCTGGCGCCCTGGTCCTGGGCAGTCCCTCCGTCTGGTCCCTCTGCGACTGCCCAGAGCCATCAGCCGGACCTGGAGGGTGGGGGGTTGGAAGCCCCCGAGCTGGCCGGCGGTCGTGGGGGGCGGCACCGTTCCCCTGCCCTCTGCTGTCCCTGCACTCTCGGGTGGCTGGCGTTTTCTCTGCCACCGTTTCTCTGGCTTTTCTCCTGACTGCTGGTCGCCCCTCTCAGCCCCGCGGGCCCCTCACCTCAGCTCCAGCTCTGCCCCACCCCGCTCCCTGCCCCGTGGCAGGCGGGGTCCCCTGGCCTGGGGAGCACCCATGTCCACCCACTGCATGGCCTGTGGCCGCCCAGTCCGGCCCCCTGGGCCCCGTTCCCGCTCGGCTCCGTTCTCACCAGCCAGGGGGCCCCTTGAAGAGCACAGGCCGGCCTCCCTGCCTGGAGCCCTCAGAAGGGGGTCTTGACCCGGGAGGGCCCCTAGGGTCATCGGATCATCACAGTGGGTGCCCTGAGGGCTGCCCCTGGCCCCCGGCTCCTCCTGTCCTGCGGCTGGGCCCCTTCCTTCGCCAGCACAGCCTCTGCTCTGGGCTCGTGTTCAGGGTGTGGGCTGTGCACGTGCTGCTTTCTGTGTGGATGTGGTGGGTGCCTGTGTGCTCTCCATGTGTGTGTCTGTCTGTGTGTGTCCACGTGTGTCAGTATGTGTGTCTGTGTGTATATGTGTGTGTGTTCATGTCTGTGTCCCCATGTGTCTGTGTCCATACGTGTCTGTGTATATCCATGTCTGTGTGTGTTAGAGTGCCTGTCCATGTGTGTCAGAATGTGTCCATGTGTGTGTCCGTGTGTGTCCACACACATGTGTCTCTGTGCGCCTGTGTCCATATGTCTGTGTGTATCCATGTGTGTGTCCATGTGGGTCTGTGTGCCTGTTGGGTCTGTGTCCATGTGTATCAGTGTCTGTGTCCAGATGTGTCCGTGTATATCTGTGTCCATGTGTGTCGGTGTGTCTGTCCATGTGTGTCTGTTCATGTGTATCAGTAGGTGTATCTGTGTGTGTTCATTTGTATGTGTTCATGTCTCTGTCCCCATGTGTCTGTGTCCGTGTGTGTGTCCATGTGCGTCAGTGTGTGTCTGTGTGCCCAACTGTCCATCTGTGGGGTGCAGCTGACAGGGAGGGGTTGGCTGCAGGAGGAAGCCATGTGGGGCGACGGGTGGGTCCAGGGGCCCAGGTATGACGGGGAAGGGTTTGGGAGTGGCCTGGGAGCGAGGGCCTCGGGAGGCTGCCCGTGAGTGTGTGTGAGATGCTACCAGCGGTTGGCAGTGCCGTGTGACTTGGGTGGGTGTGGAGCCCTGGCACCAGTGGGTATGACAGTGTGAGGGTGCGTGCGAGGGCTGGGCGCTTCCCTGGACCGGTCAGGGTGGAGTGAGGCCGAGCAGCAAGACGGGGTCGCTGGGTCCCGACCCTGGCCTGGTGTAACCACGCAGGTAGGGTGGGGGGTCAGAGGAGTGGGCTCCGCACTGGACCCTGTGCGCGGTTGGCCCATTTGTGCCCGGGAGGTGACGCCAGTGCGGGGGTCTGACGCGGCCCATGTCTCTACCTGGAGGGCCTGCGTGTGCGGCTGGACTTGGGAGCCTGGGGGCTTGTCTGTGTCCAGAGGGGCTGGCGGGAGGCTGGGGGTGGAGGCTGAGGCCTCCGGGAGCTCCAGGAGAGGCTGGGGTCTCTGTGGTCCCTCCCCTAGGACCACTCTTGGGCTCTTAGGGCTCCTTTGACTGGGTAGAGTCCATAGTGGGGTGGTGGGGAGGGCATCTGACACAGACGGTGATGCTGGACGGAGCCGCGCCTCAGCCCCGGCCCCCCCCCCGCCCCGTGCTTCCCTTTCCTCGGTGCCAAGACACCGCTCCCTGCCCCACAGCTCCCCAAGGACGGGCACGCCCAGGGCTCTGACCAGGCACTGGAGTGTTTATTGACAATGGATGGAAGGTCTGGCCGGCCCCCTCCCCCGCCCCAGCAGGCTGGAGCCCTGGGATGGGGGGAGGGGGGAGGCCAGGCATCATTTACCAAGGTCGATGGACATGGATTTCTCGACCGTCCTCGAGCTGGGCAGCGCCTCGTGCGCCACCTGGCAGGTGAAGTTGCTTTTCTGCTCCCAGTCGGCCCCCCTGACCACCAGGTGGCTGTAGATGAAGAAGGCGGGGGAGGCGGACACGGAGTTGCGGACCTTGTGGGGCCTCGTGCTGGTGTACTGGTCCGCCTGCATCAGGGCGCCGTTCTGCAGCCACCGCACGGAGATGTCCGCGGGGAAGAAGTTCTGGATCAGGCAGGTGAGGGTGACCTCGCCCTTGGTCCTGAACTCCTTGGGTGATGGGAACACGTAGACCTCGGGAACCATACGCTTGCCTGCAGACAGGTGTGCGGTCAGCCAGGCTCCACCTGGGGGGCCCGCCCACCTCCCCTCAGCCTGCGGCTCACCAGGGCCCTTGGAGATGGAGCGCAGGATCTCCTTGGGTAGGTGTGGGTGGGTCACTTTGCAGTAGTAGGTCTCGCCCTCAAGCCAGTCACTGACTTCCACCGGCAGGGTGGACGTGACGGTGACCGTCCCGTTGAAGTGAGTCTTGGTGACGAGCGTGTCTGGATCCACTCGATCCTTTTTCTCCGTGGACCAGGTCAGTGTCATGTCCTTGTCGCTGGCCAGGTCCACCACCAGGCAGGTGATCTTGGGTGACTTGTGGACGTACAGGTCGAGGGGCGTAGGTGGGCTCAGGTAGGTGCTCACGCCACGGGGCTCGGACTCGGCTGTGTGTGGGAGGGGCTGAGTGAGGCTGAGTCTGCCCTCCTCTCTGAGTCCCCAGCGGCTGGGTGTTGGCGTGGGCGAGGGCCATACCTGTGCACCTGCGGGCGTGGTTGTCGTAGGTGAAGCCATAATAGGTGACCCGGCAGGTGTAGGTGATTTGGGACACCCACTGGCCCTGTGTGATGTTGAGCTCGCTGTAGGTGGAGGCCAGTTGGCCCTCCACCCTTTCGGGGCCGGTGTGTGGGAACACGTCTGTGGCCTCACGCCCGTCCACCAACCAGGTGACCTTGATTTTGCCTGGGGTGTAGCCGGAGATGCGGCACAGGAGCTGGATGGTGGTATGGGTGTCACCACGGGGGTCGCAGGAGGAGTAAAAGAGCTTCACGGTGGGGTTGGTGAAGTTCTTGGCGCACCCTGGCGGCAGAGGCAGCAGGAGTGGGGTTGGCCTCTCTGAGCCCCCAGCCCTTCCTCCCTGTCCCTCCTGCCCGGCCTCGCCCTCCCCCTCTGGCTGTCTCGCGGGCTGGCCCAGATGTGGCTCACCAGTGACGGCCTTGGTGGTGGTGGTGTTGGACGCAGCATGAGCCACACTGCAGGTGAACTTCTGCTTGGACCACTCGCCCGAGACTGTCACCTGGCTGCTGGTGGTGTAGAGGCTGGAGTTCACGTTTTGGACGGCAGGGAAGGTCAGGGTGCTCCTGTTCAGGGATGCTGTGTCCCAGGTCATGGTCACTGGCCCCGGGAAGTAGCCCGTGACCAGGCAGCCCAGCGTCACAGAGGTGGCATTGGTAGCACTTGTGCAACAGGAGCGCAAGGGGTAGACAGATGGGCCATGGATGGATGCTGTGGGGACAGGACAGGGGTCAATGCTGGCCTCAGGACTGTCACCCGTATGTGCCAGGCTAGCTGCTGGCTTTGGAGGGTGGGCTGTGGGGTGGAGGTGGGGAGGTCCAGTGCAGGGAACACCGGGACTCTGCTCCAGCTTTGGGGGACCGATGGCTCCTCCTGGGTCCTTTCCTCATCTCCTGATTCCACTAGGGACGCCCTCCAGTGAATCCTTGTGCCCCTGCAGAAGCAGTGGCTGTCACTGTCCTTGGCCAGGACTCCTGCCCTCAGCCCCAAGTGGGTGGACACGGGGCTCTTGAGTGGAGGTGCTAACCCACTCCCTGAGGTGGAGGCTCAGAGCCCGTAGCCCTCTGTTGGCACCCGGGGACCCAGGGAGAACCGCCCCCCCAGCCCAGGAGTTACCGGCCTACTCTCCTGCCCCCACTCATAGACCTCCACTGGAGATCAGGGACCCTGAGAACCCCAGTAGCCACCAGTCTGTCCCCTCTGCCCCACCCATAGCCCTGGGAACACAGGCCTGGGACACAGAGACCCCCAGGATCACCAGGCTGCTTTCCCACTCCTAACCCTAACTCAGACCCCCATCGGGGATCAGGGAGACCTCCAGGAACCGTCACGCTGGCCCTTCTGCTCCAAACCAAAGACCTCATAAGGGCCTGGGGATCCACAGGACCCCACTTCCCAGGAATCACCTTGTGTCCCCGCCCCACTCCAAAGTCCCTGTGGGCTTGCTGTGGGCGGATCCATGTGCCACCCACTGGACCCCTGCTACCTGCAGCCGTGGGTCAGCCTTCAGGTCCCTGAGCTGCTTTGCCATGGCTGCCCCTTCACCCCACCCTTCGGCTGACCAGCCCAGGCCCCCTGCTGCTCTACCCACCCTGCTGCCCCCCCAGGGGAGGCCGATTACAGGCCCCATGGAGACAGGACAAAGACCCCTCAGAGCCCCCCTCAGTCCCCCTCCTCAGCCCTTCTCAGGCTCCTCTGGTTCCCATGCCTGTCTGCACATCCCCTGGCCTTGGAGCTCCGGACCCCAGCCCATCCCGGCTCTGTCTTCCACCTGACTCTATTCTGCCGGCTAGCCCAGCTGAGCACAGCCCAGATGACCTTGTGTCAGGACAGCTGAGACCAGCTGAGACAAAGCAGCTCGCAAGTACAGCCCAGCACCCCCTAACGAGTCCTGAGCATTTCAAGTCAGCTCAGCCCAGAACAGCCTGCCTTGATCCAGCCTGGCCCGCTTCAGCCCCTGACATCCCAACTCAAGCAAAGCAACTCATCTGAGCTGCGTCCACGTGGTTCATTTTAGTCCAATTTAACTGACTGAGCAAAGCTGGCCAGGATGACCCCACAGCCCACTCCACCCAGTTAATCCAGCTCAACCCAGCCCAGTCCAGCCCAGCTCAACCCAATGTAGCCCTACTCAGCTCAGCCCAGCCCAGCTCAGCCCAGCCCAGCCTAACCCAGTTCAGCCCAGCTCAGCCCAACTCAGCCCAGTTCAGCCCAGTTCAGCTCAGTTCAGCCCAGTTCAGCCCAACTCAGCCCAGTTCCACCCAGTTCATCTCAACTCAGCCCAGTTCAGCCCAGTTCAACCCAGTTTAGCTCAGCTCAGCCCAGTTCAGCTCAGCTCAGCTCAACAAAGCCCAGCTCAGTCCAGTTCAGCCCAGCTCAGTCCAGTTCACCCCAGTTCACCCCAGGTCAGCTCAGTTCAACCCAGTTCAGCTCAGCCCAGCCCAGCTCAGCATAGTTCAGCTCAGCCCAGCCCAGCTCAGCATAGTTCAGCTCAGCCCAGCCCAGTTCAGCCCAGTTCAGCTCAGCTCAGCCCAGTTCAGCCCAGCTCAGCCCAGTTCAGCCCAGTTCAGCTCAGTTCAGCCCAGTTCAGCCCAGCTCAGCCCAATTCCACCCAGTTCAGCCCAGCTCAGCCCTGCTCATCCCAGTTCAGCTCAGCTCAACCAAGCCCAGTTCAACCCAGTTCATCCCTGCTCAGCCCAGTTCAGCCCAGCTCAGCCCAGTTCAGCCCAGCTCAGCTCAGCCAACCCTAGCTCTGCCCCACCCCTCCGGGGTAGGCAAGCTCAGCAGAGAAGAGCCCAGCCCAGCGCATTCAGCCCAGGTGAGCCCAGATTGCCCCTTTTATCCCACCTAACTACGCTACTTGGGCCCAGCTGAGCCCAGTTTCTTCTGACAGCCCAGCTCAGTCCAGCAGAGTCCAGGTCCACCTAGTTCATCTGAGGACAGCCCAGCTGAGCCAACCTAGGATGGCTGAGTCCTGAGCTCTGCTCAGTTGGGGCAGCCTGCTCCCTCCCTGTCTATCCAAAGCAGCCTGGTCCAGGACAGCCCAGCTCGGCTCCACTGGCCCCACTGAGGACGGCCTCTCTCTAAGCCCACTTCACCTGGCTCAGTCCACCCAGCTTGGCCCAGAATCCCCTTGGCTCAGGGCAGCCCAGCTCACTTTAGCTCAGTGCACTGTCCCGCATGGCTGAGGACAGCCCTTCTGGCCAGTGTGGCCCAGCTGAGGCTGGGTTAGTTCATCTCCCTCCACAAAACTCCATCCACTCAAGCCAAACTTGGCCCAGCCCAGCCCTGCCTGGCCTACCCTCGTCAGGCTGGCTCAGGCCAGCCCAGCTCAGGCCAGACAATGTGGGCCCAGGCCTGCCTGCCATGTTGGCCAGCCTAGGGACTGAGCCCCACTGCTTCCCCCTGACCCTGGGCTGGCCGTCACCGTTTTTACTGGTTGTAGGCAGATCCACGCTCAGCCCAAGGTCCACGCCCTGTGTGTGACTCTTGCCCTGCCCCTGACCTGTCTGAGATTCTCGGCCCCTTGTTCTTCTCCAGGTCGGCTTTGAGCGCTCTCTTACTTCCCTGTGTCCCCATGCAGGGGGTGGGGACAGCTGCGAGACAAGCAGGGACCCAGAAGCTGGGTCCCCACTGGGCGGACAGTCCAGGTGTCTTCTCCCAGCAGTGGTCTGGGCAGCTCCAGCAGCGGGGTGCCTGAGGGGCTGGGGTCTTCTGTCAGGTGCTGTGGCTGGTGTGGCCCATCTGGCCCGTGGTGGCCGTCTGCAGGCTCCCAGGATAGGCTCCCCGATGAGGTGAATGGTTAGGAAGCATTGCTGTTATTTTTATGTCCAGACAATAGGGCCTGGGGCGGGGCGGGGCGGGGGGCGAGCGCTGCCTCAGTGCTCTCAGCTAAAAATGGGGTGGGAACCCCCAGGGGCCTCGGCAGCCCTGGAAGTTCCCTTCTCTCTCTCTGTTCTCGGGAAGTCAACCCAGTGACAGCCGGTCTCAGGTGAGGCTCCTCTCTGTGGCCTCTTCCCTGGCCTCTGCCACCCGGCTCGTGATCTCCTTCCCTCGATGCCACGGGCTGACTTGGTGAGCAGCCGGCACACACTGTGGTCACCACGACGGCCCGGGAAGGGAGAGGGCACCAGGCACCGCCACCACTGCCCCCGAGGCGGCCCATGAGGGACGGTCCTGGCCGTTTTGTGCTTGAGAAGTTGAGGCCCGCGTGGCCTAGGTGCCTGCTGTGGAGCACGGGGCTTTCTGAGCAGTGGTCTGGGGGCCGGCCCGGTGGGGCGGCCCTGGGTGCGAGTGTGAGAGGCTGTGGGTCCAGCTGGTCCTCTGGTGGCTTCCTGGGCACCCTGCCGGCCGGCAGTCTCACCTGCTGTCTGCGAGCCAGCCTCCTGATCGCTGTCCTGCAGCTGGGCTCCCATCGGGGCTGCGACTGGGCTGTGTGGCCGGCAAGGGCTGGCAGGGGCCTGTGGGGAGGTGGGACATGGCTGTGAGCTTGGCCAGTGGCTTGGCAAGACCTCTGTAGCCACCGGACCCTGGGGTGTACCATGCCACCCTGTGCTGTTGTTGTCCATCAAGGTGTGGGGACCACAGAGTGGCCTTCGTAGAGGTGCCCACAGCATTCGACTCTGGTCTGTTGGGGCAGCCAGTCTACCGTCGACGCTCCACGGGCATGTGCTGAGCCAGATGATGTGCTGAGTCTCGGCCTTGCCTCCATGCTGTGGATGTGTCCTGCAGGCCCGTGTGTCCCTGGAACCCCCCAAAGGCCCAGGTGCACACACAGGGAAGACCCCGAGAACTTGCAAGCTAGCTCATCAGCATGGGCTCCCGGGAGGTGACATGCAGTCTTCGGAGGGGGAGACGGCAGGACCCCGTCCCCTGGGCCCAGGACTCCCAGGGCCGCCGCACGCAGGGGGGCTGTGCAGAGGTGAGCTGGCAGGCCTGCATGCTCAGGGGAGGGTCTGGGCCTCTCGGAAGACCCCAGAGGGGCTGCTGGATGGCTGGGGAGGGGCCCCGAGGCCCCCAGGACAGATCGTCCTGGTCTGTCCCGCCCCACCCTTGGCCCCAGGGACAGATGCTGCATGGCAGGTGCAGGGGGAACGCCGAGTTCCCTGGAAGGACTCAAGGTTCTGAGAGAAACCACAGGGCAGGCAGAGCCCCACTGTGGAGCCTCCTGCCAGGTGGTGCCCGGCCCTGCGGCCTGTACGGTGTGAGTGTGTGGGGCTGGGGCCTTGGCCCGGCACCCCCTGCGCTTCCTGCCCAGCTGTGGGCGTTCAACACTGAGGCCTCGTGCCCAGCCGGCCTCTCCCCCAGCTCTACCCCAGCACCCCAGGAGCCACTGGGCTGCCGGCACAGGGGCAGGGAGGGTAGGGGGGATGAGCCCTCGGTGCTGGAGGAGACTGGCTCCTGCGCCTGCTCAGCTGCAGGAAGGTAGCCAGGACCTGGCCAGACAGCCTGGGACGGGTGGGCCTTCAGCCAAGGCAGTGTGAGGTCCCTCTGAGGCTGGGCCTCCCTGTAAGGGCCTATGGGGTAGCCAGGGGCCAATGCTGGCTCCGGCCAGTGGGTTGCTTGGAGGGAAGGCCAAGCTGCAGATGTTTCTGACCAGGACACTAACTGGGCGGCAGCATTAGCCTCCAGATCCCTCAGACTCAGCCAGGGGCTCACTGCCCTTGGTACCCATGGTGGGGGCTAGGCTCCAGAGTTCTCCTGGACAGTGAGACCAGCTGACCCCCTTGTTGTCCTTGGTTGTGGCCCCAAACATGGGCCCAAAGATGCTTCAATCCCCCCTCCCCGGCTTCCGTCCCCCAGGGCAGGCCTGGCTCCACTGCTGCCCGCTCCCTCTTGGGGCTGACCCACCACCACCCAGGCCTCCAGACGTCCTCCACCCCAGGGAGGCCCCGCCTCTCCAGCTCCGTGCCTGTCTTCCCAGCAAGGACGCTGTCATCACGCTCTCTGAAGTGTGCAGTGCGTTGTCTCTCTTCTAATTTAAATGCTCCCGTTACTAATGAGCTGAAGTATCTCTTCAGAGACTTGGGAGACATTTGGACGCGTCTGTCTCTGATCTCATCCTGCTTTCTGAAGAGTTTCTTGGCGAGTTCCTGGGAATTTGCAAGGCAGTCATCTCTAGGCGCCTGCCCCTTGCTAGTTTTAACCTTGGGATAAACGTCTCCCGGTCAATCCCCTGGTTGTTAATGCTGCTTATTGAGCCCTCCTTTAACAGAAGTTCTTGATTTCCACGTGGCAGATTCATCAGCTATTTACCCTACAGCTTGCACGTTTGGAGGCCGCCGTGTGTGAGCCTCCTGTGGCTGTAGTAACAAAGGCCCACAAACTTAGTGGCTTAAACCACAGAAATGGACTCTCACCCTCTGGAAGGCAAGAAATCCAAAAACAAGGTGTTGGCAGTGCCAAGCTGCCCTGAAGCCTCCAGGGCAGGGTCCTTCCTGCCTCTTCCAGCCCCTGCTGGCTACCGACATCACTCCAGTCTTTCCTCCACTTTCACATGGCCATCTGCCCTGTGTGTCATCTTCTCCTGTTATAAGCCACTGGACTTAACAATGCTTCTGAAATCTCGTGTGATCTAATCCCAAGGTCCTTAACCTAATTACATTTGCAGGGACCCTATATCCAGACAAGGTCACATTCTGAAGTTCTGGGTGGACGTACATCCCACCAGGCTGTTGCTGTGACTGTGCTCTGCCAGCCTTGCTAGTCCATTTCCTTTCGGCTATATTTAAAGTTAGCCTTTCAGATGTAAGTGTTTGATCCCAGCAGGCTCCACCACCACCCACTGTGCATATGGTGTGGAGTAGAAACCCAGGTTGAAGTTCTCCACGGAAGAAGCCAGTTTCCCCCCCACCTCAGAAGCTTTCCCGCTGCCTGAAGGCGCCACCCTCATTGTAGTCCACGTTCCTAGGAACGACCAGGCTGTCTCTGAGTGCTCCCCTATCCCTTGGGTCTGGTAGTCTGTGCATGAGCACCATCCTTTTCAGTGATGGTTTTGTGTATGTGTTAACATTCAGGGGGACAGTCCCCCTGAAACCCCTCATCCTGTGCTTTTATTTTTCAAAATGGTCTAAGCTGTAAATGGATCTCACAAACAAAACAAAGAAACAAACAAAACCAACCCAGCTGGAATTTTGGTTGGGAGTACACTGTACTTCTTAGTCTGGGAGATAGATGACACTTTAATCTAACATGTCATTCTTTCCTTGACCAGTGTATCTCTCTAGCCATTCAGATTTCTTTTATATCCTTGAATAGAGTTCAATTTTTTTCTCAGAGGTCTTGGGCGTTCTTTCCCAGGTTATTCCTCCCATTGCTGTGACTTGTGCTCGGCTTTCTGTTACATTTTCTAGTAGGTTTTTGCTGACATAGAGGAACACAGCTGCTTTTGGTAAGTTGGTCTTGCATGGAAATTGTCCCGCTTTTCTTGTTAGTTCTAACAGTTTGTCTGCTGATTGTGTTGGCTTTTCCTTGGAAATGATCACATCATCTACAAATAATACCTCCTTCACATCTTTCCTTTCAATCTTAACAGCCCTGTTTCTTTTTCTTGTCACGTAGCATTGGCCAGGACCTCCAATAATCTATTAAATAAATATTTTCCAAACTGTTTTGACCACAATCCTTGTAAAAAAAGTGTCTTATATTATAATCTAATTCACATACACACATTATTTATATGTAACATATATTATGTATATTTATGTAACTGAAACAAAATTTTCATGAAAATATTTACCCTTGTTATGTACAATGCATAGACTTTTTTCTTTGTTTATTAAAGAGAGCTGCTGTAACTGTCTGATTTGATTTCACAATGCACAAATAGTTAAGCACATATCTGAGAAGCACTGCAAAATAGTGTAACAGAAGCGACAGGCGTCCTTGCTGTGTCCCTAATCTTATGGGAACACCTCTTAAAGTTTGTCTATCAAGTGTGTTCACTGTAGCTTTATTCCTTCTTTCCTATATTCTTTTGGGTTAATAAGTACTTCTTAGTACTTATTAGTTAATACTTAGTACATAGTAAGTACTTTAAGTACTTATTCCATTCTAACTTCTCTGGGGACTTCCCTGGTGGCTCAGTGGTTAAGAATCAGCCTGCCAATGCAGGGGACATGGGTTCAATCCTGGTCTGGGACGATCCCACATGCCGCAGAGCAACTAAGCCCATGTGCCACAGCTACTGAGACTGCACTCTAGGGTCCATGCACCATAACTACTGAAGTCTGCTCACCTAGAGCCTGTGCTCTGCAACAAGAGAAGCCACCGCAATGAGACACCCGTGCACCACAATGAAGAGTAGTCACTGCTCAAGAAAGCCCACGCGTAGCAATGAAGAGAAAGCCCACGCGTAGCAACAAAGACCCAATGCAGCCAAAAATAAGTAAATCAATAAGTGTATAAAAAAAATAAGGAGGGGCTTCCCTGGTGGCGCAGTGGTTGAGAGTCCGCCTGCCGATGCAGGGGATACGGGTTCGTGCCCCGGTCTGGGAAGATCCCACATGCCGCGGAGTGGCTGAGCCCGTGGGCCATGGCCGCTGGGCCTGCGCGTCCGGAGCCTGTGCTCCGCAACGGGAGAGGCCACAGTAGTGAGAGGCCCGCGTACCGCAAAAAATAAATAAATAAATAAATTAAAAAAAAAAAGGAAACGAAAGAGGCATGACAACTGAAACAATGTGTGATCTAGGATTTCCTTTTTTTCTTTTCTTTTTTTTTTTTTTTTTTTTTTTGCGGTACGCGGGCCTCTCACTGTTGTGGCCTCTCCCGTTGTGGAGCACAGGCTCCAGACACGCAGGCTCAGCAGCCATGGCCCACGGGCCCAGCCGCTCTGCGGCATGTGGGATCTTCCCGGACCGGGGCACGAACCCGTGTCCCCTGCATCGGCAGGCGGACTCTCAACCACTGCACCACCAGGGAAGCCCTAGGACTTCCTTTTTCAAAAAAAATTTCTCTGTTGACTTTTAATAAATTTATATTTATTCATTTATTTATTTTTGGCTGTGTTGGGTCTTTGTTTCTGCGCAAGGGCTTTCTCTAGTTGCGGCGAGCGGGGGCTACTCCTCATCGCGGTGCACGGGCCTCTCACTGTCGTGGCCTCTGTTGTTGCAGAGCACAGGCTCCAGACGCGCAGGCTCATTGGTTGTGGCTCACGGGCCCAGTTGCCCTGTGGCATGTGGGATCTTCCCGGACCGGGGCACGAACCCGTGTCCCCTGCATCAGCAGGCAGATTCTCAACCACTGCGCCACCAGGGAAGCCCCTCTGTCGACTTTTTAGATAAGCCTCTTTGCATATGGATTCAGTGAATATGCTGTGCATCCTGAAGGCATCACAATGAACTTAGATTAAATACTTGACTACCTCACATACGTCGTTAGAGCCTTGAGGAAGCACAGTTTCATTTATGACCTCATCTTTTGGGCTACTGTCATATACTTTGCATCTGTACCTATTATAAATCCCACAACACTCTGTTAATAATTTTTACCTTAAACAATCAATTATCTTTTTAAGAAGCCAAGAGAAAAAAGATTAGTTTTTGCACTTGCATATTTTCCATCTCTGATGCTCGCCTTTCCATCCTGTAGATCCGAGTTTCCATTTGGTGTCATTTCCTTTCAGCACAAAGATTTTCTGTTAGCCTTTCCTTTACTGCAGGTCTCTTGGAAATGCACTCCCTCGGTTTTTGTGTATCTAAAAATGTCTATTACATATTCATTTTGGAACGATATTTTCTCTGGATATAGAATTCTGGGTTGAAACTCCCCCCTTCTATTGTTTCCTGGTCACCATTTTTTCCGACGAGAAGCCAGATGTAGTTTGTTCCCTGTATGTCGGTGTTCTTTCTCTGGCTGCTATCAAGACATCTTCTTTACCTTTGGTCTTCGTCAGTTTGCACAATGTGTCTCAGCATGGCACATCATGTTGTATTTATGGTTAGGAACTGGCTGAGCTTCTTAAATCTGTAAACTGATATTTTCATCACATTGGGAAATTTTGCTTTTTATCTCTTCAAAGACTTTTCCTGCCCCATTCTATCTCTTGTCCCTTTCTGGGACTCCAAAATTTTATGTATTTTCAAATGTTTCATAGTGCCTCATAGGACATTGAGTCTCTTTTCTTTTCTTTTTTTGCAATATTTTTCTTTCTGTTCTTTGGATTGGATTAAAAGAACATTTTATTGATATATAAAATATATAGGTATTATATATGATCTATGTATTATATATAAATATATTTTACATACATAATACATTAGAATATCTATAATAAATACAGAATGTCTCTATATTGAAATGTAGTTTTCTGACCTTTCTTTTGCTTTCTCCAATCTGCTGTTAAGCTCATCAAGTGACTTAAAAAATTCAGAACTGTACTTCCTAGTTCTAGAATTTTTATTTGGTTCTTGTAGATAGTTTAAAATTTTCTGTAGAGGTTATCTAGACACTCATTATGAGCATATTTTCCTTTAAGATCTCTGAACATATTTATAATAGCTGCTTTAATGTCCTTGTCATAATTGGGTCTGTATCTGGGTCATCTTTGGATCATTCTCCATTGACTATTTTGTATTTTGACCATGGGTCACATTTTCTTATTTCTTTGCACATTTAGTAATTTTTTTTTTTTTGCAGTGCGTGGGCCTCTCACTGTTGTGGCCTCTCCCGTTGTGGAGCACAGGCTCTGGACGCGCAGGCTCAGCGGCCATGGCTCACGGGCCCGCCGCTCCACGGCATGCGGGATCTTCCCGGACCGGGACATGAACCCGTGTCCCCTGCATCGGCAGGCGGACTCTCAACCACTGTGCCACCAGGGAAGCCCCGTTTAGTAATTTTTGAATGTGTGCTGGGTGTGGTGGATGAAGTATAATCCAGAGTATGGATTTTGTACTCTTCCTCAGAGAAGTATTGATTTTTTTGTCAGGAGGCAGTCAGCTTGACTGGATTCCAAAACCTGTCTGCCATGGGATTCTTTCTGTGGTTGGCAGTAGCTAATGTCTCCTCAGTTCTTTCAACCTCCTGCTTGTGGTTTTTCCCAGGCCCTCTGGAGTTTCCCCTACACATGCACAGGTAAGGGGACAGTCAAGGATTTGAGCAGAATGTACATACAGAATTTGGGGGTTCCCCTTCTGTGGCTCCCTCCTTTTATGGACATCTCCCCTTAATTTCCAGCTGCCCTTGCAATGCAGCCCTGCATCCCATGATCTGACCCCTCGAGCCAGTGTGACTACAGTTCCTGTTCATGTTCTAGTTGTACCTGGTACCTGGTAAGGGTACATCCTCAGAGAAATATTTCAAGGGGATCATTTTCTTCTGTGTCTGCTTGCTTTCGGTCATTCCCCAGTGCCTTCAACTCCTCTTTTAAACCAGTTCCCCCCTCACCGCCCCCCCCCCCCACCAGGGCTTATAATTGCTATTTGAAAGGGATTAGTCTGGCCCAAGCTGCCTCACCTGTGGTGGAGTCAGAACTACTTTCTCTGATGTGGTTTTTCATTTTCATTTCCCTCGTAACCAGTCTGGTTCCTTTCAAATGTTTGAGGGCTCTTTGGACACTTTGTTTTTTTTTTTTTTTTTGGTGGTACACGGACCTCTCTCAGTTGTGGCCTCTCCCGTTGCAGAGCGGGGCACGAACCCGTGTCCCCTGCATCGGCAGGCAGACTCTCAACCACTGCGCCATCAGGGAAGCCCTGGACATCTTTTGTGAAACATCTGTTTAATTCTCTTTACCACTTCTCTACAGAATTGTTTGATTTTTCTGATTGATTTGCAGGAGTTTGCTATATATTCTGGATCTGTTTCTGTGAGTTGTATATGTTAATAGGAGAAATTGTGAAAGACTTGGAAATGGACCAAAGGGTTACTCCTTGTGTCTTCGGTGGAAAGCAAGGCATTGTCTTGCACACCCTTCAAGGTAATCTTATTCTACGGGCTCTATGATTTTCATTATCTTTGAGCTACTTCACAACTCTGTAAGCCATGGATAATTGATGGCAATGCAAATTCTCTTTTCTGGAAGGACGATTGATTCTTCTCCGCCTCCTATGTATAAACTCATTTCAGCATCCTTGATTCAACTATATACATGTAGTACTTTGAATTCTACTTTGAAGTGGGTGTAAACCATTAATTGAGTTAAATAAAATTGTGAGATGTGTTCTTTATGTATCTGTGTGAGAGTCATCATCAGACCATGTTTTGAAACCTATCATGTCACTGACATCTGCTCCCACTTGGCCCCACGTATCCTGGGTCCAGAAGTTCTGTGGCCAGGAGGGCAGGAGACCAGGTGTTGACAAGCAGACCCAAGGCAGCCACACCATTCCTCCAGGGCTCCGCTTCAGGGTGCTACCCCCAGGGGAGTTCACCCTGGCCCCGAGACTGGGCTGTTTCTTCCGTTGTAGGGCCTCATGCTCCAGCTTTCCATTCGTAGCACTTATCCTGATGGTCCTTACGTCACTGTTTGTGGAATGATTTACTGGATGCCTGCCTTTGCCCTGCTCCCTCCTGTCCTTGAGGCCAGAGGCCACATCTGTGTTATTCACCACGGGGTACTCAGTGCCCAACGATGATGGCAGGGTTGCCGTCGGGTGAGTAGTTTGTCCGGTAGATAAATGGACGCCCCTTCACAGGACGTCCAGAGCTTCTGTCTCTCCAAACATCTCCAGGCTGGAGGGACGTCCTCAGGCAGCCTGTCCCCGAGGGCAGGAATCGGATGAGGAGGGTGCTGTTGAGTCTCCCTACGGGGTAGTGGGGGCAGTGGAAAGAACACGAGCTTTGGCTCCGGACGCAGATGAGGCCCTGGCGTCTCCCCAGAGGCAGGGTGTCCTCTCGGGCAGGGGCTTCCATGGTAAGATTGTGACGGTGACCCCCGCCTCTTGGGGCGCTGTGAGTGCGAAAGGAGAGGAAGTCCCTGTAAGGGTCAGAGTCACGGCCCCACTCAGCTGGTCACGGCCCCACTCAGCTGGTCACGGTCCCACTCAGCCGGGCCCTGCGTTCCGACATCAGTCCGGGCGTCGCTGTGGAGGTATTTTGTAGAGGTGGTAAACATCTACAGTCAGCGGGCTCCAAGTAGATGAGATGCCCCTGCATGATGTGGGCGGGCCTCTTCCAACCAGGGGAGGACAACAAAATTGAGACTTCCTGGAGAGGAAGGAATTCTGCCTCAAGACAGCAGCACCTACTCCCGCCTGAGCTTCCAGCCCGCTGGCCTGTCCCACAGATTTCAGAACTGCCAGGCAACCCTGCACAAACATGAGAGCCAGTTCCTTGAAAGAAATCTTGTTGTCTCTATATGTCGACATATGTATGTCATCTATATCTATGTCTATCTTTAGCTGAGTTTTAGCTCTGTCTATAGATGTACATATATACATATATAGCTATATCATATGTATGTATGTATCTATTATCTGTCTATCATCTATCATAGATCTATCTATCAATCATCTATCTATCATCTATCTATCTATATCTGTCATCTATGTTCTATTGGTTCTGTTTCTCTTGAGAACCCTGACTAATAGTCTCTGAAAACCCTCTGAAAGTCAGGACACCATGTGCACGACAGATGTGGTTATTACATTTGTGCTTGTTGTCGAGTTTACTTCACTCAGTGGCATTTGAGGGTGGCTGTATCAGCCACCTTTCACTTGGATGCACTGTGATCATAGCCCCCAGGTGAACAGGCTACGATGTCAGGGTCTATTTCTCTCTCGCTGCCGCGTTTGTTGCAGTTTGTCTGGGCTTCTCTGTTCTGGGATCCAGGACAAAGGAGCAGGTGCTTTCTGGAACTTGCCAATGTCAGGGCAGAGGGACGAAGCAGCGGTGGTCTGCACAGTGGACACTCCAGTGCATGCTCCTCAGCTGACGCAGAGCCAATGTGTGCTGAGTGTCCTTGTCCCCCAGGACAGAACCACAGAGGGTGGGCCGTGAGTGGTGGGGACAGTCATCGATGTACCCCCAGGATGAAGACACACTTGAGGAGCCCAGAGCCAGCTGCCTGACAGCTGGGTCACCTCGTCCTGTGCACTGTGCCCTCCTGGGTCTGTCTGTGTCACTGACGCTGCAGGCACCTTGCTTGGTCTGGTTCTCCCCACACCTGGCCGTGGGCAAGCTCTACAGCCCCCACTGGCCTCTCCCCCAGCCTGGTCCTCTGCAGCCTGCATTTGGAAAGAGCCCAGGGGTGACAGTGGGGGGGGTTGTCACGCAACCCCAAGTCATGCTGATGCTTTTACCAACTCCTCCACCTACTGGCCCCCAGCCCCAGCCCCAGCCCCTGCCCACATCCGTGCCGGTCGGGGCCGGGTCCGGGCAGGCCCTGGCTGTGACTTTACAATGGTGATCCCAGCCTGGACAGCAGGCTGACGGATTCACAGGGATGACGGGGAGACGGGTGCCCAGCCTGGTCCCTCTCTCGTGCTGCGACTCAGCCACGTCTGGGGGTGCCCGTAAGAGCCTCTTTGGGGAGGCCAGGCTGCACTCCCTGCGCCCTCCCCTGCAGGCTGACTGTCCCTGTGACTCTGGGCGGGCCTGGTGACGTTGTAGCAGCAGGGCTCCACACGACCCCCAGTCCCGGCCTGGCCCGTCCCCAGGCCCGCCCCATGCAAGCTGAGCACACCTGGGGGCTTCAGCAGCACGCGTGCCCAGAGTCTTGTGTGCCTACACCCCACAGTGGCGGTGGCGGGTCCTTCCTGCATCTCACCAGCCCTGCGACTGCTCTGCCAGCCCACCAGGGTCCTGGGGGTGGGGGGCACCTGGCCAGGGGTTTCCTGTCTCAGGTCGTCCGGCTGCTCCAACAAGGCACCACACACATATGGACGGCAGACAGTTGCCCTCACTGTTCTGGGGGCTTGAAGTCCAAGGTCATGGAGCCGACAGGTTCGGTGTCTGGTGAGGGCCGCTTCCTGGTTCACAGATGGCATCGCCCTGCTGTGTCCTAACGTGGAGAAGGACTGGAAGCTCTATAGGGTCCCTACAGGGACACTAATCCCACTCACAAGGGGTCACCTGATGACCTCATCAACTCCCCAAAGCCCACCTCCTAACGGCATCATATTAGAGGCTTAGGGCTTCAATGTATGAATTTTGGGGGAAATATTCAGTCCATTGCATCGCCTTCTCTTCCCCTCCTCCACCCATACCGACCATTCTGTCTTGGACCCCACAGACACCACACCACGGACATCACACCACAGATGCCACAACGGGATTCAGAGTTCAGACTGACAGTGTCTCCCTTGGTGAGGGAGGAGGCTGGGACCGGGTGGTGGCCCAGGGGTGCAGGCGTGTGTGTGCGTGTGCAAGACACAGATGGAGGTGTGTGGTGGTGAGGTGAGACACTGACAGGTGTGTGTGGAGCTCATGGTATGGGGGGACTCTAGGGGTCAGGAGGCAATGGGAGGCTGATCTCAGGCTCACACAGGGGCAGCCTGAGGGGCTCAAGGGCAGGCGTCGCCACTGGGCTTCGGGGTGCTCGGGGGGCATGGAGAAGTGAGGGATGCCGTGTGGTGTGGCACTGCTGGGGGGTGAGGGTGGGAGCCCTGGGGCTCAGTGTGGGGCAGTTCTCGAGGAGCCCAGAGGCAGCCGTGCCAGGGACGGTATTCAGTTAGGAGGCCGTGGGGGCGGCCCTCGTGTGACCACCCTGGCATTCCTGCGGGGTGGGCCGGCTAGCGGCTGATTGTTGGTCAGGGGGATGGAAATGAGGGACAGGGCCCAAGCTGGGCAGGCTGTGCTGCCCTCAGGCAAGTTCAGCTTCTTGGTTACATGTTTAGGGGGAGGGAAATGCTGGGTGTAGGGTGACCCCCAGGTCCATCACCTGGAGCCCCCACGGAGCCCAGCAGGCAGAGGGGCTCCTGTGCCAGCGTGCCCAGCGTGCCTGGTAGGGTCCCCGAGGGCCAGATGTTCCCCTGGACACTGCTGTCCACGGTCGGCCGTCCTGTTTGCCGCCCCTCCTGGCCTCCCCGTTTGGTGCAAGGACCCCTGAGCAATGCAGTCCCTTCCCTGCATACCATTCTCTCTGTGTCAGCCTCTGTCTGTCTCTCTTTCCCAAAAGGAAGCTGGACTGGCACATTGGACGGCCTTGGGGCACAGTGTCCATGCTGACCAGACTCTGGCAACCGGTCTGGGGGGCTGTCCTGCTGGTCCCCTCGCCCTGAAATGCTGCAACAAACACAAGCGCAGCTTCCAGCAGCCCAAGGCCACGTCCCCGGGATGAGCCAGCCCCTGTGAAATGCAGGGCTGAGGGAGCCCAGCATGGCCAGCAGCCGACCCAGACGCCGGCCCACTTTTTTGGAGCTTTGACTGAGAAGGGCCGACAGCTGTGGATCCTGACTCTGCCCTCTGGGGAGGGTTGTGTCTCCTCTGAGGTGGAATCACCAGGAGGGATGGGTCCCTGGTCTCTGTGAGGGCGGAGTCCTGACCCATCCCTGCATCCTTGCCCACCGGCGGGCACAGCGGCTTCATGGCATCTGCACGGCCACCCTTCCTGGTCCCTCACCGGAGCCCCTGGAGCCCCACTCCTGCTCTCCTGTGACACACTGGTCACCTCTGTGCAGCCAGCTGAGTTCAGTGCCCCCCGGACGCCCTCCCCTCCTGCGGTCCTTCTCGCTGCCCAGGCTGTCCTGAGCGCTGAGCCAGGTCTGCCTCTGCTCCCCTTTGGCAGCCCCTCCCCACCGCTGCCCCTCCTGGCCTGGCTTCCTGGCCTTCCCTCCTGGTCCTCCTTTCTCGCACCCAGCTCGGCTGTTTTGGGCTGAATTGTGTGCCCCAACTTCCAGTTTTGAAGCCCGGACCCCCAGGACCTCAGAATGTAACTGTATTTGGAGATGGGGTCTGTAAAGATGTGATGATGCAAACTGGGGTCTCCAGGGTGGGCCCTAATCCAGGCTGACTGGCGTCCTTAAAAGAGGAGGACATTAGGACAGAGACACGCACAGAGGGACGGCCACGTGAGGACACGGGAGAAGACGGCGTCTACACGGCACGGAGACAGCCCTCAGGAGAAGCCAGCCCTGCACCTCCTGGATCTGGGATTCCAGCTTCCAGGGTGTCAGACAGTGATGTCTGTTGTCAAAGGCCCCCTGTGGTGTCTGTTACAGCCTCCTGTGCAGACACACCCAACACGTGCGACTTCCCTGTGGCTCCCCCAGGCCCCTGGCTCGCCCCTGCGCCCACAGGCCAGGCGGGCACCCCAGGCTTGGGTGGTGGGTGGGGGAGACCGGCTGTGGATTTCACGAGGGTAGGCGGCGTGCTAACCTAGGGAGACTTCTCAGCGAGCTAGGCGATTGTAAAGAACACTTTATTGTCATTAAAAAAATGAAGAGACAGCGAAGAGCATCAACGGGCTCCAACATTCAGAAAAGGAGAAACGCCTCTCAGGCTGCGGTGACGTGGACCTTCTTTTCGGTCCGGGGAGCAGCTCCTCCACATGCGGATGCTGACTGTGCTTTTCTGCAGAGACGGGAGAGTTGGTACTGGGCCCTGAGGCGGGGGCCCGGGGTCGGAGGCTGGCCCTACGCGGGTCGCGCCTCTCACCCCCACCCCTGTGCAGGCGGAGCTCCTGCTGTACGTGACTCAGGCCTTTGGCTGCAGGATGGGTTGGCCGTGCCTTCTGCCTTCTTCTCCGGGAGCCCCTCCAGCTCAGCCCGCGGGGCACCAGGTCAACAGCGTCCTCTTCGGGAGGCCGGTCTGGCTGGACCTTACCGCCTCCCGTGCTGGGGCTCCCGTGCCGGCCTCGGGCCCACGACCTGCTCTGAGCAACCTCCTCGGTGGAGGTGACCTGAGGGACTGTTAGCAGCACCTGCAGAAAGTCTCCTGCTGGGAGAGGCGGGCGCTGAGGGGGGCGGTTTCCCTCCAGCATCTGGCACAGGCCCTCCTCCTGGGGACCCTGCATCTGGAGCCTGGCTGGGACAAGAGGCAGTGGGTGGTCCCTGTGCAGAAGCCCGGACGCCGGCCTCCTCCTCTTTGAGGGGGACCCCCAAGCCGACCCGGGCGTTCCCGGTGTTCCCTGGGCCCAGGAGGTGTCCTGCGGGGACATCAGCTCAGGGTGGGCATCACGTGCAGTCCACTCGGGTCTGTGAGGGGGGTAGGGGGCAGGTTGTAGTGGCCATGAGACCAGAGGCCGGGAGAGCAGGTGAGGGTGCTTGTGAGCTCGGAGGCTGGCGAGGTCAGCGGGCGGAGGAACAGGCCTGGCACAGGCTGAGCGGCACAAGGGGATGGACGTGGTCCTACAGGTCTGGGGCGGCCCTGGACGCAGCCCGTCATGAGCACTAGGCGCCCTGGCCGATCATGTTTCTGTAGTCGGGGACGATCGTCTGCTTCAGCTCCACCACCGATGAGAAGATCCACTTCACCTGAGGGGCGGCGGGGGTGAGTGCAGGCTGGAGACCACCCAGGCCGCCCCCCGGGGCCTGACCCCCAGTCCCTGGGCCGATGGACAACGAGGGGTTCCAGTGGGGACAGGAGGCCATGATGGGGACAGTGAGGGAGAGTGTGGGACAGTGAGGGAAGGTGAGGGACAGTCATGGAAGGTGTGGGGTCAGTGAGGGGACAGTGAGGGGACTTGAGGGACAGTGAGGGACCAGGGGCCAGGTGGAGACACAGTGGGGACCGCGAGGGCACAGTGGGGCTGACCCGCCCACCTTGAAGAGGGTCACGGTGGCGCTGTAGCACACGCTGAGCAGGAAGAGGGTGATGAAGATGGAGATGGTCGTCCACAGCCCGTCCAGCTCCCCGTCCTGGGCGTCAGCACAGGCCTCCTCCTCTAGGAGCAGTTCTGCACAGGGAGGGCGGGGTCAGTGCTGCGCCTGCCCCTGGGGGGCGGGGGGGGCGCTCATCGGGGACTCACAACGCAGCTCCCACTGTGGCGCGGAGGTGGCGGGATGCCCCGGGTGGGCCGGGCAAGAGGCACCTGAGGACAGTCGCTGGGCACCAGCCCCAGCCCCCCATTCCTCCAGCCTGGGCCCCCGTCTCGGCCTGCCTAGTGTGTCCTGCTCCCTCTCCTGTGCTGTGTGCTGAGATGGGGCCCTTGTGGGGAGGGTGCCTGGACTCCCTGGCAGGACAGTGGCTCAGGCCCTGGGCTCCTCTCCCGCTGGGGGCCAGACCCGGAGGGCGGGAGGGTCAGCAGAGCACGTGGGCCCTGCCCCTATTGGGCTCTGTCCCGTGGGCGTTGGAGGGTGGGGACCAGGCTGGGGTCTACGGTGAGGGCTCATGAGACCCAGCTCTGAGGTCGGGTGTGGGTCTGTGCGGCTGCCCTGTGGGAGGGCCCGTGTGCAAGGCCCGCGTGTGTGCACGTGGGTGTTGTGGTGGGTGCACTGCACACGTGTACGTGGGCAGGTGAGTGCCTGTGGATGAAGGCAGTTGTGTGCCGGCTGGTGTGACTCAGTGGGGGGTCTGTTTTCAATGGCTCTGGGCTCGGTGTCCACGGGTGCGTGTGGAGGGTCCCCCCCGGGCACTCAGGGCCGCTTGCCTCTGCCCCTTTTGGGCACAGGGATGAGTGTCCCCACGAGTGCCAAGGCCTGGTCCCCGGCAGGGACAAGCAGGGCAGAGCCATCTGGCCTGAGGGGGGGGGGCCTGATCTCCCGTGCCCGACCGTGAAGGAGGGCCATCCCCCTACCCCGTGCCGTGTGTGGCCCCCGTGGGGACACAGAACCGGCACGCGGACTCTGGAGCCAGGGACAGGAACATGGGGACGAGGACAGCCAGTGTCCCACAGCTTGGGCTGCAACAGGGGCGGGAAGAAGTGGGCACTCATTCTCCTGAGGGTCTCTGGTGGGCTTCTCCCGTTCCGGGCACACACTCGAGCCCCAGCAGCTGCGGGGTGGAGGGCGGCCGGAGCAGCTGTTGCCTCCAGGAGAGGCCCTCCCCGGCCTCGGGCAGCCCCCAAGCGGCCTGCGCAGACCCGCACACTCTGGGTCCGGCCCTGAGTGGGGTCAGCTCTCCCGCATTGCTGGTGACACCTGTGACCCAGAGCCGGGTCCACCCCTGCCCCTCGCAGGCCCGACGTGGCCCGGGGCTCTGCTCGGAAAGAACCATGACAGCATTGCGGGGCCCAGGGCGGCGCTGGGTGCTTTATTTCACGGCGCCCAGGAGGAATGTACACAGGGCTGGGGCTCGGGCGGCCTCACTGGGCCCTGAGAGCCCAAGGGGAGGGAGGGCTCGCTGGGGCACCAATGCCGTGTGGCTCATTTACCCGAAGACTTGGAGATGGACTTCTGCGTGTTGTGATTGTGTAGAGCCTCGTGCAAAACCACACACGTGTAGGTGTCTCCCTGCTGCCAGCTCTTCTTGTCCACCCTGAGCTTGCTGTACAGGAAGAAGGACCCGTCGGTGTCCAGCTGGGGTGGGGTCGTGCCGTACTTGCCCTCTGACTCTGGCTGCCCGTTTCTCTGCCACTCCACGTCGATGTCGCCCGGGTAGAAGGCGGTGACCATGCAGGTTAAGCTGACCGAGCTCTTGGCCAGCTCTTCCTGCGGTGGGGCCAGTACATACACCTGTGGCTCCTGGGGCTGCCCTGTGGGGAGAGGTATGGCTGTTAGCACGATGGTCACTGCTCTTGGCCCCAGGGACCCTCCTGCGCCCGTCCACCTGACCCACCTTTGGCCTTGGAGATGCTCCTCACGATGGGGGCCGGGAGGCCTTTGTTGTTGACTTTGCACTTGAACTCCTTTCCCTTCAGCCAGTCCTGGTGCTGGATGGGCAGGGCGCTGACCACACGGTAGGTGCTGTTGAACTGCTCCTCCCTTAGCTTCGTCTTGGCCGTGTGCACCTCTACAGCGTCCACGTACCACGAGAACTGGATATCGGTGTCCTCCTTGCTCACGTCCACCACCATGCAGGTGACTTCCGGTGTTCGGGTTATTGTGAGGGTGTCCTTGGGTTTCGGGGGGAAGATGAAGACGGACGGTCCTCCTGGGAACTGAGGGGCTGGTCGGGGAGACACGGTGGGGGTCAGCCCCTGGGTGGACTTCCTCTTAGGCACCCATCCACCCCCCCACACACCCCAGTGCCACGCCTGGGCAAGGTCCACCTCCGAGGGGCGGAGGCTGAGGCCGGCTCACTTACGTGGGCATTTGGGACACCTGGAACAGGGGTTTGGCCCGTTGATTTCTGCAGAGAACAGACTGGAGGTTACCGGGGCTGGGGATGGCCCGGGGCTGGGCTTAGGGCAGGGCCAGGTTTTGGCAGGTGAGACCTGTGCCCGCCTCTGTGGGCCCAGGGGCTGGGGGAGGCGTCCAGCCTGTGCCCACACTGGACCTGGTGGAAACACCCAGAGGACCCCCTCCCTGAGCCTGGGAGGCCTTCAGGTGAGGGAGAGAGACAGGCCTCCCGTGACACCCTGGGCGGGATTCACCACTCCTGCTGTGCGGTCCGTTCAGGTGGGAGGGCTGACCCCAGGTCTGTCCCATAGTGGACACCCTCCCTGCGCCCGTCCTCTCACCGATGCGCTTGTCCACCTTGGTGCTGCTGGCCGGGTGGGCTACGTTGCAGGTGAATGTCTTGCCGGACGAGGTGCTGGCCAGCACGGTCACAGTGCTGCTGAGAGAGTACAGCCCCGAGGACCCTCGGACGGATGGGAAGGTGTGCACACCGCTGGATTGGGTGCCCGAGTTCCAGGTCACAGTCACTGGCTCAGGGAAGTAGCTCGAGACCAGGCAGCCCACGACCACTGTGGAACTAGGTGTGTCCCCACAGCTGGGAGGCAGAGGGTAGACTGCCGGGGCCGTGGTGGGGGCTGTGAGAGAGAGGCCGTGTGACTGCCAGGGCCTCACCCCTGCGAGGGTCCAGGCAGGGCATCAGGTGTCCAGGCCTGGGGCACCATTGTGCCCAGAGACTATGTGATTCCAGAGTTTCTGAAGGCCAGCGGCCTGGCATGGTTTCTGCCACTGTGGTTCTCTGCCTTCGCAGCTGTGGGTCCTGGACTCAGCAGCCCAGTCAGGGCTGGGTGTCCACCTGGATTAAAGTCCCGTGGACCCCAGTCCCCCTGTGGGTCCCTGGCCTGATCAGGCCCTCGGTCTTAGCCCTGAGCAGTGGCTACTGCTCCGTGCCCACTGCCCTGCTCTGTTCCTGTCCCCTTGTCCTGGCCTGCTCTTTGCCACCCAGGGCCTCTGTGTTCTGGATCACTCTGCCCATCGGCATCCCTGGGAACCTTGCACCGCCCTCGTCATTTTCTCCTGCACGGTGGTAGCAACCCAAGCACCATTCCCCAGCTGGACCTGTCCCCTCTGAACCGGGTCTGATTAACCCAGACCTGCAGCCCCCTTAGAGCTCTGAAAGGGCCCCTCGTTTCCCCTCAGCCATGCCCGCTGCCCTGTCAACCTCACCTCACTTTGGCATGTCGTAACCTCGTGTCCCAAGCCCCGACAGGCACCTGGAATACTGGGGACCCTGGGCCCATGAATTGCAGCCCATCAGGTCCCCTCAGTGATGCCCGTGCCCCTTCAGCCTCAGAGACCTTCCCTCCCATGGTCGTCTCTCCATCCGGCCTTGCCGTCCACCTGGCCCCTCCCACCAGACCAAAGCACCTTTAGCTCAGCCCCTCGTCCCCTGACCCTGGGGCTCATGGGCAGGCCCTGCCCTCCCAGCCCCCTGCTGCCCTGCACATCCCCGCCTGCTCCCCTGAGCCCCCCCATGCCTGGCCTTACCAGCCCCCTGAGCTCCAGCAGAAAGGCTGCTCTGCTTTCTCTGTGCACTCAGGTTCCCCTCCTCTAGATGTTCCCTCACCTGCCTCCAGCCCCTCATCCTGGCCCCTCAGCTGAGCCCGGGCTTCCTGTCCATCGAGTGTCTAGCCTCTGCCCATCTGAGCTCCGGTTCACCATCTCAGGCCTGAGTCCTCCCTGCCCTTGTGTCCCTTCTACCCGGCCCTGGGCCCTCAGCACAGCCCAGGGGGACCCCCAGCCCGATGTCCTGTAGGACTCCCTGCTCTGCCCCCACTGCCAGCTGCCCTGCGTCCTGCCCTCCCAGCCCCCTTGGCTCAGGTCTCTGGGCTCAGCTCACGGATGCTGTGTCCTCATGTCACCTGCTCACCTGGCGTCGGACTGACCACTGTCCCTGGAGTGCTGGGCACAGAGCACCAAATGGCCCTTGCACCCTATGACACTTGCCGACTCAACTGCTCACCCCAGTACCTGGTTGGCTGAGGTTCTGGGCAGGTCCCTGCCCTCCCAGCCCCAGGCTCACCTACACTAGATCTACCTGCTCACCCATAGCTCCCAGGCAGCTCCCTGCCCTCCCAGCCCCAGGCTCACCTGCAGAAGCTCTACCTGCTCCCACAAAGCTCCCGGTACATCCACCTGCCCTCCCAGCCCCAGGCTCACCTACACTAGCTCTACGTGCTCACCCAAAGCTCCCAGGGAGCCCCCTGCCCTCCCAGCCCCAGGCTCACCTACACTAGCTCTACGTGCTCACCCAAAGCTCCCAGGGAGCCCCCTGCCCTCCCAGCCCCAGGCTCACCTGCAGAAGCTCTACGTGCTCACCCAAAGCTCCCAGGCAGCCCCCTGCCCTCCCAGCCCCAGGCTCACCTACACTAGCTCTACGTGCTCACCCAAAGCTCCCAGGCAGCCCCCTGCCCTCCCAGCCCCAGGCTCACCTGCAGAAGCTCTACCTGCTCCCCCAAAGCTCCCAGGCAGCCCCCTGCCCTCCCAGCCCCAGGCTCACCTACACTAGCTCTATGTGCTCACCCAAAGCTCCCAGGCAGCCCCCTGCCCTCCCAGCCCCAGGCTCACCTACACTAGCTCTATGTGCTCACCCAAAGCTCCCAGGGAGCACCTAGCCCTCCTAGCCCCGTGCTCACCGACACTAGCTCTACGTGCTCACCCAAAGCTCCCAGGCAGCCCCTTGCCCTCCTAGCCCCAGGCTCACCTACACTAGCCTACATGCTCACCCAAAGCTCCCAGGGAGCCCCCTGCCCTCCCAGCCCCAGGCTCACCTACACTAGCTCTACGTGCTCACCCAAAGCTCCCAGGGAGCCCCCTGCCCTCCCAGCCCCAGGCTCACCTGCAGAAGCTCTACGTGCTCACCCAAAGCTCCCAGGCAGCCCCCTGCCCTCCCAGCCCCAGGCTCACCTACACTAGCTCTACGTGCTCACCCAAAGCTCCCAGGCAGCCCCCTGCCCTCCCAGCCCCAGGCTCACCTGCAGAAGCTCTACCTGCTCCCCCAAAGCTCCCAGGCAGCCCCCTGCCCTCCCAGCCCCAGGCTCACCTACACTAGCTCTATGTGCTCACCCAAAGCTCCCAGGCAGCCCCCTGCCCTCCCAGCCCCAGGCTCACCTACACTAGCTCTATGTGCTCACCCAAAGCTCCCAGGGAGCACCTAGCCCTCCTAGCCCCGTGCTCACCGACACTAGCTCTACGTGCTCACCCAAAGCTCCCAGGCAGCCCCTTGCCCTCCTAGCCCCAGGCTCACCTACACTAGCCTACATGCTCACCCAAAGCTCCCAGGGAGCCCCCTGCCCTCCCAGCCCCAGGCTCACCTGCAGAAGCTCTACCTGCTCACCCAAAGCTCCCAGGCAGCCCCCTGCCCTCCCAGCCCCAGGCTCACCTACACTAGCTCTACGTGCTCACCCAAAGCTCCCAGGGAGCCCCCTGCCCTCCCAGCCCCAGGCTCACCTGCAGAAGGTCTACCTGCTCCCCCAAAGCTCCCAGGCAACCCCCTGCCCTCCCAGCCCCAGGCTCACCTACACTAGCTCTACGTGCTCACCCAAAGCTCCCAGGGAGCCCCCTGCCCTCCCAGCCCCAGGCTCACCTACACCAGCTCTACCTGCTCACCCAAAGCTCCCAGGCAGCCCCCTGCCCTCCCAGCCCCAGGCTCACCTACACTAGCTCTACGTGCTCACCCAAAGCTCCCAGGGAACCCCCTGCCCTCCCAGCCCCAGGCTCACCTACACCAGCTCTACCTGCTCCCCCAAAGCTCCCAGGCAGCCCCCTGCCCTCCCCGCCCCCTGCTCACCTGCTGCCTCCATGCCACTTGTCCCTGGAGCTCTGGCCCTCAGCACCCATGCCCTCTGGCCCACCCCCGGGCCCTCACCCTAGTGCAGCTCCACTCCTGCCTCCTTTCTTTCCTGGGGCTGAGCTCTCTTCCCTGGAGCCGCTAGGTGCCCACCCTGTCTCCGGCCCACTCTCTCCTGGCAGAGACGCTGTCCCACCGTGGGCCCCTCCCAGAGGAGCTCCTGGCCTTCCGAGCTTCACCCTCCTCTCTCTCCCACCACCCGCGGGATCCTCCTTGGTCGCTTCTCCCTCCAGTTGCCGGGTCACCTGCCCTCTGCCTCCCCGCTCCCGGCCCCCAGCCCCTGCTCCCGGCCCTCAGGCCCTGGCTCCGCTCGCCCCTCGTGTAGCCTGTGCAGCTGCGTGCTCAGCCTCTGTGCGGCCAGCTCTGCGCACACAGGAGCCCAGGCCAGCCCTGCCTGCTGTGCTCCCAGCGCTACCCAGAGCCCACCGCCACCCCGGGTGCCACTGCCCTGAGATCCAAGCCGGCCCCACTGTCCTGGGCAGGACCCTCAGCCGCCCCCCACCCCCAACACGGGAGGCCTTTCCTTCCCCTGTGCCGAGCCAGCGTCCTCCCTCTGTCCTTGCTCAGACCCACCTGTCCATCCTGGCCTCGTCCTCAGCCCCAGCCCCTGTGCCCGCAGCACATCCTGCTGAGCGAAGCCCTGAGGCTCCCATCCCCAAGCCTATCATGTTCCTTGAAGGCCCAGCAGCCCTGCCGAGCTCTGCCGCCCCTGGGTTTCCAGCCTTGTTGGTGTGGACATGCCCCTGCCCGGCTCCCTAGTCCCTGCCCTGGGCCAGCACTGTGACCCCTGGGCAGCCCGCCTTCCCCGTGCCCGCTTTGCTGCTGCAGCCGCTCTGTGTGGTCCCCGAGGTCCGTCTTCCCTCCATGGCTCCCATTCCACGCCCTTGTCCTGATCCTCTCAGACCCCACTCACCAAGTGTTGGGGTGGTGGACTCGCTCCCCTGCAGCCCAGGGCTCCACGTCCCCTCCCTGCTCTGGCCCCAGGAGCATGTGGCTCTTCAGGGCTGTGCTCTGTGTCTGCAGCCCTGCTTCCTAGGACTGGTAACCAGTTCCTGGATGTGTGAACTCCTTGACCACAACCCTGCAAATATGAAGAAGTGGATTGAAACCGTGTGGCACGACCTGCTTCCTGAAGTTCCCTTTTCTTTTGGGTGGTTTCTGTCTCAGAGGGCCTGGGGGAGTCCCGATGCAGCCGGGGTGTCTCTTTTGGGTGTGTGTGTTGTGGTGAGCGGTGCCCTTGGACCCAGGGGGCAGAGTGGGCACCCCAACTGTCACAGGTTTCCACCTTCTGCAGAGATTGTGCCTGGTTTGCCCACCGCAGTCCGGGTACCGGGCCCCTCGCCTGAGCCCTCTGGGTGTCCTTACCATGGTGGGCACCTCTCCTGACCCTGGACAGTGTGTGGTTGGGCGCAGCCTGCAGCCCAGCCCCTGCCTCGTCCTGCCTACCTGCCTTGGTGGCCTCCCCTCCAGACCTCTGTTTTCCGACTCTTCCCTCCTCCTCTCCCTGGCTCCATCCATGGCCCAGATATCTGACCAAAGGCCAGTGTAACGTGCACGGTCAGAGGGCAGTTGTTACCCCGGCCACAGCTGTCCCCCGGAGGACAGAGTTCACGATGGTCACTGGGGCCCGAAAATGGCCATCTAGGTGAGAGAGAGCGTGCAGCCTCTCCACTGCTGTGTGTGGGCCGAGACTGGTCGTCCCATATTTGGGGGACACTGACCCTCAGTTTCTCGTTTGAGTGCTGCAGCGGACCCTACACCCTGTGTGTGCCCCCTGGGCCATCCCGTAACTTCAGCATTAGGTCTGGGATTGGGGACCCGAGAGACATCGTAGCCCCCAACCCAGAAGTGCCATGGGTGGAGATCTTGTTCTCGGAGAGACAGCAGTGAGCGGTCCTGAAGTGGGATCTTAGTTCCCTGCCCAGGAATTGAACCCGGGTGTCCTGGATGAAAACCAGGAATCCTAGCTGCTAGACCACCAGGGGCCGGAGGCTAGGAGCAACGTTGCCCTGGCTCTTGCCCTGTTTGAAAGCAAGAATGTTTCAAGGAGGCAAAAACTGTAAAAAGCAGGTATAAAGTTTATTATTAGAAGCACAGCACAACGTGTGGGATAGAGAAGTAGCTTATTTAAGACAGGAGCAAGGCAGAGATACTCACCTGGAGAGAGAGGGTGTGGGCGTCCTCCCTGATGAGGCGCAGTAAAGGGATGGTCAGGTGGTTTGCACAGGGCAGTTCTCCTGGATCTTTGTCTCCCTCTGGCGCATTTCCTCGCCTCTTTTCCCACCTCTGACCTGTCCTAGGGCCCTCCCGACAAGTGTGTGTCTTTTTGACAAGAAAGATTCCAACGCAAAGGCTGACGGGAAGTTTGACCACACGTTATGGGGGGGCAGCCCCTCCCTTTTCGACCCCCGAGGAGGCTTCCTGCGCATGTGCAGTCGGGGAGCTTTCCCTGACCTCAGGAACGATAGACGTGGTCGTCTCATCTCTACTCCAGCAGGGCTCAGCTCCGGCCACTGACTTTGTCCTGGGAGTGTCAGGGAAAACAGAGCTCCAGTTCACTCTGCTTGGCAAGCTCCAGCTGCTCAGCCCAGGGGCCCATCTATCTCTTACCCCAAATCTCCCCTGAGAGACGTGAACCCTGTGATATTTTATTGGGAAGATGAAGGGTGAACGTCTGTCTTCTGCAGCTTCTTCAGGTTGGCATGGGGCTCACAGATCCTACCTAGTTGGGGGTCATGGAGCTCTTGCTCCGTTTTATTAAGGGGCCCCAGGGTGACTTCTGTTGTTACTTTGACAGGATCTATTCTGAGGAATGACTGGAATCTTTGCATTATTGTCATCTTGTCTAGAAGACTGCTGTGTTCTAGAGAGAACAAACTAAACAAGTTGGTTAAAAGAAGGCAGGGGTCAAAGATCGGTAAAAGAATTATTGTAACCAGGGGCCCAAGTAGGAGTAAGAACCAGGTTATGTTTCATAATATATATATATTTTTTTGCGGTACGCGGGCCTCTCACTGCTGTGGCCTCTCCCGTTGCGGAGCACAGGCTCTGGATGCGCAGGCTCAGCGGCCATGGCTCACGGGCCCAGCCGCTCTGCGGCATGTGGGATCTTCCCAGACCAGGGCACGAACCCCTGTCCCCTGCATCATCAGGCAGACTCTCAACCACTGCGCCACCAGGGAAGCCCCTTGTAACATTTTTTGATGGTAGTCCAGGTAGTGTCAGTGCTTGGGTTACCCTGTCCAAAGGAATGGAGCATTTGGCACGGTTATATACATTTTTTTAAAAGTTTTTTTTCTGATGTGGACTATTTTTAAAGTCTGTATTGAATTTCTTACAATATCGCTTCTGTTTTGATTTTTTGGCCACAACATCTTTTTTATTAGCCCATTGTGATTGATGTAGGTGTAACAGACCCAGTTAGAAGTAGTTGGACAATGTGAATGTTAATAGACAAAATCCATCTCATTTCTTTTCAGGAGAATAAGTCTGAAAACCAGTCTGGACCTGGCATTTCGAAGAGACTTGTAGCCACTTATCTGGTTTTATCTAAGTAGGTTTTAACGCTTAATGTGGTATTAACACATAAATAACAGGAGCTATTTGTCATCATACATGTTTTTTCATCTTGTTACCATCTGATCTAAAGCAATTTCATTGTCTAAAATGTAATAGATACAAGAAGAGACCTTGCAAGCGTAAGGTTGCAGTTACTAGCTGCCAGCTGGTGTTGTCTTGAGACTAGCTGAGGGCCTCACATCTGACACAGCTCATAAAGCTTAAGTTCTCAGCAATACAAGGACTGGCTGAAATCACACCCATAGTGGCACCTAGTACTCCCTTGGATGTCTGAACCACAGTTCTTCTATCTTGACTTTTAATTGTAGTTTTCTCCTTAATAGCCCAAACTGTTGTCACCATTAATGATTTTAGTGTTTTTCTAGTATGAGAAGATGCAAGAATTTTGGCCCTTAAAAATCTACCTGAGAATATGTATCTGAAGGCCTGTTCTGTCAGTTTTCCCCAGAGCACAGAGTGCCTCTTTCCTGAACTCCACCTTGAACTCCATTCAGGGGATGTTGAAGGTTAGCAGCCATAGTGGCTCATGATTTAATCCTGGTAGAGGTAGGCAACAGGTGCTAGTTTCCAGTTGGCAGGGTCCCTTCATGGTCATGAATTTGACCAAGGTTTGGGGGGCATTTCATGACCATTTCGTCTCACAGTGCTAGAAATGCTCATTCCCAGTTCTGGCAAAGATTTCTTTGACAGGCCACTCAATGTGCTGTTACTGAAGTAGGCCTTATTAACAGTGGCCAAAAGTCTCTGGACCACCTGTCTTCCTAGTCTCTTATGGTCCAGGAAACTCTTCCCTCTTGTTGTTTCTTCCCATACCAAGAGTTACACTATTACAATCATTGATCTCATATGGGACTATATATTATCATTTTATCAGAGGCTCAGTCGTACATTTGGTAATGTAAGAAAGAATGATTTTGTAAAACAGGCAATAAAAAATAAAATAGCTAGCAGTATTAGTAAGGTCATAAGTAAGAATGTATTAGTAAGGTCATAAGTAAGAATGTAAGTCAAGAACTTCCATTAGGTGCAGCCCAGTATATCCCCAGGTTGTCTGACTTAGTCTGTTTTTTCTAGTATTACTAGGCTGGTTCCTTTAAACTTAAATGACCATAGCCTGGTGTTAATCTCCTGTTTGTAGATAGTGGAGATCTTTATCCAAAGACTGATTACGAAGTTAAGCTTCAGGAACAAACTTAGAGTGTCCTTTTAATAACTTAATTAAATCTTGTAGCAATATAACAACAGCAAGGGACCATCTGGGAAGTGGGTTTTAATAAACACCTTAGTTAACAAATCTAGAATTTAATATTTAGTGAAACATAATCTTCTTTTTTTTTCTCCCTAAAGTACCCTCATCTCCATTAAACACAGCCAAATCAAGACTAATTTTTTAAAATCTTTATTGGAGTATAATTGCTTTACAATGGTGTGTTAGTTTCTGCTTATAACAAAGTGAATCAGTTATACATATACATATGTCCCCATATCTCTTCCCTCTTGTGTCTCCCTCCCTCCCACCCTCCCTATCCCACCCCTCTAGGTGGTCACAAAGTACCAAGCTGATCTCCCTGTGCTATGCGGCTGCTTCCCACTAGCTATCTATTTTACGTTTGGTAGTGTATATATGTCCAAGCCACTCTCTCACTTTGTCACAGCTTACCCTTCCCCCTTCCCATATCCTCAAGTCCATTCTCTAGTAGGTCTGTGTCTTTATTCCTGTCTTAACCCTAGGTTCTTCATGACATTTTTTTTTCTTAAATTCCATATATATGTGTCAGCATATGGTATTTGTCTTTCTCTTTCTGACTGACTTCACTCTGTATGACAGACTCTAGGTCTATCCACCGCATTACAAATAGCTCAATTTCGTTTCTTTTTATGGCTGAGTAATATTCCATTGTATATATGTGCCACATCTTCTTTATCCATTCATCCGATGATGGACACTTAGGTTGTTTCCATCTCTGGGCTATTGTAAATAGAGCTGCAGTGAACATTTTGGTACATGACTCTTTTTGAATTATGGTTTTCTCAGGGTATATGCCCAGTAGTGGGATTGCTGGGTCATATGGTAGTTCTATTTGTAGTTTTTTAAGGAACGTCCATACTGTTCTCCATAGTGGCTGTACCAATTCACATTCCCACCAGCAGTGCCAGAGTGTTCCCTTTTCTCCACACCCTCTCCAGCATTTATTGTTTCTAGATTTTTTAATGATGGCCATTCTGACTGGTGTGAGATGATATCTCATTGTGGTTTTGATTTGCTTTTCTCTAATGATTAATGATGTTGAGCATTCTTTCATGTGTTTGTTGACAGTCTGTATATCTTCTTTGGAGAAATGCCTATTTAGGTCTTCTGCCCGTTTTTGGATTGGGTTGTTTCTTTTTTGTTATTGAGCTGCATGAGCTGCTTATAAATTTTGGAGATTAATCCCTTGTCAGTTGTTTCATTTGCAAATATTTTCTCCCATTCTGAGGGTTGTCTTTTGGTTAGATCACTCCCTAACACCATACACAAAAATAAGCTCAAAATGGATTAAAGACCTAAATGTAAGGCCAGAAACTATCAAACTCTTAGAGGAAAACATAGGCAGAACACTCTATGACATAAATCACAACAAGATCCTTTTTGACTAATTTGTTTGTAAAATAAGTCTGGCCCATTGACCACATAGGCTCCTCCATACTGACTCTGGTGTAATTCCTCAGGAGTCTCAGACTAAATTCACAAAAGGCCTCTCAAGGCCGAGAAAGCCATGCCAAAGTCCTGCCATCACATTTTGCCTGGTGGATTTCTCTCTTCTAGAGGTCCCCCAAATATTTGGAGATTCCTGTACGTGTCAGGAGACAGTCTTTTGTATTTACCTGATAAGGCTGCTCATAACCAAGTGTCTCCAATTTCTGGAGGGACAAGGCAGAGAGAAAAGAAAAATGTTTTCATTTGATCCACAGGTGTAAATCACCTAATTGTCGTAAACCATAAGTAGCTTGAAGAGAAGGGCTTCTCTATATCTGAAAAACAAAGATTAGAAGCCAGTAATATGTCAGGCAAAAATCATAAAAATCATAATCATATTTAGCAGTTCGTTGGATCCCATGTAATTGGTTTTGGTTTTGTTTGAGTACAGTTTTTCCATTAGTTTTATTGACCTTGCCTGATGGTAGAGGGTGATAGTGACGGTGATAATTTTAAGAAATTTGTAAGGTTTTTGGTTAAGGCTTATATGATTTGTCCAGTGAAGTGGCTGCCTTGATCACTGGAGATTATAGAAAGTGTACCCCCAGTGGAAAACACATTTTCTAACCATTTCCTCTTTCATTGTGAGGGCATCAGCCTTGCAGCCAGGGAAGGCTTTAAGCCATCAAATAAAAAATGAGGCTTGCCAGGGAGCCGGGAGAAGCCAGACAGCCATCTTGGATTTCCCGTAGCCCTGACTACTTAATTTACAGTTATTGTTGACCCGTTTCAATTTCTCTGATTTTGGAGTAGACCGCTGCCATGCTACAAGGGCGTCAGGATGGCAAGTCTGACAATGAGGGGTTAATCTTTGTGTAGAAGTGGAATGAATTTTATCTGCATGTGCCATAATCTTTACAGGCTCTGTTGTTATTACCTTTTATTTGACAGTTTCTCCTGTAATTTAATCTGTCAAATAATCCTAGTTAGTTTAATATATATTTTTTGAGATGCTCCAGGGGCCTTCTGAAGCACCTCAAAGTTAGCTGGAGGTCAGAAGAACTTTAATTAGAATTTGACTCTTAGGAAGTTTGTTAAAAATATCAAAAAGTTTTAAAACACTTAGTCAAATAGAATCGTAGGTCATTGTGAAATAATACTTATTTATTCAACCAAAGTGACAAAAGATTTTAAAAGCAAATATAAGTCACTTAAAGGCAAATAAATTCATATAATCTGTTACCAAAGGCAGCTTTCCAAGGAAACTTTGTTCTCTTAACAGAGAGAGAAAACCAAATTCCAGTCTTCATATCTTCTATCACTGACAACATATATTCTACTTGCTTCACACACCGAAATATTTCCCTTATCCTTTTTAAAAAATATTTTATTTATTTATTTGGTTGTGTGGGGTCTTAGTTGCAGCAGGCAGCCTCCTTAGTTGTGGCATTTGAACTCTTAGTTGTGACATGCATGTGGGATCTAGCTCCCTGACCAGGGATCGAACCCAGGCCCCCTGCATTGGGAGTGCGGAGTCTCATCCACCATGCCATCAGGGAAGTCCCTCTCTTATCCTTTTAGTAGCTTTAATGATGTATTATAATTTTTAACCCTTAAAAACCTTAATCTCTAGTGAAAACCAAGAAGAAAGCAATTGTGAACTGTTTGTCATGTTGGCATTTTCTGATTAACAACCTTAAGAACATATTCCATAACCTCTAAAAACATGCACTTTCACAAAGCACAATTTCTTTTCTCAGTGTGGTACAAGGCATGTGTCCAATAAAGCCAAACATCTTTAGTTTCCCTCTTGTAAGAAGACAAAAGGTAAATTTACATTTGTTCAGCAATCAATATTCCAGTATTTTATCTTAAAAATGATTTAGACCTTTAATGAGTTTTTCTCATTTGACCTGATTTAGCAAAGCTCTAAAGTTTCAAGTTGCCAAAAATCTGGAAAAACTAAAACATAATTATTTCCAAAGTGTACAAACGTTGTAAGAGATTCAACACTGAATATTTCCCAGATCATGTGAACCTGAAATTTATTTAGCTTAGTATCTCTTCTATTTAGAATTGCTTGATTTGTAAGTGCTTACTTTTAAAAAGCCAAGTAAATAGAGCTTATTGACAAATTAACTTCAGCAATATTATCCAAAGACAAAGACACATACTGAGGCATAAATATATCCAGACAGATATCTCATAGTTTCCACTTGAGGTTTAAATGCCTCTTTGTCTCTCTCTCTCTCTCTCTCTCTCTTTTTCTTGGCTTGAAGTTCTACTAATTAATCCAAGGCCGAAGTCTCAGGCAAAATGGGCTATGTCTGTATTTCAAGGACAGCATAAGAGTTAATTTCAAGTTTTCCCCTAGGCATATTTTTGTTCTCTCAGGGTCAGAATTCTGAAAAAAAGTGTTTTAATGAGCTAGCTTTCTCTAACTGCACATGCAAAAAGAACCAGTTTTGTAATTTCAAAAGAGTTTTACCTTAACCAACTTTCTCCGGAGTCTAAAGAATATTGTGGCCATCCAGTGTCAAAAAAAATCGTCTTTCTTTTTCTGTAGTCATAGTTTCATAGCTAAAATATAGACCAAATATTGCTCAAATTGGCCCTAATAACAGGGGCAGGCTGGCTGATACACTGTCCCATCAGGGGTTGTCCCTCTGGGGAGGTGGGGATCTTAGTTGGACCAGAAGAAACTGGAGGGAATTTGCATGAGTGGGAGAAGCTTGGTTTCCCCCATGAGAGCTGGGTGCGGGGTGGTGGTGGTTAAAAGAGGATCGTTTAGAATGTCAGGAGAGTGGTTTTTTTTTTTTTTTTTTTTGATTCCTCAGGCTTTTGATTAGAGGAGCCACATAGAGCAGGGTTATGATAAATGGCCATAAAGGCCTGAACATAGGGAAGCTCAGTGCATTTCGCCATCCTGTGGCAAAAAGATCTAACTGTAAGCAACACATTTTAGGCCATTTTCCCAACCCCCAACTTATATAAAGGCCAGGCAGTGTTACAGCAAAACCTAAGCTTCCCCTTTCTCAGCCCATCTGGCTTAGAAAGGGGATCCTCCCATGTTGAATAACCTGCAACCAAGAACAGTGCTCCTAGAGATGAAGGCCAGCACCCTGGAAACAGTAGTAGGAGGCGCCTGACGGACACTCAGAGGGCCTGGGTTCCCTTCTCTCGTCTAATGGGGTGTGGGGTGCCCTCTACTCCCCCACTGATTTCTTTTCTTTTCCTTTTTTTTAAAAAAAGATCTTTACTGGGGCTTCCCTGGTGGCGCAGTGGTTGAGAATCCGCCTGCCAATGCAGGCGACACGGGTTCGAGCCCTGGTCCGGGAAGATCCCACATGCCACGGAGCGGCTAGGCCCGTGTGCCACAACTGCTGAAGCCTGCGCGCCTAGAGCCCATGCTCCGCAATGGGAGAGGCCACTTCAATGAGAAGCCCGCACACTGCAACGAAGAGTAGCCCCTGCTCACCACAACTAGAGAAAAGCCCGTACGCAGCAACGAAGACCCAACATGGCCAAAAATAAATAAATAAATTTATAAAAAAAAAAAAAAAAAAAGATCTTTACTGGAGCATAATTACTTCACAATACTGTGTTAGTTTCTGTCGCACAACAAAGCGAATCAGCCATCTGCATACACATGTCCCCATATCCCCTCCCTCTTGAGCCTCCCTCCCACCCTCCCTATTCCACCCCTCTAGGTCATCGCAAAGCACCGAGCTGATCTCTGTGTGCTATGCGGCTGCTTCCCACCAGCCAACGATGTTACATTCGGTAGTGTGTATATGTCGATGCTACTCTCACTTTGCCCCAGCTTCCCCCTCCTACCCCACGTCCTCAAGTCCATTCTCTACGTCTGCCTCTTTATTCCTGCCCTGAAACTATGTCCATCAGTACCACTTTTTTTTTTTTAAGATTCTCTATATATGTGTTAGCGTACGGTATTTGCTTTTCTCTTTCTGACTTACTTCACTCTGTATGACAGACTCTAGGTCCATCCACCTCACTACAAATAACTCAATTTCATTTTTTTTATGGCTGAGTAATATTCCATTGTATATATGTGTCACATCTTCTTTATCCATTCAGCTGTCGATGGACATTTAGGTTGCTTCCATGTCCTGGCTATTGTAAATAGTGCTGCAATGAACATTGTGGTACATGACTCTTTTTGAATTATGGTTTTCTCAGGGTATATGCTCAGTAGTGGGATTGCTGCGTCATATGGTAGTTCTATTTTTAGTTTTTTAAGGAACCTCCATACTGTTTTCCATAGTGGTTGTATCAATTTACATTCCCACCAACAGTGCAGGAGGGTTGCCTTTTCACCACACCCTTTCCAGCATTTATTGTTTCTAGATTTTTTTGATAATGGCCATTCTGATCGGCATCTGGTGACGCCTCATTGTAGTTTTGATTTGCATTTCTCGAATAATTAGTGATGTTGAGCATCTTTTCATGTGCCTCTTGGCCATCTGTATGTCTTCCTTGGTGAAACGTCTATTTAGGTCTTCTGCCCATTTTTTAACTGGATTGTTTGTTTTTTTGATATTGAGCTCCATGAGCTGTTTGCATATTTTGGAGATTAATCCTTTGTTGTTTCATTTGCAAATAATTTTTCCCATTCTGAGTGTTGTCTTTTTGTCTTGTTTGTGGTTTCCTTTGCTGTGCAAAAGCATTTAAGCTTCATTAGGTCCGATGTGTTTATTTTTGTTTTTATTTCCATTACTCTAGGAGGTGGGTCAAAAAAAATCTTGCTGTGATATATGTCAAAGAGTGTTTTCCTATGTTTTCCTCTAAGAGTTTTATAGTGTCCGGTCTTACATTTAGGTCTTTAATCCATTTTGAGTTTATTTTTGTGTATGGTGTTAGGGAGTGCTCTAATTTCATTTTTTTACATGTAACTGTCCAGTTTTCCCCGCACCACTTATTGAAGAAGCTGTCTTTTCTCCACTGCATATTCTTGCCTCCTTTGTTGTAAATTAGGTGCCCATATGTGTGTGGGTTTATCTCTGGGCATTTTGTCCTGTGCCATTGATCTATATTTCTGTTTTTGTGTCACTACCATACTTGTCTTGATTACTGTAGCTTTGTGGTATAGTTTGAAGTTGGGGAGCCTGATTCCTCCAACTCCGGTTTTCCTTCTCAAGATTGCTTTGGCTATTCGGGGTCTTTTGTGTTTCCATACAAACTGTAAAATTTTTTCTTCTAATTCTGTGAAGAATGCCATTGGTAGTTTGATAGGGATTGCATTGAATCTGTAGATTGCTTTGAGTAGTAGAGTCATTTTCACAATGTTGATTGTTCCAGTCCAAGAACGTGGTATATTTCTCCATCTGTTTATGTCATCTTTGATTTCTTTCATCAGTGTTTTATAGTTTTCTAAGTAAAAGTCTTTCGCCTTCTTAGGCAGGCTTGTTTCTAGGTATTTTATTCTTTTTGTTGCAGTGGTAAATGGGAGTGTTTCCTTAATTTCTCTTTCGGACTTTTCATTGTTGGTGTATAGGAATGCCAGAGATTTCTGTGCATTAATTTTTTATCCTGCAACCTTATCAAATTCATTGATGAGTTCTAGTAGTTTTCTGGTGGCATCTTTAGGATTTTCTATGTATAGTATCATATCATCTGCAAATAGTGACAGTTTTACTTCTTTTTTTTCCAATTTGTATTCCTTTTATTTCTTTTTCTTCTCTGATTGCTGTGGCTAGGACTTCCAAAACTATGTTGGATAAGAGTGGAGAGAGTGGACATCCTTGTCTTGTTCCTGATCTTAGAGGAAATGCTTTCAGGTTTTCACCATTGAGATTGATGTTTGCTGTGGGTTTGTCATATATGACCTTTATTATGTTGAGGTAGGTTCCCTCTATGCACATTTTCTGGAGAGTTTTTTTCATAAATGGGTGTTGAATTTTGTCAAAAGCTTTTTGTGCATCTAATGAAATGATCATATGGTTTTTATTCCTTAATTTGTTAATATGGTGTATCACATTGATTGATTTGCATATACTGAAGAATCCTTGCATCCCTGCGGTAACTCCCACGTGATCATGGTGTATGACCCTTTTAATGTGCTCTCAGATTCTGATTGCTAGTATTTTGTTGATGATTTTTGCATCTATGTTCATCAGTGATATTGGTCTATAATTTTTGTTTTTTTGTGATATCTTTTTCTGGTTTTAGTATGAGGATGGTGGTGGCGTCATAGAATGAATTTGGGAGTGTTTCTCCCTCTGCAATTTTTTGGAAGAGTTTGAGAAGGATGGCTGTTAGCTCTTCTCTAAATGTTGATAGAATTCGCCTGTGAAGCTATCTGGTCCTGGACTTTTTTTTTGTTGGAAGATTTTTGTTGTTGTTGTTGTTGGAAGATTTTTAATTACAGTTTCAATTTCATTACTTGTGATGGGTCTGTTTATATTTTCTAATTCTTCCTGGTTCAGTCCTGGAAAATTGTAACTTTTCAAGAATTTGTCCATTTCTTCAAGGTGGTCCATTTTATTGGCATATAGTTGTTTGTAGTAGTCTCTTATAATCCTTTGTATTTCTGCTGTGTCAGCTGTGATTTCTCCTTTTTCATTTCTAATTTTATTGATTTGCGTCCTCTCCCTTTTTTTCTTGATGAGTCTGGCTAAGGGTTTATCAATTTTGTTTATCTTCTCAAAGAACCAGCTTTTAGTTTTATTGATCTTTGCTATTGTCTTCTTCATTTATGCTCTGATCTTTATGATTTCTTTCCTTCTACTGACTTTGGATTTTCTTTGTTCTTCTTTCTCTAGTTGTTTTAAGTGTAGGGTTAGATTGTTTATTTGAGATTTTTCTTGTTTCTTGAGGTGAGACTGTATTGCTATAAACTTCCCTCTTAGAAATGCTTTTGCTGTGTCCCATAGGTTTTGGGTCGTCTTCTTTTTATTGTCATTTGTTTCTATGTATTTTAAAAATTTCTTGTTTGATTTCTTCAGCGATCTCTTGGTTATTTAGTAGTGTACTGTTTAGCTTCCATGTATTTGTGTTTCTTTACAGTTTTTTTCCTGTAATTGATTTCCTATCTCATTGTGTTGTGGTCAGAAAAGATGCTTGACACGATTTCAATTTTCTTAAATGTTCTGAGTCTTGATTTGTGACACAAGATGGGATCTATCCTGGAGAATGTTCCATGTGCACTTGAGAAGAAAGTGTATTCTGCCGCTTTTGGGAGGAATGGTCTATAAATATAAGTCAGATCGATCTGGTCTATTGTGTCAGTTAAAGCTTGTGTTTCCTTATTTATTTTCTGTTTGGATGATCTGTCCGTTGGTGTAAGTGGGGTGTTAAAGTCCCCTACTATTATTGTGTTACTGTCAATTTCTCCTTTCATGGTTGCTAGTATTTGCTTTATGTATTGAGATGCTCCTATGTTGGGTGCATAAACACTTAATAATTGTTATATCTTCTTCTTGTATAGATGCCTTGATCATTATGTTGTGTCCCTCCTTATCTCTTTTAATAGTCTTTATTTTAAAGTCTATTTTATCTGATATGAGTATGCTGCTCCAGCTTTCTTTTGATTTGCATTTGCATGGAATTTTTTTTCCATCCCTTCACTTTCAGTCTGTGTGTGTCCCTAGGTCTGAAGTGGGTCTCTTGTAGACAGCATATATAAGGGTCTTGTTTTTGTATCCATTCAGCCAGTCTGTGTCTTTTGGTTGGGGCATTTAATCCATTTACATTCAAGGTTATTATCGATATGTATGTTCCTATTCCCATTTTCTTAATTGTTTTGGGTTTGTTTTTGTGCACCTTTTTCTTCTCTTGTGTTTCCCACTTAGAGAAGTTTCTTTAGCATTTGTTGTAAAGCTGGTTGGTGGTGCTGAATTCTCTTAACTTTTGCTGGTCTGAAAAGCTTTTGACTTCTCCATTGAATCTGAATGAGATCCTTGCTGGGTAGAGTAATCTTGGTTGTAGGTTTTTCTCTTTCATCACTTTAAGTATATCCTGCTACTCCTATCTGGCCTGCAGAGTTTCCACTGAAAAATCAGCTGATAGCCTTATGGGGATTCCTTTGTATGTTATTTTTTGTTTTTCCCGTGCTGATTTTAATATTTTTTCATTGAATTTAATTTTTGTTAGTTTGCTTAATATGTGTCTTGTGTTTTTCCTAGGGTTTATCCTGTATGGGACTCTCTATGCTTCCTGGACTTGGGTGACTATTTCCTTTCCCAAGTTAGGGAAGTTTTCAACTATAATCTCTTCAAATATTTTCTCAGACCCTTTCTTTTTCTCTTCTTCTTCTGGGACCCCTATAATTTGAATGTTGGTTTGTTTAGTGTTGTCCCAGAGGTCTCTGAGATTGTCTTCAATTGTTTTCATTCTTTTTTTTTTTTATTCTGCTCCTTGGCAGTTATTTCCACCATTTTGTCTTCCAGCTCACTATTGGTTCTTCTGCCTCAGTTATTTTGTTATTGACTCCTTCTAGTGTATTTTTCATTTCAGTTATTATGTTGTTCATCTCTGTTTGTTTGTTCTTTAGTTCTTCTAGATCTTTGTTAAATATTTCTTGTATTTTCTCAATGTGTGTCTCTATTCTATTTCTGAGATTCTGGATCATCTTTATTATCATTACTCTGATTTCTTTTTCAGGTAGATTGTCTATTTCGTCTTCATTTATTTGGTCTTGTAGGTTTTTACCTTGCTCCTTCATCTGTGACATATCCTTTTGCCATGTCATTTTTTTTTTTTTTTTTTTTTAATGAGTGGAATTGTGTTCCTCTCTTACTGGTTGTTTGGCCTGAGGCTTCCAACACTGGAGTTTGTAGGCTATTGGGTAGAGCTTGGTCTTGGTGCTGAGGTGAGGAACTCCGTTGCGACCTCACTCTGATGAATATTTCCTGGTGTCTGAGGTTCTCTGTTAGTCCAGTGGTTCTGACACGGAGCTCCCACTGCAGGAGCTTTGGCCTGACCTCAGGCTTGTGTACCAAGATCCCTCAAGCCACCTGGGGCAGCAAAAAATAAAACAACAACAACAATAACAAAGTAAAAAATAAAATTAGGCTAGGAAACTAACAGATATGTTGGGAAGAATATAAAAATAAAAATATAGATGAATCAACAACTGGAAGGTACAACAGTACCACAATAGTAAAAAAGAGGAGGAGGGGAAAAAAAAGAGGGTGGGGGAGACCTTGGCTGTGGAGGGCTGGGCCTAAGCAAGGGTGAGGTTTGGGCAGTGGGCGGGGCCAATGCTCAGGACCCACAGGGCTGGAAAAGGCCCTGGGGGCTGTGGGAGGTGGGGCTTAGGCTCAAGTAACAGAAGGGGCCCCGGTGTGCCCCCCACCCCTGGTCTCAGAGGGCAGGGACCTCAGCTGGGAGCCCAGTAGGCTTCCTGGGTTCGAACGTGTGGGGCAAATGCCCTCCTCTCCTCTCCTGCTCCTCTGGTCTGGGGTCTGGGAGGGCCCCTCCCACCTGCCTCTCCTGATCCCCTGGCCTCCCTCCTATGCCCCCAGGACCCAGGCGGACTGGATGGGGTGTTGGAGTGGGGGGAAGCAGCTTGAGAGCTCAGCAGTCTCCCCGGCCGAGTGGGCCAGGCGATCGCCCTCCACTCCTCTCCTGCTCTTCCTCTTCCCGGAGAGTCCCTTCCACCTGCGTCTTCTGATTTCCCTGGCCTCAGGGGCACCAGTCCTTTCTGGCCTCCACTTCTCCTCCTTCCTCGGTCCCCCTATGTCCTACCGGTTCACTCTGGGGTTCCTCCCATCTCCTTGGGGGTCACTGTCCCCCACCAGCTGCTGGCAGGCGTCCTTGTTGTGGGGAGATGCTAACTCTGCATCTTGCCCCACCTCCATCTTGACTCCACTCCCTCCCCCACTGATTTCTAACAAGATGTCTCTGGTCATCCTTGGTACCTTGCACAAGGTGTCCTCCTTTATTACCTGGAGAGGACATTTGGACCAGTGTAGAGCAGTTGCCATGATGTTTCTGGTGGTGGGGGGTGGGGATCTGTTGTCTATCCTTGAGACTGAGCGCTGTGGCCTGCTTGAATGTGGCCAGCCTAATAGGCTGGGCATTGCGGTGTATGGGCTTCCAAGGCCTGGAGTGAAAGGGGAGCTCCTGGAGGAACTGCAGTTGGCCACTCTGGAAAGTGCCATGGGGGTCAGGACTTGAGGATTTTATCTGACACTGACAACAGTGGGCTTGCCTGCGGCCAGGGTGCAGTTAGTCCTTCCTGAAGAGGGTGTTAAAGTATTAGGTAAAAAAGAAAGCTTGCTGTGCAAGTAAGGTGGGAAAGAAAATCAGAGAAGCGTGGGAGAGACAGTGAAAGTCAGGAGTCTCCAGCCAGCAGTTTGGACGAGACCCGCAGTTTACCTTGAACTTCCGTGTTTTGGCACCAAATGATCTCAGAGAGATAGCAAGGAGCAGTCCTGAGGCAGGATCTTAGTTCCCTGCCCAGGAATTGTACCTGGGTATCCTGGATGAAAACCAGGGTCCTAGCTGCTAGTCCAGCAGGGCTAGAGGCTAAGAAACAAAGTTGCCCTGGTTCTTGCACCATCTGAAAGCAAGAGTGTTTCAAGGAGGAAAAACTATGAAAAGAGGTACAAAGTTTATTATCAGAGACACAGCACTACATGAGGGAGAGCTCATAGAGAAGTAGTTTATTTATTTAAGACAGAAGCAAGACAGAAATACACACCTGGAGAGAAAGGGTGTGGGCATCCTCCCTCATGAGGAGGAGAGCCGTAAAAAGTGATTAAAATCACTTATATAGGACAGTCCTTCCAGGTCTTTGTTCGCCTCTGGCCAATTATCTTGCTTATTTTCCCACATTTGACCAGTCCTAGGACCCTCTCTGATAAGCATGTGCATCTTTTTGCTGAGATGGATTTCAGCTTAAAGGCTAAAACAGGAAGTCTGACAACATCAGAGGGAGTGAACATTGTAGGAGAAGCCATTAGATGTGGAACAGGATCGGTGTCACCCTCTGGACAGTCAGTCACTGGCTCTGCAAGCTGCACTCACAACTCCCTGGTGTTGCTCACAAAGCACATGGATCTATGTAAGCTCTGCTTAACTCTGCATTAATGAAGAGTCTGGAAAAAACCTGCCCACAACCTGGCTCAATCCTGACTTGACCCGACCTGTTGCAACTGAGTCTCCTGGGCTCACCCCTGCTCACTTCTCTATTTGGCACTTCCTTCTGTCATTGCTGAGGATGCCCACACCCTTTCTCTCCAGGTGCTGGTGTGGCCACCATGTGCCCGGATCTCATGCCCACTGTCCCGGGATCATGATGGTTGCTGCTTGCAGGGCAGAGACACGGTGCCCATTCCACCTTTGAAGTTCTGCTTCCAGAAGGACTTTTTACTTATTGCTGGGCAAGTCCAGGTTGAATCCAGAAAACATAAGCCCCTGGAGGCCTTTCAGGCAGGAATTGATGTCACCCAGGAAATCAAACGTGTATAAAATTGTAACAAGAGCAGGCGAAGTGTTATAAGGTGAGATGGCCACTGAGGCTCAGGGGGCCCAGGGAAGCTCATGATCTTCTGCCCCAAGAGGTTGCTCAGACTTTGGATGGGAACACTCACTCAGAGCTTCAAAGAAATATCCCTCAACATGATAAAGGCCACATATGACAAACCCACAGCTAACATCATTCTCAATAGTGAAAAGCTGAAAGCATTTCCTCTAAGATCAGGAACAAGACATGGATGTACAGTCTTACCACTTTTATTCAACATAGTTTTGGAAGTCCTAGCCACAGCAATCAGAGAAGAAAAAGAAATAAAAGGAATCCAAATTGGAAAAGAAGAAGTAAAACTGTCACTATTTGCAGATGACATGATACTATACATAGAAAATCCTCAAGACAGTACCAGAAAGCTACTAGAGCTCATCAATGAATTCGGTAATGTTGCTGGATACAAAATTAATACACAGAAATCTGTTGCATTTCTATACACTAACAATGAAAGATAGAAAGAGAAATTAAAGAAACACTCTCATTTATGATCACATCAAAAAGAATAAAAAACCTAGGAATAAACCTACCTAAGGAGACAAAAGACCTGTACTCCGAAAACTATAAGACACTGATGAAAGAAATCAAAGATGACACAAACAGATGGAGAGATATACCATGTTCTTGGATTGGAAGAATCAACATTGTTAAAATGACTGTTCTACCCAAGGTAATCTACAGATTCAATGCAATCCAGATCAAATTACCAATGGCATCTTTCACAGAAGTAGAACCAAAAATTTTAAAAATTGTATGGAGACAGAAAAGACCCTGAATAGCCAAAGCAATCTTAAGAAAGAAAAATGGAGCTGGAGCAATCGGGATCCCTGACTTCAGACTATACTACAAAGCTACAGTCATCAAAACAGTATGGTACTGGCACAAAACCAGAAATATAGATCAATGGAACAGGATAGACAGCCCAGAAATAAACCCACACACCTATGGTCAATTAATCTATGACAAAGGAGGCAAGAATATACAATGAAGAAAAGATAGTCTTTTCAATAAGTGGTGCTGGGAAAACTGGACAGCTACATGTAAAAAAATGAAATTAAAAAATTCTCTAACACCATGGACAATAATAAACTCAAAATGGATTAAAGACGTAAATGTGAAACTGGATACTAGAAAACTCCTAGGGGAAAACATAGGCAGAACACTCTTTGACATAAATCACAGCAAGATTTTTTTGACCCACCTCCTAGAGTAATGGAAATAAAAACAAAAATAAACAAATGGGACCTAATTAAACTGAAAAACTTTTGCACAGCAATGGAAAACCATAAACAAAACAAAAAAAGAACTTACAGATTGGGAGCAAATATTTGCAAACCATGCAACCAATAAGAGATTAATCTCCAAAATGTATATACAGCTCATATGGCTCAATATAAAGAACAAACAAAGAACCCAATAGAAAAGTGAACAGAGTATCTAAATAGACATTTCTCCGAAGAAGACATACAGATGGCCAAAAGGTAAATGAAAAGATGCTCAACATTCCTAATTATTAGAAAAATGCAAATCAAAGCACAATGAGGTACCAACTCTCACCAGTCAGAACGGCCATCATCAAAAACTATACAAACAATAATGCTGGAAAGGATGTGGAGAAAAGGGAACACTCTTACACTGTTTGTGGGAATGAAAATTGGTGCAGCCACTATGGAGAACAGTATGGAGTTTCCTCAAAAACCTAAAAATAGAGCTACCGTATGATCCAGCAATCCCACTCCTGGGGATATATCCAGGAAAACCATAATTCAAAAAGATAACATGCACCGCAGTGTTCATTGCAACACTATTTACAATAGCCAGGACATGGAAGCAACCTAAATGCCCATCGACAGATGAATGGATAAAGAAGATGTGGTACATATATACAATGGAATATTACTCAGCCATAATAAGAATGAAATAATGCCATTTGCAGCAGCATGGATGGACCTACAGATTACCATACTAAGTGAAGTTAGTCAGACAGAGAAAGACAAATATCATATGATATCACTCACATGCGGAATCTAAAAAAAATGATACAAATGAACTTACATACAAAACAGTAATAGACTTCACAGACATAGACAACAAACTTATGGATACCAAAGGGGAGAGGGGAGGGGAGGGATAAATTAAGAGTTTGGGATTAACATATACACACTACTCTATATAGAATAGATAATAGCCTATAAGGGAAAAGAATCTGGAATAGCTACATGTATATGTATAATTGAGTCACTTTGCTGTACAACTGAAACTAACACAGCATTGTAAATCAACTATATTTCAAAAAAAAAAAAAAAAAGAAATGTCCCAACACTCCTCGGGGTGTGGTTTGTGTGCCCTTCAGGGTGCCTGCAGGCCCGGCTGTGTGACCAGTCCTGTGAGGAAGAGGAGGCAGGGTCCTCTGCCAGCATCTGTCTCTGCGCAGTAGAGCACGGTGGTCAAGCACGGTGCTCCCTGTCCTGTTGCTGCTCTGGCCTCGTGGCCGTCCCATCAACCCCGTCTCTGCTCATTTCCATGGGTGATCACCTCCCTGCCCAGGCCCGAATGCCAACTTCACCTTTGTCTCTGTTGTGTCCAGGTCTCGGGATGCATTTGGGGCTGTTTGTCACTGTGACCCTGAGCTACTGTCACGAGAACTTGTGTCTCCTAAAACACTGGAAATGTTTTAATGGGAAAAGCAGAGGCTGTTTATTCTGAGCTGCTGCAGCCAGGGAGCCGTGCCCAGCTGGCTGGGCAGCGACTCGGGCAGCAGGAGAGTGGGTGGCTTTGAGGCTTTATTATGTGTATGTGGCTTAATTGTTACTATATACATATAACACTATGCCCATGTAAGGGCCTATAACATACTTATTATATCATGTGTGTGTTAGCATGTTAAAATATTTTCTGTGTATAGAAAGCTTCTTTATAGGAAAAAGAGTGCCTCCGGTGTCCTGATGGGGGCTGCGGGGCTGGGGAAGCTGGACAGCCGACAAGACGCAGGCACCCCTGCGATGGCTGGGGCACATCCAGTTTTCTCTGATTGGTCCTCAGTCAGAAGCGAGGACAAAGAACGTGGAAGCCGTGGGTTATTGATCAAGCCCCGCCCGTGGGAAGGGTGTCACAGGGCGGTTGTAGGGCTTCCTGGGCTGTCGCTAGAGATGGACGTCTGACTTCCTGCAGGTCTAGCACGGAGGGTTAGGTTTAGGTTAGCATGGAGGGAGCAGGCTGTTTCCTGGGCTGGATCCTGTGATGGTGGCTGGGTGTCCTGGGCTGTTGGCTGCATTCTTGGGTCAGAGTTCCATCTTTATATATGGTTGGCCAGGTACAGGTGTAAATTGAGTATCCCACCACAGCTCTGGCCTAGTGTCTTGTGAATGAGAATGTTCTTGAGGACCCCTTGGGATTTATCCCATGCATCCCCCCTCCCCCGCCCCAGCACAGATCCCCAGGGCACCTCTCCGCATCCAGCTTACATTACAGTGCATCTCCCCTCCCTCCCAGATCCCCAGATCCCCAGTGCATCTTGCCCGCCTCCGGAGCAGTTCCCCAAGGAGTGTCAGTGTGTCAGGGCCGAGCAGAGCAGGACTGCGCCCTGGACCTTGTGTGAATTGCTCTACTGCCCCTCTCATGTTCTACTGCAACCAAACACTCGGGCCCTCTGGACAAGCCTCAGAGTTGCCCAATCCTGGGTTTTCTATGCCCAACCGCAGCAGGCTGCATGGTCCGTGTCGGAGTCCACGGGAGGCCTGGTCTCCCAGCGCAGATGGCAGCTCTCAGAAGGGCCTTCGCCACAAGTGGACTCTCCTGTCTACAGAGTCTGGGCACTTGTATGCTGGGAAGGAGGCCACTGGGCCCTGAAGAATGGTCTTAACTGCTCACAGGTCCTCAAAGAGGCCAAGAGGGTCACTCACCACCCCTAGTTTCCTCCTTTTTGTACCTTTCCTAATAATCGAAACCTTTTCTTCCTGTTATTGGCCACCCGGTTTTTCCTTTCTGTGAAGGACCCACTGCTCACATTTCTTTCTTTTCATTGGTTGCTGAGTGCTCTTTGTATACGAAGGAGTCCTGCCCTGTGTCACATGTGCTCATGTGCTCTGCCCCGTTTCTGTTGCACTAGAGCCCCTTGTGGGCGGGCTTCTCCAGGTCTTTACCCTCAGGAGGAGGCTCAGCCCATGCCCACCACTGTGCTTGGCCAGCCGGCCCTCTCCCTGGTGCCTGTGGCTCCTGCCTTTGTGGCTCCCAGCTTTCTTCTCGAGGACGGTGGCGGCCAGCCCCAGACAGCTCTTGCTTGCTCATCAGGACGTCCGGGCTGGCGGGACGGGGCCTGAGGACTGGCCTGTCTGTGTGAGCTCAGTGGGTGGATGGCTGGGTGGTGACAGGGGCCCCAGGAGGCTGATGCCGGCCTCCAGCCTGGTGCTTGTGCAGCTGTGTTCCTGTGGTCTCCTGCACTGACCGCTGAATGAACCCCTCAGGGTTTGCCCATGGGGAGGGGAACTGTAGCCTTTACCTTCATGCGGGGAGGGGTGGTGAGTCTGGGCTGGAGGCCTGTAGTGCAGGCGTGGTGGAGCCTGAACCGGGGTCCCTGTGGGCATTGAAGGACTCTTGAGGTGGAGCCTGGCTGGACACTTGGGTCCTCGAGGCCCAGAGCTGCCCTCTGCCCCCTTCCCTCTGGCCCCTTGTCCACGTCCTCGGGGGGGGGCACCTCCTGCTCCCAAGGTACCACAGGCACCTCCCCCAAGGTACGCTCAGGTGGCATGGGATTCTTTAATGAACTTTACTAGGAAAAGTTAGGAGAGAGGTCAGACGAGGGCACGGGGGATGGGGGCGGGTGCTGCAGGGCTGATTTGGCCACACTGCGGACCCCTTGGGAAGCGCCTTCTGCTGTGGGACCCTGCCTCACAGCCTAGGGCCCTGCCTGCAGCCCCGAAAACTCCCTTGGCCTCTCCCCAGAAGGTCTGCTCTGCATCCTCATTCTGCACGAACGGGGCCTGGGGGTGGACAGCAGGGAGGGTGGGCACGGGACAGGAGCAGGGCATGGGGGGCAGCGCACTTGGACCTGGGGGCACGGAGGGCGGGACTGAGCCTGGGGAGTGAGCCCTTGGCTTGGTTGGGCTGGACTCAGACGCTGGATTGGGCTGGTGGGGACGCTGAGTCCTAGATTTGGCTCTGGGCTCCAGCATGGGCTGGGCCATGGGCTCCAGGCAATCACTGTGTTTCAGGGGTTGTTCAGTCAGAACCGGTGTGGGTCCAAGCGCAGGAGCCTGGGAGAAGCCTGGGGTGGTCAGCACCCACGCCCAGCCCAGGTCTCTCTGTGGAGGGAACAGATGCTCTTCTGGGACTTGCCCCAAAGTGGGGTGGGGTGGGGCTGTGATAGGCGGGCCCCCTGTTGCTTTTGACCTTGGGGCTGAGCTGGGGCCTCTGGGCGCCCGTGTGTGTGTGTGTGTGTGTGTGTGTGTGTAAGACACAGATGAAGGTGTATGGTGGCAAGGTGAGACACTGACAGGTGTGTGTGGAGCTCATGGTCTGGGGGGGCACTAGGGGTCAGGAGGCAGCGAGAGGCTGATCTCAGGCTCACACAGGGGCAACCCGAGGGGCTCAAGGGCAGGCATCGCCACTGGGCTTCGGGGTGCTCGGGGGGCATGGAGAAGTGAGGGATGCCATGTGGTGTGGCACTGCTGGGGGGTGAGGGTGGGAGCCCTGGGGCTCAGTGTGGGGCAGTTCTTGAGGGACCCAGAGGCAGCCATGCCAGGGACGGTATTCAGTTAGGAGGCCGTGGGGGCGGCCCTCGTGTGACCACTCTGGCGTTCCCGCAGGGCGGGCCGGCTAGTGGCTGATCGTTGGTCAGGGGGATGGAAGTGAGGGACAGGGCCCAGGGCTGGGCAGCCTATGCTGCCCTCAGGCAAGTTCAGCTTCTTGGTTACATGTTTAGGGGGAGGGAAACGCAGGGTGTAGGGTGACCCCCAGGTCCATCACCTGGAGTCCCCATGGAGCCCAGCAGGCAGAGGGGCTCCTGTGCCAGCGTGCCCAGCGTGCCTGGCAGGGTCCCTGAGGGCCAGATGTTCTCCTGGACACTGCTGTCCACCCCTCGGCCGTCCTGTTTGCCGCCCCTCCCAGCCTCCCCGTTTGGCGCAGGGCCCCCTGAGCGATGCAGTCCCTTCCCTGCATACCATTCCCTCTGTGTCTGCCTCTGTCTGTCTCTCTCTCCCCCACAGGAAGCTGGAACGGCACATCGGATGGCATCGGGGCACAGTGTCCATGCTGACCAGACTCCGGCTCCCGGTCTGGGCGGCTGTCCAGCTGAGCCTTGGCCTGGAGCTGTCGAGTGGCGACCTCCTCACCTCGCCCTGAAAGGCTGCAACAAAATTAAGCGTGGCTTCCAGCAGCCCAAGGCCACGTCCCCGGGATGAGCCAGCCCCTGTGAAATGCAGGGCTGAGGGAGCCCAGCATGGCCAGCAGCCGACCCAGACGCCGGCCCACTTTTTTGGAGCTTTGACTGAGAAGGGCCGACAGCTGTGGATCCTGACTCTGCCCTCTGGGGAGGGTTGTGTCTCCTCTGAGGTGGAATCACCAGGAGGGATGGGTCCCTGGTCTCTGTGAGGGCGGAGTCCTGACCCATCCCTGCATCCTTGTCCACCGGCGGGCACAGCGGCCTCATGGCATCTGCACGGCCACCCTTCCTGGTCCCTCACCGGAGCCCCTGGAGCCCCACTCCTGCTCTCCTGTGACACACTGGTCACCTCTGTGCAGCCAGCTGAGTTCAGTGCCCCCCGGACGCCCTCCCCTCCTGCGGTCCTTCTCGCTGCCCAGTCTGTCCTGAGCGCTGAGCCAGGTCTGCCTCTGCTCCCCTTTGGCAGCCCCTCCCCACCGCTGCCCCTCCTGGCCTGGCTTCCTGGCCTTCCCTCCTGGTCCTCCTTTCTCGCACCCAGCTCGGCTGTTTTGGGCTGAATTGTGTGCCCCAACTTCCAGTTTTGAAGCCCGGACCCCCAGGACCTCAGAATGTAACTGTATTTGGTGATGGGGTCTGTAAAGATGTGATGATGCAAACTGGGGTCTCCAGGGTGGGCCCTAATCCAGGCTGACTGGCGTCCTTAAAAGAGGAGGACATTAGGACAGAGACACGCACAGAGGGACGGCCACGTGAGGACACGGGAGAAGACGGCGTCTACACGGCACGGAGACAGCCCTCAGGAGAAGCCAGCCCTGCACCTCCTGGATCTGGGATTCCAGCTTCCAGGGTGTCAGACAGTGATGTCTGTTGTCAAAGGCCCCCTGTGGTGTCTGTTACAGCCTCCTGTGCAGACACACCCAACACGTGCGACTTCCCTGTGGCTCCCCCAGGCCCCTGGCTCGCCCCTGCGCCCACAGGCCAGGCGGGCACCCCAGGCTTGGGTGGTGGGTGGGGGAGACCGGCTGTGGATTTCACGAGGGTAGGCGGCGTGCTAACCTAGGGAGACTTCTCAGCGAGCTAGGCGATTGTAAAGAACGCTTTATTGTCATTAAAAAAATGAAGAGACAGCGAAGAGCATCAACGGGCTCCAACATTCAGAAAAGGAGAAACGCCTCTCAGGCTGCGGTGACGTGGACCTTCTTTTCGGTCCGGGGAGCAGCTCCTCCACATGCGGATGCTGACTGTGCTTTTCTGCAGAGACGGGAGAGTTGGTACTGGGCCCTGAGGCGGGGGCCCGGGGTCGGAGGCTGGCCCTACGCGGGTCGCGCCTCTCACCCCCACCCCTGTGCAGGCGGAGCTCCTGCTGTACGTGACTCAGGCCTTTGGCTGCAGGATGGGTTGGCCGTGCCTTCTGCCTTCTTCTCCGGGAGCCCCTCCAGCTCAGCCCGCGGGGCACCAGGTCAACAGCGTCCTCTTCGGGAGGCCGGTCTGGCTGGACCTTACCGCCTCCCGTGCTGGGGCTCCCGTGCCGGCCTCGGGCCCACGACCTGCTCTGAGCAACCTCCTCGGTGGAGGTGACCTGAGGGACTGTTAGCAGCACCTGCAGAAAGTCTCCTGCTGGGAGAGGCGGGCGCTGAGGGGGGCGGTTTCCCTCCAGCATCTGGCACAGGCCCTCCTCCTGGGGACCCTGCATCTGGAGCCTGGCCGGGACAAGAGGCAGGGGGCGGGCCCTGTGCAGAAGCCCGGATGCCGGCCTCCTCCTCCTCTTCGAAGGGGACCCCCAAGCCGACCCGGGCATTCCCGGTGGTCCCTGGGGCCCCGGAGGTGTCCTGCGGGGACATCAGCTCAGGGTGGGCATCACCTGCAGTCCACTTGGGTCTGTGAGGGGGGTGGGGGGCAGGTTGTGGTGGCCACGAGACCAGAGGCCGGGAGTGCAGGCGAGGGTGCTCGTGAGCTCGGAGGCTGGCGAGGTCAGCGGGCGGAGGAACAGGCCTGGCACAGGCTGAGCGGCACAAGGGGATGGACGTGGTCCTACAGGTCTGGGGCGGCCCTGGACGCAGCCCGTCATGAGCACTAGGCGCCCTGGCCGATCATGTTTCTGTAGTCGGGGACGATTGTCCGCTTCAGCTCCACCACCGATGAGAAGATCCACTTCACCTGAGGGGCGGCGGGGGTGAGTGCAGGCTGGAGCCCACCCGGGCCACCTCCCAGGGCCTGCCCCCCAGTCCCCGGGCCGATGGACAGCGAGGGGTTCCAGGGGGGACAGGAGGCCATGATGGGGACAGTGAGGGAGAGTGTGGGACAGTGAGGGAAGGTGAGGGGACAGTGCGGGGACATTCAGGAAAGCTGAGGGACCGTGAGGGACAGTGAGGGACAGTCAGGGGACAGTGAGGGGACAGTGAGGGAAAGTGAAAGACCATGAGGGGACAGTGCGGGGACAGTCAGGGAAGGTGAGCGGTCAGTGAGGGGACAGTGAGGAACAGTGAGGGACAGTGAGGGACAGTGGGGGACAGTGAGGCACAGTAGGGGACAGTGAGGGGACAGTGAGGGACAGTGAGGGAAGGTGAGGGGTCAGTGAGGGGACAGTGAGGTACAGTGAGGCACCATGAGGGCCAGTGAGGGACCGTGAAAAACAGTGAGGGAGAGTGAGGGACCGTGAGGGACAGTGAGGGACATTGAGGGACAGTGAGGGGACTTGAGGGACAGTGAGGGGACAGTGAGGGGTCAGTGAGTGACCGTGAGGGACAGTCATGGAAGGTGAGGGGTCAGTGAGGGGACAGTGAGGGGACTTGAGGGACAGTGAGGGACCAGGGGCCAGGTGCAGACACAGTGGGGACCGCGAGGGCACAGCGGGGCCGACCCGCCCACCTTGAAGAGGGTCACGGTGGCGCTGTAGCACACGCTGAGCAGGAAGAGGGTGATGAAGATGGAGATGGTCGTCCACAGCCCGTCCAGCTCCCCGTCCTGGGCGTCAGCACAGGCCTCCTCCTCTAGGAGCAGTTCTGCACAGGGAGGGCGGGGTCAGTGCTGCGCCTGCCCTTGGGGGGCGGGGGGGGGCGCTCATCGGGGACTCACAGCGCGGCTCCCACTGTGGCGCGGAGGTGGCGGGATGCCCCGGGTGGGCCGGGCCAGAGGCACCTGAGGACAGTCGCTGGGCACCAGCCCCAGCCCCCCATTCCTCCAGCCTGGGCCCCCGTCTCGGCCTGCCCAGTGTGTCCTGCTCCCTCTCCTGTGCTGTGTGCTGAGATGGGGCCCTTGTGGGGAGGGTGCCTGGACCCCCTGGCAGGACAGTGGCTCAGGCCCTGGGCTCCTCTCCCGCTGGGGGCCAGACCCGGAGGGCGGGAGGGTCAGCAGAGCACGTGGGCCCTGCCCCTGTTGGGCTCTGTCCCGTGGGTGTTGGAGGGTGGGCACCAGGCTGTGGTCTACGGTGAGGGCTCATGAGACCCAGCTCTGGGGTCGGGTGTGGGTCTGTGCGGCTGCCATGTGGGAGGGCCCGTGTGCAAGGCCCGCGTGTGTGCACGCGCGTGGGTGTTGTGGTGGGTGCACTGCACACATGTACGTGGGCAGGTGAGTGCATGTGGATGAAGGTGGTGGTGTGCCGGCTGGTGTGACTCAGTGGGGGGTCTGTTTTCAATGGCTCTGGGCTCGGTGTCCACGGGTGCGTGTGGAGCGTCCCCCCCGGGCACTCAGGGCCGCTTGCCTCTGCCCCTTTTGGGCACAGTGATGAGTGTCCCCACGAGTGCCAAGGCCTGGCCCCCGGCAGGGAGAAGCAGGGCAGAGCCACCTGGCCTGAGGGGGGGCCCTGATATCTCATGCCCGACGGAGCAGCACGGCCGTCCCCCCACCCTGGGCCGCGTGTGGCCCCCGTGGGGGCACAGAACCGGCACGCGGACTCTGGAGCCAGGGACAGGAACATGGGGACGAGGACAGCCAGTGTCCCACAGCTTGGGCTGCAACAGGGGCGGGAAGAAGTGGGCACTCATTCTCCTGAGGGTCTCTGGTGGGCTTCTCCCGTTCCGGGCACACACTCGAGCCCCAGCAGCTGCGGGGTGGAGGGCGGCCGGAGCAGCTGTTGCCTCCAGGAGAGGCCCTCCCCGGCCTCGGGCAGCCCCCAAGTGGCCTGCGCAGACCCGCACACTCTGGGTCCGGCCCTGAGTGGGGTCAGCTCTCCCGCATTGCTGGTGACACCTGTGACCCAGAGCCGGGTCCACCCCTGCCCCTCGCAGGCCCGACGTGGCCCGGGGCTCTGCTCGGAAAGAACCATGACAGCATTGCGGGGCCCAGGGCGGCGCTGGGTGCTTTATTTCACGGCGCCCAGGAGGAATGTACACAGGGCTGGGGCTCGGGCGGCCTCACTGGGCCCTGAGAGCCCAAGGGGAGGGAGGGCTCGCTGGGGCACCAATGCCGTGTGGCTCATTTACCCGAAGACTTGGAGATGGACTTCTGCGTGTTGTGATTGTGTAGAGCCTCGTGCAAAACTACACACGTGTAGGTGTCTCCCTGCTGCCAGCTCTTCTTGTCCACCCTGAGCTTGCTGTACAGGAAGAAGGACCCGTCGGCGTCCAGCTGGGGTGGGGTCGTGCCGTACTTGCCCTCTGACTCTGGCTGCCCGTTTCTCTGCCACTCCACGTCGATGTCGCCCGGGTAGAAGGCGGTGACCATGCAGGTTAAGCTGACCGACCTCTTGGCCAGCTCTTCCTGCGGTGGGGCCAGTACATACACCTGTGGCTCCTGGGGCTGCCCTGTGGGGAGAGGTATGGCTGTTAGCACGATGGTCACTGCTCTTGGCCCCAGGGACCCTCCTGCGCCCGTCCACCTGACCCACCTTTGGCCTTGGAGATGCTCCTCACGATGGGGGCCGGGAGGCCTTTGTTGTTGACCTTGCACTTGAACTCCTTTCCCTTCAGCCAGTCCTGGTGCTGGATGGGCAGGGCGCTGACCACACGGTAGGTGCTGTTGAACTGTTCTTCCCTTACCTTCGTCTTGGCCGTGTACACCTCTTCATCGTCCACGTACCAGGAGAACTCGACATCGAGGTCCTCGTGGTCCACGTCAACCACAACGCAGGTGACCTCGGGTGTTTGGGATATTGTGAGGATGTCCTTGGGTTTCGGGGGGAAGATGAAGACGGACGGTCCTCCTGGGAGCTCAGGCTCTGGTTGGGGAGACACGGTGGGGGTCAGCCCCTGGGTGGACCTCCTCTTGGGCACCCATCCATCCCCTCTCCCAAGCCCCAAGGCCACGCCTGGGCGAGGTCCACCCCCGAGGGGCGTAGCGTGCGGCCGGCTGACTTACCTGGACATTTGGGACACTTGTGGCATTCGGGACACTTGTGGCATTCAGGACACTTGGGACATGGGCCAGGTTTGGAGCCATTGATCACTGCAGAGAACAGACTGGAGGTTACTAGGGCTGGGCGTAGGGCAGGGCCAGGTTTTGGCAGGTGAGACCTGTGCCCGCCTCTGTGGGCCCAGGGGCTGGGGGAGGCATCCAGCCTTGCCCACAGTGGATCTGGTGGAAACGCCCAGAGGACCCCCTCCCTGAGCCTGGGAGGCCTTCAGGTGAGGGAGAGAGACAGGCCTCCCGTGACACCCTGGGCGGGATTCACCATCCCTGGTGTGTGGTCCTTTCAGGTGAGAAGGCGGACCCTGGGCCTGTCCCGTAGTGGACACCCTCCCTGCGCCCGTCCTCTCACCGATGTGCTTGTCCACCTTGGTGCTGCTGGCCGGGTGGGCTACGTTGCAGGTGAAGGTCTTGCCGGACGAGGTGCTGGCCGGCACGGTCACAGTGCTGCTGAGAGAGTACAGCCCCGAGGACCCTCGGACGGATGGGAAGGTGTGCACACCGCTGGATAGGGCGCCCGAGTTCCAGGTCACGGTCACTGGCTCAGGGAAGTAGCTTGAGACCAGGCAGCCCACGGTCACTGTGGAGCCAGTTGTGCCCCCGCAGGTGGTATCCAGAGGGTAGACTGCCGGGGCTGTGGTGGAGGCTGTGAGAGAGGAGGCCGTGTGACTGCCAGGGCCTCACCCCTGCGAGGGTCCAGGCAGGGCATCAGGTGTGCAGGCCTGGGGCATTGCTGAGCCCAGCAACCATGTGCTTCCAGTGTGTCTGAAGACCAGCCCCCCGGCATGGCTGTCTCCCACCCCAGGTATCTGCGTCTGCAGCTGTGGGCTCCAGACCCACCTGGGGGCCAGTACTGGGTGACCACCTGGATTAGAGACCCCTGGGGCCCCTACCCTCCTGTGGGTGTCTGGCCTGATCAGGCCCTTGGTCTGAGCCCTGACCAGTGGCTACTGCTCTCGGAGCCCGCTGCCCTGCTGCCGCAGCCTGGCAAGGCCTCTGCCACCCACTGCCCTGCTCCGCTCCTGTCCCCTTGTCCTGGCCTGCTCTTTGCCACCCAGGGCCCGTGTGTTCCGTATCAGCTCTGCCCATCGGCATCCCTGGGAGCCTTGCACCGCCCCTGGCCTTCTCCTCCTGCAGGGTGCCAACACCCCAAGTTGCATTCCCCTGCTGGACCTGTCCCCTGTGACCCTGCTCTGCTCAGCCCAGGTATGCAGACCCGTCTGAGCCCCAAAAGAGCCCCTCATTTCCCCTCTGCCAGGTCCGCTGCCCTGCCAACCCCACCTCGCTTTGGCACGTTCACCCCTCCTGTCCCAGCTCCTACACTCTCCTGGAAGAGGGTTGGGACCCTGGGTACAAGAACTGCGGCCAACTGGATCCCCTCAGGGTCGCCCGTGCCCCTTCAGCCCCAGAGACCTGCACTCCACCCGGAGACCAGGTTCCCTCTCCACCTGGCCTTGCCATCCACAAAGCTCCTCCCAGCAGACCAGGGCTCCCTTTTCCTTGGCCTCTCTTCCCCTGACTCTAGGGCACCTGGGGCAGGCCCTGCCTTCCCAGCCCCGGCTGCCCTGCACATCTCCGCCTGCTCCCCTGAGCTCCCCCTGTGCCCGGCCTTACCAGCCCCCGGAGCTCCAGCAGAAAGGCTGCTCTGCTTTCTCTGTGCACTCAGGTTCCCCTCCTCTAGATGTTCCCTCACCTGCCTCCAGCCCCTCATCCTGGCCCCTCAGCTGAGTCCGGGCTTCCTGTCCATCGAGTGTCTGGCCGCTGCCCATCTGAGCTCCGGTTCACCATCTCAGGCCTGAGTCCTCCCTGCCCTTGTGTCCCTTCTACCCGGCCCTGGGCCCTCAGCACAGCCCAGGGGGACCCCCAGCCCGATGTCCTGTAGGACTCCCTGCTCTGCCCCCACTGCCAGCTGCCCTGCGTCCTGCCCTCCCAGCCCCCTTGGCTCAGGTCTCTGGGCTCAGCTCACGGATGCTGTGTCCTCATGTCACCTGCTCACCGGCGTCGGACTGACCACTGTCACTGCAGCGCTGGGCCCACAGCACCAAATGGCCCTTGCACCCTATGACACTTGCTGACTCAACTGCTCACCCCAGTACCTGGTTGGCTGAGGTCCTGGGCAGGTCCCTATCCTCCCAAACCCCTGCTCACTTGCACAAGCTCTCCCTGTTCCCCAAAGCTCCTGGGGCAGCAGCTTACTCTTCCACCCACAATGCTCAGCTGAAGAAAATCTACCTGCTCCCCCATGCTCCCAGGCCGCCCCCTGCCCTCCCAGCCCCAGGCTCACCTACACCAGCTCTACCTGCTCCCCCAAAGCTCCCGGGCAGCCCCCTGCCCGCCCAGCCCGAGACTCACCTACACCAGCTCTACCTGCTCCCCCTAAGCTCCCAGGCAGCCCACTGCCCTCCAGCCCCAGGCTCACGTACACCAGCTCTACCTGCTCCCCCAAAGCTCCCAGGCCGCCCCCTGCCCTCCCAGCCCCAGGCTCACCTACACCAGCTCTACCTGCTCCCCCAAAGCTCCCAGGCCGCCCCCTGCCCTCCCAGCCCCAGGCTCACCTACACCAGCTCTACCTGCTCCCCCAAAGCTCCCAGGCCGCCCCCTGCCCTCCCAGCCCCAGGCTCACCTACACCAGCTCTACCTGCTCCCCCGAAGCTCCCAGGCCGCCCCCTGCCCTCCCAGCCCCAGGCTCACCTACACCAGCTCTACCTGCTCCCCCGAAGCTCCCAGGCCGCCCCCTGCCCTCCCAGCCCCAGGCTCACCTACACCAGCTCTACCTGCTCCCCCAAAGCTCCCGGGCAGCCCCCTGCCCTCCCAGCCCCAGGCTCACCTACACCAGCTCTACCTGCTCCCCCAAAGCTCCCAGGCCGCCCCCTGCCCTCCCAGCCCCAGGCTCACCTACACCAGCTCTACCTGCTCCCCCAAAGCTCCCAGGCCGCCCCCTGCCCTCCCAACCCCAGGCTCACCTACACCAGCTCTACCTGCTCCCCCAAAGCTCCCGGGCCGCCCCCTGCCCTCCCAGCCCCAGGCTCACCTACACCAGCTCTACCTGCTCCCCCAAAGCTCCCGGGCAGCCCCCTGCCCTCCCAGCCCCAGGCTCACCTATTCCAGCTATACCTGCTCCCCCAAAGCTCCCAGGCAGCCCCCTGCCCTCCCAGCCCCAGGCTCACCTATTCCAGCTATACCTGCTCCCCCAAAGCTCCCAGGCAGCCCCCTTCCCTCCCAGCCCCAGGCTCACCTACACCAGCTCTACCTGCTCCCCCAAAGCTCCCAGGCAGCCCCCCGCCCTCCCAGCCCCAGGCTCACGTACACCAGCTCTACCTGCTCCCCCAAAGCTCCCAGGCAGCCCCCTGCCCTCCCAGCCCCAGGCTCACCTATTCCAGCTCTACCTGCTCCCCCAAAGCTCCCAGGCAGCCCCCTGCCCTCCCAGCCCCAGGCTCACCTATTCCAGCTATACCTGCTCCCCCAAAGCTCCCAGGCAGCCCCCTTCCCTCCCAGCCCCAGGCTCACCTACACCAGCTCTACCTGCTCCCCAAAAGCTCCCAGGCAGCCCCCCGCCCTCCCAGCCCCAGGCTCACGTACACCAGCTCTACCTGCTCCCCCAAAGCTCCCAGGCCAACCCCTGCCCTCCCAGCCCCAGGCTCACCTACACCAGCTCTACCTGCTCCCCCAAAGCTCCCAGGCCACCCCCTGCCCTCCCAGCCCCAGGCTCACCTACACCAGCTCTACCTGCTTCCCCTAAGCTCCCAGGCAGCCCCCTGCCCTCCCAGCCCCAGGCTCACCTACACCAGCTCTACCTGCTCCCCCAAAGCTCCCAGGCCGCACCCTGCCCTCCCAGCCCCAGGCTCACCTACACCAGCTCTACCTGCTCCCCCAAAGCTCCCAGGCAGCCCCCTTCCCTCCCAGCCCCAGGCTCACCTACACCAGCTCTACCTGCTCCCCCAAAGCTCCCAGGCCGCCCCCCGCCCTCCCAGCCCCAGGCTCACGTACACCAGCTCTACCTGCTCCCCCAAAGCTCCCAGGCCAACCCCTGCCCTCCCAGCCCCAGGCTCACCTACACCAGCTCTACCTGCTCCCCCAAAGCTCCCAGGCCGCCCCCTGCCCTCCCAGCCCCAGGCTCACCTACACCAGCTCTACCTGCTCCCCCAAAGCTCCCAGGCCGCCCCCTGCCCTCCCAGCCCCAGGCTCACCTACACCAGCTCTACCTGCTCCCCCAAAGCTCCCAGGCCGCACCCTGCCCTCCCAGCCCCAGGCTCACCTACACCAGCTCTACCTGCTCCCCCGAAGCTCCCAGGCAGCCCCCTGCCCTCTCAGCCCCAGGCTCACCTACACCAGCTCTACCTGCTCCCCCAAAGCTCCCAGGCAGCCCGCTGCCCTCCCAGCCCCAGGCTCACCTACACCAGCTCTACCTGCTCCCCCAAAGCTCCCAGGCCGCCCCCTGCCCTCCCAGCCCCAGGCTGACCTACACCAGCTCTACCTGCTCCCCCAAAGCTCCCAGGCAGCCCCCTGCCCTCCCAGCCCCAGGCTGACCTACAGCAGCTCTACCTGCTCCCCCAAAGCTCCCAGGCAGCCCCCTGCCCTCCCAGCCCCAGGCTCACCTACACCAGCTCTACCTGCTCCCCCAAAGCTCCCAGGCCGCCACCTGCCCTCCCAGCCCCAGGCTCACCTACACCAGCTCTACCTGCTCCCCCAAAGCTCCCAGGCCGCCCCCTGCCCTCCCAGCCCTAGGCTCACCTACACCAGCTCTACCTGCTCCCCCAAAGCTCCCAGGCCGCCCCCTGCCCTCCCAGCCTCAGGCTCACCTACACCAGCTCTACCTGCTCCCCCAAAGCTCCCAGGCAGCCCCCTGCCCTCCCAGCCCCAGGCTCACCTACACCAGCTCTACCTGCTCCCCCTAAGCTCCCAGGCAGCCCGCTGCCCTCCCAGCCCCAGGCTCACCTACACCAGCTCTACCTGCTCCCCCAAAGCTCCCAGGGAGCCCCCTGCCCTCCCAGCCCCAGGCTCACCTACACCAGCTCTACCTGCTCACCCAAAGCTCCCAGGCAGCCCCCTGCCCTCCCAGCCCCAGGCTCACCTACACTAGCTCTACCTGCTCCCCCAAAGCTCCCAGGCAGCCCCCTGCCCTCCCAGCCCCAGGCTCACCTACACCAGCTCTACCTGCTCCCCCAAAGCTCCCAGGCAGCCCCCTGCCCTCCCCGCCCCCTGCTCACCTGCTGCCTCCATGCCACTTGTCCCTGGAGCTCTGGCCCTCAGCACCCATGCCCTCTGGCCCACCCCCGGGCCCTCACCCTAGTGCAGCTCCACTCCTGCCTCCTTTCTTTCCTGGGGCTGAGCTCTCTTCCCTGGAGTCGCTAGGTGCCCACCCTGTCTCCGGCCCACTCTCTCCTGGCAGAGACGCTGTCCCACCGTGGGCCCCTCCCAGAGGAGCTCCTGGCCTTCCGAGCTTCACCCTCCTCTCTCTCCCACCACCCGCGGGATCCTCCTTGGTCGCTTCTCCCTCCAGTTGCCGGGTCACCTGCCCTCTGCCTCCCCGCTCCCGGCCCCCAGCCCCTGCTCCCGGCCCTCAGGCCCTGGCTCCGCTCGTCCCTCGTGTAGCCTGTGCAGCCGCGTGCTCAGCCTCTGTGCGGCCAGCTCTGCGCACACAGGAGCCCAGGCCAGCCCTGCCTGCTGTGCTCCCAGCGCTACCCAGAGCCCACCGCCACCCCGGGTGCCACTGCCCTGAGATCCAAGCCGGCCCCACTGTCCTGGGCAGGACCCTCACCCGCCCCCCACCCCCAACACGGGGGGCCTTTCCTTCCCCTGTGCTGAGCCAGCGTCCTCCCTCTGTTCTTGCTCAGACCCACCTGTCCATCCTGGCCTCGTCCTCAGCCCCAGCCCCTGTGCCCTCAGCACATCCTGCTGAGCGAAGCCCTGAGGCTCCCATCCCCAAGCCTATCATGTTCCTTGAAGGCCCAGCAGCCCCGCCGAGCTCTGCCGCCCCTGGGTTTCCAGCCTTGTTGGTGTGGACATGACCCTGCCCGGCTCCCTAGTCCCTGCCCTGGGCCAGCACTGTGACCCCTGGGCAGCCCACCTTCCCCGTGCCCACTTGGCTGTTGCAGCTGCTCTGTGGGGTCCCCGAGGCCAGTCTTCCCTCCGTGGCTCCCATTCCACTCCTTTGTCCTGATCCTCTCAGACCCCACTCACCAAGTGTTGGGGTGGTGGACTCGCTCCCCTGCAGCCCAGGGCTCCACGTCCCCTCCCTGCTCTGGCCCCAGGAGCATGTGGCTCTTCAGGGCTGTGCTCTGTGTCTGCAGCCCTACTTCCTAGGACTGGTAACCAGTTCCTGGAAGTGTGAACTCCTTGACCACAACCCTGCAAACACTAAGAACAGGACTGAAACCCAGCGGCATGGCTTGCTTCCTGAAGTTCCCTTTTCTTCTGGGTGGTTTCTGTCTCAGAGGGCCTGGGGGAGTCCCGATGCCACAGAGATGCATTATTTTGGTGTGTGTGTTGTGGTGAGTGGGGCCCAGGGACCCAGGGGACAGAGTGGGAACCCTAGCCATCACGGCTCCACCCTCCTGAGGGAATATGCCTGCTCGGCCCACAGCACCCTGGGTAATAGGCCCCTCGCCTGAGCCTTCTGGGCCTCCAAACTCTGGTGGGCACAACTCCCACCTCCTCCAGCACAGATCCCCAGGGCATCCTGCCTGCCTCTGGAGCAGATCCCCAGAGAGTGTCGGTGTGAGGGGGCCGAGCAGAGCAGGGCTGTGCCCTTGACCTTGTGTGAATTGCTCTACTGCCCCTCTCATGTTCTATTTGAACCAAACTGGACAGGCTTGTCTCTGGACAAGCCTCAGAGTTGCCCAGTCCTGGGTTTTCTATGCCCGACCTCCACAGGCTGCATGGTCCGTGTCGGAGTCCATGGGAGGCCTGGTCTCCCAGCGCAGATGGCAGCTCTCAGAAGGGCCTTCGCCACAAATGGACTCTCCTGTCTACTGAGTCTGGGCACTTGTATGCTGGGAAGGAGGCCACCGGGCCCAGAAGAATGGTCTTAACTGCTCACAGGTCCTCAAAGAGGCCAAGAGGGTCACTCACCGCCCCTAGTTTCCTCCTTTTTGTACCTTTCCTAATAATCGAAACCTTTTCTTCCTGTTATTGGCCACCCGGTTTTTCCTTTCTGTGAAGGACCCACTGCTCACATTTCTTTCTTTTCATTGGTTGCTGAGTGCTCTTTGTATACGAAGGAGTCCTGCCCTGTGTCACATGTGCTCATGTGCTCTGCCCCGTTTCTGTTGCACTAGAGCCCCTTGTGGGCGGGCTTCTCCAGGTCTTTACCCTCAGGAGGAGGCTCAGCCCATGCCCACCACTGTGCTTGGCCAGCCGGCCCTCTCCCTGGTGCCTGTGGCTCCTGCCTTTGTGGCTCCCAGCTTTCTTCTCGAGGATGGTGGTGGCCAGCCCCAGACAGCTCTTGCTTGCTCATCAGGACATCCGGGCTGGCGGGACGGGGCCTGAGGACTGGCCTGTCTGTGTGAGCTCAGTGGGTGGATGGCTGGGTGGTGACTGGGGCCCCAGGAGGCTGATGCCGGCTTTCACCCTGGTGCTTGTGCAGCTGTGTTCCTGCGGCCTCCTGCACTGACCGCTGAATGAGCCCCTCAGGGTTTGCCCACGGGGATGGGGATTGTTGCTTTTACCTTTGTGCGGGGAGGAGCGGTGAGTCTGGGTTGGAGGCCAGTGGCGCAGGCGTGGTGGAGCCTGAACCGGGGTCTCTGTGGGCATTGAAGGACTCTTGAGGTGGAGCCTGGCTGGACACTTGGGTCCTCGAGGCCCAGAGCTGCCCTCTGCCCCCTTCCCTCTGGCCCCTTGTCCACGTCCTCGGGGGGGGCACCTCCTCCTCCCAAGCTACCACAGGCACCTTCCCCAAGGTATGCTCAGGTGGCATGGGATTCTTTAATGAACTTTACTAGGAAAAATTAGGAGACAGAGGTTGAACTGATTCCTGTGCTGGGCTCATCTATCTCGTACCTCAAATCACCCCTGAGACATGTGGACCCCAAGAAGTCTTTATTGGTAGGATGTAGGGCAATGTCCCTCTTCTGTAGCTCCTTCAGGCTGGTACTGGGCTCATGGACCCTCCGTACCTGGGGCCACAGAACTCTCACTCTGCCTTGTTAAGGGGCCCCAGGGTGAGTTCTGCTACCACCCCGACAGGATGTGTTTCAGGGAGTGGCTGAAATCCCCGCATCACCATCATCTTGACATGGAATTGCCGTAATCTAGAGGAGACAAATCTTTCTAAGACGATAAACAGACAAGAGGAGAAGAGGAAAGATAGAGGTTCAAGGTCCTATGAGTGGTAGGAACCGAGAGAACCAGGACCAGATGAGAGCCATCCCTGGGATGCCTGCTCCCTGAGTTGAGAGGCCTCAGATAAGAAGCCCTGAGTATCTTTTTGGACTTGACCTGTTTGGTTTACCCAAAGCCAGCGCTGTTCCTTTAACATGGCGCACATTCCCCCTTGGGCCGCGGCTAGCACGTTGATGGCCTTCTCAGGGGTCACTGTATCTGCAGAGATGTGGTTAGGGATAGGTTCTAGCTCCCTCTTTTCTTTAGCCTCAGTTAGGGTCAAAATAAGGGGTTGCTCAGGGTCTCCTAATCATAATATGGCCCCAAGGAAGCTCAGAAGATCTCTCCCCAGCAGTGGGGTGGGGCTTCCGGGGACAACCAGAAAGGCATGCGAGCTCAAACGCTGTTGAAGCTGGCAAACGAGAGGCTCAGTGAAGTAACGGGTGAGAGGCTTTCCATCGACACCAGTTACAATGCAGCTTTTAGAGGAAAGAGGCCCAGCGTGAGAAATCAGGACAGAGTAAGCGGCTCCCGTATGGACTAAAAAGTTGATCTTCCTACCTGCCACGTCAAGGATGCCCGGGGCCCCTTGATGGAGACGGACATCTCGCTGGGGGGAGCTGCCAGAATCCCCGGGCTGACTCAGTTGTCCAGCATGGCCATCCCAGGAGCAGGAACCCCCCTTCCCCTTCGGGACCGAGGGCAGTCCCACCCTGATGACCGTCTGCTTGCAGACTGGGCATGGCCTGGGGGGCTCCTTCTGGCATTCATGGGTCCAATGGCCAGTCGACTTGCATTTGAAGCATTCCCCTTTCCTGGTCTTACTTCTGGACTGATGGTTGAACTTTCCTGTGTCCTTTGGGTTCTCCCGAGGTTGCAAAACATGGCTGACAGCAAGGGCTGTCAGCTGAGCTTGAGCTTTGACCTGCCTTTACTCATGCTGGGTTCGTTCTTCCCCCTCCGGCTGGTCTTGATTATTAAATACCCCAAAGACCACCTCTACGAGTTGGTGCATAGGGGTGGGCCTAATTGTGACTTTTGGGGTTTTTGCCTAATATCAGGGGCAGACTGGCTGATGAAATGTTGTCCCAGCAGGGACTGACCCTCAGGAGTGAAGGGGCCTATGTTAGTAAATTTTCTAAACACCTCCACAAGCCATCATGAAGAAGAGCTGCGTTTTCTTCTTTCTCTTGGGTCACTTCCTTGACCTTTTCATGGCTGACTGGCTTCCTAAAGTACTTTCTCGTTCCTTCTAATAGGCATTGGACCATGTGGCTCCTGGCCTTCGTTCCCCCACTGCCCACCACCCCTGGGAACTATAATCCCAAACAGGCTCTTGATGGGGGACTGTGTTCCCACCCCCATCATAAATGTAGAGTTGGTGCCTGGCGAGCTGGTCAGCATGCCCCTGGTCTGCTGTCCAAATCCTTTGTTTCTCCTCATGGGTACAGTAGGTAGACAATACTATTTGGAGGTCCTTCCAAGTTAAATCAAAGGCCGGAGTTAGTGCTTGAAGTCCTTCAGCAAACCTACTAGGGTCTTTAGAAAATCGGCCCAGTCTTGGTTGCATTGGGCTAAAGCGGGTAGGGAGAAGGGCACGTGGACTCTGATTGTGCCTTTGCCATTTGCCCCTTGCCCAGAGGGCATAATCTCCCTGATCCTAGATGGTGGGAAGTTCCACTGCAGGTTACCCAGTAAGACTAGCTTTTCCATCCTGGGGTACCAGTGGGCGTGGAGGGGCACAGGGAGGCTGGGTTTGGGTTTGGTTTTGGTCAGGGACTTATGGAGAAGTAGGGCGCTCAAAGTAGGAGAGGTTTGCTCTCCCCGCAAGAGTCGTGCAGGGTTAAAGGAGGGTCATCTAGGATGTCGGGGGAGCTCTTTGACTCCCTAGGCCTCTGATTTTAGGAGCCGCACAGAGCGGGATTTGGGGAAAGGGCCACGAAGGCCTGGACACAGGGAACCTCAGTCTATTTTCAAACCTGGGCCAATAAAGATCCAATTGCAAGATAGTATTATAATTCTGGGCCATTTCTCTCCATCCCCCCAACTCATATAAACGCCAGGTGGTGTTACAGTAAAATTCAGGTTTTTCTTTTCTTAGCCCCACTCAATTAAAAAGCTTCCAGTTCTTCAGGATCCATCCCAGATGTGTTTCTTCTGGTTTAGAAGGGGTCCTCCCGTGCTGAACCACCTGCAGCCAAGCACAAAGAGGCTCTCGTAGGAATTACATCCGGCACGCCAGAGACACTTACCACGAGGCTTTAATCTGGAAGGGGTCCAGGGCTTCCCCTAGACCCCCCTCGATCCGGAACCAGACATCTCTGGTGGAACGTAGTTTCCTGCACGGGCAGTCCTCCCATATTGCCTGGGGAGGACCTTTTGATTAGGGCAGAGTGGTTGCCAGGACTTTCCTTAGGGATGATATTTTGACTATATCCTTTGCTGGGGTGTCTCGCCCTGGACCGGGCATCTAGAAGATTCAGGACGTGGGCTGCGTGGAATCGACCAACCCAAAGTCTTTTGCTGGGAGGGAATAAGTTGCCAAGGCCTGAAGAGAAGGGGTTCCAAGAGATGAAGAAAAGAACTCTTGGAGGAATTGGAGTTGGGTGCAATGTAAGGTGGCATGGAGGTCAGGGCCTGAGGGTCGGAGGTGTCAGTATTCCTGTAAGGGGTCAGTGGACAGAGGGCAAGGTGGATGACCAGGAACACAAGAGTCCAAGACCACTCGCCCTGTTTTCCTAGCAGCTAAAATAAGTCCTACACAGACCTGTGAATTCTACCTACATAGCACAACGCTTGGCAAGGATGGGGGAATTGAAGAAGAGACCCCTGTGCAAGTAAGGTAGGAAAGAAAGCCCCAGAAGAGGATCCCAAAAGGAATTAGGAGAAAGGCTCATGAGGCTCCTTCATGGCTGGAGAATGTGTTTCTATCAGACGCTGGAGGATGGTGTCCACTGTCACTCAGAGTGTGACTTGAAGCTACGTGGCTCGGGGAAACCCCAGCCATCCTCCGAAAAGGGGAAACATAACACGATGGATGGACTGAGATCATGGCCCAAGAGCCTTAGAAAAGGCAGAGTGTGGAAGGCGGAGAGAGAACTCAGGGGTCTCTAGCCGCAGCTGCACGAGGCCTGCGATCTACCTTGAATCTGGGGATCCGAATCACGGCACCCAAATTAATCTGGTGGTGGAGTGGCTGGAAGATGGACCTTGGTCCTTGTCTTCTTTGAAGAAAGAATTTAGGAAAGAGACCAAGATTGTGAAATGGAGACTGTGTTTACTAGAAGGAAGGTAAGAGTGGAAGAGCACACGGGGAACTTGGAGTGAGTCATGTGCCGTAGGGGTAGCTTGGGTTGCTTACATGGGGACGGTTTTCCAGGTGGTCTCTGGCCAATCATCTCGAAGTGTCAGCAGGAGAGTGGTTGCAGCTGCTCAGCCTGGAGCCCATCTCTCTCCTATGTCAGGACGAGGGCACGGGGGATGGGGGCGGGTGCTGCAGGGCTGATATGGCCACACTGTGGACCCCTTGGGAAGCGCCTTCTGCTGTGGGACCCTGCCTCACAGCCTAGGGCCCTGCCTGCATCCCCGAAAACTCCTCTGGCCTCTCCCCAGAAGGTCTGCTCTGCATCCTCATTCTGCACGAACGGGGCCTGGGGGTGGACAGCAGGGAGGGTGGGCACGGGACAGGAGCAGGGCATGGGGGGCAGCGCACTTGGACCTGGGGGCACGGAGGGCAGGACTGAGCCTGGGGACTGAGCCCTTGGCTTGGTTGGGCTGGACTCAGACGCTGGATTGGGCTGGTGGGGACGCTGAGTCCTAGATTTGGCTCTGGGCTCCAGCATGGGCTGGGCCATGGGCTCCAGGCAATCGCTGTGTTTCAGGGGTTGTTCAGTCAGAACCGGTGTGGGCCCAAGTGCAGGAGCCTGGGAGAAGCCTGGGGTGGTCAGCACCCACGCCCAGCCCAGGTCTCTCTGTGGAGGGAACAGATGCTCTTCTGGGACTTGCCCCAAAGTGGGGTGGGGTGGGGCTGTGATAGGCGGGCCCCCTGTTGCCTTCGACTTTGGGGCTGAGCTGGGGCCGCTCGGCGTGGGTGTGTGTGTGTGTATAAGACACAGATGAAGGTGTGTGGTGGCAAGGTGATACACTGACATGTGTGTATGGAGCTCATGGTCTGGGGGGGCACTAGGGGTCAGGAGGCAGCGAGAGGCTGATCTCAGGCTCACATAGGGGCAACCCGAGGGGCTCAAGGGCAGGCGTCGCCACTGGGCTTCGGGGTGCTCGGGGGCCATGGAGAAGTGAGGGATGCCGTGTGGTGTGGCACTGCTGGGGGTTGAGGGTGGGAGCCCTGGGGCCCAGTGTGGGGCAGTTCTTGAGGGACCCAGAGGCAGCCGTGCCAGGGACGGTGTTCAGCTAGGAGGCCGTGGGGCCGGCCCTCGTGTGACCACCCTGGCGTTCCCGCGGGGCGGGCCGGCTAGAGGCTTATCGGTGGTTAGGGAGGTGAAAGTGAGGGACAGGGCCCAAGCTGGGCAGGCTGTGCTGCCCTCAGGCAAGTTCAGCTTCTTGGTTATATGTTTAGGGGGAGGGAAACGCAGGGTGTGGGGTGATCCCCAAGTCCCTCACCTGGAGTCCCCATGGAGCCCAGCAGGCAGAGGGGCTCCTGTGCCAGCGTGCCCAGTGTGCCTGGCAGGGTCCCCGAGGGCCAGATTTTCTCCTGGACACTGCTGTCCACCCCTCGGCCGTCCTGTTTGCCACCCCTCCCAGCCTCCCCGTTTGGTGCAGGCACCCCTGAAATGCCGGCCTGAGGGAGCGCAGCACGGCCAGAACCCGACCCAGACGCCAGCCCAGTTTTTTGGAGCTTTTACTGAGAAGGGCCGACAGCAGTGGATCCTGACTCTGCCCTCTGGGGAGGGTTGTGTCTCCTCTGAGGTGGAATCACCAGGAGGGATGGGTCCCTGGTCTCTGTGAGGGCGGAGTCCTGACACATCCCTGCATCCTTGCCCACCGGCGGGCACAGCGGCCTCATGGCATCTGCACGGCCACCCTTCCTGGTCCCTCACCGGAGCCCCTGGAGCCCCACTCCTGCTCTCCTGTGACACACTGGTCACCTCTGTGCAGCCAGCTGAGTTCAGTGCCCCCCGGACGCCCTCCCCTCCTGCGGTCCTTCTCGCTGCCCAGTCTGTCCTGAGCGCTGAGCCAGGTCTGCCTCTGCTCCCCTTTGGCAGCCCCTCCCCACCGCTGACCCTCCTGGCCTGGCTTCCTGGCCTTCCCTCCTGGTCCTCCTTTCTCGCACCCAGCTCGGCTGTTTTGGGCTGAATTGTGTGCCCCAAATTCCAGTTTTGAAGCCCGGACCCCCAGGACCTCAGAATGTAACTGTATTTGGAGATGGGGTCTGTAAGGATGTGATGATGCAAACTGGGGTCTCCAGGGTGGGCCCTAATCCAGGCTGACTGGCGTCCTTAAAAGAGGAGGACATTAGGACAGAGACACGCACAGAGGGACGGCCACGTGAGGACACGGGAGAAGACGGCGTCTACACGGCACGGAGACAGCCCTCAGGAGAAGCCAGCCCTGCACCTCCTGGATCTGGGATTCCAGCTTCCAGGGTGTCAGACAGTGATGTCTGTTGTCAAAGGCCCCCTGTGGTGTCTGTTACAGCCTCCTGTGCAGACACACCCAACACGTGCGACTTCCCTGTGGCTCCCCCAGGCCCCTGGCTCGCCCCTGCGCCCACAGGCCAGGCGGGCACCCCAGGCTTGGGTGGTGGGTGGGGGAGACCGGCTGTGGATTTCACGAGGGTAGGCGGCGTGCTAACCTAGGGAGACTTCTCAGCGAGCTAGGCGATTGTAAAGAACACTTTATTGTCATTAAAAAAATGAAGAGACAGCGAAGAGCATCAACGGGCTCCAACATTCAGAAAAGGAGAAACGCCTCTCAGGCTGCGGTGACGTGGACCTTCTTTTCGGTCCGGGGAGCAGCTCCTCCACATGCGGATGCTGACTGTGCTTTTCTGCAGAGACGGGAGAGTTGGTACTGGGCCCTGAGGCGGGGGCCCGGGGTCGGAGGCTGGCCCTACGCGGGTCGCGCCTCTCACCCCCACCCCTGTGCAGGCGGAGCTCCTGCTGTACGTGACTCAGGCCTTTGGCTGCAGGATGGGTTGGCCGTGCCTTCTGCCTTCTTCTCCGGGAGCCCCTCCAGCTCAGCCCGCGGGGCACCAGGTCAACAGCGTCCTCTTCGGGAGGCCGGTCTGGCTGGACCTTACCGCCTCCCGTGCTGGGGCTCCCGTGCCGGCCTCGGGCTCACGACCTGCTCTGAGCAACCTCCTCGGTGGAGGTGACCTGAGGGACTGTTAGCAGCACCTGCAGAAAGTCTCCTGCTGGGAGAGGCGGGCGCTGAGGGGGGCGGTTTCCCTCCAGCATCTGGCACAGGCCCTCCTCCTGGGGACCCTGCATCTGGAGCCTGGCCGGGACAAGAGGCAGGGGGCGGGCCCTGTGCAGAAGCCCGGACGCCGGCCTCCTCCTCCTCTCCGAAGGGGACCCCCAAGCCGACCCGGGCATTCCCGGTGGTCCCTGGGGCCCCGGAGGTGTCCTGCGGGGACATCAGCTCAGGGTGGGCATCACCTGCAGTCCACTTGGGTCTGTAAGGGGGGTGGCGGGCAGGTTGTGGTGGCCACGAGACCAGAGGCTGGGAGTGCAGGCGAGGGTGCTCGTGAGCTCGGAGGCTGGCGAGGTCAGTGGGCGGAGGAACAGGCCTGGCGCAGGCTGAGCGGCACAAGGGGATGGACGTGGTCCTACTGGTCTGGGGCGGCCCTGGACAGAGCCCATCGTGAGCACTAGGCGCCCTTGCTGATCATGTTTCTGTAGTTGGGGACGATCGTCTGCTTCAGCTCCACCACTGATGAGAAGATCCGCTTCACCTGAGGTGCGGCGGGGGTGAGTACAGGCTGGAGCCCACCCGGGCAACCTCCCAGGGCCTGCTCCCCAGTCCCCGGGCCGACGGACAGCGAGGGGTTCCAGGGGGGACAGGAGGCCATGATGGGGACAGTGAGGGAGAGTGTGGGACAGTGAGAGAAGGTGAGGTACAGTGAGGGACAGTTAGAGGACAGTGAGGGGACAGTGAGGGACAGTGAGGGGACAGTGAGGGACAGTGAGGGACAGTAAGGGACAGTGGGGGACAGTGAGGCACAGTAGGGGACAGTGAGGGGACAGTGAGGGACTGTGAGGGACAGTGAGGGACCATGAGGAACAGTGAGGGACAGTGAGGGACTGTGAGGGACAGTGAGGGACATTGAGGGACAGTGAGGGGACTTGAGAGACAGTGAGGGGCCAGGGGCCAGGTGGAGACACAGTGGGGACCGCGAGGGCACAGCGGGGCCGACCCGCCCACCTTGAAGAGGGTCACGGTGGCGCTGTAGCACACGCTGAGCAGGAAGAGGGTGATGAAGATGGAGATGGTCGTCCACAGCCCGTCCAGCTCCCCGTCCTGGGCGTCAGCACAGGCCTCCTCCTCTAGGAGCAGTTCTGCACAGGGAGGGCGGGGTCAGTGCTGCGCCTGCCCTTGGGGGGCGGGGGGGGGCTCATCGGGGCCTCGCAGTGCGGCTCCCATTGTGGCGCGGAGGTGGCGGGATGCCCCGGGTGGGCCGGGCCAGAGGCACCTGAGGACAGTCGCTGGGCACCAGCCCCAGCCCCCCATTCCTCCAGCCTGGGCCCCCGTCTCGGCCTGCCCAGTGTGTCCTGCTCCCTCTCCTGTGCTGTGTGCTGAGCTGGGGCCCTTGCGGGGAGGGTGCCTGGACCCCCTGGCAGGACAGTGGCTCAGGCCCTGGGCTCCTCTCCCGCTGGGGGCCAGACCCGGAGGGCGGGAGGGTCAGCAGAGCACGTGGGCCCTGCCCCTGTTGGGCTCTGTCCCGTGGGTGTTGGAGGGTGGGCACCAGGCTGGGGTCTACAGTGAGGGCTCATGAGACCCAGCTCTGGGGTCGGGTGTGGGTCTGTGCGGCTGCCATGTGGGAGGGCCCGTGTGCAAGGCCCGCGTGTGTGCACGCGCGTGGGTGTTGTGGTGGGTGCACTGCACACATGTACGTGGGCAGGTGAGTGCATGTGGATGAAGGTGGTGGTGTGCCGGCTGGTGTGACTCAGTGGGGGGTCTGTTTTCAATGGCTCTGGGCTCGGTGTCCATGGGTGCGTGTGGAGCGTCCCCCCCGGGCACTCAGGGCCGCTTGCCTCTGCCCCTTTCGGGCACAGTGATGAGTGTCCCCACGAGTGCCAAGGCCTGGCCCCCGGCAGGGAGAAGCAGGGCAGAGCCACCTGGCCTGAGGGGGGGCCCTGATATCTCATGCCCGACGGAGCAGCACGGCCGTCCCCCCACCCTGGGCCGCGTGTGGCCCCCGTGGGGGCACAGAACCGGCACGCGGACTCTGGAGCCAGGGACAGGAACACGGGGACGAGGACAGCCCTCCCACCCCCCAGTGCCACGCCTGGGCAAGGTCCACCTCCGAGGGGTGGAGGAGGCTGAGGCCGGCTGACTTATGTGGGCATCTGGGACACCTGGAATAGGGGTTTGGGCCGTTGATTTCTGCAGAGAACAGACTGGAGGTTACCGGGGTTGGGGATGGCCCAGGGCTGGGCTTAAGGCAGGGCCAGGTTTTGGCAGGTGAGACCTGTGCCCGCCTCTGTGGGGCCCAGGGGCTGGGGGAGGCATCCAGCCTGTGCCCACAGTGGACCTGGTGGAAACGCCCAGAGGACCCCCTCCCTGAGCCTGGGAGGCCTTCAGGTGAGGGAGAGAGACATGCCTCCCGTGACACCCTGGGCGGGATTCACCACTCCTGGTGTGCGGTCCGTTCAGGTGGGAGGGCTGATCACAGGTCTGTCCCGTAGTGGACACCCTCCCTGTGGCCCATGCTCTCACCGATGCGCTTGTCCACCTTGGTGCTGCTGGCCGGGTGGGCTACGCTGCAGGTGAAGGTCTTGCCGGACGAGGTGCTGGCCAGCACGGTCACAGTGCTGCTGAGAGAGTACAGCCCCGAGGACCCTCGGACGGATGGGAGGGTGTGCACGCCGCTGGATTGGGTGCCCGAGTTCCAGGTCACAGTCACTGGCTCAGGGAAGTAGCTCGAGACCAGGCAGCCCATGACCACTGTGGGACTAGGTGTGTCCCCACAGCTGGGAGGCAGAGGGTAGACTGCCGGGGCCGTGGTGGGGGCTGTGAGAGAGAGGCCGTGTGACTGCCAGGGCCTCACCCCGGCGAGGGTCCGGGCAGGGCATCAGGTGTCCAGGCCTGGGGCACCATTGTGCCCAGAGACTATGTGATTCCAGAGTTTCTGAAGGCCAGCGGCCTGGCATGGTCTCTGCCACTGTGGTTCTCTGCCTTCGCAGCTATGGGTCTTGGACTCAGCAGCCCAGTCAGGGCTGGGTGTCCACCTGGATTAAAGTCCCGTGGGCCCCAGTCCCCCTGTGGGTCCCTGGCCTGATCAGGCCCTCGGTCTTAGCCCTGAGCAGTGGCTACTGCTCCGAGCCCACTGCCCTGCTCTGTTCCTGTCCCCTTGTCCTGGCCTGCTCTTTGCCACCCAGGGCCTCTGTGTTCTGGATCACTCTGCCCATCGGCATCCCTGGGAACCTTGCACCGCCCTCGTCATTTTCTCCTGCACGGTGGTAGCACCCCAAGCACCATTCCCCAGCTCGACCTGTCCCCTCTGAACCGGGTCTGATTAACCCAGACCTGCAGCCCCCTTAGAGCTCTGAAAGGGCCCCTCGTTTCCCCTCAGCCATGCCCGCTGCCCTGTCAACCCCACCTCACTTTGGAACATCGTAACCCCGTGTCCCAAGCCCCGACAAGCACCTGGAATACTGGGGACCCTGGGCCCATGAATTGCAGCCCATCAGGTCCCCTCAGTGATACCCGTGCCCCTTCAGCCTCAGAGACCTTCCCTCCCATGGTCATCTCTCCACCCGGCCTTGCCGTCCACCTGGCCCCTCCCACCAGACCAAAACACCTTTAGCTCAGCCCCTCGTCCCCTGACCCTGGGGCTCATGGGCAGGCCCTGCCCTCCCAGCCCCCGACTGCCCTGCACATTCCCGCCTGCTCCCCTGAGCTCCCCCTGTGCCTGGCCTTACCAGCCCCCTGAGCTCCAGCAGAAAGGCTGCTCTGCTTTCTCTGTGCACTCAGGTTCCCCTCCTCTAGATGTTCCCTCACCTGCCTCCAGCCCCTCATCCTGGCCCCTCAGCTGAGCCCGGGCTTCCTGTCCATCGAGTGTCTAGCCTCTGCCCATCTGAGCTCCGGTTCACCATCTCAGGCCTGAGTCCTCCCTGCCCTTGTGCCCCTTGTACTCGGCCCTGGGCCCTCAGCACAGCCCAGGGGGACCCCCAGCCCGATGTCCTGTAGGACTCCCTGCTCTGCCCCCACTGCCAGCTGCCCTGCGTCCTGCCCTCCCAGCCCCCTTGGCTCAGGTCTCTGGGCTCAGCTCACGGATGCTGTGTCCTCATGTCACCTGCTCACCTGGCGTTGGACTGACCACTGTCCCTGGAGTGCTGGGCCCACAGCACCAAATGGCCCTTGCACCCTATGACACTTGCTCACTCAACTGCTCACCGCAGTACCTGGTCTGCTGAGTTCCTGGACAGGTCCCTGTCCTCCCAAACCCCTGCCCACCTGCAGAAGCTCTGCTGCTCCCCCAAAAGTCCTGGGACAGCTACCTGCTCTCCCAGCCCCAGGCTCACCTCCACAAGCTCTACTGCTTCCCGAAAGGTCCATGGCAGCACCCTGCCCTCCCAGCCCGTGCTCACATGCACAAGCTCTACTGCTCCCCAAAAGGTCCCTGGGCAGCGCCCTGCCCTCGCAGTCCTGTGCTCACCTGCACAAGCTCTACTGCTCCCCAAAAGGTTCTGGGGCAGCACCTTGCCCTCCCAGCCCCGTGCTCACTTGCACAAGCTCTACTGCTCCCCAAAAGGTCCCAGGACAGCACCCTGCCCTTGCAATCCCGTGCTCACCTGCACAAGCTCTACTGCTCCCCAAAAGGTCCACAGCAGCACACTGATCTCCCAGCCCCAGGGTCACCTACACCAGCTCTACCTGCTTCCCCAAAGCTCCCGGGCAACCCCCTGCCCTCCCAGCCCCAGGCTCACCTACAGTAGCTCTACCTGCTCACCCAAAGCTCCCAGGCAGCCCCCTGCCCTCCCAGCCCCAGGCTCACCTACACTAGATCTACCTGCTCCCCCAAAGCTCCCAGGCAGCCCCCTACCCTCCCAGCCCCCTGCCACCTGCTGCCTCCCTGCCACTTGTCCCTGGAGCCCTGGCCCTCAGCACCCATGCCCCTCTGGCCCACCCCCAAGCCCTCACCCTAGTGCAGCTCCACTCCTGCCTCCTTTCCTTCCCAGGGCTGTATCTGGTGACGTGGAAGATAAAATAGTGGAAAAAACTACTGCAGAGCAGAATAAAGAAAAAATAATGCAAAGAACTGAGGACAGCCTCAGAGACCTCTGGGACAACATTAAACATACCAACATTTGAATTATAGGGGTACAGAAGAAGAAGAGAAAAAGAAAGGGACTGAGAAAATATTTGAAGAGATTATAGTTGAAAACTTCCCTAATATGGGAAAGGAAATAGTTAATCAAGTCCAGGAAGCACAGAGAGTACCATAAAGGATAAATCCAAGGAGGAACACGCCAAGACATATATTAATCAAACTATCAAAAATTAAATACAAAGGAAAAATATTAAAAGCAGCAAGGGAAAAACAACAAATAACACACAAGACAATCCCCATAAGGTAAACAGCTGATCTTTCAGCAGAAACTCTGCAAGCTAGAAGGGACTGGCAGGACATATTTAAATTGATGAAGGAGAAAAAACTGCAGCCAAGTTTACTGTACCCAGCAAGGATCTCATTAAGACTCGATGGAGAAATTAAAACATTTACAGACAAGCAAAAGCTGAGAGAGTTCAGCACCACCAAACCAGCTTTACAACAAATGCTAAAGGAACTTCTCTAGGCAAGAAACACAACAGAAGGAAAAGGCCTACAATAACGAACCCAAAACAATTAAGAAAATGGGATTAGGAACATACATATCGATAATTACCTTAAATGTAAATGGACTAAATGCTCCCACCAAAAGACACAGATTGGCTGAATGGATACAAAAACAAGACCCATATATATGCTGTCTACAAGAGACCCACTTCAGACCTACAGACACATACAGATTGAAAGTAAGGGGATGGAAAAATATATTCCATGCAAACGGAAACCAAAAGAAAGCTGGAGTAGCAATTCTCATATCAGACAAAATAGACTTTAAAATAAAGACTATTAGAAGAGACAAAGAAGGACACTACATAATGATCAAGGATCCATCCAAGAAGAAGATATAACAATTGTAAATATTTATGCACCCAACATAGGAGCACCTCAATACATAAGGCAAATACTAACAGCCATAAAAGGGGAAATCAACAGTAATACAATCATAGTGGGGGACCTTAACACCCCACTTTCACCAATGGACAGATCATCCAAAATGAAAATAAATAAGGAAACACAAGCTTTAAATGATACATTAAATGAGATGGACTTAATTGAAATTTATAGGACACTCCATCCAAAAACAACAGAATACACATTTTTCTCAAGTGCTCATGGAACATTCTCCAGGATAGATCATATCTTGGGTCACAAATCAAGCCTTGATAAATTTAAGAAAATTGAAATTGTATCAAGTATCTTTTCTGACCACAGCGCTATTAAACTAGATATCAATTACAGGAAAAGATCTGTAAAAAATACAAACACATGGAGGCTAAACAATACATTACTTACTTAATAACGAAGTGATCACTGAAGAAATCAAAGAGGAAATAAAAAATACCTAGAAACAAATGACAATGGAGACACGACGACCCAAAACCTATGGTATGCAGCAAGAGCAGTTCTAAGAGGGAAGTTTATAGCAATACAATCTCACCTTAAGAAACAGGAAACATCTCGAATAAACAACCTGATCTTGCACCTGAAGCAATTAGAGAAAAAAGAACAAAAAACCCCCCAAAGTTAGCAGAAGGAAAGAAATCACAAAAATCAAATCAGAAATAAATGAAAAAGAAATGAAGGAAACAATAGCAAAGATCAATAAAACAGAAAGCTGGTTCTTTGAGAAGCTAAACAAAATTGATAAACCATTAGCCAGACTCATCAAGAAAAAAAGGGAGAAGACTCAAATCAATAGAATTAGAATTGAAAAAGGAGAAGTAACAACTGACACTGCAGAAATACAAAAGATCATGAGAGATTACTACAAGCAACTCTATGCCAATAAAATGGACAACCTGGAAGAAATGGACAAATTCTTAGAAATGCACAACCTGCCAAGACTGAATCAGGAAGAAATAGAAAATATGAATAGACCAATCACAAGCACTGAAATTAAAACTGTGATTAAAAATCTTCCAACAAACAAAAGCCCAGGACCAGATGGCTTCACAGGTGAATTCTATCAAGCATTTAGAGAAGAGCTAACACCTATCCTTCTCAAACTCTTCCAAAATATAGCAGAGGGAGGAACACTCCCAAACTCATTCTACGAGGCCACCATCACCTTGATACCAAAACCAGGCAAGGATGTCACAAAGAAAGAAAACTACAGGCCAATATCACTGATGAACATAGATGCAAAAATCCTCAACAAAATACTAGCAAACAGAATCCAACAGCACATTAAAAGGATCATACACCATGATCAAGTGGGGTTTATTCCAGGAATGCAAGGATTCTTCAATATATGCAAATCAATCTACGTGATACACCATATTAACAAATTGAAGGAGAAAAACCATATGATCATCTCAATAGAGGCAGAGAAAGCTTTTGACAAAATTCAACACCCATTTATGATAAAAACCCTGCAGAGAGTAGGCATAGAGGGAACTTTCCTCAACATAATAAAGGCCATATATGAAAAACCCACAGCCAACATCATCCTCAATGGTGAAAAACTGAAAGCATTTCCACTAAGATCAGGAACAAGACAAGGTTGCCCACTCTCACCCCTATTATTCAACATAGTTTTGGAAGTTTTAACCACAGTAACCAGAGAAGAAAAGGAAATAAAAGGAATCCAAATCGGAAAAGAAGAAGTAAAGCTGTCACTGTTTGCTGATGACATGATACTATACATAGAGAATCCTAAAGATGCTACCAGAAAACTACTAGAGCTAATCAATGAATTTGGTAAAGTAGGAGGATACAAAATTAATGCACAGATATCTCTGTCATTCTTATACACTAATGATGAAAAATCTGAAAGTGAAATTAAGAAAACACTCCCATTTACCATTGCAAGAAAAAGAATAAAATATCTAGGAATAAACCTACCTAAGGAGACAAAAGACCTGTATGCAGAAAATTATGACACTGATGAAAGAAATTAAAGATGATACAAATAGTTGGAGAGATATACCATGTTCTTGGATTGGGAGAATCAACATTGTGAAAATGACTCTACTACCCAAAGCATTCTACAGACTCAATGCAATCCCTATCAAACTACCACTGGCATTTTTCACAGAACTAGAGCAAAAAATTTCACAATTTGTATGGAAACACAAAAGACCCCGAATAAACAAAGCAATCCTGAGAACCAAAAACGGAGCTGGAGGAATGAGGCTCCCTGACTTCAGACTATGCTACAAAGCTACAGTAATCAAAACAGTATGGTACTGGAACAAAAACAGAAAGATAGATCAATGGAACTGGATAGAAAGCCCAGAGATAAACCCACGCACATATGGTCACCTTATGTTTGATAAAGGAGGCAGGAATATACAGTGGAGGAAGGACAGTCTCTTCAATAAGTGGTGCTGGGAAAACTGGACAGGGACATGTAAAAGTATGAGATTAGATCACTTCCTAACACCATACACAAAAATAAGCTCAAAATGGATTAAAGACCTAAATGTAAGGCCAGAAACTATCAAACCCTTAGAGGAAAACATAGGCAGAACACTCTATGACATAAATCACAGCAAGAACCTTTTTGACCCACCTCCTAGAGAAATGGACATAAAAACAAAAATAAACAAATGGGACCTAATGAAACTTCAAAGCTTTTGCACAGCAAAGGAAACCATAAACGAGACCAAAAGACAACCCTCAGAATGGGAGAAAATATTTGAAAATGAAGCAGCTGACAAAGGATTAATCTCCAAAATTTATAAGCAGCTCATGCAGCTCAATAACAAAAAAACAAACAACCCAATCCAAAAATAGGCAGGAGACCTAAATAGACATTTCTCCAAAGAAGATATACAGACTGCCAACAAACACATGAAAGAATGCTCAACATCATTAATCATTAGAGAAATGCAAATCAAAACTACAATGAGATATCACCTCACACCAGTCAGAATAGCCATCTACCAAAAAT